>NC_139611.1:31054657-32316709 GCF_964270895.1 Podarcis filfolensis | reverse complement strand
ATGTTAACCCTTTCAAGATTAATTGCCCTTAACTTGTTTTTGTTAGGCACAACCCACTTCTTTTCTTCATCTAATCTTTGAGAACCCCATCCCACATCAGAGCCTTCAGCTGGTTAATAACCATGTCCTGCCTGTTTGTGACGGAAGGGTGGTGCTACTGGGGAATAGATCCTCTTCATCTGGGCGTGTAATAGTATAATTTGTTTGGGCTGGGTATTTGTTGTTATGGAAGCAGGTATTTTGGAGGAAGCATGAGCAATAAGATGGTTCTGAGGTTAACAGGAAAATAAGTTCCTTCATTTGGATTCAGAAAAATCCTATTTATATTCTGTGTACACGTTCCTCCTTTAAAGTGGTGTTTGGTCACTACAGTGATAGGTGATTGCTTACTAAGGGCTGCTGAGATTTAGCAATGTCTTATCCCTTTAAAATGAAAGTTTAGGTGAGTAGCAAAATTAACTATGCCCTGATACTCCTTTTGACTATGTCCTTTAAAAATAGAACATATCCAGGAAAACTTCATGGAAGTTACATTGATATGTGACTTTTGTTTTTAAACCACTTGCATGATCTAAACTTTTCAAAAAATAGAAAGTCAAATTAGGGTGTAATTTTGAATAACTGGCCGTTTTAATATTTCACAAATAGATGCTTTCTAGGTGAGAGGCAAACATTTAAATGGACTTGCTAGCAGGATTGTGTTGCACTTGCGTATATTTTGGAGAAATACATTCCAGAGGCTAGAGAACCTTCTTTTCACAGATGCACATATTGCTTATCACAGCAAGCAGTTTTTGAGCCCTGGGAATATCAAAGGCAGCTAACAGTGTGGCATGGGAAGGCTTCTGTGTGGGAATCAAAATTCCCACTGCTTATTTGTGAGCTTTGGTACATACAGAAGGATGGTCTCTGAATTGCAATCATTGGATATAACAGATGGCTGAAGACGCCATTTGACTTTTTAAAGGTTATTCCTTAATTGGTAGATTAGGACCTGGAAGTGGGTTGCATTCCAGCCTATGTTGGTTTGCACTAGTACTACCATAATTTTGCTTCCCCCCCCCCCTTTTGGAAGGAGAAAATTAAAACAGTAAAGGTTAAAAATTCAGGATGACTTGAAGTAGAGGGCAGAGCTACATTACTTTTAATTAATGTATAAGAAAATTCTCATCTAACAGCTTTCACATGTAAAATTTCCGTCCCTCTTTGGTCACTAGAGAGAAGAGATTCATTCAGTGAAACAATTGCTAGTGTGTGCCTGCTTTGGGTTAAAGATAGGTCCTAGGTCTTAAAATATGAAGTTGTGTCCTGATGAGCAACATTGTAAATCTTAATGCTACTTCATTGCATAGTCTAACAAAATACAGTGGTACCTCAGGTTATATACGCTGCAGGTTACAGACTCCGCTAACCCAGAAATAGTACCTCAGGTTAAGAACTTTGCTTCAGGATAAGAACAGAAATCGTGCTCTGGCGGTGCGGCAGCAGCAGGAGGCCCCATTAGCTAAAGTGGTGCTTCAGGTTAAGAACAGTTTCAGGTTAAGAATGGACCTCCGGAACTAATTAAGTACTTAACCCAAGGTACCACTGTATGTAGAGGAAAGCGTAGTTGTGTCCAGGAATCGGGATACTGTAAAAAAAAGAGAGATGGTCCATTCAAATAGGTACCAATGGTGATGTCATTAATGGAAACAGTTCAGGATGGCTGATATTTCTGACAATGTTTGTAATCCTAGTAGCATCTCAACTTCAATAGTTTGGCACACGGTATTAACTCAGAGCAGTCACTGAAAATACTTTTCAGTCTTGGTCATGTTACAGAATTACTTCTTAGCAACTATGGCTTTTCTCACTGAAAGTTGATCAGTCACACAGATTTTTAGTGAAGCTTCACTATAACCAACTCCAAATTGTTCTCATTGTTGATCTTTGGAGATTCTTGCTGACTTTGAGGAAATAGTAATGTGTCTTGTTGAGAATTAACTTTTTATTTGTGGGTCCTATTTCCATTCTGTGCATATGGACTTTGAGCACATATCAAATCTTTAGTGGTGATCTTAAGGGGATGGTTGCAAGGTTAAACACAAACAGTAATAAAGCACATATTAAAAGCACTAGGTCATATTTAATTGTAGAAGTAGTGGTTGCTGTTAATGTAAACAGGGAGAGTATGAATATTGAATTGGTTGAGAATTCACACCATTTTATTAAGGGCAGATTTTTTTATGGCAGCAGCAAATATGAATAGGATTTGTGTGCATGGAAGAGATTGAGAAACTCAAGGATATTCAAAAGAGCAAGCATAATTTTAATTTTCTAAGCTTCCACGAATAATGTGGTTAACAGCTACCAGGCAGTCTTTTATTGCACTTCAGTGGTGCTATAGTATGATACATGAACCCCTATGGAAATACTGTAGACGGCTATAACGTTTTCCCTCAGGAGGATGTATCTGAGATGTGTTGGGCTTTGATAAGGTTATTATACATCTGCACTGTTCTGAAGCCTCTTCAGATTACTGTAGCTATTCCTGTTCAGACTGCTGAAGTTTGGCCATGCTCGAATAATTGTTGTTGAATTGGGTTCAATCTTTGGTAACCTAATGCTGTTTAATCTAGTTTCATTTCAATGGGGGCTCATATGCAAGCTTGTTCTTGTAATGGATTTTTTAAAAAAATAAAAATAGGTTTTTCAAGCACTAGTTGACTTCTGGGGCTTTTTTGGGAGTGGGGAAGGACAAGCTGAACTCAAAAACTGTATTCATTTCCCCACTAACTAGTTATGTTGGTTCCTTTTGCCATTTAGGCATACCGGAAGCTTGCCAAGGAGTACCACCCTGATAAGAATCCAAATGCAGGTGACAAGGTAAGACTTCTTCTGCAAATTGTTGCATTTTAAGATGAACAAGACACAATGCTGGCCAAAATAGCTTGTGAACACGTAGTCTGAGAAGAACTGAAAAGAGGAAACTGTGTGGAAAATGGTGAAAATGTGCCATCGGTGAGGTGTAGGTAGTACTCAGCTTTAACTGGATGAAATGTTGGTTTAAATCCATACTCTGTGGTGAAGCTTACTTAACAGCCCAAGTTCTATCTCAGAGCTGTTGTGAGAATAAAATGGAACAATATTCATGCGCATTAAACTCGTCTCTTTGGAGTAGCAGGTGGGATGTGAATGTTATAAGATAATCAAAGCTGCCTTCTTGCCATTAGCTGTGCTTTGACACATGACTGCAAAGAGCAGTTTGTTCAAATCAATGTGAGTAATGGAGAAAGTTCATGAATGACACAGATGTGACATGCTTGTGTAGTGAATCACTGAGATGCCTGAGAGCAAAGCACAGAAGAAGGATGGATCAGCTGTGCAGAGCAGGATATACCTAGTCCTCCTCAGAAGCAAAGGAGAGGCCTGTTCTTTGAAGATAGATCAGTAAAGGAATGCAGGAGAGTTGGATGCCCGGAGTTGGCTCACCTGCCTGTTGCAGAGTCCAGACTGGGCTGGCATTTTGCATATATCTGCTTATACAACAGTAATTGTAATGTAGTAGAAGCGTATCTGCCGAAACACTTTCCTTTCCTATTGTACATATATTGCCAAACATGCAAATAATAGGCATTTCATTTACATTTACCTCCTTAGTTCAAAGAAATAAGCTTTGCCTATGAAGTTCTCTCAAATCCCGAGAAACGCGAATTGTATGACCGGTATGGAGAACAAGGCCTCCGAGAAGGTAGTGGTGGAGGTGGAGGAATGGACGATATTTTCTCCCACATATTTGGTGGGGGACTGTTCAGTTTCATGGGTAGTCAGAGTAGAAGTCGCAACGGAAGAAGAAGAGGTGAAGATATGATGCATCCACTCAAGTAAGTACCTGGCTTATTGTCTCTGGGGGAAGTTCCTGTCTTGAATGCATAATTGCTCTATTGGTGGGCTGACGTTCTCATGACAAACTGAAGGACTTTCAAGTACACATGATTTAAAGTTATCTGAAGCTACCTGATACCAAAATAGCCTTGGCGATCCAGCATTTATTTGTTTTGTTTTGTTTTTTTAAGTCTACCCTGCCTTATTTTCCAAGGAAACTTAAGACAACTAAATAATAATACAGTGGTGCCTCGCAAGATGAAAATAATCCGTTCCGCGAGTCTCTTCGTCTAGCGGTTTTTTCGTCTTGCGAAGCAACCCTATTAGCGGATTAGCGCTATTAGCGGTTTAGCGGCTATTAAAGGCTTAGCGGCTAAAAGGCTATTAGCGGCTTAGCGACTTAGAAAAAGGGGGGGGGAGTGAAAAAAATCGCAAGACGTTTTCGTCTTGCGAAGCAAGCCCATAGGGAAATTCATCTTGCGAAGCACATCGAAAAACAGAAAACCCTTTCATCTAGCGGGTTTTTCGTCTTGCGAGGCATTCGTCTTGCGGGGCACCACTGTACAGTATTGTACACACAACATTCCATACCAAACCCAACAAAACAAAACAAATCCAGTTATTAAAATATACACAACTTAAGCCAGCACAACATTTAAAAGCTGTCTTTAAAAGCCATGTTGTCACCAGGCACTTGAAAGGATGCAGTGATGGATCTGGTGCATCTCACCTGGCAAGCAACTTACGTAGAGTGGCACCACAGCAGAAAATCCCTTCACTTTTTTAAGGCTGAAACCTTACCTGCAGAGTTTGCGTAACACCTGACTCAACACAAATGATTAGCATGACCCCTTCCATTGTGAGTGTAGGTGGGACAAGGTCTCCATAGGGCCCAATGTTGCCCCTTTTGGTATACCTCCATTGCCACATCCAACCTTTACAAGAGATTAATGTTCTTCCTGCTTCTCCATGGAGCCTTTTCTCGCTCTCTCTCATCAGATGAGGTTTTTTTAAAAATTCAGATGGGGTTTTAAAAAATGCTAGAGAAAAAAGTTCTGGGTTTAGCCTTGGAACACAAAAAAGTAATCCAGCATTGTAATAGATAGTCCCAAGGAACTGGTACCTGGTTATGTGTTGGTTTGTTTCTGCCAAGGCAAGTTACTAAAGAAATAAGGCCAAGCCACTAAATCATCAGTGAATGGAATATTAAAGCCTCACCCATGCTTTAGGTAACTTGATACATTTACAAGCTGGGTTGGACTAATCATTGCAGCAAAACCACTTATTAACAGCCTAGTGAATAGATCGCTTTAAACCTGAGGCTATCGTTCTACCAAGTCAATGTGATTAAAAACATTGAAGTTCAAGTTGTTCAGAATCCCTTACAATGAAAAGCAGACAAGTTGGAACAGCAGACTGTTCCAAGCAGATCAGGTGAGAAAGCAAGCCTTCGCAAGAGTAGATGGAGTGAGGCAGGTATTCTGAAATTCTAGTTTAACGCAGCAGGTGGACTAAGCAGGCAGTGATGGGTACAGAATTGAATAACCTGAAATTTATTTTTTAAAGAACAAAAAACCCTACCCTTTATAGTAAGATGCTAAGTGTATTTATCTTAGAGTATTATTGAGTCAGTTTTTTTGGCAGGAGGTGAGCTTAATGTTCTGCATAGCTCCTTTCCCCAGTCTTTAACTAGGCCTTGATTGGGTGCCAAGTGCAGAAAGGCAGCATATAAAATTGAAGCAATAAAAAGCAGAAGCAAAATTAATGGTGCAAAATTAAGCAAATGCCAGTTTGCTTCCATTAATTATGCAAGTTGCAAAAATCAGATTACATTGGTGCAGAAATGGTTTGTTTATTTGATTCATTTTAAAGTGAGTATACAGAAGCCTGAGCAGGAGCTAGCCAAGTGTTACTTCTACTTTAGAATGCTGCATTCTGACAGAGCAAATGTACTAGAGGAGTTGTAGCATATAGTTCTTATTCCATGAATGTGTCCCAGGTCAAAACAAAATCCTTAATTTCACCTGAGGTGGGTTGGGAGTTAACCAGGAAGAGCCTTTTCAGTGCCATTGCTCCATTTGTGGAATATTCTCACATTTATGAGTTGCCCCATTAATAGAGTTGTAGGGTGATGATCATTGTTGGTTTTGTTTTTTGCTTTTAACTTGAATACCAACATCTTGTCATGTGAAACAGCCATTTCTTAGCAGATAACTTAATTTCATCCATAGTCATGTTAAAGAGAGCCACAAAACATCCTCATTGAGCTTAAACCACAGTGAAATGCAGAGATTAGAATATTAATGTAAATAATTTTAAATGATGTTAAAAGCCTGGGGGGGGGGAATACTTGACTGGTACGAAAAATATATTAAAGAAGGTTCCTTCCCAGGCAGGCCCAAATAGTGCCAACATTGTTATCCTTTCAGTGCCAACAAAATATATTTTTGTTTCCCTGGCCTTCTAAATGTATTTTGATGTCTGTTTTTCTCTCTCAATATGATATGTATTTTATATTGGGTTGTTTTTTAAATCTCCCTGGAAGCTGAAGGGTCATATACAGATCTTTCAAACAAGTAATGTGTGAAATATTCCATTAAAATGTCTCCATCTGGAATTCAGTGATATTTTATTTTTCCTGCTGAACGCATAAACTGGAATCTGCTGCCTTTAAAATCTGTATTTTTCACTAAAGGCCTGTAGAAACTGGCTGCAGCTTTTAGCTGTGGTTTGTAAAATCCTTCCTTTTTAATCTTCAGCTGATGGCTTTTACTGGTTATGCTGCTACAGTATGTGTTGTCATATTTTTGCGTTGCTCTTGGAAAAAGCAGTGGTACAAAGGAAAAACAACCATGCACTATGAGATTAGGTCTAAAATGGTTGCTGTGTTGGGTGTGAAAGTCCTCGCTATGCTGCTTGAGAAAGGATGGGCAGCAATTAAGGGAATAAAAACTAGTGGCTATTCCTCTAGTCAAAATTTGAATTAAAAATTTCCATGAAACAGCTAAAGCCTCTTGATTTACGGAACACCTTGGTTTGCTGTCATAATCATGTATTTGAAATGTTTGTAGCCTGCCTTTTTAACATAGAATCACTAAAATATCTTACATGTCACCAGACCAAGATAATTGTATATTTAAAAGTCCACACTTAATCATTCAGGCTGCCAGATTTCCTTGAACAGAAACCATATTATTATTATTATTATTATTATTATTATTATTATTATTATTTGTATAGTGCCATATACTCATAGGTTTGAAGGTGGTTCATAACATAAAATTACAATATAAAAAAGAGAAACCCCATTGGGAAGGTCAGGAAAGATCAGGGTTCTAGATATTGCTGTATGCCTGTGTGAACAGGAACACTGAGCTGGTGCTTAAATGCTAATACAGACTTCTGAGAGATACACACAAGGCAGCAGTTGCTTACTTGCAGAGCCACCTGGTAGCCACCTGCCTTAACCTCTCCCTGAAGGTGAAGGCACCAAGAACACAGCCTCCACTGAAGACTTTGATAGGAGTAAGACAGTCCTTTGTTGCGGTGAGAGAGCTGAGGTAGAACTGGAGAAACCCAAGTTCAAATCTCCACTGAATTACTGGGTGACCTTGGACCTATTGCTAGCTCTCAGGCCAGGGTTAGCCCTTGCCATGCCTTCCAGATATTGTTGGACTACAGCCTTTATCAGCCGCAATGGCAATGGTCAGGGACAATGGGAATTATAGTCAAACAATCTGTCAAGGGTGCCAAGTTGAGTATCTCTGTTTTGGGCTAATTGCCCCACAGGGCTATGTGAGGATGAATTAGAAGGTTCATGTATGTTGAGTTCATTGGAAGGAAGGTAGAGTATACATGTAGTAATGATGCATTGCTATGCTATGGGGTATGGATACTTTGGTGCATGTGTGAAATCCTGGTAAGAGAACATAGAGCTACCGTATAATGGCAACAAGTTGGTGGGCATACTTTTCTACATTGCAGCTCATCTATCTCTTGGGCTGGTCTAAAAACAATAGTGCTAACATTTTTTACCAGTGTATATTCGGTATCTGGAATATGTTTTTGCCACTTCATTTAGCCTTT
Organism: Podarcis filfolensis; assembly: GCF_964270895.1. Classification (NCBI taxonomy): domain Eukaryota; kingdom Metazoa; phylum Chordata; class Lepidosauria; order Squamata; family Lacertidae; genus Podarcis; species Podarcis filfolensis. The sequence goes on along the minus strand of NC_139611.1, from coordinate 32,308,759 downwards.
GAATAGTTGTGCCTGCAAGTATGTTAAAACAAGATGTGTTCAGTCTTCTGCTGATACTTGAACCAAAACCTGAAGTACAATCCCTTTCCCTTACTCAGAGTTTCTTTAGAAGATCTTTATAATGGAAAGACTACCAAACTACAACTTAGCAAGAATGTCCTTTGTAGTTCATGTAATGGGTGAGTTGTTTTTTTGTTTGCTTGTTTTTTTGCATTCATCTGTCTTCAAAAGATTAATGATTTGATTCTTGAAAAATTGAGCAAAGATTTAAAAATGAAAATTAAATATAATTTTTTGTTTAGACAAGCCTATCCAGATATGTAGAATGTTTGCATGAGTTCTAATCTGGTTTTAGCTTATCACTGTTTTTAATTGTTATTTTGTTTTTTAAAAATAGCTGTTTTTACTGATAATTTTATTGGTTTCTTTTTGTAAATCGCTTGGGGTTTTTCTACAGTCAGTTTGTATATAAATTGCTGGAATCTAATAACTGCTAACAAAAAAGTCCATGTCCACCTAAGGTTTACTTGTTTGTAGGGTTACATTGTTCAGCTTTGCAACAAGATGCCCTTGTGTGTGTGTTGCCTGCATCCTGCTCTTCCTTGCTAAGTGCTTATACAATTTTTCAAGTGGGTTGCTATGCAGAGCACTAAGACCTGCATCTCCTAAGCTTTAAGACTTGCTACAGGATTAGATGTCCCCAGGCTCCAAAGATGTAAAGCTACATTTCCTTTTTGTGTTTATAATAATATGAAATCAACATATTTTTGATCTAGCCAAGGGGGTAAATCTGGAGCAGTTCAGAAGTGTGCGGCTTGCCGAGGCAGAGGTGTGCGTATCATGATCAGGCAGCTGGCTCCTGGGATGGTTCAGCAGATGCAGTCTGTCTGCTCCGACTGCAATGGAGAAGGTAAGCCAATCAATTCACCACAAGCATCTGATCTCAAGAAAAGTCCCTTAAGTTTCAATACATTACGATAGCTAAAACTAGGGTGCAAGTTAGCATGATGAGAAGCTCATAAATCCCTGCTCCCCAGTGAATTGTTTAGACACATTGGCAACATGGTTTGCCCTTTGCCTTGCTTTCATTGGTGTGGTTTGTCAATGCAGTGGGAATATAGAACTCTTAAGGATGATACACATACAACTAGCCATCTACAGTCATACCTCGGGTTGCGAACACTGCGGGTTGCGGGTTGCGCATTTTTGGGTTGCGGACCGTGCCAAACCCAGAAGTACCGAAACGGGTTACTTCCGGGTTTCTACGCAGAAGCACAAAATGACATCATGCACAGAAGCGCCGAATCACACGTGTGCAGACGCAACGCTGCGGGTTGCCAATGCTGCAGGTTGCCAACGTGCCTCCCACACGGATCATGTTCGCAACCTGATGTACTAGATGCATCAGTGGCAATTGCATTATGACACCTTAGGCCTAACTCCTACCTTGCAGGAGTGGTGCAGTGGTTGTTCCAGTAATGTAGGAGTATAGAAAGCATATGCAAGAAATGACATGGAAGGAACTGGTCTACATTCCTCATAACCTGATCAGCATGGTCATGGGTGATCAGCAGCTCAGCTGTTCCTGAATAGTTGCAAGTTGGCTCCTCCTGTGGTGGGGTCAGGTATCTTAGCCTTAGCCTGTCTTCCTGCTTTAAATGACACGCATTTGAATGGGGAAGTTCCTGACCTGGTTTTAGCGAACCACACTGAGACACCAGCAGCACTTGTTGGTAGGTGTGCCTTGCATCTTAGTAAAGAAGCAAACTACGTAGCCGGACTAAGGAACCATTTTATTATTGGAGTGGGGGGAGATTCTTGTAGATTGCTTTCTATCATAAACCCAAAAGGGTTTCCATAATAAACAAAATGATACCAGTGAAATACAGTTTAAACATACAAGAATAAAATAAGCATCAATATGATTGAGACCAGGGCTAACGGTAATCGAAGCACGGCCTCCAAAAGTTTGTGAAAACACGGGGGACTTCAACATGCAACAGAATCCCATCAGCGCGGGGGGATTCAAAGGGCCACATTCTCATTTGGGCAACCTTCCAGGGGCCATGTGTAAGTGGCATGGTGGCCAGGGGCAGAAAATGGGTGTGGCAGCAGATGTGACCCCTGTCTTTGTTCAGTGGGTTGCATTCTGACTTCACAAGTCAAAGCATGTCCACACACACTCCATGCAGGCAAGCCATAGGCATTATCACAGTTGGGCACATTCCAGCCAGGCAAAGGCACTCCGGGAGGGTGCAGAATAGGACTGTGGACAAGCGTGGTCTGGGGAAAGTCGCATGGGCCAGATAAAAAGGCCTGGAGGGCTGTGTTTGTCCCGCATGCCAGATGTTCTCCACCCCTTGAAACTGGGTCATAACTGGCCGTCTCTCTCTTTTCTAGGGGAAGTAATTAATGAAAAAGATCGCTGTAAAAAATGTGAAGGGAAGAAGGTGATCAAAGAAGTGAAGATCCTTGAAGTCCATGTAGATAAAGGCATGAAGCACGGGCAGAGAATCACCTTTACTGGAGAGGCTGATCAAGCCCCCGGAGTGGAGCCAGGCGACATCGTTCTCCTGCTTCAGGAAAAGGAGCATGAGGTAACTTGCTGCCTGAAATGCAAAGCTGTCTTTTTATTGCAGACCTTTGGAGCCTTTTGAATACTGAGGCTGGCGGCGGTTTGTGGGGTGGTGGTGTGTGTAGTGGTGCTCCATTAAATGTGTGGATGATAATGGAGTTGAACTTAGATAGCCATGAGCAAAAGGAAAATTGCTGCTGGTGCTGTTCTGCCTGTTTGTGCAAGAGTGTGAGTAGTTCTTGTGTTTCGGCTTCTCAGGCCATGTGTAAGACCCTCCATATACAGTATTGTTGTCTTCTGTTAGCCCCAGCCAGCATGCCCAGCGGTCAGGAGGGACACAGGCTTCTCCCAGTTTAACCTGTGATAATTTGTGTGAACAAATTAGTTGACAGTAGCAGAGAGAAATCTGGGACCATGGGGCCCCACCCAGTAGATTCAGCCAAGGGACCGTGGGCCGCTTGGCCCCAGTTATCAGCAGCCCAGTCTCTGTTCAAGCTGGTCATTTATATGAACTACTGTACTACTGTGTGTGATTAGTCTCTTCTCTTTTTCCCTATGTGTCTAATCTTTTTTAGAAATGTAGGCCTGTGGGCAGGGCCTATCATGTTTTTAAATCTGTGTACAGCATTTGGTACATTCTAGGCACCTAATTGTTACCTAGCAATTAAAATAGGTATGTCTGTGTTGCTTGTTTCCATGCTTTACATATGCACAACTAGAAAGATAACGTAGCAGACCTGCTGCTATTTTAAATATGCATTCTAGAAACCAGAGAAGCTAGCAATGGGCAACTCCTCATAATGGTCAGAGGCCATTTGAGACATGGTTGTTTTTGTTCTCGTACCTTTCCCAGTAAAATGTATTGTGAACTCCTTGCTGTTGTCACCTGAGCCATTTGAAATACACTTGGCTGCTATTCAGAATTAAACTAAAAACAATTGAATGTTCAGAAGTAAAGCAAAAGCCTTTCAGCCCAAAGCTTTGTATTTTTGCTCACAAGTCTCTCTGGGCTGCATCCAGCTAAGCCATGTTTTGAAGTATCCCCATTGAAACAAATGAAACTGGTTATAACTAAGTTGACTGAGTTCATTTTCATGAATCTTAAGTCAGATGGCCCCACTGAATTCTGTGAGTTGTCCTAGTCCTGGAGTTGTCATAGCCAAGGCAATTTCTGCTATTCCCCCCACCCCCAGTTCTAGTCTCAAAATTCATATACAGTGGTACCGCAGGTTACATACGCTTCAGGTACATATGCTTCAGGTTACAGACTCCGCTGACCCAGAAATATTACCTCGGGTTAAGAACTTTGCTTCAGTATGAGAACAGAAATTTTGCTCAGGCGGTGCGGTGGGAGGCCCCATTAGCTAAAGTGGTTAAGAACAGTTTCAGGTTAAGTATGGACCTCTGGAACGAATTAAGTACGTAACCAGAGGTACCACTGTATAGGTGTATAGCCAGGTGTAAATGTAAGATACTCCTGTATGTGATACTTTTTGTCCACCTGTGAGATTTTAGTGTAACACAAAGCATATACACACTAGGAGTTCATGATCTAGCTAGAGGCCAGTACCAATTTTTTTCCTTCCCTCACAATGGTTCCTACCTGTTTGCAGGTAGCTCAAGACAGACAAAAAGCCTGTTCTGGACCCTGCATTATCATCTGAAGTGCTTCTCTGTGTGCTCCCTTCATGGGACAAGAATGGGCCCTTTTCACTAGTAGCTCTCTGCTTGTGAAGTGCTCTCCCCAGGGAAGCATGCCTGGCACCATCTTTATCTATTTTTAGGTGACAGCCAAAGACTTGTCTTTGTACCCAGGCTTTTGGCCCTAAATTTTGAAGGGTTTCTCGTATTTGTGGCCTCTTTTCCTCCTTTTTTTAGTGGGCCACGATCAGTAAAAGGTGTATTTTATTTGTGGTTTTTATTGATTTTGTTACAATTGGGTTTTACTGTTTATATTGTGTTTGGGGTCACTTTTGTAAGCGACAATTTTTGTTGTTGTTGTTGTTGTTGTTATGGCAGCCCATCTGCTCATGCATTTGCCGCTAAACTTCTTTCCCTCCCTTTTCCAAGGTGTTCCAAAGAGATGGGAATGACTTGCACATGACGCACAAAATAGGACTTGTTGAAGCACTGTGTGGCTTTCAGTTCACATTTAAGCACCTTGACGGACGTCAAATTGTGGTGAAATACCCCCCAGGAAAAGTAATTGAACCAGGTAAAAAACCTCATGGGCTTTTGGAGCTGTTTGGAAGCCTGTTACCCTGTATTTTGCCTGTTAATGTATTTGATTTTACACAGAGGGGAAAACTATAGGCTGCCTCTTAACAACAATTGCCTTTGTCCATTCCTGTAGGCTGTGTCCGTGTTGTTCGGGGGGAAGGAATGCCACAGTACCGCAATCCCTTTGAAAAGGGAGATCTTTATATAAAGTTTGACGTGCATTTTCCTGAAAACAACTGGATTAGCCCAGAAAAGCTTACAGTGAGTACCCCAGGATGTATCTCTAAATGCTCACCTCTTCTGCACGCCAGCTGCAGAATATGTGGAAGTTGCACATCATCATTACATCTGATCACTATAGGAAACAGTTTTATCCAGCTATGTTCCTCTGTGAAATTGACTTAGCTCCACTAATTTCATTGGGCCTACTCTGAGTAGGTCCAACATTGGCTGCTCGATCAGATGACACACCTGCCTGATTCTACAAGCATAGATTTAAGGATAGTGATAAAAACACAAGCTCTAAAACAATTGTACTGGGGAAAGGGCACAGTGTATGTTTTTTTAAAAAAATCAGTGGAGAAGAGGGTACTGACCAAGCCATGGCTTTAAACTTTAAATAAAACATAAAACCAAAACAATTAAAAAAAATAAAAGCAGACATCAGTTAACCATTGTAGAAGGATTTCTTCTTAATTTTCTGCATAGGCCTGGTGGAATAGGAAAGCTTTCAGCAGGTGTTCAAAGGTTGGTGCAGAAGGCGCCTGCTGGAACTTGTGTTCCTGCGAATACTACATTTTTGCATCACTCTTCTTCCAATGCTTTCTTTTTAGGAACTTGAAGATCTTCTGCCTGCCAGACCAGAAATCTCCAACATAATTAGTGATGCAGAGGAGGTAGAACTTCAAGAATTTGATACCACTCGTGGTTCAGGTGGCGGCCAGAGGCGTGAAGCTTACAACGATAGTTCTGATGACGAAAGCGGCCATCATGGACCTGGGGTGCAGTGTGCCCATCAGTAAAAGTTTTGTCTGGGGGTGGGGGCGGGGGGAAGTTACACATGGATTTTTCTCTTCAAATTTTGCCTGACTTGTTTCCAGCAATCCAGTTGGATTGTGTGAGCAATCCACACGAACCCGATGGACATCTGTTGCTATATGTGTAACTTTTAAATTGGTCCATAGTATCTACAGAGTGTATAATTTAAACTAACCACACAAAAAAGCTTTTTTTTTCTACTGTTCTGTAGCAGAATAAAGGCACTTGAAAGGAAGATGAGATTCTCTCCTTTTCACCTGGGTTAAGTTTCAGTCCTTGTACTTGTGCTTGATTTTTACCAGTTTTTGTGTAGATTTTAAGTTCTATATTTTAAAAATTCAAATTCTACATTGTAAAGTTTTTGTGTAAAACTTTGTCCCGAGGCTTGGTATTTGGCTGCACCTGCATAAGCTGCTACAATAGAATAAAGAATTTCATAGCCTGTATCTATCACTTTAGATGCATGGTAAGTTATTGGACTTGGCACACAGTGGGGTTAGAACTGATGGGGAACCATGGAAGAGAGAGAGAAAAAATGAGAAGTGGTTGTAAAAGTTTTTAACCATCTTGTGAAAGGTTTCTGAAACTAAATAAAAGCTGTTGGTGATACTTCTTGTAAACCTTTTCTTTCCATAAATTCACACCTAAAATTACTCTTGAAATACATTTTTTATTTCCAACTCCAGTATTAACCTCTTAAACTGAAGGCTCAGAATGGGTGGGTGGGCAGTTGTATGGCTCCTGGGCTCAATGCTTTGTTGGCCAGTGCCCTTGAGTTTTAAAACCCCTGATGAGACAGACAGTGGACCATCTTGAATAGCTTGAAACCTCAAGCAGAGAGCAACTTAGAAACAGTTAAGGAAATGGTTAACAAACGGATACAAGGCAAATCTTATGGTCTGTGCACACTCCTATAATATAGGAATACACTTTAAGTAGAAATTTTATCAAAGGGAACTTGAGAAAAGGAATGCAACATTTTGCATTAAAACATTGCAAACCTCAGCACAACTGCAGGAAGTTGGAATAGTTCCTACAAAACTGCTTCATGATTACCTAGCCACATACTGTTTTACCTGATCAAAAGAAAACCCTACCATCCATGGTATAGGTCATTTTGAGCCCCCCTAAGGAGGTTCCTCCAGCCCTTTTCCATTGCTCATTTTGGCTGCCATTAAGCAATTTAGCAGTGCACCAAACCAACAAGTTTTCTTTGAAAGCTTAGAATGTGTCTTAATTATCCTAATTGTCTATTTAGCTGCAGTGTGGAAACAGCCCTTCCAACAATACAGAGGTCATGAGACACGCATTACTCTCGTGTCTTTGTGATCATGAACCACTGTTCAACGTTAGTCATAACTGCAGAAGTAACATTTTGGTACTGGTGTTTTAGGAAGTACATCTAACATAAGTTAACATCTCCTTTAAGGCAGATGGCCAGATGACTTGCTTTGAGGGCCTCCTGATAAATTATTAGTCCTACAATTAGGGAAAACACGAAATAGCATAGTTACACAGCTAAAAGTGTAATTGAAGATACCAACAGTTGCCAATGTCTTTTGTGATTCCTACAACTTTTACACATCTGGCAGTCCAGCAAAAAAAAAGACCAAAGGATGTCTGCACAATCCGAGGAAAATAATTAACCCATTTTTAGGTGCAGTAGTCACAATATTAGTTCAACAGATACTAGGTTAACCTAAGTATGGTTCTACCAGGCTTTGAGTCAAACTCCAAGGGAGAATTGGAGAAAAAACTCAACTAAGGTCAACACTACTGAAGATTTGGGAAAGGTTTTCCCAGCCAGCAAGCACCCCTTGAGCTAGGACTTGCCTGATCTCGCTCCCCCGCCCAAAGAAAACCCATTAGTCAAATACTAGCCACAATTTAAAGTATGTTAGTTTCCAATGGAGTTTAGCCACTTCTGACCCACTAACTTTCAAATTAAAAAATACCTTGCTCTCTGGATTAGGGCCTGCAAACCCTGTGTTTATTGCTTTGCTCCCTGGAGATAGCTCTTACAATGGGGATGGGTGGTCCTCCAGAAGTTGAACCTAGCTACTAGTCAGTGGTCAGCTGTTGCAGTCCAACAACTGGCAAGCCACCCATGGTTTTAACTGTAAGACAGCTACAGCACTGACTTAGTTGCAAGAGACCTAGGACTACAAGCAGTAAAATCCTATTCTAAAAGCAGGACTTAACATGGAAATATCCCTGCTGCAAAACTTCCATTAGGTTCTTGGAAACCATCCAGGCTACACTGCTGGAATATTTCTCCAGCCATTTTAGTTCAGCCAGACTGTTTTTAGACAGCCTTAAGTTAATGCAGGGAGCAACACGGCATCTGCTGTTAGCTAGGAGCTTGCTGCGAATTAGATCACTGGTCCAGGTGTAAAAACAAACTACAACACTGAATGTCATAAGGTTGGTGTTAAAGGCGACGCAATAGAGCCATGCAAGATAATGCAATGTGTGGAGAAAGTGGATAGATGGAAGCTTTTGTCTCCATCTCTTTACACTGGAATTCAGTGACAGTCAATGAAGCTGAATGGTGGAAGATTCAGGACAGACAAAAGGTTGTACCTCCAGCTGTTGACGGCTTCACATGGTGCTCTGCTGGCTGGCTCTGATGGGAGTTGGAGTCCCAACTGTCTCTGGAGGACCACACAGGGGTCCCCATCCCTCACTGAAGTAGAACTTTCAGCAGATGAGGAGACAATACACTTTAGAAGGAAGCTCCACTAGCTTCCATATAGGATCCAGGTCTCCAGTTAAGCCCTGGTCATATATTTCTGAAACAATGTAGAACCAGACCACAGGAAAGTACCCTACCACCACATCCTCCAACGTGGTCTGGTGACATCTGGGCTTAAATATGTTTTGGATCAGGGCACTCCAACAGATGATGGATGCAGCAAGAGAGCCAGCATGGTGTAGTGGTTAAGAGCAATAGACTCGTGATCTGGGGAACCGGGTTCGCGTCTCCGCTCCTCCACATGCAGCTGCTGGGTGACCTTGGGCTAGTCACACTTCTCTGAAGTCTCTCAGCCTCACTCACCTCACAGAGTGTTTGTTGTGGGGGAGGAAGGGAAAGGAGAATGTTAGCCGCTTTGAGACTCCTGAAGGTAGTGATCAAGCAGGATACCAAATCCAAACTCCTGCTTTATATCTGAATTATGGGGCACAACAAACATAGCCCATGTATGGCACTCTTTTAGAGCAAGCACCATTCACCCTGAAATAATGCCAGCAAGCCTCCATAGAGAAATAACAAGTTTAATAGTACTTAAAAAAAAAAAAGCCTATCTATTTAAACATAAGGAACCAAGGATATTCAGATCCAAGAATGAAAAAAGGTTGTTTTTGGAGTCCATCAACTTCACTTAACGGTTGCTTTTCCGCAAAGGACTGTCAACTGGTTCTAAGGAAGGGGGGGAGAGAGAAAAAAAAGCATGGGCAATTGATGGAGCTCTCCAAACATCCCTCTGAACCACCAAAACTCCAGATTCTATGCAAGGAATGCCTTACACAGAAGTATTTCTGAGAACTACTTGCATGGATTTTTCAGACCCAAGAAGGAACAGTGCAGATTGGCACAGCTGACAACGATGTTATGACGAACCCTGCCAGCCCCCCCTGTGGGGACAGAGCCATTTCCAAGGTTTATTTGTTCTGCACACTTACCACAAGGCTGTGGATATGCTGGACGGTGTCCTCATTCAATAATTCCACATTGATGTTCTGGAGGTCATCGCCAGCCGAGCAGAGAGTCTGAACAAGAGCAGAGAGTTGTTGTTTGCACCATTACGCATGTTATTGCTTCATGTCACATAGAGAAAGTGGGCAGAGAAAAGTTCCTCTCCCTCTTTCCTAATTCTAGAACTCATGGTTATCCAATATAGTTTAACGTTGGAAGAGTCAGGGTGTAGGACTTACTCATGCAGCACAGAGTTGAACTATGGAACACTCTCCCACAGGAAGAAGCGATGGCCACCAAACTGGATGGTTAGTTGATTAGACAAATTCATGGCAGAGAGGGCTGCTGGTGGCTACTTAGCCATGTTGGCTATGCTCTGCCTCCACAGCTGGAAGCAGCAATGAAAGGGGTTTGGGAGACGTCCTTAATTTTTGGATGTGTGTCTCAACCTGGACGCATTTATATTTGCAAATCAAAGATTCACAGCCCTCCCCGGCTAATACAGTACCTTCCCATCAGACAAAGGGATGTTGACAAAGGGAACTGAGCTTTCGTGGGGCATCGACACACTCCGGAGCGTCACCGCCTGCGTTCTCTCTGAGGCAGATGCACTTTTGGAGAGACCCCTTTGTGGAAATCTAGGCACCAGAAAGGGGTGGGGAAGGGGGGTGGAGGAGAGGGAAGGCGGTTCAGAAAAGGGCAAAACAACTGATCGAGGAGATGACGCAAGGCCCCTATAAGGAGAGGGTCCAGACATTTGGCGATGTTTGAGGAGGTTAGTTTTAAGGAAAAGGTAAGATGAGCCATGATAGAGGTGCATGGAATTGCACATGGTGCATAGAAAGTGGACAGAGAGAAGTTTTTCTTCCTCTCTCATAATTCATTACAATTTAGCAATATCCAATGAAACTGAATGTTGGGAGATTTGGGACAGAGGAAAGGAAGTACCAGCTCAAACCTCTTCCCACACTGAGCTTCTCAGGTAGACTGGAAGGCTTGATTACCTAGTTCTTCCCAAGGTGAGGGAAAGGGGGCATAGCTAAACCTGGCAGGACAGCTTACTTGATTGTATTAACCCCTTCACGCATTCATTGGACTTAAGTAGATTGGCTGTATGAGTCTTGATTATCCCACAACATAAACAGCATGGCTTGCCTTTTAGAGCCCAACGAGATGCACTTGGAAGCAGACACTGGCCGCTCCCGCATCGAGGTCGATCGCTCAATGGTTCTCCCGTTTGGAGTGGCGTATGCAGACCTGATGGGACACAGGGGGCATTTACAGGATTTTAAGGTTGCAGCAGCAGTTCCTCCTATGCCTGCTCCTGTGAGAATTCTCTATAAGGAGAGGTCAAATGGCAGGCAGAATGATCACAAGGAGCGGAGCTGTTGCAGCTGCGGAGACTTCCCCATGTAGTCCGTAGATCACTTCATGCTTCTCTTAGGTAGTTCATAACATTATAAAAACATCAAAAGTACAAAGTAATGCCACATTTTAAAGCAAAAACAAAATGATTAGGGGCAAAATCCTCTTAAACATCAAGATAAACCCAATTAAAAGATATAATAACCAGTGCTTTTTCTGGGAATACGCATACCTCTAAACATTTTGTGAATCTTTGTATTTTTGTCCATTTACTGTATTTATTTTTCCCAATCTGAACAATAAAATGGTGATTATCTTGAATCAAAATGAGAGTAGCCCTAAACATTTTTTAGGAAAAAAGCACTGATCATAACTACTAGCAGATAAGAATAGCACATAATAACTAACTGATGATAATAATAATAATAGCATATATTATCATTAATATTTATTTGCTTATTTATTACCTGCTCCTTACCCTAATAATAACTAATAGCACATAATAGCTACCAGCAGATTTAAAACACAGAAATGCAGCAAAGACAAGAAGTCCTACCCACCTAATATGCAGGCAGATAGAGATGCCTGGAGAACCACATTCAGTTCCCAAGGCCTGAGGTTTCTCAGCCATGAGCTACGTGACTGAGGACATGGACAGGTGTTTTTTCAAAGCTTCCTAGTACAACCATGAGGGCTAGCAACCTGCTTTTTCTAAGACTATTCTCATAAGCAGCTTCATGAAGCCTCTTTTTAAAACAGAAGGCACTGGCCATCAACAGCCATCACTTACAAGGAGCAGAAGCAGCTTCCAGCCAGTTAAAAGCTCCAGTGATTTCACGCTTGCAGCCTCCCCCATTGAAATATGTAGAACTTGATCTTTAGCTGGACAGCACCATAGTTCACTGGGTATTAGATATGGTGCAGGGGTCAGCAAACTTTTTCAGCAGGGGGCTGATCCACTGTCCCTCAGACCTTGTGGGGGGCCAGACTATATTTTGGAAAAAAATAAATGAGCAAATTCCTATGCCTCGCAAATAACCCAGAGATGCATTTTAAATAAAAGGACACATTCTACTCATGTAAAAACATGCTGATTCCCAGACCGCCCGCAGGACTGAGAAGGCGATTGGGCCGGATCCGGCCCCCGGGCCTTAGTTTGCCTACCCATGGCGTAGGCGTTAGGGTCTTGTGCCATAGGCAGAGCTGCTCCTTTGAAAGCCAACACACTTCGCTGCCTCACAAGAAGAACCAAAAACAATGAAGCAAGAACATAGGGTTACTCTTACCTGGACGGAGTCCCTTGCTTGCCCTTTACGGCAGAAGCCAAGGAAGCCAGAGAATTTGTTTTAAATGCCTGCAAGGGTGTTAAGCAGCAAAACAGGGAATTAGGGCCATAAAGGTAGTCCATGGAAAAATCAAAGTTGTTTAGCATTCCTAAAAGTCATCCGATTCTTAACCGTTTGGAACAGCAATCTAATTTTGCGGATTTATAGGTAATGGGATATTGAATAATGTGGGACTTGTATGTCTGTTTCCTGCCGCCAGCGAATAATCCCGTGTGTCACACAAAGCATTTCCCAGCTCACATGCACTACCTCACACACAGAATGCTGCATAAGATCAGCATATACACCTTTTGTGCCCTGGTGCTAATGTCAGAATTGAGGGGGGCAAGGGATTTCAGGTAGAGCCTGCCCCCACCCCAAGCACCTGTCGGGATCTGATCTTGCCATGCACACAAAATTCTCACGCTGACTTCTGTTGATGCTGACTTTGCACAGAGAACCTTGGGGGAATGGGCCCTTTGCCAATCTTGGGGGCCACTGAACATTCAACCTCACCAGGATCACTCCATTTCCAGGGTTGCAGAGACAAAGAACTCTCCAGGCCACACTGCTAAAGAGGGTAGCTTTGAATCAGCAAAAAAGTGTAGCGTGTCTTACATATTGGACCTGCAACAAAACAGTGAGAGTGCTCTCATGCAGGTTTCTAGACTGCGGAGCCCTTTCCCAGGATATTCCATTCCATTCCCAACCTCAGTTTTGTTCCCAGGACACTCAGCATTGCATGTGCATTTAGCGTACTCAGTCCTCGTTGAGCTATCTTCAGGTCATTTCCCCATCTAAGGTTTTTTTTGGGTTTTTTGGAACATCCACAAACCTCCAGGTTCCTCAGAGCCACCTAATGACTCCCTCTTGTGCATGGATAGTACTGTTTTGGCTACAGAAGGATCCACACTTAAGAGAATGAATTTGCTATGAGCACATATGGGATACTTTCCCCCACTTACCTTTCGAGACAGTTTCCTGGCCGGGGCTCCACTCCCTTCTTCCTCTCCCTTGTATTCCACAATTGTCGTGACCTTAACTAGAATGGGCAATTTGGTTAAGGGTTATTATAGGCATGTTATGCATGCGTCTTACATCAGTCTCTCCAAAGCTATGGCAGGATACTTTGGCTTGGATCAAACTGTTAGGATTTTACGTAAGCCGATGCTGGCTAGTGTGATTAGTATAAATCACATGAGATGTCTGAGAAGAGTGTGGGAACGGAAGACTGTCTTATCTCTTCCGTCTGAGAGTGTTATTGGACTATACTTTCGTTTTTGCTATATGCTTTCTGTTTCTGCCAGAGTTTGGAGAACACAGACGTGATTATGGATTCTCTGTATATATTGTGAATAAAACGTGGTTTGGATCTATGGATGTTTTTATCTTCTTGCTGTGTGATGCCAGAAGACTTGTGTGCACTTTTCATATGAGAAGTGTCGCAGAGGGGCACTCTGGAGTGAAGGGACATGCCATTCCAGAGACGTGCCTACTGGGAGACAGTCGGAGGTACTGGGGGGGTCTGCTGTCCCCCCAGGAGCGTGTGCCAACACAAACAGCATCAGGTTTTGCACACTCATGAACTTTCCTCTTCTTCTGTCCCACAGGGAAGAAAGAACACTCCCAAGGGCCCATGGAAATAAAATGACTGCTCATAGCATAATGCCATTCCAGAAATCTATGGTGTGACCACATCTGAAATTCTATGTACTGTTCTGGTCGCCTCACCTCAAAAAGGATGTGGAGCGAACCGACTGCGAGGGGAAATGGCAGCACTGGGGTTTTTATTAGTTTAGGTAAAAGAGATGGCATGACAGAAGCTTATGAAATTACGAGTAGCATGGAGAAAGCAGATAAGGAAAAAAATTGTCTCCTTTCATCACACTAGAAGTCATGGACATCCTATTAAGCTGAATGTTGGAAGATTCGCAGAGGAAGATAAAAGGAAGGACTTATTCATGCAGTGCATAGTTAAATTAAGGAACTCAATCCCACAGGAGGCAGAGAAGTCAAGCAACGTGAATGGCTTTAAAAGAGGATTGGACAAATTCATGGAGGAGGGGGCTATCGAGGGCTACTAGCAATGAAGGCTACTAGCCATGATGGCTATAGTCTGCTTTCATGGTCGGAGGCAGTAAATGCCTCTGAATACCAGTTATTGGAAACAACAGGAGGGAAAGTGTCTCTTGTGTGGGGAGTCTGTTCCCACAGGCATCTAGTTTGCCACTGTGAGAAGAGGAGGCTGGAGTAGATGGGCCATTGGGCCTGATCCAGCAGCTTCTTATGACCCCCCAGAACAACTGGTAAGCCAGCTCTTCTGCATTTTGGGCCCCAGATGTCTACTCCAAAGTCCAGCCCTGACAGCATCACTGCCATCGAACACTGACCTGCTTGGCATGGAACAGCAAGTCAAACCTTGGCCAAGCATGAACATTCTCAAACCATAGTTTAGCATGTCCCCAGAGAGGAGTTTTCACCCAGTTTGTTTCTCCTCTGCTACTCCATCTGAGAGCTAAGCTGTGGTTTGGCTTAGCATATCCTCCACATCCAGGTTCCTGGGTTTATTTTGCTCCAAACAAACCTTGGCTACTACTACTGTTGTTAGATAAACCGCAAGCCCTGTTCTGGAGGATATGCTAAGCCAAACCATGGTTTGGCACAGCTGTAGAGGGACTGAGAAGCAGAAGCAGCAGCGGCAGCGATCTCCCTTGCGTGAAACTGGGCAACCCTCCCTCCAAGCAATGTTAAGCTTGGAAGGTCAGCTCACCTCGTTTGCTGTTGGTCCTCACTAGTCTGGGAGTTGGCATATCTACTGCGCAGCAATCATTCTGTGGGCAGGAGGGAGAAAGAGGTGGTATTATCAGGCCAGAATCTCTGTTGTGGGTTTGGTTGCTGGATCCAAAGAGTTGGACACATGGATGGATGTCAGAAGAAGCAGGTGTCTGGGGCATGTGGAAATCACCTATGAAAAAACTTCCCTGTGGAGCAGAGTCATCCCATGGGAAGTTGACTTATACTGAGACAGACCAATGGTCCATTTATCTCAGTATTGTCTGCATTGACTGACAGCAGTTCTCCAAGATACCAGGCAGGAGATATTTCCCAGCCCTACCGAGAGATGCCAGGAATTGAATCTGGGACCTTCTGCATGCAAAGCAGATGTTCTATCAATGATCTACTTAGAATCATAGAATTGTAGAGTTGGAAGGGATCCCGGGGGGGGGATCTAATTCAACTCTCTGCAATGCAGAAATCAACACTAAGCCCCCTCCCATCCACTTTGAAACCATTCTGGACCTTGCTTAGCTTTGCAAATGTGCTAGCAGTTTTATTCCCCAAAGGACCTGGGACAAATATCACAGGCCACCCAGAGCTTGCCAGAGCTTTGACAAATGGGGCTGGCTTCTACTCCAATCTGCCTCTCCCACCCACCATTTAAAACTGCTTTCTCACCGCTTCCAGCGGTGTCCAAACTTTTTTCAATGAGGGCCAGATTTGATGATGTGAGGGGCCATGACCTTTTTTTAAAGGACTGAAGTTGTTGAGCTTTTGTTAGGATTTTACCCCAAAGTTGTTGAGCTTTTTTTAGGGTTGAAGCTGTTGAGAGGTTTTTTTAGGATTTTACCCCAGGAAACAAACTGCCAGATTTAAACGACTGGTCCCCAAAACAGACTTTGGAGATGCCTGGCTTACACCTACGAAGTAAGGCATTCTGGTAAGGTGACACAGATCTGGCACCTGCATTCTCCTGGGTCATATCACGCAGAATTCCTTGCTCTGAGAAAGGAATCCCTTTTATTAATGGGTGGACAAAAGGGGGAGGAGTGGGGGCAGTGCAGTACTTTGCACTACTGTAGGCTTTGGGGCAGTTGCCCCAATCTGCCACAACCTGAGAGCAGCATTGCTCAAGAGGCATAAGGATCTGTTACTGGTTTTTTAAAAAAGCATTTCCATGTTACTTGGCCATACTTACTGCCATGGCAGTGGCGATGACTGTGGCAGCAGCAGCTTCTTCTTCCTTAAGATCTGTGGTACAGAGACAGGCAATTATACCAAGGCAGTTCCCAATTAATCAAAGGGACTAGCTTCTTATCAATCACACATTCTTTATAAAATAAAGGTTGGAGCAAAATATGAGCACAAGAAGAGCCTGCTGGATCAGGCCAATGGCCCACCTAGTCCAGCATCCTGTTCTCACAGCAGCCAACCAGATACCCGTAAGCGGGACCTGAGTACAAGAGCACTCTTCTCTTCTGTAGTTTCCAGCAACTGGTATAAGGAAGCATTAATGCTTCTGACCATGGAAGCAGCGCATAGTTGTACTGGCTGGTAGCCATTAGTGGTCTTCTCCACAAATCTGCCTAATCCAAGTTGGTGGCCATCCTGTGGGAGGGAGTCCCCCAGTTTAACAATGCGCTGCATGAAAAAGTACTAAGAAGTGGGAAGGGGAAAAGGAAGGTATTAAAACTGCACATAGTTAAGATATGGTGTTTGTTGATGACCACCAACTAAGGTGGCTTTACAAAGGAGTTAGACAAATTCATAGAGGAGAGGGGCCATCAACAGGTACAAGACAATGGCTTTATATTGCTTCTAATATCAGGGGCATTATGCCTCTGAATATAGCTGCTGGGGAGCACTTTTGAGAAGAATGCAATTGCACTGGGGAAGAATGCAATTGCACCTGGGTCTTGCTTTTGGGCTTTAGGCTTCTGGCTGGCCACTGTGAGCAGAGCTGGCTTACCCATAGGCACTCTCAGGGGAACCAGGCAGAGAGTCCAGGGCTCAAGAGTTGAGTCCAGGGAAGTCGGAGCGCCGTGATGGGCTCTTCTGCTGCGGGCGGCTCTGCGCCACAAGTTCAGGAACGACTGAGCCAGCGAGACACTGAGGCGGCTGGCTGTCTCCGCCCTCCTGCACGCCTGGGACTGGGCAACCGGGGGTGGGTGGGTGCTGGGCAGATCTTTGCACCCCGGCGCCGCATATGCTTAAGACAGCCCTGACTATGAGAACAGGATTCTGGACTCGATGGGCCACTGGCCTGGTCCAGCACATTCTTCTTATGTTTTATTAGCAGGCTTGTATCTGACTTCGCACAGGAAGTCTTAAGTAACCAAAAAACTGTGTAGTTGTGAATTCAGCAGTTAAAATCTGTGTGGTTATAAAGGCTCAGTTACGATTCATAATGGCAAGCAATCTTATCCAAACATAAATGAAAACCAGCTCCTTGATCTCAGGATCCAGCATGCAAAATTTGGTTGGGATATCTTAAGAGGTGTCCGAATGCACAACAAACAAAGCAAGAAACCACTTTTCAAAATATATATTAGATGATGGGGGCCAAATGCAGCCTTCCAGGTCTCTATCCCTGGTACTCAGGAGTCTCCCTAGGCCACACAGCCCTCACTGCCCTTGCTTTGCATCCTCCTTGTACTCTGATCATGCTTCCTGCTTGCCTGGGTGGAGGGCAGAGATGGGTGTGTGAGTGTGTGCAGAAACTAGCCTACTGTGCAAAGGTAAAATTGACATTAGTGGCTACCTATTTTAGAGTGGTTTAACAGTCCATCCTTCTTCCAAGGGAACTCTGGGAGTGGTAGTTAAACCACAGAGCCTAGGACTTGCCGATCAGAAGGTCAGTGGTTCGAATCCCCGCAATGGGGTGAGCTCCTGTTGCTCGGTCCCTGCTCCTGCCAACCTAGCAGTTCGAAAGCACGTCAGAGTGCAAGTAGATGAATAGGTACCGCTCCGGCGGGAAGGCAAATGGTGTTTCCATGCTCTGCTCTGGTTCGCCAGAAGCGTCTTAGTCATGCTGGCCACATGACCCGGAAGCTGTACGCCGGCTCCCTCGGCCAATAAAGCGAGATGAGCGCTGCAACCCCAGAGTCAGCCACGACTGGACCTAATGGTCAGGGGTCCCTTTACCTTTACTATTTTAAAGTGGTTTAACAGTCCATCCTTCTTCCACGGGAACTCTGGGAATTGTAGTTCTGAGAGGGAAATAGGCATCTCCTACCCACTCTGAGCAGCCTAAGCCAACCACAGTTCCCAGAGTTCTTTAGAGGAAGCCCTGACTATCTAAAGTGGTGTGATACTGCTTTAACTGTATAGTACAGATGGGGACTTAGTTGGGAGCAAGCCCCTTTGAGAAAGTGGCTGAGCAAAGTCACGAGGACCCAGTGGCGTAGCGTGGGTTGTCAGCACCCGGGGCAAGGCAAGTAATTTGCACCCCCTAACCCGTGGATTTGCGCCCCCTAACCCGTGGATTTGCCCTAACCCCCAGATGTTGCGCCCAGTGCGGCCGGCCCCCCCTGCACCCCCCACGCTACGCCACTGCGAGGACCTATCTGCATGATAATTCACTCAACACAATTCTAACCACGTCTACTCAGAAGTATATCTGTCTGAATTCAACAAGTCTTACTCCCAGCAGGTAAGTGGGGTTGGGATAGCAGCCTCACCAATCAAGTCCTCCCTCCTCATTTTTCTCATGACCACCGGCATGGCCAGCAGCTCCACCTGGAATGCCTTCTCAGCTGTCTGCAGAAGCGAAGCCAGCTCCTTCTTCAAATCTCGCAGGTTTTCCTTTGCTTGGAGAAAGGGAGAAGGACAGAGGAAGCTGCCTTATGCGGTATCAGTCCATTCGTCTATCTATCTCAGTATTGTCTACACTGACAATACTGACTGGCAGCAGCTCTCCAGGCTGTGTTCTCTCTCCCAGGTGTACCTGCAGATGCCAGAGGTTTAGACCTGGGCCATTCTGCATGCAACAAAGATGCTCTAACCACTGGACAATATGGCCCTTGGCAGAAACACAGCACTGCAAGACCCTGAAATGAATAATCAAGTGAAGCAGCTAGAATTGAGGCATTTCTGTCCTTTGGGGGACAAAAGTGCTAGCACATTTGCAAAGCTAAGCAAGGTCCAGAATGGTATGGATGGGGGACTGAGCGTTGAGACTCATGCATTGCAGGGGGTTGGACTAGATGACCCTTGGATGTCCCTTTCAAGTCTACAGTTCTATGATTCTATTCTTCTAAGCCCCACTCCTTGCTTTTCACTCCACTTCTCCAAGATTCATTTATTTATGCACCACCTTTTCCTCCACGGAGCTCAAGGTAGTTTATACATGGTTCTCCCCCTTCTCACTTAATCCCCACATCATCCCTGAATGGTACGTTAGGCTGAAAGGCAGTGATTGAGCAGGGCTTTGAACCCTGGTGTCTCCCAGGTCTTTCTCAACCTTGGGTCCCCAGATGTTGTTGGACTACAACTCCCATCACCCCTGACCACTGGCCCTGCTAGCTAGGGATGATGGGAGTTGTAGTCCAACGAAATCCGTGGACCCAAGGTTGAGAAAGGCAGCTCTTACCGCTACACCAGGCTGGCTCACATTTGCTCACTCGGACCACCCGTTTTGCCCGCCCCATCCCGAGGCCTCACCCTGGTGCTGGAAATCCCGCAGAAAGAGACTGATGCGCTGGTCCCTCTGCTCCTTGCTCAAGAGGCTCCGATCCGACTCCACGCCGGAGTCCGCGCTGCGCTTCTTCGCCTCGTTCACGTGTTTCCTTAGCGCCATGTCTCGCTCCCAGCTCACAAATCGGGAAAGCCCAGAAAGGAGAAAGCATCTCTCTCTGTGTCGATTTATTGCAGTTCCCCGCCCTGGCTGTGGACACGCCCACTTAGGACCCTGGAGAAGGGGGGAGGGCACTGATTGCAGGTGCAAGGCATGCTCTTTCCCTGAGGAAGCCAAATCTAGCCCTGGGGTTGGAGGAATCAGCTGCAGGGAGCTGTTCTTTTGTGGGTGCATTTAGCTCTCCCAGTTTATTGAAAGAAGGGGTGTTTTCACAATAGACTTGGCTTAAAAAAAAGTGGGAGGCTTAATTCCTGGATTAGTTTTCCTGCATTAATGTCTACTTTTTCCTACATATCTCAGCATGGTGGTGCAGTGATAGATTTCACCTGCTGAATTTCAGTTGTTAAAAGGCACTGGAGTAGATATTGTTGCATGTGAAAAAATGGCTATATTCAGTTGGGTTTACTCAAGAATAATTGTGTTTAGGGTCACAACCCCGGGGTAGTTTTGCCAGTGTCTAATTTTTTTTTTTTACAAGAGTTTTGTTGGCCTAATGACTGAGACAGAAAGGTGCTTGGAAATCTAGGTGGCCATTTCTGCTCGTTTTCTCCCTAGCATCCTAGAGGGCTGTGTTGCTTAAAAAAACAACACCTGTGGCAGATTTTACTCTCCTCTATAAGAGCCTTGCTGCATCAGACCGACTCTCTAACTCTATATATACTAGCTTCTTATGTTCCTAAGTGTCAGCTGTGAGAAAGAAGGCTTTTGGAAAACTCATTAAAATATAGAAAGCACCACGACAAAACAGTTTCCAACCATTCTTTTATTTAATTTTTCGAAGTTGTAGGTACGTTTAAAAAGTCATCCCAAGAACAGCATGAGGAGCACCTGTAGGAAATGTGAACCTACGAGCATGCATCACAATGTTTAGATATTGCCTTACTCATTAAGGACGTACATTTTTTAAAAAGAGAGAACAAAAACTCAGTGTAGTAACATTCTCCACCTGCAATCTCTAAACCGTTTATTTGGGAATTGCATCCACTTAGGTCCACTCTGGAATAGATTTCTGAGGATGACTGCCTTGCCTCCAGGACAACCAAGTTCAATTTTAGTAGCTCATCACAGTACTTACAAATATGTCAAATCAACTGTGGAAGGATCGTACCATTTCTCAAAAGATGCAGGGAAAAACAACAACAAACCCATTCATTCTCCCTCGGCGTACCAGAAATCAAAAGGCACCGTAACAGTGTTTAGAAAACACAAAGGAAGGTAGGTCAGCATCCTTGATTTAATAACTAAACCTCTAAGGATTCCTGCTCCCATTTTTAAAAAGGCAGGAAGCAACAGGTGTGGGAGGAAAAAGCAAACCTTTTAAAACATCCCTGCAAAAAGAGTTATTTAGAAACATGTAAACCTTGCATCGTTTTCAGGAACACTGGGTGTAAACACAAGGTAAATAGAAAACCCACTGGCTTGTTAAGACTACAAATACTACCCTTCCCTCCCACCCTTCCCAAACCCAATGGGGAAAAAAACTTATAAAAGTATATAAAAATATATAGTAATCACGAGTAGCGCACAGAATTCTCTTGCACTCTATGTTCAACGATGGCCCTTCCCAAGCAGTGAGCCCGAAGCCAGATTTCAGGGAGGGAAAGTGCAATTCCTTTATTTTTTTTTTGTTTAAACTGCAGTGTTCCAAGAGTGAAACACGCTAGTTTTCAGTAGTTCACGTAATCAATGCTTAGGAAGCCGTGCCAAGCAGTTGCGCCAGCAAGCTGAGTGTTCTGTTCATTCAGCATTCCAATATCCCCATCCTTGTCAGTAAAATGGTAGGTTTAAGGGGACAAAAATGCAGAAAGGAGGTTTCTGCTGCTCTCGGGTGGCAATGTGTCCATTTAGAATTAACACCACCTGTAAGATACATTTGTTTGCCCCTTTGGAATTCAACTCAGCAATATAGTCAAGTACGGAGGGTAATCTGCAGTCGTAATTGCTTTGTTCACTTGGACCATTCTGGAAACTTGGGTCAGCAACAGCAGCAGCCCCCAAAAAAGTTAAGCCAGGTTTATGTACACAGGAGCCAACTCCTAGGGGCTGAGGGGCCTTTGCTCCCCCACAATAAAATATTTGAGGGGGCCAGCCCACCCCACAAGTTGCTAGGTATTGCCATTCAAACGATGTGCATGCGCTGCATCATGTGATTATGTGTGGCAGGGCTTACCTGCTCCCCCAATATTGAAATTGGCACCCCTATTTATGTTCAAGACTGAGATGGATTAATGGGGGAGGAAATGGTACTTTCACACTGTATCGTAAAATGAAGCCCAGTTGGACCAACACGGAAAACTCTTAGATCTACTGTAGGAGAGCAAAGTGTCATGAACCTGGACGATAATAGCAGTCAGGCAGTCCACTCCACTCTGGATAGCCATGCTAAATAGCCTACTGGCATTCTTGCCCTCTCGTTTTCACTTCTACTTCTTAGAAGAGAAACTCAGCCCATGTACCTTGGAGAAAATGCCTGTCTTTCTGAGGCTAGAAACAAAAGAAACAGCCATGGGATAGTGATTTTTACAGAACTTCCAGTTGCCTGTTCAGGTTGAAATAGCAGCCCTGAGAGGGGGCTGAATATTTAGGCAAGATTATACTACCAGATTGGACCCTTTCTCACTGTGACATTTCCACGTTCCTTCAATGTTGGACCTTATTATTATCAGTCAGTGATCAAAATATGCTCTTTTCTTTTTTTGCAGAGTACGTTGTTGAACAAAATTGGCAGATCATTTCGCACACAGGAAAATGCTCCCTCTGGTATCGGCATCTTGTATTTATTTGCTACCATGCTGAGGCGCATTCCGATTTATAGCTAAGAAGCGTCTCCTTTGCTTAGCTAATTTACTCAATATCTACATTCTAAAGCAGCACCTAGCCAAATGAAAGGAGGATAGTTCTGTGTCCTGATTATATCAGTTCCACGCCTCCCTCTTATAGGCTCTCAATTTTATTTATTTAGCTCATACTTGTGATTCTTTTCCATGCAAAGACCATGACTGGCATCAGTTCACATGCTGGGGGCAGTCTAGTCTGGATTCACTAGGTTCTCAGAGAATAAATTTGGGCCATTTCTTAAATCCTGAAACAGAAAGGGATGACATACCTAATACTCACAGCAGGCCATAGTGCTCAAATGATGAGTCTGAACAGGACATCTACCACAAAATGTATCTGTTGCAGCCTTGCTTAGGCCAAGGACAACTGCACAACAGTTTACACGAACCATATTCTACCCAATTTACTGGAAGCATGCAGCTTTTAAAATATGGAAGATAGAAGGGGATGCCTTGTTAAAGTACACAAAGGGATTTTTTAAAATCTATTGAAGGGTGTTTATTGACACTCAATTGACAGCTTAGTTAAATTTTGCTTTTATATTTAAGACCAAAGGTAAATTTTGTAGGGTTGCTGTTTTGAAACAGTAATAGTTCCAATAATTCTCACCGAGAATTGCCCTTTTTTTTTTCATCAGGCCCGCCAGCCACACAAGCTAAGAAATAAAAATTGAGTCAAGGCACACAATTGCACTCTTCCCCTCCCCCCGAATCTTGCCCTTATTTCCATTTCTTTCCATGAAATTAAAGCAACAGTACACACTCAGGCTGGAGGTACACAAATTTCATAGCTGGGCTCTAGCCGTTCTAGTGTGGATTTGATTGATTAAAAGAAGACAAAGAACATTTCCCCCTCACAGCTTTGTTTGGATTTCCCAGATTTACTCTGGAAAGAGAGAGCGAGAGCGGAAGAGAGTCTTAATTTTGCTTAGGAGTACTCTTTGAGAAACTTTATGTGGAAGTCTTTCACTTTCTCCAGCAAGATCTTTAGCTTCTCTACCGGAGGGAGAATGGTCATCCTGGGGAAACAGGAGGAAAAAAAGTATTATAAAATGACTTTTAGAAGCCTGGAGACCATGTCATCAAAAAGAAAGAAAATTTAATTCAGCTGCTAACACTGCAGCATGCTTTGTCAACCCTGTACCTAAAGTGGTAAGTGCCTTCTCTTTGGCCAAAGCCACTTCCAGGAACAACACAGATCCCTGTTTCCTCCAGAAGTTTCATACAGTAGAACATGTCGGGAGCCATTTTATGAACCTGCAGAAATAAAAACGATGTAATAATTAGAAACTAGAGAGTGAATAGCAAGTCCCATTTTCATGGAATCATAGAGCTACAAGAAACCTCAGCAGCCACCTAGTCTATCTATGCAGTTACGTTCCTTTCATTATAAAAAAGGATGCTTTCAAATACTTTTATCTGTTCATCTATCTGGCAAAGCTAAAGTTGGTCACACCAGGGACTGTCAACTTGTCCCTGTGTTTCTTTAACAGCTGTTTGACAGACATGAATCAGATGTGTGGTGTGTTCACCATGATGTTTCCATAAACATTATTATTGATTGTCAAAGGACCAATATCGAAGGATAGGAATATAATCATACTAGTGTGCTACAGATGGCTCAAGATGAGATCCTGCAAATCCAGGACACGCCACCCCTGTTGAGTAATGGAGCTTCAGGAAAATTCAATTTAGCTCCTGTAAAAAAAGTACTGATGTCTCCCCAAACCAGTACAGCAGTTCCAGAAAAGCATCAAAGCTCCCCTGGCCTAGAGAATGGCTCCTCCAAAACTGGAATGGCAACAATTGTACAGCTGCAGCAAAAGTAATAGCAGCGGTTGGGGAGAGGTCTCACCTTTGCTGCCTCGATGGCCTTGGAAGGGATGAAGATTCGTGGGAAAGCATACATAGCCCCCTGAAGAGGGTTGCAGTGGATCCCTGGTACTTGATTGAACATGTCTTCTGTCAGTTTGGCTTTTTTGGCAAGGTTGTTCAAGACAGACTCCTTTTCCTGATTGGAGGGGAAACACACAGCAACGTCACACCAAAGGCAAAGGAACTATGTACCACAGAAATGGCTTGTGTTGCCCTGCAGTTCCTCTCTTCCTATGGGTGGTGCTTCTCAAAACTTCTGAGCAGAGCCCTCCGCTTTCTAAACTTCATAGGCCTTCTGTCATCCCCCTCCTACCCCATCCTGCCGAGCAACACAAACCACCTTAATTTGACAGATGTGTGCAAAGGGAGCTTTGGGTGAAGTGTTGTGCATCCCAGCACTGAATATAAGAACCTGCGTGTGGACTCAGGAGATGCAGGTATCACTTTAGCTTCGCTGTCATGCTTGTCGTTCTGATTCTCTTGTTATTCCTGCACAAGGTAGATGTAGACACACACACACCTTGATGAACTGTGCATACGATTCCTCCCCAGGTACAGGAGGATTCACAACAATATCCATGGCTGCTTGACCTGAGACCGGCGGACACAGACGGACCGACAGAAGCTTCACAAGTTGCCCTTTAATATCTGGGTGCAAGTTAATCACCTCCATGTAGCCGCCTCTGTAGCCACACCTGAGAAAAATGGGATAGTCAGGAGGGTGGGGGTAGTGAATAGAAAAATAGGAAAGGAGAAAAAACAATACATTCTGAAACTCTCAGGATGATGATAGCATTGTGTGTATTACATGCCAGCTGTTGCTTCTCAATACCTTGAACATTATTTGACTGAAAGGCAGGGTAGAAAAATCTTAAAATAAAATCAGTCCACTAGTATAAAACCTCAAGGAAGCGTTGAATTTTAGAACACAAGAGGGACAAATCTCAAGCCAAAGGGGTGTGTGTATCCCAATGCATTGCCCTTGGGATGCTGTTGGACTCCAACTCCCAGCAGCCCCAGCTGGTGGGCTAGGGATGCTGGGAGCTGCAACCCAGCAACATCTGGAGAGTACAGCAGATGTCAATTGCTATGTGGAGGTCATTAGCATCTTTACTGGGCAGTCATGAAACAGCTGGAGCGGTGTCTGTACAGCCAAAGATGTTATGAATTCTCTCTCTCCTTTTTACTGTAGCTCAGTAAAACGGACAAGCCTTTTAAAAATAAAAACACAATTTACATTTTTGAAAAGTTTTTTTTTTGGGGGGGAAGAGTAAACAGAATAAAGTGTGGGTGGGGGTGAAGTCCCTTACATGTAGGTGCATAGCTGCAGACCGCCATACATTTAACACACACGGCTGCCCCAAAGAATCCTGGGAACTGTAGTCTGAAAGGGTGCCAGGAAGCACATGCCACCTGCTTGTGATTCCTAGCAACTGGCAATCAGGGGCTTCAACAGTGGAGGATAAACATAGTCACCACAGCCAGTTGGTGGCCATCACTACTTCTTGTGGGGGGAAACATCCAAGATGATGCATGAAGGAGTACTTTCTTTTGTCTGCCCTGAATCTTCGAACATTCGGCTTCATTGAATACCCCCAAATTCTAGTGTCATGAGAAGAGGGTGAAGTTGATTTGGCAAGACACCATCCTGCACTGACCTCAATAGCCCAGCAGGGAGCAAAGTGGGTAGGAACTCCTCTCTGGGAGTCAGCATGTTTGGGTGGACTAGAGAAAGGAAGCTCCAGCTTATTGAGATACGAGGACACAGTCAAGAAAAAAAAGGAGGCACTATGAAAACTTACTCGCCCATGTATCCTTTAGAGGTAGAATGAAAAGAAGCAAGCTCCACATTGTTACAGTAATCTGGTCCCATCTCATAAAGGATCTTTTTGAAGGAGTGAAACTGACAGCTCTCCGAGTAGACATTATCTTGATAAACCTGTAAGCAGCAGAAAAAGGCACATGTATTCTTTGTTTATGAACAAAGTAAAAGATGCGGCCTGCAACTTAATACTTTTATTACCTCATCAGCTAGAAGGAACAACTTCTCTTCCCAGGCAAAGTGAATCACATCTTCAATGCATTTTCTGTTTT
Organism: Podarcis filfolensis; assembly: GCF_964270895.1. Lineage (NCBI taxonomy): Eukaryota > Metazoa > Chordata > Lepidosauria > Squamata > Lacertidae > Podarcis > Podarcis filfolensis. The sequence continues at coordinate 32,282,100 of NC_139611.1, read as the reverse complement.
GAACCTGACCTAAATTAGGAGGTGGGAGAGAAAACAGAGAGCTCTGATTCATAAAAATCTGTAAGCAATAAATCTGTAATCTTTCAATCCCAGAAGAAAAATTAAGTGTGTGTGTGTGTGTGTGTGTGTGTGTTCTGTTTTAAAGCGCTTTGCAAAAATGCTCATTGAAGCAGCCCCATGCTTCTCTAAGTAAGTGATGGGGGAGGAAAGACTCCTTGCTTCTCCCCCCTCCCCTCCATTAAAAGAAGCACACAGCTGCTTCAAAGGGACTTTTGCAAAGGGTCTTAACCCCCACTCACGAGCTGATGAGAGGGGATTTAATTTTGCTGCTTTGGCACGCAGCAAAGGCAGGATGAAAAGCTGTCCTGCCCATCGCCTAACATCACCACTGATGTCACTTGATGGGCAGGTGGGTGAAAAGTCGTTAGAGAAAGAAAATTACAGCATGAAGACAAAGAGGAGTTCTGCAAACCTGTGGGATTTCCAGGGTTGATGATGCAGAGGACCTTTGGATTGCAGTATGTTTTGGCTTCATTCAAGGAGCGGCGTAGTTCATTGACGTCTAGGGCCCAACAGTTCTCTTCGTCAAGGTAATAGTTGATCTGAATGGCATCCAATTCCGAGATAGCAGCTGAATACAAGGGATACTGGGGGATTGGGATCATCACTCCAGTTCGGGATCTTCCGCCCCCTGAGACAAGGATCTTGAGAATAGTCTGGAGGGAGAGGGAAAGGCAAAGGTTATTTAACAAGTTTGTGTTCCATTTCTCCCCTAAACAAATAAAAGAAAGCATCAACATTACAACAATATTTTGCAGGCTTTTCTAAAAAGTGCTTTAATTTCTTCTTGAGGGTGTTTGAAAAACCAAGAGTGTTTGGGGAAGGGCAATATAATAAGCCCTGTGGTTCATCTAGTTAGGCATTGTCTACACTGATTTTCAGCAACCCTCCAGGATTTAAGACAGGGGTTTCTCCCAGCCCCACCTGGTAAATGAACCAGGGATCTTTTGCCTACAAAGCACATGCTCCCCCACTAAGTTACAGGTGGAACTTTGGTCTGATCCAACCAGGTTCTTTTTACATTTCGAACACAGAACAGAGATGGGGGAACCTCAGCCCCAGGGGCCAAATACTACCTGGCCCTTGGAACACTCCCCAAGCCACACCCCTTACTGACCCTCCTTTGCCCTCTCCCCTGGGGGTGTTTTTGCTTGGCTGGAGTGAGCCCTTGAACTGTCTTGCTGGCTTAGATGGGCACAGGCCATGCCAAACCCTCCAAAATAATGATCCACCACTGAGCTCCCGCTGAATTTGATTAATTGCTGGCTTTTAGGGATAATGAATCTAAAGAAGCGATTCCTGCTTCTTCAAGAAAAAAAGGAGCAAGTGCGGCCAAGTACAGAGATGTATGCCGTTTCTGGCAATGTTTCACATAAGCAGCTAGTAGTCCACCTCGATCCGCTGCCAACCCAGAGGCCAAGAACACTAGGTGAATCAATAAAACTGCGGGCTCAACGGTGCTGCAATACCAAACTGTGCCAGGCGATGGCATTTTCATTAAGGTTTTTTTTTTTGCAAGGCAGCCAAAATGCCTGAATGTATAAGCAGGATGGGGGAGTGGGGTGTAGGATTTCTAAGTTACATATTGACAGACTCCCCATTTGCAGCAAACCTACGCCACCCTATAGATACTGAAGCCGAGGTGGGTTTCCTGCTGAAGGTCAACAAATATTGCACTGGCACTATTTCACCCACTTGGGTTGCCAATGTTAGTGGGAGGGAAGGGGGCGAGGTCTGGGGGAGGAGATCTTGCAGCATGTTTAACTATGTGTTATGTCCTTTAACCATGGGTCCCTATACAACTCACACCATCTGCAGAGAGTTTAGGCAATGGTCAGGAATAAGAGGGGACCCAAGGTTGAAGAGCATTAGTTTATAGAATAAAGGAATCTCCCCCTGAATGTGCCGAACAAACTCACCCCCCCCCCCAACAATTCTTGTTTTGGTTGTTAGATCAAGCCAGGCCACTGACACACAAACAGGGCCGTGATCTTGTTTTTCAGGGAGAGAAACCTTGCAAGCAGGGCCTCCACATGAACAGGTCCTGACATAGAAGCCTTTCATTCCTTTGAAATGCCTGGGGCCAGAGAGACAAAGAACTGAAGCAATTATATTGGGGGGGGGGAGATCATAAACAGAGAGAAGAACGCCTGTCCACTTCTGCACCATATGAAGGCCGTGGCTAGAAATTTCAAAACTAGGACTATTTCTTTGCCCATCTCATCTCTTGTATGGCTGCTTCTGTATTCCTTCCCCCCTTCATCTCCTCTTTTCTCTCTGGGCAACTGCAAAACAAATATTCAAACCCTGCAGAAGCTCAGAAGTTGCTGCCAGAGTAACGTGTGCTGTCCAAGTATAGCTCGGCAGAGCGTGAGACTCTTAATCTCAGCACCATGGGTTCGAGACCCACATTGAGCAAAAGATTCCTGCACTGCAGGGGGTTGGACCAGATGACCCTCGTGGTCCCTTCAAACTCTACTATTATAGGAATCTAGGGATTTATGTACAGCACACTCACTCAGGCTATGCCGCTCATGCCAAGTGATAGGTTTGCATTTTATATGGCCAGAGTACACCCAGCTTGGGGTCTCAATATCTACAGCTAGTGGGGTGTAGGTGTTAGGAGACTGGACTAGGACAGAGAAACTGTTTAAGCCTGAGGGATGCAGTTCCTTCTGGGCAACCTTCCAGGGCCACATACCAGTGCTGAGCAGGAACCGAGGCAAAAAATAATAATGGGTGGAGCAATGAATGTAAATTTTTCCTCTGTACAGTAGGCTAACGTCTACACATACTCACACACCCCTCTCTGTCCTCCGTCCAGGGAAGTAGGAGGCGTCATCAGAGTTTAAGAGTGCATTCCAACCAGGCAAAAAATACTTGAGGAGGGCATGATGGGAGAGAGCATGAGGCCTGAGGGCAAAACAGAGAGGCCTGGAAGAGCCCACTCAGCCTCTGGGCCTGAGGTTCTCCACTTCTGGGCTAGGGCCCTGGCCACCAGCATTCAAATACGAAACTCACTGGGTGACCTCAGGCCAGTCTCAGCCTATTATTTATCATGTTATGACGATAAAACATATATACTACCTCAAGTTCCTTGGAGGAAAGAAGGGATATAAATATAAAAAATATAAATATAAATATAATGATTTTACTGCAGTTTTATCCCACCTTTGCTGCAAGGAGCTGAAGGGAAGGTTTTCCCCCTGCCACTTAATCCCCACAACAACCCTGTGAGGTAGGTTAGGCTGAGAGACAGTGACTGGCCCAAGGTCACCAAGGGAGCTTGATAGCTGAGTGGGGACTTGAAGCCTGGGCTCGCAGGTCCTAGTCTGACACTAACCACCGAACCACACTATCATAAGAACAATAATATATTAAAAAACAAAACATACAGCAATACCGTCGCTAGCTCCCGTGGTCAGGTATATGTTCTCTGGATCTGCAGGAACGCCTCCATCCCGTCGCTCAATGTAGGCTGCAACATCTTCACGGATACAGTTCACCCCTTGGCTGGCACTGTAGGAACCTGTAAGGGAAATGGGGTCATCGTTAGAGATTTGCACTCAGACAAGCAGAAACATTTGCAATCCCAGAACAGGTTTGTTACTGAGATGTCCAGAACAAAACTCAGCTGCCCTTCAAAATCCACTCTGAATTTTGCAATGCAGCTCCCCAGCCAGGTAGTGTGTACTCAAAAACAAAAAACACTCATAAAAATATTAGTGAAAAGAGACCAAAGTTATATTAGGAAAAACTACTTGCAAAAAAGGGAGGGGTATTAGGCAAAACTGCATACAAAAATGGATACAAGGAAAGATTTGCACAAAAATGCTGACAAATTTTCCTGATAACCCTTTTTTAAAAAAACCAAACAGACAATGGTAATGTGGAGAACCAAACTTAAGTGTAAAAAATGAGAAATTAAAAACAATGAGAAAACGCAAAATTGACAAATTTGCCTATCCCTACTACCAGCCCATTTCTTTTCTTTTGAAATGTTTAGAGTCAGAGGCAATCCTAATCACACTTGTGCAAGTGGCTCTTCTGCTTACCCATTTTCAAATGCATGGGTAGGTTTTCCTAGTAGGAAGAGCTGTGATAGCGGCTCTTCCGTGTTAACTCTCTGCATCACCTTTACTACCAAGTCAGTTATGAGCACATGCCTGAGAGATGCAGATCAACTCATCCAGCAGCCTACTTATAGCTAAGAAGGCCCTGCAGTCTCCATAGCAGGATGCATTCAATAAGCTGTGTACTTGTCTCTTCCTTCTCCATCAACCATGAGTCCTAATACCTTCAATTAATCTCGAAGGAGGCTGAAAGTCTTTCCTTTCTTTTGTGAGCACAGCTAGCCTAGGATGGAAGACCTGCTTTTTAGTACGAAGCACAACACTTACCACACACAATACAGTGGTACCTCGGGTTAAGTATTTAATTTGTTCCGGAGGTCCGTTCTTAATCTGAAACCGTTCTTAACCTGAAGCACCACTTTAGCTAATGGGGCCTCCTGCTGCCGCTGTGCTGCCAGAGCACGATTTCTGTTCTCATCCTGAAGCAAAGTTCTTAACCCAAGGTACTATTTCTGGGTTAGCGGAGTCTGTAACTTGAAGCGTATGTAACCCGAGGTACCACTGTACTTGTGGTACTAGGATGGCTTTGTATAGGAACTAACTCTGCATTCAAGCAGTGTGCCTGTGATACTAGCAGAGCTAAGGCCTGCTACCAGTGTCTAGCATCACAGGGACTAGAAACTTCCTTGTGAAGAAAATTTGCTTTTCCCCCCTGGGTCAGACGAGACTCCTCATTACACAGCAAAGAGAGATGGGAACTGGCTGGCTTCCCTCTCACACAGTCGCACTTCCTTATAGATCTAGTTAAACTAGTTTCAAAATTGAATCAATATTAGGCAAATCTTTATGGTCTAGGAAGTTGTGCACAAGTGGGAGTGGAAGGACAGAACACAAAGGCAGGCATTTGCTACGTGGCTACTTAAAATCAGCCCAGCAAGGGATTTTATCTGCCAGCTGGCCAAGGTTATTGAAGTTCAGATTTACTGTTGAGCAACAGGGAGTATTTAATGTGCAGCTTTTAAATTTTCTAGCTGTACCTCATTAAGAAATTACTGTTCAGCCATCCTCCAGACGCAGGTAGCAGTCTTAGAAGTAGGCTCTTATCTCTCATGGGGGATACGACAAAACAAACAAACCCACACAGAACTTATGAACCTTCACCACTTGTCCAATGCCAAGGTTTCTGAGCACATCCTGGTCTTCAAGACACAACATGTCTGCTTATCAGTGTGCTTTCAAAAAATGTTACATGCTGCTCTGGTCCTAGGGTATTATCCAGGAGTAAGTAGACTAGCACACAAAGTATTTACATCAGGAAAAAGCAGCAGCTGCAATGTCATTTCTGCTTCACTGAAAACAAAAATCGCTGTGGGATGGGGGCTGTGCTGATCTGGAAATGGTCCTTTTGGTTTTGTTTTTTTTAAAAACCAATAGCAATGTTCAGAATAGGCAGGATTGAAGCCATTAGAAGTGAGCCTATTGTAAGCTGCTAACATTCCTTTATAATGGTTTAAAAAGATATTTTTGCAGTGAGATACATTGAAGGCCATCAAAGCGCTGGGAAATGCAAAATAAATAAATAAAAATGTCACATGCCAAACTAACTAAGAGCAGAGCTACTGGTCAGAATTCAAGGCTGCCTACCACACACACACACACACAAACACACACACACACACACACAGAGAGAGAGAGAGGGGGGGGAGTGAGAACGTCACTTCCCTATGATGTGATCTCATTTGACTGTAGTATGCATGTGAATCCCGGAGCCAAATTTGAGTCTTTCCCACCCTACCTTTGTACTCTGTTTGGACAATGATCAGAAGGAAATAATTAATGCAACTGACCTTCCCCATGATTCCTGTATTTGAGAGAATATGGCCGGTATTTGAAATCACACAAGAAAGTGTGGTGTGTGTGTGTGTGTGTGTGTGTTTGTGAGAGAGAGTGAGTGAGTGAGAATGACTGAGAGAGAGAGAGAGAGAGAGAGAGAGAGAGAGAGAGATTTGCATGCAAGGTCCCAGGTTCAATCCCCAGCGTCTCCAGCTGGAGCTGGGAGTTGTCCCCTGTCTGAAAACCCAGAACACCTCTGCCAACTGGTGTAGACAATACTGAGCTAGATGGACAAATGTGTCCGATTCAGTATAAGGGAACTTCACATGTTCCCATCTGAAAAATAAAAGACCTAGGTTGAAATTCTGAAGATAATAGAATCTGAAAGGTTATGTTCACATATCCTAATCCAGGCAAAACTCAAATTTGGGCTGGTGCTGATTTCACAGTATGTAAAAGGAGTTAATAGTGCAAACAGACCTTGGGCAATTAGCCACATTTACACTGGAAATACCCAAGCGTGAATGTATCCTTTATTCAATGACAACTCTGCTTTGTGCTTGTTGCTTTTCACAGGTCGTGAATGGATTCTGGATTGGCTGGCTCCTACAGCCCAGTCTGTTAATGCACAAAAAGCCTTCAAGTGATTTCATGAAAAGGAAAGCAGTCAACAGAAAGGAACGAGGCCAAGCACAACCTCGAAGAACAAGCAAGGCAAACATACAGGCTGCCCCAACAATTTTGGACTTCAACTCCCACCATCCCCAAGCAATGGTCATGCTGGCTGGGGCCGATGGGAACTGTAGTCCACAGCATTTAAAGGGCACTAGGTTGGGGATGGCTGAGCCTCAGAACAATATAAAAAAGTTCAAAGGAAACAGGGAGCAGCACTGAATGTTATCTAATGCAAGTGACTGTACTTCCCTCACCCTTGATTTTGATTGGTCCTGCCAAATGTCAAGTAGGCACTTATCACAAAAAAATTAGGGAACAGCTCTTTTATTTTAATTATGCCTTTAGTCATGCCATGAGAACTCTCTTTTCCTGCCTGGAAAGGAAGTAATAAAGGCTGTCAGATTCTGTAGTTCTCAGTCATACCCTACAACAAAAGCACTACCTAGATAACAGCAGCATAAACGCAATTTCTCTTAACTTTTCTTTGGGGTAGGGGGAAAAGTTATGGCACTGGGTTAAATTAGGCTGCAATTTTATGTACACCTGTTTGGGAATACGACACGTGGGACTTAAAGGTAAAGGTAAAGGTACCCCTGCCCGTACGGGCCAGTCGTGTCCGACTCTAGGTTTGTGCGCCCATCTCACTTAAGAGGCCGGGGGCCAGCGCTGTCCGGAGACACTTCCGGGTCACGTGGCCAGCGTGACGAAGCTGCTCTGGCGAGCCAGCACCAGCGCAGCACATGGAAACGCCGTTTACCTTCCCGCTAGAAAGCGGTACCTATTTATCTACTTGCACTTAAGGGTGCTTTCGAACTGCTAGGTGGGCAGGAGCTGGGACCGAAAGACGGGAGCTCACCCCGCCGCGGGGATTTGAACCGCCGACCATGTGATCGGCAAGTCCTAGGCACTGAGGTTTTACCCACAGCGCCACCCGCGTCCCCACGTGGGACTTACTTCCCAATAAACCAGGCTGGGATCGAGAACTTAAATGCATGTAAGAGTGAGCCCCTGAGAGTGAGTCATCTTTGAACACAGCAGGACTCACTATTGAGATGTGCATAAGACAGTATTGTTGGCCTCGTATTTACTTGGGCTCCCTATTCCTGAGGATGACAGGCTTGAGCAAACGCTATGCAATGGGAATTCTGTCTTGCCTGATTTTCCTGTTTGCAGGAAAGTTAATTAATCTGAACATGGCTTGAGCCTAAAAGGCTTTTTGGTCTGCAAGAAAACAAAGAATGGGAAAGAGGAGTTGGCTACATGATGCAACTATGTACAGCCTCCCACAAAGCTTTCAGAAGTAATTCCGCCACTTTCCAGAGTGGCTTAACAATTCATCTCTCCATCCCAGGGAATTCTGGGAATGGGAAGTCTGTGAAGGGGGAATAGGGGTCTCCTAACAATTCTCAGCACCCTTAACCAACTACAGTTCCCAGCAGCCTTCTGGGAGGGAAGTCACAGCTGTTTAAAGTAGTACAATACTGATGTAAATGCATAGTGCAAATGAGGCCCAGGAAAGAAAATACACAAAGTTGTCAACACTACCCAAACTGGTGTGCAGATTGTGGAAGGTTGGGTAAGAAAAGGCATGCACATTGATAAAATGTGCATGGAAAAAATGATTTGGATGTTCTCCTTTCTTTAAAAGTCCAAAGAAATATGGCTGTATACTAACACCCTATGATTAAAACCATTGCCATGGAAGATCTATAATTTAAATTAAATTAGTAATATGAGAGGAGTACCTAAGCTGTTCCCTCCGCAACCCTGCAAGATCCGTCTCGCTCTCTTCTTCGAGTCCTCTGGGAAGCTTGGGCTGTCCAACAGGTTTGGGTACGTACAAAGTGCAACTACCTACATGGTTGAGAAAAAACAAAGCACACAAAAACTGGTTTTCAAACATGAAAAAACCTCACTGCTACTGAACATTCCTTGTTCTATTTTCAAACATCATTTTTCAACCTTCCTCCATTACCTAAAGTACCTGGTAGGTTTCAAATCAGGACCGCTGCTTAGTTTTTAAGTCAGAAAGGTCATAAAAACCCCCAAAAAAGTCCCTTAGGATTTGCCAGTAAAGTCTGGCAGCTCCAGAGTGATCAATGACAGCTGATCAATAGGCACCAGGGCCTTAATGCTAACACAAGCAGCTTTTCAGAGATCAGGGTGTGTGGTTTTTTTGAGGGTGGTAGCTGCTTGCCCTTGTCTTAGGGCAGAGATCAGCAATGTGGCATCCACAAGGACACACACATACAACTGCAGAGGCTTTCCCTGGTGCCAACAGAGTTCCTCCTCCTCCAACTCCAACTGGGTTTGAAGTGCTTCGGTTGTAGCATAGGCTGTGATTTGTGCTCGGTGGAGAGATATTTGTGTGTGGTTCCAACAGCAATTTCTCCAGTTTGCAAAAGAACCCATGGGGTGTAGTGGTTAAGACCACTGGACTAGGGTCTGGGAGACCAGGGTTCAAATCCACACTTGGCCATGAAGCTCACTGGGGAACCTAGGGCCAGTCAGTGTCTTTCAGCCCAGCCTACCTTACAGGGCTGTTGTGAGGGTAAAATGGGAAGAGGAAAACCTTGAGCTCCTTGGAGGAAAGGTGGGATATAACTATTAATAATAATAATAATGTGCCCATGAGTCCAAACAGGTTGGCAAGCTCTGGATTAATGCTTGAAAACGGCACACCCTCTAGCCTAGACTTCCTTTTTTGACAGCAGCTCAAACTGCAGCAAGTGTGAATTGATTACATCTGAATCCCACTTTGCTTCCATAGAAGTCAAGGCCTCCTAGTCTTCTATCCAGGTACCTCCTTGGCTTCTGCAAAACAACGCTGCCCTCGTAAATCCGAGCAGGATGGGGACAAAACTAGAATGAGTTCACTCTAATTGTCATTGGTGAGTCTACTGGCTGTTGGGAGCCCTGCCTCCTGCCCTACCAGTTGCAATGGGCACCAGCAACCACTGGGAGAGCCTGCAATGGCTTGAGAACTATCGTACCTGACGAAGGAAGGTGATGGGCTGTTGACCCATGGCGTGTGCGTCCCCAATGTTGGCCTTGATGACCTCCGTGAAAGGCTTTTTGATCCCCTAAGAGGAGAAAGCACATGAGCAGTTCATCAAAGCTCTATTCAGATACAGCAGATTGGAAGGGCACACTGTATTGCTTTTTACATGCATTACCATTTGCAAAGGACGACGGCAACAAAACAACACTGACAAAGAACAGAAGAGAATCAAGGTGCTAGAAGTTTTGCCTACCGCTATCCGGGGTGAAAGAAGGAATTGTACCTGGTCCCCCACAAAAAAGCAGAAGCCCAGAGAGAAGAGTGTTTGAGTCAAGCCAGCACAGTGGGAAAACACTGGCTTTAAACCCTGCACATTTGCAGCAAAACAAAAACCCTTGCAACACCTTTCTCAAAGGAGGGTAGATTTGTGTCTCCTTACACAGATAATCTCAGAGTAGGGCAAATGTCACCTCTGAAGCAACCCTAAGACCCCCCCACTTCCATTTTCAAGTCCTGGGAAAAACACGTGGTTGGAGTGTCACATTTGAACTGGAAAGATGTAGATTCAAATCTCTGTTCATTCCAGGAGCAAGCTGGGTGGTCATGGTCAAATCGGTGTATTCAGATATCACATTTCCAGTTCTCTAGTCTAGATCATGGCTTGGAGGATCAGTAAAATGTCCTATGTTGACACATTCTCTTCACTCCTTGCAGGTCTGGTTTAATGAATAATATCCTGGCTTGACCAAACCACAAGAGTCCTGCAGGATCAGACCAAAGGTCCATCTTACTCAGCCTTGTGTGTCCAACCATGACCAATTGACCGTTTCTGAAAAGCCCAGAATCAAGAACATAATGGCTATAACTCTCTCCGGTTTTTCTCTCCTAGTAGTTGGTATGAAGAGGCATGGAGGAAAGAGCATCTCACCTGGTGGGGCAGAACTGTAGCAGTAGCCTGCTGGCACTGGCATCATGGCAGAGAGGGGCATGGGTGAAACTAGAATGAAGATGGGGCTACATGGACATTCTGGCTGGAGTGCAGGATTGGCTCTGCCAGTGTGCCCATGCAGCCCCAACAATGCTGTCACCTCACCCCTCCAAGGAAGAAGCAGGGATGCTGGTGCGTGGAGGCTATTGCTGCAGCTCTGTCTCACTGGATGACTAACATCACTGTTTGCAGTTACGTTGGAAACAGCAAACTATGGTTTGATCAAACCCGCCTTCCCAGGATTGCAAATCAGGATCAAACTGTGGCGTTCAATCATGAATAAATAAGGAAGCTTGCTCAAATGACAGTTTTCCAATTAAAACAACAAGTGATCAAACCAGGAAGGAACACATGGACCACAGGGCTTGCTTCCCATCCTCCGAACCATAGTTTGTAGAATTGGAAACATGGAACCTACGAACAGCCACTGTCTCCAACCCTAGCCTGTCTCACAGATGCCGCCTGTTCAAATCAGCAGAGGTTCACCATGGTATCTTTAAAAGATCTTTCCCAAATCTGCCATGGGAAATCAAGATGCCCAATCTCTCGGTTAAACATGCAATCTTGCTAGTCACCTAAACTGACTTTTTGGGAAGCCGTCCTGACCCTGTGCTTTGACAGAGGGTTATTTTTAATTATTTCCTTTTAGACTGAGCCTAAAACACAGGAACATAGGAAGCTGTCATATACTGAAAGAGACCATTGGTCCACCTGGCACAATTTTGTCAAAGCTGAGTGGCGGTGGACCTTCAGGCTTTAAGACAGGGGTCTCATCCCTACCCAGAGATGCAAGGGGTTGAATCTGGATCCTTCTGACTGCAAAACAGATGCAGACGAGAGCCATGGCCCTTTCCTGCTGCAGTAACTCTATACTGACCGACTAAGTATAAGGTAACTATATACTGGCAATATAAGGAAAAGAATGTACTTTGGGCGTATTTTGAACAAGCAATGACGGAGACCAAAACTAGAAAAATAAGAGAGACAGAAAGTGGAAGATTTGGATGTCTTGCAAAAATTATAAAGAGAAAAGGGGGGGGGGATAATCTTTTACAAGCATGTTGCTGAGCACTGATTAACTAGACCTATCTGTTGCATGTTTATGCTGCCATTGCTTTTGTTTCTACAATCTCTTAGTTTCACACTGTGCTTGGTACAAGGACTTCTGATATTAAAAGTATTGACATACATTTGAAAGGTACGCCATGGCCCTTAATCCTTACAAGTTAGAGCTCCAGTGTTGTTGCTTTTTCCTTTCCTTTTCTTTTTTGCCGAGAACAAACCTTTCCAAGAGAACATTTGATGAGCGCTGGCTTGCCATCAAGCTCTCTTTATATTAAAATGAAGAACCCTGCTGAAAACATTTTGCTAAGCATATATATTTACAATATTCAGTCAGCATGTGCAAAGATGTACAAAGGCCAAGCTTGTTCTCAGTCTCCCATCAAGAGTGATGAAGCTTGGAATTAAGAGAATGTTTTTGTTTTCCCAAAGAAAAACATCAGGCAACCCCTGGATATAGTTACTAAAGCAATGGCTGTCATGGATACAAGGTTAGAGGGGTTTGAAACATGGGGTTCAGGAAAGGGAGGATATGTTGTATTAGATGAAATAATTCAGGTCCTCATCCTGGTCCCATTAAAAGCACTGACAAAAGTAGAAAGGCTGTCCAGAAACTGACTGTGAATTGAGAAAACAAAACAGAACCACCACCCCAGGCAGGGATCTAATTTCATTTACACATGGCATCTCAGAGAAAAGGTCTTCCTTGACATGAAAAATACCAGGGGGCTATTTGCTGAAACACAGCAGGGCTGCAAACCTTCCTACTGGCAGGGCCCCTGGCAAAAATCCAGGGTACGCAAGGCAGAAATCCAGTTGAAACTTCCCTCCCTGCCATACCAGAAAAGACTTAGCTTGTGCAATTCCTAGTTTTCATGTAGAATGCTTACATTTCTACTAACACTTCAAAACTGGCACCCTTAGAAGAGTCAGTTGGCCATTGATCTGCAGGCTCTCTTTCCCATCGCCTCTAAGAAGTGACAACCAACCCCTCCACTTATTTGGAATTATAGAGAAAAAGGCATCTAGGTTAGAAGGCAGGATAGAGAGGAATTGCCTCCCCCCCAAAGCACTCATAGGAATATGTTCATCTAGCTCAGTACAGTGGTACCTCGGGTTACATACGCCTCAGGTTACATACACAGGTTACAGACTCCGCTAACCCAGAAAAAGTGCTTCAGGTTAAGAACTTTGCTTCAGGATGAGAAGAGAAATCGTGCTCCTGCAGCGCGGCGGCAGCGGGAGGCCCCATTAGCTAAAGTGGTGCTTCAGGTTAAGAACAGTTTCAGGTTAAGAACGGACCTCCGGAACGAATTAAGTACTTAACCCGAGGTACCACTGTACTGTTTACTCTGACTGGCAGCAGCTCACCAGGATTTTTATCAGAGGCCTCTCCCAGCTCTCACCTGGACATACTGACTACTGAATACGGGACATTTTACACACAACACAAGTAAGAACATAAGAGAAGCCTGATGGATCAAGGCAACAACCCATCTTGTCCAGCATCCTGTTCTCTTAGCGAACAACCAGATGCCTATCTGAAGCCCAAAGGCAGGATCTGAGTGCAAGAGCACTCTGCCCACTTGGGATTTCTAGCAACTGCCATTCAGAGCATAGTTGTCAATGTTTCCACTTTTTCAAGGGAAATTCCCTTATTCCGAATAGGATTCCTCACAAGAAAAGGGAAAAGTTGACAGCTATGATTCAGAGGCACACTGCTTCTGACAGTGCAGGTAAAACATATCAATCTGAATCTCTGAATACTAAGCACCTTTGATATATATATTGCAAAACTATATTAGGAAGCATGAAACTTGTGTCCAAACAACTATGCAAAGCATTGCTACAACTGGCTGCAAACTTGGGAATAAAGAACCAGCGAACTCAGCTGGACTCAACTTCCATGAAAATGTGCAAAGGACGGGGCTGTCAACCAACCTTCTTTTCCCGTAAGAGAAAACCAATTTAAGCACGAGTCAATTCAGCTTCATAACAGACCGATGCATCTTTTAAAGCTGTCCTCGGCTGTCCTTGTGGCACTTAAGCAACCACAAAATGTTGGCAGGCTGGCAGTGCGATCCTGCATGCATCTACTCAGAAGGAAGTCCCGCTAAGTTCAGTCTAACAGGGCCAGCCTGTACACACCTGTCTGGGGGGTAAGCCCCATTGAGCTCAGTGGGGCTAACCTCTGGTGGTGCAAATCCTACACGCGCCTATGCAATCTCCTGTTATCAAACAGGTTCACCGCAGATGCAACTGTCCTGCTTGTCAAACCAGCTTTACTCTGGGCTGGTGTCATTTCGGTGTAATTGAAGCCGACAAGAGCTGTAGCTGAAGGGGGAGGCTAAACAGTCTTGATAGTGACCTCAAATGGCACCGGACTGTTTGATGAGCCTTACGGCTCCCTAGAAAGGGGTGATGTAACTAGAAGGAACTGAAGTATATTGCTATGCCTTAGCAATATAAGTGTGAATGTGCTTTTCTGATGAATAGCCTTGTTTTAGCGTTATTATTTGTATGTATTTATCTAAGAAAATGTATATGCTGTTTAATTGTAGGTAAAACCTCTAGCAAACAGAGGATGTCACTGTACATTACTCCTCATATTAAGGGAACCCTGAAAGGAGAGTGGTCAATTTGGAATAATTTGTAAGAAAATAAAATTAGGGCAGGGGAAGGAAAGCCTCAGGTCTTTTAGGCTGCAATTCTCTTGTAATGTTGCATTACGTTGTAAAACCAATGGCTCAGTCTTGAATTTAGCATGGGAAACATGCTGCAGGCTTATGATGTACAACACATTACTATCAGCACTTAGTATATACCATACCCTCCAACATTCCTCCAATGAAAATAGGGAGTAGTAGTAGTAATAATAATAATAATAATAATAATAATAATAATAATAATAATGCCCCATCCATCTGACTGGGCTGTCCCCACCAAACTGGGCAGCTTCCAACATATATAAAAACATAATAAAACATAAAAAACTTAAAAGCTTCCCTATACAGGGCTGCCTTTAGATGTATTCGAAAGGTTGTATAATTATACTTATCTCCTTTGCGTAACTCCATACCCTCCAACATTTATGCAATGAAAATAGGGCTGTTCTCAGGAAAAGCAGGAAATTTCTGGATCAAATCAGAAATTGGGATGGCTTCTGTAAATCCGGGACTGTCTCTGGAAAATAGGGACACTTGGAGGGTCTGAGATACAGTATCTAATATCCATCATTACAAGCACATTGGAGGGTTTTGTACCTTTCTGTGCAAAGCTGAGGAGGAGGGAATATTTGGTGTTCCCTATCCCTCTAGGAGCTACCGCATTTCATACGTCTGCTTGCTACATGTCTTTCCTGTTCTAATTCTCCCCAAACTCAACTGGCAAACAATTCATTTTATTTATTTAACCAAGTTGTTACACCTCTTGATTGCAAAAACGCCTCTAAGCAGTTTACAAAAATATAAAAAGGTAACAACAACAAGCCCACAAAGTCCTTACAATCTAAACTGATACAGGAAGGACACACTGCAGTGCCTTCATTGCCTTTTTCTACCGTGCAGCCTCTACCTCCAAGGAGCTCAATGTGGTATACATGGTTTTTTCCTACTCCCCTGTGAGGTAGGTTAGATGAGATATACTGTAGTGACTTCCTCAAGACCAGCCAAGTGGGGATTTGAACTTGGACCTTTCTGGGCTTAGTCAGTCATCCAAACCACTGCATCAAACTACTTATAGACTTCCGGGCTGGTGCCTCCAGGCAATGGCGGAGTTCCTCCAATCGGGAGGAATTTGCTCCGTGGAAATCAGGGTCTGACCGCCACGGCGAAGGCGGAGACCCACTGAAATCACAGGCGGGAGAAGCTTGTGAATCTGGGATTCGGCTGGCACCTTTTGCGCCTCCCCTACTCGCGGGGAAACCCTGATTTGGGGATCCGGAGCGAAGTGGGGTGAGCGGCGCGGTGCTTCGAATTGACTGCTTCTTTCACGGAGTGAAGCCGCATCGCTGTTGCTGGAGTGCGCTGACTTTTTCCTGTGGACAATTTGACTTTAAACAACTACCCGTGAGTAGAACGGAAAATTGGATCTTTAAATTTATTAATTTGGCATTGAAACGGGAAGGTTTTAAACGGGAAGTCCGCCTTCCTCTTTTGTAAATAGATTGAAGCAAAGACGTTGCAAGTTAAAGCCTTGGAAAGTCTTTTGTAAAGGATTAAATCTCCATCGGTTAAAACTATTAAACCCCCCTTGGAAGCAGGAGAAGAGAGGGGAAATTTTGGACCTAGCGAGCCTGCAGGAGAGAGTGAAAAATCAAATTACCACTGCTCTGAACCTGGAAACGGGCTGCCAGTAAGATTGACGTCTTGGGAGAGTGCATTGACTGTGAACAGAAAGTATGTTGACAGATGGCTAAATAAGAGAAATATATTGTTTCCATTGTCCCCTTCTGCATTTAAAAAGGAGGAAAAGTAACTGAAAATTGAAACTAACTTTATAGTTTAAATTGTGTTTGAAAGGACTGATACAAGTGGAGACTGTTTCCCTCTAGAGGGAGCTTTTAAAACTGTTACAAGAGTGGAGCTGGGGTTTTTCCAGCTGCAAGATAAGAACTGTGAGAATCAGAGATTGACCTTGGATTTTAAGAATGTCGACAGAAGGAGCCTTAGTGACTGTATTATGTAAGGTAAGCTATTCGTTGGAACAGCTCCACAAGAAGACGGATGTTATGACTACTAAACTTGAGAACTTGGGACAAAAAGTGATTAATTTGGGACAAAAAGTGATCATCAATACAGAAATTGTTCAGGATTTGACACAGGAACCTACTTTGACAGGACAAACTGGGGAGAAGACGAAGGAGAAAGTTGTTGTTGTTGTTGAACCTAAAGTAATACAAGTGGGAGCCCCAGCCTTACAGAGGCAAATCAAGGACTATAAGTGGAGGCCTTTTATGAATGAATATAGAAAAAGTCAGAATTTGAAGATTGGAGCCCTGCTTGGACTGGAGAAGGAAGGTTGGATAGACTCTTTCATGCAGGGATTTACTGACCTTTGGGTCCTGAATCTGGGTCAGGAGGTGACTGGAGTTGTGGGTGCCTTTGGATCTGGAGGAGCTTTGAAACATGATTTGAGATATTGTATGGACCTTGGTTCTAGCTGTGGAGAGTTGGCTGGTCTGTCGAGAGGGAATGGGGGCACGGTTGGGTCGGGGCCCCCCCGAGACCTGCTCTTCAGCATCTTCAGCATCAAAGAATATGAAGAAAAACTGCAGAAGGGACTTGGAAAAGATTTAAGAGCCTCGGACAGAAGATCTCCAGGTTGATGAACTATATGGAATGGATGGAAATGACTGGCAGAATCTGAGACCAGGGAGAAGAGATGGTGGAAGAAGATTGGGAAAGTTTAAAGCTTATATATAGAAATATTGTAAAATTAATGAGTGTTAGAAAATTGTTGGAATGAAACTTTATAGCTTTAGCAGAAATGTTATAAGGAGTTAAGTATAAATAAGTACTTTAGTATTAATGGAAAATAAGGTTAAAAATATGTTAAGATATTCATAATGATAAAAATAGAGAAAGATGGAAAGGAATTGCTGAAACAAGTAACAGAAGTAGAATACAAAAAGGGAGGTGAGAGGAGGTCGATGAAATAAGGGAATGAAAGATAGAGTGATGAAATGGTATGGTATATGTTTTTAAATTGTTGTTGTTTTGTTTTGTTTAGTTTAGTGTGTTAAGGTTGTGTTTTGTATTGTTTATATATTGTATTGTTTTGTTTCTTCTTTTTTTCTTTTTTCTTTTCTGCTCTATTTTGTCTTTTTCTCTCGCCTTTTTCTTCTTTTTTCTTTCCTTGTAAGTCTTAAAAGTAATAAAGATTATTTAAAAAAAAAAAAAAACCACTGCATCAAACTGCATCCCTTATACAGAAAGGAGGCAAGGGTACTTGGTCACTACAGTGGTACCTCTGGTTACGAACTTAATTCGTTTTGGAGGTCCGTTCTTAACCTGAAACTGTTCTTAACCTAAGCTACCACCTTAGCTAATGGGGCCTCCTGCTGCTGCTGTGCCGCCGCCATGCAATTTCTGTTCTCATCCTGAAGCAAAGTTCTTAACCCGAGGTAATATTTCTGGGTTAGAGGAGTCTGTAACCTTAAGCGTTTGTAACCCGAAGTGTTTTTAACCTGAGGTACCACTGTACACTGTAAGGAACAGGAGGAATGAGCTGGGCTTTTTAAGGGTAGGCTGTGCACAAATAAACATGGCACAGGCCAGAACCAGGTATCACTTTGTTTTTCTGGTATGGATCCAGGTACAGGATCCCGGATTCTTGTTGAGTCGTGTCCTTGGCACACTTCCATGTTATGTACTCAAAAGATTTCTTCCCTCTTTCTTTTATTTAAAGCAATGTGTTTCGTTGGGAGAGGCTCAAAATCACTTAAGCGATGCCAATAAAGCTCCGTCCTCGTTGATGTTGTACGCAAATTGGACAAGAGTTATGACAAAACACATATACTCATTTTCCCTCTGTGCTGGCATAGATCCAAAGCATTTTTCAGGTGTGCTCAAGAAAGGGCTCTGCACCTCAGCAAGTCAAACATGGTACATGTGTCACAGATGGCAGCTCACAAGGAGTGGGGCCAATAAGTCTTTGGGGGCTTCAGTCAATTTGGTACAGCCCAAAAGGGGGTCCAACATTATGCCAGCCTGCCTCCAGGCTTGGAGCATATCCAGAGGAACTTTTGATTGTGCTCTTTGAAAATCTGATTCCATGCTATATCATGATCCATACAGTGGTGAGGCTAACTTCCGAGTGGACATGTGTAGGAATGCATTGAGCTGTCGGACCTTTTTGGCTCTACAGGCCAGATCCTTGTCATAGAAGTACACCATTGGCCAAATTTGACAAGTGGGAGGGGCTACCCACCTGTCAATCACACATCTTTAGGAAGTGGTGAAACATTTGGGTTTCTGTTTGAAAACAACAAACTAAAAGCCCCTTGGGTGTATAAAATTAGTTATAATTCTCTGGTCCTGGCCATTCACAATTTGGCACAGTGACATCTAGGAATCACTACACTGGATAACACTTAGATTTTGTGTGTGTGTCTAAGGGGAGGGTGATAGCACTAAAGAATGGAACTAAGTTAAGGGTCACCAAGTCACTGATGATGTTTTAGACTAAATATAGACCCAGCATGATCCTTTAAAAAACTTGGGTTTTTTTACTGCTATGAATGACTTCCTTCTATGTTTGCAGATAGCCATGTGCTATGCATATTGGATGAAGAGGATTTCCCTACCTGCAACTGAAATTAAGGAAAAGCAGTGCAACATTTACAAATTGTGCTGCATAAAAATTTACTCTCGGGTCATGAAGGGTCAAATAACCAAAGCAGTGACTAAGTACCATATTGACTCGAGTCTAAAGTGTCATTGAAACTAACACGCACTTCCATTGTCAGAACCTTGAAACCAAAAAAAGTATTTGCTGGCGAATGTAAATGTGCCATTGAATCTAATGCACACCTTAATTTTTGCAATGCAATTTGACCAAAAAATGTGAGCATTAGATTCGAGGAAAAACGATATCTGCTACAAAGACCTCATTTCATACTTATGGTTATTTTCACGTAAGGCCTACTCAGAGTAGACCCATTGATACAAATGAACCAAAGTTAGTCATGTCCATTAACTTCAATGGGACTATTCTGAGTAGGGCTAACACTGAATATCACCCTAGGAATTGTTGCAGATGCATTTACTCACCCCTTCACACCAACACTCCCTGCGGGTGGCACATTTTATTTGTCTTACATGTGCACAGAGAGCCTAAATGTGAATTGCTGGTAATAGCACCCTGGTAGGTTGATCTTAAGGGACACGGGTGGCACTGTGGGTAAAATCACAGAGCCTAGGACTTGCCGATCAGAAGGTTGGCGGTTCGAATCCCCGCGACGGGGTGAGCTTCCGTTGCTCGGTCCCTGCTCCTGCCAACCTAGCAGTTCAAAAGCACGGCAAAGTGCAAGTAGATAAATAGGTACCGCTCCGGCGGGAAGGTAAATGCCATTTCCGTGCACTGCTTTGGTGCACCAGAAGCGGCTTAGTTATGTTGGCCACATGACCCAGAAGCTGTACACCAGCTCCCTCGGCCAATAAAGCGAGATGAGTGCCGCAACCCCAGAGTCGGTCATGACTGGACCTAATGGTCAGGGGTCCCTTTACCTTTAGGTTGATCTTAAGAGGAGCACAGTAAAGCATTTTTACACCACCTTTCTCCAAACAGCCAAGTTTTATGTTTCTAAATAGAAATAAACTGAACCAAAACAAAAGTTCCCCCAAAGTTACTCTTCCCCAATCTTGGCAGTGTATGCGCCTGGTGAATTCTTGGGTCATGTGCAAACATGCATCAAGACTCATGGCCCTAAAGCCTGAGTAAAACGCAAAACAACTAAAGTAAACTGAATCTGAAAAAAGCATTAGCTCAGAGTTGATGAACTTGTGCCTGAAGAATGCAGCAGCAGGCTCATGCACATTATTACTTTCCTCTATACAAATAATAATAATAAATCTCTGTACAAATAAGTCTAGCATGTTTGGAAAGGTTCTAAGCCTAGCCTCCTTCAGGGCATGGTAGTTTATTGAGTGGAGCCTCACAGTTTAGTCACCCAACTGAGATCTACACTATGCAAGGGGAACCTGTGGCTTTCCAAATATTTTGAACCACATCATCCCTAACCATTGACCATGCTGGCTGGGGTTGATGGGAGTTAAGAGTCTAGCAACATCTGGAAGGCACCAAGTTTCTTAATCCCTGAAGTAGGGCTTAACAATGCACTAAAAAGAAATTATCTTAATTAGCAGTGTTCTCTAGCTCAGTGGGAAAAACAGTTTCTAAAATAGCAAACATTGTTTTAATATCCACTGGAGGGGAAAAAACCAAGGTATTAAGCCAAAAAGTACCTGGGTCCAATCCAAGGAAAATTCTGACAGTTACTATAGGCATATGTTCCATTGTTGCAAGTTTCCCAATGCTTTGGGGATTAAGGGCATACAACTTCTCTGAGATAGGATCCAAGCATAGCCAAGCAAAGGGCCAAACAACCTAGGTATGAATCACTAAGTCAGGCAAACCTCTCTGTTCTCCTCAATCTCTCCATTTGCAATAAGTAGGATGTTACCGACTTAGACAACCATATGAAGTAAGGCAACAAAATGAGCTTTGTGAAACAGCTGAATACTTTGAAGTGTTATACAAATAAAAATATTTTAACATTATTCAGAAAGGACTATTGATTTGAAACAATCTGAGAAAACATAAAACATGAGCCGGAGAAAGGGATTCAGAAGTGAGAGATGCAGTATAAGAGTTTAATTTATAGTGGTTTCTTTCTGCAACAGGAACTGACTCCAGGTTAACTCTAAAGAATCTGCAAACGAAGCACTGAATGGCAAAACCAAACAAAGATTCTCATGGCGCCTTTAAAATTTATTACATTTATTGTGGTGTCAGGGTTTGCTGGAACAGACTTAGCATGGCTAACCTTCTGAAAAACTGACCAGTTATCTATTACCCCTTTACATAAGACAAAGGAGTCATTGATTACATCAGAGGGCAGCAGAGGCAGAAGCAAAGTAAACATTAATTTATAAAGTATCTGATCACAAAATGACGCAATTGGATGACACAGATTGTGGGAGGGGGATATTTGCTTTTTTGGTTGGCTTTTTAAAAAAGAGTTCTGAGTGATTGCCTAGCAAAAATATTAGGCTGTAAAAAATCAAAATGGATATGATATGCAGCTTGAAGCTCATCATTCTAGTTTCTTAATTCTTTAAAACAAAGCACTTTTTACTGTTCTTTCCTGATGTCAGTTTTACGTGCCTGTAGATCGCCCATCCAAAAAAATGTCTAATTGAAAGGAGACCCAACTTTTTAGTGTGGTAAGAAAACAAAGTGAAGATTCTCAAAAACTATCTTGGAAAATATTACTGAAAAATAAATCTATGCTAACATGATTACCTCAAAGATTTTTTTTCCCAGCAAAACTTTATTTCCATGGTCACAAACCTATTTACGTGGAAACAAGTTCTGCTGAAATCCATTGAACTTACTTGAGTGAAAATTGTAGACTCTATATACTGCATAAAATTAAGGTTGCAATCCTTAAAACACTCAGTAAACCCCACTAGGATTACTTCTGAGTAAGCACACATAGGATCAGTCTATGCAAAAGCTTTTATTCTACTGAAACCAGTATTCGAACATGGCTGTTATTTTAAAATGGTGTAAGTGTAATTTTATTCAAAGCAAGGGCGGCCATGGAAAGTTAGGTCCAAGGATTAACGCCAGAGAAGTTCTATTTCCATACGCCTGGTAGCATAATGGACAAGATCTGCAGGAATATCTTAAGCATGTTTAATCAGAACCAAACCAGCCATTTTTGGGACGGGGATTTGCGCTTGCCTCCCCTCCCCGGGACAATTGTCCTATGTAATGCAATTGTCCTATAACTATTAATTAGTAAAGCCAGAAGCTTGGAAAGTTAGAGGGCCATTCCCAACCCTTGAAGTGTGTGCATAAAACAGAATTAATGCCGTTCCGAGATGTTGTCCACCAGCCTCCGCCGCGTTCCCTCCCTGGGCCAAACTCTGTCCCGGTTGTTGATGCAAAAAGCAGCGTGCCTCCTTCGCTCCATGCGGGCTGGCAGGCCTCCCTCGCCTGCCCCAATCAAGAGCCGCAGCGGCGGAGGAGTGGCCCGGGGGCGGCGGCCCAGGCCGGCGGCGAGAAGAGCTGCAAGCGGTGGAGGGGGAGGCGTGAAAGGGAAAGGAACAAAAGCAACCTCTCCCCGTTGAAACCGGCCAGGTACCAGCTGTTATGCCTATGACACTTCTAGTGCCAGAGCCATTAGGCACATATTTCCGGGAGGGGGGGTGTCATTTGCGGCATGCAAATAGAGGGTGTCTTTTTTTTCCTGAGGAGACCACCCTTTTTTCCCCATTGTAACAAAGCTAATTCATTCACGCAGCCCAAACCCGCCGCTCCCCACCCGCTTACCTTCCGCAGCTCGTTCTCGATCTCGCCCGCTTTCAAGACGATGGGCCCCCGCACGGCGTACTCCACCGCTTTGACCTGGGGGTTCATGGATTCCAGCGTGAGGATCTTTTCCCGGGTCTGCTTCTCCTTGATCGGTATCGCAGAGGCCTTGGCAGCGCTGCTCCAGTCTTTCCCCGGCGGCCGGCGGGGCCGGGCGGCCGATCTCGGCTGCTTGTTGCCGGCCACGAGCGAGGAGACGAAGCGCACGGCCGCCTCTGTCCGTTCATTCTTGCTGCTCGGGCGAGCGGCTTCTTTCGCGAGTCCCGAGAGGCGATGCATGCTCCCCCTTGGAGGGTGCAAATTCCAGAGGTGGTGGGGAAAGCAATCACATCCACCTCTAAAAAAAAGCAACAACAAAAACACCCCCCAAACAACCCACTGTTATTTCGAACAGAGATGCAGTAAGACCTCACGAGCAAAATTTTAAAATAAAATAAAATAAACGTTGCCCGGGTACAAGTGCATGCTTGGCAAGGTTCTTTTTTTCCTCCTCCAAGCTTCCAAGCAACTTGACGGAAAGAGGGCAGAGTTGGGTCTTTACAAGAAAGAGCAGTTATGCTCTCGCCCAATGAGGAGGAAGACTCCCAGCACTGCAAGGATTAGGTCCTCGCAGTCGCAATCTGTATTCTCTGCAGAGGAGCAAAGTCCGGGGAAATCCCATCCGGCCAAAGACCCGAGACACCCCCAACTGCAAGCCCGCCCCTCCAAGACCCTCTTTTTCCCGCTACCGCCTGTGGAGATAAGAGATTGCACCAGCCAGGACTGTCAGCCGCGCTGCCTGGTGGGTCTTGTAGTCCTGCTTGCCTCTAGCTGAGCCAACCCAGTAGCACCAGGTGGTGACATATAAAACTACCACGCCCAGAATCCCCTCCTAGGTGGAGCCGCCTAGTGCTTGTATTTTGTCATTGTGCTTGCGAGGATGTGGGATGGAGTTGGCTGCGTGGGTAATAATGGGGAGATCACGCCACGTCTAAAATGCGATCTCCTTAAATAGTAGCTTGTGTAGTTTGCTGGCTTTTAATTTTAAAAGGCGAGGCTATTTGAGAAACGTTGCCGTAATTATTGTTTCCCCCACGGCGGTGCAGTTCCAAATTGAAGAAGGCTCCCCAGGTCGCGCAAACAGTGCATGCGTTAAAGAGAACCTGGAAGAGAAATGCTCCTGCAATTTCAAAGCCCGTGATAAAGGGTACAATCCTATCGTGTCCTGTGCATACTAATAGCGTGGTCATTGTCCGTGTGCAGTTTATTGTGCAGCGACAATGGAACCAGCTGCAGGAAACGCCAAAGTATACACCAGTAAAAATCTCACACAGAGAGAAAAACAAAGGGAGAAGCCTTCTCAAAATACAACCCAATGAAAACTCAACAGGCTTAGTGGTCACAGAGTACAGGGCTAGGGGGTGGAATGGAGTATCCTAATAAGGGGCATGGCTTGCAACACACTGTGCAGGAGCAGCTATACTGCAACATTCTGTTGCAGGCACACTTAACCACAATTTCTAGGGATATGGCTCCACTGAGCTGGATGTGACATCCAGATAAACTTGTTTAAGATAAAAACTGTAAAGTGTCTTGGCTGCACTGTAAAACTCACCCATAAGGATATAAGAAGAGCCTGGTCCACAATCCTGTTCTCACAATTGGCAGCCGGGTGCCTGTTTGAAGCTTGCAAACAAGGCCAGAACTCAACAGCCTACAGTTTCCAGCAACGTATTCAGAAACATTACTGCCTCCAATCATGGATCTCAGGGTTGCGGGTTCGAGCCCCACATTGTGCAAAAAGGTTCCTGCATTGCAGGGGGTCAGACTAGATGACCCTTGTGGTCCCTTCCAACTCTTCAGTTCTATGATTCTTTGGCACCAGAGCATACGTATCATGGTTAGTAGCCATTGGTAGCCTTATCCTTCATAAATTTGTCCAACTCCCCCCTCCCCACAATGAAATCTCTGGATGTTGCTCAGAAACTTTCAGCAGTGAAAAATAAGATTGTTAATATTATTATCTACAGCTGGACAAGGTTAAATCCTCATGTTGCTTCATCCTGTACAGGGGCGGAATTAGGTTTGATGAGGCCCAAGCTACTGAAGGTAATGGGGCCCTTCATATGTCCAGCTGTCCTTTGTCAAAAACAAATTGTCGTTGTTTTTTGTGTTGAATATATGCTATATGATAATTGATGGACCTGCTAGGTATCTAAAGCCATTTGCCACTGTTGCTGTATGTAGGTTTTATTTTATTTGCTTTTTATCTTATATTTTGGAAATGTACATCCAGTTTTTTTCCCTTTTAATTTTTTGGGGGCCCCCAAGAGAGTGGGGCCCTAAGCTATACCTTGTTTAGCTTATACAGTATGTAAAACCGGCACTGATCCTGTGTATCTATCAACTGGCTAGAGGCTTGCACAAGATGTGAGTGGCTTGTCCTATTCTCAAAACAGATTTTCAAAGGTAGTTCCCCTCTAGTAAATGTGCCTAGGATTAAGGCCCTAAGGCTAAAGCAAAGAAAGAAAAAGTGGGAGTACAACTACTTTTGTACAAGGAAGAGCATTTATGACTCAATATAAGCCACCAGCAACGATAAGAGAACAGCACTGAACTGTTGCACAATTAATTGGGCCTGTTCAGCAACAGTGTTTTTCCACTAATGATGCTTACATTTTTGACATGGAAAATAACTATGCAGTCTGATGACTTTATATGTAAATTTGAGAGCCATGGGTCTTGCTCCCAGGTAAGTGTATATTGAAAGTACAGTAGTACCTCAGGTTAAGTATTTAATTCGTTCCGGAGGTCTGTTCTTAACCTGAAACTGTTCTTAACCTGAAGCACCACTTTAGCTAATGGGGCCTCCTGCTGTTGCCGCGCCGCCGGAGCACAATTTTTGTTCTTATCCTGAAGCAAAGTTCTTAATCTGAAGCACTATTTCTGGGTTAGCAGAGTGTGTAACCTGAAGCGTATGTAACCTGAAGCATATGTAACCTGAGGTACCACTGTAATAAGAAGCTGCTGGATCAGTACACTGTATACTGTTCTCATAGTGGCCATTCAAATGCCTGTAGCAAACCAGCAAGCAGGATTTGAGCACAAGAGCCCTCTTCCCTCCTGTGTTTTCCAGCAACCGGTATTCAGAGACATTGCTGCCTCCAGTTGTGGAGGCAGAGCATAGCCATCATGGGTATTGGATGGGTGCATACATTTGTGTGGCCAACAAGAAAATAATAATTGACAACAGTGATGTTCTATTCACTATGAATGATAGTTGTGTGTACTAATCTACAGCACATGGCACATAAGGCTTTACATAGAGAATAACCAAATCCAGCACATGCTTTCATATGACAGCCCTTTAGAACGCATTTAATTGGCATCTCTTACAAAATCCAGTGCACATGCTTGAGAAGAGGGCATATAATTAATTTGAATACAGTCATACCTCATGTTATGTTTGCTTCATGTTACGTTCTTTCAGGTTATGTCCCGCGGCGATCCGGAAATACTGAAAAGGGTTACTTCTGGGTTTCGCCGCTCGCGCATGCACAGAAGTGCAAAATGACATCACGCGCATGCGCAGAAGCGGCGAATCGCAACCCACATGTGCGCAGACGCGCCGCTGTGGGTTGCGCTCTTTTCATGTTGCGAACGGGCCTCCAGAACGGATCCCGTTCGCAACCAGAGGTACCACTGTACATATATTATAATATACACACTGCTTGTTTTTTTTTTATTAAATTTTTTTTTAAGGGGAATTGAATATTTCTGAACCATTTAAAGCTCATCTACACAGAATGGAAGATGGCAGGATCCCCAAGGACATACTCTATGGGGAGCTGGCTTCAGACGATGGGCTTGTAGGCAGAAAAACTCTACGTTACAAAGATGTCTGCAAAAGGTGTTGGCAACATCAACCCCGCCTTATGGGAATCCCTTGCCTGGAGACAGTCAATTTGTGTATCCATAGCAGTGACCAGAGCAGGAATGACTCCTGGGAGGAGTGCAAAGAGAAGAAATGCCATAGTGCACCTGTAGAAGCAAAACCAGATGCCTACATCTGCCCCACCTGCAATAAAACATGTCTCTCCTGCAGTGGTCTCTACAGCCAGAGCAGGCACTGTAACTCTCCAGTGGTTTAATTTTATCTCCAGGCGCATTCTTCCATTGTCTCCCAAGACAGATGCCAACAAATTTAAAGGCTGTTTTAACAATATGTAGAAAAGGCCCATGCATATCTACACAGAAGCAACAGCAAAATCCTAGTCATGTCCACTCAGAAATGAGTCTTGGTGATTTCAGTGGGATTTATTTCCAGGTAATCATGTACAGAATTGCAACCGTAGGCAACAATCCTATACCCATTGAATTCAATGTGCCTTCTGTATACGCAGGTATAGGATTGCTTGTCAGTGTTACAAGCTGCACTGCCTGTAAGTTTGATTCACAAGCCAATTACGCAGAAGTACTTTGATTGAAAATTAATTTCCAAAATCTTCCGATTCATCAGTTGTACGTGTCTCAGTATGCAGCACTGTAGGTTGTGACACAACAATGCCATCTCTATGATTAACAAAAAGCTGCTGGATATTGTTGTTGATGTGCAGGTTGGTATAATCTTTGATGTTTCATGAGAACTATTGGCAGAACTATGACCTTTGTAAAATAATGATGTAAATACTCTGTCTTCACCAGTTTTGATGTTTACTTAAATGTCTGACTGTTGCACAAATAACTTGTATGTGTCAAGTTAATTAAGTAAAGAGACTGTGTTGTTACATTCTTGGTTCGGAGAAATCTAGTATGATCAAACAAGGACTTTGGCTATAGGTGCTTCATTAAATTAAAAAGAAAACTAACAACATTCCAGGCCTCATTTAACTAATGCCCCAAGGGATAACTGTTTCATGCGTTGGTATTATACTAAATTTTACTCAGAGTAAATAACTGAAATTAATGAACATGACTTAGTTAGGTCCATTAATTTCAGTTGATCTACTCTGAGTAAAACTTAGTTGACTGCTACCCACTGAGTCTAGTTTTTGTTCAGGAATTAAACTCACTTTGTATGTGAGTTTATTTTTTATTTCTTTTTTGCTACAATGTATATATCAAAGAGGAAGAATGTTTGAATAACATGCTACAGCCTGTGTTATTTTGAGCCAAAATGAGAAAAGTTGATATGCTCTAAAAATAGAGATTAATTATCTCAGTAACTGGTGCATAATTGGAGTGCTCTTTATTAAAAGGCATGCATTGCAAGGTCCCTGGTCCAACCCACAGCTCATATGGGAACTTCCTAGATGGCTTTATATGCCATATTTCTTAGCCTTAGCATCTCATTTTAATCTGAAGACAAGCCATTTGTGAATATTATTCAGGGCGCATTCGCACCTATGTTTTCAAACAGCTGCAGTTAGCAAAACCTTCAGCAGGAAAATACTTCTCTTCTGTACTGTCTGCACTGTGAAATGTGAAGCACTAGAGAACTTAATAAATGCATTGTGCAAATACAGTACAGTAATAAGCATTTAGCATTCTGCAGGTGTGGAGAAACTATGCCCTTGTTTTTTGCTTTCCCATCTAGGATGGAGAGAGTTAAGTTCAAGCAAGAACTATAAACGAAGGCTATATATAAGTGCAAAGAGGATAGCTGAAATTATTAGGCACTGCTTCTGACAATATTTCTGAAATGTTACTAAGTTTAAAAAAGATAAAAAGAAAATAAGATACTAATGCTGGCACAGTAAAATTAGACAGTGATCAAGAAATCAAGATCATGAGAAGGGATAACTTTATGTAACTGAATAAGTAAAGGGAAGGGCCTTTCCAATATATTTTGGTGCCAATGTATAAAGTCTGATTTATGTTTTTCCTTAATGATAAATATATACTAATACATTAAGTAGCATAAAATCTTCAGTCCTTTAATGGTGCTTGAAGTCTGCCACTGGAAGCAGCTCCTATGAGTTACATCACTTCTAGAGCCAAGATTATTGTATGCTGCCTACACTGGAAAAGACAGCATTGCAAGTACATCTTTGTAATAATGTTGACAGGTCTATGGGCTGTCTAAAGCAATAATCTTCAGAGAGATTCCCCTGCCCGGAGACCTCATCCTCCTGCATGCATTATGAAATCAAAGTGTGGAAACTGAATAAGAAGAAATGAATTAACATTTTGTTCAAAATAAGAACATTGCATAATTGTAAGTTGGAATTTCCCCTCTTAAATATGATGTTCCCTGTGTCAGGTGCATGGAATTAGTAGGTTGTTCCCAGATATGACTAAGGTCTTCATTGTAAAAAGATGTATAAAATAAATATGTATTCTCAGGGGCAAAGTATTAAAATAATAGAATTTTAGAGTTTGAAGGGACACTGAGGATCATCTAGTCCAGCCCCCTGCAGTGCAGAAATATGCAGCTATCCCATATGGGGATCAAATCTGCAACCCTGGTGTTTTCAGCAGCATGCTCTAACCAACTGAGCTACCCAGGCAGGGTGTGGGAAAAGATGTAATATGTAGGAATTTTTAAATATCTGGGTGGCGCTGTGGGTTAAACCACAGAGCCTAGGGCTTGCCAATCAGAAGGTCAGCGGTTCAAATCCCCACGACGGGGTGAGCTCCTGTTGCTCGGTCCCAGCTCCTGCCCACCTAGCAGTTCGAAAGCATGGCAAAGTGCAAGTAGATAAATAGGTACCGCTCTGGCGGGAAGGTAAACGGCGTTTACGTGCGCTGCTCTGGTTCACCAGAAGTGGCTTAGTCATGCTGGCCACATGACCCGGAAGCTGTACGCCGGCTCCCTTGGCCAATAAAGCGAGATGAGCGCCGCAACTCCAGAGTCTGCCACGACTGGACCTAATGGTCAGGGGTCCCTTTACCCTTTACTAACAAAATAATAGTATTAACACTGAAAAAATGGGAGAGGAGTTTAATACAAATGGTAGAGCCAGACATGACAAATATAGGTTTATAATCCTCAGATATGGCTGTTTTGCCCATTAAATGCTTCTTTTGCCCTGATTCTTTATCTTGTGGGCAGAGAGGTGATGGATTCTGAATTCTTTACTCAATTATGTAGACTAGAAGGTCTGCTTGTTTTATGAAAACAACAGAGGTTATCAAAATTCTATCACTATCATCTTTGTTACTCATCTGTGTCCTAAAGTTTAAAGTGTCTTCTTAATTTCCTTTATTTTTGTGATCACTTTGCATTTTTATAGAGCAGTCAGCTGTGAAAGTGGTTAATGTGTAAAAGTCATTGTCCTTGAATAACACCACATTTGTTTTCAGAGACAAATCAGGAAGACAGCCTCGCTACAAGGACTTGTGAAGAAAACCTCTTTGCTAGGCCCCTGCAGCAAGTATAGTACCTGAATGTATGAGGAAATCATTTGGAAGCTACGCAGAAGAGACAAGATTAAACTTGCTTTACTTTGGCAGATGTTTTTGCTTGAGCTGTTTATTTTTTCCATTTTAAGTGAAGGACTTCACTTCTATTGGCATTCACCCATATCATTTCAGCAGCAAACTAAAATGCTTCATGTTGAAGAGCACAAGAATATGGCAATAGCAAATACCAGGCAGAAGAATGTCTCTGTGGGTCTCTGTTGAATACATATGAGAAAACATGGGTCTGTGAGAAATATCTTCAAATTAACTAGGGATGGAGGAAAATTTATTTTTCTTTTGCATTGTAAAGTGAACCCCCCTTGACACGGGGACATTCCCAGGGGAACTGAAAGAAGCAGTGGTGTGTCCATTCTTAAAGAAAACTTCATTAGATCCCTTAGACCTATCCAATTACTGCCCAGTTTCAAATCTTCCATATCTGGTTAAGGTAATTGAGAGAGCGGTTGCCAAACAGCTTGGTAGGTTCTGGAGGAAACATCGGCTTTAGATCCATTTCAGTCCGGTTTCCGTCCTGGTTTTGGGACCGAGACGGCTCTGGTTGCCCTAACAGATGATCTCCGTAGACAACTGGATTGAGGCGGGTCAGGACTGGTGATCCTTTTAGATTTGTCAGCAGCCTTTGACATGGTCGATCATGATCTTCTGGACCACCGCCTTGCCGACGTGGGGATATAGGGCATAGCCCGTAACTGGCTGTGCTCTTTTATCTCTGGTAGGGGACAGAGGGTGGCACTAGGGAGGGAAATGTCATCGCGCCACCCCTTGGTGTGTGGAGTGCCGCAGGGCGCAATTCTCTCCCCGATGCTTTTTAACATCTTTATGCGCCCCCTTGCCCAGATTATCCAGAGCTTTGGGCTGGGCTGTCACCAATATGCTGATGACACTCAGCTCTATCTGTTGATGGATGGCCACACCGACTCGGCCCCGAACACACTGACTAGATGCTTAGAAGCTGTGGCTAGATGGTTTCGTGGGAGCCGATTGAAACTAAATCCTTCAAAGACAGAGGTCCTATGGCTGGGTCGGGATGGCATGGGGATGAGGGACCAACTCCCTTCTCTTGCGGTGGCCCAATTAGTGCCACTGCCTTCCGTTAAGAGTTTGGGTGTAATCCTTGACGCTTCCCTTTCCATGGAGGCGCAAGTTACAGCAACAGCCAAGGCGACATTTTTCCACCTTCGCCGCATCAAGCAGTTGGTCCCTTACCTTTCCTGCCCCAACCTGGCCACAGTGATCCATGCGACGGTCATCTCCAGGCTTGACTACTGTAATTTGCTCTACGCAGGGCTGCCCTTGAAGCTGTCCCAGAAACTCCAGCGGGTGCAGAATGCTGCAGCGAGGCTCCTCACGGGGTCTCTGCCATGGGAGCATATTCATCCAGTGCTTTTCAAGCTGCACTGGCTCCCGGTGGAGTACAGGATCAGATTTAAGGTGCTGCTTTTGACCTTTAAAGCCCTTCACGGCCTAGGACCCTCGTATCTACGGGACTGCCTCTCCCGGTATACCCCACGGAGAGCCTCAAGGTCCATAAATAGCAACACCCTATTGGTCCCGGGCCCTAAGGAAGTTAGATTAGCTTCAACCAGAGTCAGGGTCTTTTCAACTCTGGCTCCGGCCTGGTGGAACGCTCTGCCTCATGAGACCAGGGCCCTGCAGGATCTGATTTCTTTCCACAGGGCCTGTAAGACAGAGTTGTTCCGCCTGGCGTTTGGCTTGGAACCAATTTGATTCCCTCCCTCTCTTTCTTTTTTCTTTTCCTTCTCCTCCCGTGAGGAGGCTAGATTTTAATATTTTAATGTTTCAATATTTTAATGTTGTATTTTAATTTTGTTTTTAAGTTATAATCATTCAACTTGTTTTTATTATTCCTTGTAAGCCGCTTGAGCCCGGCCTTGGCTGGGGAGGGCGGGGTATAAATAAAAATTATTATTATTATTATTACGTAATTTGCACTTGAACCAATGTATGAATTGAAACACAGATATCCTTCAAAATTTACACTTCTCCAAATTTTGTGATGCAGTTCTCCAACCAAACAATATATGCAAAAATGTATAGATTGGAGGTTAATGTACATAAAACACGCTAGTGAAAATAACATACAAATTTGTACAAAAATAACATACAGTTTGCCTTTGTATTAGGGCAAACTGTTTACAAGAATGTTTACAAAAATTACATATAAAAATGTGTTTATTAGGAGAAATTTGCCCTGAAGTGTTGACTAATTTTCATGTGTTTTTTTTTTTAAATTGTTACAGAAATGTGAAGAATGGATTTAAGATTGGAAAAATGAGAAATGTAGAGAAACAAAAGTGACAGGTTCATCCATCCCTAGTTACAACCTTTGCTTTGAGCTGGAAGCCTGTTTGAACAGTGTCTATGCTCTGAGTCTTTGGAATCTGTCCTGTGTGAACCAATTATGATACCATTTTGTGAATAGCATTTTGTGGAAATTTCAAAATGTAAAAACCAGGACACCCCAAAAGTTGTAGAAAATTGACTTGCCTAAGATCCAGGGCAAAGTGCCGCCTTTTGGAAATTCCCCCCAGATGTCAATTCCGCCTTTGAAATCCCTGTAATGTCCAGGAAAATCCGGACGTATGGCAGCCCTGTGTAACATACTATATTTTGCAGAGTGTAGTTTGAGTATCTCCTTGATTCAGATAGTTGAAGCCATAAGAATTAACCCCATGGTTCTATATTTGACGACTCACCCAATTTATAACTTCCTTTCCCCTTGAGGTTTTGGAAGTGTGCTGTTTCCAGCAGGAGTTCATTTACAAACCTTGCCATTACAGTCACTCTGGATTGCTAGTACTGTACAAAAGGCCATGCAGCCTCCCCACCCCCACCCCTACAAGCATTTATAGGAAGCTGCCTTGTATTGAGTCTGGCCATCTAGCTCAGTATTGTCTACTCTGACTGGCAGCAGCTCTCCAGTTTCAGACAGGAGACATTCCTGGCCGAATCTGGAGGTGCCAAAGATTGAAAATGGGATGTCCTGGATTCAGTGCAAATCCCCTACCATGGAACTATGGACCTTGCCCAAAGAGAGCAGGAGTGGAACCAATAACAATTTAATCACCAGGCTTTCAAGTTTTGTCTTTAAGGGCACTCAGCAAGGATTAGTTACCCCCTAACATCCCTAGGTTTGAGAGGGTGTGGGGCATTGCCTTCCCTGAGTTATGAAACAAGACCATTTTGATGTTGTATTGTTTCCATTTGTATGTTTTTGAGACAAAAAGTATGGTGCTGCATGGGCGCCCAACAACACGTCTCTATGTGACACTTATTCAAAATTGTCCCTTCGCAGAATCTATTTTATTGTATGGCTCTTCTGTTTATTTTATTCTAACTTCAATAATGCACTCCATGTGGTCATTTCTAAAAATTATAGTCTTGTTTGTATGTTGTTGTTTTTGAAAACTGAATAAGCACCTCTTTTTTATAACATAAAATCCCCTAGCTAGAATCAAAAGACTGAGGGGTGTAAAAAAAGAAAAGAAAAAGTGTGCTCCTCCTGTTTCTTTTTTCTATCTTTGAGACCTCCAGATACTAAGCAGTCTATAAATGCACCTAATGATAATAAAAATATGAATAGTAAAATGTGTTTATAATGGATAAATGGGACGCTTTTGAGCAGGCACTCAGGATGGCGCTGTTAACTGGTAATGTGCACGAATCTGAGAGAACTGTGGGAGTAGGGCTTGGGCCAAATGGAAAAGAAATAAGAGAATAAGTTGAATTATGTTTTTCTTTGCTGCCTTTGTAAATAGATGCTACTCCTTTTATTTTTAAGATATTGTATATTCAGTGTTGATATGATTTGCACAAGTATGATCCATGTGAGTTTGCCGAACATTTTTGAATTTTGAATAATAATAATAATCCAAAATTAAATATTAACTTTTTTTAAAAAAAATGTCGTCGTCGTCCCTTTCTTCCCCGTTTCTAATCCGTGCCTGCTTCTTTTATTTGATGTATTTCCCGCCTTTTCCTCCTCAGGCGTATCCCCTCCCCTTCTGCTCCATTAACCCCCCAAACCGTCACTGAGGCGACTCTCCCGCCCTCTCCTCTTGCCCCCACCCTCGGCGCCGTCTCTCATATCTAATTCCACCAATCCCAGAGTGAAAACGAGCCTTGTCATTTCATTAGCTCCGCCTCTTTACCTCTCGCAACTGATAAAGAGGTGTGGCTTTTGGCAGTAGGAAAACGGTTTCCTGTTTCGGCTTTGAAAAGCCTCCGTTGTGCCCGCGCGCGCGCACACGCACACACGAGCGTCCCCAGGGTTTGGAAGTGGTCGGGCCGCCGGCGGAGCTTTGGAGGTCCAGCCCGCGCGCGCGCACAGAAGGGGAGGGAGGGGTGAGTGTGGGCAGGCGCGCGCGCGTGGCGGCGGCGGCGACTGCTACGGGCTGTGATTGGCGCGAGGGCTTAGTTCCATCCAGGTGGGAGGGGCGGCTCGCTCTCGGTCTCTCTCTGTGTCTCCTTTGCAAGCTGAGCAGTAAGCAGCATCTGCTGCTGTGCGCGAGACAAGGCAAGGAGCATGTCTGCAGGCAGGGCCAAGAAAGTGAAGATGGCCACCAAGTCCTGCCCAGAGTGCGACCAGCAGGTAAGGCTTTAGTAGTGTGAATAAGGAGATCGACCCGAAAACGTGGACCACGTCCTCCCTGGCTCAGGTTGTGGGTAAAGAAGGACTCATCGAAATGCCCCAAGTGCTTTTTCTCCATCCTGAGTTTAACAGCTTACCTTAAGCATCCAGGTGTGTTGCATTGCATTACATTGCATGCCCACATAGGCATGTCGAGGACGAGGATGGCACTCCTCCCCCCCTCCCCGCAAAAGGCTTAGCCTGAAATCCTGCACTGAATAATTCTGTTACATTTGTAGAATGCATTTAAAAACAAATATTTTGCTTTACACCCCCCAAAGTATTTGCTGCAAATGTCATTGCATTGTATTGTTGGCAGCTGCAGTTCCTTGGCAAGAGGACAAGAGGAGGTTTGGATTGGTGACTTGTGAAGCTTTAAATAAAGGAATCCTGTGCTTTTAGCCCCTGCCCTATATAATTTTGTGGCGCTGCGAGTGTTCTGAATAAATACATTCAGTATTTATTGAAGAGTTATCTGGAAGAGGTGACAGATGGAAGAATAATAAGGCTGTTGAACTTGCAATATTAATATTTCCTGATGAACAGGATTAGGCATTGGCAGTGCACTCCTATGCACGTCTGCTCAGAAGAATGTCTTACTGATTTAATCAGGGCATATTCCCAGGGAAGTATGTATAAGATTGCAGCCTTAGGAGCTGAAAATGAGACTGGAGACTTATGTACACTCATATATTGATTTTAGTCTTTTAAAAATACTGCTGTGCTACTTCCTGTAAATGATGGTGTTTGTTCTTGCCAATGTTTTAGATTATATCAGTCAAGTTTGACTGCTACTATTCCCTTCAAAAGATGTAGCAGAGGTTTTGAGGTGTTACAACTGTATGTAGCCCACTGCTGCCCTATTATGTTTGAGCTGGAAATATATACACACAGGTACTGTTGTGACCAGGTCACTCAGTGGCTAAACATCCTTACATTTGACACCTTGTGCTGCAGTTGAGAATCTGCTGTTCTTCATTCTGCTGGGTGAAAAGGTTCATGAAACTCAAATAATTATATACCCCACAGCATTGGTATGGTAAAAATTATTGTGTGTTTCATATCTTGTTGAAATAACACAGAAACTTTAATTATATTGAAGAAAGAAGCTTGTGTTTTTCTTTTTCCAATCCCCAGATGCTATATTTAATTGTCATTTACCTCTGTCCTTAATCTGTTTTGTTTGAGGAGATTCTTAGTGCAATTTTCTCCTTAAAACTGAGATTATAAAATACTGGAAGTTGCCTTGGTGGGGGTCAATACTAGCAGAACACTGTTGTTGACTCTTAGAAATGTTATGTCTGTAGACAGAGCTGGTACATGTTGCTGCCACTATGACCTTTTATTTACTGATTTATTAATTTAAATCTTTCATTTTCCCCAAGTTGCTCAGGGGTGCCGTGAGTGGCCCCCCCCATTTAATCCTCACAACAACCCTGTGAAGTAGGTTATGCTGAGCGAGACTGACTGGTCCAATCTCATCCACAGCTCAGTAGGGATTTGTCTTGGGACCCCCTGGTTTCTCTATTGGGCACATTAATTACTGTTGATTGGATTATGGTAGCATTCGTCTTTTAAGCTTCAAGTTGATTTAGTTGATCTGAGTAGGCCCAGAATCACTCAAGCTCAAATCTGTTGGTTCAATTCGTCTCCCCACAATGCTTAATGGGTTTAAGCTGGGTTTGAAACTACTTAACTAGCTTTAGCTCCACACTTCATGTGACAAACATGTTGCTGCATGTAAACTGGGTGTTTACTGTAGCAAACATGTAAAGTGTGGGTGACGCGTCTTTGAAGGCCTCAATATGCCCTTTGGGGAAATTCGTCTCAGTCAGGTTTCCTAGATGCTCCCTTTCTCCCCCAGTTTATGCGTATGCTTTAGGAATCACCATCGTATGTGCAACAGATACATTTTCCATGTAAAGTGTGGAGCTGCTTTTAATTATGGCATTTTCCTGACGCAACTTCTCAATGCTACGCAGTTCCTCACAAACCAAGGGTTCCTATTTTGTCAGATGGGTGTATTCTATGCAGCATGGAAAAGTTATTCTGAGAGTACAAGTTTGTAAGTAGCTTATGGGATGTCTTGTGGCCCTATAAGGCCTTGTTTCGCTTGCCCCAGTGAGAATCTGCTCAGAGTTTATTTTACCCTCTAAGACTCCTGCATCGCAAACAGCTGTCTCTGGATACGTTGGAGTTTATGCAGTTGTGTCTGGCGTCCGTGTCTTGATCTTCAACCTTGTGAAAGCAGGCCAACTCGGTTTCCTTTTTTCCCATCCTAGAGATTGCCTTTGGAAGGAGTTTGCTCTGTGCAATCTGTCCTTACCACCCAAGAAGGAGCCTGACTCAATTGTGGGGGTTTCTGCATAGCTATTGCTGTCTCTGCCTGTGCTCCAGTTCTTTCCATATGCTCCATTCACTCTTACCACACTTTTTCGTGTTCTGAGGGGGTTTGCTGAATGTGTAATAGGGAGGTAGTCATCGTGCTCTGGCAGAGTTGTGCCGAATAAACCGCCCCCCCCTCAAGGCCTAGTGGCACACAGCTGTGAAGAATCAGAAACTAAAAAAAGAAAGAGAGCTTATTATAAAACAGCTTCTGATCTTTAGCATTTAAACACACCACCCGGCCAGCTTGCTGCTTAGTCATTTCACGGCTGTAATTTTTTAATATTACGTACATGCTGTGTTGTGTTAGTGCCCTGATAAAAGGGCTTGCGGCGGCACCTCAGTTTGACAATCTCTCAGCCTAACCTGCCTAACAGGAGAGACCCCATTGCCCTCACGGAGATACAATTCTCAAGAGTGGATTAAGAAGCACCCCTTCTCCCCAGGGAATTGTAGCTCTGTGAGGTTGAATAAGGGTCTCCTAACCTGGAGGTTAGTGCCAGAGCTTGGCTAACCATAGCCAGGCTACTGCTGTCCAGGTGGGTTTGCAAGCTGGTGCACAAACTCAATTGGTGAAAGGTATCCAACGTCACCAGGACCTCCGTAACAAAGCTGGATCAGAGACTGCGTTCCTGATCCTTGACAGGATTGCAGCCCCATCGAAAACAGGTTGGACAGATGAACCATCTCTTGACAGCACATCAGGACAAATACTAAAAGGAAGTACTTCTTCATGCAGCACGTTGTTAAACTGTGGAAGTCCCACAGGAGGTGGTGATGGCCACAACCTTGAATGGCTTAAAAGAGAATTAGGCAAATAATTTCATGGAGAAGAGGGCTCCCAGTGTCTACTAGCCATGATGCCGTGCTGCCACAGTTGGCAGCAGTAATGCGTCTGAAGGCTAGTTGCCGGAAACAACAGGAAAAGAGTGTGCTTGAAGGTTTCCCAAAAGAGGCACCTGGCTGGCCACTATGAGAATAGGATGCTGGACTAGATGGGCCGTTGGCCTGATCCAGAAGACTGTTCTTATGTTCTTTGTTGTCAGGGTGAGCTTTAGTTTATTGGCTGACATCCAGTCCACAACTGATTCTGAGAATGACTCGGCACTTCCTCACATGAATGTGAGAGAAAGGGGAGGGAATTCTGAAAATATTAATGCCGTCCACCTTCAGAAGACATCTCATTCTGTGGTTGTAAAAAGTGGGAGGGGGATGCCAGAGAGCTGAACTCTAGTCTTTTATTATCATATTCTGAAAAGGGCCCTCCAGAGAGGTGGAAGATCACTCAAACACTGTTTTTTCAACTCCCTATTCAGAGGGTCAAATCTAACCGAGTAATATTCGGAGTAGGCCCATTGAAGTCGGTGAATGCAAGTTAGTCACGGCCAGGTAGCTCAGTTGGTAGAACATGAGACTTAATCTCAGGGCAGTGGGTTCCAGCCCCATGTTGGGTGAAAGATTCCTGCATTGCAGAGGGTTGGACTAGATGATTCTTGTGGTCCTTTCCAACTCTATGATTCTTTGGTTAATTTCAGTAGGTCTCCTCTTAGTCGGACTAATATTGGATGAAAACCAGAGAGCTTATACTGAAGGGTGCCATGGCTGATGTTATCAGAAGCCTCTGAGAGATCCAGGAAAATTGGCAGGGCACACTCCTGCTGGTTAACACACTGTCCTGCTGGTTAACAAGTCTTCAGTCAGGGTGCCCAAGATGGCTTCTGCATTGAAACTAGGCCAAGCTGAAACAGATCCAAATTAACAGTTGCATCCAGGAGTGCCTGGAGTTGTGTGCATCTTCTTAATTCTGACAGTCTGCTGCTGTTTGGAGGAGGCTGCTAGTCTTTGCATTTCCAATAATTAGGTTTTTACATCCAGGCTGATTTCAGCATGCCTCTGCTTTGAGTGAAGGCTTCCCATTGACATTTACAATAATAGATCTAATGCAAATCTTTCAAGCTGCCACCCTAAACAGGTGTAAGACCCACTGGAAGA
Organism: Podarcis filfolensis; assembly: GCF_964270895.1. Taxonomy (NCBI): domain Eukaryota; kingdom Metazoa; phylum Chordata; class Lepidosauria; order Squamata; family Lacertidae; genus Podarcis; species Podarcis filfolensis. The sequence continues at coordinate 32,242,876 of NC_139611.1, read as the reverse complement.
AGAGGTCCTTGTTTCTGAATGAGCATGTTTAGGATTGTACTGTGGTGCCGTTACCTTTTTTTAGCTTTATACAGTTAGGTTTTGTGGCCTGGCCTCTTTCATGCTTTAAGTCTGCAGGCCTTTGCTGACACTGACAAGTTCAGCTAAGCATGACATAGTTTCCTGAGCTAAACAAGTTAAATTCTCATCTTTTGGGCCCAGGACGAAAGCAAAAATCGCAGAGAATCTTCTGTGCCATAAATGTGTTTTTGAGGAGTTTGGGTTTTATTTGTTTTCATACGGTCCTTCACTAATTATTTTGAATTTGTAGGTTAATATTTACAGCTACTCAGAGTGTCTTTTCTCAAGTTCTTTGGTGGAAACTTTGGGGGTCCTTACCAAAGGGAGAAAAGTCTGATTTGTATGAGTTCTCTATGAGATGCTGACATACAGATTTGGGTAGGAATATAAATTGGCTGTTGAATAGAGTGCCTCTGATGAAATGTTAACAAAAGTAGCACCCATTTTTAATCCTCCGCCACATGTAAAAAAGCACATTCCTCAGGTTGCAATCCTTTACTTTTCTTAGCCTGAGGACTGCATTCTGGGCAACTTTCTGAAGGCCATATGCCAGTGGTAGCCCGAGCCAGAGGCAAAAGCGGGCGGAACCAGAAATGTGAATTTTACCTTTCTACAATACGCTGTACAACCTACAATAGGTTTTGACACACACATGTTCCTCTGTCTCTTCCATGCGGACAAGGCCTGAGACGGAGTTTAAGGACCTATTCCAGCCAGGCAAAGACACTTGAGGTGTGAAGCCTAGAGGAGCCAGATTAAGAGACATGAGGGCCACATCCAGATTAAGAGACATGAGGGCCACATTCAGATTAAGAGACATGAGGCTCTCCACCTCTGCTGCACGTATTTAACTGGGTTGATTGCCAAGCCCACTGGTGTGAGAAGACACATCCAACAAATGTGGGTTCGGACAGAGCACCGCTCTCCACATTATATCAAAATGCACAGAAGGCCATTCACGCGTGGGGATCTCTTGAGAGAGTGGCAAATGTGCTTTGTGTCTTCTGTATGATGACAGAAGCTTTAATATTAGTCGGGTGCTTAACCGTAGCTGCATGCTAGGCTGTAATCAAAACTAGCCAATGCAACCGAAAGAACTGCAGGGTGTTAACTTAAAAGGGGTTGCTGACGTTTTCCTGGAAATGGCAGAATAGACGGTAGTCGATTAAGGAATCTGTGTTTCCACTGAAGCAAGCCTTTTTGTATGCAAGCATAGATCGCTTCATGAGCAATGGAACTCCTTCCTTTCTCTGAATAGCAACTTTGTGCTGCCTCGGAAACTGCTTCTGAAAATTGTTGTGGGGGTGGGACGTATCTTCCTGTTTTCTTCACTGGATGTGGAAGCTCCATGACTTCTGGCTCTTGCAAGGGAAGCAGCAGTAATAAATACCACTGCAGTCTTAAGATTGCGTGTGAGTGGTGTTCTGGAAGAATGCCTTTCTCATTTTTGTTTTTCAAATGGGCTTATTCATAAAAATTACGTGAATGAGATTATCAATGAAGGTTGCCTTGGGGTTTTTTGATCCAATTCATTACCTCCAAGTGCATCATGAATGGGGCCCATTGTGAATAACGCAGAGCCTTGGCAGATAATGCACGACCCAGGAAGAGCAATAATCTGCTGTATGAGGGCTGCCTGCTCGTAAACTTGCATCTGCATGTGAGGTTGCACAGGAAATGGAGCCCTACCTCTGGTGGCACTAATAACTCAGTGTGATGCATACAGTAGGAATATTCTTGCCCCTTTTCAAAGAAATGCAGAGGCTGAATACCATTTGTTCTTCTAATATTAGCTCATGAAAGGGAAACCCATGTGTGGTTGGGACAGCTTCAAGGTTTCATTCTAATTTAGCCTGGGTCTATGCTGTTTTAGCAAAGCTATCTGAAAGACCATGTTTTTAATGAAAGGGGTACTGTTGTTGTTATAATATGTATTTTTAATCAATATTCTTAATATATTGTTTTAAATCCATTACTGCTTAATTACTTTTTCTTTGTTTTAGCGGTTTCCATTTTATCTCTGTTTTCGTACTTTTTGCCTGTAAGCCGCCTTCAGCCCTGGTCTGGGGAAAGGGCATGGTATAAATAAATATAATAAAAATTAAAATTTATCGGGACTAACTGCAGGCACAATGACGAGCGCTATGGCAGCTGGCAGGCGTAGATTCGCGATGTGCTCGTTGTGCCAGACGTAGAACACGTAATCAATACCTGGCCTGTTAGTAACAGGTGTGATAACTGGGCAGCAGGTTCTTCTGCCACGATGCTGTTTTGTTAACATTTCCCGTGGCACAACCTCTTTATTGCACGATTCGTTTATCGTTAAGATAATGACATTATGAATCAGAATGAGTTGAGTAGATCATTTACAGTGGAATCCCACGCTTGGGAACATGGGGGGGGAGGTTGCCTTACATTTTGAACCGGGCCATTGGTCCATCTAGCTCAGGATGGTCTACACTGAGTAGCAGCAACAGCTGTCCAGAGTTTCAGATGGAGGACATTCCCAGCCATACCTGGAGATGCCAGGGATCGAACTTGAGGCCTCCTTCATTCAAAGTGGATGCTTGGCCACTGATCTCACAGCCCTTGCCCATGTCTACTCAGAAGGAAGTCCCACTGAGTTCAATATGGCTTACTCTCAGGAAAGTGGAGTTGTAACCTTAAACTCCCCAAGTATCAGTATCACCAACAGGTATTCTGCACAAACCACAGATGACGTCATATAATTTTTCCTTGGACTGTGTAGCCATAGATGGTAGTTGAACATTGGAGCGTTCACCCATTAAAAAAATTGAAGAGATTGTCTCCTCCCCGCCCCGCCCCCTGCCAGCCAGCCTTCCCCAAACTGTTGTAATCCAGATATTGTTGGGTGAAAGCTCTCATCAGTCACAGCCAGCATGGCCAATGGTCATGGTCAATGGGGGCTGGAATAAGCATTTGGACCACACATAATTGCACTCTAAAATATATGGGGGAAATTGCTATAGCTCAGTGCTAGTGCATAATCCTTGCACGGTAAAGATCCTGGGTTCAGTTCCTAGCATATGGCTGCCTGAATCCCCGGAGAGCTGCTGACAGTCAGTATATAGACAAGGCTGTGCTAGATAAGGACCTAAGAGGCTCCTGGATCAGACCAGTGGCCCATCTAGTCCAGCATCCTGTTCTCACAGTGGCCAACCAAGTAGGAGTTAAGCACAAGAGTGTCCTTCCCTCCCGTGGTTTCCAGCAACTGGTATTCAAAAGCATTTCTGCTACTGTGGGGGGCAGAGCAGAGTCATTATGGGCCGGTAGCCATCAGTAGCCTTTTCCTGCATGAATTTGTCTAATCCTCTTTTGAAGCCATGCAAGTTGGTGGCCGTCCCTGCCTCCTGTGGGAGTGAGTGTTGCGTGAAGAAGTACTTTCTTTGATCAGTAATGGATTTTCCAACAGATGGACCCATGGCCTCACTCAGTGTAAGGCAACTTCTCATGTTCCTGTGTAAAGCAGTGCAGACCTGGGGCAGTTTTTAACCTGATATTTGTCAGTTCTTTTGAAATGTAGTCATTTTCTCTTTTGTCTCTCTTCCAGGTTCCTGTTGCATGCAAATCCTGTCCGTGTGGCTATATATTTATCAGTCGAAAACTCTTGCATGCTAAACGTTCTGAAAGGCTGCCATCCTCAGGTACTTTTCTACTTGATGGCTTTGCTTAGATTGCTGTGGTTTTAAAAGAGTACAGCTGAAGGGGAAGGATTAAGTAGTGTCCCCACCCCCCCAGGATATCCCTGGGTGCCAGCTTCCACTGCTGGCTCCTGGCACAGACCAAGACTGCTATACATCTCTGCTATATAATGTTTTGTTCAGGTGCTGTAATGGGTATTCTGCTGCTGACATATCAGTTGGGCAAAATGTGGGTTTTCTTTTGACACAGAGGTTCAGAAATGTTTTCTGCCTCTGGCTTTGTTTACCCAACCCTTTCCCTACCTCCTTCCTTTACTTTCTTCTCTATCTCTTGTACTCCTTTTCATTTATGCCAAATCCTGCCTGTTTGATGAATTCTTTCTTTCTTTCTTTCTTTCTTTCTTTCTTTCTTTCTTTCTTTTTCTTTCCAGCCTTTTGATTTTTAACCAGTTTCCGTCAACCTGTTGCCCTTCAGATGCTTTAGACTGCATTTCCCATCAGCCTTCTGATGGGAATTGTAGTTCTAAGCATTTGGAGGGTGCCACCAGCTTGGCAAAAGCTGCTCTTACTTCCTGTACACCTCCGCTCCTGTTTTCTTTCTGGTTCAGCAATTTGGGTATTATTAATTGTGCAGATTGTGGCAAGAAAAAGGCGAAACTGTTTGGTTACGTGATCTTTTGAAGCATTGAATTTGGAAAGAAAAGCATCACTGGTTATAGAGGCAATTTCATTTTGACATTTATGCTTTGTGAATAATATCTCTTTAAAAAAAAAGCTGGGTGAAGAGGCTGGGGTGGTGCAGATAAACGCTGTGGTGGAGTCAAAGGGCTCACATTGAGCAATGTCAGAGAAGTAGATCTTAAAATGTACAGTATCATAATAATGGTGGTGATAATGTGTTGAAACAGAAAGCAGAAGTGAAGCTAAGAGGAGACGGACAGAGAGAGTCACAAGAGAGAGGATAAACTCCGTGGTAAATAAAGATTTAGAAAACAGGAGAAGATCCAGATCAAACAGCCATTCGGATCACAGTAGAAGAGGAAGAGGACGACCAAAGACCACCTCAGCGAAAAAACACGAGGAGGAAAGAGGTATAAAAGGCAGAGAGCTGCTGCTTGCTGATCTTAGCATGCTGTAGAGGCCACAAGCATATGAGGGTCTGTGAGTTTCTTTCCCCCACACACATGAGGAAGAAGGGGAGGGGAGCTTCGTTTTTGCCTTTGTGATGATTTCCTCATTTTGGTCGAACGGACTGGGGACTGTTGTGGTAGAGAAGGCAAACATCCTTCCTTCTGAGGAAATTAGAGTTGTTTTATAAGCTATGCTTACAGGGCTGCCTTGTGAACCTACCCAGCCTTTGCTTCTGAGGCTGCCTCTTACTTGCAGAAATAATCACTGGGTGGGAAATGGAAGAGGTCAAAACATCAAACACCCCATCACATTTCCAATGTCAAATCTAGATTGGGCAGGTCAGGGAGTGGGGGAGCAGGATACTGTCACCGGCCTCATGTGAGGCACGATGCAAAGTCACATTAGCACAGGGCAGGATCCTGGTGGCCACAGCAAACCGCCAGTCAGATATAGTGGACCGCTGAGGATCAAGCTTAAACACTGATGTGGTTTGCCAGTGGTAAACTGTGGCTTGTCGTGAATGAGACAGCCTGCTTGTGCCACTGTGGCTGTTTTGCTCTTCCTCAAGTCCTACTACTGCCACCACACTAGCCATGGTTTGGCTTAGTGTTTCATTCAAACCTGGGCTCATGGCTTGTCTCATTCTGAACAAACCATGTTTTTTCCTTGGCATGTTCCAAACAAACCACAAGCCTGGGTTCAGATGCATTGCTAAGCTAGGCCGCGTCTTAACTCATAGCGCAGCAGGAGTGGGAGAGGAGTGAAGCAGCTACAGTGCACCCTGCATACATGTCCGTCTATGGTAAGCCATAGTTTGGCTTACAGTGGCATGCAAATGAAGCCATTATGATGATTATAAAATCAAGGCAGTCCCAGCTGTCATAATTTGCCATGGGGAGCTCCCATTGTGAGTGCAGTAAGTAGGACAAATAAAAGAAAGCCTGCTAAGAAATTTCTGAGTTACAACACTTCAAAGATTTCTGACTTGAAGTGCAGTTTATAATATATCCTGCCCCCTCCCCCCGGCCACCTAAAACATACCTCCTAGCTTTTCCTTTCTTCAGGTTTAGGTTGTCTCAAAAATTACAGGGGTCTGTTTTGGTAAAATTTCTGTTTTTCTTTAACTATTTGGTTCATTAAAGTAATGTTTGTTCTCATTTCTGAAAAGTTGGCTCATAAATTAAGGGGATCTTGGCGTGTAACTAAACATATGGATTCTGCCTCTCTTTGGCAACTGTGATTCTTAAGACAGGCCGATCATGAGTGTTCATAACAGTTGTTTTGTCTTTTCTGTATATCTGGTTGGTTTTTTAATCCAATGTGTAGTCTCTTGAGAATGTACTTCATTTTATGAGATAATGGCTGTGAACCCCGTTTGTTTTGTACAGTTTCTTAATTTTAAAAATAGTTCATATTTCTTACTTGATTGTTACTTTCACTTCATAATAAAGCCTTGAAAATTATATATTAAAAATACCTGACACATTAATGCCATTAACTGTTAAAACCTCCTTTTTCATGGTGTATACATTTGAGTCACAATCTGTTCATTTTATCTCTATGAGACATGGCTGTATATAACTAGAATTACTGAAATGACCTAAACTAGGGTCATTCTTTTATAGGAAGGTATCTGTCTTCACATAATCTTCATATTGGCAAAGTGCACAGCATAATTAATTGCATGGCTTAAATCAACAGAGCGATTATTGACCACTGTCAGGTTTTATACAAACCGTTTTTCTTCATGGGGGGAATGTGGCTAAATATATTTAGACCAACACAGCAAAAAGAGTGTTCGTCTGCGTGTCCAATTCCTGCTTTTTAAAAGTAGCTGAAATAATACTTGGCTCATGCAATGCCTTTTCTTTCTCTGCAGAGAAACAAGAGAAAGAAGTTGACATGTATGCAAACCTATCTGACGAAAAGGCTTTCGTATTTTCCGTGGCCTTGGCAGAAATAAACAGAAAAATAATCAACCAGAGGCTTATTCTGTGATTGCCTGGCCCAGGACCTATGCATGCTATGGTGTTTAAGCCAGGCAGTGGATTTCGAACTGTTGGTGGCCTCTCAAGCAAGGAATGCCGCTGTCTGCCTTAGTGAAGGCTGTATGTCTCTTTTCCTTGCTGACCTTCTGCTGCGGCTGCTGCTGTTTGGATTATGCAGACTTCTTGTTCCAGCTAATTGTCAAGAAGGAAGACGACTAGCACTTTGCTTGGGGGGGGGGGGGAGAAATCAAAATCTGATGAACGTGGCATCTTGAAGAACTCAACAGAGTTGTTAAAAACTGTTCTTTTGAACACTTCTGCAATTAAAATGCAATGTTTTAATTAATTTAAATCTCCTTCACCATAGAGTTCAGATTTTGCAGCTTTATTGAAGCTTACATGTACATAGTTAAGCTAACTTCTTAATAAATCAATATTCTGGTGTTTGTTTTTATTAATCTGCTGAATTGATCTGGGAGCCATAGCGTGTTTTTACTTCCGGTTTAAGAGAGTCTGAATAAACGCTTCTTAAGTCAGCGTACAGATCATTTGTGCACAGAGCAGAAGTATGATATATGGGCAATAAAGTGAATATCAATTATTCCTCTTTTTTTCCAGAAGCATTGATGCATTTGTGTTGGACTGTCACCCCTTTAATCTCAGCTGCAGAATCAAACTAGTTTGATTAATATGCATACATCTACATGTGACGAAAACAGCAGCTTTGAAGCGTGGGGGGGGGACGGGGACCGACGACAACCCATACTTTTGCTGTAAGACTAAAAGGGTTTTTAACAGGGAAGACCTGAAATCTTGCTAGGAAATCTTCCGGAAGGGGATTGTATAGATTCCATGTTGGGCTGTTTTGGCTTTTTCCCTAGAGATGATTTGCACTTGTGCAAACCTTGTTTGTTTTATTTATAGAAGTATTTCCATAGCTTATCTGCAGGTGGTCCCATTTTGGATACATTGTCAACAACACTCATACTTGGACATTGAAAATAGAGGGAGCCAGCTGGGCCTGCAAAAAAAGGCAACAGTATGGAGTGCTGTTTCTAGCCGGCTAGCAGACACACTGCCCTTTTCCAGGACACTCTGTTACATCCCCTCTTAATTTTATGCCTGCCCCCTCCAACAGTCATTCCATGGCCACTGAGCTTGCTCAGAGCCCACAGCCTGGGGCCGCCACAATTCCGTCAGAGGCCAAGTTTGGGCCGTGAGCCACCTACTGGTTCAATCCTGGTACTGCCAGTGCATTTAGCTTACTTGAAATGCTTTCCTTTTGCATGCTGATGATAAGAATTCCTTTTTCCAGGGGGCATCATGGACCCTTGCGACTGAGTGGGCTAAGTGAGTGCCTTGAAGGGCTTTCTAATGAGGATAAGCAGAACAGCCCACTAAAAGCTGTTGACAGTCGAATGGAGAAAACAAAATTCCCAACATCTTTCAGAATGCAATTATATATATATATATATGAAGATCTCCTTTAAAAAAATGGAAACAAATTTCTTTGGTAAAGCATATATCTTGTCTTTTGGGAAACCCTCTCAAGAAACCAACTTCTGCGCAGGGGAAAAAATAAGCTGTTGCCTCTTTAATTTCAAATGCGATTAAAAATAACTCTCGACTTCACTGGAAAATCATTTCACTTCCTGCAAGCAAAGCCTATAATTTATAACATTGTGGGGAGCCTTTGTTTCTGTTGTGTGGTTTCTCTCACCGCCCCTTACCTTCCTGCCCAGTTCTCTAGCTCTTCAAATTGTAGGCTGTGCCTCTACATTTTTAATTCGTTGTGCATGGAGAACATTGGCGCTGAGTTGTCTTTGAGCCCTTGAAAGCTGGAGTTGGAAAGCTGGACTTCGGGTGCTTATTTACAGCAAGTGGACAAGCTTGCCATTGCTTTAAGTACTTGAGGCCAGGAGCAATTATGGAAATAGGATTGTAGAACTAATAAGATGTGTGTCTCTCCCTACCCCCCCCCCCAAACCAATACCCATATGGACAACTTGGAACAACTTTGGAAAACCACCAACATTGTATTAATTGACATTCTGGTCTGTGAACAGCAGCAATTTGGAATGTAAGAGCATAAGAAGTGCCCTGCTGGATCAGGCCAGTGATCCATCTAGCCCAGCGACCTGTTCTCACTGCAACCAGCCAGATGCTGGTGGGAAGCCGGCAAGCTGGACCTGAGCAGAGCAGCACACTGTGTATACCAGCAAGTGGCATTCAGAGGCAAGATGTATCTGACTGTGGAGGTAGAGCTTAGCCATTGTGGCTAGTAGCCACCAATAGCCTTCTCTCCCATTATTTTTTCCAATCTTTTAAAGCTAGGTTGGTGGCCATCACTGCATCCATACTTTAACTGCTGCATGAAGGGGGACTTTTCTCTGTCTTGAATCTTCCAACATTCAGCTTCATTGGATGCTGACTAGTTCTGCCGTTATGAGACAGGGAGAAAAACTTTCCTATCCATTTTTTTTACATGCCATGCATAATTTTAGAAACTTCCGATCATGCCACCATGGGTGACATACGTGTGAAGCTTGTGTCTTTCCAGGTGGTTGTTGGACTCCCAACAGCTTCAGCCAGTGTGAGGTCAACATCTGATTAACAGAAAGATGCAGAAACACTAGGAATGGAGGAAAAATGGACTATGCATTTAAATCCAAAACTATCAAATTTGCCTTTTGAAAATATGCAAACCGAAACATAGCTATCATTTGAAATTCGCACTTACCTGAATTTTCTAACAAGGTTCTCCAGCATTCACAAAAATGCATATATTAGGGGAAAGCGCATATGGAAATGAAAATATCAGTGACTATAACGTGCAAATATGCTGTATATTCGGGAAAATAGCTTGCAAAACTATTTGTCAAAACAATATAAAAAGTGTTTATTGGGAAAATTTTGCCATAAAGTAAATGATGAATTTTCATGCGGATTTCTTTGTGAAGATAGAATTGGTGCAAAATGTAGAAAACAGAATTTAAGAATGAGAAACAGAGATCCAAATTAACTGATCCTCTCATCTCTAACAAACACCCTGCAAGCCTTTCAGGAAGGATGCACATTGCTGAATAAACCACACTGCCAACAAAATGAAGATCAATGCTTTGCGAATCGGGATCAATGCTCATCTGGAGGATGTATTTGGGACTTTTTCTAGCAGTTATTCATGTTTGGCACCTATTGAGGAAGAGGTGGTTTCTCTTTCCCCGTTCTACACTTCTTGCTCAAAGTAATCAGAGATGAAAGCAAAACTGCGGAGCTCAATGATGTACACATGATTTGCATTCTTTCAGACAACATTCCAGATGCACGCAGGAAAGATAAACATCATGATTAACAATAAATCGGAGCAAATGCTTGTCAAAGCCCAGGCATAATAATTAAAAAACTGTGTAAGCTTTATGCAAAAAAGGTCAGGACGGCTGCTCATTTAGCAGGCTGGCCTGGAGGGGGAGCCCCATGACATTCTCTTGCTTTAAAGCCTGACTTGGGGGGGGGGGGAAGATACATGGCAACTTCTACGGCTAGGTGGCAGTATATTCCCAAGAGAAAAAAAATACCCCATATTCTGCTGTACTGTGGCTATTTGGCCATTAGAAGCAAAGGGCATGCCATGCAGCTGCCTGGTAGCCCTGGCTGCCCCTTTTTATTTGCAAAGCACCCTCGGGAGGGAGCGATTTGCATCTGAGAAATATGAAGAAGGCTGTGCCTTACCCTTTCTTTGCCACATGCTTTCAGCTGAAACTGCTTTCTGGCCCACACCCAATACTTTTACTGCTGGGACGCTCCAGGCCCATGCTGGTGAGCTGTTTATTTTTTAAGCACCTCATCCATCACTGTGGAAGGTTGCCTGGATGGAAAAGTGGCCATTATGCTGGAAACCCTCCACTATTTTACGTCTCCTTTCATTATGCATTTCCTCTTCTTTTTGGTGAAGCCTAAGTGGGCACCCTGGGGCTTGATGGTGGTGGTGTTGAGTAGAAACATGCCCTGCGTGCCCCTCTGGCAGATAGAGAGGAGGAGACCATTGGGTCAAGAAGGCGGTTTTTGCATATGATATACAGTATATAGAATAAATGTTCATAAATGTACAAGGCAAACACACACACACAAGTACAGTGTCTGAAACAGTACAGGAGAGCAACCCTGAAGCCATTTTGACTCTCCCACATTGACCTCAAATATTTATCTGCAAGGAGGAAGGTAATGGGAAAAGCTTTCCAGTTGTCTTTGGACTGTAGGGGCTTACACCTCCCTTTGCAAATACAGTCTGGCAAGTATCTGTTAAGCTGAGCAAACTATCAATATATGTAAGAGGTTCAGGAACTAAAGTATTTACCATCACAAAAGAATGGCCAGAGTGCCCAGGTTGAGCAATGATTGACCATTATCAGGTATCCTGATGGTGGTCTTGGGGGGGTGGTTTTCTTGAGCTACAGGGGATGCAATTTAAAAAGTCTGTATAAGAGCTTGCACACCACTGTTTGGGGTTCCTCTCCTCCCTCCCTGCGTGTGGTCAGCAAGGGACCCTGTTGTAACAGTTTAATAATGATCATGCTTACTTGCTGCTTTGCTTCTTAATATTCTCTGGTTGGTCTCTTACTTAAGGACTCTATTTGGGCTCTTGGATACCTCATAAGGGAAAAGGAGCAGTATTTTCTTATAACACTTGGAAACAGCATCATTTTATTAGAGCAACCGATGAAGGTGGAAGCCAACATGTTTTGCTTTAAGAAATTAAATTTTCTGTTTTCTACTCACTGTAATAAATACACACACACACGCACACACACACAAACAAACAAACACACTTTCTTTTTCTTTAAAAAGAGGCCATGGCCTAAACACGTCTCCAGAGGGCAACCTACACTGGCAAACTGCATTTTATAAACAAGGAACAAGCCCTGATTTTCTCCCCAGCCTCATGTAGCCTACCTCAAAAATGAGAAACAGCCGGGAGAAGTGTCCTGTCCCTGGCAATGTTGCCAGGACGTATATGTATGTGATCAGCCTTTTGGGGGAAGGTTTAAAAATGGAACGCCTTTGGTCCTGGGGTGATTTCCTCCCTGTGTGTTAAGAGATGCAGGAGACAAATAGATACTAATTAGCTGTGGAGAGAGCCTTGTGGCTCCCTGACCTTTCGCTCTAATCCATTTGGAGCGGAGCACCCTATTGAAATATGTTTGTGCCAAGGCAGGACAGTCAGTGTAGCTTGGGCTGCTGCATGATGCCTCTTCTGCTGGAGACCTTGACAGATCCATAAGTGTTTGTTTCCCTTTCCCCCCCTTTCCCCCATAACAGTTTGCAGCGGTCCTTTTACATCTTTGTTTTGTTATTTAAGGCTTCTGCCCTCCCAGCCCATCTTCCAGGCTTTCAGTGTTGTGCTGCATTCCTTCGTCTCCCCTGCTGCTGCTCCTCGGAAGTGCTATATGCTGGTATCCAATGCGGCTTTGGTGCACGGATGGAAGACGAATGAAAGGGTAGGTACCAGTGGAATGGGCAATGCTGGCTTTTCTTTGTATTTGTGGCGCTTTCAGGCATATTTCTTGCGAATCATGAATGTGAAGTTGTACCCGGGGCCCCCCTTCCAGGCTGGTGTTTTTCTGCAATTGTAATGGATTAGTGGTGGAATTATCCCGGGCCGTCCACACATTGTGCTGCTTTCTTAGCATTCCTGTTGAGATGCGACAGGTGCAGGCTATCTGTACTTTCTGGAAACAATTGAAGACATGCTTGTTCTGACAATCTTTCCCAGGATCAAAGCAGTTTGATCAAAAAGGATAAAATGATAATTTTTTTTCAGTAAGAACAACGGACAACAATAACTTAAAACAATTGAACAAATTTAAAGCAGTAATAAACTAAGAACAGACTGAAACAAGTATGATCATTCTGACTATCTTGGTAGGCTGGTTTAAAGAAAAATTCTTTAAGCAGAAGCTCAAAAGAGTACAGTGAAGGCACCTGCCTGGTATCAATAGGCAGGGAGTTCCAAAGTGTGGGTTCTTCTGTCTTGATTTAAATATATATGGTTCTGTGTTTGCAACTCTTTTTAACCATCTTATGTGTAAACCTCCTTGTAGTGGTGGTTTAGAAGATGATTAATAAATCAGTAACAACGACAATATGTTTTGTAATACCTCCTTAATGTTATTGCATTATTGCCATCTGGAGGGACACTCTTGTTCCACAGAGCAACAAAACAATAACCCCAGAACACTGGCAGTATGAAAAGTTAGAGGATTTTATCAGGAAGTTATAGGACACACAATGATTGCAAATGAAGCAGTCTGTCTACCCTGAAACATTTGCAGGCACAAAGAGTAGGCAAAGTGGGATTGCATCTCTCTGCCCTGAATGTCAGCACAAATCATGTGTCTCTTATTCCCATCTAGTTCCACTCTTTGAATTCAACCGTCACGCTGTCTCATTGTAACAGGAGCAGTATATGTTCTCTTGCGGGAACGGGGCACATTTTCTTGTTATGTTTTCTTGATTTCTTGCATAATATTGAAAATTGTCAGCTGCTTGACTGACAGTGCTATTTGACTCAGTTCAGACAAAATGGCAAAATGTAGCTCGGAGCTATGAAAGCAAGACTTGAAAGAGGCACCCCTCCTCCCCTCACATCCTCAGAGTAATTGGCTGCTTCCTGGGTTTTAGAAAACCATAGCTGGTTGTTACGTCGAAACAGGAAACTATGGGTTGGGTCCAGAGATCCCTAAACGGAAGTCTGCTCATGAACCAGTGTCCCTTCATCTCCTGCAAGTGGAAGGGTGCCGTGTGTGTGTGTGTGTGTGTGTGTGTGTGTGTGTGGTACAGCCATTTTTATGGGAAATGGCAAGGGGGCTGCAGGCAGCAGTGAAATATCTGTGTAAGTCTCTGTTGGATTGCAGCCTCTTCTGCAAATGGAATGGCTCTCTTGTTTGGATATCCAAGTCTATGCGTTTCAAACCATAACCAGACACCGGTTTGCAATTCTGATTTGCAGGACAGTTGTAAACTACAGCTTGGCAATTCAGATGTAATGACAAACTATGGTTTGTAGCAAACCAGGAAGTGGTACAAAAGGAGAAGGAAGCTGTTTATGAGCTTTAGACTTCCAGGTACCTTTGTGTAGCACCAAACTATGGACTAGGCTTTGTCTTGGGAATTTGATGGCTCCAATTTGCTGGTGCATATTTTTGAAATGTTATTAAAGTCTAGTGTTTGGGAACCGTTCTGTTTAGAGTAGGTGGCATAAGACGTTTAAAAAAAAATTCAGTATCTGAAATGATCTGTGCTGCAAAACTCTCTTGGAAGCAGTTCTCTCACAGCCATGTTCCCGCTTCCAATATTCTCTTGGGAACAGTTAGGATTAACAGATTTGTAACGCCAAATGAAGAACATGCTGGCCATTTGACTTTTCCTCCCAAATCCCAAACACGTTTGCTTTCTCCCTGCCTGCCTCTTTTTGAATCTGAGAAATATGAAGAGGAACAACATATTCTGGCTTGCAGAAGATAAAGCAGAACGGCTCAGAGAAGCTGATCGATCAGTGGAATTATCTCCACGAATTGCATGTAAGACATGCATTGATTGAAGACAATGCAGGACGGGCGAGGTGTCCTTTTACACTAGCATTCTCTATTTAGAGCCGCTAATGGAGGGTGGCAGGGTGGTGAGTGTGTTTGTTCCAGCCTGGCTGCCAAATTTCCTAACGGGGACCCACTCGATCACGCAAGCCTTGTCCTTTTTCTTCTTTGGCACTCGCTAGTTCTACGTGCATTTGCCGCTATGTGTACGCCTCCCCTCTGCAAAGCGCAGGATAATAGTGTTATTTGCAAACAAAAATATTGACTTGCCTCAAGTGCCTCCATCTAGACATGAGTGTTTATCACATTTGCATCACTTCCTTCAATAAGCTCTTTTTCTCTGCGGGTGGAGCTTAATGGCTAAGATCTATGATCCAGAAAGTTCACTGTCTGCATTTTGCCTCTGTCGCTAGGGGATGAGACTGATGCACATAGCTTCAGCTGAGAGCGGCAGGAAGCTGGTTTGTAGCAAAACAGACCATTGTTCCATTTTGTTCAATACTATCTAAACCAGGGTTCCCCAAACTTGGGTCTCCAGCTGCTTTTGGACTACAATACCCATCATCCCTGCCCGCTGGTCCTGCTAGCTTGGGGTTCTGGGAGTTGTAGTCCAAAAATAGCTGGAGACACAAGTTCGGGAAACACTGATACAATCACAGGGAATGGCTCTCCAGGGTTTCAGACAGGGGCCTTTTCCAGCACTAGCTAGATATGCTGGTTCTTGAACCTGGGACCTTTTGCATGCAGCTGTGAAGAGCCTTCTGGGAACATTCACTTCAGGTTTCTATTTGTTTATTTGTCATTTAATCTCAATCAGACAGAGGTTCATCTTAGCTGTGGTTAGTGGAAACAAGGTGACCTCAAGCCATAGTTCATGGGGTGGGGAGGGCTATCAGTGGCTACTAGCCATGATGGCTATGCTGTGCCTCCACATCTGGAAGCATCTGCTTGGCTATTGTGTGAACAGGACTGCTGTACTACATGGGCCTTTGGCCTGATCCAGCAGGCTCTTCTTATGAGAAATTAAATTCAGTTTTAATTTAATGGTGCACTTGCCGAGTTCATACTTTCTGAAACAATATACCTTTCCAAAATGACATAGCCCTCCTTCAAGAGTTGCACATGAGATACTAAGAGAAACTGAGATTGACATAGTTGCCCTAGGACAAACAAGCTAGCCTGGCCCAGTGAATTAAAACTGCCTCAGAGACAAGCACTCCAGGTAGTTTGAGGTAAGTCTCCCCACCTCCCAACTCGGGGCATCATGTGGGGGGCGGGCAGGGAGAATCAGCCCTCCCTGTGTTTTGAGGCCTCGTGACTATTCCTGTTGAGCACTTGTATTGTCAATCAGCCTATTCAGTCCTATGCACTGTGTTTCACAGGCAAAAGGAAGCCCATCCCCCACCCTCAAGGGCAAATAAGCATTGTGAAAAGGAGAGGAGGAGTATTGGGGATGGAGGGATATGGTCTAGTGGATTCACACCATTGTTCAAAAGCTAGATCCTCATTGTTGGCGATGAGGACCAAGAGAATTTCTGGCCAACTCAATGGATTCTGTACAGTGATGGCACAGCAAACCATAGTTTGGTGTTACAAGAATGGGCATAGCCTCCCGCTGGGCTCACACTTCCCTTCCTCCCGTGTAGTCAAAAAGAGATCAGAAGCTTTCCCTTCTGTTTAGTGCGTTGCCTGAACCCTCATCTGTGCTTAACCATAACTATGGTTGATGAAAACAAGACAGATTCATAAGCTTCACAAGTTTCCAGCAACTGGTATTCAGACACATTGCTGTCTCTGACTGTGGAGGCAGAGCACAGCCATGCTGAGTAGCCATCAACATTATTTTATTATTATTATTTATTGAATTTATATACCGCCCTATACATGGAGGTCTCAGGGCGGTTCACAGAATAAAATCAAAATACAAATCCACAAAATATATAATCAAAATAAAAACCCAATAACCCCCCCTTCTCCTCCATGAATTTGTCTAATCCTCTTTTAAAGCCAACCAAGTTGCTTCTTGCTCATCCTTCTACCTTTCACACATTTTTTTTTTTTGCTCATCCAATAGCCAAATTACAAGGGGTAACAATGTGGAGGGGGGAGGGTGCACTCTTGGGGGGACTTCAAATTAACAGCATCCTCTGTTTTTGCACCCACAGACTTTATCAGTGACCCAGGAAGTGAGCTGTAGGAATACAGATAAAAGCCAGGGCTTCGGAGATAAGGAAGTGGCTGAAATGCCTTGTGTAGTGGCAGATAAAGCGGAATGCCTGTTATGGCAATGTCCACAGAGGCTTTGTTTCTTAATGCAGTCAATAGCTGCAGGGCGCCTTGGTGGTTTGGCCCAGCAACAAGGCCAAAGGGGGAGGGAATGGGGACGCTGTATCAAGGATCCCCGTTGCATAAGACACTTCGCTTGAGCATGGGAGGGTCTTGCGTTTCCGATTACATAAAGAAGTTTGCGGTAAGCAAATATATATATTTATATATTTGTAAATATATATATTTTTAAAAGTAACTTTTAAAACTGCTTGTATGTAAGGTCTAATTGACTGTGTCGCATTTTGTCTCAGATATATCCAGACCCTTTCCAAGTTAGCTGAGGCTGTTGCAGCTAACCTAGAGATGTGTGCTGGTTTTGGTTTTAATTGTATTCTACTTTTTTTTTTTTTGTAAATCACATTGATGTGCACTGTTTTGATGCATGCTATGCTGCAGTCCTGTCTGATGAGGACCAGATTATGATAATAATGAATAAAAAGTCATAAATACAACAAGGGATCTGTGTCTGTGTTTGTCCAGAATGGATCCTATTTAAATTATTTTCATTTTGTTCTGCTTTTCTTTCAAATCTTAGCACCATTGTGTTGTTGTTTTCCTCTGTCCTGTCCTATATGTGTTAATAATATATCATCATTGGAGGTTGCGGGGTAAGGTCTGGAATGGTTTCACTGGAAAAGTGTCACAAATCATGCAAAGAGAGGGATGAACTTCAAGGAGTTTCCTGCTGAAAACTGTTCAGTTATTCTTCTTTTTGCCCAAGAAAGCAACATAGCATAAAATGAAAATCAGATAGGTGGGACTTGGGGAAGCCCACTTAACAATGTTTAGAAAAATAAGGATATGACAAGAATTTGTTCGTATTGTTTGTCTTTTCTGTTTGTGTTTTTTATTTGTGTTATAAAATGAATAAATTTTTTTGGGGGGAAAGAAAGCAAGCAAGCAACATAGCTAGATTCTTCGTTTCTAGTTTTTCTCTGAGTATGTCACTTAATCATTTATCAGAGATGGCAGGGAGAGGGAGCTTCTGAGGGATGGGGAATGAGTAATAACCTTGGTGGTTTACTTAAAGGATAGAAACCTTTGCTTTTAAATGTGCATTCCTCTAATCCTGGGACTGGGGACCCTGTGACACTCCAGATGTTGTTGAGCTCCATCACTCATCAGAACCAGCCAGTAAATCTAGAAGCGAGAGTTGCAGTGGAGGCCTAAAGTTGTCCACAATTTTTCTAATCCCTTTAATCCACAATTGATTTTCAGTGAAGAACAGCGATGCGGCTAGGGCTGGACTTTGGTGCTGAAGTTCTAGGCCCCACAGCCCTTCCCTGCTCCACCCACAAATGACCACCTGGTTAAAGGCAGATGGTGTGGCAGTTGCAAACAGGCTCCATATCAGCACCTTACTTGGCACTGATATCGTAGAATTCCCTTCTGTTGCCTCCATCACCGTCATTTTATAATTGACAGGCAACCAGCCAACTATAGAGAGGTTATGGTAGTTACAGGTGCTCCTCTTACTGTTTTCACCTTGAAAGTTTTTCATACTTTTCTACATCAGAATGAGGGCTTATTTCCAAGCAAATGTGTTGATTGTTAGATGGCCACCAACTTGGATAGCTTTAAAAGAGGGTTGGACAAAGTCATGGAGGATAATGCTATCAATGGCTGCTAGCCACAATGGCTTGGCTCTGCCTCAGCTGTTGGAGGTAGCCACGCTTCTGACTACCAGTTGTGGGAAACCACAGGAGGGGAGGGGGCTCTTGCAGTGGGGGCCTGCTTGTGGGTAGGTAAGAAATAAAGTAGACAGGAATATTTGTGGTATAAAAAGTTACAGAATTTTGGAAAGGAGTTGATTGGAAGTGAAACAGTATGCCTCCCATGAAGTTTTTGCAGGTGCGAACAATATTGAAAATTTCAGAGCATGGGAAGTCATCCAAAATATATATAATTTGGCATTGAATATTTGGCTTTTTTGATTGTATCATAATGTTTTAATGTGGTTTTTATAGGATTGTTAAAATGGAAAATTTAATAAATATTATTTTAAAAAGAAAAAAAGAAAACACATCATGTATAACTGCCCCAATACAAATAATCATGGATGCACAATGGAAAGGCATCTGAAGGGGCCATTAATGGCCTAACTCATGCGTCATGGTAAGCCAAACCATGGTTTACCTGGGACCACATAAATGCAGCTTCCTAGAGAGTCACTTGCAGCCTCGTTGCTCCTTCCATAACTTTTTACTCCTACATCATGCTGAGCTAAGTCAAAGTTTTGCTCCACATGTACTCTGAACCCAGGCTCATGGGCCCCACCTGCACGTTACATTTTAAGTATCTTTGTATGACTTTAAACGGTCATAGTTTCCCTCAAAGAACCATGGGAACTGTTGTTTGTTAAAGGTGCTGAGAGTTGTTAGGAGAGCTCTGTTCCCTGCACAGAACTACAGCTTCCAGTGTAGTTTAAAAATCGACCCCCCTTCGCAGGGAACTCAGGGATTTTGCCAGGCCTGTAGCTGCTTTTAGAGGCAAGTTGATTCATTCACCATTCTGTAGGTGGTCAGTTGCTGCTGGCAGACCAGCCCTGGTAATGTGGCTCCAAGTGGGGAGACACCAAAAGGAAGACTTCAAAAGAGTTTATCCCTTTTGGGTATCTCCTTTGGGATATGGTGAGGCTGAGAACATTCCCTTTGATGATGGTTCTGAGGATGGGCTTGCTCCTGGGTGATAGAGAGAAGCAGGTGCAAAGATGTGAGTCAACGTGACTTCTACACGAGAGGTAGATGCTAAGGAGCTGTATCTCTGGTGACAGTATGAATGTGGCTCATGTATGTATTTTCAATATGATTGATGGTGCTTCTGGTGGTTTTTGCTCTTTGTATTTGTTTTAACTTATTCTATTTATTTACTGTGCATTTGCATTTGTATTTGCATTTGGAACTGCCGAGCCTAAGCTTCAACCAATAAATTATTCTTGTACGTGCGACTGACGTCAAATGAAAATGTCACAGAGATCTAAGTTGGCAGGTGAGCATGTGCCAGAGAGCACACACTGAGAGGAAGGTTGTGGGAGACCCGGGTATCAAAAGGGACTGCTTGGGGAGCTATTCCCATGGTTGGTGTGGTGGCTGGGAGTTGTCCCTGCCCCTCCAGGAAATACTCCAGTTACTGCTAATGGAAAGAAGATTCTCTCTCTCTCTCTCTCTCTCTCTCTCTCTCTCACACACACACACACACACACACACACCTCGGTACAGATGGAACTGCCGAAACAAACACATAATCAAAAGCTTGTAAGAATTAGCCTGGCCCAATGATTTCAGCGAGATTCAGGTGCTGTAAACATTTCCAGCATTAGAGCCTCAGTAATTTTTGTGGGAAAATCATTTTTGAGGGCTAATTATTTTACCGTTAATTGTGGAAACAATGTTGACATGCCATTCTGCGGAGATTTTCTCTTCCCCCCCTTTTCTTTTTACACTGGGGGCTCTCTTGGCACCAAATGAAGAATTCAGTTTGAGTTGTTTCAGTTGACAAAGGCATGCTGGCAGTAGATATATACTCCATATCGCTGTCATGACGGTCTATTTTTAAATTTCAACTGCCGGCCAAGTTTGGGCGCGGAAGGCATGTATGTGTTTTGATCATTGTGCGCGCTTTTCTGTTTTCACAATGCCTGCTTCTTTTGGGCCATACCATTTTGTACCCAGCTCAATTCCATCCTTTCCTTTTGGGACGAAGCAAAGCATTTTATGTGGTTTCAGTGCACACCGCTGGCCTTCCCCAAGGAGTAGGGGAAAAACAGCAAAACATTCTTGCCCTCTCCTTTCTCTGGGTGGGGATGTCTGTTACATGACCATTGCCAATTCTCAACATGCTTGGTTATCAACAGCCTCTCAAGGAAAGAATTTTAAACGATTCTGTGACGTCAGAAGGCCAAGAGGGAGGGGGAGACATCCCTCAAGCCCACCGCCAAGTTAAGATCATCATTATAAGCCTGCAGGAGGAATATCTTACATAGCAGCTAATTAGTGACGCCCTCACAAAGTGTTCTAGAATTTTCCTTCCTTTCCAACTCGAGATGGAATTTCATAGAGCTATCCTCTAATTTCAACAAGTAATGGGGCTACCTGCCTAATCCTTTTTTTTTTTTTTTGCCACGATGTCTGAAAGCAACCAGGAGATCGACGAAGAGTTTGTAAATAAGTCACGGGTTACGAAAGGGAACAGTTTAAGCACAATGGACCAAAAACTGAACCTTCTCAACGAGAAGGTAGACAAACTGCTGAATTTTCAAGAAGACATGACGGGAAAGCTTCAGAAGGTTAACCAAGGGATCGATGATTTGGGGAAAGGCCTTCACAGGCTCACCGTCTCACGGATGCCTGCCGACCAGATCGGTGGAGTAAAAAGGGGCCTGAAACTTGAAGATGGGGTTCACCAAATGGACACCCAAAGCACATGTACCGAGATCCTGAAGCTTATAAAAGTGACCCATCAAGATGCTTCAAAGTACAGGGAGAGGCTGGAGAAGATGGAGAAAATGGTGGACTCGGTGGACAAGGTTGTGAAATGTCTGGGGGAGACTTTCAAAAACTCAAAGGTGGTGGATTTTATCCTGAAGGGTGTTGTCCCTTGGCAGAAAGGGAGCCTGGTTGAAACCGCAGAAGAGGTGAGTCCCCCTCTCCCCACCTTTCTTGTTCAAGACCTCCTGCATTAGTAGAAATCTTATCACATTTATTTAGTGGGATGGGGAACCCATGACCCTCCAGGTGGTGTTGGCCTCTATCAGTCCCAGCTGGCATGATCAATGGCCAGCGATGTTGGGAGCTGTGGTCCAACAATATGCTTTAGGTCCCCTCCCACTGTGTATGATTTTATATTCCAGACAACTGGTCTTCAGCTGACGAGTCAGGACCTTGAAGTGGTAAAAAAATATTAAAATATTAAAATAGAAAACCAAGTATACATAACTAAGGAACATATTTTCAATATTTGCTGGATTAATATTTCCCATGGGCAGCTGGCTGACCACTGAGAGAAACTGGATGTAATGTTGATAGTTTTTGAATAAAATTGTTTGTGCCCTGAAACTGTAGGATTCAATGCTACGTTTAGCATTCTCTCTGTCATGGTATTCTGCCCATCCTTTCATCTGATTATACTTCCTGAAAGAGAAATAAATTCTTAGTTTTCAGGCAGACATATTCTATAAGCCTTTATACTCTTTATACTCTTTTTTTTTTTGTCTCTATGAATTGCTAAAAGAGCTGTCTTGACACATAGCACCACTGTTTCATTGTATTTGTTTATGTGTTCAGTTAATTTTATCTGTTTTGCCTTTGTTATGTGTTGTCTAAATTTTGGTAAGTCATCACCAAGAGGGCTGGACCAGATGGTTTCCGCCCCCCCGATCCAGCCGATCTCTCCTTAAGTTCTTTTGTCTGGATAGACCTGTTGAGATTCATTTGTAGCAGGAGACGGCGTCAGTATTATCAAGTGTAACAGCATTAGCAAGGGGGTGCAGGCCTGGTGTGCATGTGCGCACGCACAAAAATCACCCCAGAAATATGTCTCCAGTTATCTGTGTAAGGTCGTGAGTTTAGACAAGAGCTGGGAGCTGAGTAGTAGGAGACATAGCAAGGCGGTATGAAGGAAGACTGCTGGAGACTATAGAGTGCATGACATATATGCGTGTGGCGAAGATTGGAAGAAATTTAAAGACTATTTGCAGAAACATTGTAAAATTTATGAATGTTAAACTGATGTAGGATTGAAATGAGATGGCTTTAGTAACAAAGTTAAAAGAATATGTAAAAAAGGATTGATAATTAGATGAAAATATGAAGTTCAATATGTTAAGATATATAATTAAGATAAAAACAAAGAGGGTAAGGATTTGCTGAACTAACTATGCAAACTGGAATACAAAAAAGGGAGGCGTGAGGAGGTCAGGAAAATATGTAAATAAAACTTAAGATATGAAAAGATTGATTTGTTTTTAATTGTGCTTTTTTATTTATCATTTATTTTTTATGTATTTTGTATTTTTTATTTGTATTCTTGTATTGTTCTTATTTCTTGTTCTTTTATATTTTTTATTTTGTAACTTCTGTCTGTTTATAAAATCTTAATAAATATTTTATATATAAAAAAAGACATATATGCGTGTGGCAATGTGCTGCAGCTGTCATGGCGAGATCAAATGGCAAGAGAAGCTTCTAGTTCTCATGGCACTACGGCACAGAGATGTGCATTCCCCCCCCCCCCGCCCTTCCTCCTCGCCTCACTCTGGATGCTTTAAGTACTTGGGTCATGTAAACTGTAGTAGTTTCTAATATGTCTATTGTAGTAAAGTGATTTTTGTGTGTGTGTGTTTGTGTGTTGCGCAGGGAGTTTCAAAGCACTGGTGCTGCTACACCGATGCAACTCTGAATGCAGGCAGAACAAACAGCCTTGCAGAAATGTTCATTGCACACATCGAAGTGGTGGAGCAAGGAGGTCGAGAAACCGCCTCCTCTTACTTGCTGTGCAGTGATATGGATTGGGTCCAGAGGGAGAGGGCAAGGGAAGGAGCATTGATTTCCGTGGCAAGGATACTGAGGCCACGCTTCCCAAGCCGAATCTGAAAATGACACCGAGGGAAGTAAATGAGGGGAAAGGTTATTTAACCTTTGCAAGTTAATCGTGGCGCAAGTGGGTGGCTATTAGCTGCAATGGCTATGTTCCCCCTCCATTACTGGATGAAGTATCCCGCTGAATACCCAGCAGCTGGGAATCACAAATGGGGAGAGTGCAGATGCCCTCAGGTGTTGTTTTGGGCTTCTTGTAGGCAGAGTTCTTCTAATGTTTCTTTGCTCATCCCCGACCACAAGATTTTGGGATGGCCACCAACTTGCATGGCTTGCGGGAGGGAGGGATAAGACAAACTCACAAAGGCTAAGACTTGTCAAGAGCTACTAGTCCTGCTCTTGCACACATTGGCTGCTTGCAGTCCTCCCATTGAGGCATCTTGTTGGCCCCTGTGAGAACAGAATATGGGACTAGATGGGCCATTGGCCCTGATCCAGCAGGCTCTTCTTACATTGACTGGACTTTCCCTTTCCCCCCTTTTAGACTAAAGATAAACCAGAAGAAAAAGGTGCAAAAGGGAAGCATGCACCTAGCAGCAAAGGAATCCAGGCAGAAGGCAAGTACTCCTTGAAAGGTATCTACAAATGCATCACACTGAACAGATTTGCAGAGGGGGCACAGAGTCCATTGCTGAGAAATTTCATGGCACTTTGGCCAATATCAGGACATTCACTCAAGTTGGGGTCTTTATAAGATAAGAAATGCAACAAATGAGCTAAATGTTTATTTTATTTCTTGATTTCAAGTACAGTATTCGTTATACACCTTTAGGTGCCAGGCAAAAACATTTCTCTTTAACCAGGCCTTTGGGTGATTGACATCCAGTGCCCTTTTAAAATGTGTGTGTGGAGTTATTGGGTTGTTTTTGTTTTTATTGTGATTTTATCTTGTGAACTGCCCAGAGACCTGTGGGTATAAGGTGGTATACAAATACAAATAGATTAATAATAATAATAATAATAATAATAATAATAATAATGTAGTGCACACACAGAATGGAAGGCGAGATGTTGTATAGCACCCAATTTTGGCCTCGCACAGGTCACCGCTGAATTTTGAAAGACCAGAGTCTACCCCTGATACTACTTTACAATAGCTGCTCCCAAAAAATCCTGGGAACTGCATTTGTATCTGTTTCTCTTTTTTAAAAAAATAGTGTTCAGTGACTCTTACTTTCCTCCCAGAGCTACAATTTTCAGAGTGGTTTAAGAGTTGATCCCTCTTCCCAGGGAACTCTGGGAATTGTAGCTCTAAGGTCATAGGGCCTCCAAATAGGGGGCCTCCAAAAAACTCTCAGCACCCTTAACAGACTACAGTTCCCAGGCTGCAGGTTCGATTCCTGCATGGCAGTGTCCCTTCCAACTCTAAAATTCTATGATTCTAATACTTTCCCCCAGAGAATATACATCCTTATTCAGAGGCTCCCCAAAGTTTTTACAATGAAGACACACCTATCAAGCCTTAGTCTTATTTGGGACCAACATACACATTCCATGCAACTGATACAGGGAACATCATTTTTAAGATTCTATGGGAGAAGTAATAACTGTTTGAAATGGTGTGGTGCTGCTTTAAATGTACAGTGCAGATGGAGCCTTAGGCAGTGCTCTCCCATTTTTTTTTCTTTTCCAAAGTGGGTCCCCCACCCCATATATACTGCCTTGCACACTGATGGTTCATCCATTGTTTTCTCTGTTGGTATCATTTCTGTCCTTAGGAAACAAAAGGGAGAAAAAGTTGGATAGCGGTGTTGGAGCATGTGAAAAGGTGAACGTGGCTGGTCCGGTCCTTTCCAAAGTTGACTGCAGTCCACATACGGAACAGCAGGCACCCCAGTTGGAAAAAAAAGAAGCTCAGGGACAGGCAGGTGACCCCAAAGCTTGCCCAAAGCAAAAGGACGCTGCTGGGGTCAGTGCCGTGCTCCAGAACAATGGCCTCTCCTGCGTAAGCAGCGGCAATCCAGCTGGATGCCAGAAGACAGACAAAGCCTCTGGCCTGGAAGATCCTCTTAAGAAGCATGTCAATCCAAAAGCGAAGGGAAATGAAAACGAGGTTTCCTGGCTTGGTGCTCCTTCTGTGAAAACTGTGTCATCTGCCTCTAAGCCTGGTGGTGAAGTTATACGGACAAGGTAATGGCACAGTATAGTAATGGCATAGTTATACGGACAAGGTAATGGCAATGGTGGGCAAAACTTTTTCTCCCAAAGGGCAGCATTCCCTTGCGAACAAGGCTTCCAGGGACTGCATGTTAGTGGTGGTGGTCAGGGACAAAAGTGGGTGGAGCAACAGAGGTGACTCATAATTTTGTAGGGTAGGCTATGTTCCAAACATGCAAAAGCCAGAGCCTTTGAGAGACAGGGCTGTCTCTCCTCCCAGGCAAGCAAGGGGCATGATTGTAATTCAAGGACACATTCTAAGCAGGCGAAAGTTCTCAAGGGAGGCATCAGCGCAGGGTAGCTGAGGGGTATTACCTGGGGAAGGGGCCTGGGGAAAGCCCTGAGGGCTGGATAGAAAAGCCCAGAGAGCCACATTCAGACATCGGGTTCCCCACCTTTGGCATAGCTTCTTATTTTCTCGTAAAATGCTTCTGAATGCCAGTTGCTGGAAAACACAGTCAAAACAAAAAAATTTTTTTCCTTCCAGTAGCACCTTAAAGACCAACTAAGTTAGTTCTTGGTATGAGCTTTCGTGTGCATGCACACTTCTTCAGATACACTGAAACAGAAGTTGCCAGATCCTTCTATATAGTGAGAAGGTGGGGAGGGGTATTACTCAGAAGGGTGGTGGGAATGGGTGATTGGCAGATAGCTGTGATGAGCCTGTTGACGACTCTTAACAACTGCAATAGGTCTTACAGGAAAAAGCAAGGGGTGAGAAGGTGAAAAATGGCTTTGTCATGTATAATGAGATAAGAATCCAATGTCTTTGTTCAGACCAGGTCCTATCTGTAACTGGAAAACACAGGAGAGAGTACACTCATGCTTGGGTCTTGCTTGTGGGTTTCTCATTGCAGGCATCTGGTTGGCAGCTGTGAGAATAGAATGCTGGGCTGGGTGGGTCATTGGCCTAATCCAGCAGGCTCTTCTTATGTTCTTATCTGGACTGGAGGGCACCATGTTGGCCACTCTTGAACTAGAGTACGAAAGCTGTCTACAAAATGTGGCCGGGGAGGGGCATTGCTCATGCTACAAGATGCTCTTTAGATCCAGGGTTATATACTTAAAACAAACAAGCAAACACAAAAAAATCCCTCCACTGCAGGCTTTTGGAACAATGTTATTGACAAGTAAATCTATTCAGCAACCAGGGACAGCCTGCGCATGAGGCAAGGGGAAGCAATTGGCTCTGGGTGGCAGGCTCTGGACTGTTGCAGGGGGGCGGGGAGAGACAAGGGACCACAAGTTTGCGTAGCTTGTGTCCAGCAGATGGCAGTATTAGAAAAACAGGCATTGGACCAAACAGGTTACTTTGTGTTCCTGCCATGTTGAAACCTTGATCAGGCAATACCTTGAATTACGATCAGCTTGGTCATGCTGCAAAAGCTGAAGTTTTAACTTGCAATAGTCTTAAGTAAAGGAAGTATTCTGCAGACATACCGTATTTTTCGCCCTATAGGATGCACCGGCCCATAGGACACACCTAGTTTTGGAGGGGGGAAATAAAGAAAAAAAATATTTCCCCCCAGCCCAAGCTTCCCCGGACCCCAGCCCCCAGAACAGGCAGCTCTCCGCAAGCCTTGGGAGACCGGCGCGACTTCCCACTGGGCTCCCACTGCTTGCGGATATCTGCTTGAAGCCCAAACCAGGTCGGGGAACAGCGGGATGGCGGCGCTGCGCTCCCTGCTGTCCCCTGAGCTTGCGCCCCGGGCTTCGGTTCCCCGACCTGGTTTGGAGGCTGGTGGCGGGGAGAAGCGTGCTTCTCTCCGCCGCCAGCCTTCAAACCATGTTGGGGGACAGCGGGAAGGTGTGCTGCGCCTCCCCGCTGTCCCCCGAGGTTGTGGGGCTGGCAACAGGGAGAAGTGCGCTTCTCCCCGTCACCAGTCTCCAAACCAGGTCAGGGAACCGAGATGCAGGCTGCTATCCGCAAGCCTAGGGAGCCCGAAGAGAACTCCCGCGGGCTCCCAAGGCTTGCTGAGAGCTTCCTGAAGCCTGGAGAGCGAGAGGGGTCGGTGCGCACCAACCCCTCTCGCTCTCCAGGCTTCAGCGAAAGCCTGCATTCACCCCATAGGACGCACACACATTTCCCCTTCATTTTTGGAGGGGGAAAAGTGCGTCTTATAGGGCGAAAAATACAGTAATTAGGGTAGGTCAGCCTTCCGCAAACTCTAGGTGTTTGGAACTACAACTCCCATCAGCCTCAGCTGGCACAGCTGATCTGAAACATATTTCCAGTAGGAAGAAAACCCCCCACAAAGGTAATACCTTCATTAGGGCCAGCTAAAACCGTGGCTCCCAAATGGGGCAGTGGGATTATCTAGTGGGGTGGTAAGAGGCAAGGGTTCGGCAGGGAGGTACTAGAGATGCAAATGACCGTCAGACTTTGAAAAGCTGGTGTCAGTGGATCAAGGTCATCCATTTGGTCGATTTAATTAAACTAAATAGTTTTAATTAGATTTTGACTAAATGTGCAATTAATTGTTACTGCTTTGAATTTTATTGTCGTGTTATCTTCTTCAGTGGGGTTGTGCAGAATGCAGTTGTGAACAATGCTTTTAATGGGGTAGGATAAGGGAGCACTGAGGATGAGTTTGTGGAACCAAGGGGGAAGTGGCCCAAATCAGTTTGGGAACCACGGAGCTAAAAGTTCAGAAGGAAACATCTGAAACTGAAAAGTGTTTGCTCTGCAGGCTTTCGATCAACATGGAAATGAGCGATGCTCAAGACAAAGCGTTGAAGGGGAAAGAAGCTGGTGTTGGAAGCCAAGGAGGCAACAGCAACGGAGCACCAGCAATTTGCCCACCGCTATCAAAAGGTGAAGGAACAAAATGCTTGCCAGACTCTTGTAAAGCTAAGCAGCCCTCGAAGAACAGCAGGGCTGAGCCAGCCCAAGAATCAAGAGGGGCAAAGTCTTCGGATAAGCAATCTGAGCAGGCGCCCAAACTGATGGGTCCTCCTCCTCCATCGCCACTTAAGAAGACCGAAGGGAGAGTAGAGGTCAAATGCAAAATGGCTCCGTGCCCAAATTCAGTGGCAAGGGACTCTGGGAAAGATCCAGGAGGCAAAGTGAAAGCTCCCAAGGAAATGACAAGGATAACGAAAGACTCTGTGGAAGACGGCAGATTGGAGACTGTGGAATCAGGTAGCTCACCTGCAGAAAGGGAAGAGAGAAGAAGACCCAGTCAGGTTGCCACAAAACTGACTGAAGATGCTGCGTCTTTAGCAGCCGGTAAAGTGGAGGAGGTCATCATTGGTAAGAAGCAGGACATGTGCTATCCAGACACGCCCTGGGTCACATGGACACTACAAATCTAAAATATTTTGAAACTGATTCAGTGGCATTGAGGAGGGGGTCCATTGAGTGCAGTATTGTCCACACTGACTGGCAGCAGCTCTCCAGGATTTCAGGAAGGGGGTTCTTGTGGTCCTACCTGGAGATGCCAGGAGTTGAATCTGGGACGTTCTGCATGCCAAGCAGATGCTCCTCCAGTGAGCTTTGGCCCTTTCCCTTGTAGAGTTTCATTAGCAGTTTCCTATCCACCCACTGACCAGACAAAGACCTGTTTAGATCCAGCCAAGGGAGGGCTTTCATTTTTTAGTTTATTTTATTATTGGAAATTTTATTTACAACATAACATAACCCCCCCCACAGAAATCCACCTTCATTAAACGTGAACATAACACGGGCTTTCAGACCAGGGGTGGGGGGACAGTAGGGGCTTAATTTGCAAATAGGTCATTGAGATAAACTGGTCAATTCTGGCTCCCTTCAGTTTCTTATTTTTCCAATCTTAAATTCCATTCCTTTCATTTCAACATCACTTTGCATTAAAAAAAAAAAATTAAAATCCTGATGAAAATTCACTGGTATCTTAGTGTTAATTTGGTATGCCACTTTGCCTAACATGCACAATTTTTGCAAAGAGGTTCCTAATGTAATGCATATTTGCATACTAATATATGCATTTTGTATGCACACTTTAACCCCAGTACATACATTTTTGTACACATTACCTTGGCTGGTGAAAGGCATGGCAAAACTGTGAGGAAGACAATGATTTTCAAGTGGGTGAGACATCACACAATATAGGCATAATTGCCTATAGCGTACAGACACTCTTGACATTTTAACAGCCTCATGCCAAACTGGTTGGGCAGATTTTGGAAGCACTCGAAGACCTATAGGCTGCATGGAATAATTAGTTGAGCGTACTCACCATAACCAGTTATGATCGGATCAAGTTAATTAATTCTGTTGAATACATTTTGTTGATTTATTTAAACGAAATAGTTTTAGTTGGATTTTGACTACATGTACACGCAATAAAAACTAGTGCAATAAGCACGGTTTGTTTCTGCTTCAGACGACAGCCCTCCGCCTCCTGCTCCTTTTGAACATCGGATTGTGAGCATCAAGCAAACTGAGCTGACGGCGTGTTACTCCGTGTGCCATCACGAAGTCTTGGGAGGGTGAGTCCCGCTAAAACGCCCTCATTATTTTAATATATTTAAAAATCATACCAGGTATGATAACATCTAAACCCAGGGGTGAGAGACGGGATACGGTTGCCAAGCCAGAAGAGGAGGGAAGATCAGTGTTGCCCAAAGTGGGCAGTAGTGGCCGCTGGGGGTTGGTGGGGTTACCTAAGCAAGCAGGGGTGCCAACTTTAATAAAATATTGGAAGGAGGCCCAGGTAAACCATATCCTGCATAAGCGATCACATGATGTGGTGCATGCACACCAGGCTCCCCCATCAACTTAGGGGGAGCCTGGCCCCCTCAAATATTTTATTGTGGGGCTGAAGACGCCTCAGAGTTGACTCCTAAGCAAGGGGGTGGCAGCGGGGCACTGGAGATGTAAATGACTATCAGACTTTGAAAAGCTAGTACCACCGGATCAAGTCCATCAGTTCTGTTGAATTAATTCAACTACATCATTTTAATTGGATTTTGAATACATGGGAAATTAATTGTTACTGTTTCTATTTTTTTATCATTTATCTTTATAATTATCATTATTATTCATTTCATTTCTATACCACTTTATATATATTAAAAAATAATCTAAAAGTGGTTTGCAATAAAGCATCAATTGAAACAATCCAGAATAAAACCTTACAGAAGAAAGTCAAGTATAAAATAGAGTACATTCAAAGCAACTTGATTAACGGGAACCTGAAATACTACCTGAAACGATTTCAAAACAAAACATTGCCAAGGAGCTGAAGTACAGAATACATTTAACGCAGCAGAGTTAACAACAGCAACAAACTCAAAACCAATTATCTTAACATTTCAAAGGAAAACATTGTATAGGAAGTCAAATGTAAAATGCACATTTAAAACAACATAATTGGTGAGAGAATAAAGTATTATCTTAAGCATGGACCAATGATGCTGCTGTTGCTATCAGTCTTGCCAATGTTGGTTCATGTTAGGCTGTGGCTGTGGAAGTTTGGGCTTGATGACCTGGGTCTGCACTAAGAGGCAGCTAAGATGGTCTTCCTTAGTGTGTTGTGCAAACCGCAGTTCTGAATAATGCCCTTTTAATTCCCACAGTGGTTTAACAACTAGTCTCTTTTCCTAGGAGACTCTGGAAACTGTGTAGCCGTATGGGTCTCCTAACAATTCTGATAACCCTTAACAAACCAGAGTTCCCAGGATTCTTTGGGGTGGAGCCATGCCTGTTTAAAGTGCTATGATACTGCTTTAAACACGTCGTGCAGATGGGGCCTTACTCAGGTCCTTTCATGTCAATGGGTCTATTCTGGGTAGGACTTAGTGGAGAAAACTCTACAATGTTAGGTTGACATTTCCCAACATCTGGACTGAGGTTGTAATGTAGAAATTGAGAATGCCCGCCGTAGCTATTGACTCTGGCATCATTTAGAAACAAACAGATTTAGCACAGAAATATCCACTCGAAGGAAGCTTCGGTAATGTGTTGCTAAAGGACAGAGACCAGGCGTGTCCAGTTACGGAACCCAACACAGACCACCGTCAGGTTGTCATTCCACGGTGAAAACGAGGAATACAAATGGGGTGTAATATTTTAACGTAAGCACTGGACAACTGGCTGGAAAGATCAAGCCTAATCCCCCCCTAAGCTGGGAGAAAGAAGAGCCCTTAGACCTCCCGACCTCCACGATTCCGTTCCCTTTGTACCAAGTTATTTTTAATTGACGATAAGAATAGTTTGTCTCCGGAGGCGTCTGCGGTGAGTGGGCCTCTAAGCCGCTTCCCCTCCGGGCTTCACTGCTTTGTCTTCTCCGTCCATCAACAGGGGGCGTTTTGGTCAAGTTCACAAGTGCACCGAAAAGTCAACGGGACTCTGCCTGGCAGCCAAGATCATCAAAGTGAAAGTAGCAAAAGAAAGGGTAATTATATCCTCGTTAAAAATAAAAAAGCAAGGCAAAGAGTGGGGACCTTTTCTTTCAAGCCACATCTAGCCATTGCCTCCAAGCAAGATATCCTACTCTCCCTTTCTAGCCTTCTCTCTAAACCCCATGGCTACAGAGCATCCTCAGTCCTTATTAGGCTGTTCTAGGGCTCTTCTGCTCTTTGGATTTTTTTTTAAAAAGCTTTTTTTAAAGCTTTTTTCCTGCATTTTTGCAAACCCTGAGGTTTCCCCAAGCATGGTGATACCAACCTCCTCTCTCAGCTGAATCTGTTTTGGTTACAAACTTGGCAACACTTGCTAGTCGAGTTTGCTGTTAGAAGGACTGGATAGTTCTTCCCACAATCTAAAGCCAGTGGGGTTAGATCCTGGGACTAATTGGAGTTTGGGAGAAGAGATCAGGAATGGTACGCAGGTACACAGTACACAGGTTTGCAGATTTGACCACAAATAGCAGATCCAGGCCTGCAAATGCACAACAGTGAATATTGATTCCTTTTAGGCTATGCACTTGGTTTGTGGTGGGCAGTTTGTTGGTGCGACCCAAATCAGCAAATCACACTTCCAGGCTGCTTGCATTTTGGGATACAACTTACTGCCAAGCAGGCTATTGTTTATGGGAAAGTGTCAGGATTCGGGGCTTGGCTTCCTCCCTCCCTTGGCTGTAGATAAGCAGTACAAAGCAGTCTCTTACCAGTAACAGAAATGTTTAATGAATGCAGCAAAAGAACAAGTGACCATTCTCGGAGTGCAGGTGCTCCCAGTTAAGGTTCCGCCCACTTCCCTCTAGTCACTTCCGTCCTCTCGTCTCCTAGCCACCTGATCTCTCAGCCATTGAGCCTTTTGCTCAGCCACTTTATCTAATCTCCCAGCCTTGGGACTGAGAGGCTGCACATCTCCCAGTGAGAGAGAGTCGGCTAGCTGACTCTCTTCCCGTTCTTCCTCTTGCAGTTCACCTCCCAGTTCTGTCCAACTATTGTCTTCCGAACTGTGCCCCTCAGCAAACCATTGTTCCAAATCAACACGACTCCATTGCTCCTGTGGAGTTTCAGGATCCTGGCCATGAGCGGGGGGGTAGGGTGGGGTGGGCTCCACCATTCCTCATCAGAGTTGTACTCCTCAGCCTGGTTTCTGACAGAAAGCCACCTTAGCAGTTCAGGATCACCCAGAGCCCTAGCAATGGACAAATAAGTCAATTCTGGGTCATAGAAATCTCACTGGAACCCGCCGCTTTCGCTGTGCCTTTGTGGGCACTGCCATGTTACCCAGCTAAGGGAGGCTTCAGCTGTGTGTGTGTGTGTGTGTGGCCTGCAACAGGTGTGTGTGTGGGGGCATCAGCTTTCTGTTTTGCCTCAGGCTGCTCCTGCTGTGTGCCTTCTAAACCACCCCACCCCACTGAAACGCAACTTCTGGAGACTGCTGCTAATGCTCACAATACTCTTAATCTCTAATATTTCAGGAGGAGGTGAAAAACGAGATCAACATCATGAACCAGCTAAACCATGTGAATTTGATCCAGCTCTATGATGCTTTTGAGTGCAAGAACAACCTCACCTTAATCATGGAATAGTGAGTCATAAAATATCTTTTGAGTGTCTTGTGTGAGCAGCTGCAGGAGAAACGCTACAGAACTTGTCCATTATAACATTGGATAAACCTGCTCTCCCCGCCAGGTGTCTTCCAGATGTTTTGAACTACAACTCCCATCATCCTTGATCACTAGCCAGACTGGCTGGGGCTGATGGCAGTTGTAGTTAAGGGCACAAGGCTGGCGAAGGTTTGAGCAAACAAAATAATATTTAATATATAAAACAGCTTGGGTTGCCCTTTATTCCCAACTTTACCAATTGAAATTGAACCTTGCTGATCTATTGATAGATCAGCTAAACCTGTGATCCTGTGCACACTAACTACAGGATGAGTTCTACTGAGTTCCACTCCTGTTCCCTCTCACAGAGCTACAATTCCCACGGTGGTTTTATCACCAATCCCTCTTCCCAAGGGGCTCTGGGGACTGTAGCTTTCTGAGGTCTGCCCACACCTCTCAGCACCCTTAACAAACTACAGTTCCTGGGATTCTTTGGGGGGTGGTGGGAAGCAGTGGTATGGTACTGTTTTAAATAGGGACGCAGGTGGCGCTGTGGTCTAAACCACTGAGCCTTGGGCTTGCTGATCGGAAGATCGGCGGCTTGCATACCCGCAACGGGGTGAGCTCCCGTTGCTCGGTCCCAGCTCCTGCCAACCTAGCAGTTCAAAAGTATGTCAAAGTGCAAGTAGATAAATAGGTAGTGCTCTGGCGGGAAGGTAAACGGCGTTTCCGTGCGCTGCTCTGGTTTCGCCAGAAGCGATTTAGTCATGCTGGCCACGTGTCCCAGAAAAACTGTCTGCGGACAAACATCGGCTCCCTTGGCCAATAAAGCGAGATGAGCAACGGAACTCCAGAGTCGTTCGCGACTGGACTTAACTGTCAGGGGTCCTTTACCTTTACTGTTTTAAATGCATATTGTGGATGGGGCTATCAGTGGCTCTGCCTGTCATTGACTTGGGCTCCACCTCCTAGCTGCCCTGCCTTCTGCTCCAGTTGTTCCAGCAGGTACCGCCACTGCCTGATCCACCAGGTTCAAACTGCAAGACAAGGGATTTTCACTAAAGATTAGGAAGAACTTCTTGGTGGTGCAAGCTTTCTGACAGTGGAATAGGCTGCTTTGGAAAATAGTGGGCTTAGGCTGGATGGCTCAGTTGGGATAGTTGGCTAGATAACTTTTGATGTCCTTCCAACACTTATGAACCTACGACTGATGTCTGCTGAAGTTGGGATCTAATGTATGTAAATCAATTGAGCTGAAAAGAGGATACCCATCTCCCTTCCATGTTCTGTTCTGTCTCCCTATTAGTGTTGATGGTGGAGAACTGTTTGACCGGATCACAGATGAAAACTACAACCTCACTGAACTGGACGCTATCCTTTTCACCAAACAAATATGTGAGGGCATCTATTACCTGCACCAACAGTACATCCTTCATCTGGATCTGAAGGTGATGGAAATTTCTACTCCATGCCAATTTATAGCCAAAATAATTGCAGTTTATGCAATTGCAGCAAAGAAAATCTGAGCAAGAATTTTGAACCAAACCCCCGTAAGAACAACCCCAAGAAGTTCCAAAGTTGATTTTAAATTTGATTCAGTTTTAACCAGAGATTATAGGAGACTTCTTTGTTTGTGCATTTTTATTTATTGCATTGACTTATGGCTATGAACAATCAATATTTATTGTATCGTTAAAATTCAGTAACACCTCCCATTCACAATCCAGTGAGAATGGTGGCACCATTTCCCCCCGATCTTTTTATACTTTACTTACTTAAAAAAAACAAGGTTTTTGTTTGTTTTAAAAACACATCTTTATCATAATTTATGATAATTTGTTGATATCTGTGTTGCCAAGGTCAGCTGGTAAGCTTCATGGCTTAGTGAGGATTTCAACCCAGGTCTGCCTGGTCCTGGTCCAACATGCTAATCACAACACTTCATTTGAAATATCAAAGTCAGGCATCCAAGGCTAAAACCCAGTGGGCAAAATTCATCATGTTTTGGTGCCTCTGCAAATAGCATTTGAACTTGGGGCTTTCCCCTCGCCATGCTGAAACATAATTTTACGCAGATGAGCTTTGCAAAAGAATTCATTATAATCACATACAAAGATTGCAGATGACGACTTCTCAGATTAATCTACGCATGCTTTCTTCTTCCTCTGCAGCCTGAGAACATACTGTGTGTGAATCGCACAGGAAACCAGATTAAAATAATTGATTTTGGATTAGCAAGGAGGTAAGCCTCCCCACCCACCACTTCTTTTGGCTGCTAATGTTTTTTATCTAATACTTTATATCCATGTTTGGGAGTTCACACAATAAGACCCGCTAATGCAACAGGTTTTCCCCTTTCTTCTTCCCCTGACCCCACACCCCTTGGCTCTTGAGGGGGTGTTGGAAAAACACCTTGAACAGTGCACAGAGTGGAGGGGGGTAGGGGGGATTGTTCCATTCAGCAAGCTGAAATGCTTGAGCTGATATCATAACAGCATGAAGCCGAATTCCTCTCCTTGCAATGGAAAGGCGAAGCCTGCGTGTTTTCAATGGCATGATAGAGTGTTTAGCTATGCCGTATAGTACAGCCGGAAACCTCCAGCTCCCATCAGCCCCAGTCAATGCAGCCAATGGTCAAGCATGATGGGAGTTGTAGTCCAACAACCGCTGGCAGGTTCATCATCTATGCATGGTCCATGCGCCTGCCTACTGGAGCACCACATCATCGATGACAAATCTGCACCTCTCTCTTTCTTTTTCCTCATTGTTCATCAAGGTACAAGCCCCGCGAGAAGCTGAAAGTTAATTTTGGCACGCCGGAGTTTTTGGCTCCCGAAGTGGTGAACTATGACTTTGTGTCGTTCCCGACAGACATGTGGAGCGTGGGCGTCATAGCATACATGCTGTGAGTAAACCCTCTGGAGAACATTTGCTCTGTAGAAAAGGCCACCGAGTGGCATTTTGTAAGGTCAGGATGCAGAACTTCTGCCGGGAGACTTTGTGGGCCACCAGGGAGCTGATCATTGCGTTATCCTCCAGCGTGGGGATGATAGATGTGGAAAAGAGGAGTGGTGTCACATAGCAAAAGAGGGGAAACCCCTTGTGACGCAGCTATATTTACACTCAGACCATAGCACCAAAGCAGCACTAGTTGGAGCGCATTGGCACATTTTATTTATTTATCTTATTATTATTTATTAAATTTATTGGCTCTCCAGATGTTGTTGCTGTCTAACTTTATCAGCCTCAGCCAGAACGGCCAGTATTCAGGGAAGCTGATGATGGGACTTGTAGTCCAGCAACAACTGGAGTGCTGCAGATTGCCCATCTCTATAGGCTGGATTGCCGCCCCCTTGCAGAATGTTCCAGAGAGTTAGAGCAGCCCCCGAGAAGGCCCTGCACACTGTGCTGGTCTTCCACTGTATCAGACTAGACAGGTTGCACAGCCTTTTCAGAAACCTTTCTCCCAGGTAGAGAGGCACCTGACATGCAAAGAGGCAGGCGTGTCTCCATATGACACCTTGGTTTCCTGTTTCAGTGTGAGCGGCTTGTCGCCCTTCTTGGGAGAAACTGACACAGAGACCATGAATTACATTGTCAATTGCAGCTGGGATTTTGATGCGGAAGCGTTTGAACAAGTGTCGGAAGAAGCAAAAGACTTTGTTTCCAGGCTCCTGATAAAGGAGAAAAGGTACAGTGCCTCTCGTTTGAAAAAGTAATTTATTCCTAATAATTCTTGTTGCCACCCCTTGACTTGGATACAATCACCCAGCCTGCCAGATTCCCTTGAAAATTCTCAACCCAGCTGAATCCACCTCTGTCTTTGTGCCCAATGAACCTGCTTCCCATCTGTTGCGCACCGAAGCCATGGAGGGGAATGGGCTTCTTTGGTCTGCATGTACACTGAGATATGGAATCTTTCTCAAACCAAAGGATGAATCCAGGACTGGTGCACTCTCTGTGGGTTGTTTCTGATTAATGGCAGGGCATGCATCAGATTCAGAATTCCTGCACAGGCTTGTCTCTTACCTACAGCATTAAGATCTGAGACGAGTCTGTGCCTGCTATGTCTTAAAAGAAGCTGAATCTTGTCTCCAGTAGTGCTAATACAGGTAATAAGAGATCCCTTATCTTCCAGTCTTAGCAGTCGGTGCTCAGATTGCAGATAACAGATCTTGCGGATGTGATTGGCCCAAAGTTAGAAAGATGACAAAGTCCCTACCAGAAAATAATGGCAAACCAAGTTGATGGACTATGCTGAGATGGCAAAGCTGACTGGAAAACTCAGAAACCAAGGGGATAAAAACTTTATAAAAGAATGGGAAAAAATTGTAAGTTATCTAGGAGACCACTGTAAGCAGATGGAAACAAGAGCAGGATTCTGACACACTTGTACAGTGGTACGTTGGGTTACAGATGCTTCAGGTTACAGACTCACCCAGAAATAGTACCTTGGGTTAAGAACTTTGCTTCAGGATGAGAACAGAAATCGCGCGATGGTGGCAGCAGGAGGCCCCATTAGCTAGTGGTACCTCAGGTTAAGAACAGTTTCAGGTTAAGAACGGACCTCCAGAACGAATTAAGTTCTTAACCCAAGGTACCACTATAGCGTAAAAAACATTACGGATAATATGGTTCGATATCTAAACTGGAGTACAGACTAATATGCAGTTGTAGATATTTAAAATAAGAGTCTATGGACGGGGGGGGGGGGAGTCGCGAGATTTGGAGAATCTCCACATACAGTATGACTTTATTGATGTGTGTTTATTTGTATTTTTTATTTGTAAAACTAATAAAAATTCTTGAAAATAGATAACAGATCTCAGTGACTGACAGGTGGGTGTGATTTGCCCAAAACAACCTCGCAGGCCAAATTCAGAGGCCCGCAGGCTAGAGCTTCCCCACCGCTGATGTAGACCATCCCTGCAACCTGTTTGCTTTCATTTGGTTCCAAAATAATCAAACAAGACATTCAAGCCTAATGCTGAATGACTGTTGTTTCATTTCCAGAGAAGGTCAGATTCCACCTCGTGTGTCCATTCACAAATTCTCTTCCACCCTCCCTCGTATCTTCACAGTGGCAGAACAAGTGCCGCAAATTGCCTTAAACACGAATGGCTGGCAGACCTGCCTGGCAAAGCCAAGAAGTCCAAGGTGCGCTTGAGGTCTCAGCTGCTACTACGGCGTTACATGGCTCAGAGGAAATGGAAAGTAAGCTCTGCATTGACTTCTGACTCTTTTCCCAAGCACCATTCAAGGTTATTGTGGTTGTCATCCATGATGGCCACTGGCTGCGTCTCTCAGCTTGCCAGGCCATGTTCAAGTTCTTGTTACTCAGAAATGAAAACCCTAAACAACTTGGGACCAGGGGTGCCTTCAGACAACTGTTCTGCTAGCAAGCATATTCTGTAATACGTCAGTGAGGCTCGCCTGGCACCATGATTACATGTATTTAGGCACCAGGCAAAAACTTCCCTTTTTAATCAGGCCTTTAGCTTTTATCTATCTATGGCCTTTTTGAGTGGGTGGGATGTTTTATGTAGGCTTCATGTTTTGTTTTTTGCTTAAAGTATTGTAAGTCGCTTGGAGTTGCCATAGCGAAAAAGGTGACAAATTTAATTACAGTGGTACCTTGGGTTACAAACACTCCGGGTTACAACTCCGGAAGTAGTACCTTGGGTTAAGAACTTTACCTCAGGATGAGAACAGGAATTGCATGGTGGCGGCGCAGCAGGCCCCATTAGCTAAAGTGGTACCTCAGGTTAAGAACGGTTTCAGGTTAAGAACGGACCTCCAAAATGAATTAAGTTCGTAACCAGAGGTACCACTGTAATTAATAATAATTGATGCAACAATGGTGCATTTATGCAGTCAGTGTGCTTCTGAGTATCAGCTGCAGGAGATGGCCGTTGCCTTCCAGCCCACCATTTGTGGGCTTCCAAAACACATCTGCTTGGCCACTATGCTAAACACAACAGATTGATCCAGCAGGAGTTTTCTTACATTCTTACCAGATTTCCTGGAACATCTGCTTTGCACGCAGGAGGTTCTAGGTTCAATCCCCAGCA
This sequence comes from Podarcis filfolensis, assembly GCF_964270895.1. Lineage (NCBI taxonomy): Eukaryota > Metazoa > Chordata > Lepidosauria > Squamata > Lacertidae > Podarcis > Podarcis filfolensis. The sequence continues at coordinate 32,203,312 of NC_139611.1, read as the reverse complement.
TCTCCAGGTGGGCCTGGGAGAGTACCCTGCCTGGAATCTGCTGCCGGTCAGTGTAGACAACACTGAGCTAGATGAACCAAGAACCTGACTCGGTGTAAGGCAGGCATAGGCAAACTCGACCCTCCAAGTGTTTTGGGACTACAACTCCCATCACCCCTAGCTAACAGGACCAGTGGTCAGGGATGATGAGAGTTGTAGTCTCAAAACATCTGGAGGGCCGAGTTTGCCTATGCCTGGTTTAAGGGAACTCCCTCTGTTCCCAATCCATTTGAATCTGACATCTCCTGTATGGCAATTGCTATTCTTCAGTATCTGAGCTGTCTTGCTTGCAGTGCTGGAGGAGTAACCACAAGAAAGGCAGTGACTGCAAAAAGGCGTTTGCTTAATCTTCATATTAAGAATTTCATGTCCCGCCTCCCCAGGAGGGTTCAGGTATCGCTCTGCATTGTCTGCGTGACAAAGATCAGAGGCAGCTGCTGCTTTGTTCTTTGAGCCTGTCAACACCTTGACATGCCCCAAATGGTTGCAATTAACAGCAGGGTACCTCCAGGCATTGGGTATGCTGGCAACTGGGCAGAAAAAGGATACCCAGCAGGCTAGATGAGTAGGAAGCTGTCCAAAAGGTCCCCGTGAGCCGAAAGAGGGCATATGCATGTGAGGCCCTCTTTGTCAAGAGGCAATACGCCTCTGAATGAGAGTTGCCGAGAATCGCAGGTGGGGAGAAGGCTGTTGTGCTTGCATCCTGGGCTAGATGGGCCATTGGCCTGATCCAGTAGTGTCGATACGATGTAGTGTCGATACGATGAAGCAGGATTCAAACCATTTCCAGCTCCGCCTCCTTCCTGTGCGACACGACACGCAATCCTGTCACTCTTAGCATCCCGGTGTTGTTTGTTTTCTTTTGCAGAAGCATTTCTACGTGGTGGCCGCTGCCAACAGGCTGAGGAGGTTCCCAAGCATGACTGAGAATCCTGCATAACCTGTTGTAGAAGACCGAAAACGGAAGGACTCTGGTTTTTAGCCATTGGCCCACCCTCACCTATTTTGGCAATTAGGATGCATTTCCTCCTCTCCCATTATCCCATAGCCACAAGCGTGCTGAAGTTTCTGCCTTTGAGCCCTAATAGGATAGAACGGGACTTGCTATACAAGGAGGAAATGGGTTCTGTTGTGGAGGGGGACAGCGACCATGAGTCGTGCCTCATAATACCTTCATTTCTCTAATTATATCTTAGTGCTTAGCAGTGACCCGATCTGAGTGGGACTGGTTTCCTTTGAGTAGTTTGAGAACTGTGAGAACTGTGAGGCGTATGCTATAACAAAGCAACACAGTGTGTCCTTGCCTACAGCTGATTTCAGCCTGTTTGCTTTCAGCTTAGTACATTGGGTGGGTATGATGAAACAAATTGTGTATCTTCCCAAACATTTGTTTCCCATTGGACACTTTTGCTTCCTCTGCTGCTTCTTGACCCCATTTGCCTCCTTCCGCTTTGTCGCGACTGCTGGTTGCAATAAATAATTATATTAATTCAGGATGGAGGGTAGAGATGTTTCAGGCTTGCGGGATTTACTTTCTATTTTACAATAATACTGAGGTCCCTTCACCTGAGCCAGGTGTAAAAACAGTGGCTATGAGGGCAGCACCACTTACCTTAAGCATCACATGAGCCTCACAGTGGGACAACTTACACAGACAAGTGTGAATGTTCATCAAAGTTCCTGCAGATCAAGAAGCTGATCTCCAAATTCTTAAAATCAGCCAGCAGACACTCAAAAGGCAACCAAGTAACACTTCTCTTTTGGTGAGGACAAGATGAGCAGTTGAAAAAAACCAACCAGCTACCACAGCAAATTAATTCTTTTTCTTTATGTTTACTTAGTTGGAAATTCTTGCAGATAGACCTACCACAAATCAGTAATTACAAATTACATCCTGATGACACACCTGTTTAAGCCCCAATTGCTTGTGGTGATCCACACAAATGTTTGCTGTGATCCATAACATCAGTTATTATCGACTTATTACAAGACACCTAAGGAGGGAGGTGCAGTCTCACTTTGTGGGGAAGGCAGGATATATTAGAGATCAACCTTTTGGGGCCTGTTTGCAAAGTGGAGAAACTGTCATTCAACATGCTAAACCACTACACTACCAACTGGCTATTCTCAGTAGGGCGGGTTTTCTTTTTTTGCACTTCCTTCAGCAGCCTCAGACACGCATATTTTAAACTTCCACGTAGGGGATTCATCAATGACGAGTTCTGCATGCGTATGATAATTTGGAATGCGGTTGACTGGTAGTAAGATAGGGAAACAACACTAACTCTGATTTGTATATTGATCTCTGTCATTTGTAAAACAAGACTAAAAAGGAGAAGAAAAAATATAGAAATAAAAGTATTTATTGATGTTGCTGCAAGGGAGTGATGTCTTACACAAAGCCACAATAAAAATAAACCTGAGAGACAGAGTAAAAATGTGAAGTTAAAAATTGTGTTGTCTAAAAAGATTTTGGAAGTGGGAATGAGTTGGCAGCAGGCATATTCAGATACCAAATCTTTGCACCCTGATTTGAAGTGTCTTCCGGGGAAGCAACTTCCATTGCAAATAATGGTTTACGCCTGAGCAAGCATGGTTATGGTTGAGATGCCTGGATTGCCAAATCCAGAATTTGTTGTAACACGCAAGGTTCCCTCCACCTCCAAAAATCTGAGCTGCGGCACAGAAGCTCTTTCTTACTGTAAAAACAGTCCCAAGCTTCCTTGAACAATATAACATGGAGTTCACACAGGCCCTTAACAGCAAAATAAAGAGCCCACACATTTTGAGGGCCATTTCAGTAGTGTAGCCCTCCTGACCAAGGAGAACCAATCAGTAGGGCGGGCTTTCTGCACTCATCCCAGAAGCCTCCAGGGGAGGAAGCAGAGGCCAATTCCCACAATCCATGTTTTGCGCTACAGCACCCAGCTGGGAAGTGTGCGCGCTCAAACCAGTGCCCAAGAAAAATCATCACTAAGGTTGCTGGCCTAAAAATACCACTGATTCTAAAAATCCCAGAAGAGCTGCCTGCTCAGGTCAAACACTGTCCCTTTGTGATTTAGCCGCACTTTCCAAAATTCTCCTCTTCCATTCTTCATACTCTTCTTTTGCCTCCGTTTCAATTTTCGGACGCTTGCGAGGGGCCTCTGCTTCCGTTTCATTTGCTGTCGTGGAGTGGAAAAGAGAGACAAGACTGGAGAAGATGCTCGTACAAGTAGTCTGGAAGAACCCAAATCAAGTATACTTCTAGCTGGTTAAGGACTTGCTCCACCCTCTCAGTCAAGTTCTCCCCCCACCCAAAGATATATTTACATATGAAAGTATTTATAGTCCTGCCTTCTTGCAAAGCATCGGGGCAGTGTGCAACCACATTAAAATAGTAATAAAAGAAATGCAAAACAATCATTAAAAGGTCTGGTTGCTCAAGGGACCTTTCAGACAGCTGCATAGGCCTGCTGGCATGAATAAAGGCTTTCAATAGATGCTGGAAATTCATAAGGGAAAATGCTTGATGAATCTCCGTTGGATGAGGGCTCCACAGCACGGAGGCCAGTCAATCTTATTTAACATGGAGGACAAGTATTAGCACCACTTCTGCTATATGTCTGCAAACCTTGGGGCTCCTTTGAGCTTGCAGACACCTCCCTCTTGTGGATAGATAGCAAATGCTTTAGCTAGATAAGCAATGGCACAACACTGGAAATAAAGGGAGCAATAGATGTGGCAGAGAGTTCTCTTGATTAATTCCCATTTCTAATGTTTGTGGAGAATCAAGATGACTAGTGTGTCCCTGTCTTCCCTTTTTATTTTACTCTTATTTATATCCTGCCTGCTGTTTCAGAATTCAAAATGGAGCCCATCCAGGCACTGCCCGAATCATGACTAGTTTAGCTTTTGCCAGGTTCCCACATCTGGTTGCCTTAGACAAAACGTGGACCCAATCTTCCAGGCCTGGAATGTGGCTTTGCACAATTGCTTAAGAAACACAGTTATGTCTGACTTGAAAGCAAAACACGTCCATCACTGGAGGAACCTGTTTCCTGCTGCAGACATTAACTCAGAGGCAGGGGCTCAGCATGAACTGTGAGGGTGGGCAAAGGTCTTGCAGGAGATGGTTGGCTTAGAAAAGCCGTGGGGATGGGGGAACCCCCAGCCCTGAAACCTAATTAAATTCTCTATTTGGTCCATGGGCCTTTTTTTTGGGCCAAGCCACGTCCACCTGTCCTGTACCTGGCATCAGTTGTGTAACAGGTAACAAAGTAGTTCCTGCATGGTTTGCAGGCACTGCTGATCACAGATGCTCGCAAAGCACCATGCCAGCATGACAGTCAGGTGAATGACAGATGGGTGGCTAACCACACCTATCAAAGCTGTTCCACATGTGTGTCTGCGTGGAGCCAAGAATCCAGCCAGTGGTACCTGTTCCTCACCTACAGCACATGGATGCACACACCAGCTCCTGTGGCCTTTACACAGACCAGAAGATAACAGGGTCTATCTATAAATATATAAAATATGGTATGTCGTGGAATGTCGCCAAAATCGGGGTATTACAGTTTTATGCCTATTGATACATTGCCAAGTTGAAGGTCTTGGTACTAACATAATAAGGCCCTTTACAACTTAGGACTAGGTTAGGACATAGTAGATTCTACTACGACATAGTAGATTGCTACGGTCTGTGGGAGAGTTTATCCTGCAAGTTCCAAAGATCTCAGAACCCTGCTCAAACAGTAACTCGGAGCAGGGCTTTTAGTGTGGCTGCCCCTGTTGTCTGGAATAGCCTTTCCTGGGGAGATACACTCTGTACTTTCCAGAAACAACCGAAGACGTTTTAGTTCTGAAAAACCTTCCCAGCTGGACGAAAAGGTCACTGCCGCAAGGACTACTCTGTATGGTCTTAGTTTGGTTTTAAATGTATTGGCTGTTTTTGTGTTTTTAACTATCTTTACCGCACATTGGTTGTTTAGAAAGCGACTAATAAAAACAACAAAACATTGCTCTAAATATCGCTATAAAAACAGCAAGATGACTCTTTGACTTTTACCAACCCTGGACGCCCCAAACTGGTTCATCTAACACAGCTGAGATCACTTTCCTATCACTGAAGCTGTTCTTAGAGCCTGGCTCCCAAGTTTCCAACAAAGGACCCTGTTTTGCAGAAGCAGTAGGCGAGCGAGTCAAGTTTCACCTACCAGCGTTCTTGCCAAGGCCTTCCAGCAAGGTCTCCTGAGGTTTGGAGGCCTCCGTGGCCAATGGAACACTTTCACCTTTGGAAGAAGAGAACAACCTCCTCAGTGTGGTTTATGTTAAATCTGGACTTCTAGACCAGAGCGGGAAGTCGGTACCATCATCTAGCCAATTTTCAGGGATGATGGGAGGTGGCATCCAGCAGCTTCACAGACTCCCCACCTCGTTTCAGATCATGGGTAAAATTTATCACCTGCACATGCTGGAGACAGAGGACTGAGGCTACAAGGGATGAATAAGAAATACGTACGGCCCATTTGCTGGCTTATCTTCTCTAGCTGGCCGTGGAGACGGTCAAATATGGTTTTCTTCACCCCAGACGCAGCTACCATTTTGTTCTTATCCACTTTAAGTTTCAAACACCTGCAAGAAGAGGCAGGCTGATTTTCAAAAGGATCACCCAACCGAATATTTCACCATACTCTTCGCTCTGATTGTAAACAGACATTTGCCTGTAGCAAGTAAGAGTTGCCTGCAGGAAGCCGGACATCTAGAAAACGCAGGGGTGGCCAAAAATGGTGCCCTAAAGATCCTGCTGAACTACAACCCCCATCAGCCCCAGCAAGCATGACCCATGGCCAGGTACAATGGGTGCTGTAGTTCATCTACATCTGGAGTTCCTTGAAGTGAAATTATGATGGAAAGGACAATCCTAGGTAGGGAATCCTTGTGTACTGTCTTCTCAATTGAACTGCACTCCTCTCTGTTTGTGAGCTGCTGGGCAGGCTGGGGACAGCATGATATTGATGGGGAATGTGTGTGTGTGAGAGAGAGAGAGAGAGAGAGAGAGAGAGTGAAAGAGAGAAATCCTGTGTTGCGGGGGGTGGACTAGGTGACCGTTGGAGCCCTTCCAATTCTGCAATCTTAAGCTTCTATGAATGGCTCCATTTACCATCAGCTCAGGCCCCAGCCATGAGCATGTGGCCCTTGAGTGCCTACTCCCTGCTGCGTGTGGCCCTCTGGGGCAAAAAGGCTGCTAACTTCTGCCCTAAACAATCTCTGCATTTCTTCCTGGTGCAGAATCCTAGTTGCTATCCCCACCTGCCCATCACCTGAGCAGAATGAACACAAGGAGAACTTCTTAGTACCAACCCCACCCCAAATACAAAATGGAACCTGGCCAAACTTTACCTGCAAGCAGTAAACAATGCTGCGGTGGTGAATAAGGACTTGGACAAATCGAGATCCATCTTCTGAGCTTCTGGCAGGCTGGATTCATACCTGAAAGAGCAAAGCCACTTTCTGAAACCGCAGCCGTTTTGTCACGACACTAACAGAGGTTGTCTAGAAGGGAGTGAAGCTCTCAGAAAGCAAATTGATGCAGCCAAACAGCACCATCCATACAGAGTATCCTCTCCGGCTAGAACTCTGAACAGGAATATAGGCAGCAATTGTTTTAGGCACATCTGATATGTGCGTGACTGCACACAAACACATTGTGCCAAACCCGGAAGTGACCCGGAAGTGTCACAAAAAGGGACTTGCAGGCTTTTCAATAGTGTTTCAGATATACGTGATTTCATGTAAATATGTGGTGCCTTGGAAAATAACCCCAGTGTAAACTGGGAGTTGCCTGTACTACAAACCAGAATGTTTTGTTGCCTGCCCCGCTGACATTTCCTAAAAGCAAGGGTAAAAGCTTGTGCTGCAGGATCTCCTTAAAAATTCCCTACCTTTGCAATATTTTTGAGGCCATATTCACTGCCTCCAGGCAGCAAAACTGAACAGCCAGATCTCGGATGCCAAGGCTGGAGTTCACACCCAGGAGGCTCTCAAAGGACCTCAAGCAGCTCTGGTAAGTAGTCTTGTTCATGCCAGAAAGTTTCACTAAATAAGCCTTGAGAGAGTAGAAAAGCACAGAAAACCATGAGAAAATTTCTCCTTGCAAGTAACAGCCTCTTACCTAGTCGCCCGGGGGTAAATAAGGATCTCCTCTGTGCGACTAGCTTAACGGAAGGTGGTCTTGCATAGATGTGTGTAGTGTGTCACACAAGAAACTAACTTCTGTTGAGTTTTCTGCTCTTGTTACAAGCCTGGGATCCTTCCCACAGCTAACTTGATCGCAAGTCTGACATTGGTGCATCAGACTTGCAATGTAGGTGGGCAATTCTAGTGTTAAGAGTGAGAATGCCGCGTGTACAGATTTCATCATGCAGGTGGGTTCAACACAGAGCCACCCTGTGTCTTATAACATCCAAGCATCTGGTACACCTTAAAGCTAGAATAACAAGGGGCTTAACTGTCCAAAGCAGTAAGAACATAAGAGCCCAGCTGGATGAGACCAAAAAAGATCCACCTAGTCCAGCCCAGTTACTCAAAGCAGCCAACCAGATGCTCATGAGAAGCCCCCAAGTAAGATGTGAGGGCATCCCCTCTAACAGCTTGTGCTTCAGCAACAGGTATCATGGAGAAGGCGACTGTCAATGGCTACTAGCCACGAAGGCTATGATCTGTCTCCACAGTCAGAGGCAGCAATGCTTCTGAATGCCAGTTTCTGGAAACCACAGGAAGGGAGAGTGCTGTTTTGCTTGAGTTCTGCTTTCAGGCTTTCCACAGGCACCTGGTTGGCCACTATGAGAGGATGCTGGAGTAGGTGATCCGGCAGGCTATTCTCATGTTCTTAATTGACTATGTCAGCTCAGGCTGATGGAAGTTGCAGTGCACCAAGATCCATTCTACTCACTATCTCGTCCAATAGCCATTGACGGATCTGTTTCCTACCAATTTGTCCGATATCCTGTTAAAACCCATCTAAACCTGCAGGCATGCAGAGTGCCAGCGCCTGGGGTGCTGGAAGGCAAAGGCTGCTGCCCCCAGGCCCCTGAAGGCCCACTATGGTCGACACTGGCTTATCTCAATTCCCTTCCTCCTGAAAAAGATATTCTTTAGGGACTGGTGCTGTGAAGGGAAGAACAGAACCAGGAGGCTACAAGCACAGTTCACTGCCATTTTTATGATCTCCAATGCACCTCATCTAAGGTGAGTATTGTGTACAATGACTGGCAGTGGCTTCCCAATGTTTCAGATAAGAGGCATTCTATTTGAAGATGCTGGGGCTTGAACCTGGGCCCTTCTGGATGCTCTAGCCACTGAACTACACAGCCCTTCCCTAGATCTGTCCAATCCTGCATTTGAAGCAAAGGTTTCTAGTTGCCATGTGCAGTCAAAAGAGATGGCTTAAGAAAAAATCACTTGGGGAGGTGGAGGTGGTTGTATTTATTACTTTGTCCACGGGGTTCTTTGTGAAGGCAGCAGCCAAGTCCAGGCAGATCACAGCTTTGCTTGTGGCAGTCATCTGAGCCAGCAAGGTGGCGCATTTCACTTGAGACAGGCGCAGATACTCTTCAGCTTTTCTGTGGTACAGCAAAGAGAAGAGACGGTTAATTCCATTTTCACAGCCAGGACAGCCAAACAGAACTTGCATATATCCTATACCTTTAAAGCACTTTCAAACCACATGCTTTCCTGCAAAGGATCCAGGGCACTGTAGCTAACACCTCATGAAGCTGCAATTCCCAGCAGCCTTTAAGGAACTACAATACCCAGAATCCTTTGAGGGAAAGCAAGCACTTTGGATATGCTTTAAAAGTACAGCGTGCACAAGGCTAGAGCCTTCAGTCCGATCCAACAACTGGGCCCTTGTAGCGTTTAGGGAAACTTTTAGGTTATTATGAAATTAATATTTTTGTGTTGTGCCAATTTGAATGCAGCTGGTTTATACAGGTCTGAACATTTGGGAAAGGACCCAGAGGACTTAACTTTTCTCTTTGCTTTTAAATAACGGTGTGTCTGTTTGCCTCCCTTTGAAGGATGGGATAGAAATAAACCATCATTGTTAATTTATTGGTCGCTCCCTGCCACCTCCTCCCCGTAACTCAAAACGACAATACGTAAACGAACACATACATTAGAACCGGCATAAAAGGGGTGGGGGGGACAAAGAAAAATCTAAAAGTTATTTTTAAGGCAGGATTAAAACATCCCTCTAACTTCAAGGAGGCCACAGATAATAAAATACCAAAGGCCTTTAAATAAACAAATACAAAAATTCAATGAATGAATGAATGAAATAAAATAAAACCCCCTGCCCCCAATTCACCTGATAACTCCGGGCGCAGTGACGCCCAGCTTGGAAGCCAAACACTGGATCACTTCGCGCTCCATTCCCGGCCCGCTAAACTCAGCCTACGCCTCCACTGCTACGATCCTCCTTTGCTTTCCCGCGCGCGCATGGAACGACGCGACACCTTCAAAGCCTGCCGGGAACGTTGCGACACGCTTGCCGCGCCCCTTTCGAACGCTCGGCTGCCTCTCCGAACGTTCCCTCCCTGGCTCCACCCACTCCTCTGCTGTCACTCGCCGGAGGCTCTCCTCAACCCACTCCTTCCCTTCCTTCCTTCCTTCTCCGGAACGTGACGTAGCGCCGTTCCATCCTATTACAGCTGTCCAGGAGGAAGGGCTGGTGAAGAGGCACCTAATCAGTCAGGAAGACGAGCCCGAGGAGCGTGGAGGCCCTATTGGCGGAGCGGAGCGTCCGTCGCTGCTCCCGAAAGCCAATCACTGCAGCGGAAGGGAGCCTTCCCTCTTCGGCTTTCGGCCAATGGGGAGCGAGAGTAGAAGAAAAAGAGGCGGGGTCCCGAGCGGGTTTCCTTTGTCACATGACAGTGGTGGGAAGTGGGGGGGCGGCTGAGCAGGCGCCTAGCTAGGAGGGGGTTTGTTGCAAGCGCTGCGGGGGTTGCAGTGAGCGACGCGCCACTATGGTGAGTAAGAAAAAAAGAAGGGGGTGGTAAAGAGGGGTGGGGGTCGCCCTGGCAAGAGGGGCTGCTCAGGCCTCCTCCTCCTCCGCAGTCCTTTCTATGGGGCAAGGCTGTTGGCCTGGCTGTTGTTGGTTATTCACCCCCCTCCTCAGTTAAATCTATTAAGCCTTATCAGTTAATTGGGTCTATTTATATCGCCAACGTTAAGTGTTCTTTGGGTGCATTGCAGTCAGAATGAAACTGCAGAGCTGGACTACTGCAATGTGCTTTCCGTGGGGCTGCATCTTGAAGACGGCTTGGGGAACTTCAGTTGCTGCCAAAGGAAGCTGTCGGGGCGCTAAAAGTGAACGGGACGGGAGGTTTGAACACGCGACATGACTTTTGTGTTTAGTTGTGCTGACTGCTGGTGTGTTTCTCAGCGCAACTCAAAAGGGCTGGTATTAACCTTTAAGCCCCCCAAGCCCACCTTTCCTCAACCTCTGGAACAGGTGTGGGTGACCTTTGACCCTCCAGATGTTGCTGAAGAACAACTTCCGTGGTCTCTGACCATTGGGCATGCTTGCTAAGACTTTGGGAGTTGTAGCTCAGGTTCCCTGCTGTTGCTCTAGAGATGTTTTGGGCTGTAATTCCCAGGTAGCGCAGCTGTGCTGACCTGGACTGATGGGAGGGCACATTGTTGGGGAAGGCTACCCTAAATTGGTTGGGAATGAATTACTTTAAGATTGCCTGCACTCCTGTGATACTGCCTGTAATCCAAGACTTAGATATGTGCTTGTGTACTGACTGGAGAATTTGGTTAGGTTCATTAGCATTCACCAGAAGACCTTGTTGGTGGTGGCCTCACAGTTGTGGAAGTTTTCCGGTTAATATTTATTTGGACTCCTTCACGTCAGGCGTTGAGAATGTCTGCCAAACTTCTTACTAATGCCTTTCCTTAAGAGAATTTTGGTGATCTTAAGAATCTCTTACATATCTGCCTTTGGCCACTCAGTGCTTTGTACTGTAATGTTCATTTTTCTCCATGGCTTTATAAGGGATTGGCTCTGAAAAGGGACGAGCATATAACACATCAATATTAAAAATGCAACAATAACTGAACATTTTAATGCCACTCTTTATTGTTTCAGGTTCAGGACAGTGTACAGCATAAAACATTTATTTTTTAAACCCCCACAATACACACTTCAAAAAAAGAAGTTGAGCACAATCCTAAGTATGTTTACTATTGAGCTCAATGGGGGTTTATTATCTTCAAGAAGTGTGCTTAGAATTGCACTCTACAACTAAAGTAATTTAAACTGCTAAATTAAAAGACCATTTGAATTAAGGAAGTCTCAAGTTCATGTGGAGCTGCAAAGGCCCTGCTTAGCTAGCAAATACTTTTTCCAGAATAGGTAAGCAGTAAATAGCCCCAGGTGTGGCTTCCTTCATGACTAATGCTGCCATCCTGTGGGAGCCTACTCAGAAGTAAGCCCCACACTATCTAGTAGTGCCCTAGTAAGTACAGAGTCTTGCAGCACCTTAAAATACTGAGATGTTAGGGTAGGGCTGATGGGAAATGGGGGTCTGGCAACATCTGGCAGTCCAAAGGTTCCCTGCTCTTACATTGGGTGCTTTGTGTACATGGAAACTTCTTCATATGCAGATACAGAAATAACATACAAAAGAGAGGAACAAATGTGAAATCTGGGTCAACAGTAAAGGTTATGAATTTGATGGGCTCGTGAGAGAGCCATTCATGCCTTGGAGTCGTTTATATTTTTTGTTACCATGTGTGACTTAAGACCTTGTTAGGTGTTGCATCAGCGGTTGGGCATCTGAGTGGTCAAATACTGTGCAAATATTTTAAAATTGTTAGAACATCAGAACAATGAAAAAGTTACCTCGATCAACAACCAGGTTTGATATATATGCTAATTGCAACCCCCCCCCCAAGCCCTACATAAGTTTGTGCAAACAGGAACTCCTTGATTTGGGTAGCTTTCTTGTGTACCATTCTTTTGTTGGAAAGGCGCCTTCTTTGAGCCCAAAGAGACCTCTTCCTCTGGTGTTGGGATAGCCAACATGGAGTCTTCCAGAGATTATTGGACAACAACCACCATCCCCACCTTTTGGAAGCACTGGCTGGGGCTGATGGCATTTGTAATCCAAAACATCTGATGAGTATCACTTTGAGGAAGACTGCATTATGCAGCTGTATGGAAAAGCTGGCATTGAGGTAGATCAGTGATGGCCAAACTTGGCCCTCTAGCTGTTTTGGGACTACAATTCCCATCACCCCTGACCACTGGTCCTGTTAGCTAGGGATGATAGGAGTTGTAGTCTCAAAACAGCTGGAGGGCCAAGTTTGGCCATCACTGAGGTAGATGGTTGGAGGTCAGGAACACTATTGAATCTTGAGCTGAGAAACTTAAAAGCTCTGAGTGTGTTTGAAAATGGTAGGGATGAATAATCTTCAGATCAGAGCAGAGATAAATCATCTTCACTCAAGGAGCTTGTTGAAATGGCTGGACCAAGAGTGATGATTAATTTGTCTGTGTGGTTGATTGCCTTGCTGGCTGTTACGACCATCATTGAAGGTCTTCCTCTTGGTGCCTGCACCATCAGATGTGACATGGGTGACATCCTCGTTTCTGGAACCCTCCCCATTTCTATTCATCCGGCGCCAACTGTAATTTATATAGTTAATTTATCAGGATATATACTTCTCCCCACCACCAGAATTCCCAGGGTGGCTTCCAGAATATGAAAGTACAATAAAGCAAATCAGGTTAATGGTCTTTGGGTGTCGGCTAGAAACACATTTGCTTATGGGGACATTCAGAGGCCTTGACATAGAGTAGCTGGACCATGCCAGCAGGGGCTGATGGGAGTTGGATACCAAAACATCTGGAGGGCACCAGTTTGGACTCCCAACTCCCATCCGCTCCAGCCAGCACAATTGTGCAGAAGGGTACCAGTTTGGTGAAGGCTGGGTGAAGACAGTGTTCTTCAACCCTAAGTCCCCAGATGTTGCTGGACTACAACTCCCATTATCTCTGGTGATCGGCTAAGCTAGCTGAGGATGATGGGAATTGTAGTCTAACAACCTCTCGGGACCCAAAGTTGAGGAATACAAGAATATTTAGATTGCAGCCCTGTACTCACTCACCTGAGATTGAGTGAACTAAATGGGCTTTACTTTTTAAGTAGAGACAAGCTTGCAGTTTGGGTCTCCACTGTGTTTTATGTTTTATGTTGCATTGTTTGAAAACTTAGATTGTCAGGTTGTCCTGAAAATGTGTCTTAAATGATGCACTTTTAAAAATATAAACTAAGAGTGTTGGGCGTGTTTTCAAGAAATGAGGGAAATGAGTCATGATTGTTAGCTGTCAGTATACATATGGCTATAGAATATATTTTTTAAGATTACTGAAAGATGCGGGGGCGGGGAGAATATAACAGCATGGACTTCTAAAAGCAAATGTACTTTGCTTTTAGACTTGTACAGAGTACAATTATTCAAAATAATATACTTGGAACATACCGAAATTGGCTTTCTACACTAAAATAAATGCATTTCCTCTGGAATTTTGGTAAATCATTGAATGTGGTAACCAAGAAAAATAAAACCATTATAAAAGTTGGCTGTATTGGCATTTCATTAAATGGAAACAAGGAAACTTTGCAAGACATGTGAAATCCTTTCTAGGCTGGACTTTCTTGTGCTACCTTGGAAGAAAATCCCATGTGTTGACACTCTGCAGGACCTTATTCACTTACTGTGAGGTGCTTATGTCTTGCCATTCAATCAAGGAATCCTCAAGGTGGCTTACAACAGATTGCACCAATACAGGGCAAACAAAGACCGCACGTCCAGCCCCACAGCTTTCAGTTCTTTGGCCGGTGGGTGGGGTGAGAGTGTGCTTCTCTATGGCCAGAATTGACTTTCTACTTTTACATCTGCAGTCCCAGGTCCTTGCTGATCCTAGCTTCTGGTTGTCTTTGCCTACTCTTGGGCAGCTAAGTGCAGCATTCTCCATTACTGATCAGTAGTGTTGGTCCCACAAGAACTCACCATTAGCTTATTCCCACAATGGATAATTAACTTAAGAAATTGGTTGCCAGGAGATGAGCTCCTGGGCCCCTAAACTCAGATTATTTTAAAAGAGAATTAGACGAATTTAGGGAGGAGAGGGTGATTAGCTGCTGGCTTAAAAGAGCCCCTCCAGCCCCTTTCCATAAGGTTCTAGGTGGGGTTACAACAGTATGATATACAGTTATGAGAAGAGATTGAATCGCTACAATTATGAAAGGAGAGTTGTTCCAAGTGGAATGGAACTGTATAAACAGTATTTAGCCATGTGACCTACTTATTTAAGAAGTTTCTGCCCTTCACTACAAGGTTGCAGTGTAGATCCCCAACCATACAGTAATGAAGCCCAATAAAGCAAATGAAAGGATGTCCATCAGGCAGCAGAGGTATAGGGATCCTGCGTTGTTTGAAGATTGCACGCCAGTGGAAATGAATTGCTGGGGAGCAACAGCAGGGGAGAATGGTAGCTTCCTAGAAGCCTACAAGGAGGGCTTGAAGGTTTCTGATTGGTTTCTGGTTGGGGGAAGCGGGGTGATGGACTAGGTGGAATATCACTCTGACCCAGCAGCTCCTGCTCCTATGTTCTTGGTAGGAAGTAATCACCTGTTTCCCTTACCCCTTTTTCCTAGCCGACTACACAGCAGTCTCCTCAGGATGAGCAAGAGAAGCTCCTGGATGAAGCCATTCAAGCTGTCAAGGTCCAGTCCTTCCAAATGAAGCGGTGTTTGGTAAGAACTGTGGGGCTTGATTCCCTTAATAGTTTGGGCCCAGAGTTCTTCAACCTCAGTCGTCCCCCAGATGTTGTTGGACTACAATTCCCATCATCCTCAGCCAGCGGTCGTTGAGGATGGGCGCAGCAACACCTGGCCCAGTGTTTGTTAAGGAGCGCCATCTCCCCAATGAAGCTACCACTTACTAAGGTCTGCCAAGGAGACCCGTCCTGGATCCCTTCTCTGCAAGGGAATGCAGAACACCACAGGCTGACGCTCTGGAGTTCTCTTCCCCAAAGGGTCTACAAGGCTGCCTTTCCAACCATTTTTAAGCATAAAATTACATTTCTTATTCTTCTCAATTCATTGATTTCTGACAGGCATTGTCTTTTCAGCTTCTGCTGTTTTATTTGTGTTTTGTGTTTTAATTTTATTTATCTTTGGATATAATCTTACTGCTGTAAAACTGCCTTTGGATGTCTATTCAAAATAGTGGCCTAGACGTCATATCAAAAATATATTTCGGGCTGTTCTGGAAGGGTGAATTGGCAGGTTGCTCCTTGACCTCCAGAGCACTGGATATTCCTGAAAGTTACAAAAGGCAATCACTGCCAGGTGCATGTCTGTGTATGACTCTTGCATGGCGGGGCGGGGGAACTAATTGGGAAATGAGACGTGCGACCAATAATCTTACTTTTAAATGTTTTGTTTTGTTAGGACAAGAACAAACTAATGGATGCCCTGAAACATGCCTCTAACATGCTTGGTGAGCTGCGGACTTCGATGCTTTCCCCAAAGAGCTATTATGAGCTCTGTATCCTCTTGAGACTTACCTTGCGGCTAGCTGAGTCTTGTTTGGGGTGATGGTGATAGGGAGCGAGGGAACCTGGAACAACACCTGCAGATGGAAGTACCATGGGAGCGATTTTCTTGCTCAGCGTATGATCCAACTCCCTGCTCCCATGCAAGGGAATCCAGAACTGTATTATTTATTACATTTCTCAAGGTTGGGTTAGCACAGTGGTTCCCAAACTTTTTCAGGCCACCGCCCCCTTGGTTCCACAAACTCATCCCCAGTGCCCTCATTCCTATTAAAAGCATTCAGAACAGCGGTCTGCACGACTCACTAGGGATAATAAGAACATAATAAAATTCCAAATAATAACATTTACGTGCACATTTATTCAAAGTCCAGTTGAACCATTGAGTTGAATTAATTCAGCAAAATTGATGAAGTTGATACCAGCTAACAGTTATTTATATCTCCAGCACTCCCTGCCACTCCCTTGTCTCCTAGGTAATCACACCACCTGCAGAGGTTGGTACAACTCATTTTGGGAACCATTGGATTTCAAAGTCTTTCCCTCTTCCTCTTGCCTAGCTATCTCTGCTTGAAGACTTGAGCTTCTTGCCCTCTAAAATGTCAGCGCCTTCCTTCCGGCTGTCCCCTTCACCTGCTTTAAATTCTGAACTCTTCAAGGGCTACTGATTTTCCCTTGGTATTTCTGGGTAGTCACACACCCACACAGCACATCACCTACCTGCTGCTCTAGTCTGTATCCTTAACCACAAGGAAAAGATATGGCGATCTCCGATGAGCTGCACTACCTGGAGGTGTACCTGACAGATGAGTTTGCCAAGGGAAGGAAGGTGACGGATCTCTATGAACTGGTGCAGTATGCTGGAAACATCATCCCGCGGCTGTAAGTAACTAAGAATCGAGGGTGATGTATTGTGTTCTGGGACCAGTAATCTTCTTTCTGCAACTGCAGTAGCTTTTCCATATCACCTGAAATTTTCCTGTGGTAGAAGGGAGCATTGTTCGGTGGGCAGGAACTAAGTGGCCTTGGGCAGATGTTTTGGACTACAACTCCCATCACCCATAACAACCACACGATGGGAGTTGTAGTCCAAAACATCCAGAGAGTACAGCGTACAAGCAGGTTGCTTTTGCTTCTGTGATTTCACTTAAGTATCCTTAACAGTTTCTCTTTCTCCTCTCTCCTCCGCTAGATATTTACTCATAACTGTTGGGGTTGTCTACGTGAAGTCCTTCCCTCAGTCCAGGAAGGATATCTTAAAAGACCTGGTGGAAATGTGTCGTGGTGTCCAGCATCCTCTGAGGGGCCTGTTTCTGCGCAACTATCTCCTTCAGTGCACACGGAACATCTTGCCTGATGACGGGGAACAGACAGAGTAAGGAGCCTGGTGGGGCGGAAGTGGAGCTTTCATAAGTGTGTTGTGTGTGTTTGGTAGGCAGACACTGGAGCAAAGCTGCCTGGTCCCCAGGCATGGGCTGAGGTCACCTGAGGGCAGCAGCAGCAGCAGCAGGTGCAATTAGTGCCTGGAAGAGGTCACCTAAGACCCCTGTGTGCACCGCCTTGGTTCCAAGATGGAAGACGGTGGAGTGTAAATGGAGAGCTGCCAGTTTCACCTCTGATAACAGCAATGGCTCCCAACTTGGGCAGCCTTCTAAGCAGATTAGGCAAATTCATGGGAGGATAAGGCTGTCAATGGCTGCTAGTTGCCATGGCTATATTAAGAATATAAGAGGAGCCTGCTGGATCAGGCCAGCATCCTGTTCTCACAGTGGACCAAGCTGATGCCCCTATGGAAAGCTGGCAAGCAGGACCAGAGCACAGTCGCAGTCTCCAGCAGCTCTTGAGACCCAAGATGCTGAGTTAGATGGCCCTTGGTCTGATCCAACAGGGTTTCCGTGCAGTTTGCCAATCATTTGAGGTTCCTTTTCCTGTCTGCAAAGCGGCCCAGAAAGTCTTCCAGGATCTTCTTTCTCAGTTCAGCTCATCTGCTGGTAAATTCCCACGTGAGAGTGAACATCTCACCCATTCTAGTTCTGCTTAAAATATTTAACTTGAAGAGTTAGCGTTACAACTTATACAACTTATACAACTGCTGGTCTAAGGAAAACAAAGTAAAAAACTATGTACAGAGAATCCTTCCTTCCTGTCTGCTCTGGACAGAGTAACAGCCACCTCTTTCAGAGCATGTCTAATAGAGAAGTCGGTTGCTGGGGAGAAAACTTGTTGCTAGGGGCAAAACTGTGCAAGGATCATTTCAAGCCTTATTTTTTAGACTATACACAGAGCTCTTCTGATGTTCTTAAGTCGTGGTTGGGCAGGGGAAGGGGGGAAACCTGGCTCTCTGCTTTGGGACGTTTGCCAGCTATGCAAGTTGCTTCCCAGGAAGCTGAACATTGCAAGTTGGTTGCATTCTTTCGCTTTCATTCCTTGTTTAAGAAACAAAATAGCTTGGCCCTCCAAAGTGTCGTTATGAGCTGATCTTCTATTGCAGTCCCAGGGGTAGAATGTGCCCCTCTAGCCTTATCTCTCTGACCTTGGGACTCTTTCATTTTTCCATATAAACACAACATACATAAACATACAAAGACAAAAACAGAACAAAAAACATGTATCATTTCATATCCTAATTTCTTATACCTTTCTTCCCCGACTTCCTCATGCCTCCCTTTTCTGTATTCCAAATTCTTATCGATTGTTCAGCAAATCTTCCCTTATTTTAATTTAAATTTAGACTAGTCTTCCTTATTCTCCTTGTCTTAACCATAGCTAATAGTAACCATTTACTTTCCAGTCCAGCATCATTCTAACTTTCATTAATTTTGTAATATTTCTTTAAATAGTCTTTACATTTTTTCCATTCTTCTTGCGCTGCTTCTCTTCCCTGGTTTCGGATTCTGCTCGTCATTTCTGCCAAACCCATGTAGTCTATCACCTTCATCTGCCATTCTTCCAGTGTGGGTAGCTCTTGCGTCTTCCAGTACTTCGCAATGAGTATTCTAGCTGCTGTTGTAGCATACATAAAGAAAGTTATATCCGTCTTTAACACCCCTTGGCCGACAATACCCAAGAGAAAGGCCTCTGGTTTCTTGGGGAAAGTATATTTAAATACCTTTTTAAGTTCATTATAGATCATTTCCCAGAATACCTTAATCTTCGGGCAAGTCCACCAAAGATGAAAAAATGTACCTTCAGTTTCTTTACATTTCCAACATTTATTGTCAGGCAAATGGTAAATCTTTGCAAGCTTGACTGGGGTTATGTACCACCTATATATCATTTTCATAATGTTTTCTCTTAAGGCATTACATGCCGTAAATTTCATCCCGGTGGTCCACAACTTTTCCCAATCAGCAAACAAAATATTATGACCAATGTCCTGAGCCCATTTAATCATGGCCGATTTAACCGTTTCATCTTGTGTATTCCATTTCAGCAGCAAATTGTACATTTTTGACAAATTCTTAGTACTGGGTTCTAACAGTTCTGTCTCCAATTTTGATTTTTCCACCTGGAAGCCAATTTTACTGTCCAGTTTAAACGCTTCATTTATTTGGTGATAGTGCAACCAGTCTCTCACCTTCCCTTTTAATTTCTCAAAACTCTGCAATCTCAGTTTGTCCCCTTCCTTTTCCAAAATTTCCCAGTATCTTGGCCACTTGGACTCCATATTTAACTTTTTAACTGCCTTAGCTTCCATTGGCGACAGCCACCTTGGAGTTTTATTTTCCAGCAAGTCTTTATATCTAACCCAGACATTTAATAGTGCTTTTCTGACAATATGATTTTTAAAACTTTTATGTGCTTTAACCTTGTCATACCACAAATATGCATGCCACCCAAAAATATTGTTAAAACCTTCCAAATCCAAAATGTCTGTGTTTTCAAGAAGCAGCCATTCTTTCAGCCAGCAGAAAGCTGCCGCTTCATAGTACAATTTAAAGTCTGGCAGGGCAAACCCCCCTCTTTCCTTTGAATCCGTTAATATCTTAAATTTAATTCTGGGCTTTTTGCCCTGCCAGACAAATTTAGATATGTCTTTTTGCCACTTCTTGAAACAATCCATTTTATCAATTATTTGCAATGCTTGGAACAAAAACAACATTCTTGGCAATACATTCATTTTTATAACTGCAATACGGCCTAACAAGGAAAGCTTTAAGTTGGACCAAATCTCCAAATCTTTTTTCACTTCTCTCCAAGTTTTTTCATAATTATCTTTAAACAAATTCACATTTTTAGCTGTCATATTTATACCCAAATATTTCACTTTTTTAACCACAGTCAACCCTGTCTCGTTCTGAAACCTTTCTTTTTCTATCTGTGTCAAATTTTTCTCCAAAACCTTTGTCTTAGACTTATTCAATTTAAATCCTGCCATTTGACCAAACTCTTGAATTATTTCCAAAACTCTTTTCGTGCTAGCTTCTGGCTCTTGCAATGTAAGTACTAAATCATCTGCAAATGCTCTCAGTTTATATTGTTTAGCTCCGACCTGAATCCCTTTAACCAACTGGTCCCTCCTAATCATATTAAGCAAAACCTCCAGGACCGATATAAAAAGTAGTGGGGAGATAGGGCACCCCTGACGTGTCCCTTTTTCAATCTTGAACTCTTCTGTAACCACATTATTTACAATTAGTTTCGCCTTCTGTTCAGAGTATATTGCACCTATACCATTCTCAAACCCTTGGCCTACCCCCATCCCCCGGAGGTTCTTCAACATAAAACTCCAAGAAATGTTATCAAAGGCTTTCTCGGCATCCACAAATATCAAAACAGCCTTAGTGTTTATATTCACTTCCAGCTTTTCCAAAATGTCAATTATATTCCTTACGTTATCCGACAAATGCCTTTTTGGGAGAAAGCCCGCTTGGTCCCCGTGAATCTCCTCCATCAAAACTCTTTTCAGTCTCTTTGCTAAAATGTCAGCAAAGATTTTGTAATCCACATTCAATAACGAGATGGGTCGGTAGTTTTTAAGTTGGGTCTTTTCAGTCTCTGTCTTTGGTATAAGTGTAATGTAGGCCTCTCTCCACGTATCGGGTGCCCTTTTCCCCTCCATAATCTCATTGCAGACTTCCTTCAGAGATTGTATCAACCCTTCCTTCAAAACTTTGTAATATTTGGAAGTCAGTCCATCCGGTCCGGGGGATTTGCCCAGCGTCATGCCTTGAATGGCATCTTCTATTTCTTGTGCTGATATCTCCTGGTTCAATATTGTCTTACTTTCTTGCGAAACCTTTTTCAGCCCATTTTCCTCGAGGAACTTGACCTTGGGACTCTTTCAGAGGGCACTGCCATCACTGGCTCTGCCTTTTCCCCTCCTGGAGTGTTTTCTGCAGGGTGGAATGTGTCCTTGAATTCTGAGAAGGACTCTTGTTTGTCTAGATGGAAGATAGAGAGGGTTGTGTGTGTGTAGAAACTAGCCTACTGTACAAAAGCTAAGTTTATATTGATTTATTTGCCTACTTTTCCTTGAAAGGAAAGGATCCCCCCTTCTCCCCATTGCCTGATACATTGCCATGCACAAAACCTTCCCAGCTGAGCACTTCTATGGGAAGAGACACACTATGTACAGAAGCACAGCTTCATGTCCATGAAAAGGACACTCAAATCTTGTTTGGAAGAGATGCAAATTGTATGTTACAGTGTGCGGCTTTCTCCCTAATCCGGCACAGGCTTTTAAAATGGAGTGGTTCCCAGCGTGTGTTTAAATCCAGACAGGGGTTCTTCAAGCTACATATATTTAGCCCAAAGAGGGCTCTTTTTAACGAGCATCTCTCTTTGTGGTTCAAAGAGGATGCTGCTTTGTTTTATTTAAAAAATGGATTTGACCCTCATCTTGAAAGCAAATCTTCTCTGTCCTCCTGTACATCTGTAAAAAGGAAGCGCTTGCTCTCTTGACTTTACAGCGAAGAAACGACCGGGGACATCAGCGATTCCATGGACTTTGTGCTGCTGAACTTTGCTGAGATGAACAAGCTCTGGGTGCGAATGCAGCACCAGGGACACAGTCGTGACCGAGAGAAGAGGGAGCGTGAGAGGCAGGAGCTGAGAATCCTAGTGGGAACCAACCTGGTTCGGCTGAGTCAGCTGGAAGGGGTCAATGTGGAGAGATATAAGCAGGTGAGATGGTTTCTTGGCTTGGCTTGACTCCAGTTCTGAGTGGGCCTTTTCAAGTGTGGCTCCCTGGTTGTGGAATGATCTTCTGTATTCAGGCACACCTGGTGCCATCACTGTGTCTATTTCTAGGCAAAATCATTCCTTTTCAACCAGGCTTTGGGCCCTTAATTTGGAGGGATTTAAGTAAATTTGTGGTCACTTTCTTGCTCATCTTTTAGCCATTGGGTTGTGTTAAACCTGCCTTTTTACGTACATTATGGAGGTGTTTTTAGATTTTTCTTTTGGTTTTAATTTTTGTGTTATTTTGTAAATTGCTCTGGGTAATCTGTCATGAAAAAGTGTGATAATATGCTATTAATAATAAAAAGAAGAACAGCAACAATAAAAATGAATTGGTTAGTTGTAGTTTCTTACAGCTGCAGAAAATAAAGTTAGATTATTTTGTCCCCAGTAGTCATAGTTTTTAATTCAGCTTGTTAGTCACCTAACAGAGGGTTTTCTCTAGGCCAGTGGTTTTCAAGCAGTGTGCCGTGGCACCCTGGGGTGCCTTGAATGATGGTCAGGGGTGCCGCGGGCAACACTGGCCTCTGTCCCTCTTTCCTTCCCTCCCTCCTCTGACACCCTCTCATGTTTCTGCCTCCCCAAGGCTTGCACAGCTGTTTGTCATAGCAGCCCTGGTTGCAGGTTCCCCAGGTGGATGGTGCCTCTGTGGCTGGCCAGGGGGTGCTTCCCAGGCCCCTATGGGGCAGTGTGAGGAGTCACTTCTCTTTGGGGTGGCGGGGCAGCTCAGAGACCAGGGGCAGCAACTGCAGCTGCTCAGAGGATTCCCAAGGAGAGGGGAGATGATTGAGGGAACACTCCACAAAGGAGGGTGTTTGAGAAAGGGCGAGGGGCTGCCAGCTCTGCAGGCAAGGAGTGACATAACTGGGCTCCTGAGCCCTACAGGGATGCTGCAGAAAGAATGTAGTTGGTCCAGGGAGCCGTGGACTCAGAAAGGTTGATAGCCTCTCCTCCAGGCGACTAAGAATACAACTTAAAAACCACACAAAATCAAACATCAACCACCAGCCATCAAATTTAACAAATCAGTAGCAAAACCTCCAGCAGCCTCCACAGGAAACAAACAAACCAGCAACTCTGAGCAACGCTAACATAAAAATTTGGCACAGCTGGATCACATTCAGTCCAAGTGCCGGGGCGAAGATGAAAGTCCTAACCTGGTGTTGGAAAGCTTGGTGGTGACACCAGGCAGGCCTCATTCCAGAAAGCGTTCTGTGTTGGTGGTAGGGGGGTGGACAAGCGAAAAAGCAGCCTTCCAAGTCTTGGAGGGAAACACCAGATGAGGGTCTTGGAGGGTCTGGGTACGTGCATCCTGGGAGAAGTGTTTAAGTGGGGAATAGATTTTAGAGATGGGAGCAAGCGGGCAAGCTTGCAGAAGGCCCAAAGGAGGGAATTGACACACAGCTCTTTTTTTCTTCTGACCAGATTGTCTTGCCCGGCATATTGGAGCAAGTTGTCAACTGCAGGGATGCCTTAGCTCAGGAATACCTCATGGAGTGCATCATACAGGTGAGCCTGCAGAGGGATATTACAGACGGCTTTGGTTAAGTGGCATGGCCAGTACATAACAGCATGCAGGGTGTTTCTTCCTTTCGACTCTTCTGGGCCAAGGAAACAGGAAGCAACTGGGCATAGTGGTGAGTCTGTGGGAAGTATGGCAAGCGTAGAGAAACCATTGCCCTGCTCTGCTCAGCCAGCTGACTCTTACTGCTCTGTCTAGGTCTTCCCGGATGAATTTCACCTCCAGACCCTGAACCCTTTTCTACGAGCCTGTGCAGAGTTGCACCAAAATGTGAATGTGAAGAATATCATCATTGCTTTAATTGACAGGTGCGTAAGGAAGCATTTTAATGACACTGCAGGTGGGGAGGAAACCGATAGGCACTCAGGGAGAGCAGGTTATCTATCTTTTCCCAGCTATGAATTTCTCTTCATGGTTTCCAGGTCCTTTGCTCCATGCAGTCTTGTTATCTTAAGCAAAAAAAAAAGCCCCCACTGGTGCGATTCCTTCCAGTGATTGGTGGAGCTCCTGTGATGTCATGGAATGCTCACAACCTTTCTTTGGAGGCTGGCAAGACTTAACCCAGGGAAGTCTTATAGACAGTGTAGCTTTCTGTTGGGATTAAAACACACAGTTGGGGGTTAAAAAAAGGAAAGCTGGTCTTGTTGGTAAGAATTAAATTGGACTGGGAGTTTGATAGAAAGCGGAAGCAGGGGTAGAGTAAACAGAAGGCTGAGAAGAAGGAGCCAGAGTGAAGGCTGGGCAAAAAGGCTGCAGGAAAAGTTTTGTTAAGGGGGGAATGCATATTGCTGCTAAGCTGTATGCCGCTTAACTCCCAAAGGGAGTTCTGAGTGGCTTATAAGTATAAAACCAAAGCATGAAGATGCATATTTAAAATACACAATATAACGATTCCATCAAAATAAACACGCACAATTAAAATGTGTGAAGAAGCACGCCAATTAAAACAGCACAGCAATTAAAACTGCTTAAATAGCCATTATAAAACAGGAGGTCAGGTCAGGTGGAACGCTTGTCTGGAGCAGGCGTGCTTTTCAAGAGCCCACTCTGCAAAATCATAATTGAGGAAATGAGGTTTTACCTGATCTTTGTTTTTGTTTTTTGGAGGGGGCAGAAGAGATCTAGCATTGGCAAACCAGAATAGGGATTCTCAAGCTCACATGTGGCCCTCTGGATCTCTCTCTCTGGCCCTTGGGAGCCTTCCCAGGCCATAGCCCTCACTGCCCTTACTTCACATCTTCCATGCGTGTTTTTGCCTGCCTGAAATGTTCCCTCGAAGTCCAGTAATGCCTCTTGCTTGCCTGCTTGGAGGGCGTGTGCAGAAACCAGCCTACTGTGCAGAGGTAAAATTTATATCCCTTGCTCTGCCCATGTTTGCATGTGGCCCCCAAAAGGTTACCCAGAAGGTAATGCGGCCCCCGGACTGGAAAAGGTTATCCACCCCTGCTTTAAACAGTAGCAGTTGTGTGCTGTTGGCAGGGAGGAAGATAGGGAGGAGGGAAGGATGTCTGCAAGCCAGCAAAGGCTCTTGTCCATGCCGACAGCTTGCTAACAGGATTGGGGCATGTGCTGTTGTCAGAAAAGGGTATTGCTGGGTTTGGGTGCTTGGAGGGCAGAAGAAATAAGATGCATAGAGGCAACAGGAAGGTTGAATTTCACATGGATTGTTAAGCTAGCCAGCCATGCCTGTTTTGCAGGTTTTGGCATGGTGGTTTGGGAGATGTCGAAGCCGAGTTCTGCCATTCCCTCTTGCCTTTCTCCGTTCCCTTTCTGCAGATGGATAGCTGTGGTTGGAGGCAACAGTGCTTCTGAATGCCAGTTCAGGAGGGGAGACGGCTCTTGTGTTCTGGTCCTGCTTGCTGGATTCCCATTGCAGGCATCCGGTAGGCTGCTGGACTAGATGAGCCATGGGCCCGATCCATCAGACACCTCTTTTTAAGTTGTTGGTTGCATCCAGCTAAGCTTTACTCAGAGTAGACCTACTGAAAAGAATGGACCCCAATTAAGTCGTGCTCATACGCTTCTACTCCAAGTAGGTCTGTCTAGCGTTGGATACAAGCTCGGATGGCAGCGTTATCAGCATCTTTCCGAGAAATGTGTGTGGTTGAATCGGTGTCTGTGTTTATAAAGCTGATTGCCTTTTCAGTATTGGCAAAAGTTTGCTTTTGCATGGCGGGCAGGGATAAGCTGTGCATTTGTGTGGGAGCAATGGGTGATTCAGCTGCTCGGAGTGAGCTGAGCGCTTGTATGTTTGGAGGTGGCTTTGCTTTGACGACCTCTTTGACTCACGCAGGTTTGCATTGCTTCGGGAAAAGCCTTTGTACAGCGTGAAGCAGGCGACCTTTGGGTGACTTTTTGTACTCTCTCGCTTGAGTGTTTTCCCCGGTTATTTCTCTGGAACATCCAGTCTTCTCTGCAGCTTGAAATGGCAAGAGATGCGGGTGCAAACCATCCATTTATTTCTCTAATTCCAGTGTTAAAAGCCCAGCGCTTGACAGATTCCCCACCCCCACCCCCCAGTTCATCCTTTTGGCGTCTAATGCTTCTAATGCAGGGAGAGACTGACTTGCTCAGCTTGCTGGCTTAAATCTGTGGATAAGTTTGCGCAGATCTGGTTTTTGAAGTCCTGTGACCTGACCACCTTCGGAAGTCAGTGGCGGCACCAGGGGGGAAACAAAAATTTGGGGTGGCACAGGAGGGGCAAAATATATTTCTAGGTGGGCAAGAAATTAAAATAACAGTGTATGCTAATGACAGGTGTTCAGAAATGGGGGGCAAGTGATGGGATGAGCTCCTTGTTGGCAGGGGGCATTTCCCCCTCTCCCCCTGTATCACCTATGACTGAAGCTAAGCAGGTCTGTACCTGGTCAGTGCCTAGGTGGGAAACCACCTGGGGACCCCTCCCATACTGCCTTGAGTGCCATTACAGAAGCAAAGCAAATCTTTATCGTTAACGGTCAGTGACCAGCACCCTAGAAAGCACATAAAGCACATTATTGAAATGTGAATAACAAGAGTAAAAGAGAGCAAAATAAAGTAGGAACTCAATTTTTACACTTTGTAACTCCCTGCCTATTGACCTCAGGAAGGCGCCTTCACTGTACCCTTTTTGGTGCCTGATAAAACAGGTGGCGCTGTGGTCTAAGCCACTGAGCCTCTTGGGCTTGCCAATCAGAAGGTTGGTGGTTTGAATCACCGCAACAGAGTGAGCTCCCATTGCTCTGTCCCAGCTCCTGTCAACCTAGCAGTTCGAAAGCATACCAGTGCAAGTAGATAAATAGGTACTGCTGTGGCAGGAAGGTAAACAGCATTTCCATGCGTTCTAGTTTCCATCACTGTGTTATGTTGCACCAGAAGCGGTTTAGTCATTCTGGCCACATGACCCGGAAAGCTGTCTGTGGACAAACACCAGCTCCCTTGGCCTGAAGCAAGATGAGCGCTGCAACCCCATAGTTGCTTTTGACTGGACTTAACCGTCCAGGGGTCCTTTACCTTTTACCTTAAAACATGTTTGTTTCGACACAGATGTTTGGAAAATTGATGCGAGTTTTAATCTATAGTTGTTTTACCTTTTCGAATGTCTTAAATTAATTGGTGTACTTTTTTCTTACTGATTTTATTGTTTTATCATTTTTGTAAACCTCTTTGAGGTTTTTTCTTTCAAGTGGTGTATAAATGTGAAATGACAGATAAGTAAATAGAAAAATAAATAATAACCTAGAGTAAAAAGTAGGTGGGCATTGTCAACTTAAAAGATGCAATCCTGCCTCAAAAGCGAAAGAGCAAAATGTTTATGAAGTGTCTGGGATCAGTTTCTGGCAGGTTTCGCTCACTGCAGCAGAATATTTGGCTGCACTCAGAGGTACAAATGCATGTTGATCCGAGCAGAAGGACATAAAATGATTGTCCTGGCAGATTTGGTAAAATGGGTTCAATAAAGGTTTTATGCAAGCCGCGGTAGAAGGAGCAGCACAGGAAGATTTGCATCTCACTCAACCTCTCCAAAGCTTCAGGAGCACTTACATTTTTTGGACTCCAACTCCCATCAGCCTCGGCCATCCTGGACAATGGGTCAGGAATGATGGGAACTGTAGTCCAAGAATCTGAAGGGCCACACGTACTGATGTAATGCTTCCTAATGTAATGCCCACAGGGGCTAGGAATTGTAAGGTGGCTGCTCACCATACATTTAAAGTGCATTCAACAGATACTGGAAGCACTGATTTCCCGCTCCAAAGAATTCTGGGAAGTGTAGTTCCCCCTCATAGACTGACAATCCCCAGTACACTTAATAAACTACAGCTCCCAGGATTCTTCGGTGGAAGCAATGTGCTCTTAAATGGGCATTGGATATTTTTTAAATGTAGGATGTCTGTACGTTCTAGGAACCTAGATTTTACTTTGAGAGTAAGTAGATACTGATGCCACAACCCTCAAGCACCCTGACTTGGAAAAGAGCTTTGGTGGGTATTGGCCTGCAAATCACATTTCCCCAAACTTCCTTTCCATGGCTTTAGGCTTGCGCTCTTTGCTCACCGAGAGGATGGACCAGGGATCCCTGCTGACATTAAGCTCTTCGACATTTTCTCCCAGCAGGTGGCTACTGTCATACAGGTAAGTGGAGAGTTCGGCCACTTACCTCAGCGGTTTTTAAAAAACTCGGACTTACCCTGGGTAGTCCACAAGTGCAGCTGCTGAGTCTGACGATTGGCTAGTCCAAGTCAAAAGTGGCTACTGGGCTGGGTCCCCTCCCGGTCCTCGCAGTGAGCTTTGGAGACCCTTCAAAGTGGCACCTACTGGCCCCACTTCTGGTGTCATGCATGACATCAGGTGTAGGGCTGGTGGGTGTGGCTTACCTGAAACAACTTCACAGGCCAAATGGGGAGGTGTGGTGGGCCAAATATGGCCCGCAGTCCAGGTTTCCTGCTCCTAGTGAAGTGTGTCGAGGGTATCTGAAGGCAGCCCTATTTAGGGAAGTTTTTAATGACTGATGTTTTAATGTATTTTTAATCTTTTGTTGGAAGCCTCCCAGAGTGGCTGGGGAAACCCAGCCAGATTGGCGGGGTATAAGTAATAATTTTTTATTATTATATTATTATTATTGGCTCCATCCCAGCTTCCTTCTGTTGCACGGGAAAATCTGAAAGATTCTTCTAAGCCTGTGTTTCCCAAACTTGGGTCTCCAGCTGTTTTTTGAACTACAGTTCCCATCATCCCTGGCCACTGGTCCTGCTAGCTAGGGATGGTCGGAGTTGTAGTCCAAAAACAGACCCAAGTTTGGGAAACACTGTTCCGAGGGGAGGGTTGGACTAGATGAACCTTTGGTGCACTTCCAATTCCACAGTCCTGTGATTCTATGAAAAGCCTCCCTGCAATTAGGGTCCCTGACTGCTTAATGCAGAAAAGGTTGGGACGGAGGAGCTGGTGTTGGGACTCCCTTTATGCACCCCCAGCCCATTTTGCACCCTTTCACATCTGTCTGAGTGCCTCAGCAGTGCTTGTGTGTGTGAAGAAGGCATTTGGGAATCCAAAAGAGTCTGCGTACGAGTGCCTCTTCCAGTCCCGATGCGTGTAGGCCCTTGACGTAGACATCTTGCAGAAGTTGCACAAGCCTGGGCCTGAGCAGCGTCTGAAGGAGAGACCACCTGTCCCGTCCCCCCCACCAATGCTGCCCTGTGTCTGTGCGTGAATTATAAATGTAATAAATGCAAGTGCCCTTTCTGCAGCCGCCTGACATGCAGATCTCCTCTTTATTTTCCCTGCGGTGTCCGCAACTCCAGTCTAGACAAGATATGCCTTCGGAGGACGTGGTGTCGCTTCAAGTCTCTCTCATTAACCTGGCGATGAAGTGCTACCCGGATCGTGTTGACTATGTCGACAAAGTGCTGGAGACAACGGTGGAAATCTTTAACAAGCTGAACCTGGAGCAGTGAGTGGAGGCTGTCTGGCTCGCGGCAGAGCAGGCCACGCTCCCTGCTAATTGGGGGTGGTGGGCGGAAGGGGACCGAAACCAATTAAGTCTGCCTGGCTAAATTGGCCTGGCTCTTTTTCTTCCAAGTGCAGCAGATGGTTCTGTCCTAACAATGAATTGTTGCTGAACGGCTGAACCTTGACAACAGGAGGTCTAAATGTTTGCATTGGGCAAATATCACTTTGCTTCTAGATCTGTTTCTGCTGTTTCCCCCCCTCTATTTTCCTGAGATGTCAGCTTCCAAAAGTGGGGCCAGGGGGTAGAATCCATTTGTTGTTTTTCTCCGGAAGCCAGAGGGCCCTTGAGTGGTTCCTGCGGCAAAAGAAATGAAGTAGAAGTAAAGAAAAGAAAGAAAAGAATATTGAGCCTAGGGAAACTGGTTTATGAAACCAAACTTGTCTGGAAACCAAGCCCTCATGGGGTCACATTTAAAGGAGCTGGGGATATTTAGCCTGGAGAAAAGGAGCCTGAGAGGTGGCACTGTAGCAATCTTTAAATATACAAAGGGTTCTCTGAGGGAAGATGGAGCAATCTTGTTTTCTGCTGCTCCGGAGAGTCGAACCCGAACCAGTGACAAGAACAGAGATTCCAACTAAACATTAAGAAGGACTTTCTATGCGTAATTGCTGTTTGACAGTGGAACAGACTAGCTTGGAAGGTGGTGGACTCTCCTTCCTTGGCAGTTTTAAGGCAGGTGTTGGACAGCCATCTGCCAGGGAAACTTCAGTTGCCATTCCTGCATTCAGTTGCCATTCCTGCCATTCCAACTTTACAATTCTGTGAAAGTACCAGAGAGCTCACAGCCCTTCCATACTCATGTTTTTACTCCTGGTTTACTCCTAGGCATCCTTTATTTCAGTAATATAATTTGGGGGCGTGGAGTCACTTTGTTCCTGTTATGAAAACAACTGGGAGTCAAGAAATCCTTTGCTGCTCTGCTGAAAATCACCCAGAAATCTACCAACAGATCCCGATCCCTCCTCTGCTTCACTTGTGCCCTAAACTCTAGGAAACTTGATACATGCCAATCCATTGTTGCCTGCTTAATTCTTAATTTATTTCTTTTTTTTTAGCATCGCCACAAGCAGCGCTGTATCCAAGGAGCTGACGAGGCTTTTGAAGATCCCGGTCGACACCTACAACAATGTCCTGACTGTCTTGAAACTGAAACATTTCCACCCACTCTTTGAGTACTTCGACTACGAGTCCAGGAAGAGCATGAGTTGTTACGTGCTCAGCAATGTGCTGGATTACAACACGGAAATCGTCTCCCAAGACCAGGTAGGGAAAGAGCGTAATGGAGTTGGCAGCACCCGTACTTCAGAACTGCCTCCTCCCTGTTGACATGAATACCTTAGTTGTATTTCTTTTGGTGCCTGCCTAAAACCTTTGGGCTTGTGGCTTCTTTGATCCAGGCCAGTATGCGTTGCATACTGAGCTGCAGGGAGCATGAGCTGGGCCTCACTGCCCTTATCCTCCGCCTCCTGCAGGTAGATGCCATCATGAACCTCGTGTCGACGCTGATCCAGGACCAGCCAGACCAGCCGGCTGAGGATCCAGATCCCGAGGATTTTGCAGATGAGCAGGGCCTTGTGGGCAGGTTTATTCACCTCCTCCGTTCCGACGATCCTGATCAGCAGTACCTGGTATGGCTTCTTTAAAGCGTTGCAGTGGGGCTGCTTCAAAGAGATGCTGTTCAGCGGTGGGGGACCTCGGGCCCAAGGGCTGAATGCAGCCCCCCCAACCACTCTTTCTGACACTTGGGGCTCTCCCCAGGCCACCCCTCCTCCTTGGCCACACCCCCTAGTGGCACTTGCTTTACACTCCTGAGTGCAAAAGCAACTGTATCCTAACTTGTGATTCCCAGCAACTGCCATTCAAAAGCGTTGCTGCTTCTAACTGTGGAGGCAGAGCACAGTCATCAGCCCTTGATAGCCCCCCCCTCCATGGATTGGTCAGATCTTTGTTTAAAGAGAGCCAGTGTGGTGTAGTGGTTAAGAGCGGTGGACTCGTAATCTGGTGAACCGGGTTCGCTTCCTGCTCCTCCACATGCAGCTGCTGGGTCACCTTGGGCTAGTCACACTTCTCTCAAGTCTCTCAGCCCCACTCACCTCACAGAGTGTTTGTTGTGGGGGAGGAAGGGAAAGGAGATTGTTAGCCGCTTTGAGACTCCTTAAGGCAGCCTTTCTCAACTTGTGTGTCCCCAGATGTTGAACTACAACTCCCATCACCCCTAGCTAGCAAGGCCAGAGCTCAGGGATGATGTTGAGTTGTAGTCCAACAACATCTGGGGACCCACAGGTTGAGAACCGCTGCCTTAAGGGGCATGAAAGGCGAGATATCAAGTCCAAACTCCTCCTCCTCCTCCTCTTGTTCTTCTGCCATCCAAGTTGGTGGCCATCCCTAGCTCCTGTGGGAGGGAGTCCCACAGTTTTAACTCTGCGCTGTGTGAAGGAAGTAAACCTGATATTTCTTTTAAACTGGAAGGGCTGAGGACTGAACCTGCTTGCAGAGAATCTGCTTTGCTACTGAACTGTGGTTCCTCCGTAGCCATCATTCTCTCGTCCGTGCACATTGGCAAATAAGATTGCCTGCTGACTTGTAGAATCGTGGAATTGTAGAGGTGGGAGGTGAACCTAGTCCAACCTCCTGCGATGCAGGGATCTTCCAAACCCAGGTTGATGCTTGTAATTTAGTTCATAAAGCAGGGGGATTGTTTTTTCAGATGGGGTGGGGGTGGCGCCTGCCATCTTGCCTCCCATCAATTATGGACATATCATCATGTGATACAAATATTCTCTTGATTTAGATTTTAAACACTGCCCGGAAACACTTTGGCGCGGGAGGAAACCAGCGCATCCGTTTCACGTTGCCCCCCTTGGTCTTTGCTGCCTACCAGCTCGCTTTCCGCTATAAGGAGAATTCTAAAGTGGTGAGTGAACCGAGCCCAAGATGCAAATCCCGACAGGTTTTTCCTAAGAAGAGCCTGCTGGACCAGGCCAGTGGCCCATCTAGTCCAGCAACCTGTTCTCACAGTGGCCAACCAGGGAGAGACTTCTTCTGGGAAGCCTGCAAGCAGGATTCAAGTACCAGAGCACTCTCTTCTCCTGTGGCTTCCAGCAACTAGTATTCAGAAGCATTGCTGCCTCCGAAAAGGGAGGCAGAGCATAGCCATCATGACTAGCAGCCATCAGTGGCCTTTATCCTCCATTAGATGGGGTTTGGGTAGAAACTGTTGAGTAAGAGGACAGTAAAATGGCAAGCTGCAAGAAATGAAGTGCTTAAAGAGAGAGGGAGAGAGACATATTCAGTGATCAAGGGTTAAATACAGTGGTACCTCGGGTTACAGACGCTTCAGGTTACAGACTCCGCTAACCCAGAAATAGCACCTTGGGTTAAGAACTTTGCTTCAGGATGAGAACAAAAACCGTATGGCAGCGGCAGCGGAAGGCCCCATTAGCTAAAGTGGTACCTCAGGTTAAGAACAGTTTCAGGTTAAGAACAGACCTCCGGAACGAATTAAGTTCTTAACCCAAGGTACCACTGTATCATAAAACTTTCAGGAACTGCCCCCCACATGGAATAGAGCAACAACAAAAAGCTGTTTCCTTGAGCCTGTCTACATGGGACTGGAACCCTTGTCATCTTGGGTTCCATCTTGGCAGAATGGTGGGATATAAATATTCACAGATTTGGGTTTTCCGTAATTTGTTCAGGTTGCGGAATTCCAGTTCTTGTTGCAGATAATGTGGAAATGTTAAGTGGAGCCCTGTCTACCAAGTTTGCTTCTTTTTTCTGTCATACTTTTTTGACACAGTATTTTCCTTTGATGTCTTGGGATGGTTCCCCTCCCCCCCCCCCCCCGCTTTTAGGATGACAAATGGGAAAAGAAATGCCAGAAGATCTTCTCGTTTGCGCACCAGACGATCAGCGCTTTGATCAAGGCTGAGCTGGCAGAGCTCCCTCTGCGGCTGTTCCTCCAGGGGGCGCTGGCGGCAGGAGAGATCGGGTTTGAGAACCATGAAACGGTGGCTTACGAATTCATGTCCCAGGTATGCTCAGCAAAGGTTTTTCTTCCCACTCCTTCCAAAAATATAAGTTCGATGTGTAGACTGGTCTGGTAACAGAGTTGCACATGCTTATTCTATGGGGTTGAACCCTGTTCCGGATCAAGAGCCTTAACTGAATAAGAACCTAATCAGTGTTCTACTGGAGAGCATCCTGTTCTCACCAGTAGCTATCAATAGCCCTTCATGAATTTTCTCATCTTTTAAAGCCATCCAAGTTGGTGGCCTTCACTGCCTCCAATGGGTAGGTGTTCTGTAAAATAAGTATGCACTGCATAAAGTACTTCCTTTTATGTGCCCTGAATCTTCTAGCACCCAGTTTCATTGGACGTCCATTAGTTCTAGTGTTACATAATTATAGTAATAATAATTTATTATTTATACCTCACCCATTTGGCTGGGAGGCTCCCAACAGAATATTAAAAACACAATAAAGCATCAAACATTAAAAACTTCCCTAAACAGGGCTGCCTTAAGATGTCTTCTGAATGTCAGGTAGTTGTTTATCTCTTTGACATCTGATGGGAGGGCGTTCCACAGGGCGGGTGCCATTACCGAGAAGCCCCTCTGCCTGGTTCCCTGTAACTTGGCTTCTCGCAGTGAGGGAACCGCCAGAACGCCCTCGGCGCTGGATCTCAGGGTCTGGGCAGAACGATGGAGGTGGAGACGCTCCTACAGGTATACTGGACCGAGGCAGTTTAGGGCTTTAAACGTCAGCACCAACACTTTGAATCGCGCCTGGAAACGTACTGGGAGCCAATGTAGGTCTTTCAGGACTGGTGTTATATAGTCACCAGTCTAGCTGGAAAGAGGGATAAATTTTTTTATCTATCCACTTTCTCCATGGCATGTATAATTTTATAAACTTATATCATGCCACCACATACTTGACTGTTCTCTCAAAGTCCTATACTGGATGTCTGCAATTGATGGACTATATTTGGTTTTCAAAGCTCGGTCCTTCCTTTCTATGGAATGGAAATGTGTGTGATAAACTTCAATACAGTGAATGTAGGAAGATGCCTTTGAGTGAGCCCAACTTAACTCAAGTGTTTCACTGGTATCTCCTTTTCTGGATCTTAAGTCAGGTGGCTTCCCCAGCTCTGCTGCCTGAGACCCTTTTAATCTCCAGAGATTTCAGGGACTGAAGCAGAGACTTTGCACATGGGAATCAGGTGCTCAACCCATTCCCTGCTCTCCCTGAAAAGCGCAAAAGACCCTGTATAGCCACCCTCTTCTGGTAAGGAGATCCAGCTGAAATTGGTCCTGTGAAGCAGAGCAAGCTGTGCTACTAGACAGTGTGCTAGGAGACGGGCCATAAGCATGGCATCAAGACATCAGAAAAGTACTTCGTCCTCCAACGTGCCATGCAAACACTTTTATTTATTTCATAAAATTTGTACATCGCTGGATTGGAGAACAACAACAACAACCACCCTCAAAAGTGGTTTACCAAAGATAAAATAATGACACGATCACTAAGAAAAGTTGACAATATTTTACAACTAGCAGTAAAGACTGACCATTAAGTCTAGTCGTGGCCGACTCTGGGGTTGCGGCGCTCATCTCGCTTTATTGGCCGAGGGAGCCGGCGTACAACTTCCGGGTCATGTGGCCAGCATGACTAAGCTGCTTCTGGCGAACCAGAGCAGCGCACAGAAACGCTGTTCACCTTCCCGCCGGAGTGGTACCTATTTATCTACTTCCACTTTGACATGCTTTCGAACTGCTTGGTTGGCAGGAGCAGGGACTGAACAAAGGGAGCTCACCCTGTTGCGGGGATTTGAACCGGCGCCCTTCTGATCGGCAAGCCCTAGGCTCTGTGGTTTAGACCACAGTGCCACTCACATCCCACAACTAGCAGTACTTTACGACTAATAATTTAAAATAACAATAGACTAAAAACAGATGAGAACTCGCATCAACTTTATAAAACACCTGAGTTAGGCTTGTCCTAAACAAAAGTGGTGTAAGGGGATCATATAGGCCAGGGTTTCCCAAACTTGGGTCTCCAGCTGTTTTTGGATTACAGTTTCCATCATCCTTGACCACTGATCCTGCTGGCTAGGGATCATGGGAGTTAAAACAACTTCAGGGCCTCAGATTCCCCATTCCTGCTGTAGAAAGTCGTCTTGAACATCCGCTTCTCTCGTGTTCCAGGGAGCTGAAAGCTCTAGCTTTCTTCGCTTGTTTGTTTTTGTGAAAGCCAGGAATTGCCACAAAGCCAGTAATCAAAACTTCCGGCTGTCCGTCCTCCCTCCCTCATTTCTCTTCTGAATCAGGCGTTCTCTCTGTACGAAGACGAAATCAGTGATTCAAAAGCCCAGCTGGCTGCAATCACCTTGATAATTGGGACATTTGAGCGGATGAAATGTTTTGGCGAGGAGAACCACGAGCCCCTGAGGACCCAGTGCGCCCTGGCGGCTTCCAAGCTGCTGAAGAAGCCGGATCAGTGCCGAGCTGTCAGCACCTGTGCCCATCTCTTCTGGTCCGGCCGGAACATGGACAAGAATGGAGAGGAGGTGAGGGAGTGACTTGGACCGCAGCTCTTCCATCAGCTCCAGGAAGCACAGCAGCTGTCTGGCCCTGCTCTCGGGGTGGGGTGGGAGTCGGCTACTGTCCCAGAATCTGCCCAGCCTTTCCACTTGCTGGTGCTGATTCTGACTTGGATTTGAGGGTTTGTCCATGTGCCAAGGGCTGTGGTCCTCTGCGTGGTCCCAAGACATTACTGCGTTGCGGGGGTTGGATTATAGATGACTACCTGCATCCCTTCCAACTCCGCCATTCTCTGATTCTGTGGTCTAAAAGCAAACTTTCTGAAGTTAAGCAGGCGTAAGTCTGATCTGTGCCTGGATGACAGACTCTAGGGCTGGGTGATACCTGGTTTTCAGCATCGCAATATATCACCAGCTAAACATTGCGACAAACTGATATATCACAATGTCTGAAATAAGGATGGAGCTGTGTAGAGGCGCTGGCTTGCTTCACAGTTTTCCCCATGTCGTGATTTTGCATAGCGCACACACGCATCATGATTCGCAATATATTGTCCAGTCAAAAATTATGAAACCGATGTCACAATATGGACTTCAAATCGGTTTTGGACGATATATCGCCCAGCCCTAACACACATCATAATTTGTGATATATTCCCCGGTCAAAAATTATGAAACTGATATCACAATATGGACTTCAAACCAATATCTCTCCCAGCCCTATGATAGACTGCCTGGTAACCTCGCATTCTCTGCCTTGGGTTTCATGACGGAAGCAAGGTGGGAATTGAAATGTGCTTCAGTCAGGGGTAGGGAACCAAAAGTGCCCCTCGTGGCTTCCCTTTCTGGCCATTAGGACTCTCCCCAGACTACACCTTTTACCAGTCTTCCTCCACACTCTCCTCTTGAGTGTTTTTCGCCTGGGAAGAATGTGTCCTTGAGCTCTCAACTTTGGCTTTCCAGAACAGTGGGGGATTAGAGAAGGGCAGTGTGTGCTCACCCTACTCTACCAAGCTATGTTTTGTTCCTTTGCCCACTTTTGCCTCTGGTCCCACCCAGTGCTGGAATGTGGCTCTCACCAGGTTGCTTAGAATGGAATGTGGCCCCTCTGGCTTTGGATAACTTCATAGGCCGAGGTGAACACTGAAGCTGAGAAAGGACCCCCACTCCTGCACTAAATGAAATAGCTTCTTGCGAAATAGCCCCATTGAATATGGCTGGGCTAAGCCGAGTAAATACTCATAGGTTGGAGGTGGAAAAACAAGTTGGTGGTGACAGTGACTGTGTAGCTATTTGCATGCAGTTGGGACTTGCTGGCTGAGTTGCAGTTGCAGTGGGGTGAGGGCAGGAACGGGGTAAGTTATGCCCCAAGAAAGTAAGACTTGGGTACAGTCATACCTCATGTTATGTTTGCTTCATGTTACGTTCTTTCAGGTTACGTCCCGCGGCAACCCGGAAGTACAGGAAAGGGTCACTTCCGGGTTTTGCCGCTCTCACATGCGCAGAAGCGCAAAATGACATCATGCGCATGCACAGACATGCCGCTGCGGGTTGCGTTCTTTTCATGTTGCGAACAGGTCTCCGGAACGGATCCTGTTTGCAACTAGAGGTACCACTGTATATGGAAGATGCTGACCAGCTCTTTTCTGTTTGGTGCTAAGCTCCACGGCGGGAAGAGAGTCATGGAGTGCTTGAAAAAGGCATTAAAAATAGCAAATCAGTGCATGGACCCCTCTCTCCAAGTCCAGCTCTTCATCGAAATTCTCAACAGATACATCTACTTCTACGAAAAAGAGAACGATGCGGTAAGCGGAAGAGTGCCGAAACAGCACATGTGTTTGGAGGTCTTCTCAGTGGGGAAGGCTGGGCTTGGATGCCAGAGGCCTCCCAGGTGTTGCTGAACTACAGCTCCCATCATCCCTGCCTGTTGGCCTTCCAAACTGGCTAGGACAGATGGGCATTGGAGTCCAGCAACACCTGGAAGACTGCAGGCCTCCCCCCACAGTCTCAATAAATACTTGATATGTGATAGAAGCCTGACAGCTCCGCGTTTTCCTCTGAATAGCAGTGGAGTTTTCCCTCTGTTCCCTTTCCCCCGGATCCAAGTTGTTAGTTCCATCTTTTGGAGATCCTGGGTATTTCACAAGCCGGTCGAAGACCCTGCATGGGAAAAGCAGCTGTGAGGAGGGAATGCATTAAACGCTCCATTCACACTGGCAGTGAGTTCCTGCCTTGTGGATCTGTTTTGCAGTGTGGCTGCAGACCTACAGAGTAGGGGTGTGTGTGTGTCCACTTGCTGGGGATAATGGGAGTCCAGAGTCCAGCACAATCTGGAAGGCTGCAGATTCCTTATCCCTGATTTATGTAGTTACTTAAGGTTGTGTTCAACATATCGCTAGGCAAAATATTACACCAGTGTCCGGATTTCACCATGTGCAGCAGAGCCTTGTCCCCTCCCCCTCTGCCTCCCCCTAAATCTGTTCTTTGAACTCCCCCAACCCTGTAGACCCAGATTAGGGGACTGCAGGGTATGCATTGGGGGAGGGGAAGAGCATTTGGGGTAGGGTGGCCATTGGAGCTAATCCTTACACTATCACAATTATGTAGTTGAATACCGCCCCTGATCATCTTAGTCCCAAGCGCTGTGAGGAAAAATAGTTGCAGGGTATCTTATCTGCAGCTACCGATTTCTTCACTGGGAAGCACCCAGAATATTTTTTATTTTATTTTATTTTATCTGTTTCTATAGAGCTGTTCTTCAAAGCAAATTGCAGGGCAGGAACCGCTGCATGGTTCAGTTTGGCAGCTAGTTCCATGGACTAATAAACCCAGCTGCCTTCTGCATCCTGCCTTCGTTATATACATTGCTCTCTTCCTTCTGATCAAAGGTTTTGACTTCCTGTTTTTTTTCCCACACGCTGGGCTTTGTTGGTTCTTTTCCTTTTTCAGGTGACAATTCAGGTTTTGAATCAGCTCATACAGAAAATCCGGGAA
The DNA here is from genome assembly GCF_964270895.1 of Podarcis filfolensis. Lineage (NCBI taxonomy): Eukaryota > Metazoa > Chordata > Lepidosauria > Squamata > Lacertidae > Podarcis > Podarcis filfolensis. The sequence continues at coordinate 32,164,428 of NC_139611.1, read as the reverse complement.
GACCTCCCTAACCTTGAATCGACCGAGGAAACGGAACAGATCAACAAACACTTTCACAACACGCTGGAGCACCTGCGCTTGAGGAGAGAGTCCCCTGAGTCGGAGGGCCCCATCTACGAAGGGCTGGTCATATAGAGGGGGAGCCTCCTGTGTGTTTGCACCACACCCAACCGGATCACCTTTCCATTTACAACACAGTACCTGGGTTTTGTTTTTATTACGGCGATGCTAGAGTTTTCATAGATTTGTGCCTTTCGGAAGTGCCAAGTTAGGCTATCTGCTCTCTCTCTCTCTCCTTTTTTTGCTTTCGTTTCTGTACTTGGCATGTATGTGCGACGTGTTCAGCGCTTTGCTTCCAAGCACTTGCGTTCACCACTTCTACCAGGTTTCTTCCCCCCCCCCCAACTTCTTGGACCAGCAGCTCTGTAGAGACCATCAGAAAAATTAGCATGGCTGAAGTCATTCCTTCCTTTTTTAAAAAATAAATAAAATCCATGTGGCAATGCCTCCCCCTGCCTCTCTTTCTCCCCCCTCTCTTGCATTCTAATTTGTCTTAGATAACTTCTCTTCTCTGCCCCCCCCAGCTCAGAAACCTTTAATATCCTAACCTGGCTTTCCACCTGCAAGTGTTAATAGGTAGGGGGTGTGTGTTGGTTAGTTTTTACAGAGAGCTTTCATTTTCTTTATAGGTTGGATTCTGCTTCTACCCTTTTCCCCCTCCCCACCCCCTGAGGTTATGTCAGATTTTTCTTCCCTCCTATCCCTCCCCCACCCCTCTTAAAAACTAGAATATATTAATGCATGTTTTTGGAGTTGTAAAGCACCATGCTTAAAAAATTAAATTCAGAAGTTTATATTTTGCATATGGAGGCTCTGTGACCCGCGGTGGAGGGCCAGTCATTGTGCACAGGGCACTATTTATCAAGGAAACTTTATTTCCGCATAGTATTGAGGAGAGGAGGAGGAGGTGGAGAAAAGTAATAGATGAATTGTGGTCTCTATATAGTTCTATGTATAACCTTCGTTACTGTAAAATTTAGAGGGGTGGGGGAACGCATTACACAGTTCTGCTCCGTATCATGAATTTGCACCAGTGAAACCAATAAAGTTGCTATTAACGAGTCTGGCTCCGAATGTCTCCCATTGCGTCTAAGGCGGAGGGGTAGCCATCGTGGTGTCCTGCGGGTGCCGTTGAACTACAGCTCTCATTGTCTCTGCCCCATTGGCCATGCTGGCTGGAGCCAATGGGAATTAGTCCAACAATGTCCAGGCAGGGACACAGGTTCTCCACTCTCTTTTAAAGGTTGGATTTCTCCCCCCACCCAGGTTTGAACAAGGTCCCATCATGCCCCCCCCAAAAAAATCAAGGAAGGACAGCCTTTTGGCTTAAGCCTAGGGATGGGGAACTTGTGACCCAATGGTCAGGGCCATAATGGGAGTTGTAGGCCATCAACAACACCTGTCTTGCGTCTGTCCCTACCCCAACCTCATTCAACACCAGGAGTCAGTCTACAGCAGGCATAGGCAAACTCCGGCCCTCCAGATGTTTGGGACTACAATTCCCATCATCCCTGACCACTGGTCCTGTTAGTTAGGGATGATGGGAATTGTAGTCCCAAACATCTGGAGGGCTGGAGTTTGACTATGCCTGGTCTTCAGTGTGAGCAAGCAGATGGCCACGAACGACCTCAGGTTTATATTTATAGTTACTCTTGGTTGTAGTTGGCTCTTCCACCCGTAGATACCTGGAGCGACTTGCAGAAAAAAGGGGGCAGAAACACTAAAAGCAACCCCCTGTTAAACCATCACTGAAAGTGTCAACTAAAACAGCAGCAGAATTGGATAGTAAAGCCCAGAGGAAAAGATACAAAAATCCAGCATTGTCAGAAGGGAGCGACCCATTGCAATGAGTAATGTTTGATGTTTTATCGTGTTTTTAATATTTTGTTGGAAGCCGCCCAGAGTGTCTGGGGAAACCCAGCCAGATGGGCGGGGTATAAAGAAAAAATTATTATAGTAACCACATGTAGCACAACTTAATTCTAAATGGAAGTAAAATGGCCCCTGGGGGCAGGGATTTAATGTCAAAATTCAGCACTGATCAAACAGAAAGGCCACTGAAAAGCAGACGTCTCCTACAAACTCTGTGAACTTCTCAGAAACTAGTCTCCTGTGTGCCACCTGGAGGCGATTCCTATGACTGGTCTACTGCTTCATGTTTTCAAGTGACTCTTGGCCGCTTTGATGCCGACGCTGTTAGGGTGGTGAGCCAAAAGGTTTCTGGTATGGAGATGCTGGCCTGGATCCAAACAGCTCTTGCGTGAATGGAAAGGCTCTTTCGCTCTTGGAAGACTCCCGCTTGTGGTACAGCATCTTCTCCCTCCCTCCTGGGAATGTCTCACCACCTGCCGTTTTAGAAGGTCATTGATCCTTGGGAATGCTGGCTGCCATCTGATTGTTTTAGATCCTGCCAAGCTGTCAACCTACAGCAGGAAGTGCAGAACATAAGAGTCTGCTGAATCAGGCCAATGGCCCACCTGGGCCAACATCAGTTCAATCCCCAATGGCATCTCCTAGTGAGTCCGGGAGATGCTGTTACCTAGATGCTGCTGCCAGTCAATGTAGGCAATACTGAACTAGATGGACCAAATGGTAGGCAGCTTCATGTGTTTCTGTGATATACATGGAGCGGGTGGCGCTGTGGGTTAAACCACAGAGCCTAGGACTTGCCGATCAGAAGGTTGGCGGTTCGAATCCCCGCGACGGGGTGAGCTCCCATTGCTTGGTCCCTGCTCCTGCCAACCTAGCAGTTTGAAAGCACGTCAAAGTGCAAGTAGATAAATAGGTACCACCCCGGCTGGAAGGTAAACGATGTTTCTGTGAGCTGCTCTGATTTGCCAGAAGTGGCTTGGTCATGCTGGCCACATGACCCGGAAGCTGTACGCCGGCTCCCTCGGCCAATAAAGTGAGATGAGCTCCGCAACCCCAGAGTCGGCCATGACTGGACCTAATGGTCAGGGGTCCCTTTACCTTTACCTTCTTAGAAGATGGTCCTATCTAGCCCAGGACTGGCCCTCTCCAGATGTTAGAGTCAATTCCCATTGGCCCCAGGAGGCATGACCAATGATTAAGGGAGAGGGGAGTTGTTTAGTCCATGAAACATCTGCAGAGATTTTTGCACTGGCATGGCAGCTACTCTGAGAAAGTTCCAGGTCTTTTAGTAGGAAATGGAATTGGGCCCCTTTGGGCATGCAAATCTTGTCATCTGCTAAGCACAGAGCTCATGCCAATAAACCCACATCTTAGTAGCTTTCTGTGTTTATTTTCCAAGTTAGCAAGGTGCCTTCCTTAAAGCATTTCCATAACATGTTAAAGGTGCTTCACAATCATGAAAGCCGATAAGCTGACTTTGACTAGAACATCAAAGTGGATTCCCTAAGGTTGAGCAAATCACCTCCTTTTGACCCAGTTCTCCAATATTAAAAACATTTATGAAATACATACAAATGCACCATTGACCTACCAAAGGCTAGACCAGTTTACGGTTCATGATGCCAATTTATTATGATACAATGAAGCATGGGATTCTTGAGGTGGGAGATGCCAAGAGACACTGACTACAAGAAATATCTCTAAAATACATAGGATGTGGAAGTCTGTTGAACTGAACTTCAGCAGGCCTGAATGGGTCATGTTGCTAATCTTTCCATCTGTAGGAAAATTATGTACAGGCGGTAACAGCCCAGTCCGATGAACTGCAGTAACTGCTGTGTTGGAGCAACTTGCAGTGCTAAGCTATGTTATACTGTCTGTTATAGCTATACACATCAGGGGTGGAGGAACCCGTGAACCTCCAGCTGTGGTTCTGCTCTCAAGGTCTCACCAGCATGGCCAATGGCCAACCCTAAACGATGCAGGCCCCAAGAACCTGAAAGACTGCCTCCTTCCCTACAGACCCTCTTGGGTGCTGAGATTGGCAGATGGGAGCCTCTAGGGCAGGGGTGTCTAAACATTTTTCAAAGAGGGCCAGATTTGATGAAGTGAAAATGCATGAGGGCTGACCAAAGTTGTTGACCTTTTTTTTTAGGATTGATGGGCTGGATTAGGCCCCCAGGCCACACTTGGGACATGCCTGCTCTAGGGTGTTCCTCTGCCATCAGAAGCATGGGGAGGTGGCCTTCTCTGTGGCAGCCCCTAAGTTGTGGAACTCCCTCCACAGAGAGGCACATCTGGTACTTCTTAGTACACAGCTCCCAGAATATGTATTCATTTATTTAATTTTAATTAAATTGATTGATGACATTTGTATATCACCAATTCTTCCAAGGAGCTCAAGGTGCTGTACATGGTTTTCCCCTCCCAATTTTATCCTCACAACAATGCTGTGAAGTAGGCTCGGCTGAGAAACTGGACCAAGGTCACCCAGTGAGCTGCATGGCAGAGTGAGGATTTGAAGCCTGGTCTATCCCATGTCCTAGTCTTGACACTAACCATTTACACCACACTAGCTCTAAAATGCAGATGACGTAAGTCTTTAACCTGGCTTTTGACACTTGAGATGTATGTCTTTAGGTTTGTTTTGATACACAGGCAGCCACAATAATCCAACTATTGAAGACAACTCGTCATCTGCTTTAGCACGTATCTTGGGAATGGTCTTGAATTCAACTGCACTAGAATCTGCAGCTAACTAAAAACCTTTCAGGTTAAAGCTGCTGTGTTAAATCTTGCTACCCTGTTACACCTGCTTGCCTCGGGTTAAGCCTTTCCTCCCCATCTGCCCCTCTGCAATGCAAATGCTCCCTGCAGCCAATGCAGCAATCAGGCTTGGAAACAGCCTTCCATTGGCTCTAATAGAAAAGGGGAGAAAGGAGGCAGTGGGGTAGATTGAAAGCTCCATGGGCCTCATCTGGCCTCCCATCCCATAATTCCCCACCCCTGCTTGAATGAAAACCTTGATTATTATTTTTTGCAGTTAAGTGCACAAACATACAGTGTTAAATAGGCAGTTCATAGCATTGCAGACAGAATTCCACTGACTGCTAACTCTTAAGAGCTAAGGCTCCAGTTTTAAGATGCCCAATGTATGAGTTGAGTTTCCCTACAACAATATCAATAATCGATCAGTCCTCATTGAGCATACATTAGCACTGCAGGATATTAGTTGCAAAGTCTTGTATTTTCTCAAAACAGCACTGAATTTTCTAAATTTCTGCAGCACTGCAAAATAAAATATAAAAATCCAGCACATGTTTGAGGGTAGAATGTTGCAAGGCCATCTTTCGAATGCAGACAAGTCTTTAAGTCTTCAGATTAGCATACCATCAATGTTTCTTTCTCAAATGAAAAAAACCATATCACTCTTAAAACCTGTTCTCTCTCCTTAAATGTTCTCACAGGAACATATTGGGGTGGATCTTAGCTTTCCCCGGACACAACAGTTTGAAAAAAGCTTTTCTGAAACTCATGTGGCACAAAGGGTATAAAATGGGGTTAATGGCTGAATTCAACCACAGGAGCCAAAAGGAGGCTTCGTAGAGAGCATGCGGGATGCATTTCCCATGGCAAGCTGCTCTGATGATCATCAGCAGTGTGTAAGGAGCCCAACAAAGAGCAAAAATGCAGACGATGATGGCCAAAGATTTAGCCACTTTTTTATCCCGGGAAAGCCGGAACCGGCTAGCCATAGTGTTGGCAACCTCTGTTTTTCTCTTGGTGGTGGAAAGACTCTCCAGAGCTTTGTAGAAACCATCCCATGGGGATTTAGTCTGAAGATCCACTTGCAAGGGCAGAAGGTCTTGGTTGACGTTAAAATCGGCCGGCTGGCTCTGGAGGTGACCAATGCTGAGCTGCTGGACCGCGGGTTCAGCAAAGGAGGAACTGCTTGCTGTCTTCTCCTTACTCCTTTTCTGGCTCACTTTCATAAAAAAGTTGGGGTGTTCTTGCTTCTCTCGGGGGCGACTTTTGCCGCCTCTGTGACTGAGTGGCAGCGTCTCCCTCCTCAGGGGGGTCCTCTTCCTAATGTTGATGTAAATGCTTAAGTTGAAGTAGGAGACGCTGATGAAAGGAGTGAAGAACTCTATCGTGGAGGCAATCATGAGGAAGTACCAATTGTAGAAGAACTCGGCATAGCACTCTTTCTCGGGCAGGATGCTTCGATGTGCAATGTATTCCCAGCTGATGATCGCTGGGCCATAAAGGAGAAATGCTGCTACCCAGACCATAACCATTTTTACCACTGTGTTCCTGGTCATCCCCTTCTGAGCTCTGTAACTCACCTAGGTGGAAAGGTAAGAGGAAGAGTCAAGTGATGACTATACCATTAAAAACCCATTGCCATTAAAAAAACCCCATGTTGTTTCTGGGATTGTGGAAGTGCTCATGGAATAGCTGCACTAGCTGCTGCTCTCGGCCAGAGGCTGAAATTAATTTTCAGCCTTTCTGCAGCCAGGTGTGTGAAGGTTGAAAACAGGTTTGTCCTGCTCCCTTAGGGCAAGGAATGTAATAGGTCGGAGAAGAGGGCTGGGATCTGTGTGATGGCTGCTGGTGTCCCAAAGTTTTCTGCTTAGAGCAGGGGAAAGTGGTGGGAACTGTGATATTAGCTCAGCAGGGATGCTGGGATGCTTAGTGGGAGTTGGAATGATGTGATGAAGTTGGGTAGAATAAGGAAGAGTGGCTTGTGCATCACAATAGTGGGTGCCAGAGAGCCAGGGGTGGAGGGAGGTCACAAAGGAATTGGGACAGGAGGAAGAACAGCTTGGCAGAAAATGAATGGCAAAGGGGGGCTTTGGGAGGGGGTTTTATTTCTTTTGCAGAGGGGCAGCTATGGGTCCCAGAAGGTGAGGTGGGGAGAGGTAAATACCACACCTCTGAAATCCATTTTAGCTACAGGTCCTTGAACAGACAAATGCAAGAAATTTCCTAATATTCAAGCTATGACAGGAGTGTACATTTTTGCTTTGATAAGTGACTTCTCATGGCTGTTCTTTTGTACCAAGAAGCTCCTTGCATGTGGATGAAATGGATGCACTCAAGCCACTTTGCATTTTACTCTGGCTTGTGTTTACAATGCTAGAGGTGGTGGAGAAGGAGAGGAGGGGAGGGGGAGCTTATTTTCCAAAGGAATGTGAAAGCCTCACAGTGTGCATCTGATTACCATAGGGCAGTGAGGGCTGAGATTAATACCTAGAGGAAATTATGGTAGCACCACGAACAAAACGTTGGGAAGAGGAATGCAATAAAAGCACTTTCCTTTCACTGCAAGCCCTTTGATAAAGGGAAAGCGATCTCAATGATAGAACGAGGTCCAGAATAAAGTTGGTTTTGCTGCGGATTTAGCTCTCACAGCTCCCTGAAGGTCAGTCAAATTATTAAGGGTGGCTGGCTGGTGTGGTCCTGAAATGCTATCGACAAAGATCTGGAGCAGGATTGGGCAGCCTGCAGTCCTAAGGCCACATGTGTCTGCCAAGGCTAATTTTATGTGGTCCTTGCACTAATTTCAGGTGGGTAGCAAGGAAAGGTGAAAAGAGGGGAAAGGGAGTGGAAGAGAGAGAGAGAGAGAAGGGGATGGCAGGGAGAGAGGGAGGTAGAGAGTGAGAGAGTGAATGAGAAAGGGGTGGAAGAGAGGAAGGGAAGGGTTGGGAGAAATAGAGAAAAGGAGAAAGAGAGAGATGGCAAAAAGAAAAGGGAATTGGGGTGGCAGAGAGAATGGGATGGCACACAGAGAGGCACAAAGAGAGAAAGGGTGGCATAAAAAGAGAGGGAAGGGGAGAAGGGAGGGCAGAGAAAGAGATAAAAGACACACAGAGAGAAAGAGATAAAAGACACACACAGAGAGAGAAAGGGAAGAGGCGGAAGAAAGATAAGAGTCCCCACATACTTTGACTCTGGCCTCATCCACCAATATTATGCAGCCCCTGAAAATATTACCCCTAGGGAATTTGGCCCTCAGCAATTACAGAGAAAAATGGAGCTACACAGCATATAACCAATTTTTCATAATTGGGAGGCATTGATAAGGGGAATTAACACACTGATGGAGTAACAGGAGAGCAAACAAAAGCAACTTCCTAGTCCCAAAGTCCTGGGACTTTGGAAGGCCTTAAGAAGCTCAGGGTGTCAGTAGTAGAAAGCAATGTCCCTTACCGCCTTTGTCACAGAGATGAATCTGTCAAAACTGATCAGAACAATGTTGAAGACGGAGGCGCTGCAGACCAGGTAATCGGCCACCAGCCAGAGTTTGCACAAGCCCTTTCCAAACTTCCACTCGCCTGTCAGGATGTAAGGGATGTACAGAGGGATGCAAAATCCACCTGTGGATATTGACCAAGAAACAGCACTGGTGAGGGAGTCTTAGCCTAGCTTTCTTACCAGACAGACAGGTTTTGATGTGGAGGAACTTTCAAACAAATATACATCCCACCCTCCCCATGACACAGAACATGAATTCGGAGGTGGCACAGTCAAATATCAGTTGGAGACCTCCATTTTGTCAGAATACTTAAGGCAGGGGTGGGCTAGGTGATTATTGTTTGCACTCCAGTTGTCCAGCTGGGGCTCTAGTTTTGTGTCTGCAATGAGGTTAGCTGACACAAGAGGGGGAGTCTTCCTTTGGTGGCCCCACACTTGTGGAACTCTGTTCCTATGCAATACATCAGATGCCATCACTGCAGGGCTTTAAATAAATGGTGTGCATATGTAATAATTCATGCTTGTGAATGGGGGTGTATGCCATTGGGGGTGTATGGGGGTGTATGCCATTTCCAGGACATATTTTATTTTCCATTCTGTGTCAAAAAATACAATATGGCAGTGTCTTCCTGGTGTATGTAGTGAGATGAAACAAACACATTCTGCAACCTTTCTTATACCACAAAAAAATCATACAGCTTGTACAGCAGAAATCAGTTCTCAGTCTGCTTTCTCCAGACTTTCATTTGCTGCAAACAGACAGCCAGTGCTACTAAATAGTACACTAAAGGTTCCTTAAAGATTTAGTTTAGCACATGTTTGTAGGCTCAAATACACGAGCGATTTCATATATTGCATGGTATTACAAGATAATCACTCCTGAGTGGAAAGCCCTCCCTTATTCCAGATGTTGCAATTGATTAGATGCCACATAAAAATAAAAGCCACCTTTAAGAGCTAGTCTGGTATAGTGGTTAGAGTACTGGACTAGGACCTGGAAGACCAGGGTTCAAATCTCTACTTGCCCATGAAGCTCACAGGGTGACTTTGAGCCAGTCCCTGCCTCACAGCCTAACCTACTTTGCAGGGATGTTGTGGGGATGAAGACAGGAGTGGGAGAACCATACACACCACCATGAGTTCCTTGGAGAGCAAACAATACTTACTGAGAAGTGGTGGAAGCAACCTAATGCAATGTCTACTGATACAGCTACAAACTATGAACTTGCTCATATACAATTAACCCAACCATCTGTTGTTGATCATCTGTATAATGTATATGCAAAAATAATCTTGTTTGTGCTTACAAATACACCTGCATAGTGACTTCCTCTATCCACTTACATACATGGTAGGCTGAGGATGAGAAAGATAAAGCCATGTAGAGGTCATTTCAATGGAAGCATCTTGGCTGCAGTTTACTGTTTATCATTTATACAGCGTGGTTCATTTTGCCAAGTACTTTCATCTTGGGTTTGCCTTCACCAAAATCCCCATTGTGTATTATTGTTGTGTTACACACACACACACACACACCACATTTAAACCCTGCCTTTGCTCCAAAGAGTTCAAGGGAGCCACATGCTTCTCTTCAATTTGATCCTCACAACAACCATGTTGGGTAGGTACAGCTGAGAGACAGTGACTGGCTGAAGGCCCTCTCCCCGTGAGTTTCATAGATAAGTGAGGATTTGAAATATGGGTCTTTTGGGGCTTAATCTGACATACCAGCCACTACACTGCACTGATTTTGACACACACACACACACACACACACACACACACACTTTTTCAGTTAATGTTTCCAAAGTGGTGCCCAAGTAAATAACTGCATTAAAACAATTAAAAATATAAATATCAAATTAGCCTAGCACACAGGAAAAACAGTATTAAAAACCCCACCAATCAGCAGGAAATAGGCAACTTATTAAAAGAGGTTCTGTTCCAAAAGCCCAGCAAAACTAGTTTGCTCACACTTGGTTAGGGAGCCATATGAAAGAGGGTGAAAAATGACAAAGGGTGTTCTGCTTCTTTGGGGCTGCAACCATGAAGTTTCTGCTGCTTGAGGAATCAGTCACACCTCCAAATAAGTTGGAACTTGAAACACAGTTTCATTGGCTGACTTTAAACTTTGGGGGCTTTCCATATATAATTATTAGTGTGTCCCCCATGGGGAAAAGGGGCCAAGAGAGGAAGCTTGGGGCCAGATTTCACTCCACCAGATCCAACTTTCTTGATCCCCTGGCCCAGCGTCCTTCAACCTTGTAGCCCAGAAACATCTGGGGACCCAACTCCCATCACTCATGACGATTGGCTGAACCGGCCAAGGGTGAAGAATACTGTCCTGGCCCCTGCCCCAAACTCAAGTTGTTGTTTGTGGGGAGCTCCCTGGCTTCACTCACCTACTAAAAGATCAGCAATGGCCAAGTTGAGGAAGAAGAAATTCCCTTGGGTCCGGAGGCTCTTGTCCACCACGAAAGCCAAGATGACCAGCGCGTTGCCCAGCACCGTGATCAGAACCACGAGTCCCATCAGCGAGGCCAGTAGGGCGGAGACGGGCGCGGAGAACTGTCCGTGGTGCTGAAAGTGCCGCTCCTCTCCGGCCGCGCACCCGTTGCCCAGCGAGGCTGAGACGCTGGAAAAATTGGTATCCAGCCGCTCTTCCGCCATAGCTGCAGGGGACCCCCAAATTGTAAGGGCGCGATTTCAAAAAAAAAAAAAAAAAAAAAAAGTATTCGTGTTACAAGAACGAGGAGAAGGAAGGTTTCATCCCTTGACTGAGACGCTCTACTTGGGAGGGCGAGTGAAGCTTCTGGCTTGAGCGCGGGACTTGGTTGGCTTGAGTGAGTCAGCGGTCGATGGGCTCCCCCCGCCCTCCGGCTGGTGGGGGAGGACGGAAAATGAACGGAGGGACGCGGCCGGGGGATCCGAAAAAGAAGCGGCGGAGATGGAGAGGAGATACAGCCTGCTTTCCTACCTAGTGCATCTGCCAGAATCTGCATCCAATTCAATGCCATTCCCTTGTACGCTTGAAACTTGGGGAAGGGGCGTGTGTGTGTGTGTGTCCGCGTCCCTCTCCCGCTTAGTGCTGCACTACCGAGTGAACAGACTAAGCACATGCTTAGGTCACCAGCAAAAAAAGAAAAAAGAGCGAGGTTTTTTTTTAAAAGAAAGAATTTGATATTTCAAACGACGACAAAGAAATAAGGACAACAAAGAGCACCCAAGTGCAGTAGGGGAAAATCAGAACTTTGATACACGTCCTATCTCCCAACGCCACACTCTTCCCACATTTTTCTGTTCTCTTTTTATTATTTATCCCCACCTAAACCAGGGGGTGTCCAACAAAAGCAGATCAAAATAGCGTGAAGAATCTGGTCATGCATTGCAATAAATCCATGCTTTGTTATTTTAAAATTTTGTTGTTATGCTTGAATTACATATGGGGGGGGGGGAGATACTATAATCTTTTCAGTGCTTAGAGACTCCAAACGTCTTAAATCCAGCCCTGGCCCCACTATATGGACTTTGGTCCTTTTCCCTCCAGATCTTGAAGTTCTCCCTCCCTGTAGATTCCAGAGCTTTGCAGCATATTACTTCAATTGAAAGCATTGCAAGGTACAAAATGGCTCCTGTTGTCCAGCGGAAAATGCCTACAGCTGCAGAGGGTGGGGACCACGCTTTCCCCTCTAGACAATGGGGGGGGGGGACAAGACTTATCCTATAAACTTTTGGAAAAACCAAAGTGATTGTGGTTAAGTCAGCACAAATGGACAAGTTTCTAGAACAGAGGAGGTGGATGTGTGGCCCTCCAGATGATGCCAGACTACAGGTGACCAAGGAACACGCTAACTGCAGCCGATCCAATGTGAATCAGGGTTGGGGAACTTGGCTGCCTCCACCCCAGATGTTGGACTGCAACACATTTTCTTCTGCCTTAAGCTTTGTTCTGGGCAAGTAACTCTGAAACAGGATGATGCCACAAAGCCAGTTTTTTCCTCTTTTTTGCCACTCATACACCAACAAAGCTCACTGACAAACTGGTGCAGGTGCAGAGAAGTTCAACCAGGTTGGTGAAACCAAGTCTGATAATGAATTGTTGAAAGAGCTGGACACGTCTAGGCTAGAGAAGGGATGACTAAGAGGAGACGTGCTAGAGGTCTTCAAGTGGTTTAACATTGAGAATGGCTTGAGGAAAATAAGTCTCTGTCTCTCTCCCAACCCCAGCTGTCTGAGAACAAAATCGCTGTGTGTGCATGTGTTGTTGTTTTTTTTTTTTTAAGAAAAACACTTCCCCAATTTTTTTCTTCTGCATATGTGGATGTTGAGTATATCCACATGCTCCCTGCATACTTGATTGTTTGGCAAAAATATTCCATGAACATTTAAATTTCCCATAATATTTGGATTTAGTGTTTGACAAAATGGGACAAAGAATAGTGTTCAATATTTGGTAGCTGCCATGAAGTGATATTTCATTCTTGCCAGCATCTGATGGCTGCTGTACAATGGCATTTAAAGTGCGAGATTGAATTTGCTAGATGACATGCAGTCACATTTAATATAAACGTATTGCAGAAAGAAAATAATGTGGTAAGACTGCTGGTTGAAAGAATAAAGGATCTTTATAAAGGAACTTCTGGCAAACCCCTGATGCTTAAAGTTGGGGTACTGTGTAGTGGGTTTTGTTGCTGATATTATTCCCCATTGGTTAAAATGTTTTCAATCGTCTTTAACTGCTTTTTAAAATCATGTGTTTTAAAGTTGGGCTTTTGTTGTTGTTGAATTGATGTGGGATGTGTCTGGGAAGAGAGGAACCGGGGAGATCAGGGGGTCCCCAATCACAGCGGTTCTGGGTAGGAGGAGCTAGGGTGTAGGAAGCTGGGCAGGCCTGGTAAGGGTCTAAGTAGGACCTCCCTCATCCATGACTTGATTATGGATGAGGAGGCTGATCTGGTCTGTATCACTGAGAACTGGGTGGATGAGCAGAGTGGAGTTGGTCTCACCTGGCTACTCAGGGCAGCATCAGGGTAGATGAGAGTTGGGGAGTTGGAATTGCTGTAGTCTATAGAGATTCCATCTCTTTCTCCAGCCTTTCTGTCCAGTTGTGGGGGGGATCTAGAATGTAACTACGAGTCAGTTATTTTTGTTTTGTTATACACTTTGTTGTATTTTTATGTTGTGAACCACCCTGCGGCCTTTGGATGAAGGGCAGTATACAAATTAGGTAGATGATAGATAGACAGAGAAATTCTGAATACAAGCTTGGTGTCATGGTGCCATGACATTAACAAAAGTCAGGTCTAAGACTAGTGACTGAAGAGTAGGAAGGAAGTGAAGCCTGGGAAAAACAGGTGGTTACATAACAAGGAATCTGTGAGGGAGGAGTATGTTACCTCTCTGTCTATTGCCCCCACCCCCTGCTCTAGTCCAGGCAAGTTATTGCAAGTGCTGTTGCTTTACTTCCAACCAGAAGAGAACGACCCTCCTCCCAGCTTAAGAATTGGTCTTCAGGTGTGTATATGAAGGAACAATGGAAGGATTTTGGGGATCAGAGGCACAGACAGATACAACATATGACAGATCGCCAAAAAGCTAGCTGGAGGCTCAAAGCTGTTTTGGGGTACTGGGGTGTCTCTGTGGATCAGATGGGGTTAGGAGATTGTATATTTGCACCTTCAGCTGTTTGCCTGCGTAATAACATATGAAGAGCCTGCTGGATCAGGCCAATGGCCCATCTAGTCTAGCATCCTGTTCTCACAGTGGCCAACCAGTTGCCTGTAGAGACAGAGCATAGCCATCATGGCTAGTACCATCAGTAGTCCTCTCCTCCATTAATTTGTCTAATCCTCTTCTGAAGTCATCTAGGTTGGTGGCTATCACTGCTTTCTGTGGGACCAAAGTCCTCAGTTTAACTATGTGCTGTGTGAAGAAGGGCTTTCTTTTCTCTGACTTGAATCTTCCAACATTCAGTTTCACTGGATGCCCTTGAGTTCTAATGATGATATGAGAGAGGGAGAAAAACATTAATCTATCCACTTGCTTTGTGTCATGCATTATTTTATAAACTTCCATCATGTCGCCTCTGACTTGCCTTTCCTCTAAGCTAAAACATCCCAAATGCTTCAGCCTTTCCTCATAGAGGAGTTGCTCCATCCTCTTGATAATTTTACTTGCTTTTTCCAACTCCACAATATCCTTTTGCAGCCTTTCCCTGGAAAGCACTATATTCACAATATATAGTTGCAATTCTCTGAGGCCATGAAAAGGAACATTTCTGTATGTATCCTGAAAACAAAAAATCTCCGGAAAAGCAATGAAAAGACAAAGAAATGGCAATAATAGTATACACTAGGCTCACAGGAATGCCCAATAACCAAGCCATACTACAGGGTATAATGTATATTGCCTGTGTCTATTGCAATTGACCTTTAGCTTAGTTTACAGAGCCTGGGTTCAATCTTCAGTGCATTCTGCCCACAGAATCTCAAAAAACAACTGCTGGGCTGGGAATGATCTGTATCCAAGATCTTGGAGAGCTGATGCCAGTCAGAGCAGGGGATTCTGGACTGGTGGACCCATTAGGGTGGGGGACGGGGGACAGCACCTAAAGCCCTTCAGATATTGTTGGACTTCAACTCCCATCAGACAGCATGCCGAATAGGCATGGAAACTGTATTCCAGCAACATCTGGAAACCTGCTAGGTTCTCATCCCTGCATTAGGGTTGTATTCAGCTCAGTCATACTTAGAGTTGTGTTAGCAGAATCACTTCAATAATGCATATGGAGTCCAGAGAGAAAAGAAACCGATAATTCTTTACTGTGGGAAATTGAACGAAAGCAGGGTATAACATGAGCGGAAATAAACAGAGAGCTTTTGTCCTTCTTAATAGTTCAAGTTCAGTTTGTAGCAGGAAGATTTTCAACATATAGGGGGAAATTCCCTACGACCTACACAGAAAGCCAGAGCATGAATTACCTCAGCAAGGATCATGCCATTATGACTGCTTGGCTGACACTCCCCTTGTTTGGCTGACTAATTGTGAACAGAGTTAACCCTTACATGACTAACGGAATGATCCCTGCTGCTGTACTTCTAAGAAGTAGGCCATTTGAGATTAATGGACCTATGTCAATCATGCCTAATAATTTCAATACTTCTAATCTGAGTATGACACAATTAAAGGCAACCCTTGGGGTCTGACTCAGTAGAAAGGACCTCGGCATGCAAATGTTGCTGGCTGGAAGTGTCTGAGGATGCTTTATGAAAAAGAGTAAGGCGGCAGGAATTACTTGATCACAGGCTACAAACCATTCACAGCCAGATTTGAGCTTTGACGCCCTGTGGTGCACTAAGAAGATTGATCTATAAATGTTAGAGATTGGTAGTTAAGAAAGTGCTTCAGTTCAACCCGGCTCTGAAAGGTTGCAGCCAACGATTTATCAGCCAGAGAAATCAAAAAGCTTTCATTAGAAAAGTCTAAATTTAATTAAGTGGCTGGAGAAAATCTATCACACTCATTTCCTATCTGCTTACTTGGCTGCGCTTGACAAATTAACATTTTTGCGTCCACATGGATTTATTTGTGGTTACAGCATCTCCGCTGCCCTTGGGTCATTTCCAGGCAAATAATAAAATCTTAGTTTGTTTACAGGAGTGACTCTTTCCTCTACATGCCTGCACTGTAAAGTGGAAATGACAGGAGGAGTTGGCTGCAAATTCCTGAATCGTTTACTTGTGGAGAGAATTCAGTTAAAGCCCCTCACTGGCATGACCCAGCCATGCTGCCACCTGCAGCCCTCCTCCAACACGACCCCAGAAACTTTTCAGCGGTGAGCAGCAATGCTGCTTTTGAATGGAGTCCCTTTCAACTCTACATTTACGCAATGGCTGCACACCATTTTAAGTGACTCAGAATTTTAATGTTCTGACCCATAGATCTATTGCTTTGATAGAACTCTTGACTTGTATTTTGGTTAAGATGGCTTAACCAAAGACCCTTTATCATCTTTGTCACCCTCCCCTGCACACATTCCTTCTTAACTTGCGGTGCCCAGAACTGGACCCCGGACTCCAGGTGGGGTCTAACCAAGACAGAATACAGTGGTATGTTTACTTTGTTTTATCTGGGTCTTATGCATCTCTTGATGCAGTCTAGAATTGCATTAGCTTTTTTTTTGGTGCTGCATCACACTGTTGTCTCGTTTTAAGCTATATCCCTTTTACATGTATATGTCAAGCCAGGTGTCCCCCATCCTATACTTGGGCTTCTGGTTATTCCTTCCTAACTGTAGAACCTTACATTGGTCCCTACTGAAATTCATTTTGTTGGTTTTTCCCCAGTTCTCCAATCTGTTCATGACATATTGAATTTTGATTCTACCTTCTGCAGTATTAGCTGCTACTCCCAGTTTGGTGTCTTCTGCATGTTTGATGATCATTTTCAGCTGGATCAATGTGATCTGGAGGTGAGGAGAGCAGGGATTGGCATGGAGAAAGAACTGAGTCAGATTCAGCTTGGGTTGGGTTAGCCCCGGAACATCCTGAGTCAGAACAGGCCACTCCAAGGCACCAGATTGCACTCCAAACTGGATCCATGGGCCTGTGCACAGCCCTAGTTTCCATCACCATATCTTGTGGGGAGAAATAGGTACTTTGTTTTGCCTTGGCACACATCTGTGCTCCTTGGGGGAAACCATCACCTGTAGCACTGGCAATTATTGTTCTGTAAAGTGCTCACTCTGAGCTGAAATGGAAAATGTTCCATCTTCTTGACAGCATGTTCATTATGCCAACTATGGCAGGAACACTGGCCCAAATGACAGGGAACTGACACCCGTCTGCTTGCTTTTCTGGCAGGCTTGCACCAATATGTTCCAGTGGAATGGTGCTAATTTGGAGCTGAAGCAAGGGTGCATTGGCAGAAATTTATTTCATTTCACTTATGTATTGCTTCCTATTAAACATGATTGCGTCCTATGATCGTTGCTAAAGAAAACAATATAGTGGTTGTTACATCCATGTGAGGTACTATTCAAACAAGAGTCTGGCTTTTGTGAACACCTGATCTGTTGCTGTGATCACATATACCCTTCGCATAAAACATACTTTCACCCATAAGAACATGCTCTATCTGCTTTGTACATTTCATGCTTGTTGATGTCTCATAGTACTAAAACCGGCAGCCTCAAGTGGGATATATCATTTAAAAAAACCAAATCTGAACACAACTGATGAGCCTTCTAATTTTCCTGAGTGCTTGGGGTTAATTAGCACTTGTTAACTGAGCAGCAGAAGATCAAACCTATCCATTCTGAAGGAAATCAGCCCTGAATGCTCACTGGAAGGACAGATCCTGAAGCTGAGGCTCCAATACTTTGGCCACCTCATGAGAAAAGAAGACTCGCTGGAAAAGACTCTGATGTTGGGAAAGATTGAGGGCACAAGGAAAAGGGGACGACAGAGGATGAGATGGTTAGACAGTGTTCTTGAAGCTACAAACATGAGTTTGACCAAGCTGTGGGAGGCAGTGGAAGACAGGAGTGCCTGGCGTGCTCTGGTCCAAGGGGTCACAAAGCATTGGACATGACTAAACAACTAAACAACAACAAAGCTGAGCAGCATTGGATGAATGTGTATACACTCTTAATTTCCCAGATGACAAAAGGAGTTTGAAACAGGGAGTTTTGAAAACTTTTTTTTTAAACTTTCATTTTTAAAAGATGGCAACCAATTTATTTTAATTGAGACAGGGATTTATCCATATAAGTAAAATAACACCATTCTAATGATAAAAAGTATTGAAACCAATAATGAAATGATGGCAGCAAACGGCTAGACTACATCTCTCTCTCTTACTAGCTTACTGTATAATAAGATTGTAATGCGGTTTTCGCATTGCAGCATCACTCCCCAGGTCACAGTAAGGGAAGTGACATCAGGTGATGTTGCATTGAGTAGATTCACATTCAGTAAGGCCACACTAAGTAGAGCCATTCTGGTTAATGGTTGGATAAAGGGAACTGTAGCATGGCTCGTTCACGTGCAGGAAAACTAGACGGAAACCCTGGAAAGCTCACAGTATGCTATGACCGCTGGGAGCTCTTAGGAAGTCATTCATTCAGCAAAGGGTTGACCTCATCTGAATTGATTGATTGATTGATTGATTGAATACATTTATACCTCACCTTTCCTCTTCTCCCTGTCTCCATTCTTACCTGCACAACAACCCTGTGAGGTAGGTCAGGCTGAGAGGCAGTGACTGGCCCACGGTCACCTGGTAGGATAAAAATACAAAGATGGTAAAATAATACCCTTATCAGGATGAACACTCGCATCTTTTAAATTCTGTGTTCTGTACTCTCTGTATTTCATCTCCCTGAACTTTTAAAAGAGCTAATTAAAACTGGGAAACACCCCCCACCCTGTTCAAAGGCTGGCAGGTATTTATGATTGAAAGCTTGGTGGTTATTTAATAATTAGTGAGTGGCAAAAGGGCAGGGGGAATGGGGTGGGGATTTGAATGGGGCAGAGAGATGCTCCTACTTCATCCTGGCAACAATGGAAATTAATAACCCATCATTGTTCACATCAGTGGGATGGAAAACGGGGAGTGCTTTAGAGAGCTCTTTAGAACATCATGAGGAACTGGTAGGGGTTCTCAAACAGAAATTAGACAGAATGGCAAGCTAATTATTAGCTGAAACAATGAGAACACAAACAAAACACAACGTAAACGGACGCTACATTTAATTATAAGAGCTAGCAAACCTTAACCTTTCCATTAAAATTGAATATTGCTGATACAAATGGACATCTATACTAATTTAGACTCCCCACCCAACACCCTTCCTCCAAATTTAGCAGGAGGATTAAATTTGTATGATCAAAACTGAACACTTTGCAATATAGCTCTTTTGATCAGCTTTCGGAGGATCAGAGATGTGCCGCAAGATGCTTAGCTTTAATCCAGCAAGTCTGGTTCTTGAGCTGCTAAATTGCTCAATAACCATGACTCTGTGCAGATATTTGGTTTAAGGGTGGAGGAGGTAATGATCACACCAGGCCTGAGCCCCTCACTCTTCTTGATATCTATATATTGCACATTACAGATTTGGTTCATGCTTAGAGTAATGTAAGCCCCGTTGAGCTCAATGGTTCTGCACTAAGCATAACTCAGTTTGAATTCTGTACGAAGAGTCAAGCCCTATCATTAGGCAGAACGAGGCAGCAGATGCTGCAGTGCAGAGAGGCCTCTCTAGTAGGGGTCCTCTCTAGTAGGCGTGCATAAATGGCCTGCCTAGTCCAGTTAGCAGGTCCTGTCTGTGGAGGGGGCATTGGGTGGGGGCAGCAGATCTGACCTCCAAGGAGCGTGCCTTCATGGCAGCAGCAGCGGGTGATGCATTCCTCGGAGGCCAGATCTGCTGCCTCTGTGGAGCCTGCTGTCTGAGGTGGTTGCCTCCCCTTGCCTCATAGGTGGGCCTCTAGTTCTGTTTGCTTCATTCTCCTGGCTGAGTTCTACAATAACATTGCTGAGAGTGAGGAGGAGGAAGTTGACAGCCCTTCTACTGGATGTAAGTAGGTAGGGAATCAAGGAGTAGGGCTGAGTGAGGACAGCATCAAGTTGGTGGGGCAGCATTCCATTTGCCCTAAGGGACCAGGCTCCACTGTCTCAAACCTTGGTGTAATTCACCTAAATCAAGGGATGGGGAACATATGGCCTTCTAGATGTTGTTGGACAATGTTTCCCATCATAAGAACGTAAGGACATAAGAAGAGCCAAGCCAATGACCCATCTACTCCAGCATCCTTGTCTCACAGAGGCCTACTGGAGGCACTTGGGAAACCCACAAGCTGGACCTGAGAGCAAGAGCACTCTCCGTTCCTGGCCATGCTGCCTGGGGATTCTGGGAGCTGGAGTCTAATGACATATGGAGAGGCATCAGTTCCTCACCTAAATGTTCCCTTTGTTGTCAGCTGATGTGTTGGATGCATGCATTTCTTCCTCCTTGTTATTCAAACTGCTGCAATGCCATCTATGGAAGCGTTCTGCCTTTGTTACCTTCTTTGTCAATAGAGATTGAGTATCCGAGTCTCCATGGTAATGTGACCCCATATTTCCTGTTTCTTGGGCACGGTACAATTGACATAATTATGTCTGCTTGCTGAATGGGAGGCATCATTTGTGAGTTTTTAGTTTTTAATAGCGTCGTGGTTCAAGCAGAGAGATGGTGTTTCATTCTAATTCATCTCGTATGGTTCAAAAGCATCAATTCTTTGGCGATCAGCCTTCTTTATGGTCCAGCTCTAACTTCCATACATCACTACTGGGGAAAACATAGCTTTAACTATACGGACCTTTGTCGGCAAGGTGATGTCTCTGCTTTTTAAGAAAAGCACTAAGGCAAATTCAGACATGGAAGGTCCCTTTATGATAATCATAGCCATGCCCTCATCTAAGATTATACAATAAACTTATAATTGTGCAACAATCATAATAAATAGGGATGCATTGCAACAATACCTTATAGCAAGACCTACCATGGTCTGTGTATGTACATGGGCAAGTGATTTGGAGTGCTCCAATATCTTCCTTCCGCGTGACTTAGGTTGTGTTTTCTGCGAAATTCCATTATATGTGACAGAATTTGTATACTCTTCCCTTGAAACTGAAGCACCTTGTGTTGGCAGGTTTACTTTGGAGCACACAGAACAACTCCTCCTTGGTGTTCTTCCTACACACCTTTTCCAGACCGTCACCCTAGGAGCCAATCCTCACTGGTTCACTAGACTCCTTTCACTCTGATTGACTCCAAACCTCCCATTTCAAGCTGATTGTATGGAACTAAGAGGTTTCAGGCTGGGACCCTGCTGCAGGAAGAGTAACTCGTCTCTGAGCCGCAACCTTGGACCACAATAGCACTGAGCTCACTTAAAGAAGGGGAGAGGAAACTGTGGCCTTCCAAATGCTGCTGTAACTACAGTTTTCATCACTTCTGCCCATTGACTTTGCTGCCTGGGATTGATGGGCCTTGCAATCCAATGAGAGAAAGTCGCTATGTGCACTCAGGTAGCTACTGTGCTCTCAAGAGCTGGGGAACTCTAGCAGCTTAACCATGGACTCTGTCTGTAGCCTTGGGCTAGCCACTTCGTAACCTCACAAAGATGCCCCTTCAGCATCTGCAGTATGGAACTGTTGTTGACATCTTTATGAAGGTCAAAAGTGAGGGGGAAGGGGGAGGCAGACAGTGCCTGCCAACTGGACTAGGGAGGCCACTTATGCATCCCTACAAGAGAAGACAGAGATTTGCACAAAATTTGCAAGTGCTGATTTATAAGCATCAATGCCAATTTAGAGAAAACTGTTGTTTCAATAGAAAGGCAATTGTTATCACTGTAACGCGGGGTAAAGACAGTGCCCATGTGGTCTGTGTGCTTCCTCAGCCTGCTGTCTAGGTACCAGAGGTGGATTTATTTATTTATTTATTTTAAAAGATATTTATTGAAGTTTTACAAAAACATAAATTTGAAAAGGTCATATAAAAAGAAAGAAATACAAAAAAAAAACCATAGAAAAATACATGAAAAAGAAAAAAGAAGAATAAAAACAAATCCATTTTTTGTAACCCTAACTCATTATCTTATTTCCTTGGCTTCCTCACACCTCCCCTTTTTGTATTCCCATTTAAGTAATCAAATCAGCAAATCCTTACCCTCTTTCGTTTATCTTAACTCTGTATCTTAACATATTATAACTCTATATTTTCATCCATTAACAATTCAATTTTGCATACTCTTGTTAACTTTGTTGCTAATGCCACTTATTTTCAATCCAACATCATTTTAACATTCATTAATTTTACAGTGTTTCTGCAGATAGTCTTTAAATTTCTTCCAGTCTTCTTCCACCAACTCTTCTCCCAGGTCTTGGATTCTGCCAGTCATTTCTGCCAATCCCATATAGTCCATCACCTTCATCTGCCACTCTTCCAGGGTGGGTAAATCTTGTGTCTTCCAATACTTTGCAATCAGTATTCTTGCTGCTGTTGTTGCGTACATAAAAAAAGTTCTGTCCTTCTTTGGCACCAATTGGCCGACTATGCCCAGGAGAAAGGCCTCTGGTTTCTTCAGGAAGGTATATTTAAATACCTTTTTCATTTCATTATAGATCATCTCCCAGAAAGCCTTAATCTTTGGGCACGTCCACCAAAGGTGAAAGAATGTACCTTCATTCTCTTTACATTTCCAACATTTATTATCGGGCAAATGATATATTTTTGCAAGCTTGACTGGTGTCATGTACCACCTATAAATCATTTTCATAATATTCTCTCTTAAGACATTACATGCCGTAAATTTCATACCGGTGGTCCACAACTGTTCCCAGTCAGCCCAGCCAGTTCCCCTGAACTGGGTGCTGGGCCAAGGGGGGTGTCGCAGGGCATCACAACTTTGACATAGTGCACACTCAAAATGGATGGCAAGTGGCGGGGGGTGGGGGACTCTTACAGGGCTCTGCTGAAAGACCAAAGTATGCCAGTGCAGGAACTGACTGTCAATAGACTATGGTTACCAGATGTTCCCGTTTCCTGGGGACAGTCCCCGGATTTACAAATCTGTCCCTGGACAAAATCTGTCCTCGGAATGCATTTAACATCCCTGGATTTATTTTTTAAGTGTTGTAGATTTATTAGTAGGGAATGAAAGTTCCATGATTGGTTCAATGGCACAGGAGACAACATATGGGGACTTCCAGCAAGGCAAAATGGCGGGTGGCACGGCAGTGAGCAGCTCCTGAAGCCAGCCAGAGCCAACTGTGCTACCAGGCTGACTCCGGGCTGCTGAGACTGCCACTGCCAGTGCCGAGGGGGAACCAGGGACACCCAGCGCATCAACTGGGGGAACTGCTGACCCCCTTCCCTGTGACCCAAATTGAGCCAGGAGCAAGAGCGCCCAGCCACCCTGCTGAATGCCCAGCGGCACTCTGGGGCGAGAAAAACCCCAGAGCCAATGCAGGGAGAAGGAGGAGAGGAGAAGGAGAAGGAAGAGAAAGAAAAAGGAATGAGAAAAAAGAGGGGAGCCCCGACCTTGCCGCTGAGGAGAGGTAGGAGAGCACCGGGAGGGCAAGGACACATGGCCAAGCCCAGGCCCTGCCCTACTCCACGGCGGCTAGGACTTCAAGAGAGCAGGCCAGGGCCCAGAGGAAGGCTGTGCGACAGAGGAGACCACAGAAGAGAAGATATTACTTCTTTTTTTAAAAAAAAGAACAACACAACTTTTAAAAAATAACTTTTTTTTCCTCTTTTTTTAAAAAAGTGTCTCCGGATTCTTCGAAAAAAATCTGGTAACCTTACAATAGACAGCTTTGTCTTTAAACTAGGCTTGGGTCAGACTACCTCTGACAGTTCTTCAAATAAAAAAGTAGGACACGTGGCCACTCTATATTGGATGCTTTAGCAGAGGGCAAATTTTCGAAATCAAGAGTTTAGCCATCACCGCATGTATTGTTCCTTGTAGACATTTTCATTCCACGGTCCTTGACAGACATGAAAGAGCTCAGATGTTCAAGTCTGGCCTCAATTAACTTTTGATTTCAATAACTGTTCAGACAGCCTTCTGCTGTACAAATTGCAATGCAGCCTTGCCTTGTACTGCTGGAAACGTTGATACATTTGCTCACTAGGCCTGGCTCCTGTGTCAATCTGTATTCATGGAATAAACATGTGGATTTAGACACCTTGTTGCTAGGACTGAGGACGTCTCCCTCCTCCCACCCTTGTTTTAACTGGGACAGTGTGTTGGACTTGCAGTTGGCTCACTTGCTGATCAGCGATGAACCTTTCAGCTGGTTTTTGGGCACAGCTCATATATTCAGCCATCTATATAACAACAATCGCAGTGTCATTATTCACCATGGCTACACCACTTCCAGGATCAGAGGTAGCATGGAGGTCTATAACTAGACCTGACTGCTATGCTCTTCTCTCCATTGTTGGAGGCAGTGATGTTCCTGAATTCTAGTTGCAGGAAAATGCAGGAGAGAGTGGTCTTGTGCTTGGGTCTGGATTGTGCACTTCCCAGAGACACCTGGAAGGCCACTGTGAGAACCGGATGCTGGACTAGATGGGCCATTGGATTGATCCAGCAGCCTCTTCCGATGTCCTTGAGATTACCAGTTGCTAGAGAACAACAGCATTGTTTATTTATTGAATTTATATACCATCCTATACCCTCGGGTCCCAGGGCAGTTCAAAGAATACGATACGATATAATAATCTTTATTGTCATTGTCCCATACAAAACAACGAAATTGAGAAAACTCTACATCAGACATTCAAAAACCAACAAGCCTGCTATCCCTGCTATCCCAGCCTGGTTAGCACCCTAAAAACTCTGATACCCTATAATTAAGTACAATATACTCCCATAGAGACTACCTTACACTGCGTTTAAAACCAAAATCGCATTTGGATAGAAACTGTTTCTCAGGCGGCTAGTCCTAGTCTTTATAACCCTGTACCTTCTTCCAGAAGGCAGAAGCTGAAAGAGATCATTTCTGGGGTGCGCACTATACTGCACTATCTCTGCAGCTTTCTTATGACTCCTGGAAGTGAAGATTTGATCCAAGGTGGGAAGAGTGCACCCAATTATTCTCTCTGCAGTCTTTACAACCCTGGACAGCATTGTTAAATGGAAGATTATGGCTATCAAGATTATTGCCATCATTTCCTCCCATTTGTCCTCTTTCCATAGGTATCTGGTGAACCACTGTGGGAAACGGGAGGCAGGAACACTAGAACTCATGGACATGCAATGAAGCTGAAACTTGGAAGATTCTGGAGAGATAAAAGCAAGTCCTTCTTGTGGCTCATACTTAAATTATGGAACTCACTCCCGTGGGAGGCAGTAATGGCCACCAACCTAGATGGCTTCAAAAGAAGATGCATGGAGGAGAAGGCTATTGATGGTTATTAGGCATGATGGCTAAGCTCTGCCTCCATGTTTGGATGTAGCAATGCTTCTGAATACTAGTTTCTGGGAACCACAGGAGGGAAGAGTGCTTGCAGGCTTCTCACACACATCTCGTTGGCCACTGTGAGAATGGGTTGCTTGACTAGATGGGCTATTGGCCTGAGCTCTTCTTTCATTCATAGTAATTCTCAGCTGATGTAGTAGGATTGCCAACTAGGATTTTCTTGGGTACAGGATGCTGTTTGTACCTGGGTTCCCCCTCCCGGGGATGCCTGGTCTGGCCATGGAGACAGCTCCTTCTAGCCCTCTCCTGAGGTCCAGATGTGCCCCCTCAATGTAACCCTGTGTTTCAGGGATACTGAAGGTCATAAAGGGCTCCAATCATAGGAACTGCAATCCAATTGTGAAACGGCAATAAATAGGCATTCCGTTGATAGCAGCTAATTGCAAGAGTTTGGCAGGCTGATGATGCTACGCAGAGCTGCCAGGTGCAAATTTACTCTCCCAACCTCCACTGCGTGGGATGTGTAACCTTTACATAATCAACACATTCCCTTTGGGAAGACCTGCTTCATCGCAGCAGGACAATGGCAAAAAAAAGGAGTGTGAGGTTCTGAATCACAGCGGATTGCCTTGCCAAGCGAATCTCTGGGTGGGCTGTAAACAGTAGGGGAGCAGCGGCAGGATGTGTTTGGTGCCTTTGAGAGCTGCAATTCTTTGTTTCCCCTATTGTCTGAGCTGTGAATACTATCACATTTTGCAATTATTCAAGATGCAGCCTCGCTTCCATTTTATTTTGCTGTGCTCAGAGGTGCCCCCGAGGAATATCCACAGCCTGCTCTGCCTTGGTAAACCTAAAGAGTTTAATAGCTCCTTTAAGCACTCCTTGTTATAGCATTTATGTTGTCATCACTATTTTGAAATAAAGCAGGTCCAGGAAAATGGAGGGGGACATATTGACATGGCCTTGGATGAAGGTCAGTTGCTCTGATGGGGAGATAGATCCACTCCCCAGTTCTTGACACAACTGCTCCCCAGTCCTCTCCATGTCGCTCCCCAGAACTACCACCTCTTCCTCTGAATCACAAGGGACGCAGGTGGTGCTGTGGCCTAAACCAGTGTTTTTCAACCTTTTTTGGGCAAAGGCACACTTGTTTCATGAAAAAAATCACGAGGCACACCACCATTAGAAAATGTTAAAAAATTTAAGGCTGTGCCTGTATTGACTATATATAAAGTAATTCTCTTGAATAGGAATCAAATAAACACAAAGAAAGTATTTTATAATTACTTTATTATGAAATAGTAAGTAAACAGAAATATGAAAAATTATAAAATACTTTATTTTTAAATCTTTCGAATTTTTCAATTTTTCCCACGGCACACCAGGCAACATCTCGCGGCACACTAGTGTGCCGCGGAACAGTGGTTGAAAAACACTGGTCTAAACCACTGAGCCTCTTGGGCTTGTCGATCAGAAGGTCGGCGGTTTGAATCCCTGCAACGGGGTGAGCTCCCATTGCTCTGTCCCAGCCAGCCTAGCAGTTCGAAAGCATGCCAATGCAAGTAGATAAATAGGTACCACTCCGACGGGAAGGTAAACAGCGTTTCCGTGCAATCTGGCTTCCGTTACAGCGTCCCGTTGCACCAGAAACAGCTTAGTCATGCTGGCCACATGACCAGGAAAGCTGTCTGTGGACAAACGCTGACTCCCTCGGCCTGAAGGTGAGATGAGCACTGCAACCCCATAGTCGCCTTTGACTGGACTTAACTATCCAGGGGTCCTTTACCTACCTTTTACCTGAATCCCGAGACACCCCTGGCACAGAAGCCACCCTGTCTCCAGCAAGAACAATACAATGCGCTTCTACTTCCCAATATTTATATTCTCAACTAGCATAAAGTAGCTGACAGTTTCAGTGACAAGCTTTAGGAGAGGCAAGGCTGAAGCTTAGCTTAGACTACTGCAGGCAAGCCAATACTGGTTAACATGACACATCAGAAAGGAATGAGTATGTTATAAAATCAAGGTTGAAATGTCAGTTCTCATGTATTGTGCTATGTATTGGACTGAGAAGCTAACGGGAACATGATGCTCTCCATACTGTGTTGAAAGGCATGGTTGTAGCTGAAAAGGAGTGGGTCCGAGATATTAATTCTCTAGGATCAGGAACATCTTTTTGTCCTGGAATGTATTATCTTATAGAAGAGCATTGAAAGGTGACTAATAGAGTGTGAGCTGAAGTGCAGAAACCAGAGGGGCTGTGCGTCAAAAGTATTATTTTATTCTTGTATTTATTTGTAAGAGTATTCACACACCAGACTCTCATAAAATATCAGGGCAGTTATTTAGAGGGAGCTGACCTGGAACTGTATGTTGTAAAAATAAAAGTTGCTCCTACAGTAGTCATGTTTTGTGTCTGTGTTGCATGAACATGTTGTTCAGCTGCTATCATGATTGTATCTCCCTATACATATAAAAATGTAAGGTTGCCATCGCACAGCCCCCATTGGAGGATCTGTAGTGCTGCATTACAATCTTGGATTTCCATGAAGGCAGGGGAGCAAAAGGGGAAAACGGTGGTTGGCAGGATTTGAGTCAAGCAAGGATGGAGTAAATTGAAAGGAAAATGCATTTTTTGGTATAAAAATATCTATAAAATTGATTTTCAGGTATTACAACAATAAAAGAACAAAAGAAAAAAACCACAACGAAAACATAGGAAGTCCAAAAAGAAGCTTCTCTCAGGGTTATCTCCAGTGAACATACTATTGTTTTCCAGAAAAGAGTTTAAGATATAAATAGAAAATTGCATGTTTTCTTTTTACAATGGCAGATTTGAGTAAAAACCTTGATATAATGGACTATCTCAGGGCTCTGCAGCCTTTAGTTCTCTCACCCGAGGCAGCTGAGAAATGGAAGAGGGAGAAGTTTGATCACAGTGAGAAGGGAGGAACACTGAAAAGAAATAAGTGGCTATTTTCAAAAAGTCCCCTCAAAAAAAAAACTTATTGATTTTGCAATGATATACATTAAATGAACATAATAAACAATGAGAAAATATAAACATCTCCTCTCCACTTCTCACACCAGAAGCCAGGGAAGTGTTCTTGTTTTCCATTGTATGATCTTCACTCGTGGTTGTTTACTGTCTATTTTTACCATTCCTTCAGCAGGCATATTGTATATCTTATTTGTTTATTTACTGCATTTATATCTCACCTGTTTCTCCAAGGAGCTCAAGGTGATATGCATGGTTCTCCTTCTCCTCATTTAATTTCACAACCACCCTGTGAGGTAGGTGAGGCTGAGACGGAGTGACCGGCCCAAGAGCGCTCCCAGAGAGCTTCATGGCTGAGTGGGGATTCGAACTGTGAGCTCCCAGGCCAGGTCCTAGTCCAACCCTCTAACTGCTATTCCACATTGGCTCCCATATCATCACTGTCTCCATCAATCAAAGGAACCAGAACACACACAAGCATAGTTCTAACAAAGGGAAAGCAATCAGATAGTCCAGAACTGCCCTAATGTAGCTGACATGGTGTTCTCCAATTCCAGATGTATTAATATGTCTAATAAATGGCCACCAACTGGCACAGAAAGCTTCTGGTTTCTTTCCCCCCTTCAATACTGCTACAATATTTTGCTGCAGGTTCCACTTGCTCCCTCTGCAAGTGCTGCTGCCTATGTAGCCCAAATTGCTGCCAGAAATAACAATTTCCTGCCCTTTCATGATACCCTGAATCAACTGCCTGAGACGGATGCCTCAGTCTGTCTAATTGTAGGACTGGCTCTGTTTATGCATCACTTTGGTTGCATGATTTATTTTATGCTGTACTCTGTTGGACACTCCTGGTTGGGGCACCTGTTTCTACAGTCCTCCTCTTGCTTTGTGGAAAGCTACACAGGGAATTCTCAACTCATGGCTTTTATTAGGCATTAAGTCTTACACAGCACCCTCTCCTTACCCCAGCCAACACCAGTGATGCCTCCCCCTGCATGTTAAACCAGTCTTCTTGCATTAGGGGTTTACACCAGGGGTGGGAACTGTATTGACCCACTGCTGCCTTCATTCCCTTACCCCTCACTCTCTAAATTTACATGTAGGGACAGGCCCCACCTGTCAATTGGGTGATAGGGTGCTTTGAAGTCCCTTCCTCCCCAAACCTCTGAACTTCAAAGCACCATGCCGGGCTTGAAAAGAGCCTTGCTGGATCCACTGAAGTACTGATATCCCCTAGTCCCCATCCAGATCTATGGTTCTCAGAGTTTCCTGTGATGAGGGTCTAATTGTTACACAACAGGGAGGGGAATAGAGGCCTCCTAACAACTCTCAGTGCCCTTAACAAATGACAGCTCCCAGAAATCTTTGGCAAAAGTCCATGCCTGTTTAAAGTGGTATCATGCTGCTTTAAATGTATGGTGTGAATGAAAAAGCCACTATTTGCTATTTTGGAATATTTATGTTTTCCTAATGTACTTCGGCTTCTATTCAGTGAAAGCCACAGAAATAGCAACAAACTCTGGACCAGGGACACAGTGTTCTAACGATAAATGAAGGAACTGTGACCCCATCAAGGCTTGCTAACACAGAAGTTCGACACACTTTTGAGGTGGAAATCAAGCATCTTTTGTACATGCAACAAAGGAAGAAAGCAAAGGAACGGCCTTGGGAGCCCTATTAGGCCACTTAAGCAAAACAAAACAAAATAAATATCCTGTCAAGAGTCAGGATATTTTTATGGAAGCTCTGGAAAGCATGTTTTCCAGACATTTTTCGCTGTCTGCTTTCCAGCTAGTTTAATAAAAAAAGCAGCATCTGGATTAGGTATGGTTATTGAACAGCACTGCCATTTTCACAGACCAAGGGTTGACTTGTTTATTCTACATTCCACCCCTTCGAGATAAATGTTATGTACCCAAGGGGCAGCTCACAAAGCACTTGAGTATAACAAAATAGGAAATAGGAAATGAAAGTATACAACCCCCACCATCAAAAGCAGCAGCATCCATTTCAAATAGACAGAAATAGCAATAACAATATAAGCAATTTTTAAATATAAAAAAATCATTGAGCAAAATATTTCTAGCCCATCTTTCTGCCTCACAAAGTAGAACCCTCCATCCTAAGACGGCCAGCAATGAAGGGTTGATTCTAGTGCTAATCCTACTCAGAGCAAACCTATTGAAGTTAATAGGCAATACTAACATAGGCCCATTAATTTCAATGGGTCTAGACTGAGTAATATTTAGTTTGACAGGACCCTAACTTGTATTTTAATTTAAAAAAGCAAACAGCAATCAGCAGCAAAAGCACCAAAACAAACCCAAGACAAGAAAACCCATTAATTAAAATATGCAAACAGAAAAAGGAGAGACCTTAGTTGTCTTCCCAAGGGAAGTCAAAACGAAACAGCTTAACTCAATGTTAAAATGTATATAGAGGGAACCAAATGAGCCTCCTGCAGTTAGGAATCTCAAAGCCTTGGTGCCACAAGCAAGATGTCCTTGGTCACAACATGCATTTAAAGCAAATTTATAGCACTTTAACAGTCAGGTAGGATGGGGAAAAGCTCCCACCTGGTACCCTGGAGTGTTGCTGCCACTCAGCAATGCTGAGCTCGATGGCTTAATGGTCTGACTCTGCATAAGGCAGCATCCTATGTTCCTTACTATAGATGCTGGATTGATCTTGGGAAGTTTGGCATGCAGAGCATCGGTTTCCCCGTTCAGACTTTATATATTACCTTCACAATAGCAAGCATTGGGATAACTAGTGGCTGTTTCCTCTTGGCTTGAGAAAAAGCTATGGGCAGTGGAGGCTGGTCCCCATTAGGACTGGTAGGGCAAAAAGCAGGCGGGGCAACAGTAGGAGGAGCCAGTGTCAGTGATGGTTGGAGCCACCGGATTCTAGTTTTGACCCCACTGACCTCCTCCCTTATAAGTTGTACAAGGGCAACATTGAATCCAAGGAGGAAGAAGCTGAGTAGTGGCAGGCAGTACAGTGGTACCTCAGGTTAAGTACTTAATTCATTCTGGAGGTCTGTTCTTAACCTGAAACTGTTC
Source organism: Podarcis filfolensis (assembly GCF_964270895.1). Taxonomy (NCBI): domain Eukaryota; kingdom Metazoa; phylum Chordata; class Lepidosauria; order Squamata; family Lacertidae; genus Podarcis; species Podarcis filfolensis. Next base: position 32,133,198 of record NC_139611.1, on the reverse strand, counting down.
TTAACCTGAAGCACCACTTTAGCTAATGGGACCTCCTGCTGCTGCCGCGCTGCCGGAGCACGATTTCTGTTCTCATCCTGAAGCAAAGTTCTTAACCCGAGGTACTATTTCTGGGTTAGCGGAGTCTGTAACCTGAAGCATATGTAACCTGAAGCGTATGTAGCCTGAGGTACCACTGTAATGTCTTTGGAGAAGATGGTGCCCTGATTTTACTATCCTTTCCTACCTGTGGTCTTTTATTAGAAATTAATGTGCACTCCTCTTAAACAATTTTTTACAAAATGGCTACCACAGGTCCTGAGCCAGGGATCCTAGAATGGTAAATCTTAGGTGCTTGACCCTTATCTCCGTCACACAAATAGTGAAAATATTTCAAGCTCTTCTGTTCCCAACATGACGGCTAAGCAGACAGGGCAAGAAAAACCTCAAGAAGATTATGCCACCTTTGCAGGGCTTGTTCTACAGTTGAGCAACAATGTATTTCAAGAATGGTGGACGACAACAACTCCTCTGAAATAAGAAACAGCTTGCCTCTCAGAAGCTCTATAGGACTTAGCAAAAACAGCAGATGGAGCCTCTGAACAAAACATCATGAATAGAACAGCTGTAAAGCAAATCAAATGCACACAGGTCAATGTAAAACTTCAGCTTGAGGACCTCTGTGATTGCAGAAGACAATTAAATATTAAGGCTGGGGAAAAGGATCCAGTCACTGCATTCACAGACTGGATACTACTTTCCCTACTGCTAAAGTGCAACTGCAAGTTTAAGAACGTATTCACCACTCGCTGAGACTGAAACCTAAACCAGGTGAGAGACAAGGGACATCATAAAACAATTTGCACGTTTCTTGGTTAGAAATTCTTTAACGCAGCTCTTTTGTGCAGCGGGGGTCTGTTAAATGCAAGGTCCAAGAGGCATAAAAGGAGGAGGAAACTGCCAGGCAGGGCCACTTCCTAGGAGTAAGTAAGAAGGCAGTCAGGTGGGGGCTGGTTTAGGGCAGTGTGAAGCTGGCGGGGCAGTTACCCATTTGCCCCAATGGCTTAGCTTCCACTGCCCAAGCAAACAGCCCCTGCACTTTCTAGAATAAACCTGTCACTTAGACTTCCTAATCGGGTGTATAGTACATCATGTTATGAGCCATTATTACTAGAAGACATTAAGCTGACACACCATATGATTCAGTGGATGTCCTCAGATGCTTCCACATACTTAGACACCGATGAACACCCACATATAAAGACAAATGAGGACACCACAGAAGTGAGCATAAGATAAGCACATGAGATCAGACCAAAGGCCTGTCTAGTCTGATTCTCTTTTTTATTTTTTTTATATTTTATTTCCATGCTTATTACATACAAAAACGGGAATAATAATAATAATAATAATTTATTTGTACCCTGCCCATCTGGCTGGGTTTCCCCAGCCACTCTGGGCAGCTTCCAACAAAGATTAAAAATACATCAAAATGCCACACATTAAAAACTTCACTGAACAATACTGAAAAGGGGGTACAACTTAAGAGGGGAGGGAAAAGGAAAGAAAAGGAAATTTACACAATCTGTTATTAAGATAAAAATTATGACAAAAATTTGTGATTACAATTTCATGTTACAATAAAAGTAAAAAATCTCATTATCTTTTATACCCGCCTTCCCATTTATTCCTTAATTCTTTTTGCATAAATTTACTGCCATATCAAAATACTATTTATGTTAATATTTTCACAATTTATAAATGTTTATATTTATATAAGCAATTAATAAAAACTGCTGGGATCACTCAAAAGCTGCTACAGAGTTTAACATGGTATAATTTTGTTTAAGATATATTCTGAAGGCCTCCCATTTTGATACAAACTCAATTCTCAGTTTGTTTTTTATTTTTTCAGATAGACTATCTAATTCAGCATATTCAGTCAATTTTCGCATCCACTGTTGTCTAGAAGGAATTATGTTGCTCGTCCATCTTGTAGCTATAAGAACTCTCGCTGCCACTGTTGGATACAAAAAAAGATCTTTAATTTTTTTAGGAATATCTGTCTAGTCTGATTCTCATGTTGGCCAACCAGAGGCCTCTGAGCAGAGATGCCCATGAGCAGAACAGCCTTCTCCCTCTTCTGTTTCCCAGTAACTAGTTTTCAGGGACATACTGCCTCTGATCTTGAAGGTACTACATGGCCATCATGATGACAACTAGTAGGCTTTGGAAATAGCCTTAGCCTGCACAAATTTGTGTAAGCCCCTTTCAGTGCCCATTATGTTGGCATCCATCGCTAGATCTTGAGGTAGTGACTAAATAAGGAAGTAAATAAGTACTTCCTTTTGTCTGTGTGGCATACACAACTCTATTACCTACAGAGGACGGGGGCAGGGAGCGGGGGAACCTGAGCACGAAAGGTTTCTGCTTCCCAGCAACTGGCAGCAGGACAACATTTTCTCTGCCTAATGATAGGGCTGGCCCTGATTCCAGATAGTAGCTGTGGAACCCCCTCCCCAAAATATTCCTTTTTTAAAGACTGCTTTGTTATCAGAATAAAAAGGGGGTCAGCAACAGAATCCAAGAAGCAAAGAGAGAGAGAAGTCAGTCTCAAAACAGGGCATTCTCTCTCACACACATACATGGGACACATCCAGGCACACAATAACCCCTGTCCCCACAGCTAATCTGTGATTTATTGCCCAGGGCTGTGTTAATACTGTACTTTAAAAAGGTTTGTTGTTGTTGTTGTTGTTGTTTCTGCTGCCTGGGTGGGATAAAAAATTACCCAGGGCTCCCCATCAGGTACCTGAATTGGGGGGTTGGGCACTCTCAGTACAGACCATTTAATGATGATAAGCAACATATTTGTACAAGGCAAAACCAATTATTCATTCAAAGAAGTAACCAACGCCGTGTTCCTATCCCAGAAACAATGTGATTTTGTGTCGATCACATTTATTCTACAGGAGAGGTAAAGGACTAAGGGGGAAGTGATGGCTTATGTTGCCAAATAAATTCTTTCTTTTATCAATTCCCCCCCACAAGAGCTCTGGGGAAATGTTGGAGAAGACTTTCAGTTAGGAAGAAAGAGAGAAAGAGATTGTCAAGAAATAGCAGGTTACCCTTGCACATCTTGCACATGGTTGCTTCATCTCCCAAGAACTAGCTGTTCTTGGCCTGCTAGAATGTGTGACAATCTGCCTCCCTCCTGCCTCTCATCGGTAGCTAAGCTTTCAGGAGACCTGGGGAGATCGAGACCCTTGATGTTGCTAAACCCAAATTGCATTAATAAAAGATGATGTTAGTGGGCTCTAATCTGGCCAGCCTTGAACTAGCAGGCATCCAAAAAACCATACACAGGCCACGTTTCCATCCCCACGTATATGGCACGTTGCAATAGGCATCATATTGAAACATAATCCAGGAAGGTAGGAAAACATGCTGTTTTGTTAAAATACATGCAAGGCGTTAAAAAAAGAGAGCTTGCAAAGTTGCATCTCCTGGTTGGTCTGCTCCCTCGCCACCCCACAAAGGCTACCATCTGCCTTGTGGGAAGGATCCTGATATAATCTATGCTACTGTATTGTATTTTTAATTATGCATTTTCATTGGTGTTGCTAGTAAGCTGCCTTCGGAGGATCAGTATCCTGAAAGGTTGGATATAAAGATTTGAAATACGGAAGTAATAGGGGGATTGCACAATGGGGCTTATTCAACCTAGCAAGCATGTTTATGATGGCAGTTTAACAGTGCAATCTTATACATTTCCAGTTAGAGCAGGGGTCAGCAAACTTTTTCAGCAGGGGGCCAGTCCACTGTCCCTCAGACCTTGTGGGGAGCCCGGAGTATATTTTTTGGGTGGAAATGATCGAATTCCTGTGCCCCACAAATAACCCAGAGATGCATTTTAAATAAAAGCACACATTCTACTCATGTAAAAACACACTGATTCCCAGGCCATCTGCGGGCTAGATATAGAAGGCGACGGGGCCAGATCCAGCCCCTGGGCCCTAGTTTGCCTACCCATGAGTTAGAGGAAAGCCCCATTCAGTTCAATTGGATTTTCTCCCAGATCATGGAGCAAAAAGGATTGTAGCCTAAATCATGTTTGCTACATCTCTTTGTGGAAATTACTTACAAAGGAAACCTCTTGTAACAGAAAGTGAAGCCTCAACAGAGCAAGGCTCAGACTAACAAAAACCAATAAAATCTCTATTACTTCCAACTCAGGAAGGATTTATCCTTTAATCATTTGAATGCAGTGCCTTCTTGCATCTACTTAATGAGACAGCTCATTTTGTTCTGAGAATTACAGAGAGCATTGTGGTTTGTGGGCAATCAAACTAATAAGGTTGTTTATCGAAAAATGGATTACCAGGCAAGAATCTGACCATGGAAGCAGAGTGCCTGTTTCCAAGGGCTTCATTAATGGACACTTAAAACAAAAACAAAAAAACCATATGTTTACTGCAGGCTGTCACTCACCTAGCAAAAACAAAACACAAAAAATGACATCTATTCCACACCATAGTTATACACACACTTCCAAAGTTCCATCTCTTAGTTACACAAGTTCTTTCTGAAGGTGCAGTCCCATCAGACATCTTCTCTGTGGCCTGCCTATCTCTAGATCAACAAGTCTGGGACTTGCAAACAGGGATGCAGCTGGTCACCTGGGGTGAAGATACGGTAAATCTTTTCCAGGTGACCAAATGGGTAAAGTTTTAATTCTTCCTATTATTTTTCAAATTTATATAATGCCATTCATCTGAGGGTGACAGGGTGGTTTAACAATATAAAAACACACAAAAAAATTATTTATGCATTGCATTTATATCCCACTTTTCCCTCTCCAAGCTCAAGGTGGCACACATGGTTCTTCCTCTCCTCAGGTGAAATATACTCAGAGTCGAGAGTGGATTTCATGCTCTGTATTCAGCTCATAGTGGTGAGGAGGAATGAATGTCCCCTCAAAGTATCTGCTTTATATACATTATTTACACAATGGGCTGCACGTGATTGGCTAATTCTGGAATTCTCCTGTAGGCCAATCAGGTTGTGGATTCACTTCCATCTGGAGCCAGATTGGGTGGCTCCTGCAAACCAATCATACTGCTGCATTGTTCTAGGACCAATCCGACTGCTGCATTTTGGATACTATTGTTCTAGGACCAATTAGACTGCTGCATTTTGGATCCTATTCAACTCAGCACATAACATCTCATTTGATCCTCATAACAACCCAGTGAGATGAGCTGACAGAAGACTGTGATTGGTCCAGGGTCACCCAGTGAGCTTCGTGGCTGAGTGGAGATTTGAACCCTGGACTCCCTGAGACAGGAGTGTGCAAAGTGCTGGCAACTTCCTCACCCAGGATGTTGGTTTTCGTCAAGCTGATGGTGAGGCCAAACTCCCTGTAGCGTTGGGCAAAATGGTTGATGAGCCTCTGTAGAGCTTCTTTGGAGTGTGCTGGCAAGGCTGCAAACACATCTTTCAGATGAAGACCTGCCACACTTTTGTCTTGGGGCAGAGATGTGCCAGGTTGAGTCCCGTCGTTCCTGGAATGAAAGGACACACCTCACACCGCTGTAAATAAACCACACTTCCTAGTTTCCCATTGTTTGTGTTTCCCCTCTTATAAGCTCCCTGAAACAGAAGCATTGGCTGCTGTGCAATTTGATGCTTCTCCTTCTCAGGCTGAAAAACAAAGGATGGCCGTTTTTTCTTGTATACTGAACAGACAAGAGAATAGATGGGGTAGACATTGCCCTGGAATCCGAGTTTTCCAACAGGATTTGAAATGTTACATTGCCCCCTTGTGGCAGTTCTAATCAATTCCGAATCCTTCTCAGCTAGTCTATTTCATACAGCCTGGAAGGTTACAGGCTATACAGACTATAGCCCTTGATTTCTTTTAAGTATCCCTGCCAAACCACTTACTGAGACTGCACCCGACCATCGTGAGCTTGAGAGCAGACCCAAGGCGAGGCATTTAACGAAACCCTTCTTCTGCTGTGCACTTTAGATTATTTCTATTTAGGAGGGATGAGGAATCTGGTGGCCCTCTAGTTGGTTGTTGGACTATTTATTTATTTATCCCTAGCAAAGACTCAAGACAGATTACAACTAAAATAGGAACAGCTAAACACACACACACATATAAAGCAATCATTAAAAAAAACTTTAGTAGACTATATAATTTTATTTTGATATATTGTAATGCTTTGTTTGATATATTAATTTACATTGTCAACGTCTTTGAATTTTTTAAAATATATAAAGCAGTATTGAAATGATTTAAATAAAACTTGCTTAGAAGTAAGTCCTGTTGTATCACAGAGTATCACAGAATTGTACAGCTGGAAGGGACCCTGATAGTCATCTAGTCCAACCCCCTGAAATCTTTTGCCCAACATGGGGCTCAAACCTTCAGATTAAGAGTTTCATGCTCTGTTCAAAGAGAGTTTCTCTTTCTCTTTTGCGCACACATATACACACTCCCTCTCTATATGTATATGTTTTCCTATATAACGAAATAAAATGACACAAATGAAACAATAACAGAAACACTATACATAAACAATATACTCCCAACGTTGTATTGCATTCTATTTATTGCACTATCTTATGTTTCACTTTGCATGTGTGTGTTGTACTGAACCCTGCTCCCTGTTTGGCTGGACATAGGAGAGCTCTGCTGTTGTACCAATCTAAACCACCATCCTGTCTCCCCAATGACCAACCAGTTGCCCATTTTGGAATCCCGCAAGCGGAACCTGAGCGCAACAGCAACTCTCCCCACTTGTGATTCTCAGCAATTGGGATATGGAGGCACATACTGCCACTCAAAGCAGAGGTAGCAGAGACATCGCGGCTAGAAGCCACTGAAAAACGTATGTCTTTTAATTTTTAAATTTCTTTTAAAAATTTTTTTATTGAATAATACAAGAATATCAAATCAAATTTCAAACATATCCATATACACATAATTATTTACATATTTGCCAAACGAAGACTATAGAAAAAGATAAAGAAAGGGGGGGGGAAGAAAACATACTTTCCATAAACAATAATATGAAATTTGTACTTACACACATTACAAAATACAAATCTTAGTTAAAATATTTTAAAAGACTTCCACCGCCTAAACCACACGTCTTTTATTATCTAGTTCACTTTAACTCTGTTATTCACTTCCTTCCCTTAAGTTCTTCCCTAATCCATTAAAACTTTGTATTCTTTATAGTCCTCACAAGGTTAATCTAAACACAACCAAATTTTCGTGGTTGAGCCCTGTTTATGTAAATATTCGTTTAAACAATCGCACTGTTTCTGTACCATAGTTTTGGATTTTTGCCTTATTAAGTCCGTCAATTTAGCTAACTCCAGGTACTCACATAGTTTACTTAACCATTCTCTTTTTGTTGGGGTATTATTTCCTTTCCAGGGGCTGGCTATCAGTATTCTCGCTGCTGTTGTTGCATATAAAAATATATTGATTTTGTCTTTAGGGATATCTTTACTCAAGATTCCTATGTGTTAAGAGCAGTGCTGGATTTACGAATAAGCTAAACAAGCTATAGCTCAGAGCCCCAAAAAATTTAAAGGAAAAAAACCCTGGATGTACATTTCCAAAATATAAGATAAAAAACAAATAAAATAAAACCTACATCATTTTAAGTTAGAGCTTAATAATTATTTCACTATTAATATACTTCTTCTTAATTGCATTTCGGTTCAACAATTACTTTGATAAAATACATATTTTGTTATATACAAATGGCTTTAGATACCTATTAGGTCCATAAATTACCATACAGCATATATGCAACACAAAAAACAGCGACAATTTGTTGTTGACAAAGGGCAGCTGGACATATAAAGGGCCCCATTACATTCAGTAGCTTAGGACCTCATCAAACTTAAATCCTGCCCTGCTTAAGAGAGATTTCAGAGCTGTCTCTCTGCACTTTCCTTCTCAATCTTCCATTACTTCATTTTCCCCGCCCACTTCGAACGCTGGGACACCGCCCTGAAGTCTCAACGTTCCACAACTCCCCCGCTGCCAGCGCACCGATTGGCTCCCGCGACGTTCCGAGTCTCCGCTTTCGGCCAATCCGAGCTCTCCCGCGCCGTTACGCAGAGGAAGACGGTGAGCTCATTGCCCGGGAAGGTTTGAAATTTACAAGGAAAGGCTTGTTTGGCCGCTTGGCTGTCGTTGAGGGTTGAAGTTGCGGGGACCCAGGCCGGGTTGAAGGAGGAGGGGGACGATGGCTGATCCGGCGCCCGAATCGTTGACGCCGCCGCTGCCGCTGGAAGAGGCAGCGATGGAGACAGAGGCCTCGGATGCCCCAGCGAGAGGGGAGGAAGCGAATGAGAACGGACCAGGCGATACGGTGAAGGGCGCTGTGATACTGGAGACGGAAGCAGGAGAAACGGAAGAAGGGCGTGATGGACGGGGAGAGGAGTCCCTGGAGCCCGCGCCAAATGCCCGCATTTCTGAGCCACAGGAAGAACCAGAAAACCTTAAACTAGGTAAACAAGTGGTTTGTTTGTTTGTTTACCTTCTGCCTCCTTTCACAAATCTCATTATTGCCTACTTGTTTAAAATCCTATAACTGATTACTCACATTGGGGTTTTTGTTTTCCAAACTAAGCTGTATTACAAAAGTACAATATGGATCACAGTGTAACTATAAGTTTATGCCACTCCCTCTATGAACAGTTTTCCAGGATTCAGATTACATTTGTTTGAAACACAATCCATTCTATGAGTAGGATTAAGTATCTTGTTAATATATTTGTTCTACTACAATACAGTGGTACCTTGGGTTACATATGTTTCAGGTTACATGCGCTTCAGGTTACAGACTCCGCCAACCCAGAAATATTACCTTGGGTTAAGAACTTTGCTTCAGGATGAGAACAGAAATTGTGCTATTTTTTATTTTTTTATTTTATTTTATTTTTATTTTTATTTTCATATTATGAAAATGGTATATAGATGGTACATTACACCGGTCAAGTTAGCAAAAATGTATAAAACATGTAATAAGTGCTGGAAACGTAAAGAAAAAGAAGGATCTTTCTTTCACATGTGGTGGGAATCTAAGAAGGTTAAGGGTTTCTGGGAAATGATATATAATGAGTTGAAAAAGATGTTTAAATACACATTTGCAAAGAAACCAGAAGCCTTTTTGCTAGGGATAACAGGAAGAGAGATCAACAGAAAGGACTATAAACTTTTTCAATATGCAGTAACAGTGGCAAGAATATTAATGGCCCAAAAATGGAAACAACAAGAACTACCGACACTCGAAGAGTGGAGAATGAAACTTATGGATTACGCAGAACTGGACAAAATGACTGGGAAAATTAGATATCAAAAGGATCACAAATTCATCGAGGACTGGGGAAAGTTTACGGACTATCTGAAAAATATATGTGATGTACAGACAACGTTAGTGGGCTTTAAAGAAGTTTTGTGAATGTTAAAGACGTACTGTAAAAGAAAAAATAACCTGATAAGTGAGCACCAACTGGCAGTATGAGAAATGGAAAATGTGTAATGAATAGATAATATGGATGATTGGTGGAGGAGCTGGTGGAAGTACAAAAAATGTGAAACATGAGATTAGGATGTGCTGAATAATTTGTAAAAGAAAATTTAATAAAAATTTATATATATAAAAAAAAGAGAACAGAAATTGTGCAGCGGCAGCAGGAGGCCCCATTAGCTAAAGTGGTGCTTCAGGTTAAGAACAGTTTCAGGTTAAGAACAGACCTCCAGAACGAATTAAGTACGTAACCAGAGGTACCACTGTATCTAGTTCTAATCCCCCCCCTTTACAGTGTTCATTGTTTCCCATAACGTATAACCAAAACAAATGATGCCTTTAGTTAACGCCACATTTCATTTTCCTTAATTAATCCAACCCTTCTTCAGTTGATCCTCTTTTTCCATTTAAAAAGACCAAACCATTTTATCTGGAGCTGACGTTGGCTTACATTTGCCATGCCATTGTTCCTTCCAAAGAACTTGGCTTGGTGCAAATCCTGTTGTTATTTTTTTGTAACAACCACCTTGTTAGGTAGGTTAACCTGAGAGGCTGATGCAGTGACCCCTCTGAACAAAGCGTCTTTTCCTAAACATAATGCTGCCAGCAAAACCTATTGTGTGAATGCATTTGGAATACTGCGTACAATTCTGATTGGCTCACCTCAGAATAGTATAAATGTAGAGTTGGAAAAAGTTAAGAAAAGGGTAAGCAAAATGATCAGAGATGAAGTGACTCCTCTATGACTGAAGGTTGCAGCGTTGGGGATTTTTTAGTTTAGAGAACAGGTGAGTAAGAGCTGACATGATAGAAGTTTATAAAATTATGTGTATACACACACACACACACACACACACACACACAGAGTGGTACCTCGGGTTACATATGCTTCAGGTTACATACGCTTCAGGTTACAGACTCCGCTAACCCAGAAATATTACCTTGGGTTAAGAACTTTGCTTCAGGATGAGAACAGAAATTGTGCAGCAGCGGCAGCAGGAGGCCCCTTAGCTAAAGTGGTGCTTCAGGTTAAGAACAGACCTCCAGAACGAATTAAGTTCTTAACCCGAGGTACCACTGTATATATACTTTTCTGTCTCATGAAACTCTAAAACTTGTGGACACCCAATGAAGCTGAATGTTGGAAGATTCAGCACAGATAAAATAATTTCTTTATGAAGCACGTGGTTAAAATGTGGTGCTTGCTCCACAGGAGGTGGTGATGGCCAACTTGGATAGTTTTAAAAGGGGATTGGACATATTTATGAAGAAGACTATTACTAGCTATAATAGTTATCTTCTTCCCCACCCCCCACGGTCATGCCTCTGAATACTAGTGGCTGGGAGTTGCAGGAGGGCAGAGTGTCCCTGTGCTCCTGGCCAGCTTGCAGGCTTCCCATTGTGGCCACTATGAGAGCAGGATGCTGGACTAGATGGACCACTGCCCTGATCCAGCCAGGGCTCTTCATATGTCCTTACACTGGGACCTCTGAACCTGAAGGAATACTTCTTCCCATATGAAGCCACGAGGCCTTAAAATCAGCAACATCTGGAGCACAGCTGGGTCCCTACCTGGGAATTAGGCCTTGCACTTTAGTAGAAAGGCATTATGGGTGTGCTAAAAGTGACCAGTGTTTAATGCATCACAAGTTTTCTATATGTTCTGTGTGGAACTGCAAAATATTTAAGTAGCATGTTTTTTTTTTTAAAAAAGGCTTCATCTGATGTGTTCAGGAATAAATCAATTGGATGTATGATTTCTCTCTCTCTCTCTCTCTCTCTCTCTCTCTCTCTGGTCTAAGACGAGGGTGAAGGCGGAGAAAGCGATAGTGAATGCAGCAGCTGCAGCGATTATGGGAGTCATGGCAAGCCAGGGACCTCTTTGCAAAGGCTCGTGCCAGAGAGGAATGCCCTCTTCCCAGACACTTTCCAGACAAACAACCTCCTGTTCTATGAGCGGTTTAAGACCTATCAGGACTACATGTTGGGTGAGTAGCCTCTTGGTTTCCGAGGCTGTGCTCTTGATATCGGGGTTCCAGATTTATTTACGGTTTCTGTATTTGTCAATTGATTTACACCTTGCCTGTTTCAGGTGCAAACATTCACAAGGTGGCTTACAGAATGACCAATAAATGAATAAGTATAGGCATGAAAACTGATGAGTTAAAATGGCAGCAGCTAAAATATTACACCTGGAGAGTCAATAAAGCCAGGCAGAACAACAACAGCGAGTCTGTTTTAAAATGAGGGTTGTGCGGGGGTTGAATTCTGTTTATTGCCATTTCAGCACAGGTTAATATCACCATTAAGCTGCAAGTTCAAACCTGCGTCTGAGTTAACTACAGGCCAGGGATTCTACCAGCTGAGCCTTTCCCCCCTTTAAAATCCGGCTGGGATTCAGGCGCCATTTCTGAACTGCAAATCACCTAGTGATTCACCAGTAGATTCCAACCTCTTATCTTCTCTCTGCCCAAATGGAAACTATAGCCCATTGTTGCAAGCCTTCTTTCCTAGGAGGTATTTGTATGGGTTTGCAGCAGATTGTGAGCCCCTCCTAGTTTCCGCAAGGTCTGTGCTGCTCAAATTCTTGCAGCTAGCGAAAGGGGGTTGGGGACTTGCAGCTTCTCCATATTTCATTGTCTCCAACCCTGCTCAGGCCAAGCCAGCATGGCCAGTGGTCAGGGAAGATGGCAGCTGGAGTCCTGCAGCACTTGCAATGCCTTGGGTTCCCTAACCCTGGCCTGTTGGCTTCCTTAATGTTGCCCAGTAACAACTGAGCAGTTCTCATTGTATCTCTTTGTGCATTGAAAGTGCTCACATAAAGTAGTAGTAGTAATAGTAGTAGTAGTAGTAGTAGTAGCAGTAATAATAATAATAATAATAATAATAATAATAATAATAATAATTTATTATTTATACCCCGGCCATCTGGCTGAGTTTCCCCAGCCACTCTGGGCGGCTCCCAATCGAGTGTTTAAAACAATACAGCATTAAATATTAAAAACTTCCCTAAACAGGGCTGCCTTCAGATGTTTTTTAAAGATAGGATAGCTGCTTATTTCCTTCACATCCTAAGGGAGGGCGTTCCACAGGACGGGCGCCACTACCGAGAAGGCCCTCTGTCTGGTTCCCTGTAACCTCATTTCTCGCAATGAGGGAACCGCCAGAAGGCCCTCGACGCTGGATATCAGTGTCTGGGCTAAACGATGGGGGTGGAGATGCTCCTTCAGGTATACAGGACTGAGGCCGTTTAGGGCTTTAAAGGTCAGCACCAACACTTTGAATTGTGCTTGGAAACGTACTGGGAGCCAATGCAGATCTCTCAGGACCGGTGTTATGTGGTCCCGGTGGCCACTCCCAGTCACCAGTCTAGCTGCCACATTCTGGATTAATTGCAGTTTCCGGGTGACTCCTTTTCATTTGTTTTCTGTCTGCTCTGCTCACAAACACATTCAGGGCATTGCCTGTGTATTTTCTGATGCGTGGATGTGTGTAATCTCCCCTCCCCCCCCTATTTGATTTCCAGCTGACTGCAAAGCCTCAGAGGTCCAAGAATTCACAGCATCGTATTTGGAGAAGGTCCTTGAGCCGTCCGGGTGGCAGGCAGTGTGGCGCACCAGCGTGTTTGAGGTCCTGGTTGAAGTAAGTGCAGCCGGGCAGCCCAGAGGCTTGGTTCCACGTGAATCATTGACAAGAGCTGGGTGTTTAGATGCTCGCCTTGTGCTAGGGGGATTGCTTTCATTGCATGACCCAATGTGCAATATAATAACAAAATAAAAATTCAAAACATTATTATTTGCACGTTTACTCAAAATCCAGTGAAAACTGTTTCATTTAATTCAGCACCATTGATGATTTTGATCCAGCAGTACCAGCTTTTCACAGTCTCTTTTTAAATAACATTTTTTCCATATAGAAAATTACATTTGTTACTCAACAATTATATAACAAGAGTTAAACACACCTCCAGCATTGCCCTGCATCCCCCTTGCCTCTTAGCATCCCACTAGGTATTCCCTCCACCCCCAGATGGCAGTACCAGCCCTGTTGGGAGCTACTGTTTTTAACAGGGTGTTTTAATTGTTGTAATCCACCCTGGGATGTTACAGTGAAGGACGAGGTGTTGTTAGAATCATAGAATTGTGGAATTGCTCTGGTTCCCAAGGGTCCTCAAGTCCACCCCATTGCAGCGCATGTGTTGCAGCTAAAGCATCCCGGACAGGTGGCCACCCAGTCTCTGTTTGGAAACCTCCAACAAAAGAGAGTCTACCATCCAAGGGCTTCCGTTCCACTACCAAAAGTAGATCTCAGCGTCCAAAATTCCTTCTGAATGTTTAGTCGGAATTCTCGTAACTTGACTCCAGTGATTCGAGTCCTACCCTCCTCCGGAGCAGCAGAAAACAAGCTGCTTGTTATTAATGAATAGTATTATTAATACTATTCTTATTACATTGAGTTTTTTTGGAGGGTCCTTGAAGCCGTCCTCCTGCCCCCAGATGGCGCTGCGCGGACCATGAAGGTGCCTCTTCTTGCCTCTCTTTTTAACACAACAGGTTGTTGATGTGGATTACTCTGCTCTGAAGGCGGTGGTGCACCTCTGTGACCCTTTCCTGTGTGAGACTCGCGAGGGCGATGCCTTCACTCAGGAGTGTATACAGGAGCTTTTAGAAGTGAAGGCGCAGAAGCTGCCATTGCGGGAGTTGTGGGTTGTCTTTGACGAGTCGGGGGAATTTGACCACACCGCACTGGCTGTCGAGCACGTCAGGTAAGATTACGTGGCCTGCCTATGCTGGGGACCTGCTCACCCATGGCTTGGCCCTAGACCCAACATGATAGACATTTATGAAAGAGAGAGAGAGAGAGAGAGAGAGTGTTTTCTCTCTCATAACGCTAGAACTCATGGACATCTAATGAAGCTGAATGTTGGAAGATTCAGGACAGGCAAAAGAAAGCACCTTTTCATGCATTAATGTATTTTAATATTTTGTTGGAAGCTGCCCAGAGTGGCTGGGGGAGCCAAGCCAGATAGGTGGGGTATAAATAATAAATTATTATTATTATTATTATTATTATTATTATTATTATTATTATTATTATTTATTATTATTATTATTATTATTATTAAACTGTGGAACTCAATGCCACAGGAGGATGTGGCATTGGATGGCTTTAAAAGAGGATTGGGCAAATTTATGGAAGAAAGTTCTTCCAAAGGCTGCTAGCCAAGATGGCTATGCCCTGCCTACATGGTCAGAGGCAGCAATACTTCTGAATGCCAGTTGCTGGAAACCACAGAAGTATTTTTGTCCTGCTTTCCCTTAGGCATCTGGTTGGCCACTGTGAGAACAGGATACGGGGCTAGATGGGTCACTGTCTTGATCCAGCAGGCTCTTCCTTGACATCCTTAACATTTCCTCCCTTTTTGATTTTGAAGGTTTTTCTACAAGCACCTCTGGCGGAGCTGGGATGAAGAGGACGACGACGACTTCGATTATTTTGGCAGATGTGTTGAACCTCGGCTCAGGCTGTAAGTCCCTCTTGAAAACAGCTTCCACTCCCAACTCCAAAGGAGTTATGTTGTATTGCAAATGTGCTGGTGGCAGTGAATCTTCCCACATAGCTTTGGCGCAGAGTTGGTGTCCTGGCTGGGAATGTTCAGTTACTTGGGCAACAAACCCACTTGCAGTGCAGCTCCTGTGAGGGAAGGGGAAGTTGTCAGCTTGACTGAGTGTGAAACCTTGTTGGCGAGGATGGAGAACTGGAATCTGTGTCCAGGGCAGCTGTTTACCAGCTCCATCTGGTACGTAGGCTGAGACCCTGTCTGCCTGCGGACTGTCTCGCCAGAGTGGTGCATGCTCTGGTTATCTCCCGCTTGGACTACTGCAATGCGCTCTACGTGGGGCTACCTTTGAAGGTGACTCGGAAACTACAACTAATCCAGAATGCGGCAGCTAGACTGGTGACTGGGGGCGGCCGCCGAGACCATATAACACCAGTCTTGAAAGACCTACATTGGCTCCCAGTACGTTTCCGAGCACAATTCAAAGTGTTGGTGCTGACCTTTAAAGCCCTAAACGGCCTCGGTCCAGTATACCTGAAGGAGCGTCTCCACCCCCATCATTCCGCCCGGACGCTGAGGTCCAGCGCCGAGGGCCTTCTGGTGGCCGCCCTGTGGAACGCCCTTCCAGCAGATGTCAAAGCGATAAACAACTACCTGACATTCAGAAGACATCTTAAGGCAGCCCTGTTCAGGGAAGTTTTTAACGTGTGATATTTTACTGTATTTTTGGTTTTTATGGAAGCCGCACAGAGTGGCTAGGGAGGACCAGCCAGATGGGCGGGGTATAAATAATAAATTATTATTATTATTATTATTATGGAAAGGTCCCAAGAAGCATGTGGGGTTAAGAGGCAAGAAAAGGGTGCCGAGGAGGAATACATAGGAAGTGTATGTGGAGAATGAGGCGAGGCTTGAAGAGATGGGGAATTGAGTTGAGAGGTTAACTGGAGAGCGAGCTCTGAAGAAATGTCAACACAATACTGGGGCCACCCAATGAAGGTGAATAGGAGAAGCTTACAGGACAAGTAAGAATAAATACTTTGGTCAGTGCTTAGTTGGACTATGTAATTCACTGCCGCAACACTTAGAGATGACTTCAAATAGACACCAGACAGATTGGTGGAGGAAAATGCTGTCGATGACTATATACTAGTCATGATGGCTGTATACTAGGGCTGCACATTGGTTTTGTGTGTACCCCGAATGACAAGGCAAATCGGGGTGATTTGGGTCAGACTCTCACGTTTCTGAGTCAGATAGCACAGTTAGCAAGCTGTCTCAAATTGCATCATGGACTGTCTAAGCTTCTGAGCCGTTCTGTGGCTTTGGCTGCTTCAAAACGTAAACACACAACTCCCTGACCCCTCCACTTTAGTTCTGAAAACATTGCTGTGGAATGAAAAGGAATCTTGGGGTGTTTTCTAAAATATATCCCATGCATGGGGTCACTTTACCTCTAGGTGGTGCTATAACACCAACAGTAGGATTTTATAGGCAAGAAGAGGCACTTTGAGGAGTTATGTCCAAATTAAAATAAAATTGGGCGTTCTGAGTTTCCCTTCAGTGGCCCAGGGCTGTATGATAGATTTAAAACAGGGTTGTATCCCCTTTCTACCCCCTCTGTTGTTGTTGTTTTTTTTTTTTTTGCTAAGTCCATCTTAAAAATTACCCACTTCCCCACCTGCTTCTTGCTTCACAACTCTCTTTTGCTCGGAAAGATTTTACTGTTCCATTTCTGGTGCACCTCCCCCCCCCCCCCCGGATCTCAAAGTGGCATAGACCTCTCCATTTCACCCTCACAACAACCCTGTGAGGTATGTTAGGCTGTGAGGGTTGGGGACCGGCCCAAGGTCACCCAGTGATGTTTGTAGCAGAGGAGGAGTTCTGAACCCTGGTCTCCCAGGTCCTAGTCCAGCAACTCTAACCACTACATCACACTGTCTCCAAAGTATCGCAGGTCATATTACGAACCCAAAGTATC
The DNA here is from genome assembly GCF_964270895.1 of Podarcis filfolensis. Classification (NCBI taxonomy): domain Eukaryota; kingdom Metazoa; phylum Chordata; class Lepidosauria; order Squamata; family Lacertidae; genus Podarcis; species Podarcis filfolensis. The sequence goes on along the minus strand of NC_139611.1, from coordinate 32,116,115 downwards.
AAATGTGGTGACAGTAATAATAATACCTCAAAACAACACCACCACAAACTGGCTTATAAGTATACAGTGGTACCTCGGGTTAAGTACTTAATTCGTTCTGGAGGTCTGTTCTTAACCTGAAACTGTTCTTAACCTGAAGCGACACTTTAGTTAATGGGGCCTCCCGCTGCCGCTGTGCCGCCAGAGCACGATTTCTGTTCTCATCCTGAAGCAAAGTTCTTATCCTGAAGCACTATTTCTGGGTTAGTGGAGTCTGTAACCTGAAGCGTATGTAATCTGAAGCGTATGTAACCCGAGGTACCACTGTAAAACCAAATTTGCTAGAATAATAGCTAGAATAGAGTTAGACTTGTAACCATTCAAACAACAAACATGCTAAGGTGCCATGTGCAAAACAAAGACTGGAGATACAGTTGTATATTTATTTACTCCATGTTTACAGTTTCTCTGGGCTTATTCTAGCTATTATTCTAGCAAATTTGGTTTTATACTTATAAGCCAGTTTGCGGTGGTGTGGTTTTGTTGTATCATTTTATGAACCCAGCCTTAAGAAGAACGGCTGAGGCAGCTGGGTATATTTAGCCTGGAGAAGCATGAGTGGTGATATGATAGGCCTCTTCAGGTATCTGAAGGGCTGTCATGTGGAAGATGGAGGAAGCTTGTTTTCCTCTGCTCTGGAGGGCAGAATCTGAACCAGTGAATTCAAATGACAAGAAAGGAGAGCCTGACTGAGCATGAGGAAGAACTTTCTGACTGTAAGAGCTGTTCGGCCATGGAGCAGCCTCCCTTGGCAGGCGGTGAGCAATCCATCCCTGGAGATTTTTAAACAGGGGTTGGATGGCCACTGTCAGATGGCTGTTGCGGTTGCTCGAGAGTAACCAGGCAGGACTCCAACCTGTCTTTTACAGGCTTTATTTTGGTGCAAACTATTTACAGTGAAGAGCGTCATACATTCATGTCTGGCTCAATCGCTAGCAGAATCCGGGAGTGGTCTTTTTTTGTACCTCCCCCAACATAAAAGTTTCGTTACCCCCACCGTTTCCACCCCTCCCTGCGCCTCAGACTACTGCGCGATGGCAAGGGCGTGCTTCCCTCCTCTCCGACTTGCTCAGGAGCGGTGTTAAGGCTCTCACTAGAATCCTCTGGTCCCTGCACCTCTTCTCCACTAGAGGTGGGGCTTTCCTCCTCCCCAATAGAGGAACTGCTTCGCAAGATTTTCGGAGGCTCCCTGTAACACAACTGCCCTTCTATTTCTTGCCTCTGAGCCGATGGCAGTTCCCTGACAGCCACCTGTCAGGGATTCATTAGCTGTGATTTCTGCATTGCAGAGGGTTGGACTAGATGAGCCTTGGGTGTCCCTTCCAACCCTAGATTTTTATGATTCTAAGGTGCTACTAGACTCTGGGTTGTAGTCCTCCCCCACCAAGCAGACTACCCTAGCTGTTCCTCCTGGAATTTCTTTATTCTGGCTTCCTTCATGCAGTGTTTGATTCTTGGGCGTCTTTCCCTAGTCAATGACGTTCTAATTTTGAATTCCAGGTACTATGACATTGCTGAAGATCGTGTCCCTTCCGCGCTGGTGGCGGACTACCACGGCCTTCTCTCCCAGTGTGAAGAGCTCTACCGCAGGTTTCTAGTCCTCAGGAACAGCCTCGCAAGTAGCGATTCCGACACGGAAGCAGAGAATGTCTCTGTGGTGGAAGGGATGAAACTCTACAACAGGATAGAGCACCTGAAACAAAAGTTAAAGCTGATTGAAAACCCTCTTTTGAGGTAATGCATTTTCATTTTAATTGAATATATATATATATATATATATATATATATATATATATATATATTTATTTACTGCCTTTTGAATAAAAAAATAAGAAAGCTGTAGGGGTTAGTGACCAAGGTTGCATTTGGGATCTTGGAAGATCTTTTCTTCCTGGATTCAGTCCAACCATGGATTAATCTTGGGTGGCTTTGCCCAGTCTTGGGGACAAGACAGACAATATTTTAAACATGTGACTGCATGTTTAATCTGTCCCCCCCACTTTTTAAAAAAATAGCTTGTGAGTGAGGGTGGGTGGGGTAAGCTATCAGGACCATGGGGAGGGGGCTTAACCCTTTCTTTCCCACACTGTCTTCCATTCTGGTGCGATACTGGTATAATGGCCACATTCCTCCAAGAACAAGTAACTGCTTGGGAGTGGGAGTCCCACCTCCCCGCCCCCCCCAGGTCTAAAAAGGATTAGACAAATTCATGGAGAATAAGGCTTGCAGTGGCTGCTTGCCGTGATGGCTGAGCTCCACCTCCATAATCAGAGGCCGTGATGTTTCTGAATCCCAGATGCTGGAAGCCACAAGTGGAGACAGTGCTCAAATCCTGCTTGCTGGTTTTCCCACAGGCATCTGGTTGGCAACTACAGTGGTACCTCGGGTTAAGTTCTTAATTCGTTCCGGAGGTCCGTACTTAACCTGAAACTGTTCTTAACCTGAAGCACCACTTTGGGCCTCTTGCTGCCACCGCACCGCCAGAGCACGATTTCTGTTCTCATCCTGAAGCAAAGTTCTTAACCTGAAGCACTATTTCTGGGCTAGCGGAGTCTGTAACCTGAAGTGTATGTAACCTGAAGCGTATGTAACCCGAGGTACCACTGTATGAGAACAGGATGCTGGACTAGAAGGGCCCCCTTTGGCCTCATCCTGCAGGTTGTTCTTATGTTCTCATGGTGCCATTGTTGACTGATGGCAGAAATGACTGGCAGAATCCGGGACCAGGGAGAAGAGGCGGTGGAAGAAGATTGGAAGAAATTTAAAGACTATTTACAGAAATATTGCAAAATTAATGAATGTTAGAATGATGTTGGATAGAAATTAAGTGGTTTCCAGCTGTAATGCTTTAAGAATATGGAAGAAGGGTATAAGTAGGTTAAAAAAATAACTAAAATGGTGTTGGATTGGAAATAAGTGGTATTGGCAACAAAGTTAATAAGAATATGCAAAAATGAATTGATAATGTATGAAAATACTGAGTTATAAAATGTTAAGTTTTAGAGATAAGATAAATAAAAGAGGGTAAGGATTTCCTGATTTGATTATTTAAATGGGAATACAAGAAGGGGAGGTGTGAGGAAGTCAAAGAAACAAGCAAACGAATTTTATGTTATGAAAAATAATTGTTTTTAATTTTTCTTGTTGTTTCTGTATGTTTTATTTATCTTTTTATTTTTTCTCTTTTATTATTATGTGTTTTTGTATATTTGTCCTTGTAAAATCTTAATAAATATTTCTTTAAAAAAAAATTGTTGACTGATGGGAATTGTAGTGCCTCACATCGGCTACCCATGGGTTAATCCTGAACTCTACCTTCCCCCACATACTATAGTCCTGACCCTGATTTTTGTGTAGTGTGGTTGGGGTGTGTCCCCTCTATTTTTACAAGAGAAAATATGTTCTGTACAATTATTCATTTGTCTGTAGCGTCCATCTAGGAACTGAACGTGCTTAAGGAACATTCTCTCTTTCTTGCAGGTATGTGTTTGGCTACCAGAAGCATGCTCGCCTCCAGGCGAGGGGAGTGCGCCCCTCGGGCACCACCATCACCCATATTGTGTCTGCCACCATGATGTCAAGCCTGCTGCAGTGTCTGCTCAGGGACAAATTTTCTCCAGAGTCTTGTAATGAAGAAATGGAGATACAGGTACGGTAGTCCAGGGTTGTTTGGTATGTTGCTGTTGTTGTTTGCCTGGATCATAGAATTGTAGAGTTGGAAGGGACCCTGAGGATCATTCAGTGCAGGAATATGCAACCCCATATGGGGATTGAACCTGCAACCATGGCGTTATCTGCACCATGCTCTAACCAAATGAGCTATCCAGGCTGAAAACTTTGCTGTAGGGAAGCAGCGCTTTCTTGACATACGGGGAAGTTGCAGTTGGAAGTGGTGACTGCATGCTGTAGGCTGTCCATCCATGAATTAACATTATTTAAGGCAGAATTAAAATTTCTAGAAAGAGACAGAGTCTTTAGGTAGCTGCCAATGTTCCTAGACTACAACTCCCATCATTCCCAGCCAGCATGGCTGATGGGAGCTGTAATCCATCAACATCTCAAGGCCACCAGGTTGGTGAAAGCTTGGAGCATGGCATTGACTTGGCATCTTCCCATTTTCGTGTGATTTTTTCCAGGTAATGGATGGTGGAGAGAACCTTGATGTGGCCTTCCAGCTGTTGCTGGACTACCCCTCCCATCGTCCTTTGCCCTTCCCATTGGCCACAGTGACTGGGGCTTGTGGGTGTTGGAGTTCCACATCATCTGAGTGGCCAAAGCATTCCCACCACTGCCACAACGTCCTGGGCACATGCCCTCTAAAACTGTGAAGACCTGGAATGGAGAGAAGGTCTGAGTCCTCTCCCAGCATCTGAACACTGCTTTTGATGTTATCTCTTTCCTCTTCCTCAGTTCCACAGCAACCCGCTGTCTGCTATGAATGCCTGCTATGCAGGGGACAGGATCGTGGTTTGCCCTGGTCACTACCTTGTGGAGGGCACCTTGTGCGTCGCCGACAGCATTGAACTGGAAGGTTAGAGCTTGTGTTTGCTAAAAGTCTTGGTGGGTTTTCCTTCTTCTCTATGAAACCAGGAGTGGGGGAACCTGGCCTCCAACTCCCATCAGCCTCAGCCTATATGGGACTTCAATCCCAGGAGAAATTGGGTAGGGAGAAGTATTATTTCTCGTTTCTTCCTGAAACTAAAACTCGCGGATATCCAACGAAGGTTCAGGACAGATAAAGGAAAGGAAGGACTTATTTATGAAGTAAATAGTTTAACCGTGGAACTCGGTCCCGTAGGAGGCAGTTATGGCCACTGACTTAAAGGTAAAGGGACCTCTGACCATTGGGTCCAATCGTGGCCGACTCTGGGGCTGCGGCGCTCATCTCGCTTTATTGGCATGACTAAGCCACTTCTGGTGAATCAGAGCAGCGCACAGAAACACCGTTTACCTTCCCACCGGAGCGGTACCTATTTATCTACTTGCACTTTGATGTGCCACTGACTTAGAAGGCTTTAAAAGACAATTACGGTAGTCAAATTCATGGAGGAGGAGAGGGCGATTGATGGCTACGCGCCATGATGGCTTGGTTCCACCTCCACAGTTGGCTTCTGAATACCAGTGGCTGGAAACCACAGGAGAGGAGGGGGATCTTGAGCCGGAATCCTCCTTCTGGATTTCCCACAGGCACCAGGTTGGCCACCGTGAGATCAGGATTCTGGACTAGATGGGCCATTGTCCTGCAGGAGCCAGATATTTGCCCTCAAACGGGTGGGAGAGGAGACTGTACAATGGGGCTTACACATGTGTAGGTCTTTATGTGGAGTAGCTGTCTAACATGTTCTGCACATCATGGAGGAAGGGGCATGTGTGAGGGAGCAGTACCCCTTTCTGGTTAAGTCAGTGGGCCTGTCCCCTTGTTCTGCACAGAAATTTAGTAGATAAAATATAGGAAGAAACCCCTCTTCTATAGAAATGTGTATATATAAGAGCTATGGCGATCAGTCAATCCTCTTAGCTCTGTTGCTATTCCTTCATGTTCTGATATTTCACTGACATTGGCTGGACTTTCTGAAGCGTATCTCCATAGCTAGCCACCCTCATCCAGGAATATGGGTCCAAAATGAAATGCTTATTTATTTGTAAAAACGTTTGTATACCGCTGTATCATTAAAATAACCAAAACAGTTTACAGCATTAAAAACATAGAACTAAAACTAAAAACAAGCAGCAATTAACCATGGTAGAGGGATGTATCTTTAATTGCCTGCATAGGCCTGGCGAAATAGAAAAAAGTTTTCAGTAGGCGTTTAAAAGTTGGCACAGAAGTTCTAGTGGCAGTGAGTTCCACAGGACTGGAGCGATGTCAAACGAGCCTCGCCAACTCATGATCCTGCAGGTGATCTCCCTGTCTGAGCTTGGATATATAAGGGTTCATTCAGGCAGTGCTGGAAATGCTTCTGTCTTGTTTTGGAGAAACAGACACGAACCCCTTTTTGTTTCCACCCTGTAATTCTCTCCCTGGACTTTCTTCCATGCGGACAACTCCACCTCCCTTAAGTTTGCCAAAAGAACCTGGGGTCTGCTGTGCGGTTGTTAGCATAATAGGTTGTACGTTGCTGTGGGGCTTATGTTGCAGTCGCTATCTTTCTCTTGTCAAAAGTCTTTAGTGGAAAAAGAGCCGAGGGTTTAATTTCCTGCTGTTCAGACTCTTTCCAACCCCTCCCCCTCTTGCCGGCCTCCTTTAAAAAAACAACAAAAAACCCAACAACTTTTGCTTCTTTTATTTTTATGACAATGATTTTCTTTTTCTCCCAGTCTTTCTCGAATGTTTGATTTATATAGATATGCATGCCAGTGTGTGGTACCCCTGCAGGACAGAGGCTTTCAATAAATTTCTTTATCAGTAGGAGTGAGAATAAGATGGCTCGGGAACTCGGGGTGGTATTTATGACAAATCGCATCCTATCAAGAGAGGTCAGGCGAATGTGAGCAAGCAAATTAAAGCGTACTAGACCAGACATCGCCACGAGCTTTTAAGGAACAAAAGCCGACATCTAGTTTATTCATCGAGTCGACGCTTCTGATTGAACAAGTGCCAGGAAGTCTTATTGCTTGTCGTTTGATAGATCTGCTTTTTCCTTTTTTGGAAGCTGTGAAAAATAAAAGCGCTGGGTGGCATTTTAGCAACGTGGTCTGTTAATGATGTTGGATGGGTGTTAATGATAAGGGAGGAGTCTCTCTCTCTCTCTCTCTCTCTCTCTCTCTCTCTCTCTCTCTGTGTGTGTGTGTGTCTGTGTGTGTGTGTGTGTGTTTGTGTTTGTATGGACCAATTTGAGCCATTGAGTGTTACTGTTGGTGCATGACATGCAGCAGTACAGTGGCAAATCCAGAAGGGCAGGATCCTTTCCTGATAGTCATGGCTACACCCCTTCCAAGATTATACTTCCTAGAATTATATAATGGGGAATGCATTGCAACGGTCGGTACAGATCTCCATGTGTTGCCTTTCACCCAGACCTGTGCAGGTACGTGGGCAAATCATCTGGAGTGCTCTAATATCTTCTTTTGAAGTCCCGCCATACAGTACAGAACTTGCACACTCCCTTCCTTTGAAATGGAAGCAACTTGTGTTTCCAATTTCCCCAAGTGCTTAGCTTTGGAGCGTTTGGGAACAACTCCTCTGTGTTCTCCCCTTGCGACTTCTCCAGAGCTGACCCTAGGAGCCGATCCTCGGTGGCTGACTCCGCCTCCTTCACTCTGATTGGCTCCAGTTAGCTCAGAGGGTGAGAGAACTTATTTTCAGTGGCTAAAAAGCTCTCTTTCCAAGCTGATTGGGTGGCTCTCTAGGACAATGTAGGGCAGGGGGCCCTGCTACAGAAATAGTAACGGGTCTTTAACACACACTCCCAGTGACCCTAGGCCCCTATACTAATGTTAGCATGGTCTCCTTTTTGGAAAGGCAGCGGTAGCTTTACTGATAAATTGATCCAAGACTTTGAAAGTGAGCCCACCAACGCATGCTCCTCTTAGCCGCACCAAAAATTGTGGTCAAATGAAAGTATCTGTATTTGTATGTGTCGGAATTCAAGCCTTAGTCAGAGGAATTGGCCACTCTCCAGGTGCCCGGCTTGGATTCCTTGTTGATCTCCCCCGTCAGCAGCTCCCGGCAAGACAAGGCGAGATCTCTTATCGGCGATCCTTCTCAAACGTGAGAAGAACACAACCACTCCCCCCTGCCATCCCCAGGGAGGGGAGAGAGACAGACAGAAATGTATTTACATGCCTTTATTTCTGTCTTTCCAGCAGTGCAGAGAAAACGTGTCTGCACTCTCTCAACACCAACAGCAGAGAGAGAATAACTCATCCCATGTACTTCCAGTACAGGGTCATGTGACACTCTGAGCTAACATCTGGTGCTCAGTGCACAGACTAGACTGTCCCTTGTTCCCACGGTACAGTCCCAAAACATCAACATCCTGTTTGGCTTTCCAGCCATCTGGAGCACTCAGCTGCAGCATTGCTCCTTTTTCGTAACAGTATGTTGATGTACAGTACCGGTTCATACTTAAAGGGGGAAACCGTGGATTCCTGCCATGTGAATGAGCCTTGGGAAGCCCCTTGGGAAGAAACTGGGAACTGAAGCCACTTAGATTTGTAGAGTTGGAAGGGACCACGAGGGTCATCCAGTCCAGCCCCCTGCCAATGCAGGAATCTTGTCCCCAGAGTGGGTCTCGAACCCATGGTGCTGAGTTTTAAGAGTCTCATGCTCTACCAACTGAGCTATCTCTGCAGCTAACGTCGCTGCTTTGTGCTGACTAGAGTTTGAAGCAAACCACAGTTTCCCAAGTTTGGACTTCAAAGGAAACAGTGATTTAGTTAAAAGTGGGTGTTCCCAATTTCCTCCTTGCTGTGAAAGGAGAGGTGAGGCCAAGACTCGTTGGAAGGTTCATTCACATAGTGGGGGAGCCATGGCTTCCCCACTACATTTGAACAAGTGGAGGTTTAGCACTTCTGTGTAGATTGCTACGAGAGAGAGAGAAATCCAGTTGCAACTCCATTAACCCAGAAAAGAGCAGCAGCCAAGTGACAAAATTTGGGGTGGTATATCAGCAAATGGTTCTTCCTTGCCATTTCCGTGGGTGAATCATGGGGGAACAGAAGTGTGCATGTGTGGAAAGGGTGGGGGAGTAGTGGCATGGCCAGTGTTTAGGGTGACTTGCCAGTATATCAGTAAAAAACAACAGCAGCCCCACAGTTCCATGATGCAACAGTTCCTGCAGTGTGAAAGGAATGTTACAAATGAGCACAGAAGTGCCAGCATCCTAACTGGGAAAATGCCGCAATAAATCCCGTGTCTGAATTCAGCCTTGCTATGGTTCCTAGTGCTTTCTTCATAGAGTTGGAGAACTGTAGAGTTGGAAAGGATTCCAAGGGTCATTTAGTACAACTGAGAACCACAGCTAAAGAGCTACTTTTTAGAAGATTCCTCCTTGCTGGATGTGCCTTGTGAAACAAGAGTTCCTGCACTTTCTTTCTTTTTAATTCCAGAAAGATCTCATGGCTCTCTAATGGCATCGTTATTATCGCTTGCCTTGTTGTTTGTTCTTGCTAGTGACGAGCCATAAATTTTTTTTTTACATGCTCGTAAATTTCTCTTAAGTGCTTCAGAGCGAGCGACTGTGGAGAGCTTAGTTAACTCAGCGTTGCAGCCTTAAAAAGGAGGGGGGGGGCGGACCATTTGTTGTGTATGTCATTTAACCAAATGCCGTAGAACTGAGCAGAACATCCCTCCTAAAATGCAGAAGTGTGTAAAAAGGAAGCTGGTTTATTGTTACAAGTATATCCCACCTTTTCTCCATGGAGCTCAAGGTGGTAGACGTGATTCTTCTCCTTTGCTGTGTTATCCCCAAAAGGTTAGTGCTGAGACTTAGTTACTGGACTGAGGCCACTCTCTGAGTTTTGTGGCCAAGAGCAGGATTTGAACCCCAGTCTCCCAGGCCCTCCTCTGATGCTCTAACCACTACAGCACATTGGCTGGTGGTGTGGCTGCTACAGGGTGGTCATAATAATAATAATAACGATAATGATAATGTTATTATTTATACCCCGCCCATCTGGCTGGGTTTCCCCAGCCAATGTGGGCAGCTTACAGCATATCTAAAAACATCAAGCGTTAAAAACCTTCTGATACAGGGCTGCCTTCAGGTGTCTTCTAAAAGTTGTGTAATTCTCCTTGACGTCTGAGGGGAGGGTGCCACTACTGAGAAGGCCCTCTGCCTGGTCCCTGAATTTGTTGCAACCTGCCAAAACTATTCTTTCCTTCTGCCTCCTGAAACTTTCTCCGCAGGCTACGGTTTGCCAGACGACATCGTGATAGAGAAACGAGGGAAGGGGGACGCTTTTGTGGAGTGCAGTGCCGCGGATGTGAAAATCTCCAGTGTGAAGCTGGTCCAGCACGATGCCGTGGAGGGCATCTTGAGTAAGTACCTTAAGCTTGCCACCTGGCTTTGGCGTGCCACCCCCTAGGCTGGACTGAGGAACTAAGTGGTGGATTGGGGCCCGTCCCTCTTCTGCTGTGCCAACCCTAATAACAGGTGAAATAGACAGTCTAGGACGATTGCCGTAACTTGATCCATGACTGGATGACTTCGGTTACTACTCGTGTATGGTGGGAATGAAATACCCCAAGATTTTTCTGCCTTGGTGGTACTGCCAAAGAGGAGAGAGTTGCCTTAACCCAGCAGGCCAGCATCCAAGGCTCATGATTTGGCTTGCAAATTGTCCAGGCACCACCCCCATTCTTCATCTGTTGTTTTTTTCTTGCTCTTTCCCTTCCTCCTTATCTGAATTTGGGGTGGGGAGGCCCAGATCTGTAATTCCGTAGAGGAGTGGTTCCGAATACCAGTTTCTGTTTACCACAGGAGGGCAGAGAGCAAGTCACACTGCAGTGCTGTTCACGGGCTTCCCATTGGGGAATCTGGCTGGCCACTGTGAGAACAGGATGCTGGACTCGATGAGCCATTGGCCTGATCCAGCAGGCTCTTTTTATGTTCCTACCCTTTAACGGTAGGGACCCAGTTTAATTCTTAGAAACATCATATTCCTAACATCATCCCCCCTGCATCTGTTGCATCAAAGCAGCACCTATTTGTTCTAATTCAAGTTTCATCTTCTTACCTTTCACCTCTGCTTTTATTAATAACCTAGTTCTGCTGTCACCATTGTGGTTCGCCCTCCAGATGTGTTGGGCTGTGACTCCAATCAACCATGCTGGCGGACGTTGTGCTGGCTGCGGCTGATGGGAGTGGACATCCAAAACATTGGGGGGGGGGGACCTCGTTGGCAGCTGGTGATCGATGGTCTGTTCCAGAGAGGCGTGTCATAACATGGATACTTTACCCGCCCGCCCCCATCGTTTGATATCAATCAAAAGTTTAATTTTTAAATTTTTGTTCCATAATGGGAATCTGGCACCCCTCCACCCCTATCTGAATTTGACAACAATCTTGTTGGCTCTGCCCTTCTGTCTTCTGGAGCAGGTGATAATTAACACTTCGTCATCGAGAGGTAGATTTGAATAACAAATGTTACATGGGCTAGCAAGACTATTTCAGCACCTTCTACATGTGAAAATATATTCACGCACCACGAAAAGAGAGGGTTCTTGGGCCACTGCTGGAGAGAAGTTACTAACTGTATGTCCCTAAAATGTTCTTACGAAGAGTAACTTTCTGTAAAAATTCTGGCTGTCGCAATAAATACTTAATGGCGGGTGGGGAGGAGAAAAATAGGAGGTCCAGAGGCCAAATCTGGCCTGCAAAGGCTTCCTGTTCAGTTCCAGCGTTGCCCCTGCTTCCAAAGGACCTTCTCACCCCACATACACAATTGTTCATTTGTTTAGAAGATTTTCACCTGCCTCTCAATAGGACACTTCTCCAAAGTGGGTAGCGACAATTCAAACCACAAAATGCAATCCAAAAAAACCAACAACAAACCACTTGAGAAAACGATTCAGCAGGAAAAGTTTCCAGCAGCTAATAATTGTAGACCTGGTGCAACTTCCAGCATGGCAATATGTCCTGAAAATAAGCCACTGAAATGTTCCCCCTAAAGACGAATCCATCACTCTAGAACTAATGAGTGATAATTTTGCAGTGGACCAGCAACCAAAGGTTATAGTGTGAAGAGTTTCTGTTCGTGATGCTTTTGCATCTGTCCCTCCAACCCCTGGTCTCCCGCCCCCCGCTGCACAAAAGACACTTGGGTCTTCTGTTGCCTTCTACTGAATCAGGCCACTGGTCTCTCTAGCTCAGGATCCTTGATACAGAATGGCAGAGCTCTAGTGTTCAACACAGGGGACATTCCCAGACCTACCTGGATGTGCTGGAACCTGGGACCTTCTGCAAAGCACATTCTCTACCACTGAGCTTCCCCAGGCTTGCATAACTCGAACACCCTAGAATCTCTTGCTTGTGTTTGTTGGGGTTCACCGGGAACCACTTCTAAATCTGGGCTACAGGTGCAGCAGCTCAGAGCGTTCTGCGCTTTCCCTCCCACCCAGGTGTCCATCAAGGGAAGACCACCCTGGAGAACTGCGTGTTGCAATGCGAGACCACAGGGGTGGCGGTACGAACATCGGCTGAGCTTTTAATGAAAAATTCCGACTTGTACGGTGCTAAGGTAGGAATTGATGCTCTTCTTGCGATTGACAGACGCATTGAAAAGGAAACAAAAGCAGCTTCGGCAGATACGTTCGACGCCGGCTAATAATCCGCTCCTCTTTCAAAAGCACACGCGAGGCGCTTCCTCGGATACTCTGGAAAATTACAGAAATTGCAAGAAGATTATAAACAGTTACTATAAAATAGGTTTGCCCTTTCAAATCAGTTTATCTAGCATTGTGTGGCGTTTGCAACGTGTGACAGTGCTTTTGAGCAACTTTTTGTTGTTCTGGTTAGAGCAGAATGCGGACCATGCAAACGCCACCTTCACCAGCCATTGCTCGTCGCATGCGCACTTGAACTGTTGACCAGAGCAAAGTTCATTTGTCGATTATCCAGGAGTCTAGGCCTTATTGATTTCTCCAACAGCCTCTTAGAATTGCCTATTGATTAGCAACATCTCTGCCTCTTAATTGCAGGGTGCCGGTGTAGAAATCTATCCGGGCAGCATGTGTACATTGATGGGGAACGGCATACACCATTGCAAAGAAGGAATCCTAATAAAAGTGAGTGTCTGAGCAGAATTGGGGTTAGCAGGGCTGCTTCCTATGCTTCTGGTAACATCGGATTGGCAGAGCTGTGTGGGCAGAGAGAAGGGCATAGTTTCATGATCTCTCATTGGTTTGAATGTCTCTGTAAGCTGCGCATCAGCTGTGGGAAACCTGTGATTCTTCAGATGCAGCTGATCTGGATTTTCCACCATTGGCCATGCTGGCTGGGGCTGTTGGGAAGATGCAGCCCAAGAACACCTTGGGGGGTGGCACCTCAACCCTGCCATAAACTATGACTTCGACTGTGTGACCAAATTGCACCCTTTTTGCTCCTCGTGGCTCACTCTAGGAGGAAAGAAGTCACCATCCCTGGCTTAGTGTTATGCTGGAACCTGCTTTTGGTCTCTCCATTGCAGTCATTATTGTCCATTGTGATCTGATGGGGAGGATCTGCTGATTACACAGCACCTGGCTGTGGTCTAGAAGAGGGCCTTCTCTGTAGTGGCACCTACCCTGTGACCTCCCTGTTGGACTGCTGCCACTGGAAGTTAAAAATGTATTTATTTCTTCACATGGTTCCCTGACCATTTTCCCCTTTCTAGTTTCTGGTGTTGATCTTGTTGTCTGTCTTCGATCTGACAGTTGAGTTCTGTTGATTTTGTTCTTATTAAATATTATCCTACATTTATTATTATGGACAATTGTCACAGTAGAGGAAAACAGAGTACAGTGGTACCTTGGATCCCAAATGTCTGACTTGGCTTCCACGGCTTCCTGCAGCCAATTGGGAGCCGTGCTTTGGTTTCCGAACATTTTGGAAGTCAAACGGATTCTGTTCGACTTCCGAGGTACCACTGTATAAACGTCCTAGTAATAAATATATGAAATGAGAAGACGAGCAATCTTACCTTCTGGACTGGGAATCTCTCTCACCCTTGGCTTTTAGGACTTTTTGGATGAAAATTATGACGTTCCCAAGATAACAATGGTGAACAATGTAATACATAATAACGAAGGGTATGGAGTGGTCCTGGTGAAGCCTACTGTCAAAGAGAGCGCTCCAGAAAGCTCAGGAGGCACAATCTTAAGTGGCCCAGGTAAGTTGTTAATGAAAGGCAACAATACAGTGGTGCCTCGCAAGACGAAATTAATTCGTTCTGCGAGTCTTTTCGTCTTGCGATGTTTTTCGTCTTGCGAAGCACGGTCCGTTGCAACTGTGCCTCTTCAAGCGGCTTTAGGAAAAAAGCGAACAAACTCGCAAGACGTTTTCGTCTTGCGAAGCAAGCCCATAGGGAAAATCGTCTTGCGAAGCAACGCAAAAACTGAAAAACCCTTTCGTCTTGCGCGTTTTTCGTATAGCGAGGCATTCGTCTTGCGGGGCACCACTGTACCTGTGAACTGCCCTGAGGCCCGCGGGTATAGGGCCGTATATAAATTCAATAAATTAATAATAATAATGCCTATTCTGAACCCCAGGATAAGAGGAGCCATGCTGGATCAGGCCAGTGGCCCATCTGGTCCAGCATCCTGTTCTCACAGTGGCCAACCAGAGACCCTAATGGGAAGCCTGCAAGCTGGCCATGAGCACAGAAGCTCTGGCCTCCTGTGGTTTCCAGCAACTGGCATTCAGGAGCGTTGCTGCCTCCAACCATGGAGGCAGACATAGCCATGATGGCTAGTAGCCCTTCCCATGATGAACTGCTTTGCCTTTGGCCAGGTTGATGCATTCAGAGGGGGGCTCTCTTGGCGGTTCCTCCACCCACAGAGCCTTGGGGGTGGCAGCCTGGGCGAGGACCCTTCTCTGTGGCAGCTCCTAAGCTGTGGAACTCCCCACAGAGGTGTGTTTAGCACCTTCATTATACACTTTCAGGAGGATGCTGAAGATGCATCTTTTGTCCCTGGTTTTTTGACACTTGAGGTGTACATTTTTGGGTCCTGTCTTATTGTTAGGATTCAAAGTTTCAAACTGTTTTTAAGATGTGTTAGTCAATAAAATCAGTCGTACGTGAGGATTCCACTTAATGTCATTGTTTCTGGCTTAGAGCAAGCAAAGGACCTTCATCCCACTGGCGACGGCTCCATCCCGGCGTGCGAAGATGCACATCAACAGGTCGGTGGTGGTTGGGAGCCTCACGGAAGGGCAGGCGTTTCTGAGCACACGGAAGGCAATTCTGAAATCGCCAATGAACTTTCCGCCGCATCTCTCAAGAAGAGCCATCTGCGTAAGAAGAGGCTGAGCAACCTGGGCATCACGGAAGCGGACGACAACCTGATGTCTCAGGAGATGTTTGTGTCCATTGTGGGCAACCACTTCAAGCGAAATGGCAAAGGGAGCTTTGGCACATTTCTCTACTAGATTTCCCTAGTAGAATGTCATTGGAATAATATATAGCCTGGCTGCTTGGCTTGCTTGCTGCCAAGTAGCTGAAACTGTTGACATCCATCCCCTAAAAATAATAATTATTATTTGGCTCCATTCCTTGCTTGCATGTGATTCTGGTGTATTTATTCTCCTATGCAGCACGCCTGTTGCACAACTGAAATTTCTACTCCTTGGTGTGAGTTTTGAACCCAGCACTTGAGAGCAAAAGAAAACTTCCCCATGGAACCTTTCGAATGGATATGCTCTCTTTCTACTTGCTATACATACATACATACATACATACATACATACATACATACATACATATCACTTACTGTATTTATTTCTGATAGAAGACACCTTATTAAAAAATACGTTTGAAGCTCCAGCTGCGGGAGGAAGGAGGCTATTCACAGTACCGTAAATCTGTTGATCTCTTAACCACAGCTGAAAAGTGTGCTTTGTTTCCTACGTAGTAGTGGTGGTCTATTATTTTCAGCTGTTTTTAAATAAAACCTTTTAAAAAATATATATTTAGGAAATTCTTTGTTTTGCACAGAGTTCTGTCCGTCCCTTTCAATAAACATGACCTGTTACACAGCTGATCCATGTGAGCATTCTTAAAATATATTAGGGTGTAGAACTGCAGTGCTTAGATTTAACGGGTGTTAGAAAACCGTGTAGTCTTGTGCTTTGGTGAAGAAAGACCTGTTGGTTCTCAGGGCGGTCTTGGTTAACCCAAAAAAATGTTTCCCCGAGTGAGAGGCTTGGAAAGGTGTGGGCAAAATCTTCCATCTTTGAACTTGGAGGAATGAGAGAGGCGTGGTCGTCCGTCCGAATGCTCGGGAGTTCTTGAGAGTGGCTGAGAGGGGAACTGGTGTTGTACCAGGGCCAGGAATGTGCATCTGGTGGATTTCTTCAATAAACACACCACTGAGGCAGCTTTGCTTTCGTCAAAACAATAGCGGTCAAAACGACGAGTCCACAGGCCTGTAATGACACAATGCTTCTTTTGAGAAATACTCTTGCCTTAGCTTGACACGTGCGTAGAGATTAAGTCATGTTCACAGAGGAAAAGCATGCCTGCATTATCAGCTGGATGCCCAATTCAGCGAAAAGAACAGGGTGCCTACTCTCTGTCAGGTTAACTCAAAGCTAAGGGAAATTGGCTCCTAAATGTGGCTACCTGGGAGTCACTCATCTAGGCCCTGACAGAGTAGCAATGGAGACTGGGGAAGCATATTCCTGCCTATCTGCTTGGAGTTGGTTCCCAGGGGTCTTGCGTGGGTGATGCTGTTTTGGCTACGTAAAGCAGCACTCATGTCTGAACATCAGAAATGGAGGGAAGGATGACCAAGTGGTAGCTCCATAAAAGGTTCTTTGTTCTCTACTGTGAGATGTACCTGTGTATTGCTCATGCACAAATGCACATCCCTTGGACTGAGAAAGGTTCCCTAACCCCTGTTTTAATGTTAGATTTGTTTTCTCCCTATCCCCTTATTGCAGGCATAGGCAAACTCGGCCCTCCAGATGTTTTGGGACTACAACTCCCATCATCCTTGACCACTGGTCCTGCTAACTAGGGATCATGGGAGTTGTAGGCCAAAAACACCTGGAAGGCCGAGTTGAGGAAGCCTGGCTTAGGACAAAAAGACGTGTTTGGTCAAGGTATAACTCCCAGGACTTTTAAAATCAGGGCAATCAATAATTAAGTTCTATAGAAAGCATCCTTCCTCGTGCTGCCTTTAGTTTTTAAAGGGCTGTTGCTTCTGATGTGCTGCTAGCTTGCTTCAAACAAGTATTTGGCAAAGGCCTTGTAAACTGAAAATTGCAAACTTGCTGGTCCATGGTGCTCATTGTGGAAGGCTTTCCAAAGGAGATGGAGTCTAGTATAGTGCAGATGTTACATCACAGTTTCTCCACTCGTGACATTTTATGTGCAGTGGTTCCTCTTTCTTTCTTTCTTTCTTTCTTTCTTTCTTTCTTTCTTTCTGGCAAGAATAGAGTCTGAAAGCAATGTTTTCTTATACCAATAGTTTAGGAATTTGTATTCATTTGTAACTAAGCTACGTTTTACTGCTTGTGCAACTTTTCTGACTGATATAAAGAAAAGCACATGAATCTGACCTTTAGAAAATTTGTAAGCAAACATTTTTCAACTTACCAAAGTGTGGTCTTTTCTATGCTAGGGGAAATGGGAAACTTTGGAAGGAGCTTTTAAACGGGACATATTTGGAACTCAGTTGGAGGAGCACATTTTAAAATGCTTTCCAGTCTACATTTTACTTTGCTTTATGTTGCTGATTTTAAATCCCTTCAGGGGTGCTTTCACCAGAGTTTTTGTCCCCCAAATTGGATTCCTAGCATCAGAGGAAATTCTCCTTTTATCTGTTTTTCCTTGAACCAATGCCCGTGTGCTTAGATTCTGCTTGTGGTATTTTGGTAGCCACTGTGAGAACAGGATGCTGGATTAGGTAGTCCCTTGGCCTGATCCTGCAGGCTCTTCTTAGTGTAAGCATCCAGCGTTCCTGGATATGTGTACTGAAAAGGCAGAGTTTTGTTCTTAATGAAATAATGTTCATAGCTCATTACTCCTTTTTTATATATGAACTAGTATACCATTTTTACAGGCTGAACTGTAATTCATCTTTTCCTCTGGCAGCAGAAAGGCCTGTGCTTCTGTTTCCCCACCATGCCTTTACTCTTCCCCAAAGACTTCTTGCCAACGCAGATGCTCGTATAACTAAGCGCTGATATTTAGATGTCTTCATCTCGGTCAATAAAGTGGAATGTAAAATACTTTCTCCGTGTAAGTAGCTGTGTGCCTTGGGGGCTTGTGAATGGTCCTTTGTGGCAAATCAATAACTCCAGAGCTGCTCTTCAAAAAAAACCCCCTTTGATAAATGATTAAAAAGGCAAGTTAAGAGCGATCGATGCTGGAATATATTGTCACCTTGCTGTTTACTCTTGTGCATTCAGCTTTTTTTGGAGAGGGAGATGGGGGTGGGGGGCAGAGAGAGAGAGAGAGAGAGAGAGAGAGAGAGAGAAGAAGAAGAAGAAGAAGCTGAGATAAATGAACACCCCCCTTTTTTCAAATGAGAAAAAGAGATGTGTTTCCAAAATAAAACAGGGACTGTTCCTATTGAGCATCTTTTGCATCAAGGTTCCAGCTGCTTTTCAAATAGTCTGCCTAGTTTTCAGAGTTAATATGGATTAGTTTCTTTGGGTTTGCCAAACTTAAAGCTGCCTGAAGCCTGTTTTTCACGAGAACTTGAATACTACTTGGTTCTAATGCCTAACTTTTCATTTCAAGGTTTTCATTCATCTGGGTGAGGCATATGCAGTTCAATGTTTCTTGCTATTTATTTTCTCACATATAACTTTTCTTCCAACATGGAACCCAACAGGGGTGCCAACCTGAATAAAATATTGTGGGGGCCCAAGTAAGCCCTGCCCCTCATAACTGATCACATAATTGCACACACATCATGGGAACGTCCATAAACTTAGTGGGGCCCCACCCCCCTTAAATATTTTATTGTGGGGGCCAAAGTCCCCACGATCCCTCGGAGTTGGCTCCTATGGAACCCAAGGTGGAGTTCATGAGGTCATCATGCAGTCTCCCCTTCAGGCACTGACCATATCACGACCTGCTTAGCTTCAGCAAGGGAAGAGGGTGGCCTCATATACCTTCAGAGCATGCCTTGGGACCTTAGCTTGTCCACCTCTGCCTTTGGAGTGGCAGAACTTCTTTTTTTTATTTTTTTTTATTCAAAATTATAACAAGACATTTTATCCAAAAACATATCATCCTTGGTCCCCCCCCATTTTTCCTCCCTCCCCCCTCCCACACAAAACCCAACCTACCCCCACCCCGACTTCCCTCAGTTCCAGTCTTTGGTTTCTCTAAGAATGCTGTTTTCTGCATGCTACAAAGTTTTATAGCTCCTCAAACTATTTAGCTGATTATTGTCAACAAAAAGTTTGTGAATGTTTATTCAAAACCTGCCAAGGAGTCCAGTTCGCTTTGTTGCGTCTTCAGATACTTTGTAAAGGGTTCCCATTCATCCTTAAAGTCACAGTTTTCCTTGTCCCGTGGCTTATATGTCAGTTTTGCCAGTTCTGCATAGTCCATCAATTTTTCTTGCCATGATTCTTTAGTTGGGGTTTCTTCAGTCTTCCATCCTTGTGCTACCAGAACTCTCGCGGCCGTTGTCGCATACATGAAGATGTTTTTCAACCTTTTTGGCAGGTCTTTCCCTACAATCCCCAACAAAAATGCCTCGGCTTTTTAAACAAATGTTAAATGGAAGATTTTCTTCAATTCGTTGTAAATCATTTCCCAATTTTTTTTTAATTACCTTACAATCCCACCACATATGATAAAATGGAGTGGCAGGACTTGACTTGATGATGGTGCCTACACTTCATGCTTTGAGATACCAACAATCCTAACCATGACTTCTAGGTCTGTGGGGTTAGGGTTGTAGATACAGTAGCTCCTTTATGACAAATCAAATCATGGTTCCATCTTGCTTAGTGCTGTCTACGCAGTGGTGGCTAATGGGCCACAGCCTGTTAGAGAGTTTTGGAAGAGATATTCTTTCTCCTAGCAGAGTTAGTACAGTGGTGATTGCTACCAAGCACAATAAAGCTTTGTTAGATTTTACACCTGCCCTCATTCTTCTTTAAACAAACATTCCCCATGAGAAATACTTAGGCTAGAATAAATTACAGACTGCTTTGCAAATAAGTGAAGATTTTACAGGGTTTCAGAAGTTAAAGCAAACAAGTCTCCATCTGTTGACAGGAATGATAAAGAAGAAAAATGGTTCCAAAAATGGTTCCAAAAGGCTTAAAAAGAAAGAACTTGGTTTCCTTACAAAAGAATCATGCAGTCCTTGCATTAGCAAAAGCAGCAGAATTCCCATTTTGGAGAGATTTTCCATTCACATGATTTTTCTACATGAGCTGGGAGCCATACTGAGCCGCAGTGTCTTTGAGGAAACAGGAGAAGAGGGAGAGGTAGCAAAGGGATAGGGTTGCCATACGTCCAGAATTTATTGGGCATAGACAATTTCCCTTAAAAATTGTTTGTTTGTTTTTTGGTTTGAGTGTAAGTCAGTAACTGTATATTACAACACATCTGACCCACTTGGTCAGACCTGGTTGGTCTATGAAGGACTCTTCATGCTCTTTAGAAAGTATATCTAAAGTGTAAGACAGAGTGCTTTATCTTCAAATTGGCTGGTAAAACTGGATCATGCTGACTGGGGCTAATGGGAGGGCCTTATAACACCTGGAGTGTCACAGATTAGTCCTTAACATGATGATTTAGCATGTTGTTCCTTAAGAGATTTGGATGTTGGTGTGATGCAACAATACTTAATATTTTGGCCCTTACAATATTGTGAACATACCCCAAAATGAGTAGTGTAGATTTGGGAGATCTGTCTATAAAGCGGCAGGCTTGTGTTAAAATATTCACTATAATTTCTAAGGGTGGTTTTCAACTTAATTTCACTTGGTGTAGATTTGCTGAAATGAATGGACCTAACATGCCCATTAATTTCAATGGATCTGCTTTGAATAAAGCATGAATACCACTGAAAGTTCTTCCCCTTAATTCTGCCTGACTTCTTCTTCTTCTTCTTCTTCTTCTTCTTCTTCTTCTTCTTCTTCTTCTTCTTCACTGCTGGCATACTTCCTTTTAAATACGTTTAAGCTACCGCCTTGTAATTTTATAATCTAGTATTATCTAGTCAGAAAAGAAATGGATGTCAAAATTACATTTAAGTGGGAGGGTGTTGGTGCTGGGGAAAGAGAAAAGATTATTAGCTGAATTACTCTTAAATAAACATCTCCCAATCTCGTTTTGGGGGTGGGGGAAGCCAACCTTGCCTCTAAAGTCTAAAGCACAGCGTTGTACAAAGTTGAGGGTTCCGTGGCCCTTTGGATCTGAGGGACTCAAACTCCCATCATGGAAGAAGGGATGATGGGAGTTGTAGTCCTACCTCATCTAGTGGGCCAATTGTGTTTTACCTAGGGTGTGGGTGTGTAGGGCATCGAGAATTAGGGTCCTGGCCGATTATAATTCTTGTATCTATATATGTATATAAAGTTAAATACTGAAATGGCCTCAACTTTGCCACTGTCCTTTTCACTTGCAAGCCAAGAAAGAGGCGAAACAGTATCATGCTAGCTTATGTGAAATTTTAAAAATATGTGCTTGATTTATCTTGTCAGAAGTGATAATTAAGTATTATAATACAGCCAGCCTGCCAACAGCAGTATATTATCATGTGTTCGGAAAGATTTTTTTTTTCTAGGGCAAAGAAAGTGCTGTCAGCTGGCTGGGCCCCCCACCCCATATTCACTCCTAATTAGTGGAAGTTATTTCTTTCTTACTTGGCAAGTACCAATTTCTTGGCGTGAATCTCGGTGTATCGGCATAGCACTGCTGTGCTGGTCCCACAGAACATGGGTGCTGAGTGAGTGCAACACTGAGAAACCTTGCTCACTTATCTGCATGCAATACTTGGCCGTGGCAGAAAAATATTGTGGAGCGTTTCCACCCCAGAGAAATAATGTCCCAGTCAGCTAGTCGTGCTGTAGAGGGGAAGCAGTGTACAGTGGCACCTCGGGTTAAGAACTTAATTCATTCCGGAAGTCCGTTCTTAACCTGAAACTGTTCTTAACCTGAAGAACCACTTTAGCTAATGGGGCCTGCCATGCCACCACCATGGGATTTCTGTTCTCATCCTGAAGCAAAGTTCTTAACCCGAGTTACTATTTCTGGGTTAGTGGAGTCTGTAACCTGAAGCGTCTGTAACCCGAGGTACCACTGTAGCTCAGTGGCAGAGCATATGTGTCAGGGAATCAGGAGCAGGAGCACTGGGGAGAGAGGATTGGGAGAGCGAAGGGGAAGAATCCGAGGGCAGCGTAGGGGAGTATGACAGTGGCCCGAGAGATTCCATGAGCTTCTCCAGCGAATCAGAAGATTCCCAGAAGGGGGCACCGATGGTTAGGGCAAGGGGGGTCCCAGGGGGGACGCACCAGAAACAAGGAGCCAGAGGGGAACCCCAAAGCAGCAGTGGAGGATCGGGACCAGTTTCCCCACCAGAGCGTAGTGGGGGGGAAGAGTCACATGTGTCAGGGGCAGTGTCTCCTCCAGAGAGGGAGTCAGGGCTGACCACGCCTCCAACGGAGGGGAGGTCAGTTGCAGCTAGCCCCCCCGAAGGGGGAAGCAGTGACAGCAGCAGTGGAACGGTCAGGAGGAAAGCTGCTGGCTGGGCGCGCGCGCCAAGTTCAAATGTGCAGGCGCGCGGAACAGCAGGAGACCCGGATGGGGAACCAGCTCCTAAAGCCCGCCGGAGGGAGGGAGAAGGCTCAGGGGAATCAGCGGGAGAAGAGGCTAGAAAGGGCGGAACCCCGGCGGGCAGGCGGACCCAGAGGAGGAAGGAGCAGCGGAGAAGGTGGAGCAAGGCTAGAATCTTAAATTGGTGTCAAGGGGGAGGAGACTCAGACGGAGCATCAGCGGTCTGACACTTTAGACGTGGGGCTGCGCGCTGCGGCTCTGGAAGTGAAACTGAACTTCAATAAAGACTTTTATACTTAACAACGAAGCAGCGTTGGTCCTTTGTGAGCTGGGACCTAGGGTAGCTCTGACAATATGCCTTGCATTTAGGAAGGTCCAAGTTCAATTCCCAACAGTATCTCCACTCAGAGCTGGGATGTCCCTCGGTTGAAACCATGGACCACCTCTGCCAGCCAGTATAGACAGGACTCTGACTTGGTTTAAGGTGGCATCCTACGGCTAACCTGTTTGTAGCACAAAAATGTACAAGGGAACCCCCATTTATGCAGGGGTTCTGTTCCCAGAGGGATGCGGGCAAGTCCATCCTGTCCCACTCCCACTTCACCCGCTTCGGGCGCCAAAATTGGTGCACGTGTCAGCCATGCGTGCATGTGTTGATCACACGCAAGTGGTAGTCTGCCTGTAGCTGTAAGTTGTTTTAAAGTGTTTTTAATACTGTGTTTTAATATAACCCTGCCCTGGGACCTTAGGATGAAGGGTGGGGTAATAAGAATAGTCATACTTTTTCCTCAATCTGGAATTGTTCATGCTTTTCCTCAACAGGCTGCTTTCTATCTAGATTGATTCTGGAATCCCGCCTCCCACAAAGGGTAGGTGTGATTCCTTGATACGCATTTGAAAACCCCTCCCCTCGATTAGGCCTGCACATGCCCCAGGCGAACAAAGAAGGAAATGGGGATTGCAATCCTGTTCCATGCCCAGACACAACACAGTCCACTTCCACTGCTGGGACCACCGCCTACATCTCTTTTCGAACGTCACGCCCGCTGGGGAATGCAGAATCAATCTGCAATGAGCATCGATGTTGCTCGACTACAACTCCCAACATGGCTAACTATGGCTGTCCTGGCTGGGGCTGATGGGAGTTGGAGTCCATCAGCATTCAGGGAGTTTCAAGTCCCCTCACTCCTGCGCTCAGGTAAGAGAAGGGGAGACATTTTTTGTCAATCCTACCTGTGCCACCTTCGATGCTGTTCTGGAGGCTCCTCTGACCCTTGACAAGATTTTGAGGCACGACGGGGGGATCCTGCAGTGGGAAGGGTGACTAGATGAAAATCGCCTTGCTTTCCCTCGTGTTGGCAGACGCCTCTACTGAATCAAAAGCTGTTCCATAAGCAGAACTGCGACATTGGAGTTCCCCCTTCGTTTCTGAATTGCAAATTGATATTTTAATGAGGTTGGGTATGGATTGAAGCAGATACCTAGGATACATCTGTCATTTACACCCTGATGGATTATTAGCTTTCTGTGCCACTCAACGGGTGTACAGCATTCCTTATTTTTAGGCACCGCTAATGAAACTTCTTTAACGTGCTCAGTGATTAGATAGGCTTATCTGTCAAATATCTGCCATGTAGTGCCGGGCCCTCAAACTCACACGCCGCATGAGATGTGAATTAATGGGATGACGTGCTCGTGTGCTTCCTCCTTCTTCCCATTCCAAATTTTCATTTTCCTCAAATAATTCTGCCACGAATTTCCTACAGTTCATACACGGCCCATGCTGCTTTAAACAAAATGAACAAGCATTTATGGTAGGCCTAGTTTGGAACTAGCTTGCTGGCTTGAATGAAGTCCTAAGTGCCTCCAGGAATAGGGAAACTTTGGCCTTCCAGGTACCGCTGGACTACAACTCCCATCATCTTTAAGCATTGCCCATGTAGGCTACGGACTGTGGGAGTTGAAGTCCAACAGCATCTGGCATAAGAACATAAGAGAAGCTTGCTGGATCAGCCCAATAGCCCATCTAGCATCCTGTTTTCACAGTGGCCAACCAGATGCCTGGTTAATCTGGTAGATTTTATGTAGGAGCAAAGTGGAGAACCTAGTCATCCTGATTCCCAGAACTTCTCTTTTCCAGAGCTGAGGCTACTGGGCTAAATCCCTGAACCTGCTGTCCATACCACATCCAACATATTTCAAAGTAGTAATGTAAGGGCTGCTGGCAATGTGTAAAGAGTGTCTAAAAGATAATCACCCACTCTGCTCATGGGTTAAGACAGGGGTCAGCAAACTTTTTCAGCGGGGGCCAGTCCACTGTCCCTCAGACCTTGTGGGTGGCCGGACTATATTTTGAAAAACACACACAAACGAATTACTATGCCCCACAAATAACCCAGAGGTGCGTTTTAAATAAAAGCACACATTCTACTCATGTAAAAACACCAGGCAGGCCCCACAAATAACCCAGGGATGCATTTTAAATAAAAGGACACATTCTACTCATGTAAAAACATGCTGATTCCTGGACCATCCGCGGGTCAGATTTAGAAGGCGATTGGGCCGGATGCAGCCCCAGGGCCTTAGTTTGCCTGCCCATGGGTTAAGAGGAAAGGGTATTCAGGTCTGAGAAAGCTGTCTACTTCAGCTTGGTACCTACAGTGGTACCTTGGTTTGCAACCATAATCCATTCCGGAGGTCTGGTTGTAAACCAAAACAGATTGTAACCCAAGGTGCGCTTTTGCCAATGGGGCCTCCCCCCAAAAAAGGTTTGTAATCCCCCCAAAATGGGTTGTAATCAAAAAAAGAGACATACACTTCCGGGTTTGACATGGTTGTAATCCAAAATGATCGTAATCCAAAATGGTTGCAAACCAAGGTACCACTGTATTGCTTTTGGAAACGAAACGTTTCCTAGCAGCAGCAGAACCCCTTCCTCCTGCTTTCCAACCCTCCTGGTCTAACCTGCAAGACATCTATATCCACTTAATCCAGATTAACCTCAGTGCCAGAAAACAGTTTCATGAAATGGGACATGAAAAAATTAAGACACTGAAGTAGTGCCAAGAAATAACAACAACAACAACAACAACAACAAATCATTAAAAAAGTGCCCTTATTCACACCCCAGCTACCCTTCTTTTTTGGGGGGGATGTTGTAGCTCTTAAATAATGTTGGAAATGAAACTGTCTTTAGTGTTGACACTTTCCCTTAAGATTGATAAAGATTTAGCAAGGAGAAACAATTACAATGGTTGGGCATTGTTCATTTTTCATTTTTAGAACCTGTATTGATTCCACGTATACGATTCAGTTTCAAAGCTATTTAAAAACAGGTGCTGGTGTGTAGCCTGCTGTGGTTATTCAGAAGGGTGTGATCAGTTGTGACAGTCTGGCTGAGGTGCTCCAGGCTATGTGCTTTGAGGCTGTGTTGAATCCACCCTCCCCCCAAAAATTACCTGTAGTTTCAGAGGGCTATTTTTACACCACCACCCCTCAAATTGAGCTCCGCTGAGATCTTTTCAGTTCAGCACTAATTAAAAGTCTAAGATCATTGCCGTCTGCTGATGTGCATAACATGCTTCCCTTTAAAACAAAACCCAAACCACACTCAGAATTCTCCCCATGAATATTTTTGATGCCTTTTGAGTGCTTTGCCCACGGTGTGGGACTGCTGTTCTCAAGAAAGGTGCAAAAGGACAGGTGCTTGCTGTGATGAGCTTAGAATGGGAAATTCGACACAGAGAAAGGGGCTAGCAGAGTTAAGGAACTTCTGGCCCTCCAGGTCTTGCTGAACTACATTTCCCATCATCCCTTGCCCATTGGCCATTTGGCTGGGACTGATGGAAGTTTTTATTTCTTTTATTTATACAAATATTTCTATACCACTCATTCAAAAGGTAAATATCAAAGTGGTTCACAACAAGTGTACGCAAAGCCGTACAATAAAAACAATATAGATCTTTAAGACAAATCAGCTAGCTTTTGCAGGAATATGTATTCTTAATTGCCTGCATAAACTGGACGCAACAGAAAAGTTTTTAGCAGATGTTCAAAAGTTGAAATGGAAGGCACCTCTTGAATCTCTGTTGGCAGAGTGTTCCACAGGGCTCCTTTTCTTGTTGTTGTCAAATGAGCTTCGCCAGCATGGAGAATGACCAATGACACTCCTGAAGATAATCTCCACAATCAAACTGAGATATAAGGGTTTGGGTGGTCTCTGAGGTACCCAGGACCTAAATAGTTCAGGGCTTTGTCAATTAACACAAGGAACTTGAACCTGCCTCTGCGGTAGATAGGCAGCTGGTGTAGATGCTTTAACAAAACGGTGCCACATGTTGTTGGCTAGATGGCCCCATCAGCAATCTGGCTGCCTTCTTCTGCACCTGCTGGAGCTTCTGAACCAGACCCCAGGGCAGCCCCACATAGAACACATTTCAGCAGTCCAGTCTTGAGGTTACTAAGGCATGGGCTACAGTGGTCAGGCTAACTCTATCCAGGACTTCAACTTATGGTACATCAGAAGCACCATGCGTTTCCAACCCTGCATGTAAGGATGTTGAGAAGGGAAGTCTTCCTGTTTCTTGGAAGGTGTTTCATGGATCTCTTGTTGGTTATTGCTCCTTGGTGTTTGAAATCCAGCTGCCTGATGTTCCCCTAGCTCTCCCTGCCATTTCATCTGTCTTCTCCACCCTCACTCCATTTTAATAATAATAATAATAATAATAATAATAATAATAATAATAATAAAAATAAAATAATTTTTATTTATATCCCGCCCTCCCCAGCCAAAGCCGGGCTCAGGGCGGCTAACAACAATAAATAATACAACATTCTAAAATCATTTCATTATAAAATTAATTCAAATCAAATTGATGATTTTATTCCCGACTGGCCCTTACGAGACCCCTCTTCCAGCTAAAAAGCAGCGTCGGTAAGAGGGACCACTCTGCTTCTGCGAAAATGTAGCAGAGAAGCTCTTCTACTCTGCTGTCGTCCCCCCCCATGCCTCTGACAAATCTTTAAGAGACAGAACACAGAGACGCAGCTCTCATTAACATTTGCAGCGACCCACCAGGTAGAACATTTTCTGTAATATTTTCACATTTGTCTTAACTGACACCTTCGACTGCGTGACATTTTTCACAAAACCAGAATTCCGCTATTGCTTCATTTTGTTACAGGAATGAGTTTTGGGGTGTGGGTAGGGGGTGGGGAACAAAGAGAAGCAATCTTTCCTCCCCCCCCACCCCGCACATTAAAATGGGAAAACATTTTGTTTTGAATTTTTCACTTGGCTCGAGCAAATAAGCTGTTGGAAATCAACCAAATGGAAATCTGTTTCTCAACATCTGTTTCCTCTTTTATTTTATTTTTTTAACGAAACAAAACCATGGCATTTACACACGGGTTTATTATATTCCAAGGCTGACTGCCCTTTTTTCTTTTTTCTCGAAGGACCAAATACTCTTCTTTTTCATTGGGACTGAACAACTGCTTCCTTTTGGGTGAATCATGCCACAGTTTGATTTATTTAAAAACATTTATATACCACCCACTTTTATAAAACTGTTATGTGCTGAAGTTCTCACCCTGGGCCAGCAGGGGGATACTGTAGATACCGGTAGTTATGCAAATAAGGGATCGAAAGTGACGTTCAGTGATTGGATAGTTTTAGAAAATTGTTACAGTTACGTTGTACTGGAGCTCTATATAAGCAGGCTGACTGAACCCTTCAGTTCAGTTCTGTTCTGGCCTGTGAATAAACAAGAGCTGTTTGAAGAATCGCTGTGTCGTCTGATATGTTCACCCACAACTTAACAAAAACATCAAAGCAGCATACAACAATATTGTTTAAAGTTTTGGAGGGGGTGTTAGGCTATATGCTTGAGCCCTGCTTCTAATGCCTGGACCCAGCACAGATTCAATTGCTGGAATAGCCAGGCAAACCTGGCAATGGCTTGCTAAACACAGTTTGTTAAGGGAACAAAGGGAGTGGCATTGGCTTGCTAAACACAGTTTGTTAAGGGAACAAAGGGAGTGGCGGGTGCAGAATGCCGCGGCGAGACTCCTTATGGGGTCTTCGCTGCGAGACCACATTCATCCGGTGCTATATCAGCTGCACTGGCTCCCGGTGGAGTACAGGATCAGGTTTAAGGTGCTGGTTTTAACCTTTAAAGCCCTATACGGCCTAGGACCCTCGTACCTACGGGACCGCCTCTCCTGGTATGCCCCACAAAGAAACCTATGGTCTGCAAATAAAAACATCCTGAAGGTCCCAGGCCTCAGAGAGGTTAGGCTGGCCTCAACTAGAGCCAGGGCCTTCTCAGCTGCGGCTCCAATCTGGTGGAACGCTCTGTCACAAGAGACTAGGGCCCTGCGGGACCTGACATCTTTCCGCAGGGCCTGCAAGACAGAGTTGTTCCACCAGGCCTTTGGTCAGGGCGCAGCCTGACTCCCTCCTCTGGCAACCTGCACAGAGTTTTGCTTAATGGTTGCCATCGACTTGATTTTAATTAATTTTTATAATGAAATATTTTTAGAATGTTGGTTTATTTGATTGTTTGATTATTTGATTGTTGTTAGCCGCCCTGAGCCCGGCTTCGGCTGGGGAGGGCGGGATATAAATAAAATTTATTATTATTATTATTATTATTATTATTATTATTATTATTATTGAATGAGAGAGCAAATGGGTTGGTCTCCCCCCTCAATTATCTGTTAGTTAGAAAGACAGAAGCTGAGAGCTGTGTTATGTGACAAGCTGGGTGCAAAAGTTGTTTTCATGGACCAGTGGTTGGGTAACCTGTGGCTCCCCCAGATTTTGATGGACTCCCACAAGCCCCAGCCAAAATGGCCAAAATTGACTATTATAATTATTACAATATATTTCTCGCCCTTCACCCTAAGGTCCCAGGGCAGGTTAAAACACAATATTAAAAACAGTTCTAAACAACTTAAAATTACAGAAACAAAATGAGTCCTAAACATATGCAACTCAACGTGTCAAAAGTATTGTACTTATTTAATGGAGAGAATCAGCCCAAGAAGGTTGAGATTTGGGTATATTTGGGGGCAGGATGGGGGACAGGTGGGAGACAAATTCAAAATACAGAACTAATTATAGCCAAACGGATCATTTCACTAAAGAGACAATTCTAGATGTGGAGAGCAGAATGGGAAACAGCTGGGGAACAGTTTAATCAGCTGAAATCAGCTTGCTTGGACTCCTTTAAGGGATGATAGATTTAATCGATGTGTGCTGCTTGGTTTAGCTGAGGAAGAGAATGATAACTGGAGTGAATGGAGGAGAGTAACTTCAGAGAAAACTGCTGCAGTGCTTCAGGGGCCTTGGGGCCAAACACGGTGCTTGCCATGTGATTTGCCATTGTGTAGATGCAAATATATAGATCAATCTCTCTATATAAAAATGTGTGAGTGTGTGTGTGTATGGGCAGCGGCAATAACTGGTCAAATCAGGCATTGGCCAAGGGCCCTTGACTCCAACTGACTTCCTTGCAACCACTCTTTCTTTTCCTGTGTGATTGGGATCGTGGTATGTGGGAGTCTCTCACTCTTCGCCTGTGTTGTGGCTCCTGATTGGACATGGCCCCTGCACCTATTGTTCTCCAGAGTAGAAATGCTCCCATTGGTGCCAGCCAGGGTGATTGCTCCAACTGGCACCAAAGGGGGATGCCAGTCAGGACACAATGGGAGGAGCTAAAGTTTAAAGCCCTCTCTCACCCACATATTGGTATCTGTCTGCCTCCTGCAACCTGCTAATTGTTATTAAATCACATTTGGTTTCATAGAGATTGAATCACTCCCCACACTCTCCATTCCTGTTTTTACCAAGTGCTCCGGTCAGAAAATGATGTAGGAGTTCATATTGTTTTATTTTGTTTTGAAAGAGAGGGAGTTCATTGTGCAGAACATGACTTAAATTTATTGTCTGACTTGATTCCCCCCTTTCATTTTTTTAAAAAAACACAACCTTTCCATCTGATATATTATAACAAAATTATAGTGCTCCAACTGCTATAGTGTATTATAAAAAGTTATAGTGCTCCAATATGTTTTGAAGTTGTCGTACTTTGTAGCTGGTTTTGGAGTTTGATAAAATTAGATTTGTATAGTATTATTATTATTATTTGCAAGGCTTTGCTTTTTTAAAAAAAATTAGAATACTTTATTGGCTTGCATTTGTATTTTGTACAGCTACTGAGCCTGGCTTGGATATAAATTGGTGGAGATTCACGCTTCGCAAACAGACGAGAAAAACAAATGATTGAGGTTTGCTGCTGTGTCTGTCCCTCTCCTAGCTTAAAATGTATGAAGGTCCTTCAGATCCTGTAGCATAGAAACTGTTCTTTGCTTCTGCCTAGTGCTACCAACTCTTTCTTTTAACAATACCGACCCTCTGGGATGGAGAGAGGGGATGGATGGATATGCCAATTGATTTGATTTGATTTAATCCATTTACTATGGCCAATGACAAACATTCAAAAAGAAACTCCCCCCCCCCAAATATTAAAAACACACAATAAAAAAGCAGAATAGAGAGCTGCAAAATAAAGTTACTAATAACTATTGCTCACTATAGAATGTCAGGCATGGAAAACAGTGGTACCTTGGGTTCTCAAATGCCTTGGTACTCAAACAACCTTTCCCCCCCAAATCCTTTGTTATTTTATTCACATAATACACATTCTTTACAGCAAACAACTCCAAAATAAGCACACAACTCCAAAATAAAATCATATATAACAAAACCATAAGTCTCATGTTTTCATTTCCTTATAGAATCTTTATAAAAATTTTAATCTCTTAAATCCAGAAGTAAGTGTTCAGTTTGTGAACTTCTTTTGGAAGCCGGACATGCTCCATTTTGAGTGTTAAGCTTCCATTTTGAGTGCCACACTTCCGTTCTGAGTGTTGCGCTGGCGATTTGAGTGTTACGCTGAGGTCTGTCTGATTTTGCTATTTATTTTGCGGTTTTGTTTTTGTGGCTTTTTTGTTTTGTTTTTATGACTGTGTGGAACCCAGTTCAGCTACTGATTGATTGATTGATTGTGTGACTCCAGTACATTGCTTATTGCTTTCGTTTTAAGAATCAATGGCCTCGTTAGATAGCAAAATCCATGTTAAATGGCTGTTTTAGGGGTTGTTTTTAAAAGTCTGGAACGGATTAATCCATTTTGCATTACTTTCTATGGGAAAGTGTGCCTTGGTTTTGGAAGGATTTGGTTTTGGAACGTACTTCCGGAACAGATTGTTTAAGAACCAAGGTGCCACTGTTTAAGCTTACTAGAATTAGTCCCTAGTTAGTTTTACATTTAGCTACCCTGGAAGAGGGGGGTGCATTTTTATCTGAAAGGTGTAAAAGAGCATATAATACATATGATTGAACATCATGATCATCGCTACTACTACTACTACTACTACTACTACTACTACTACTACTAATTACCCAGCCTTCACCCTAATTTCCTAGGATGGGTTATAACATTAAAACACAATATTAAAAACAGTTTAAAACAACTTACAATCACAAAAATAAGGTGGGATCTAAAAGTACACATCTCAATTGTCAAAAGCCAGGGTGAAGAGGTGCATATTCATTATTCTCCAGAAGCTGTACAATGAAGGTGACAGATGAACCTATATGAGGATGGAGTTCCACAACTTAGGGGCCACCACAGATAATGCCCTCTTCCAGGTCTTGCCCCTGGGAACCTCTGGGGGGGGGAGGAACTACCAAGAGGGCCCCTCTGATTATTTTAACACTCAGGAGGGCCTGTAGGGAAGCAGGTGGTCTTTCAGATTTGTGGGACCTCACTTGAGTTATTGATTCTGCCTCTTCAAATTCACAAGGACATTTCCGTTGACAATAGGGGATTTTTTGGAACCTCCTCTCCAGAACTGCTGCTGGATCTGTTCATTTCAGTCCTCTCGGTTTCTCATTGTTTCGTATCCTTAAATGGAGTTCTCCACATTTCTACAGCAAAAATAAAAAATAAAAATACTCAGGGAACATTTTTGTGCAAATTTATCCGAATAAAGATTTTTTTGCAAGCCCTGTTGACTAATGTACATACTTTTTGCCCCCTAATATAATGCAATTTTCTATGTTATTTTCAGTAATGTTTTCATTTGCATGCCCCATGTCATGTAACATGTGCATACAAGCAACTCCCAATTTACACAGTGGTTACATTCCAAGACACTGTGCATTTAAGTGAAATCACATATATTTGGAGACATAGGTGGCACTGTGGGTTAAACCACAGAGCCTAGGGCTTGCCGATCAGAAGGTTGGCGGTTTCAATCCCCGCAACGGGGTGAGCTCCCATTGCTTGGTCCCTGCTCCTGCCAACCTAGCAGTTCGAAAGCACGTCAAAGTGCAAGTAGATAAATAGGTACCACTCTGGCAGCTTCCATGAGCTGCTCTGGTTCGCCAGAAGTGGCTTAGTCATGCTGGTCACATGACCCGGAAGCTGTACACCGGCTCCCTCGGCCAGTAAAGCGAATGAGCGCCGCAACCCCAGAGTCGGTCACGACTGGACCTTATGGTCAGGGGTCCCTTTACCTTTACCTTACATATATTTGAAACACTGTCGAGAAAGCCTGAAAATACCGTATTCAGCCCCTTCATTGGCCCGTTCTGCCCCTTTTTGTGATTTTTTTGGGGTCACTTTTGGGTTTGGCGCAATGTGCGGTGGTGGTCATGCACATATCAGATGCGCCTAAAATGTCCGTCTCCTGTATTTGCAAAAGCTCTTTAGTTGGAGAACAGAATTGCAAGTTTCAGATAAATGTGAATGTCAAAGAATGATGGTGGTTCATTTCTCATGTTGTTTCAGAGTGTGTGAATCATGTGGGTTCCTAAGCTTGCTATATTTCAAAAAGTCGCCCCCAAAGTTGTTGAGCTTTTTCTAGGAAACCACTGAAATGGTTGAGCTTCACAACTATCTGCCTCGGTTTCTTAATTTTTTTAAACTTAATGCCTCCAGTCCGGCTGTGCTCATTCTGTTACTGGAGGGGAACCCTCAAAGGCACCAGGTACCTTCAGCAGGGAAGGTGACCAACAGTGGCAGAAGCTGTGGATTTCAATGAGGAAGACAGAAAATGTGGAAGATTTTTCTGCCCCAAACTGCAGTTGAGGCAAACTTAGCAGGGTTTTTATGAATAACCACCACCCTTCATGGAGGAGACCCACCAGCTTTCCTACAGCAGTACAGTGGTACCTCGGGTTAAGTACTTAATTCGTTCCGGAGGTCCGTTCTTAACCTGAAACTGTTCTTAACCTGAAGCACCACTTTAGCTAATGGGGCCTCCTGCTGCCACCACGCTGCTGGAGCACGATTTCTGTTCTCATCCTGAAGCAAAGTTCTTAACCTGAAGCACTATTTCTGGGTTAGCGGAGTCTGTAACCTGAAGTGTATGTAACCTGAGGTACCATTGTACTGTGACACTGCGGGGCGATTGAGTGGATGGACACTCTGCCCAGCTCTGACAGGAAAAAAACACCCCAGCAAAAACCCCGGGAACCCCCCCCCCCCGAAAAAATCTAAAAATGGCCAGGCTTGTGGTGACTGTGTCGCCCCCCCCCCCCAGCCAAGGAAAGTGACCTCTCATCACTTCCACTGCCGTTGGGGCGCAGCCTCCCCTGTATTTTTTTTTTTAACCCACAGAAAACCAAAAAAAACCTGAGTTGCCATATGTCCCAGAAATTCCTGGCATCTCTTAAAATTCAAAAAAAATCCCCCCAGACACTAATTTAGGCATCCAATTTCCATACATGTGCGGAATTTTCCGGACGTATGGCAAGTTCTTCACTTTACATGAGAACTGAACCTGACTGGAGCTCATGGGAATGATGATCCAAAACAGCTGGAGGGCACCTGATTGGGGAATGCTTGCTCAGAGTTGAACAGCTGCTCCTGTAGCATTTCCCCCTTGCGTTTTCAGAGAAGTATGCGATTCTTGATAGCCTGTTTGCCTTCCCCCCGCTTTTTTTTTTTTTAAAAAAAGCAAGTATGGAGTCTTATTGCTCATCTTTATGCCCTGCCTTTCTGCTTTTCTCTCCCCCTTTCAACAGAACATTCCTCTCGCTAGAGCCCCGCATCCTTGCATGCTAACTATTTAAGATTTAAATCCAGCGTTGTAACTTTATAGCTGAAGACGACTCCTGCTGCGGGAAGGGAATGGGACAGATGGCGTGAGATATGACTGTAATTTTACTGACAAAGCACTAAGCAACCCACAGAAGTAGTTCAAAATGCATCCATCTCTTTCCCAGTCGAAGGAAGTTTAGCAGTCACCAAAGCGCGGTCTCGATAATCGGTGGTTGTTGTTTGTGACGAGAAGGAAAAATTAGCTCTGTGAATAGGAAGGGGGAACGTTCACACTCTCTGCCTGCTTGTTTCCATCATCCCCAGGTTTTTTTAAAAAATGAAAAACCCACACCATTCTATTTAAAATAAGTGCTGTGTTCACATATTTATCAAAAGCCACAGCAGAGCATGGGCTGCTCATAGAATCTGGACCCCTCCCATCTTGCTGTCTGGCCTTTATTAATTTAGCTCTGATCTGTTTTATAGCACAACCTCAGGCTTAAGATATTTGGAGCTCATTTGTACTGAATTGGAACAAAGCATTACACTCACCCCAGTCTCTGAGCATCTCTCCAGATGTTGCTAGACTCCATTAGCCCCAGCCAGCATGGGCAATGGTCAGGAATGATGGGTTTGGAGTTCAACATCTGGAGGGCTACATGTTTCCCATTCCTGGATTAAACCACAAAAAGTCCAGGTAGGTCTGGGAAGCTCCAGACAGGGAATCAATGCACTCCCCTGTTGTTTATCTCTAGCACCTGTTATTCTTAAGGTATACTGCTCCTGTCCACGCAGGTTCCCTATAGCTACCACAGCTCATAACTGCTCTATCCTTTCTGAAGTTATTTAATCCTTTTTTAAAAAAAGTGTTCTGGTCTTTCAAACACAATATTTCTGAAATGTTATTGCGAGTCGGCTGTCGACGCTCTCAAATGTTGACTACTACCCCATCAGCTGTCAAATGCTGACAGCTACGCATCAGACATTTTGAAACGTTGAGTGCTATTAACAAATCATTGGCTGTTCAGGGGATATTTGTGATCAAATATGCAGAGGAGAATTTCTGGAGGCCAATTTCTTTCATCGCAACCCAGAGTGCCTTCTGGTGTGGGGAGATGAAGGCGGCCTTCAGACTGCCATTCTTCTGCAAGAGGCATCCAAGGACGTCCTGGCATTGTAGTTTAATGCATTTAAAGTCGATTAAAGCTCCCTGTCTTCTCCAGAGGGACAAATGAACTTTTAAAAAGAAATGGGCATTTTTTTGGGGGGGGGGGTTGGAAAGCGATGGGGAAATGCATTGAAAAGTGTGAGGTGAACAAATTACTAACAACCGCCCCCTGCTGCACAAGCAAGTCAGAATGAATGCACAGCGAAAATTGGATAGAATCAATTCATTTAAAAGCATTTCAAGATTACTTTTATTTATTTATTACATTTTAATCTCACCTTTCCTGAAGGTGGTGTACATAGCCCCCCCCCCCATTTTCACTTCACAACAACCCTGTGAGGTAGGTTAGGCTGAGTGTGAATGACTGGCCCAAGGTCACCCAGCGAGCTTTCATGGCTGAGTGGGGATTTGAACCCTGGCCTGTCCCAACTCACAGCCCCCCACTCTAACCACTGTGCCACATTGGCTGTCTGTGATTGTAACACCTGATTTCCCCCTGAAACTGTTGTGCCTTGCAGAGAAATGGGACGGCACATTTTGAAAACTAGTGAGCAATCAACTGATAAGAAATCAAGCGATGTACAGGCATGCTATGAGCCTAACCAGCATGCATCAAAGGCTACTTCTGATCCTAAATTAAAGATATGCTGGTCCACAGTGAGTTCATGTTTAATTTCAGAGCCAAATAAGAAGGAAACTATTTGAATAATAGATTGGAGGTGAGCATTCACAAATCCTCAGCCATGTCTGCCTTTTTCTCCGGGAATATGTAAGCGGGCCCAGCGGGTTCTCTGCACTCTGCGTCTCATTACTATTGACAAAGCATGAATTTATGTATTCGGAACGGCATGTGGCAAAATGTGTGTGAGGGGTTTTTATGAAAATCCTCCATTAGCTTTTTTTTTCATATTTTCTGGAGCTATTAAAATGTCACTTGGGGTAAATAATACGTGATAATGTACCTGATAAATCTCACCTGCTTTTGTTTGCTGTCTCGATGTGGTTTGGCAATAATTCAGGCCTTGGATGGCTTCATTGGTGCTCGCTCCACCGCCATAAAGAAATCCAAGCTTTTCTGCTTGTAATTCCAATTTCATCAAACCCAATTCTGTTATTCAAGGTGTCATGCGATGGGAATTTAAACAGCATCCTTTGTTCAATGCTGCAATGCATCATCTCCTCTGGCTTAAGCAGTCTTTAATTTACCACAGTTATGGATGCATTTTGGCTTCTGTTTATCAACAAGGATCCAGGCTTACTGTGTGGTAGAGAGCCTTTCCCAAGGAACCTGTGACTCTCCAGATGTTGTTGGACTGCATCTCCCATCAGCCCCTCCCATCATTGGCCATGATGGGGCTGACGGGACTTTGTGTACAACGACATCTGGAATTCCCCATAATTGCTATTATAGGTTAGAGATCTGTACCAGTTTGGTTGGTTCAGATCTTCTAATCACTTTGTGGAGCTTATTCCTCCCCTCCCTGATGGAATGGTCCACAGTTCCTGAGCCATCAAACCTTCCTTGTCTGTTTTCTTTCACAACAGCACACGCTCTCTTCTGCCCCTGGACCCTGTGTGAGATTTCCTTATGCTTCTTTAATACGTAATTCTCTTAAGTGTTGTAGGTTTGAATAGTCAGTCTGGCTGTTGCCCCGAATCCCTTCCAATTCTTAGGGTCCTGTATCCAGTGAGGATTGGAATGCTGGCCACTGAAGAGTCCTCATCAGCATCCCAAAAGAATGAGCTAGGTTGCAAAATCTACAACTAAGTGATGCCACCCTTCGGGTCCTCCACCCCACTCACCTAGCTGCTAGGTAGGGGAGCAATAGCCAGGGAGTTGTATGTGAGCTGAGCTGGAAGCAGGCTGGAAGCTGGATACACAGAGACATGCTTGATCTGTGATGGATCCAAAGTTGCAATGAATGGAGAAGCAAGATCTTCATAGAAAAGCTGTGAGCCCCTCCAACTTATGCTCAGGTTGTATATGTGTGTAAATAAAACCGTACATATAGTATTATATTTCAAGCTGCTGTACTCAGCTCACTGCTTAATCTGGTCCGCTTCAATCAGCCAACTCTCAGATTTGTGCATTTTGATCTAACCAGCTTCCTATTGGTTTCTCAGCCTTCAGTTGCTCTCTTGACAGCATGCAACCATTCTTAGACCCTGTCTGTGGCTTTTCTTAGCTGCACCAACATCTAATTTCCCCCAAGAGAATCTGCATTGTTTGTTAACATTCTGTTGACAACAGTTTCATTCTCCTTGATATATTAGAATGTTTCTAAACATTCCATGAAGGCCCAGAAGCTCTGTCAATGACTTGCAGGGTCTCAATGAACAGTAGGCAGGTTTTTACCCTATCAGGGATGTAAGGACAGCCTAAACAGACTAAAGTTGCACTGCTACAACAGTACACAACCAATCAGATCTGATTGGTCTATTTGCTGATATCGCTGAATATAAAAGAGGGCAATGATTCCTGGTCTGGTCATATAGAATCACTCAGTGAACTGATGGCGTAACTGAGGTCAAGCAAAGCCACTCTGGCTAATGCTTAAAGCGAATACTTTCATAGCAATTTGTGGTTGCTCCTGAAAACCCCCCCCCAGTGAAATTGGAAGCAGAGAGATTTCTGTTGCTGATGAAAATGTTTGTGAATATTGCGTCTCTTTCCCTTTTTACTCTTTTGTTTAGTTTTAATGCTGAATACCTAAGCTGTGAACAAGCCATAACTGAGAATGTGCTTTAGGGTTATTCTCCTTGCATATCATGGACTCTAAAAAAATAAATAAATGACAGATTCAAAATGCTAATATTTTATAATATAAAAGGGCAAACAGAAATAATATTTATAAATAAATAAAAATGTGTGTGTGTGTGTGTGTGTGTGTGTATACAACCCCCCCTCTTCTATTGACAGTCCCTTACAATAAAATCAATAATCAAAATGCAAATACTGCATATAGCATGTTGCAGTGTTAAATGCAAACACAGGTAATGCCGAAAGTGTAATGGGCATCAAAAAAGGAGTAGTATTGTGAGAGTGGTTTGGAGAGACTGGAAAGAGATGGGGTTTTTGTGTGCTCTTGCACCATTCAAAGCTTCTGTCATTATGATGGAGGTTCAAAGCAGATCCAGACTTGGCCCATGGTATAGTGATTGGCAGCAGCTTGCAGTCACATGGCTTAATCTGCCCATGACATTGTGGGTGACGGTATTTGATGGCCTGGCAAAAACATCCCCCAGCCATATCAATCTGTATTTCATGTCCTATAATATTCGACTTTAGCATCTGACAACATGGCACATTGTTGTCTCTTTCTGCCCTCTTTCTCTTTTGCTTAGTTTTAATGCTGACTACCTAGACTGCGAACCTCTTGGTGTTTTATGGTAGAATTTGGTAGCTGCCACAAAGTCATCTTTCATTATTATTTTATTTATTTATATTTATAGCTCACCTTTCCTCCAAGGAGCTCAAGGTGGCACGCAAGGTTCTCCTTCTCCTCATTTAATCTCCACAACAACCCTAGGAAGTATGTTAGGCAGTAGCAGGGCAAGTTCACCCAGGGAACTTTATGGCTGAGTGGGGATTTGAACCCTGGTCTCCCAGGTGCTAGACTGGCACTCTAACCACTGCCCCATGCTGGCTTTCTCGTGCTCAGGTTCAGCTTTCAAGCTTTTCATTGAGGCATCCAGTTAGCCGCTGTGAGAAGAAGACAATGGACTAGATGGGCCATTGGCCTGATCCAAATGGGCTGTTCATATTCCCTTCTCTCCATAAAGCTTTCGAGAGTCTGCTTTCCAGGTTAGCACCAACCTACAAAGACTGCACGCCAAGCACTGCTGTGAGATACACACACACACCTCAGACATTCTTAACATGTTGACTTAGATCTTTCTTGGTTTTAAAATGGTTATCTTGTCTTTGGGAATAGAAGAGTCCCACCTCGGAGCCTCGCCAAGCAGCTGTATGATCAGCTAGAAAAAAGTATTACGAGCGACGCTGCTTAAAAATGCAAATGTGCCAAGTGTTTACAATTGCGTTTATGCTCCGTTGCCGTGTTTTTGCTGGGATTTTTGTTTAAGCACATTAAGATCCACATAATGAAAAGGCAGCAGCGTATCCCCCGAGGCAAGCTGATTTATCTCTCCGAAAGTTTGCGACTGTAACTTAACGGATGCTTTCTCCCCCACTCCCCACTTTTGCTTGGCTTCGCAAGGGTCTTCCTTGTTAAGAAACAAGAATGTGAGAAGAGTCTGCTGAATCAGATCAATGGCCCATCTGGTCCAGCATCCTGCTCTCATAGAGGCTGACCAGATGCCTATGGGAAACCTTCAAGCAGGATTAGACCACAAGATCACTCTCCCCTCCTGTGGTTTCCAGCTACTGGTGCTCAGGAGCATCACTGCCTCCAACTGTGGAGGCAAAGCATAGCCATCATGACTAGTGGCTATTAATGGCCACTTCCTCCATGAATTTGTCCAATCTTCCTCTTAAAGCCATCCAGGTTGGTGGTCATCATCGCCTCCTGTGGGAGCGAGTTCCACCCCTTAACTATGCGCTGCGTGAAGGAGGACTTTCTTTGATCTTTTATTGGTTGTCCATGATGAATTCTTGTGTGTTAACCTTTTTCTCCTTCAGTATAAAAGAAGGGAGAAAAGGAGCAGCCCTTTATTTATTTGTTCCTGGTCGAAAGAGGGCACTGTTCAATTTGATATCCTTGTTGTCCCTGCCTCTCCTTCCCCACCTGCAGTTGCTCAGCTAAAGAGCAGTTAGCAAATGCAAACCAGGGTTTGTGTGTGTTAATGTGGTTAGAGACCATCTTACATTGCTAGGTATATTAGAAGCGTTGGGCTTGCTGTTTGAAGACAGCTGCACTGGCTGCCAGTTCATTTCCAGGTCCAATGGAAGGTGCTCGTGCGATTGTTGAAAGCCCTAAATGACTTAGGCTCCCTAATATCTGAATAGCTTTCGCCTTCCCTACAGAAACTTATGAGTGTTCAGATTGGCTCTCTTGGTACTTCTAGCACCCTTTGAGATTTGGGAGGTTGACAGCCAGGGAAAGAGTCCTGAGGCAGATTTAGGGGAGCACGAGTGGTTCGGTCGCACTAGGTGTGGAGCCTTGGGTGTATCACAGTGGACATCACACCTACGAAGTAGATTGGAGTCTGGGGTTTTGGTGTCGCATGGGGCATCACTGAAGTTTGAGACCCCAAGGTCTGCCACTAAAAGGGCCTTCGTTGTGGCAGCCCCAAAGTTGTGGGATTCCCTACCCACACAGGTGATTCTGAGCCTTCCTTGTGTAGCTTTTGTGTTATTCTAAAGATGCATGTCTTTCCCCTGGCCTTTGACATTCTATTATCTTGATCGTAATGTGAAGGTCAGGAAAAGTTATTGCATGACCAGGCGGCAACAGCCCCAGCCCCCAGGGATCATAACGAAGGAATAAAGACTCTGACAACGTTATATGGAATTAAAATTAGGCCACAACTTTATTAAACTTCCGAATGTAGGAAGACCCTTGGCTTAGGCCTTGGTGTGTATTCCTCCCAGCCCCCCAGCCGGGGGAATTGGGGCACATCAGGGTAAATGGGATATGGGGGTGCTTTGCGAGACGTAAGTGTAGCAGGCAGCCCAGCCCATATCACCACACGCGGGGTAGTTCACTGACAACCTTTTAGTGTATGGCCAGTGACACCGCCAAAGTTGTGACGAATTGCTACGGGGAAGACAAAACCTGCAAATGCAGGAAAATTTATTCCTGGTCCTTAAACAGCAACCAGCCAGACCGTAGCAGCGCCCACTAAACAGGAAGAAAAACTTAACCTGCAAACAAGAAAACATTAAACTAAGGGAGGGTGAATCTCCTAAGCCAACTGCCTGGATACTGGCTGGCTCCATTTCCCAGCAATGAAACTTGACTAATGAGGCTGGGCGTGAACCTCCAAAAATTAACACTGAGATGCAGACCAGTCCCTGTTTGCCAGTAAGTTCCCTGGGAACTGTAGCACCGTGCGTGATCCCGCAAAGGGCACCCACAATGTAAAGTGTGAGTGCTCATTGTATCATGTATAAAGTGCTCACCTGATTGTTTAGATCAACCGCTACAGAAGGAAAGTGTCCTTTCCCAAAATTCATTAAGCAACAATAAAATTGGTCACTTATTGAGGAAAAATCCAGTTGTTTTTCCTTATTGCTTTTACGCTAACCAACACGCC
Organism: Podarcis filfolensis; assembly: GCF_964270895.1. NCBI lineage: Eukaryota > Metazoa > Chordata > Lepidosauria > Squamata > Lacertidae > Podarcis > Podarcis filfolensis. Next base: position 32,074,178 of record NC_139611.1, on the reverse strand, counting down.
TCCCCCTTTTATTTCCTTGGACGCAGTGTGGCTACCATAATGTTGCTTCATCCTGACCTCTGACTGGGTGGAACTGAGCCAACACTGTCAACACACTGATTTGACGCAGTCAAATGTAAGCAGAAATTAAGAAACTTAGCATTGGCACCATTTAGTGGCGCCTGGTTATTTTGAGCTGTCCTCAAGAGTCTGTGGACGTCAGCCCAGTTTCTATTTACACCCTCTGTGTTTTCTTCACAGTGCAGAGATCTGCCAATTAGATCATGTGACTTAAACTGTTATGTGGCGATGGCTCAGAATGTTGGGGGCAGTGCCTTCACTTGCATCTCCTAAGATGGCACCAAAGAAGCCTTTTCATGGTGCTCCTTGGAGATGTCAGAGCAAATTTCCCTAAGCTGGTGCTATCCGGACATTACAGGACTCCAGCTAGGGACGGAGGAGAAATCGGATTCAGTTCAAACATAAAAACAATTCTACCCAATTCACACTTTTCAAAATGATGCATGAACCGAACCACAGCTTTCTTTCGAAAATTTGCACGTCTCTGAATTTTGCAATGCAGTTCTTTGTTCAAATCACCTGTACAAGCATTAGGGTAGCTTGTACATTGCAAAAAAAAATTGCACCTATTACTGAAAATAACATGCACAAATATTGGGGAAAATTATTTTGCAAAAATGTGTGTGTCAGGAGAAATTCACACTGGAATGTGAATGGATTTTCATGAGGACTGAAAAATACATATTTTTTTTTTGCAAACTGATGTGGAGAACTGAACTTAAGAGTGGACAAATAAGAAACTGAAAGAAATTGAAGGGTTAGATTTACTTATCCATATCTCCATCCAACATGGCCAGTGCTCAGGGGTGATGGGGTTATAGCCCAGCAACCTCAGGAGGGCAGCCGTTGGAGGAAGTTTCAGGGTCTTATTTCCCATTTTGTCTTCGAGGCTTAATAATGTAAGAACAGAAGACTATAAGAAGAGCCCTGATGGATCTGGCCACTGGCCCCTCTAGTCCAGCATCTTGTTCATATAGTGACCAACCACCTGCCTATGGGAAACCATAAAGCAGGATTGGAGCACAAGAGCCCTCTCCCTTCCTGTGGTTCCCATCAACTGGTATTCAGAAGCATTGCTGCCTCCAACTATGGAGGCAGAGCACAGCCATCACGGCCATTGATAGCCCTCTCACCCAGGAATTTGTCTAATCTTCTTTTAGAGCCATCCAAGTTGGTGGCCATTACTGCCTCCTGTGAGTGCAAGTTCCATAGTATAACTATGCTCGGCATGTAGGATTATTTTATTTTCTCTGCCCTGAATCTTCCAGCATTCAACTTCCCTGGGTGGCCTCACAAGTTCTAGTTTTAAGAGAGAGGGATACAAACTTCCTCTCTATCCACTTTCTCCATGCCATGTATATTTGATTTCATTTTTCCAATTTAAAAATATATATATTTTTTTGGTAAGAATTTCTCTCTGGCTATTTTATTTAGAGACTTGAAAGGGGTGGAAGGAGAAATGGCACCCTAGACATGGTAGAGCTGTCAGCACTGGTAATGCCACATCTGTTAATTCAACCTACATTTGACAGCGTCAAGCCGCGTCTGGCTATTTCCAGCCGTCCTTATTGTTTGTGGATGTCAGCGCCGTTTTGAGTCACACTCTGTGTTTTCTTGCAGTGCTGAAACCGAGACATCTTCTTCTTCTTTTTTTTTTAAATCCATGAATAATTGCGAATGGGTCAAACATTCAATGAAGTTCACTATGCATTCAGCTTCTGTGTCTCCAGGGAGGTATTCATACAGAAAATGCAACCATGGCTGGAGTGTAATGATGGGTGCTGAAAACTCTGCTTATGTGATTGTCCTTGGAAAGCTGCAGCTTTATTTAGTGGTGCTCCAGCCATGCCTTTCTTTCTCTACCTGAATCAGGATGAAACAGGGGTTAAGTTTCCTTTTGGTGGTATCCAGCTAAGTTGTACCCACAGGAGTTCCATTGAAATCATTGGATCTGTGCTGAGACCACATTACACTGGTCTTGAAAGACCTACACTGGCTCCCAGTACATTTCTGAGCACAATTCAAAGTGTTGGTGCTGACCTTTAAAGCCCTAAATGGTCTCGGCCCAGTATACCTGAAGGAGCGTCTCCACCCCCATCGTTCTGCCTGGACACTGAGGTCCAGTGCTGAGGGCCTTCTGGCAGTTCCCTAGCTGCGAGAAGCCAAGTTACAGGGAAGCAGGCAGAGGGCCTTCTCGGTAGTGGCACCTGCCCTGTGGAATACCCTCCTACCAGATGTCAAAGAGAAAAACAACTACCAAATTTTCAGAAGACATCTGAAGGCAGCCCTGTTTAGGAAAGCTTTTAATGATTAATAGATTATTGTATTTTAATATTTGTTGGAAGCCGCCCAGAGTGGCTGGGGTAACCCAGCCAGATGGGCGGGGTATAAATAATAAATTATTATTATTATTATTATTATTATTATTATTATTATTATTATTATTTATTACTCATGGGAGGAAGCACATGGTACAATGACAATAACTCCATTGGTGTCAGTGGGTCTGTTCTGAGAATGACATAGGCTGGAATCCAAACTGTGCCCCAGGGATTTAGAATTATAGAATGTAAAGTTGGAAGGGAGCCAAAGGATCATCCAGTTCAATTCCCTGCAATGTAGGAATCACAGCTAAAGAATCCCTGTCAGATGGCCATCCAACCTCTGCTCAAAAACTTCCAGTGATGGAGAGTCCGCTACCTTCCGAGGGAGTCTGTTTCACTGTTGGACAGCTCTCACCATCAGGAAGTTCTTCCTTATGCTTAGTCAAAAGGTCCTTTGTTGTAATTTGAATCTATTTATTTGAGTCCTTCCCGGCTTGCTGCAAATTGGTTTTGGGATTGCAGCTTAAGTCAAGCTTTCAACAAAGTCAGAGAAGTGGAGCAGGTGGACATGTACTAAGCAACTTGGTTTCAATTCCCTACTGAGCTATGCAGCTCTCTAGCTCTCTCAAGGTATCTGGCTTTAAGATGTAAGCTTGCTAAGCAAAGGTTCTTTGTTTCTTGTGTTTGGATTGGAAAAAAGCTGAGCTGTGTGTGAAAGTGCTCTGATCGAACATGCTCAGCTCCTGCAAGGTTAACCATGAACGTAACTGAACAGGAAAACTTTTAAAAATCTGGGTGCAATTGTCCATACCGCAGCAAAGCCAAAGCTAGGTGGCCCTATTTCAAAACGAGGAGGGGAATAATTTCTGTTATCTATTGTTTCCTACTTGAAGCAAGAGCCTCAGCAAGGTTAGACTTCAGTTCTTGGATGTCCGTGTTCTTCTATGGAACGCACCCTTCCATTTGAAATGCTTTACCCTTCCATTTGAAATGCTTTACCTGGCGTCATCCTAGCTAGGTAACTTTGCCGATCGCAAATCCGGCTGCTCAACAAGATCTCCTGCTGCGATGCTTTGTAATCTCTGCTAGGTTTGTTGTCGTGAAACCGGGATTGTGGGAATCTGGAGGCAGGGGAGTTTGGGAGCTGGGGGGAAAAGGGCATCCCCTCTTGCTAGTGTGACGCTAATTACCAATGACACATCTAAATACCTCGTGTGCACAAGGGGCCGACGAATGCATGAATAAAACATGTCCCAAACGACAAACTGTCAGACTGGTAAAGATGTCGCTGCCTGCTGCAAGCAGACGATGCTCCTTGCCAGTGGTGCTTTTGTTTGCAAATGTATACTAGATTGTGCTATTGGTCTCTTCGAAATACATCTCTACCTCCCTTGACGAAAAGAGGAATCAACCCGCTTCCAACAACCACCCATTGTTCTGGGGTTATGTCAAATGCAAACCATATTTAATGTGCTGTTGCTGTTGTTGTTACAGTTTGTTTATTTATTTCCTATTTTGATTTGATTTAATATTTGTAGTCAGCCTTTCCAAAAACAACAATGATGAGCTCAAAGTAGGTCGGGGTAATGTTAGAAGTTGAGAAACATTACAATCGCTATAATTGCATCGAAAATGCAAAAGCGTATAAATAAGGTGAAAAACAAGTTAATCAAACAATTAATACAATCCAGTGCAAAGTCATCGTGTTTCAAAATGCTAAAAATGGTTGCTGAGTACCAGCCCTGAGCCAGTTAGTTGAAGGGTCTTCTTTTTTCTTTTTGAGGGTTTACTTGTCATTTTGATTTTGAAAATAATCAACAGAGAAAATCCTTCCATTACAATTAAATTATTAATTGCCTTCTAAGCCCCCGTCTCCAAGTGATTTACACTAAAGTTAATTAAAAAACAGTTAAAAACAACAAATGCATTTAAAACAAAGCTAAAACCCCAACAAGTGGGTGCTCATGGTAAAGACCCATCTATCCAGCTGGGGAAATATTTCAGAACACAAATGTCTTTAACTGTTTCCAGAAAGTGGAGATAGTGGGTGCCTGTCATATTCCAGTGGGCATCTGGGATCTTTGGATCTTGCAGGAGAAACTCTCCCACAGACCCCAGCAATCTACTCTCCCTCTTGCATGTGTGCGCAAGATTTCTGTAAACACTTGGACTGCTTAAAGCACAATTAGGAAGGTAAGCAATCCAAGATGGATGGATATGTGGCCTTGGTTCTTTGTCACTTCTCTCTGTGTGATGTCACTGTTTGCTCCACCCAATAAGGTCATTGCCTAGCTACCTGATGGTAACCTTGCCTGTTACATGGATAGAAAGTGTGCATGTGCTTAGTAGTGTTAAGTTGGAAGCTTATAAAAGTCGATGTGCCTTTATGGGGTTGGAATCCATTTCCCCACTGGCTGCTGCTTTGACCAAAATAAAGCTGACTTAAACGTCACAACTGGTGTAGTTACTGAAGAAATCCACAACACCACTGGCTTTGTCTTGGGTTCTCATTTGTCTCAGGCTGCCTCTCCCTTCAATACCTGCTTGTCTGCTTCACAGTTCACTCTTCAGGCTGCCAGCTCTGATGTGCCATGATGTTTTGGACCAGCCCTTTTTAAAGGAAATGAATGATGGAGCAGAATCCAAAGTCTCCACAAAAGGACTTGATTTATGGCAGAGAAGCCTCTCGTTCAGATGCAGTTCTGTTTGGCTGAGCATCTGACTTGCAATGCCATGGAACTGCTTCTCTAGGGAGAAAAGACGAACAGATGAAATTCAACCAGAGAATCTCAAAGCAAAGGGGAGAACCTGCAGCCTCGATCCAGCAAACCTGGGGAGCTGATTGCCAGAATGGAGCTGGTTGGCTCAAACTATACACCACTCGGCCATAGCGGAAGCTTGCAGAGCATCTCATCAGATGGGCCAGCCAAATAAAAGCAAATAGGCAGCAGGAGAAGTAAAGGGCTCACTGCTCTCTGGCTTATGATTCATTTTCAGACATTGTGGCTGAATCTGTGTCTCCCAGATAGGCTGACATAACCCACAGCAGAGGCACAGGAGCACCATTGAACAGGAAGCCATTGGCACTGATGGCTCACTCAATCATCACAGCCATTATCACGTTAAATCAGTTGCCCAGGAAGCTGCCGCAGAGACTTGCCCCAGTAGTATCTTTCAGAAATCACTCTGCATTAGCCATGATGGCGACGGTGGCAGCCAGTTGAATTCAATGCTGGGGAAAATGAAAACTTGAAATTAGAATAGCTGTCTAATTCTGAGAAGCAGAAGAAGCAAAGAACTTAGGAGACATGAATTAAAGTCCTTCTAGATGCAGAGCGTGGTTAAACTATGGAACTTGCTTCCTCAGGAGGCAGTGAGGGCCACCAACTTGGAGAGCTTTTAAAGAGGATCAGACAAATTCATGGAGGAAAGGGCTATTGATGGCTACTAGCTGTGATGAAGGCTCTGCCTCCACAGCAGGAGGCAGTAATGGTTCTGAATACCGGTTGCTGGAAACCACAGGAGGGAAGAGTCATCTGGTAGTCGAATCCTGCTTGAGGGTTTCATGCAGGCATCTGATTGGCCACTTTGAGAAGAGGATTCTGGATGAGATGAGCCATTGGCCTAATCCAGTAGGCTCTTCTTAAGGAGCAGACTCTTTGAGGAGGCAATCAAGATAGATCCATCCTAGACATCCCTCCAGGGGTTAAACATCTTTTCCTGTATCGTCTGATGTTAGTGACTGTTCCTCAAATGGTCCTTGAACCCCTCCCCCCATCATCTTTGAGTGTATTTCAATTTTTACAGAAGGCTGCCTCGCGCAACAGCAGCACTGTTTCCCCGCCACCACCAACGGAAAGGCCTTTTCTGCTTCATTAAAAATGAATTGATCATGAAATGCTTTTTCATTGTATTCCTTCCTTTGGTATTCAAGTAGTGCCATTTACCCCGCAACAAAACAGGCAGCTGGGAAGAGCCATATCTCTGTCCCTAATGTTTGCATGCCGACACACGGAGAGCATCTTGCTATTCATTATTTGACAGTAGTGTTTTTATTACGAGGGAACCTGTTCATTGACCGGAAGGAAGGGACGTGGGTGAAATCAACAGCAGAAGTGGTTCTTATAGACAAATTCGTGAAGGAGAGGGCTATTGATGGCTACTAGCCATGAGGCATATGCTATACAAACACAGTTCTGTATACCAATATAGGCGGGGTATAAATAATAAAATCATCATCATCATCATTTAATCCCTACAACAACCCATGTGAGGTAGGCTGAATGGAGATTCGAACCCTGGTCTCCCAGGTCCTAGTCTGACATAGTACACCATGTTGCTCATCTTTCATTCTTCTTGCCCATTTTAACTTGTCTGTTAGCTTTTCAGTGAGGACTACATGCCACACTCTTCTATACCAAAGTTTTAAAGCACAGTTGTACCTTGAATCTTGAACGCCTTGGCTCCTGAACAAATTGGCCCCTGAACGATCTAAACCCGGAAGTGAGTGTTCTGGTTTTTGAACGATTTTTGGATGCTGAATGTCCAATGGGGCTTCTGCAGCTTCCGATTGGCTGCAGGAGCCTCCTGCAGCCAATCAGAAGCCGTGCTTTGGTTTTCGAACATTTTGGAAGTCAAATGGACTTCCGGAACGGATTCCGTTCGACTTCCAAGGTATGACTGTAGCTCCTTTAAGGTGTTTCCAGAAGCTGGCGACGACCATAAGTGCTGCCACCAGAAGAAATCCAATTAAAGCTTTGTCAGTGAAGTCCTGATTTTCATTTGTAAATAGGCTCAACGGTGCCAACTCTGGGGTTTTCATGACTTGCCGGTGTGTGATTTTGTAAATTTCCTGCATTATCTGATCCCAGAACACTGACACTTTCAGGCATAGCTACTGTGTTAGGTGATTGGCAGGTGGGTAGCCACACTCACCAGTCAGACTTGACCCATGGTGATTAGGGGAGGTAACAATCTGTTGGCCACACCCACACCTTGCTCTAAAAAATGTCACCAGATCCTCTGCAATGTGCACTAAGATTGCATGACTGATGCTCAGTGACTCCACAGAAACAACTTCACCTGGAAAGATCTAGGCTTTATTTCACCCAGATCAAAGACCCAGTTTGGCAACCCCCATGTGCATTGGTGCACACACACACACACACACACACACACACACACACACGCTGGAAGCCTCAATGGTGCCCCTCTGGAGGCTCCATCCAGGGCAAAAAACCTGGCTAGACCCCCCAGAGCCACGGCTCTGCCTGTAGGTGGAAAGTTTTGTGTCTGGAAGGGTCTTGAAACCAAGCTTTATGAGGAATAGTTAGAAAAGTTGCTGAAAACATGCATTGCAGGAGTTGGGACTAGATAACCCTCGTGGTCCCTTCCAACTCTATGATTCTATGACCTGGTTTCACCTGTTTTAGGGAATTTCCTGCCCAGTAATATATTTTCATTTGGCTGCTTTACTTTGATTTGCAGATCCTCTAGGAAGCTATATTTAATAAATATAAACTCTTCTCGATAAAGCTGTGTCCTGAGTCTTCTTTAAGGCAAGTTGCCAATGTGCCCACTGGTCCAAAAAGACTGGTGGCTCTTGCCTTGCAACCCTAGTCACCATAGCAGAGTTGTTATTGCTGAGTTGCTGTTGTTGTTGTTGTTTGCGCTCATCCTGTGAACCCATTTCAGAGACCCCAAAGGCAAGGACCTTGGTTAATCGTTTAAGCCAGTGGTGGCTAAACCTGCCCCCCAGATGTTTTGGGACTACAATTCCCACCATCCCTGATCACTGGTTCTGTTAGCTGGGGATGATGGGAGTTGTAGTCCCAAAACTTCTGGAGGGCCGAGTTTGGCCTCCACTGGTTTAAGCTAATAGCAATCTGTTCAGCTCAGGCAGCTTCCAGCATCAAACAGAGACCTACCAAGCTCCATTCCTGCTGGAAGGCAGACTGTTCAGTGTCAGGAGATCCAGTATTAATGTCCCATTACTAAGATATTATCTCCAGCTTATAGCGATGCCCATGCACAGTTCAGGTTAGGTTTAGCAGTACATCAAGGAAGTTGATTTCATGCCAAGGCTGAATATGCAGCTCCTGCCCCCCCTCCCCTTGCTCAGGACTACAATCTTTTCCCTTTCATTATTAATCAAAGCGTTGGTCATTTTGACCCTCTGCAACACATCAGCTTCATTAGCCATCTGGCCTCCCATGGAAAGCTCCAACAAGCATTAAAGTCGAACAAATACAGCAGTTAAGCGTAGAGTGCAGCCACACTGGGATAGAAAATGGGGCTTTTTGTGGGGGGAGTTGGTAGTTACAAACAGGAGCATAGAATCAGAATTGTAGAGCTGGAAGGTATTCCCAAGGATCAACCCCCTGAACTGCAGAAAACACAGCTAAACAATCCTTGGCAGATGGCCACCCAACCTCTGTTGAGAAACCTCCAACAAAGGGGAGTCTACCAGCCCCCCAGGTCACCCATTCCACTGCCAGACAGCTCTTAGCCTCAGAAAGCCATTCCTAATGTTTGTCTTGAATCTCCTTTCTTGACATTTTAATCCATTGGTTCAGGTCCTCCGCTCTGGAGCAGCAGAAAACAAGCTTGCTCTATCTTCCACATGGCAGCCCTTCAGATATTTGAAGATGGCTACCATCTCACCTCTCAGTCTTCTCTTCTCCAGGCTGAACATCCCCAACTCCTTCAGCTGTTTTTCCTCATAAGCGCTGGTTTCCATGAGAAGCCACACCTACCCAAATCATCTCTTCTGCCCAGTCTACAAAGGTGCCCGAGTCCTCGGCTGGTTCTAGTTCCAATCATACCAATGCTCAATGTAGCTTTTAGATTATGGAATTAGGAACGTACCCCTCAAAATCTAGTTATTTGTGAAGCCTCATTCTGGGTGCATTATGTGTGAAGTGACTTTTCCTGGCAGTGCATGACCCAGAAAGCAGTGGGGCAGTGGCATCATGCTCTCATGGTACCTGCCAAGAAGGAGGATGGGCTGAGGCTTTGAAAGGTCTCACCCATGAGGGCTTGGGGCCATTTTGCCCCATAAGCTTCCCACCCACCCTCAGGTTACAGCCTTGAGGAGCTACTTGGGTCACTGGTTGATGGGGCCAGAAAGTAATTTGTTCCAAGTGACCTTAATTGACCCTTGGTTGTCTCTCTGGGTTGTTTTTTTTTTGTCTTTCCCTCAGCAAAATATGACTTATCTATATTAGGCATTTGGCAATACAGTGGTACCTCTGGTTAAGTACTTAATTCGTTCCAGAGGTCCGTTCTTAATCTGAAACTGTTCTTAACCTGAAGCACCACTTTAGCTAATGGGGCTTCCCGCTGCCGCCGCACAATTTCTGTTCTCATCCTGAAGCAAAGTTCTTAACCTGAGGTACTATTTCTGGGTTAGCGGAGTCTGTAACCTGAAGCGTATGTAACCTGAAGTGCATGTAACCTGAGGTACCACTGTATTTTGTTCCAACTGTGGGTGGAAATGGTACAGGGCAGGATCAGCATAGGAAAGGGGCCTCTCTCTCTCTCTCTCTCTCTCTCTCTCTCTCTGTGTGTGTAGGATTCACCATGCCCTAAGCATCTCTTACCCTGGTAAGTGAGACCATGGCAGGGTTCAACGCTGGACACTTTTCATGTTGAGGGTTTGGATAGCTCCCAATCCCGGTGAATTCCATTCCATCAGCAGGAAATGAGTGGAAAGATTATCTGGCCCTCACCCTACTGTCATGCCAGCCCTGCCTGCCTGCTGCAGTCAGTAAATATTTGGCCTGATTTTTCACCCAACACCAGGTGTCCTGTTCCACTTATTTCACTGTTCTCATGGGCTGCAGTATGTGCCTGCCAGGGCAAGAGCTCTCAGCGTTAGCTTATAGAGTGCTTTCTTGCAGCAGATCCATTAGCTGCAGTAACCCAAACTAAAATGTTTTTGAGCATGGCATTTCTTGACTTGGGCTTTTTTTTTTTTTAAAAAGAAGAGATCTGCACTTGCATGCACCCACCCAAATAAAACCCTAAAGCCAGAATTAATTCATGCAATTTAAAACATGACACACAATTAATATCTCAGTTCTTACTGTTTTAATTTTACCCCAGAACAATCCATCTGCTCAGTTATTGCAGCAAGCTAATAACTGTATTGGATTTCGCTGGATCATTTGTAGATTATCTTTTGCCCTGCTTTTTTTCCCCAAGAAAAGAAATGATACAAAAGTGAAATAGCCTTGGTATGAAAGTTAACAATTAAATCAAAGTTTTTTTTTTAAAAGTAGTTTACAAATCCTTTTCCTTCTCACAGATCAGTCCCACTTCCCAGGGAACTCTGGGAATTGTAGCTCTGTGGTGGGAATAAGGGCTTCCTACAGTGCTGGATTTAGTTTAATGAGGACAGTTCTCCTACACAGGGTGCCAAGCGGAAGGGCACCACAAAGTTGGGAAGATACATACTTGAGATCCTTTAGGGGGGCACCACATTTTGGCCTCTCACAGGGCGCCATGTTATGAAAGAAAACTAAAGTCCACTCCTGGCCTCCTAACAACTCTAGGTACTCTTAACAAACTACAGCTCCCAGAAATCTTTGGGGGAAATCCATGATTGTTTAGAGTGGTATCATAGGGCTTTAAATGCATGGTGTGAGTGTGGTCTATGTCTAGGACATATGTAGAAGTATGGAGGGCATGGAGGAATGGAAGCATTCCTGTATATATTTTCTCCCCCACTGTTCAGGCCAAGCCAGAGACACAGAGTGGCTTTCACCATTCATTTACCTCCTTGATGGCCCCCCATATTGGCTTAATTCTTTGTCACCACAGCTCTCTTCATCTAATTCTGAATCTTTTGATATGGTGCTATCACACTCCCTTTGCCAGTTTCACAGGGCTGTTGCGAATCATTAGCTAGTTTTCCTGCCATTGTCACCTCCCAGACGGACTTGAAAGATGAGCTGTAAGTGCAAAGTGCTATGATGAATATATTTTCTCTCTCCTTACCTTGAGTGGTCACTCGAGTTTCAAAGGGATGGTTTAGAAAAACTCTCCAACTTCTAGATGACACATCTGGGCATCTTTTTAAAAACAACAACAAATGAACATGGGGAAGAGATGTGCACATGCTTTGAGATGCCAGAGGTCCCTAATTCAGTTCCTGGCATCTCCAGAACAGATGGGGAAAAACCTCTGTCTGAAGGGATGCTACCGCTTGACAATAGTGAGCTAGATAAGCCAATGGCCTAATTTAGCTTACTTTAGAGAAGAGGCATGTGAGAGGTGACATGACAGTAGTTTATAAAATTATGTATTTTTTCCTCCCTTTCTCCTAACACCCTAACTCATGGGCATCCAGTGAAATTGAATGAAGGAAGATTCAAGACAGAAAGGAAAACATTTCTTCATGCAGTGCATAGCTGACCTATGGAACCTGCTCCTGCAGGAGGCCGTGATGTCCACCAGCTTGGATTGCTTTAGAAGATTAGACAAATTCATGGAGGAGAAGACTATCAATGGCTACTGGTTTTGAAGGCTACTAGTAATGCTTCTGAATACCAGTTGCTGGAAACCACAGGAGCAGAGAGTGCCCTTGTGCTTGGATCTTGCTTGTGGGTTTCCCACTTGGGTGTCTGGTTGGCCACTGTGAGAACAGGATGCCGGACTAGATGGGCCATTGGCTTAAGCCAGCAGGCTCTTCCTGTGTCCTTATGAATTATGGCCTATTGATTGGGAAAGGGATTCATTACTTTCCACAGACCGGTTTTCTGCCTTTGCTGTTACATACGAATGACGACCCTTCCATAATTTATACCATGCACAGAGCAACTGGAGGGACTTTTTCTTTTATGAGTTCAATTTATTTCATTTTGGGGAAATTTCATGTGACTAAAGAGGCGTCAAATTATTTTGATTTACAGGCGAGCTGGCAATGCATCCTTGGGCTCCACTTCATCTGACACCTTGGGACTCTGGATTTCATGCTTAGAAATGAACAGTGATAGAGGAGAGCAGAGTCAAGGACAATGGCGGGTGGCTACTGATTGATGCAGAACAGCCGTCAGATACACTTTGCTCACGCATTTGTTACTGGTGCTATAGATGCCATTCTGAAACTCTGTGCTGGGGCACCATAATGTTAATGTGCTGTAAGAAACATGTTACTATTATTATTGTTTTTACAAGGTTCCAGGGTGCTCAAACTAGCCAGTCACAGGGAAGGTTGCCCCGCCATGTCTCTGTATCCTTTGCTGCTCAGCTTCTGCTAAAGGCAGGCAGTTTTGCTGAATCACTGCACTAGATGAGGTTCAGGGCTGGGTTCAGGGGCACCTGGGGTGCTAGGCTAGGCCAAGCTCCCGAGGGCCCTGTTATGAGCTATCTACTCAACCATCCATTCATATAAATTCATCTTCACTTGTAAGGCTGGAATTGCTGACGTGTGTGGCCATGGTTGTATTAATAGTCAATGATTCATGCGAAAGATGACTCTATCCATATAATTTCCTCACCTCCCCCAATCCTAACGATTCTCAGAGCAGTTTCACACCCCTCTCCTTAGGGAACTCTGGGAACTGTAGCTCCATGAGAGGGAAATAAGTGTCCCCTAACAACTCTCAGCACTTATAACAAGCTACAGACCACAGGCTTTTTTTTGGGGGGGGGGAGGGAAGCCATGATCGTTTAAAGTGGTATAATACTACTTTAAATGCAGAGTGCAGGTGGGACCCTTGTGTCCTATTATCCAGGTTAAGAGTGAGAAACCAAACCTGTGGCCCTCCATATGCTGTTGGATTCCAACTTCCATCAGCCCCAGCCAGTCAAGGATGCTGGGATTTGGAATCTGTCAACATCTGGAGGATTGCAGGTGAGCCACCCTTGGTGTAGGTATCAAGGAAGGTGTGCAAACCCATTAAAGTAGTTCTGAAGTAGCCTGGCTGGATAAAACCACAATCTATTTCCCACAGAGGTCAACCAGTTGCCTATGGGAAGCCTGTGAGCAAGACATGAGAAATATAGCCCCCCTCTGCTGTCATTCCCCAGGGACTGGTATTCAGAAGAATGCTGCTTCCCATCTTGGAGGTAGTATTGTGACAAAAATGTGCCCTTTGCTCGTTCCCTGGATAGGCAGAGCCCAATTTCCTGCCAAGAGATGGAATCAGGAACAACGAGAAAGGTGCAATTGCATTTTATTATTCCAACAGTGCTGTGTGGTCAACTCCCTGGTTCATGCTCCAAGGGGAATGACCCAGAACTCTGGGCTGTGCTCACCTCTTACACACGGATAACACAATGATACTAGTCCAAGAAATTACGTATTGGCGAAAAGCAGTTAGAAGTGGTCTGAACACTCTAAGGCAGGTACAGTGGTACCTCGGGTTACAAACACTTCAGGTTACAGACGCTTCAGGTTACAGACTCCGCTAACCCAGAAATAGTACCTCGGGTTAAGAACTTTGCTTCAGGATGAGAACAGAAATTGCGTGGTTGCGGTGGCGGTGCAGCAGCAGTGGGAGGCCCCATTAGCTAAAGTGGTACCTCAGGTTAAGAACAGTTTCAGGTTAAGAATGGACCTCCAGAACGAATTAAGTTCTTAACCACTGTATAAGCAGTTCATACTAGCTTTGGCCAGTTCTATGATGGCCAAGGTAAGAAAGATTCTATTACCATACCATATGTAGGTCTTCCTATCTAACACATTCCTTAGTGGTTCAAATGCAGGTCATCATGGCTGCACTTCAGCTAAGCGAGCAGATACAAAAAGCAAAGCAAGAGGCCATTTGATAGATACAAAAGTAAAATCCAAGAAGGTTTTCGCAACACCATTCTGACCTTGATAGCCTTCTCCTCTTTGAATGTATATCACACCCCCTCTTTACTCCCGCTAAATTGGTGGTCATTTCTGCAGCCCAGATACAACTTTTCCACCTGACCAGTGAAGGCTAGGCCAAAATCAGGCTCTTGTTTATATGCCAAGAGGCTGTTGAAAATGTTAAGACTGAAGATGAATGGCAGATCTTTGGGGTATTTTCCTGACCATAGTGATAATCTTGGAAGCAATTTGCAGAGCCCATATGCAGGAGAGCTACCCCAGGTATTCATGCCAATGTGATCAAGAATCCTGCCTTTTTGCAGGATTGCAGTTCTCTGTCCCCAGCACTAAAGAGGCCATTCAAATCAACAACCACAAGTGCCAATGGATAGATAGCAGGTAATCCTAAGTAAGGTCTGCTCAATATTTTGTCCAGATTGGATTCTTTGTTTGCAGAGCTTGCTTTGGCTCTGCACATTTCTTTAACCACTAGAAGGCACTCTGGTATAATTTGTTCCCCCATCTCCCTGCTATCTTTTCAGCTATTCAAATATGAGAGAGAGAAAAAAGTCAAACAAACAAAACATGCCTGTCTTTAAAATGCCTAATTGCATAGATAATCACTCTTTCCTTTCGCATGAAAATATAACTCCCTGACTTGGCTTAACTGGTGCCTGCCAGCGATCCCTGAGCAAATGTAACTATTGATTTCAGTAAAGGGTTGTGAATCAAAGATTAAGGATGTGCTGGGGTGTTCTAAACACCGTGTGTTCAGTAGCAGAGGACATATTTTGTAAGCAGAATATCCCAGTTTCAACTCCAGGGACAGTTAGGGATTGCCAGGCTTTGGGCTAGGAGCAACCCCATGTGAAACCCTGGAAAACTGCTGCTGGCCCATGAAGTCAAGGGGTGGCCAGCATAGTTCCCTCAAGAAACTGTTGGACTACAGTGCCCATCATCCACTGTCAACATGGATGATAGGTGATGTGGCCCAATAACACCTGGAGGGCACCTGGACAGTCCTGCAGTAGATGGACAAATGGTCTGACTCAATATAAGGTAGCTTCCTGTGTATAGCTAGTGTTTCCTGAAAAAGACAAACAACTCAGGGACATCTACCATATGATCCATTTCAGCAGTTGTATGTGGAGGTGTGTTCCTAGATCTTGATGTTTCCTCCCCACTTTGTTGATGATGTCAACAAGTTGGCAGCATGGTCCATGTATTGTCTTTGGAACCTGAATCACCAATTCAGTCTCCATGCAGATGTGACAGTCTTACAGTCCCCAGGCAGGGCTTCTAACTCAGGCCTGCAAGAAGGTTTCTACTCCTAGGGAACAAAGAGATGTGGGAGGCTAGCACCCTCCCATTCCTCATGTAGAATCCAACTGGGTTGGCAGTAGGATCTTACAGTATGTCAACACTGATGGTGGTACAATGTCCTCTGCTGCACCTGAGAGTGCAAAGGGAATGGGGGTCTGCCACCCTTGCCCCAGCATCTTCTGCCTGAGACCACTCACCCTGCTTTATGGTAGGTGTCCTGGTCCACCCCAGCTTAGGATAGTTAAGTTTTTATTGACAAAGAAAGTACAGCAACTGCCACAGTGCCTCTAGCCACTGTTCTCCACAGATCATAGTCACTAGAATTAAGGGAGGGGGAGGGCATCCTGGGCTCAGGTTAACATGTCATATACTGTACAGAGCAGAGCATGCTATGCCCTATTACAAAAAGGAAGGACCCAGGTGCGCAAAAGCCAATTTGCAAAGAGATGTTCTCAGGCAGGGTACCCCCCGCCTGCCTCCACCGCAACCATAGCTGGGTTTACAAAGATCTCCCTGCATAGACATCCATTAATTAAACATAATACTAGTTTACATAATCTCTTTCCAAACATATTATCTTCAAGCTGCCCTGATGCTGTCACTTCCACTTAATTCCTAGGGAACACTTAGCAAAGATAGTCTGGAGAAGTTGGGGAGGAAAGTCTCCGCTTCTGTGAAAGTGCAGGAGTGAATAAAATATGCTGATGCTTAAAATGAAGAGGAAGGAGGAAGCCAGACCAAGAAACCTGATATCCTCAGGAAGCCCTTTATCAAAACATGGACAGTCTCAAGGGTTAGTTCAGCGGTGATGATTTGGGGGTCCTTCAGATGTTACTGAACTCCAACTCCCCTCAGCCACAGCCAGCACGGCCAATGGCATGAAGGGAGTTGCTGTCCAGTAACATCTGGACAGTTACAGGTTCCTCATTCCTGGGATAGTTCATACAAACAACAGGTTCAATATTCAGTGCATATCTAATAGTTTGCATGCAGAGAACTAGGGTTACATTCACACGGCAGTTCACTCTATTTCCTTAGCTGTTTATTTCTGCTTGCTTTATTTGTTTTATTTATATACAAAAGGTAAAGGTAAAGGACCCCCAGACGGTTAAGTCCAGTCAAAGGTGGCTATGGGGTTGTGGCGCTCATCTCACTTTCAGGCTGAGTGAGCCACCATTTGTCCACAGACAGCTTGTCCACAACCAGAGCGCATGGAAACACCATTTACCTTCCCGCCACAGCGGCACCTATTTATCTACTTGCACTGGCGTGCTTTTGAACTGCTAGGTTGGCAGGAGCTGGGACAGAGCAACGGGAGCTCACTCTGTTGCGGGGATTCGAACCGCCAACCTTCATATTGGCAAGCCCAAGAGGCTCAGTGGTTTAGATCACAGCGCCACCTGTGTTATTTATATATAGCCTTTCTGCCAAAGCACCCAAGCTAGCTCACATTTTTAAATGGTTAAAACAAATGATATAGCATGTAAAGTTTCCTGGGGGACGAGGAAGGGAGGGGACAGTCAACCTGGAGCAGGCCTTGACGCTGTCTCCTTCCCCTTCTTTTTCCGCTTAGTGGGGCAGGTGGTGTCTCTCGGCCCTGGAGTGGGAAGGAAGGCTGCAGCAGCCCTTGATGCAAAAGACCCTTTTGGGAATCGAGCAGAAGTTTAGCACTCATTTCCATGTTAATTGCTTCTAGGAAAATAAAAAATCTGCCTGCAACCCCATCAGCTTAGAAAACTGTGGAAGTAAAGTGGCAAAATTTGGGGCAGTATACCAGAGTAGAGTTCTTTCCTGCTGTTTTCATGGGGGACCAGAAGCACACATGTGTGGAAAGGGTGGGGGCGTAGTGACCTTCCCCAATGACCTCTGTTGCTGTGCTGCAACAGTGGGAATGAAATTTAGCATGACATGCCCTTTAGGATTCCAGCCACTTCATGCAATTCCATTCTTTCTCCCAACAGCCTGTCAGCATTCTGGGGCTACTGAGCATGCTCAGCCCTGACTGGTCTGTTTTCATCCCTTCCTTCACCAGTGGGTTAAAATACTTTTCATATTTCCGCAAACTTCAAAGTTCCCTTCAGGCATAGCTGAGTCCTTCAACTTGTGTATGGTTAGGTGCCCTTTTGTTGACATGCAGTGGCAGACCTACATTTTGGGGGCCCGGGGGGCCAATCGCAATGAGGTTTGGGTAACCATTGTTATCTTTTCCCATGGGAGTTGTTCCACCACAAATCACCACTTTTTAAAAAATGAACTACTACATCTCAGATTTTGATTGAAATTGCTGTACTGGATTATCTCACATGTCAAAGTCACTGGCGTGAATTAAAAATCCCGATGCCTTATAGTTTTTGAGTTATGGGAGGGATGAAAATTAGGGAAATGCATGATGCACTTTGTAAAGCAATATTTTTTAAGAAATGTGGACTATTTTCACTTGTGGGGGCCCTCTGGGATTAGGGCCCCCAAAGTTTAAGCTTCATTAGTTTCATAGCAGGTCCACCCCTGGTGGCATGAGCACTGGGACGCAAAGCCTGAATCTTGGAGATAGAAGTGATGGCTTTTGAAAAGGTTTCCCTAAAACTGCAATTAATGAGAGGCGGACTGCATGGCAGAATGAAGCAGGAGGATAGAAGGAACAAAACAAGAGAACCCTTTCATTCCTCCAGTTCACACCTTTCTGTAAACATGATGGACCAACCAGTGACGATCATTGACAAGCAAAGTTCTCCCCAACCACCCAGAGCAAGTTTCTCCCACTTCAGAAACTCAGCTGCGGTGCAGGCACACAGCAGCCACCTTCCGTTTGACCCTTATTTTCTGCCATCTCTAGCAGTGACACACGGTGTGCTTGCACGCAGTGGAAGTCATCATGCTCAATGTGTGATCGATGAGCAGATTGCAGGGCAGCGTCTCAGGCTCATTAGATCTACCAGAGAGATTATGTGGGTGGCCAGCAGAAGAGGCGATGTTTTCCAGCGTAATCATTACGGCGAAGGAAGGGAGGCCAGGACCAGGGAGGAGGACAAGAATTATGTGTTTTTGTTTGTGTGTGTGTATGTGTATGTATTTTTTTTAACTGTTGTATACTGCCCACATTACTAAGTTCTCTGGCTGGTTTGCAGAGACATTAAACATCCGCAATGCAATACAAAATCGACACAATGGAAACGCTAAATCATGTGTTAAAAATAAGTTGCAAGGGCAAAAACCATCTGAATCCAGCATAAGCATAGCAACAGAAAACAATTTCAGGTCAGCATAAAAACAGCTTGGGAAAAAGTTATGAGCCCATAAATATCTCAGATTAATGTGGATTGTGAACCCCTTGTGCCTCCTTTAAGCCTCCCCTTGTCCATGCAGCGTTCTCCTCCAACTACTGCTGCCCCATGCAATCGATGTAGCTCTCCTATTCTGATTTTGAAAGGATAAGGAATCTCCGGATTTAGGGAAGAGACAAGGTGGGACAGCAGTAGCTGGAGGAGAACAACAGAGAGTTCAAGGAAGCACAAGGGCTTCACAATCCACATTAAACTGAGGTATGAATGGGTTTCAGGTATGAGTTTGCTGGTTGTTGGAGCAACATTTAAGCCTGCCTTGCCTGAGTGCAGCCTTGGGGCTACTTGGACCAACTTATCTGGTTTGTTTGCCTTTTGGACCGTGGCCTTCCCTTGTCTGGACTCTCCTATGCTGTGTCTGACTTTGCTTTGCTAGACCCTGACTTTGCTTCCTAGAGTGCTTCCAGACTTCTCATAGCCAAAGAGAAAAGCCATTCTTGAGGGATAAACCACCCCCCTGTGTTTTTGCCTCTTTGACATCTGCTGCGTCAGACACAATGAAGAATCCCCCAGCTGCAGGAATGACTCTTTTCTTGAGCAGGCTGCACATTACATCTTTGGATCTTCTTGGCTCTCACTTTCTTAAGTGGAATAGCAAAATTAAGATGCAACTGAGTTCCTCTCCCACATTTTCATAATTTTCTTCCACCTGTCTGAAGTGAAATGTTCTGTGCTTGAAACTATTGGGGTAATTATCAGGTCAGCTAACCTGTGAAGAACAAGGATTCTTGGTCTTTCTCTCCCTATTGCTTCCCTGAACTTAAAGCAGCCATCTCACATCTATAGTCTCTATTTTGCTTCTGTTTTCAACCAATCAAATACAGGAGGGTTGTCAAGCAGCACATTACCAATGTTATGCTAATGAGCAACAAGGGATGCAGATTACATTTGGAGGAGGCGCCTCTTTTTTGCCGTGATAAAAATTGCAGCAGATGTCATGGTGTAAAGCTTCGTCTCTCTTGCAGATGTGTCATCACCTGATAAGATGAAGATGGTGTGATGCTCATTAGTGTAATAAGATCCTATATATAAAATCAAAGGCTCGCCAGCCTAAGATTTCTTCTCCCTCTTAGAAGAACAAAAATGGAGGGAGGGCGCTATTACTGTAGACTTAGCAGCAGAAATAACATAAAATGAGTCTTGCTGGGCCAGGTCAATGACTCATCCAGTCTAGTACTCTGTTTTCATAGTGGCCAACCACTTGTGATACCCAGCAGCTGGTATTTAGAGCCATGGCGTCTCCAGCAGTGGAGGCAGAGAATAGCCATCAATAGTCCTCTCCTTCATGACATGGTCTAATTGTCTTTTAAAGCCATCCAAGCTGCTAGCCATCACTGCCTCATGGGGGAGCAAATTGCAAAGTTTAACCCTGTGCTTCATGAAGAAGTTCCTTTATTCTGGCCTGAACCAGCAGGACCTGGCCCTGCAGTCCCTCGGTGATGACTGCCATTTCCCCCACACAGAGACTCCTCCTGCTGCTGTGGATTTTTTTTGGGGGGTGGACGGCTGTCTCCCCCACTTGGAGGAGCGCTGCTGCTGCTACAGAAGTGAAGAGGACTGCAGAGAGTGGGGTCCCTGGGCAGGCAGGCAAAGTGGGAACAGCTGCTGCTCCAGGTGCATGATCCAGCTGCTGGAGCAGTGTTATAAACAGTGGTGGAGCAAGCTGATTGGGCGAGCCAGGGCAGAATGCTCCACGGGGCCTCTGAGGAGTCTGCCTGCCTCCTCCCACTCAGGCGCCCTACAGCTGAGGGGGAGGCGGCGGGCGGACCATTTGGGGCAGCACGGAGCCTACGGGCACTCAAGCCACTGCATCACTCCCAGGAGAGACGCGTGGCTCGGGTGCGCTGCAGGCCCCTCAGTGAGTGCCGCCCGACATTTTTTCACCTCCCTTAGTGGTAATACCGAGGTGGCCTGCCCTCACCGCACCCCCTTCCTCTACCCCTGCTTATAAAGTCTGCCTTTATAAAGGGGGTCATTCCTTTTGGGGGTGGGATGTGGGTGAAGGCTTTTTGTATTTTAGTTAAGTTGTGTTGTTTTAAGGGGGGAAGGTGGGGCTGCCTGGGACTGGACCCTAGCCAGCACAATGGATGGAGGAATTGACCTGGCATGTGTGACCGAGACTTGGTTGGACGAAGCAGACGGGCCTGTTTTTGCCGCTGCTTGTCCACCAGGTTTCTCTTATGCATAGCAACCCAGGTAATATGGGTGAGGAAGGGAGGGTTGCAGTGTCATTAGCTTGCGCCAGGCGTCCTATTGGGAAGACCCAGTTTTCTGAGTGCATGTTCTTGGTCACCTGTCTCCTTGATCCTTGCCCATCCTGGCTCATAAAAGTGAGCTGGGAAGGGCTGCGTGATGGGCTCTGTGGGGTGGTGAATGCCTCCCTCTGTGAAGGAATCTTCCCAGACCTGCTTAAAGAAGTGGTTTTTAAACCACTTCTTAAAATACCATCTTTGGCCTGGCGAATATGGCCAACTATCGCCTAGTCTCAAATCTTCCATTCTTGGGCAAGGTGATCGAGTGGGTGGTTGCTTAACAACTCCAGGCACGCCTGGAGGATGCGGACTACTTGGATCCCTTCCAATAGGGATTCAGGCCTCATCATGGGACTGAAACTGCCTTGGTTGCGCTGGTCGATGATCTCCGGCGGGCCAGGAGCTGAGGTGAAAGCTGTTTCTTGGTCCTGCTGGATATCTCAGCAGCCTTTGATACCATTGATTGTGACATCCTTTTGGACTGTCTCGAGGAGTTGGGAGCTGAGGGCACTGTTATACAGTGATTCCGCTCCTTCCTCCTGGGCTGTGTCCAGAAAGTGGTGTTGGGGGATGAGTGTTCAGACCCCTGGGTTCTCACGTGTGGGGGTCCTCTCCCCCATGCTTTTCAACATCTGTATGAAGCCACTGGGAGAGATCATCAGGGGTTTGGGCTGGGCGTTCACCAGTATGCAGATGATATCCAGCTCTAACTCTCCTTCAAATCTGAACCAGTGAAGGCAGTGAAGGTCATTGTGAGTTTCTGGAGGCAGTTGGAGGATGGATGGCAGCTAACAGATTGAGGTTGAAATACTTTTTTGGGGGGGCAGGGGATGGTCAAGTGTGGGGGACTTCCTGGTTTTGAATGGGGTACCTGTGCCCCTGAAGAACCTGGTGCACAACCTGGGTGTCATTTTGGACTCACAGCTGTCCATGGAGGCCCAGGTCAATTCTGTGTCCAGGGCAGCTGTCTGCCAGCTCCACCTGATATGCCGGCTGAGACCCTACCTGCCTGCAGACTGTCTCGCCAGAGTGGTGCATGCCCTCCACATGGGGCTACCTTTGAAGGTGACCTGGAAACTACAACTAATTCAGAATGCAGCAGCTAGACTGGTGACTGGGAGTGGCCACCAGGACCATAGAATCTTCATTGTCTCTTAGTGTGTTTTTGAGCACAAAGTGTTGGTGCTGACCTTTAAAGCCCTAAATGGCCTCAGCCCAGTATACCTGAAGGAGCATCTCCTCCCCCATCATTCAGTCCAGACACTGAGGTCCTCCTCCGAGGGTCTTCTGCTGGTTCCCTCACTGCGAGAAGTGAGGTTACAGGGAACCAGGCAGAGGACCTTCTTGGTAGTGGCGTCCTCCTTGTGGAATACCCTCCTTTCAGATGTCAAGGAAATAAATAACTATCTGACCTTTAGAAGACACCTGAAGGCAGGCCTGTTTAGGGAAGTTTTTAATGTTTGATGTTTTAGTATGTTCTGATATATGCTGCGAGCTGCCCAGAGTGGCTGGGGAAATAATAATAATAATAATAATAATAATAATAATAATAATAATAATGATGATGATGATAATGATGTTCTTAGCTCAGGGCACATGATGCCACCACTTGGCTAAAGTTAAGCAGGACTAGGTCTGGATGGGAGACCTCTTGGGAACCACAGAGGGGTCAACTTAAATTCCCTGATGGAAGTAATGTAGGATAGAAATGTACAACAAAATAAATGCCTGCCCACCCCATTCTTGGAAGGGTGTTCCAAGCATGAATCTGCACAGACCTAGCTAATTCACTAGCTCAGGGTCCTGGCATCAGCCCTTGAGGTTGGTGGATCAGGCCCCAGAGGCTCGACATTTGGCATACTAAGTGATGGTGCCTGGGAAGTGGAGGCACTACATTTTTAGAACGGGCCAGTAAAACTGTTCCCCTGGCTTGCTAGGCTGATCTATCATAGGTTCTGAAATAACATTCTTTACGATGCTTATAAATGCAGGAGGCATGGCCATTCACCAAGGATCCATTACATTTATAGAGGCGGCCGTGAGGCTTCATTTCTTCCTGATTCATGCATCAGATTGAGTAATAAGAACACAAGGCTGATGATCCAATAATAGGCTATTTCCTAACTGGCAAGCCACATATCTCCACCTTCGCTTTCCCTCTCCTCCTCCTCCTCCTCCTCCAGTCTAAAATGTTCAGTGGCAAGCAGGGCTTATTGACAATATATTCCAAGGGAAATTGATCTCTACCCCTATCTAAGGTATTTTTTTTTGGTCAATTATTGACATTTCCAGACAACCAAGTTTCCATGTAAATAATGTGATGCAGTCTTATGTGTAAGTTACTGATAGGAAGGGCTGGCTCCACCATTTGGCAGAGTGAGGCAGCCTCCTTAGGTGGCAGGTGGTGAGACATGAGGAGTATGCAGAGCTTTGTGTACCTGCTCTGTATCCTTAATTTAGCCTGCTTCCCTCTTGTGCAGTGGAGAATTCGTTTGGGAGAGATCCCATCAGACATTTTCTGTATTTCATTGGGTGCCTGCAGGCATGTTGTGGGGATAAAATGGAGATGGGGAGAGTTGTGTACACCACCTTGAACTGCTTGGAGAATGGGTAGGATATAAATATAATGAATAAATAAAGATAGGAATTTGCTATTCTGTCTTGGGTTGGGTCTTCAATGTGTTTGAAGTGGATAATGAGCCATTTGGGGGCATCTCTTTCAGGTGGGGAGTACTATTTGACGAAAATACGGTTCTATCTAAGTTTCACTCCAGGTTGACTCACTGAAATGAATGGACCCACATTAGTCAGGTCAATGAATTTTCAAGGGGTCTACCCTGAGTTTGTCTAGCATGGGATACAATCCCCAAATAACAATTCAGTTCAAAACAAAATAAACGAGTAGCCAGCATGGTGCTCTCTAGACCTTGTGGAACTCCATCGCCCATCACTGGGAATTGGAGTACAACTTTCTGGGAGTGCCGCAACGGCTACCCTCTGGGTCTGAGGGCTTTCAAGCCATACTGAGATCCAACTCTGGGACATTGCTTCTTATCTTTCCCAGTTCTAAAGGAAGCCGATGGAAGAATGAAGCCAAACAATCTCAAAATGATTAATTTTCATTGGTGCAAAATCTCTAAAGCTGTTCTATTGCATTAAAAATTATGGCATTAGATTCTCTCTGCTCCCCCTTCCTCTTGCCTGCCCAAATGGGCCACTGCTAAAGTATTGCTAAAGTGCTTTTAGCAGCTTAGGTTTTTCGAGCGTTTCAATAAAGTATCACTATTAGTGGATTTTACGCCTTTCCATTATAGACTCCTCTGGAAATTTTCTTAAGTATGTGAGTTCCTCTCCCCTCCCCTCTACTTTTTTTTTTTTTTTGGTCTTCTCTTTTGATTTTGGAATACTAAAGCATCCCGATGAGGAACGTGGTGTAAATGACTTGGATGATTTTATGCTACTCTGGCTTGCCAATAAACCTCTGAGTCAGATTCTTGTTTAAATTGTGGCAATCATAAAAGACGTTTTAAAAAAGTGCAGTAATGCTTGCTAAAGAAAAGGGGGTCGTCCAAGAAAAATGTTGAGTGGCTGCAGAGCAAGGGAGGGCTTGCCACATAGGAATGAGTCACTGCAGTATCCGACATCATGGAAAGATTTGCATGTTGCCTTGCCTGCAATGCTTTCCAGCATTTCCCTTTTAAAAAAGGGGATTTTGGCCAGGGAGGGGGGGAATCATGTGAATGGGCACTTTAATCTTCATCTTAATAAAATAAAAACACATTTATTTAAATAAATAAATGTCACTGATCACCTTTTTTATAGTTATGCTAATATGTTTACTTTTTAATGGACAAAAATTCACAAACAAGTTACATAAGGCATAACTTTATACTTAAACAGTTTTGGTCCTTAGCTTAAAATCTATCGCTAATCTTTGTTGGGTTTCCATATTGCTGTCTGCATATTTTCTTCGTGATTGTTTGAGTTTTCTCCTTTTTTCTGTGCATCCACAGGTTTCACCAGGACTAAGCCATGTATCGTAATAGCAAATGATTGCAATTTAAAGTACTTGGCATTTAAAATTTAACTAAAATAATCCAGGACTCCCAAATGATTATTTAGTTAGTTTGCAAAATCCTGTTCCGCATGAATTTCTGGACCAGGCTGATACTGTCTCCTGTTGAAAGAAAGTAGAGAATAGCAGATCAGGGATCAAAACAGTCCAGGAGTGGGAAACCTACAGCCTATGGGTCAAGCGTGGCCTATCAGCCCTCTCCATTTGACCCATGAGACAGTATTCTTGAAAGCACACCCACCTACCCTATAGCTGATGCTTAGAGCATCTTGCACCAGCCACTGTTGAGGGCAGGATACTGGGGTGAAATGAACCCAGTGCCAAACTGCTAACAGATGCTGCTCTGATCAGTTAATCATTCCGCATTTGATGATATAGGTGGACACTTGGAGCATCTTGAGCCAGCTACTGTTGGGGACAGTATGCTGGGTTAAATGAACCCAGTGCTGAACGTATGATAGGTGCTGCTCCCAGGACATCCAGCTTCAGAGAGTGGATAGAAGTCTGTGTGTTCTAAAATGAAGTCAGTGCCTGGGGGGTGGGGTGGGGAGAGAGAGAGAGAGAGAGAGAGAGAGAGAGAGAGAGAGAGAGAGAGAAAGAACACCTTGCAAAACAGGACTTCATTGACCTCCCCATCCAGACTCACTCCTTCATCTAATGAATCTGTTATGTTGATCGACAGTCTGGGGTTCAAGTGGACTGCTTTTGAAAGTCTCCGCCATCTCGTTTGTTTTGCTGTCTTCGTGAATGAATCATATTATTTGGATAATGAGCCATTTAATGACTTGTGTGTTGATTTATCTGGTGGCAGCTGCTGGAGAGGCCAGTTTGAACAAAAGGGAGATGGAGATATGTGTCAGAGACTGCTTCAGCTCCCTTATCAATGGCTGCAGCTTCCATCAAAATGCAGGCACAAGTGGGCTTTTCTGTAGGGCATGTGTGTGCATAAGGACCTAACTCAGGATAAGGGAGAAATTCAATCCAGTTCTCATTTAAAGGTGAACCTACCTAGAAGGGGACGACAGAGGATGAGATGGTTGGATAGTGTTCTCAAAGCTACCAGCATGAATTTGACCAAACTGCGGGAGGCAGTGGAAGACAGAAGTGCCTGGCGTGCTCTGGTCTATGGGGTCACCAAGAGTCAGACACAACTAAACGACTAAACAACAACAACACCTAATTTACACTTTCTGAAGCAACACTAGAATCAAATCACAGCTAGAGCCCAACAACAGCTGAAGGGCCACTGGTTCCCCATCCCTGATCTCCAAAATGCTGCCATTTCTGAGACTCCCACGAACAGGTATCAGAGAACCTGTAATCCCATCACCAACTATGACTTCCAAGTTTCTAAGAGGTGGGGAAGAGAGGCCCAGAATCACATAGAGTTATCCTTCTAGGCTTGTCATCAACCTCCAATAGTTGCAATTGCAAGTTGTTGCTTTTTTTTTTAAAGAAACACATCTGGAGCTTTTTTTGCTCCATTAAGCATCAGTCTTCTTGATTAGCATTTACAGTGAAGGAAAGTGATATTGTTGGGAGGAGGGAGCCTAATTTAAATATCAAAGATCCTTCAGCAGAGATGGGATAAATTACAGGTGCGCTGCTTGCGAACCCCTGAGTGATAACTCTTAATGTGCATGCACAGTGACAGCCTGAATGGGTTCCCCAGGCAGCAGAGTGCATCAGCTTGCGGGTCCTTTGTTTTGATGTGTTCTCCTTCTAAATAGAGTCTTCTGAAAAAATCAGGATCAATGGCTGGGCTGTGAGAGGCTTCAAAGACTTTGTTTTATGCCAATGTACTTTAACCCTGTCCCGATTTACCTCAAAAGAAAATTGTTGCTGAGACTGGCATAATTTTGTCAGTGATATCAAAGCAACCACATTAGCCAAAGTGGCTTTCATTGAAGGTTCCTTTTTGAAGGTGGAATAATCTCCACAATGGCAGCTGATTCATTACAACTGCAGCTGATTGGTGTGTTCTGAAATAGGCATGTGATTCGGCTTTCCTGTACTGGGCCACTTCAGCAAACAGATGAGGGCATTGTGTCTTTGAATGTGGACTTTTTATGTGTGCATTCACATACCTTTATTCAATTATTGCAGTGTGCTCTGTGTGGGGCTACCCTTGGGCTTGGTCTGGAGGGTCCAACTGGT
Organism: Podarcis filfolensis; assembly: GCF_964270895.1. Classification (NCBI taxonomy): domain Eukaryota; kingdom Metazoa; phylum Chordata; class Lepidosauria; order Squamata; family Lacertidae; genus Podarcis; species Podarcis filfolensis. Next base: position 32,046,846 of record NC_139611.1, on the reverse strand, counting down.
GTAAAATGCTGTGGCTAGACTGTTGATGGGGATAGATGATAACCAGAACACAATTTCAGTGCTCAAAAACTGCCCATGTGCTACTAGGCAAGCTTCAAGTTTCTTGCATTAATTTACAAGGCCGTTAACAACTTGGGTCCAGGATACCTTAGGAACTGCCTGATCCTTTATACCCCAGAGGTCTTTGGTGGAGTCGGTGGTCCACCATGGCTCAGATATACATGACTCATATCCACCAAGAGCTGTATGTTCAACATTGTGGATCCTGTTCTATGGAACTCCCTTCCAGCTGAGGTCAGACTGGAGCCCACCCAGCTGAATTTCCAAATTCTAGTGAAATCATTATAAAAAGAAAAAAAATCCTGGAATTCTGATCCTATAGCCATGATGACTGGGACTCGTGGTAGCTGTTGTCCAATAACTTCTGGAGGAACACATTTCTGCTCCCCTGCTCTAACAATTAGCACCCATATAGACATTCCTTGAATATCCAGGACCATTACCAAGCTTCAAAAAAGGTATTGTGTGGTCAGTGTTCAAAGCAAAAGATGTGAGGCCAATTATGCCAGGGCCCCACAAGGATTTAAGATACACGATCTTTTGTTTTCCTTGCATGGGAGAAAATAGACTATGGATATGGCAAATGTGTATCTGGATATGTCCCCACCAGGTTTGGAATTCATTCTTCTGTATTTTCCACCACCAACAGGAGATGAAGGGAAATTATGGTGGCAAAATGTTCATGATAGTCATGCATTATCATTTAGAATATTTATATGCTACTTTTCAACAGGAAAAGTTCTCAAAGCAGTTTCCTACAAACATATCTCAATTAAGTTGTTTCCAACCTTAGCAGAGAATGGATTGACTTTCCTATGTCAATCTTCCATCCACAAACAAAGGAATTGGGTCCCTCATCTCATGCTTGATTGTCTAAACAGGTTCTGCCTACCTTGAAGAGGCAACCCATTTCTGGAAGCACCTGTTCCCACATACTCCAAGACCAAATTTAGAAATGGGTCAGATAATGTCCAGGCCAGAAGCACAAGGCTAATCCTGCTATTCCAGACAGTTGACTTTATGGCACTTGGATTCCTCCCAGGTAGAGTTGGATAGAGTTGCCCTCCTCTCTTGCCAATCTCAAACCTTCCCCACAGGGCTGGATTACAGTAACCATTAAGGAAAATAAGCATGTGTTTAGGGCATCAAGGGAAAGGGGGGCACCACAGAAATTTTCCATTGGACTAGGTTCCACAAAAAAGGCTCCCACAATATATACATCACTGGACTAGATGGGCCATTGGTCTCATCCAGCAGGGCTCTTATGTTCTTGGACTCTTCTTATGTTCTTACATTCTAATACATAGCCTACATTTAGTTTTATATGCCAGATACTGTTGTGATATAGAGGACAGATTTAGAGCAGTGCCCAAATGAAAGGAATGCTTGAAGAACCACATCTTGAGAAATTCCTTATTCAAGGTCACCTAAAAGCAAGATGTCTTTGTCACAGATGAATCTAAGTGAAATATGTCAATGTAACATACATTACATTGCAGAGGATAGTAGCTTTGAGATGATCACATTATTGAAAATGTTTCCCTTTGATTTTTTTTGTTTAAGCTCCCATGGTTGGAGGAGGAAAGCCTATTAAGAGAGCCATGCTCTAATTATATGCCACCTATTGGTAAAAACAGTCTTCCTAACTATGAATAAAGTGATTTGTGCCACTTAGTAAATGCAGAAGAATCTTGTAAACCACAAACAGATGATTTTCCAAAGGAGTAATTATTATTTCCCCTTTTTATGATGAAAAAGGAGTCTTCTTTGTTTCCAGGCCTCCCTGTAATTCTTTCACCATTTAATGAGGAAATCACACCACCACCTCCAATAAATGGCAGAAAACTTGTTGAACTAATCAAACACGGACATTTAAAGGGCAAGTCAGTGTAAAACATTACGTTGTTTTATTCAGCAGAGTTGCACATTAGTGAGGTCTTGCTTTAATGGGATTATCAATAACTACAATTGTCCTTTTCTTACTCATCTGCTTGAAAGCTCTTTTTATGTTGATCGTCAACAGAAGCTGTTGTAAGTGTGATTTCCTGGTGTTTGTCAAAAGGCTGGAGTGGATTCAAATGTGCTTTTAACACCTCTTTGGAAAAAATATATATGCATGGTTGTGTGACTTTATTCATGCACAATCCCTGGGCACCACAGTTTAAGAAGGATGTTGACAAGCTGGAACATGTGCAGAGGAGGGCAACCAAAATGATCAAGGGTCTGGAAACCAAACCATTGAGGAAGCTGGGTATGTTTAGCCTGGAGAAAAGGCTAAACTGAGAGGTGATATGATAGTCACCTTGAAAGCTCTGAAGGCCTATCCCATGGATGATGGAGAAAGCTTATTTTCTGCTGCTCCAGAGGGTAGGGCCCAAACCAATGGATTCAAACAAGAAGAAAGGACATTCCAATTAACATTAGGAAGAACTTCCTGATGGTAAGAGATATTTGAGAGTGGAATGGACTACCTCGAAAAGATTCTCCATTATTGGAAGCTTTTAAACAGAGGCTGGATGGCTGTCTGCCATGGATTGTTCAGCTGCGATTCCTGCATTGTAGGGGGTTGGTCTGGATGACTGTTGATGTCCCTTCCAGCTACTAGTTATGATGACTATATTCTCCTTCCGATGCCGGAGGCAGTATGCCTCCAAATGGCAGCTGCTAGGAATCATAAATGGGAAGAGTCCCACTCATCACTCACACAACAGATGCATCATTGCACAGTCCTTTAAGGGCCCAGCTGACTTCTGGTGGAGGAAGACAACAGATGCAACCAATTAGAGCAGTCCTGCCCAGTGTGTCTGAGGCAGCACCTGCAATTACAGATCGATGGGCGCTGGCCTCATGTGGTCTCTTCGATGGGGTTTTAACTGCAACCATGTCAACATCTTCTGGACCTTCTAACCCTGAGAACAGACTTGACGTTTGCCGTGCTCTCTAATAACAGATCTATTGCCCCCATTATGTTGGTGTAGCTTCAGGTTATTGGCTGCAGCGAACCTAAAGGCTGCTTGGGTGAAACTAAAGCTGGGCGAGTGTGGGAAATGCATCCAAGGGAATGCCATTACGGGGAAGCCTTTATCTCCCCAAAACACCCAGGGTGCTCTTAGCCTGCAGTTAAATATTCATAAGGAAAAATTAATAAGCAGCAATGCATGAAATGATGTTTATTTACCTGCACATGATATGCAAATGGAAACACAGTGGTGTTTTGTTCACTGGCTCCAGAAGGGGATGGTGGGGGTGGAGTTTCACAACACTGCAACAGAAACATTGCTGTTTTGTGCTCCCCAAAGAAAGGCTACTGTCCCAGTCATTCTTAATCCAGAGGTGTTGATGTGCTGAACCATGAATGACTGGAATGCCCTGGCCACAAGTGCACACCCCGCCCTCACCTTGTGGTCCATCAATATTATCTGGGAATGAATCACTTTTTTGTTTTGTTTTGGTTTTTGGCCTGGTACAAAATATAGCACACCAAGTGTCTGGAAAAATACGATCTTTCTGCAGCGGAAATGCAACCTCAAGGGAAGGCTGGCTGCAATGTGTGAGCAGCAACTGTGCATTTAATGTGCGAAAAACAAAAATTCTAATCATGTGGATATGATACTCTGAGAATCAGGAATTTTAGGGGGAAACACACACAGCTCAGTTAGGCTGTTGGACGGTGTCATTTGTACCACGTTTCTAAGTGAACTGGCCTGATCCACCAGTGCTCTGATGGCACCCTGGGCAGCTCCATGCAGAGAAGTGCTCAGGTGTTGTTTCAGCAGTGCTCCCCAGAGTAATACACAGATCAGAAGGTGGCAGATCTGCTCAGTGGAATAGCACCTGTTTTGCAGACAGAAGATGCCAGGTTCCATCCCTGGCATCTGTAGGCAGGGGGTGGGAAAAACTCCTGCCAGAACTGCTGTCAGTGGCAGTAGACAATATTGAGCAAGATGGACCAATGAACTGTGGGAATTGTAGCTCCATGAAGGGAATTGGGGTCTCCTAACACCTCTTAACACCCCTAACAATCAGTTCCCATAATACTTCGGGGGAATCCATGACTGTTTGCAGTGAAGGTAGCCTCTGGCTCCCCTTACTGTTGGTTTCTGTGGGATGCTACCTTACCAGCCCCAATGGGCACCAGCCATCACTGGTCTTATGATCCACCACCTGAATTCTGAAGTGGTACGGTCCATCCTAAACTTTATCACCTCTAAGGAAATTAGACCACATAATCCACAACTGGGGGAAGAGACATAGCTCTTCTCCCTGCTTCCTTCCTAGGTAGTCTACGTGGTTTGTCCTCTGAAATACTCAGGAATTCTCCCAAGGGGCTTGCAATTGTCCACAGAGCCACGGGATCTAATTTATCACGAATCTCCACCTATCATTTCTGCTTGCTCCTTGCATCTATCCACAACCAATTGGGTCTCTACCATCTCTCGTTCTCCCTTCCTTCCCTCTGCCCAGGCATTTACCCTCCCTCAACTGAATACAAAGTGAACAACACAATGGAGACTGAGCAGCCATCGCTACTGATATATCTGAGTTTCATGCCTGGGGTCAGATTAAAGGTATTAATAACAAACATCGCCTGATTGCAATGGATTTGCAGCAAGCAGCTTTGAAATCAAATGGCATTGAGAGAACTGTCTATGACTAAACTGGGGATATGCTGTGAATTCTAACAGGCTGCTCAGATTGGAAGGAAATGTCCAAATTCTACACATGGAAACTTTGCAACACCCAATCAGCATGGAGCAGCAATGCATGAACATAGCCTACTTTAGCTTGAAACATCAGGCGTATTACAAACAGGAGAGGTTGTCAAACTCAGTAAGTTATGAGAGTTTAGCACCAGAATAGTTTATTTAATCTTAATCATAGGACTGTCAGGGTTTATAAGAGCACAGTGCTAAAACCTTCTTCAGAAGCACTTGCTAATCTTACTTGCAAAGCTCCTATTTAGACAGCATCGACAGAAGCATTTTAAAATTTCACAGAATAACCAGCCATTCTGGGATGTGTGTTTTTTAACCCCCCACCCCCCACCATTTGTAATTTGCTAAACCACAGAGCAATAAATACATAACCATTAAGACCCTGTTGCAAAAAAATAATACTGTTTATCTTGAATAATGATGGCAGCCAACAACAGCAGCAGTTTAAAGCAAATGATGTTTCAAGATTTAACCAATGATAGGAATTGACTGGTGAAGTGTAACTACTATACAAGACATCTCTAAGTAAAGGATTGAAGGGAGAGGGGGCAAGGAATGGGAAACCACCCCACGTTTCAGTAAAGGGGATGCCCAGAAACTAAGTGCTCCATGATTTCTTGAATTTACTCCCTACCCTGTATAACAGGAGTGGACAACCTTTGGTCTTGCAGGTGTTGCTGAACCACAACTCCCATCATCCCCAGCAAGCATAGCCCATAGATGGTGTGAGTTGCAGACCAGCAACATCCAGAGGGTCACAGGTTCCCCAATCCTGCTAAATAGCTATAGCATTCATTGTCTCAGATTCTTTCAGATTCATAGATAAGTAAAATCCATTAAATGTAAAATCCAAATGACCCCATCTAGTCCAGCATCCTGTTGTCACAGTCCGGTTTACGAGTGATCAAAGTCCTGGCTGAGGACATCAGGACCGGGGTCAAGACGGCAGGGTAGGAGCAGGAATGAGAGTCCAGAAGCCAGGAGTCCGAGGGTCAAAGAGCCGGGAGCCAAGAAACCAAGGGTCTGAGGGTCAGGTAGCAAGGAGTCAGGAAGTCAAGGGTCCAAGGGTCAGGAAGCAAGGAGTCATGAAGTCAAGGGTCCAAGGATCAGGGAGCAAGGAGTCACAAAGGCAGGAAGCGTGTTGCTGTGGCTAAGAGTGAAAAGGGAAATGCTGACCTTTTATCCCTTCTCGGCTCTTGCCACCAGGTGCTGTGAGTTACCAATCAGCCTCACTGTGCGGCCGCGCCTTGCCTCTCCAGAACAAACTTAGGAAGGCCCCAGTCCTGCGAAGCCCTACTGGTCACAGGGCCTGGCTCCTGCACACACTCCTGACACCTGTTCTCCCAGTAGCCAAATAGATGCCTGTGGGAAGCTCCTAAGCAGAACCTGAGTGCAGCAGCACTCTTCCCACTTATGATTCCCAGCAATGGGCATTCAGAAGCATTACTGACTCTGACAGTATAGGGAGGACATAACCATCGTAGTGGTGGCCAATGATAGCCTTAGCCACTATGAATTTGTCTAATCCCTCTTTTAAAGCTGTACAAGTTGGTGGCCATCATTTCATCCAGCAGGAGCGAGTTCCAAAGTAACGATGTGCTGCATGACAAACAACTTTCTTTGGTCTGCCCTGAATATTCCGAATTCCAACTTCACTGGATGTCCCTGAGTTTTGGTGTTGCAAGAAGTAAGACAAAAACTCTTCTCTTTCTGCTTTCTCTACACAATACATGATTTTTCACTGCCCAGCAGGACAAAAGTAATGTAAACTTAGGGAAACTGCAAGAACAAAAACCGATAAGGTCAAAGTGAGGATAATAAATTGGAAGGTTGAGTGGAAATTAGGAGGAATGTAGATATCATTATCTCTCCTTCCTTCTATCACACCCCTCTCTTTTTATCTAGGAGTCAGATAATTCAGAATAACAATTTAGCTGAACGAAAGGTGATTAGCAAGACCATCCTATAGCCCTGTTTGTTTTATACATGAGGCTGATTGGGATATATAGAGACACTTTAAGCAGACTCCAAAGGGATGTTGTATTAATATGAGCCAGACGCAGAAGGAATGGGCCTTGAATGTGAACAAAGGCAGTTATTAAAATGATCATAAAATGTGGCAATTAACTCAGCACTTTTCTGTCCATACATTTTCCAAATGCTTTATGAAAGCCATTCTGCCAAATTCTCTCATGCAGCAATCATTATGAGAGAGAGGACAAAACGAAGGCACATTAGCGAAGACAGGACTGTCAGGAGAGAAGACAACGGCACTGTGTGTAGAGCAAGGATCCAGGTCTAGCAGTGCTGATTATGCAGTTTTTGCAAGTATGGCAGAGGGGCAGAGCAAGGATGAACCTGCAGGTTCTTATTATGTTCTTATGTACTTGAACATCAGGTGACCGTTAACCTGTTCACTCAACATCCATATGAACCTGCCCAGGCTCTGAGGTCTTTGGGGCAGGCCCTTCTTTCAGCCCTGAGACCCTCATAGGCATGCTTGGGGAGGATGCAGGAGAGAGGCTTCTTGGTGGCTCCTCCCAGACTTTGGAACTCCTTTCCTAGAGAGGCTAGACTGGCCCTGTCCTTGTTGTCCTGCTGGCAGGTGAAGATTGTTTTATTCCAGCAGACCTTTGGGAACTGATTTTTTTTTAAGGAATGGCTTTTAATAGTGCTATGTTGATTTCACAACTTGTATTTTAATAATTCAACACATTTTTAATGCAACTTTCTCTAATACAATGCCTTTTTATATGTTATTTTCACGAATGCATTCATTTTAATGCATATTTTATCCTAGTGTATGCAACTTTGTAAACATTGGTTGGTTGGAGAACTGCATTGCAAAATTCAGCTAAGTGTGAATTTCAAAGGATCATAGAATTGTAGAGTTGGAAGGGATCACTAGGATCATCTAGTCTAACCCACTGCAATACAGTGTACCTTGGTTTTCGAACAGCTTAGTTCTTGAACGTTTGGGCTCCTGAATGTCACAAACCCAGAAGCTTCCTGCAGCCAACCAGAAACCGTGATTTCATTTTCAAACATTTTGGAAGTTGAACGGACTTCCGGAATGGATTCCGTTCAACTTCCAAGGTATGACTGTACAGGAATCTTTTGCCCAACATGGGGCTTGAACCCGTGACACTGAGATTAAGAGTTTCATGCTCTACCATCGGAGGTATTCCAGATGGTTGTGTTAGAGTGCTCAAACTGTTTTAGAAAATGCACATTTGATGTATTCACCTTTAAATGTGAACTGAATTGAATTTCTCTCTCGTTTCTACTTGCCACTGTTTCTTCTCTTGATTTTAAAATTTTATTTACTGTGCTACTAATGCGATCCGCCAGTGAAGCCAGACGTCCTTCAGTGACTGGCTCATTTCTCTGATGCAGGTTTAAGCACTACCGTTTGGTTGTGCATCTGAACAACCTGAACTGATTTCCCAAGAAGGTTTTCATGTGTTAAAAAAGAAAGAAAGTAGGGATGCTTTCAGGATCCCCATCATCTGAATTTCAGAGTTCTGAAAAAATAAAATAAAATAAATTACCCATTGTGCAACATTGATGGCCGTTGACCCATGATGGGGCCTTTTCAGTGGTGGTTCCCTATTTTAGGGAATGCCCTCCCTGGTGAGGAGGTATGTCTCGCTCTCCCTTATTACCGACTTTCCAGAGGAGGTTAAAAACATTCCTGTTTACCTAACATTTGATAGCTGAAAGACACTGTTCCTGGCATCTCCAAGATCACTGGTTTTAGAATGTTTTAAACTTTTTCATAGTATATATATTTTAAACAATTGCTTTATTATTGATGTGCCAGGGTATACATTGATTGACTGATTGATTGAATAATAATAATATAAAACAATGTGAATCACATCAAGATTGCTTCTATGGTTTGGCAATGTTCTATCAATGTGCATGTGCACTTTGGTAATGAAGCGGGAACCTACATCGTCACCTGAGGACCTTCTTCAGGTGCCTCCTCCACAGGATGTCCGGATGGTGGCAACACAAGAATGGGACTTTTCAGGGGTGGCTGCCAACTTATGGAATACTCTCACTGGGAATGATTACCTGGAGCCATCATTCATATCTTTAGGAATCAGGCAGAAGCATTCCTTTTCCGGCAGGCCTTTGGCTTTTTAGTATCTGTTTCCTTGAGTGGGTGGGATGTTTTAATTCAGCTTTTTTAAAAATGGAATTCCTGACCCCCGCGTGCATTGGTGGAACACGCATAAGCCCACTCAGTCCTGCCCTGCCCCGCCTCCATTCCACCCCCTTTTCTGGTCATTTCTCAGTCACTGTGATGCCTGTATGTTGGGGAAAGCAGGCACAATGAATATATTCAGGGGGGGAAACACCACACAGAATTTAGAAAAATTGCTTGTAAAATAGTGTACTCTAGACAAAATTGTATACACAAATGTGTGTGCTAGGAGACACATGTAAGAAAACGCTGGCTTTTTGTGTGAGAGAGGGGTTTTAAAATTAAAAAAATAAACATTAAAATAAATTACAATCTGATGTCAAAATGTGGCGAAATGAACTTAAAACTTGAAAAACAAGCAACGGAGAGAAACCTAAACCGACAAATTTGTCCATCCCAATAATGGAGCGAAGGAGACAAAAACTGTGACCAGAGGTGCCTCCTTTATTTCTGGAATTAATTTTAGAGACTGTTCAAGTTAAACTGAAATTTGGAAGGTGTGGCCTGCAGTAAGCTCATGAAAGACTAAAGTGAGGCTGGGGAACATTTGGCCCTCCAGCTGTTGCTGAATGACAACAGGAATCGTGTCTGATTCTTGGCCACAAAGCCTGTGTGTTGTAGTGGTTAGGAGCAGTAGATTCGTAATCTGGGGAACCGGGTTCGCGTCTCCGCTCCTCCACATGCAGTTGCTGGGTGACCTTGGGCTAGTCACACTTCTTTGAAGTCTCTCAGCCCCACTCACCTCACAGAGTGTGTGTTGTGGGGGAGGAAGGGAAAGGAGAATGTTAGCCGCTTTGAGACTCCTTTGGGTAGTGATAAAGCAGGATATAAAATCCAAACTCTTCTTCTTCTTCTGGGGCTGATGGGAGTTGGAGTCCAGTAACACGTTGCAGGGCCACAGGTTCCCCATTCCTGGAATAAAATAACTGATCACAGACAGCCGAAAGGATCAAGCCTGCCCAACAACCACCATCGCAACAAGAGTGTGGCTTTGTGAAATGTTCTGAGCCTTGCTTAACTTTGATTTCCCACCATCCTCTGCACTTTACAGCCTAGGTGGCTTCTTAAGCACTAGGCTTGCATGGAGCCATAAAGCAAGGCACCGTGGGTAAGATGACAAAGGAAGGCACACCGCCGTGAATCTCCTTTAATATTACTACCAGCAGCCATTGAGCAGCCAGAGTTGATATTTGTGGCTTCGAGCCGTTTGTGGGAGAACATTTTCCATTAACGCAGGCCTGGTTTTGAGTAAACTGCAATGATACATGGAGTGTTTTCTTTCTTTTAGGTCATAAACTTTTAAAGGAATCTGTCTCAGCCCAGGTTGGGAAGCTCAGAGATAACTGAGTTCACTTTTTGGGGGGCTTTAGGACTTGGAAAAGGAGTTGTGCGAGGTGCGGGGAGAAGAGAGTTTGTGGCTCTTCATTAGCTCTTGCCTGGAAGAAATATAAGAGGAGATTTCCATATGCATTTCTTTCTTCTTTTCCCTAAATGCTTCCTCTCCCCACCCCCAGTGGTACCGTATACATTTCAAATGGAGCTGTGAAACACCCCCCCACCTCACAACTCCAGATTTTCAAGATGCAACACAGGCAATTATTTAATATGATATTTGCAGTAAGCATTCTACACACAAAATATCAGGGGATATAAAAATCCCTCATCTCCTCCTTCTCCTCCTCCTCCTCCTTATTTATTTATATCCTGCCTTCACCCCAGACCGGGACTCAGGGCTACTTGTTAGCATCCATTTGTCTCAAGAGACAATGGAGTGTGCCTCTGAGGGTGAAGTCAAACAGCTGTGTTAGCAGCACCTGGGTTGTAAGCCAGGGCAGTGTTTATGGAAGTCCTGGGCTGCCCAGATGACAAGACCCCCCTCTCAACCTCGCTGATGTGATCCAAACGAAAGCAGAGCAATACACCGGGCACTAGCTTGGCTGCAGAAGTTGCTGGAATGCTGGAAGGGGGCATAGAAGACTCCACCCAACCGCCTTAGAGACTCCACTCTGGATTTGTGTACTGTTTGTTTCTTAGCCTTTTCTTCTCCCAAAGAAGGCAGTGGAGGTTTAGATTCAGAGTTTTCCTTCTTCTAGATAGGCTGCCTTCCTAGGCTGTGCACCTGTCCCTCACCTCCCTCTACAGTATGTGCAGAAACTGCCTTCTTGACCATTGGACCCACTATTGGTCTCATCCGCTCAGTCCCCTGGAACCTGTCTTCACATGCAGGGAAAGTCCCTAACTCACTGAGAGTTTGAGACCCATCAGCTGCCCTCGACTGGTTCAGCCGGCCAGTCAAAATTATTCCCAGGTTGTGGCCGCTGTCACATTCTGACAGCTTCTAGGAGCCGCAGGTGACAGCAGAGTGCAGGCTGGGGACCGGGAGCGGGGGGCAACTTGAATAAAATATTGGTAAGCCATTTCCCACATAATTGATCACAAGATGTGGAGCACACACACCATTTGAATGGCAATGCCCATCAATATTTTTTTTTGGGGGGGCTGGACCCCTCAAATACTTTTTTGGGGGGGGCAGGGGGCTGAAGGTACCTCAGTCCCTAGGAGTTGGTTCCTATGGTGGGGACAAAGAGTGGGTAAACTATCCCAGAAGGAGCACAACATGTCCCCCATCAGAGGTAAAACCCCTTCCCTATCATAAAACAACACAGATAACATACAAAAAATGTGTGTGTTTGTGTGTGTGTGTGTGTGTGTGTGTGTGTGAGAGAGAGAGAGAGAGAGAGAGAGAGAGATAGCAGGTAAAAAGTAACTAAACTATATTAGAATTTAGAATATAAAAACAAATCTATTAAAATACAGATAGTAAAAGCAACACAATAGTATTGCAAAATAGCCCTTTCCTTAAAAAAAAAAAGGGGCAGTTCCAAAGGTCTGTCAGAATAAAGCAGTCTTCACCTGCTAGCGGAAGAACAGCAAGGAAGGTGTCAGTCTGGCTTCTCTAGGAAGGGAGAGCCAGAGTCTGGGAGTAGCAACTGAGAAGGCCCCACTCCATGTCTCCATGAAGTGTGCCTAGGAGTGTGGTGGGATTGAAGATCCCAGAGCCTGCATGGAAGAATACTGTCCTTGAGACAACCTGTGCCTAAGCCATATTAGAGAATGATACACTAAAATGTTGTTAGCAAAGCTGAACAAAATTTGAACAAAATTACCTGGATTGCTTGTGATTTTAAAAAAGCTCATTATGCAAGAAAGGTGGTCATATGGACCCTGTGTTTCTCTTCTTACATTTTCCCATCTTCCACTGTTATTATTATTATTATTAAAAAAAGCCCACACCATTCTCTTCTACTCCTAAGTGAGGCAACATCTTAGAAAAACAAAAGCAGAGCCAGGAACACAATTGGTAATTCCGCAGAAAGTGTATTCGCTGTAATTAGCTGATAATAGATGCTTGACATGCAATATTAATTCCCATTATAGATCAAGGTTGTTTTGTCATTGTCAAGCCAAGTGCAATATCAGATCATGTGTGAGTGCATTTCAATGGGTGAGACTTCCCACTGGACCAGGAGTAAGCTAAAGTCTTTACTGTATTTCTGTTCTTTGAAATGTTTTGTTGGTGATTGCTGGCACTTTTACAGAACATTTGTATGTTTTATTTTTGGTGTGTGTGGTTTAAAACAATTCTCTATGTTTCCCCTATGTGAAGATATACTCTTGGTGCTCTCCCCCCTAAAAAAATAGATATTGTGTACCCTGCAGTACAGGGACGCGGGTGGCATTGTGGATTAAACCACAGAGCCTAGGACTTGCCGATCAGAAGGTCGGAGGTTTGAATCCCCGCGACGGGGTGAGCTCCCATTGCTCTGTCCCTGCTCCTGTCAACCTAGCAGTTTGAAAGCACATTAAAGTGCAAGTAGATAAATATGTACCGCTCCGATGGGAAGGTAAACGGCATTTCCGTGCACTGCTCTGGTTCACCAGAAGCGGCTTAGTCATGCTGGCCACATGACCCGGAAGCTGTACGCTGGCTACCTTGGCCAATAAAGTGAGATGAGCGCCGCAACCCCAGAGTCGGTCACGACTGGACCTAATGGTCAGGGGTCCCTTTACCTTTACCCTGCAGTACACCCCTGGAAAAAAAAGCACTACATACTCTGCTGTTGCTTATTTTATTATTTGGTGGGTTGTTTTTACATTCGGCTTCATTTCCACTGATCATGGATGTGCAAATTTGTGACTTCCAGAAGTTGCTAGACTTGGTCATTTTCATTCTATTTGTTTTGTCATGTTGCTTATCAGCCACATTTCCAGCAAGTAAATGTGTTCAAATATGTTTGCTGAAAAAGCAAAATACAATAATACAATAACAGTATACCACACATGCAAACACAAGAAGAGCCTGCTGGATCAGGCCAATGGTCCATCTAGTTCAGCATCATGTTCTCACAGTGGCCAACCAGTTGCCCGTGGCAAACCCACAAGAAGGATCTGAGCAGAAGAGCACTCTCTCTTCCTGTGGTTTCCATCTACTGGTATTCAGAAGCATTATTGCCTCTGACCATGAGGCAGAGCATAGTCATCATTGCTGGTAGCCATTGATCGCCCTCCTTTGCATGAGTTTGTCTAATCCTCTTTTAAAGCCATCTAGACTGGTGGCCATCATTGCCTCCTGTGGGAGCAAGTTCCATAGTATAACTATGCACAATATCACTGCAACATAACACTAAAGAATAATAACAACGAACAACAAACATTTCATTTGGCATATACAGTGGTACCTCAGGTTAAGTACTTAATTCGTTCTGGAGGTCCGTTCTTAACCTGAAACTGTTCTTAACCTGAAGCACCACTTTAGCTAATGGGGCCTCCTGCTGCTGCCGCGCTGCCGGAGCACAATTTCTGTTCTCATTCTGAAGCAAAGTTCTTAACCTGAAGCACTATTTCTGGGTTAGTGGAGTCTCTAACCTGAAGCGTATGTAACCTGAAGTGTATGTAACCCGAGGTACCACTGTATTTTGTTTACCTACTGTAAAACATACAGCTTAGTTGAAGCCTAATATCAAGTCAAAATATCCATTGAGCAACAGTTGTTCTTCTGGACTCTGTTCTCTTATGGAGGTTCCCAGGACTGGAGGGTGGGACAAGGCTGGTGGAAAAAGCCGCCCTCTGATGCCCAACACATAGTCTTTCACCCTTCATAGTTCTTCCTCTGGAAAAAGCTCCCTTATGAAGGCTTCTAGGACAGGCACCCCAAGTGAGACCAACCATCCCCTGATGACAGCCACAGAGTCTTTCTCCCCTTCCAGTTCTTCCTCTGGAAACAGCTCCCTTAGGAAGGTGCCCACGTCCCGCTCCCACTTGTTCTTCTGACTTCAACTCCCACCACCCCTGACCATTGTCCAACCTGGCTGGAGCTCATTGGAGCTGCAGACTGTGAACCTTCTGTAGCACCACATGTTCCCCATGTACAAATGAAATGTGGGTTATAATGATTCAATAAATACATGAATAAGCACCTTTACCTTCCAGAAATCCTATGCAGATTTGGCTCTACCATTAGGCATGGTGAGGATGATGACCTCTGTTACATGATGGATTACCATTACATGTTACATGAGGGAGTACCATTAGAGCAGGGGTACCATTGTGGAGCCCTAAAGATGCCACTGGAGTCCAACTCCCATCAGCTGTTGTCAGCACAGAAAACAGGAAGGGATGCTTTGAGTTGTGGTTCAGCAACATATGGAGAGCATCACATTGGCTTCCTTTGTATTAGAAGATAGCAAATTGTCCGCCATTTAAATTTATTGTGTTTCTTCCACCATTAAGGGCTACCATTTTGATTTTCTGCCATAGGCAACAAAAGGCCTTCATCCATCATGTACCAAGTGACATGTGCCTTTGGTGACACGTACCTTTACTTGGAAGAAAACGTCACTGAAATTAATAGCATTTGCTTGGGTCTGGGGCAGTTAGGATATTCCCCCAGATGCTTCTTTTTGCAACAGATCCATGTGTTAATGTATAAATTGTGGCTTCTGCTAATATAGAAGAAACAGCTGCCAACAAAAAGTTTGTTTTGAAATCATATCCATAGCATATTTTTGACTTGTTCCAACCCTAGAGGGATGTGGAATGGATTTGTAAACAGCCTTTCATATCTGATGGCAAGGGGTCAAATTCTAGCGTGATCAAGAAAACTCCCCATGGTGTAAGGCAGGTCAGGTACTGGCTGGAGCTCAATTGGAAGGAAGTCGATTGACAATGATTGAAGAAAGTATCCCAGTTATGGGTCACTGAGCTGGCTGTAATTAATTTATGAGATTGACACATTCAGGCTCAAACAGCTGCCTCCTTCTCTCCGCTAAGTGGCATGAAGGGTAAAATTCAATCTATTGCTGCTGATTCAGGATTTAAGGGAGCAAGGCAAGTTGTTCCAAATGCTTTTAAACGGCAGTCTACCATTTCTGCTTTTGATCCCAGGTTGCTCTCCAGACATTTTTCAAATGCTTGTCTCATTGGTCATTTTAGGGTATTGCCCTTTGCAAACCAGGTGATGTGGTGATGGTTTGCTTGGCTTGGCACTAAAAGGAAGAATCAGGAAGAAAGGGGAATTGATGAGGGGTGTGTGATGTGACACACACAAACACACTCTTTCTCTCTCTCACACACACATGTTCATAGAACCATAGCATTGTAGAGTCAGAAGGGACTTCAAGGCTCATGTAGTCCAACCCTCTGCAATGCAGGAATCTCAATGTTAGACCCATAGTAGACAAGCTGGTCTGTTTACTTCAGCAGCCTACTGTAAGTATGACTTATCCAGATACCAACCATGGTGTGTCACTGCTGGGTCATTACTTAGCAGCAGCCTTTGGATTTTCCCTAATCTAAGGAACAATTGATTATTGATTCCAAAAAAAATGGAATTGTGTCCACACGGGAGCTGATAACTAACACAGATTCAAACAGCATTGGGAGCAATGCCAATGAGAGCCAGTGTGGTGTAGTGGTCTGAGTGTCAGACAAGGATCTTGGGCAGACCAGCATTCAAATCCCCACTCAGCACGGATGTGTATTGGTTGACCTTTGGCCAGTCACTGCCTCTCAGACTAACCTACCTCACTGGTTTGCTGTGAGGATTAAATGGGGAAGCAGTGGTGGTGGGGAGAACCATGTATGCCACCTCGAACTCCTTGGAGAAAAAGGCAGGATTTAAATGCAATAAATAAATAAATATTATGCACATATACACACATCAACATCTGCACACACACTGTACGTTTAAAGCACACGTCTTTCCCCCAAATAAGCTGCAGTTTGATAAGGATGCTGAAGTTGTTAGGAGACCCCTATTCTCCTCCTCTATTATGTTCTCCTTACTCAGGTCCCTCCCCACAAATAAACTTCCAAATACTTTATCCTTTTATTGTATAGAAGAGCACTCTGACCCTTCAGTCATTTCCCCTTCCTTTCGCTACATCTTTTTCTAGCATCCTCCTCTCTTAAAAGGAGGGGGGTGAAGGGGGCAAGATGGTTGTTTGTAGATAGAGATCTGCTTATTTTGGAACTGAATCAATGAACTCCAAAGCCGCATTTTTGTCAACCCAAGAGCTGTTATTTAAGAGAAAGGAAACCGTGGCATTCTCAAGGGCTGCTGCTCAAAGACAGTGGCTGGATCTTTCCAGATGTCAAAGATGGCAGCTATAATGAAAATAAAATAAAATGCAGGAACCTTACAGCTGCCTTAAACCTCTTAAATGACAAACCTATAATTTGTGGGAGGGGGGAAAAATGATTCCCTGAATGCACGTTATATCTATGAGTTCCAAATTGCCGAGTTCTTGTCGAAATTGGTTTCTGCCCAGGAGGAGATAATGTCAGTCAAGTCACTTGCTTTCCGGTGTGCCTCTGGGGAGTGTGGGGAGGGGGGTGAGAGGGTTGGGGCTAGGAAACAGCGGAGCCTTCCCATTCACGTTAACAGTCCTTGTTGGAGAGCTAAACGTTAAAATCAATTTCAGCTCCTTCACCAGCACTTCAGAGCAGGGAGCACACAGGGCTGCAAAGGAGAAGGCAGGTGGAAGGAAGCCTTCTGATGTGTCAGTTGGCATCAAACTTTGCAAAATCAAATCAAATCAAATCAAAATTTATTGGTCAACCCAATACAGATCAGAGCCGAAAATACAAATTAACAAACATCATTCTTTTTTAGCAAGCAAGCAGAGATGATAAAAACAGCATAAGAAATCACACATGGTAAAACATAAAACATGCATATATAGATGGCACACACATCTCAGGTTGTGATGCTAGAATCTGAGGCTTTCCTGAATCTGGAAGCTTTTACTGCACAGTTAACTGTATTGAACGTAACAGTCTTAGCCAAGCTAGACAGCAGATGCACCAAACTTTGCAGTGAGTTGTGTTAGCTTGGTCTTTCTAAAAAAGTAATAATTGTGGTACAAAAGTTTTCAGGATTTCAGCAGGATGCTATGGGTAGAGAATTGTAACAGAAATTTCCAGTGCTCATTTATTCATCCCGTGTCCAGAAGGGAAATCAACCCAGAGAATATGAACAGTATTCATTGTTGTTCCTTTCAGTCTGCAAATGATACTTCATTTATTACCTCTTTATGCCCCTCCTGCATTTGCATTGCTTTTCCTTTGCATTGAAATGAATGGGATGGAAGAAGGACCATCTAATTTGCATATAATACCACTCCTCCATTTGGATCCAAAAGGGAGAGGAGCGGGCAGACAGTATTAAAGGGCCTGCCATCAATCTTCTCCTTATCCACCACCTTGTACTTTTTATTTTCTAAACTGCCCTGCGATCCTTGGATGATGGGTGGTGTAGAAATTTAATATAAAGAAATAACAACGACAACAACAACAACAATAATTTTATTATTTATACCCTGCCCATCTGGCTGGGTTTCCCCAGCCACTCTGGGCGGCTTACAGAGTATATAAAACATAATAAAGCATCAGACATTAAAAACTTCCCAAAATAATAATGATTTAATAAATAAATAAAAGTTGGATTTAAGGTCAGCTGGGTAGACTCCCTGCAGGGTAGACTCATCCAGCTGGCAGGCTTAGGAGCCTGGTATAATTTTGAATGATTTCCCACACTAGGTCTGTTTCTCCTATGCAGTTCATAATTTATTTAATTCTTTTTTTAAATAAAGTGGCCCTAGTTCAAGCAGTATATAAATTTTTATGAAATAAAGAATGAAAGAATGAAAGAACGAAAGAACGAAAGAACGAAAGAACGAAAGAACGAAAGAACGAAAGAACGAAAGAACGAAAGAACGAAAGAAAGAAAGAACAATACCTATGGGACATGCACTGGTTGGAAATGAAGCGATAGATCTACCCTAAATCTTTTGTGGCTGTAAATGGTATTGTAAGCTCTCTCTCTCTCTCTCTCTCTCTCTCTCTCTCACACACACACACACACACACACACATTTTTCTTTGTTTTTATCATTACAATTTTGCTATCAAACAGTTTATATAATCATTTTGTGAGATTCTCTGAATCTCGTGACTCCCCCCCACCTCCCCTACATGGGTCCTCATTACAATATTTAAAACTACATATCACTACGTTCTCCACAATTTACATTTCCCCAAATTATCCATAATCTTCATTACTTTACAATTGATTCTTAGAGTCCAGCTAAGGATTTGATTTGCTTACAATGGTCTCCTAGGTAGTAAGCAGTGTCACATATAAAGGTCCCGACACCATCGTGAAAACAAAGAATGACATGTAATAGCAGAAAGGAAGCTTGGAGAGCCCCTAATTTGCAAAGCCCAAATCTGGGAAGAAATGTGAACGAGGGAGATTTTAAAAGCTTCCTAATTCGAGAGGTTAAAGTCTACATTGGTAAGATGCACCTCTCCGGGGCACAGAGAACCGATTCGGGGGTGACAATGTGCATTCTTTCCTTCTACCCAGAACAGAGCAGCAAAGCAGTGACGTTGCCCTCTACTCTCCTGGACAAAGTTCCTTGAGGTGTTCTGCATGCTTGAGAAGTTTCCAAATAAATCATTTGGGTGGCATCTGACCAGAGTCAGACTAGCTCTCGAGCAGCAGGAATGATTACTGTTTCATCAGCTTGATACTTCAGAAGTGTCAACACAGGAAAGTAAATTGGCGTTAGGTGCTGGTGGGGATAAACACCCTTGCAGAATCCAGGCAGACCCTTTTTCATTGCTAAGTGATGAAAGCCTGATAGGAAGAGGCACCACCTTCTTTATTCCATGCTGGCAGGAATGAGTAATGCCCGAGAGTCTGTTTAGCAAGACGAGCGGCAATCAAGGCCTGTGAGCATTGCATGCAAACAAGAGAATTTCTTTCCAATGGATCGCAATAATAGGGGGCAACATTTATGTGTTTATTTTAGGCTGGGGCCAGGAAACCTAAGGTGGTTCATTTCTTGAAGTCTCTCTCTCTCTCTCTGGGCAAAAATTATAGCTGGGGAACTCTATTCCGCTGTTCCATCCTTTTCCAGGTTTTTAAAAATGTCAGCTATTTTCATCACATTGGAAAAAATAGTAAGGAAATTAACCCCTGTTGCCCTGGTCTACAGCCTCTGATGGGTGCAGCAATGCAGCAGGATTCCTTCAGAGCCCAATGTCTTCTCAAGTTTACGGTGGTGACTTGGTGGGATTCTTTGCTAAGGATGTCTGGATGTCTCTTTGCATCACAAGGCTCCTGTGAGGCTTCAATGTTCAGTTTTAATCCCTCCCCCCCTCCCCAGAGTCTCTGCTGTGTCCAGGACAGTGCAGTCACTACATTCATAGCCCTATATTTCAGCCGCCCCCATCTTAAATCTGCCTCTCCTCAGCTTTCTTTGCTGCCTTTGAGGCCATGGAGATGTTATTCTTATAGCTTCATCATTTGCTGCTGCCTTGGCTTGCCTTTCCATTGCCTTATATGCAGGTGGGGCTGAGAAGCAAGGATTACTTTAGCAAGTTTCTGTTTACATTCAGCTTTGTCAGATCTAGTGAATTACAGCAGCCAAGGCTGTTCATGGCTACCTCCTTTTACTGGGCTTGTAGGCGTGTTGGGAGACTGGAAAAGTGTTCGAACCAAGCTTTCCTCTGGTCCACCTTGGAACCCCCTCCTTTTTGACACTACTGAGGTCAGAGCTTCAACATTGGTAGGGTAAAGGCTACAGATGTAACAACAACAACAACAACAACAACAACAACAACAATTTAGTTGTACCCCGCCCATCTGTCTGGGTTTCCCCAGCCACTCTGGGCAGCTTCCATAGAAACCAAAAATACACTAAAATATTACATATTAAAAACTTCCCTGAACAGGGCTGCCTTAAGATGTCTTCTGAATGTCAGGTAGTTGTTTATCGCTTTGACATCTGATGGGAGGGCGTTCCACAGGGCGGGCGCCACTACCGAGAAGGCCCTCTGCCTGGTTCCCTGTAGCTTTGCTTCTCGCAATGAGGGAACTGCCAGAAGGCCCTCGGCGCTGGACCTCAGCGTCCAGGCAGAGAGATGGGGGTGGAGAAGCTCCTTCAGGTACACTGGGCCGAGGCCGTTTAGGGCTTTAAAGGTCAACACCAGCACTTTGAATTGTGCTTGGAAACGTACTGGGAGCCAATGTAGGTCTTTCAAGACCGGTGTTATGTGGTCTCGGCGGCCGCCCCCAGTCACCAGTCTAGCTGCCGCATTCTGGATTAGTTGTAGTTTCCGAGTCACCTTCAAAGGTAGCCCCACGTAGAGCGCATTGCAGTAGTCCAAGCGGGAGATAACTAGAGCATGCACCACTCTGGCGAGACAGTCCGCAGGCAGATAGGGTCTCAGCCTGCGTACCAGGTGGAGTTGGTAGACAGCTGCCCTGGATACAGAATTGACCTGCGCCTCCATGGACAGCTGTGAGTCCAAAATGACTCCCAGGCTGCGCACCTGGTCCTTCAGGAGCACAGTTACCCCATTCAGGACCAGGGAGTCCTCCACACCAGACCGCCCCCTGTCCCCCCAAAACAGTACTTCTGTCTTGTCAGGATTCAACTTCAATCCATTAGCTGCCATCCATCCTCCAACCGCCTCCAGACACTCATACAGGACCTTCACCGCCTTCACTGGTTCTGATTTGAAAGAGAGGTAGAGCTGGGTATCATCTGCATATTGATGGACACCCAGTCCAAACCCCCTGATGATCTCTCCCAGCGGCTTCATATAGATGTTAAAAAGCATGGGGGAGAGGACGGAGCCCTGAGGCACCCCACAAGTGAGGGCCCAGGGGTCTGAACACTCATCCCCCCCCATCACTTTCTGAACACGGCCCAGGAGGAAGGAGCGGAACCACTGTATAACAGTGCCCCCAGCTCCCAGCCCCTCTAGACGGTCCAGAAGGATGTTATGGTCGATTGTATCAAAGGCCGCTGAGAGATCCAGCAGAACTAGGAAACAACTCTCACCTTTGTCCCTAGCTCGCCGGAGATCATCAACCAGTGCAACCAAGGCAGTTTCAGTCCCATGATGAGGCCTGAATCTTGATTGGAAGGGATCCAAATTGTCCGCATCCTCCAGGTGTGCCTGGAGTTGTTCAGCAACCACACGCTCAATCACCTTGCCCAAGAATGGAAGATTTGAGACTGGGCGATAGTTGGCCATACTGGCCGGGTCTAAAGATGGTTTTTTAAGAAGCGGTTTAATGACCGCCTCTTTCAGCGGATCTGGGAATGTTCCCTCATGGAGGAAAGCATTCACGACCCCGCAGAGCCCATCGCCCAGCCCTTCCCGGCTTGCTTTTATTAGCCAGGATGGGCAAGGATCAAGGAGACAGGTGGTTGGTTTCACGCGTCCAAGCAGCCTGTCCACATCCTCGGGGGTAACGGATTGAAATTGATTCCATGCAACTTGACCAGACAGGGCTCTAGCACTCTCCCGCCCCAGTCCTGCTCCCACGGTGGTGTCTAGCTCCTTCCGAATATGAGTGATTTTATCTGCAAAAAACTTTGCAAAATCGTTGCAGGAGATCTTGGGGTCTTTACAAGGCCCCGGTGGTAAAGGTGGTTCCGTTAAATTGCAAACCACCTGAAAGAGTCTCCTGCTACTATTTTCTGCAGATGCAATAGAGGCGGTGAAGAAAGTCTTCTTCGCCGTCGCTATCGCCACTTGGTAGGCTCGACGTTGAGCTCTAACCTGTGTCCGGTCAGATTTGGAGTGAGTTTTCTGCCACCGACGCTCTAGCCGTCTCAACGATTACTGTTGTCTTGTACTGATTACTGTCTCAACGATAACTGTTGTATTGTAGTGGTTAGAGGGTTGGACTATGACCTGGGAGACCAGGGTTTGAATCCCCAGCCTTAAAGCTCACTGGGTGACCTTGGACCAGTCACTAACTCTCAGCCTAACCTACCTTACACAGTTGTTGCAAGGATAAAATGGGACGGAAGAAAACTATGTATGCCACCTTGAGCTGGAAAGATGAGATGTAAATGTGATTCATTGATTAAAAAAAGGAAAGAACTCCAATACTGCTGCTACTACTAATTCGTTGGAATTCTGAGTTTGTTTTAAGTTTGGTTTTAAGTGTGTGTGTGTTGTAGTTTTTTGGTTGCAAGCTGTTCTGGATGGGCTTTGCCCATAAAAGTGGCATGTAAGTATTTTAAGGTAAAAATAAAAGTATACAATAAATCAACAACACCAAGCTTTTTGTTCTTTTTATCAGTCATCTGCAATGTGTGCATTCTCTTTTCCAGCACCTGAAAGGATGGAATTTCAGATCATGCCATTCCCCCAACAGCACAATGAGAAATCCCACCTGGGGTGGGGGGTTTGTATGAAACAACCCAATTGCTTTTGGTTAAGGCAAAGAGACAGCATTCCAATTTCATGAAGGAAAAATAGGGGGGTGGGAAATTGAAATGATTGCTGTGCCAAAGGTGGAAAACAGTCTTAATTCCCATTTCAATGGGTTTAATTGTTGCTGTTGCCTCAGCACAGCCTCAGCAATGAATTAGATGCACTCCGCAATGCCACAGTATTCAGCACAGTTGCTTGACTGGGTAATAGGGCTATATATATTTTTTGGAAATACGAATTAGTGATGGCTGTATGCTTCATTTTCGACTAATAAGCAAACAACTTTTTAAGATATATATAATTGGTGTGCTGGCTGCCCTTGAAATTCTTTGAGCTTTAGGGACTGAGTGCTTGAGGCAGCAAGAGGGATGAGCATCCAGGGAATTTGAGGGTAACACAACAATCAGATATAAAAATTTTAATGAGCTCTCTTTTGACACCGCAATTTGTCTTAGCGAGTTACTTCAGCACACAAGGCCAGGAGCCATATGTAGATGAGCTTGCTTGTGACTGGTGGTTACCAGCCTGCTGAAGCTTCCAGGGCATATTTGGGTGATGAAATGATCTCGCAAGTAATGGGGTTGAAGAAGGCTACAAGTCATTTCCTTCAGGGAAACACACTGCGTTCATTTTTTAAGAGCGAGCTCACGCTGAGAGCTGGAAGTGCAGATTATTCCTCTACACCTCCCCCCCCGCCTCCGCTTTTAATGTTGCAACGGAGTTTCAGGAAACAAAAACAAACAAGAATCCTGTGCTTTGAGTCGGCTGCTTCCAGACACTGCTCAGTGCTTGGAATAAACTAGTATGGTTTAATGAAGGTCGCTGAATTTGGCATGAGGGGTCTGTGGACGGGTCAGCCTGGAGGGATCGGTCGGCTCAGGGGCAGGGATGGAAAGAGCCTGAGGCATCAGAATCGGGTGACTCAGGAGAGGGTCTCAGTTTGCTCAGGAAGGCAAAGGCCGTAAGAAACACCGGAAACAGAGGAGGAAGTTAGTGGGCAGGGGATCAAGGAACTGGATCTTGCAGAAGGGCCAAATGAGTTAGAAGTCCTTACCCCTATGTTGCCAGAACCCCCTAGCTAGACTTCACCTGCTGTGGAACAGCCTCCTTCTGCCAGTGAGTTTTCTCCCTTGGAAGAGACACCTGGTGACAAGTTGGATGCCAAGCAGGCACTGTCAGGAGTTCAACCTACACTCGAGTAGGACCCTGGAAGAGACACATGCCCGACTGGCATGTTTTCTCCCTCCTGGTCTTTTGTTCGGGAGCTTCAGAAGCTTTCTTCAGCCCAAACATCACAGCGACCAATGCCAACCGACACCGGCACACTTAGGGATCCGCAGAGTTTGCGTATCTTGCGTGACAGACCTCAGCAACTCAGCATCTTGGCTAATCTACTTTGTTTACATATAAACACACATGGAGCACTGCAACATGGCTCCCTCTCTCTCTGGCATCAGACAGTAAAGAGAAAAAGGACAAAGGGCAATAGTCCCACTTCACAGAACACAGTAACACAAACATCCTATCTCCATCACTTCCCACTCTGTGGAGTCAAAACATATCACGTCATATGAAAGACAACAATCCTACGACTGCAATCATAGATCAGGAATTCTAACACTAACTCCCCCTCTGTCTCCGAGGTCCTGGAGCCACCAGCTCCAGAGACTGCAGGCAATACTGAGCTAGAGTACTTCTTCATGCAATGCATAGTCAAACTATGCAACTTGTGATTCTGTGATGGCCACCAACCTAGATGGCTTTAAAAGAGGATTAGACAAATTCATGTAGGCGGAGGATATCAATGTCTACTAGCCACGATGGCTATGCTCTCCCTCCATGTCTGGAGGCAGCCATGCTTCTGAAAACCAGTTGCTGGAAAGCACAGCGTTGAGAGAGTGCTCTTGGGCTCAGGTCCTGCTTATAGGCTTCCCATTTGGGCATCAGGTTGGCCACTGTGAGAACAGGATGCAGGACTAGATGGGCCACTGGCCTGATTCAACAGGCTCTTCTTACATTCTTAGATAGACTCAGTACAAGGCAGCTTCCTATATTCTTGGGACCATCAGTCTGCAGTACTCCCAATTTGTCTCAGCATATCCTGGTCTCCTGGTGCTCATCTGAAGAATACAACGATGTTCGAATAGAGCAATTGTGTCACTCCCCAATGGACTGATAGCTGTTCTAAGCTACATGACCAACCCATTCACGAATTTTTCTTTTCAGGAACATATTGCCACTTTCCAATATTTTTCAGGTTGCTTTTGTCTCATTCCATTATGGATTCCTAGAACACCTGTTCTCTCCCCCATTTGTTTTGACAATTTCTGAGTGAGGCATCGATATGTGCATTTCATTCTTTCCTTATTTATGCTTTGTTCTCTTCTTGTGATATTTTCGAGAATTGTGGTTTATACATTTGTTTCCTACCTTTTGGTTTACCGGTGCTGATTTCTTTCTCCTCCCTCTTTTTTTGCTTAGTGCATTTGAGTTATATTGTATAAATAAATCTCACTTGATAGGCCTCCTGTAAGCTGTGCAGATGGTTATGGGTAGATTGTTGTTCCGAGTAGGAGTGTTCTGAGTCAGAAAATAAAGCCAAAAGATATTTTACAGTGTGCATCATTCATCTTCAGTGCGAGAACCCTGAAAGGCATATGCTAAACTGTGTGCTGTAAAGGTAGCGTTGGACTTTCGGCGGTGGTGAAGAAATTTGGTTTGATATGCATTCAAATGTGAATCTAAGTCACACTTTCTGGAACAATGCATGAAGCAAAATGCAGCTATCTGTTGAAATTCTTGCTTTGAATTTTGCAATGTTAGTCTCCAGCCAAAAATTGTGTACAAAATAAATATATTAATAGCAGGAGATGGCTGTCAGTGGCTATTAAACATGATGGCTATGCTCTGCCTCCATGGATGGAGGCAGCAAATTCTTCTTAATGCAAGGTTTGGAAAACCACAGGAGAGGAGAGTGCTCAGGTGCTTGAATCCCTCTTACGGGTTTCCCATTGGGGCATCTGGTTAGCCACTATGGGGACAGGATGCTAAACTGAATGAGCCATTGGCCTGATCCAGCACACCTGTAGGTTTTAATTGGTACAACGCTACAAAGCCCAATCAGGATAAAATGGTTCTTCTCATGTAGAAAAACTTTATTGTTACCATTATCTTACATTTATACTCCACTCTTGTTCCATCACACTAATCAAAGTAATGTATGTATGGTTCTTAGGTGCCCACCCTTCAAACACTGACCAGACGTAGATCTGGTTAGCTTTAGCAGGCAGTGACCTCATGAGCCTTTAGACCATGTTATTTCATCTCTTCAGAGTGGGTAAAAGTGTCATCTCTTGACTATCAGACTAGCCTTGCTTCACAATAAAGAGGAAAAAGTTCCAAAGTAGGGATAACTTTTACCTAGTTTCAAGTGATGGATTTCCCCCCAGTTGCATCAACAATGATGATAATGAAACTTAATGTGACTATTATCTGTTTGTATGTTTCCATAAAGAAGATCCATTTTGTATTAAAGTCTCTGGGGTTTAGGTCTATAAAATCTCTTTGCTATATCAAATTGAAAGCTATCACTGTCTCCCAGCTTGACAGAAGCTGATAATCCTGTCATTGCTAAATGTACCTGTAATATTTTCTGTTTGAACAGATCTTTATTCCAAAGTGATGAATTTAAGGGAGAAAAAGCATATATTTAAAAAAGTGTTTTTAATGCTTCAAACTGTCAGTAACTTTGCCATTATTTTTGCATTGTGTCTTTTTGTGGATATTGTTAATCATTTAGGAGGGATAATTTGAGATTAAGAGATGTGATGAATTACATTTTTTGACTTGGATGTGGGTGGATGGAATGTATTTAAAATCCGATAGGATGATAATGTAACCAAATATAAAATAATAAATTAACGAGATCCTTAACTGATCAGAATCAGTTTTGGGGAAAAAAACTCATTTTACTTGCACAGCCACCAGTGATGCAGAGTCTCTGATCTTTAGCACCTGCCTTGAAGTATATAATGCACATGAAGTCTATGGGAATTCAGCACTACTTTGATGGACAGGTCCTTCCATAATTTTTGTTCTGCATTTTGAATTGTAGGGCTGAACTTAAGCCAAAAGGAAAGTAATCCTCAAATAGTCAAGCAGAGTTTTTGACTGCAGAATCTGGCTAAGCCTGTGTTTGTATATCTTTCATGTTAAATTGAAGTCTTTCACCTTTTCATTTGCTTTGTAAGGTTAAGATCAGGCTCAAAATATAGGGGTTTTAGGCTGCATTCCTATATCCATTTATCTAAAACTCAGTCCCATTGAACCTACTAGGGCTTAAGTCTGAATAGATATGTATAGGATCGTACTGTCAGATTTCTGCCTGAGCTTCTGGGTGAACATGGGAAGTTGCCTTATACTGAGTCGGATCATTGGTCCATCTAGCTCAGTATTGTCTACACTGACTAGCAATAGCTTGCCAGGGTTTCAGACAGGATTCCCTCCCATATTTTCTTATATTGAGGGAACAGGTTACCCAAACCTGACTATGCAGTCACCCGTACCGGGCCCCAAAATTCCTAAATTCTTTCTTCAAGGATCCATTGGCTAAAATGCATTAGCTTGAGCTGTATAACACAAACCTAGCTGCATAAACAAAGCCTTCTCCTTTATCAGTCCATGAAGGCTTAATGGATGGCCTTGTCAGTTCCGAGTGGAGACGGGATGGCGGATCTGGGTCTTATCTTATCGGTTGTAAATATCCTGACCACGCTGACGCACAGACCTTGCAAGACAGGCCTGTCAGCCCCCGCGCCCGGGGATGGCGCCAGAATAACTCCTATAGTTGGGTGATCTTTTTACCCCAAGATAAGAGTGCAGAACTTCTGTTCATGCTCAAGGATGCAAACTTACGTGTACAAACTCATGGGGCTGGATTCCTGGGGAGGGGGAAAGGGGACCTGAAGGGGATATAAGCTGTATGTAACTGCTCTTTAAGTGTGCTTGCTGTGACTGATCACGCAGTGCCTTTCTGCTATCCGGAAAGCAGAAATAAACTCTTTCTCTGAACCAACCCTCAGTGTCCATTGACTCCTCCCTCCCTCCCGGGAGCAATGCGCACCCAACCAATGGGAAGGGTCTGAAAAGGCTACAATATGTCTAAATGCCAGCCCTGATATTAAAGTAGGAGACACAGTTGAACCCCATACCTCTTGTCTAGGATGTACATTAAAATTTCCCAGTAATGTTGCGGAGAAAGCCTGATAAATATTGTTTCACACAGTTTGGGATTAAGATGACATGATTGCTACAATGAATGCCTTGCATTTCATTTCTAATTCATGCTCCCCTTCATTCCATTTTTGATGAAATAGCTCCCTTCTCATTAAAATTGTCAGTTCTTAAAATTACAATCTTTTGATGAGCACATCTAAGAAATGACCTTTCTTCATTGTAAATACCATAAAAACTGCATTTTTGCAGAATGTAGGCAGGCTCGAGGGATGGGCCTGCCTTAATATACAGAATATTGCTTTCAAAGTACACTAATTGACTAAATTAATAATGCCTTTCCTTCTCTTTCAGCTCCTATAAGGGACGTGTGGATTTGAATCACTCTCCAAGGGATTGAATCACTGGCTATCTTGTTTTGATTCCTTTTTGCATTCATTATAAAATTATAAATGAAAGCCAAGGTCACCTTTTTGGCATGGGGCATTTTGTTTGTTTGTGAATGCAACAGAGTCCAACTCCTGCGTTTCTTCATCACCTCCAAAGAAGGTGTGGGGGCAAAACTCATGGAGGGGTGTGGGGTGGGGCTTGCCCCACTCCCTATAGCCTTGTCCTTGCCAATCCCGCCCCCGGTAATTGTGTCTTGAGGCTGATGGCCTAAACTGTCATTCAGCACAGAGAATAGAAAGTCTTTCTCCACGCAGCACATAGTTAAACTATGGAACTCGGTCCCACAGGAGGTAGTGATGGCCACCAACCTAAATGAATTTAAAAGAAGGTTAGACAAATTCTTGGAAGAGTGATCTCTTGATGGCAACCAGCTATGATGGCTGTGCTTTACTTCCACAGTCACAGGCAGTAATGCTTCTGAATACCAGTTGGTGGAGGGGAGAGTGCTCTTTTGCTCCAGTCCTACTTGTGGGGCTTCCTATAGGGGTGTATGTTTGGCCACTGTCAGAACAGGATAGTGGACTAGATGTGCCATTGGCCTGATTCTGCAAACCCTTCTTATGTTCTTGTGTACAATAGATCTTTTTTTTGGGGGAAACCTACTATATTGGAATATACACAATAACCATAATGTTCCTAAATGTTATAGATATTTCAGTTTTTGATTTTCAACATTTCTATTTTTAAAATATTTTCCTTTGCTTTACTGCAAACCATAAAATGTCCCACATCTACAGTCTGCAGGAGTGAAAACAATTATATGAGACATTATTAACACAGCATAGAGTACCTGCGTTGGTTTACATGAAGGCTGCATCAGCATTTGCAGTAAGTCAGAAAAGGCAAGCAGATTCTTTCAGAATTTATCTTACCTCTTTCTCTCTTGCCTCTATTATTATTGTCTCAATTATTTTTGTTATATCGTCAACATGATGAAATTTACCCACTCAAAACTTGAATTTTAGAGGATTCTATGGGGTGCCGTTTTGAAGTGGCTAGAACATTTGCTTCTATTAATATGTTCAAGATGAAGACTTAATGATCTAGATTGTCAACAAAAGGTTTATGGGACTAAAGGGGATGTTATAATTTGTCTTTGAATTGGTTATCTCCCCACAAATGGTTTTATTTTAAGACATCAACCGTATGCTTAAGGAAATAAGAGGATTTTTTTTTAATGCTAAGAGAACCATGTGATAGATACGATTAAACTTTTCTATTTGATTTTGTGTTTGGCTTGTAATGAGCAATAAAATGTGCTAATTTGTAATTGTAAACCATAAACCAACAGGATGAAATTCAGCAGAGATAAATGAGAAGTCCTGTGTTCAGGTCCAGAACAAAGAAACAAAAACAAACACTGCAAATCCAAAGGCATAAGTGTAGGCGAGTTTGGTAGCAGTCCATGTGAAAAGGAACTGCAGTTTCACCCTTCACAGAACTACAGTTATCAGCAGCCTTAACAAACTACAGTTCCCAGGATACTTTGGAGAAAGTTGTGTGCTTGAAATTTATGATGTGTATGCAAACTTAGCTGATCACAATTCTGAGCATGAGCAGCATGTGACATGGCAGCTAAAAAAAACAAATGTGGTCTTAAACTGTACTAACATATGCAGAGTGCCCAGGTTATGAGAAGTGTCAAAAGGACTGTGTGTTCTGGGCACTATGTTTGAAGAAGGACCATTGGCGAACTGGAGTAAGTCTTATGGGATGACAACCATCAGGGCTGGTCCTACCATTAGGCAGTGTGGGGCAGCTATCTCAATCAGCCAAGGAGCAACCACACATCCTCTTCTACTCCCCTGAGTCCCCTAAGCTTGCCTACTCCGTGCCTCTTAAGATAGGTGGCTGCTTTCAGATAATGGTGAAGGATATTGTCCCATCGCTGGTGTTAAAAAACTGCCGGCCAACTCTGAAACTTCTGTTGGTCCAAAATACAGCAGCTAGATTACTGACTGCGGCTTTCATTTTAAAACAGTTGCACTGGCTGCCAGTTTGTTTCCAGACCCAGTTCAAGATGCCCTTCCCAAAGACTCAGAACCCAAGTACTCGAAAGACTGCCCTCTTCCTTACAGACCCTTTCAGGTGTCAGCAGAGGGGGCGGTGATTCTCCAGGGTTTCAGACAAGAATCTTTCCCAAGCTCTATATGCAGTTGCTGGGGATAGAACCTCCTGCAAACGAAGCAGATACTCTACCACTGAGCTACAACCTTTCCCTTATCTTTCACTGGGAGTATTTAAGCAGAGGCCATCTGCTGTTTCACTCTGTAGTTCTTGCATGCAGCAGGGGGTTGGACTAGATTACCACTCAGGGTA
Source organism: Podarcis filfolensis (assembly GCF_964270895.1). Lineage (NCBI taxonomy): Eukaryota > Metazoa > Chordata > Lepidosauria > Squamata > Lacertidae > Podarcis > Podarcis filfolensis. The sequence continues at coordinate 32,016,052 of NC_139611.1, read as the reverse complement.
TTTCAGACTCTAAAACACACACACACACACACACACACACAATGTTATTATCTGAAGCATTATAAATAGGTTGCGGCTAATTAGTTAATCTTGCATGTACTCCTCAGGGGTCAAGTGGAAGGTGGGTCAGATGTAGATTGTTCCCCAGTATTTCTTCACCTGTAAGCTCTGGGTATTAATGTGCAAATCCGCATGATGCACTGCAGATGAATTTGCTGCACTCCATCTGGCAGCTGAGGAGACAGAGAAAATTAGTCAGGAACTTTATTAATCACTTGGGGATCAGCTGAGCACTGCAATTAGCCTGGAATGGCATTTTAAAAATGTTGCAGATAGTGTACTGTAAATCAGCTCCGACTTAGTAAATCAAAGTGCATTGGGGAAGTTGACTTCCTAAAGCCAGTAGTCTGTGTATCATATTGACTTATCAGACCTCAAGCTTCTTTTGGTCTGAACTGGGAGGGCATCACTGGTATGAAGTAGGAATGGCAGGTGAGTTCTCCCAAGGCTGGGTTGGGATTGAAGCTTATGGTTGAAGGGATACAAAACTGAGACTCCTAACTTCCAAAATTCATCTCCTGGATGCTGTAAACCAGAGTGCTTGCGAGAGGGTGCCCAAAGCATACTGCAACCCCCACAAAATCATCCTGACTGCCCCCTGAGCCCCAAACACTTCTTTCATTGCTTCCCTCCTTCTTAGAAGTGTCAGATTTGCTCAGATTTGATGACACATAGAATCACAGAATTGTAGAGTTGGAAGAGACACTAAGGGTCAATGCAGGTATCTCAGCTAAAGCATCCATGACAGATGGCCATCCAACTGCTGCTTAAAGACCTCCAAGGAAGGAGAGTCTACAACCTCCTGAGGGACACCATTTCACTGCTGAACAGTTCTTACCATCAGAAAGTTCTTCCTGATGTTTAGTTAGAATCTCATTTCTTGTAACTTGAAGTCATTGGTTTGAGTCCTACCCACCCCCTCGCCCCCAAGCAGGAGATGACCCATTTCCTTGTTGAGGCAGTTGCCTCAGACAGGATCCTGGGGACAACTGGGAGCAGTGGCAGATCTGGAAAGAGAGTGGGATCCCTGTGTGCCTTTGCCACCCTTTGTTTCCCTTCCTTCAGCTGCACACAGGCACCACCACCATCCAAGTCATCGATTTAGGGATGTTGCCTGCTGCTCTCCAACCTTCTTTCCCCCCCTCCATCATCTTCAGTGTATGGAGGCTTCCACAGGCCACCTTTATCTGTGTCAGGTGAAGGAGGCAGTAGTGGCAGGATGAGTGTCCCCCACTGCCATTTTCTGATTTGCCCCAGGTGGTTAAATGTCTTGGGCTGGCTGTGGATGAACCCTAACAATATGAAGTTAGATCACTGGTCCATTTAACTCTACTGCCTACACTGACTGGTGGTGGCTCTTATGGTCTCAGCCTGTAGGTGCCAGAATTGCACCATAGACCCTGCAAAGCAGCTGCTCTAGAACTGACCCATGGCCCTTCCTGGTTCATTGATCTGCTGCCTGGATGGCCAGTGCATCCAACACCCCCCAAATATTGCTGAATGGAAGGAAATAAATTTCTCAGCACCGTAACTCAGGCAGGGCTTACAAAGATTAATCTCGTTTACACTGGGAAGAATATCTGTTAACTCAGAATGAACAGGCAGGGGAAAACATCTTGCCCGCCGCTGGGAATCATCATAACGCCACAGTTGGCTTAATTGCTTTGCCACTGCTTTTATAATTAAGGCCCATTAACTTGTCACGTATTGATAACAGGGATGACCCCCGAAACAGGCAGCAAGAGGAAAGTCTCGTGAACGCCTCGTGTTTCCATGCGGCTCTGTTAATCCTTATTGTTGTTGGGTGAAGTGACATGTGAGATAAGTGGGAAGGAAGATTTGGAGAGAGAGAGAGTGGGTTGTTCTGCTAATGGAAAGATAGGTGTCCCATGCGATTGCCTTGCTGTTCCCATGATGGAAGAAAACCTGGCAAGTAAAAAAAACCCTGTAACACAAAAGCAGCTTGCTGGGTGAGGTTGAGCTAGTTTCTTAGATGGTAGGTTGCTGGTGCTCACTAGGAGGCAGAGGAGAAAGGTGGTGTAGTACAAGTGGTTTTGCTTGGTTTGCCAGTGCATTTGTACCCTGTGGTTCTTCCTGTTGTCTCATCCCTCCCTCTCTCTGTCCTGGCAGGCAATATCCCTCCAAACAATCAGGGGGATGGACTGACACCCCCATGAGGAAAGGCATTTGGGAGTTTTTCATAGAATCATAGAGTTGGAAGGAACCCAAAGGTCATCTAGTCCAAGCCCCTGCAATGCAGGATTCTCAGCTAAAGCATCCATGACAGATGGCCATCCAACCAGGGAAGGAGAGCCCACAACTTCCCAAGGTTGTGTTTAGAAGAAGTTGTGAAAGGGCTCATTCACTTTTGCTTTCCCCACCTCTTTCCTCTGGGAAAACTCATTGTTTACCACTGAATCGGAGCACTCTCTGGATTGACGTTTGTTCCGATTTAGCACTAGAGAGCTGGTTTTCTTGAGGAAAGGCAAGACTGTGCCTAGAAAGCGTGGGACAAGCAGAAAACCACTTGGTCCTGTGCTTTCTAGGCATGGGAAAAATTGAAGTGTGGAGGAGCCGTAAGAGACGACATGATAGACTTTTATAAAATCATGCATGGCATGGAGAAAGTGGATAGTTTTACTCCCTCCCTCCTATAAACCTAGACGTTGTGGACAGCCAATGAAGCTGAATGTTGGAAGATTCAGGACAGATAAAATAAAGGACTTCTTTATGCAGCACACTATTAAACCATGGAACTCCCACCACAGGAAGTAGCGATGGCTAAAATGGCTTCAAAAGAGGATTGGACTGATCCATGGAGGAGAAGGATATGAGTGGCTTCTAGCTGCAGATACTGTTATTCACATGCGGTTTAATGTAATGATGGGAGTTGTAATCCAGCTACATCTGGAGGGCTGCATGCTTCCAGTCCCTGAAATGAACACTTAGGTTCATTAGATGGATTAATTTGCAAGCCTTTATGTCACCCATAAAACTGTATGGATAGAACTGTATCTGTAGGTGCGAAGCTACCAATGCTGGACCATTTAGAAAGGATTGCCTGTATACACAGGACTTGACTTTCCTTTTGCATCCCAACACACCTTTACCTGTACAGCACACATGGCCAACTAGAATGCAAGGCTTTGGTTTCTCACTATGCGTATATGCATATGAGCCAGTATGGGGCAGTGGTTAGAGTGTTGGATTAGGACCTAGGAGTTCAGCTCCCCACTTGGCCATGAAGCTCACTGGGTGACATTTGGCCAGTCACTCAGTTGCTCAGCCTAACCTACCTCAAAGGGTTGTTTTGGGGATTAAATGAGGAGGGGGAGAGCCATGTATGCCACCTTGAGCTCCTTGGAGAATGCAATAAATATTGGGATGGATTTGGATATATCCTACCCTATCCATCCATTGGGATGGATAGGGTAGGATATATTATTTATTAGTTATCCTTCCACTTACACACTCGAGTAAGATTTGCATCTAGTCCAGCAGTTACAAATATACCATCTTTTGCAGTGTTTAACACCGAAACTTGTGACAAAGCTGTGCAGCTTTCTTTAATTATCCAGGATGCGTTTGGCAGACTGCATTTTCCTGTTTATTTATCCCTCTAAATAAAATAACAACACAGAAGTTTGTCATGTTGTAATATACAAAATATTGTTTACTTAAAGTTTCAGGCTTGATTCAAGCAGAAAATAGCAGTGAAATAAGTCAGGCAAAATATATTTCTAGATTACAAAATACATGGTTTAGATCAAAGATGGTGCCCAGGGACTGGGCAGAGGAGGAATGGTGGAGACCGCCTCCCCATCCTGACCCTTCCAGGGAGGAGGAAGAGGAAGGCAGTATAGATTAACAACAGTGGTTTGAGGGAGGCCACAGCTCAGAAGCAGATGAGGGGAAAAGTTGGGAAATAATGGGAAAGGCGGCGGAGGAGGCAGAAGCAGAAGCAGAGTGACAGCTGACTGACATGCTGTCATTAGAAAGCATTCCAGACCCTCCATCTCCCAGAACCTGATGAGCCTTGAAAATAGGAGAGCAAAGAGCTCAAAGACTGAGGGCACATAGCAGCACCCGTAGCAGTGACGAATGAGGAAGTGGGAGAGACCGGGGTGGTGGAGATTCACTAGGGACAACACCATTATCCAAGAGGCTGGGTTCTATAGCCTCTCTCCATAAATATTGAAATAAAAAAGGATGGTAAGAAACCTTTTCTTGTCTTTATATTTTCCTGGGCAACCAGCCGGGAGCTGCTGACAGCATCCTGACATTCCTACAGCTGCATGAGGAGAAAGAGACTACTCCTCAGGTACGGGGAAGTGATAAGCATCATCTTCCTATTGTTACCCTTCCCTCCTGGGCAAGCAGAGGATATGACCTCACAGAGTGCCCTCTAGGAATTTACAGGGAACTCCGTATGTCTTAGCCCTTTGTTCACTTAGCAAATGTGGAATTTTATATTTTGTCTGGAGCGTCATTTCCCCACAATAAACAATCTAAATAATTATATTAACATGTCTGTATGTGTTTGCTAGCAATGGACAAATATGACAATTTCCATTTCTCTCAGTTTCTTACTTTTCCAGTCTTAAATTCACTCCTCTACATTTCTGTATCACTTTACAATTTTTTCTTTAAAAAGGTTTCCATGAATATTCATCAGCATTTTAGTGCAACCCCCCCCAATATTTACATTTTTGGATGCAATTTTGCCTAGCATAATGGATTTGTGTATGCTTCTTTCACTAATATGTGGCTTTATATGCATAGTACAGTATACACATTTCCCCATACATTACATTTAGCTTTGCAAAATTCAGAGAAGTGCAAATTTTGAAGGAGGGCCATGTTTCAGTTCTCATATTGTTTCTGAAAGTACAACTTAGGTAAGCTTACCTTTGTGTGTGTGTGTGTGTGTGTGTGTGTGTGTGTGATTTTGACAGAAAAGAAATTCTGGGATGAATCATCAAAAGGAAGCTTCTCTCCAATATGTAATTACAATAAGATTGCAGGTATGATGCACTGATTATAGTTGTTTTCCTAGCTGAAGAGAGAATTTAAATCTGAGTTTGAAAATGCATTACACTGGAGGGTTCTTGCTGTGAAGGATGTGGGAGGGGGGAGACGAATTTTCTCCCCCATGAGAATGAGCCAGAAATATTACTCTCGTTGAAATCATTTGGGAAATCTATTAGGGTTCAAGACTGCAGGGTGTGCTTAGCACATAATGGCATTGACACTCCAGAACACTGACTGTAACCCACATTCAACCCAAGTTATAAGCACCTGCTTGAAAGGAAGGTCCAAGGTCTGAGCCTGGACCGCTGGAAGGTTTGTACTGTTAAGTATAATTGTTTGATGTATATTGAAATGGAAAGTAGTAGCTCTGTGAGGGGTAAACTAAGGTTCCCAGAATTTGTTTCAGGTCATCTGTTTATAAAATATGTATGGCAAGGATGCAACCCCATTGAGCTATATAGCTTGGGAAACCTGGTATGGGATTCAGTCTGGGAAGAGGGCTGAGGGCAAGATAGAGAGGGCTGGTGGACAACATCCAGGCCCTGGGTCTGAGCTTCCCTGGCCCTGCCTTGGGACCTGGTGTGATGTAATGGTTGGAGTGTTTGGACAAGGACCTAGGAGATCAAGATTCAAATCCCCACTCAGCCATAAAGCTCCCTGGGTGACGTTGGGCCAGACACTGCCTCTCAGCTTAATCTACCTCACAGGGTTCTTGTTAGGATTAAATGGAGGGGAGAGAACCATCTACCACCACCTCAAGGTCCACAGAGGAAAAGATGGGATGTAAACACAACAAGTAACTAAATAAGAATAATTATGTGGAGGGATACAGTAATTGCTTAGATTTTAATCTGAACTGGGAACTTTTTTTGGGGGGGGGAGGCTTTAAAAGCTCACCTGTCAACATTTCTGAGCCTAGCATGAGAAAACTTTATCAGCATCCCCCAAAGAAGGGACAGTGAATTGCCAGTCATACATGTGAAAAGATTTTTGGGGTCTTAGTAGACCATAAGCTTAACATGAGTCAACAGTGTGATGCAGCAGCAAAAAAAGCTAATGCTGCTCTAGGCAACAGAATTGTGGTGGATCAGTCAAGGGAAGTAATAAAGGTAAAGGGAACCCTGACCGTTAAGTCCAGTCATGGACAACTCTGGCGTTGCGGCGCTCATCTCGCTTTACTGGCTGAGGGAGCCGGCATTTGTCCGCAGATGGCTTCTGGGTCATGGGGCCAGCATGACTAAGCCGCTTCTGGAGAACCAGAGCAGCGCATGGAAACGCCGTTAACCTTCCCACCGAGCGGTACCTATTTATCTACTTGCACTGGAGTGCTTTTGAACTGCTAGGTTGGCAGGAGCAGGGACCGAGCAATGGGAGCTCAACCCATCACGGGGATTCGAACCACTGACCTTCTGATCGGCAAGTCCTAGGCTCTGTGGTTTATACCACAGCGCCACCCATGTCCCTTCCAAGGGAAGTAATAGTACTACTCTATTCTGACTTGGTCAGACCACACCTGGAAGACACTGTCCAGTTCTGGGCACGACAATTTAAGAAGGATGTTGACAAGCTGGAACGTGTACAGAGGAGGGTGACCAAGATGATCAAGGGTCTGGGAACCAAACCATTGAGGAATAGTTGAGGGAATTGGGTATGTTTAGCCTGGTAAAGAGGAAATTGAGAGGAGATATGATAGCCACCTTCAAATATCTAAAGGGCTGTCATGTGGAGGATGGAGCAAGTTTGTTTTCTCCTGTGCTGGAGGCTAGGACCCAAACCAATGGATTCAAGTTACAAGAAAGGAGATGTTGACTAAACACCAGGAAGAACTTTCTGACAGTAAGAGCTGTTCAACAGTGGAACAGATTCTCACGAGAGGTTGTGGCCTCTCCTTCCTTGGAGGTTTTTAAGCAGAGGTTGGATGATCTAGTCGAGATTCCTGCACTGCAGGGGGTTGGACTAGATGACTCTACCATTCTATGATTCTATGGTTTCCGAGTGAGACAGCAGGAGAGAAAAAGCAAAAACAGTACATACTGCTTCAATGCAAGAATATATATAGAGTACAGTACGGTGCTGATGCTAATTAAATATGAGTGGAAGGCACACGGTTTGATGGTAACAGATGTGTTTTCATACAACAGCAGTTTGGCTGACTTACGATCTGACACTTGCTTCAGCCACAGGGTGTTATATCTGCAGGCAGTTGGAATTTGTGCTATTTGGGGGACCAATTAGTTTGACTTAGTCCCCCCCCCCACTTCCAACACCACCCATGAATGTCGAGTATGCACAGACAGGTCACGTTTACATCACGCCTGCCATAGGACCCTCTACTACTTAGACAGACAGCACTGACATACGGTCTCTAATTCCAAAGACTGCTCTGTTTAGATGAAGACTTGTGCTTTGGCAAGAAGCATCTTTTTCGGGGTGTGGGATTTTTTTGGTGGAGGGGTAGATAATTTAAGTGGCAATCCTGTACTCACTGGGAGCAAATCCTGTTGTACTTGGTGGGGTTTACCGCAGAGAAGACATGTCAGGGTTGTATTCTCAATGCATATAATGAGCATTATTTTCAGGCTGCAATCCCATCTCACCTGTATTTTGGAGCAAATCAGTCCTAGTAGGATTTACAAAGCCACTTCTGCCCTTCGGCGGAGGTGGAGTTGCGGGCTTCACGGCCCCAGCCCCCGCATGATTGGGGGGATTCCCGGTTGCGTCATCTCCTGGCCAGCCAATTGGCTGGCTCTGGGGGTGTGGCCTGCCTTATTTAAAGCAGGACATGGCCGGGGATCTCCCTCTTTGCCGCCTACCAGCTGTTCCTGCTTTTCCCACCCTCCCACCCTATAAGGTTTTCATTCCTTGACCTTGCTATGGACCTTGATTGGTCGCCGTTGAGGGGCCTGGTAGGAATTTTTCCACTTGGCAAATTGGCACTAGCCACTTGGTTTTCGCCTACCTCGTAGCAAATCATCACAACTTTTTTGGTATTGGCGGTTAGGCATTGGTATTGTTCTGTAGATGGAAGAGGGGAGGTAGCGCCATCACCTGCCCCGCATATTGAAGGGTAGTCCGATAAAGAATTCCGGGGGGCGTGGCCCTGTCCGAAGCCTGGGGAGGTGAGGGCCCCCTATCGGTGACCCTGGGGGAGTTCCTAGTTGATGTACAGGACTCCCCCTACTGGTGGTTAACCCTTCCCGTACTTCTAGCGGATGGGCTGAAGTCAGATATAGTCGGTTAGGACCAATGCCTAAGCCAATACCGCTCATCACCTGTAACCAATAAAAGTTGTGGCCTTATTTAGCCCATTAACCTTAATAATTGTGTCATGTGTCATTATTTCCACTGGAGGGGGGGAACTTGCCATGCAACTGGGTACATATGTGCAGGATTAGGTTATTCACTTGTTTGCATTTGCACTCCGCCTTCTTCTGCAAGGTCCTTAAGGTGGCGCCCATGGTTTCCCACTTGCTTATTTAATTCTCATGAAACCAGTGAGATAGGTTAGACTGAGAGGCAGTGACTGGCCCCCAAAGTCACCCCCTGGTGTCTCCCAGGTCCTACTGTGATACTCTAACCACTACACCACCCTTGCTCGTTGCAGATGTATTTTGTGCTGCTGCTGATCTGTAAGTTTCCAGTTGAAATACTATCATGCCTTTTATTCCAGGAGCTCAGGGTTTTGTACAAAGTTCCCTTTCTCCTCATAACAACCCTGTAGGGTAGGCTGGGCAAAGAGAGAGTGCTAGTGGGCAAACGTTGATCTTCATGGATGTGAGGAGGTAGTTGGGGATTTTCACCCATGTTGGCCTGTGCTTAGTCTGTTTCTCTAAGCACTATGGCCAGTGGCAGACCATGGGGTCTCAGGTTTCAGCCCTGTGCAATGCGAAAATTCAGCTATGCACCCAGTGCGACCAAACCGGTTTCCCTTCCCTAAATCCACCTTCACTATAACTCACGGTCCCTGTTAGCGTCTCACTGGCAGTTCTGAATTCTGAATTGAGTGATTCTTTGGAGAAAACAAATTGGGCTGGGATCAACAAATCTTTTTTTTTCTTTCAACTGTGTTACTTTTTCATATATGTATATATATTTACCTGTGTTAAAGTTCTGTTCTGCTTCCTCATTGCTCTGCATTATTTTTTAAAAAGAGATTCCTCTCAAAGTGTGTATTTAAATATATATATTTGGCTCAAAATACATATTTAAACATCTGCTTTCTCTCAAATAAAATATTTAAATCATAGATTTTATCTCAAAATACATATTTAAACGTGTACTTCCCCCTCAAATGGTGTATATAGACACACACTCAGAATACATATTTAAATGTGTGTTTTCTCTGAAAATATGCAAATAATGTGCAAATCAGAACTTACTGCAACTATCCTCTGGACTTCGTACTTCTCTGTATGTCAGTCTCCCAGATACAATAGTTTTCCTGGGTGTTAAAAGCCTTTTTGAATTTTCAAAAAACCCCCACATATAATGCGTGTTTCCACTCTCCACACTCCAATGTGTTGCCCAAAGCGGAGACGCACATTTGCTCCATTCTTAGATTTATACAATGTCTCAGATGGGAAATGTCACTCTCTGTTCTATGTAATTAGCATGGGGCACAGAACACTGGGAAAATCTCCTGCCCTAGCTTCACTGAAGTGAATGGGACACACCTGTTGCACAAAGATAAAATTTATGTTCATGGCTCTGCCCAGTTTTGCCTGTGGCCCTGCCTAGCACTAATATGTGGCCCCCAGATGGGAGTGCGGCCCTCAGTCTGAGAAAGATTCCTTATACTTGCTATAGTAGGAGGCAGCTGCTCAGATGCAAGCTCTATGGAAATGAACAGGGTTTAAAGGTAAAGGGACCCCTGACCATTAGATCCAGTCGTGGCCGACTCTGGGGTTGCAGCGCTCATCTCGCTTTACTGGCCGAGGGAGCTGGCGTACAGCTTCCGGATCATGTGGCCAGCATGACTAAGCCGCTTCTGGCGAACCAGAGCAGTGCACAGAAATGCCGTTTACCTTCCTGCTGGAGTGGTACCTATTTATCTACTTGCACATTGACATACTTTTGAACTGCTAGGTTGGCAGGAGCAGGGACCGAGCAACGGGAGCTCACCCCATCACGGGGATTCGAACCGCCAACCTTCTGATCGGCAAGTCCTAGGCTGTGTGGTTTAACCCATAGCGCCACCCGCATGGGTTTACTCCTAGGTAAACGGTATAAGCCTTGCAGCCTTGCATGGGATTATGTTGTGAGTCACTACACGCCATTCATCCATCAGGAAATCCTCCTCCGCTGGCAATAGCACACAAGCAATATTGAACTTGCACGCCTCTCTTTTAAAAATGGGGTGCATGTCATGCTTGAACTGAATCTTCTTTCTAGTCACTGGTTCCTGAACCTTGTTGAGGATTTAAAATTACAGGATATAAATAGTGCCTTAGATATCTCCGTGGAGCCAACATCGAGTGAAAAGGATGCTGTGTTAAGATCTTCTTCCTGCCTGTTCCTTTCTGCAGTCGGAAGTGTTCAACTCCACCTTCACTCAATTCAAACCCCAGTCGAAGAATGAGAGAACAGGTGCATGCAAGGGTTATCCTTCTGGCAGTGCATCTGTGCTGCTGTTTGTCCTTAGTTCACCGTGCGAAGCCGAAAAACTTCCCAAGCAGCTGACATGCCTTGAGGTCCCTCCTGTGTGCGAATCACAGAATCATAGAATTAGAAGGGACCCTGAGGGTCTTGTAGTGTGTGTGCATGTCTGTGTGAAACGGGAAACGAGTTAGGTGGTGAAATAATTGCCTCATGCATGCATTTGACATATCACAGTTCTCTCTAATCATGACCTTGTTTTCCCAAGAAAAACATCCCAGGCTTGACATTGGCCTGTAATGAAGAGATAAGGCGGATATGGGATGAAAACAGGGACACCATTTCTTAATACCTAGGTCTGCAGCAGGATATATATTGCTCTGCTTCAGTTATGTCTCTATCTCTCTATTGTTAAACTATGGAATTTGCTCCCACAGGAGGCTGTGATGGCCACCAATCTGGATGGCTTTAAAAAAAGATTAGACAAATTCAGGTAAAAGAGGGCGATCCATGGCTACTAGCCATGATGGCTCTGCTCTGTCTCCACAGTTAGGGCAGCAATGCTTCTGAATATCAGTTGGCAGAAACCACAGGAGGGGAGACGGCTCCTGTGTTCGAATCCTGCTTGCTGGTTTCTCACAGGCATCTGGTTGGCCACTTTGAGAATAGGATGCTGGGACAGATGGGCCATTGGCCCGATTCAGATACCTACCTACCTACCTACCTACCACATTAATGTTTCTAAAGTATAAAAAGCAGTTACACAAAGATTAAAATATAAACACTCATAATTAAAATACATGCGACTCTCAATTTACACGGGGGTTACTTTCCAGGGATAGCCAAAATCGCATATAGTCAAAACACATCAGGTTCAATGGTGAGTGGGGCTGGATCTACACTGATATGTCAAAACGCTTAAAAAAAAGTTATATAGCTCTCAGTGCAATTTCCCATTGCCAATGGATCAGTGCTCTGGAGCACCCCCTGGTGTCACATTTTTTTATACTGCATTTTAAATGTTCTAACAGACCAGCTTCTCCCCGGGGTTGCCAAAGTCTTTCCCCCCAGATGCCTGCCTCCTTTCCACCCCACTTTTTTTTAAAAGCCCCCCCAAGAGCGCAAAGCTGAATGTGCACAAGTTAAATGTGCGCAAGTTGTGAGTTACCTGTACCTAATAAAACATCCCCATTAAAACATCAAAATATAGGCATCCATATTGGAAACATGCAATAAAACATCAATGATAACAGGAGAACTGGGTAGAGCGATGAAGGGAGTGGGCTGTGTAAACAGGTGCAGCTTCAAAATCCAACAGAATGCTAATACAGATAGGGCCTCTTGTCTTTCAGCAGGGAGGACATTCTATAACACAAGTAAAGGAAAAGGAAAAGGGACCCCTGACCATTAGGTCCAGTCGTGGCCAACTCTGGGGTTGCAGTGCTCATCTTACTTTATTGGCTGAGGGAGCCGGCGTGCAGCTTCCGGGTCATGTGGCCAGCATGACTAAGCCGCTTCTGGCGAACCAGAGCAGCGCACGGAAACGCCGTTTACCTTCCCGCTGGAGCAGTACCTATTTATCTACTTGCACTTTGACGTGCTTTCGAACTGCTAGGTTGGCAGGAGCAGGGACCAAGCAACGGGAGCTCACCCTGTCGCGGGGATTCGAACTGCCGACCTTCTGATTGGCAAGTCCTAGGCTCTGTGGTTTAACCCACAGCGCCACCCGCGTCCCTATAACATAAGTACCACCAGTGAAAAAGCCTGCATCTGAATCATCATCACAAGCTGATAATCATCAGACCACATTCTCAGTGTGGGTCCCATTTTGGGAAAGAGCAAGGAATGAAAGTTACCTCTTTCTGCTATCCTTGTTTGAGGATAACACCCACATGTACAAATTTGTCTTAATGATGGATAGAACATCAAGTGAAAAATCTGCCCTGTGAGACTGATAGTTGACACACTGCTTCTACGTATTGACTAAGTGTCTGGCCATTTCCAGTTTGCATAGAAAATTCCTAAACCGTGACTCTTTATTTTGCTTGGCAGTGTATGGGAAGTTGGATTCCCAATTGAATTATTCTGGTCACTGAAAGCTGCCTTGTGTGACCTTGGAGTAGTAATGTAGTTATGAAGTCTGTGTTTGCCTCTTCCCCCATGGGTTCCAACATTGGGCCTGAATATGACAACCAGTAAGATTTTGGTATGTGATGAGAGCACAAAGGGTAGGTCAAGACAGCTGAAAGTAAGGAAAATATAAATGAAAAAGGATTTTTCCCCCCACAAAGAGCCAAAAGATTTCTGAAGAAGGGAGGTGGTTTCCCACACTGCTAAAACAACAACAACAACAACAACAACATCAATAAAAACCAGGAGTCATTTTGACTTATCTCTAAACAAAATTATTCTTTTTTTTAAAAAAAGAGCAAATTGCTTGTTGACCTTTCTGAGTCTGTGTGTAACCAGACCCAAGACTTTATTAGCAAAACAAAGGTAGTTACTGACTAAAACCTTTTGACATTGCATGTAGCGCTCCCTCTAAAGAATCTTGAAAACACAGCATTAATCACCAGTGACAAAGCATTAACCTTTTTGTAGCCTCCTTTAATTAAGGAAAATAAAGAGCTATGGAATGTTAAATTGCTTAAATTAATACTATTGAGTGCTGTTCTGACACCTCCATTTTGTTTGTGATTTTGTTCAGCTGAAAGTTTCAACATGTTATTAGTGTGTTTGAATGTTGAGGCCAAAGTTTTCCTGCTAGTTGATTTGGCTAGATATGGAACTGCGTAGCTTCCCCTACCATAACATGACTTTCTGTAACCCCACATGAGGTCCATGTGGAACTAAGGTTACAATTGCATGCCCAATTATTTGGGAGGAGGAACGGGGGAGAGTTTCAATTCAGTTTGCATGTAAAGGTGAATCTATCAAATTTGCAATTTTCAAAAAACCCCATGAGAACCAAAACACAGCCATCCTTTGAAACGGTCACTTCTCCGAATTTTGTGATGTCGTTCTCCATCCAACCAAATATTGCTTATGAAACTGCATACATTAGGGGGAAGTGTGCATCAAAAAATAATTAATTGGTGAAAATAACATACAAGTATGCATTGTATTAAGGGAAAATACTTGCAAATATGTTGATGAATTTTCAGAAAGGTTTTTTTTTTAATAATTACCGCAGAAATCCAGAGAACTCAATTTAAGAGTGGAAAATTGAGAAACGGAGGAAATCAACATGGGCAGATCCTTGGGAGTCACCCCACTGAAAGTGACTTCTGAGTAAATATGCATTGGGTTGTACTAAAAGAAATGCAAAAGGTCTGACACAATCAGGTGTGATGCTGGCTTTACTTTCAATCGCCTTTACCTGCCCTCAGTGCTCTCATCACATTGCAAAATCTTACTGGCTTTGTAGCATTATGACATTATTTACTGTGTGCAAGTGGTGCTTGGAGCTGCAGAGAACTTAATCTCACCTTAGCTGGCAGGGGCCATCTCACACCATTGTGTTTCAAACTATATATGATTAGAAGCATATGTTTCCAGCCTCCTGAGAGCTGGGGGAATGGTGGTCCTCCAGCTGTTGTTGGATTCCAACTCCCAGTCCCAGCCAGAATGGCCCATGGTCAGGGATGATGGGAGCTGAGCTCATCATCATTGGAAGACTCACATGTTTCCCTGTCCTTATTTTAAATTAATTATTAATATTTGTATTTTAAATTGTTGCAAACCCACTCTGGGCCCATATGTTGAAGGGCAGGTAATAGGTTTAATGAATGAGTGAATGAATAATTCGGTCCTTTCTGCACTAAGTGGCAGCAGCTCTCTAATCTCTAACCACTATGCTACACTGGCTTCTTTCCCTACAAAGCACCTGCTCTGGGACTGGCCCATAACATTTCTTCAATTAAATTGCCTGGGTGCTAGCTATGCATTCTTAGTTGCAATTCCTAGGGTGCAGTTTCCAGCTGTTTTAGCAATGTCCTAGAGGAGCCTCAGTTAGCATGTCACCCCTATTGCCCATCTATCACTCATTTCAATTCTGAAGAGGCCCTTTCCCATCTTGGTAGGCTTTCCTTTTGGAGGTTTCTTGGTATCACGAGAGTACTGCTTTTGAAAACCACAGAGTGGCTATGTTTGCAGTTCTGGTAATCTCCTCTACAGGAATCATAGCTGCTTCATCTTCTGGCCATCCTTGAATGATCTGCTTTCTTTAGAATTCTCAAGGCATCATTTTCCCATTCTTCTGTCTGCTACAGGAAGTGATTTGACACCAGTCATTCTACATCCGGAGCATCTCCAGCTCAGATGATGTTTTCACTTTCAAAACAAGGTTTATAGTTCTGGAAAGGATGTCTACCACAACTATAAATTTACTCAGTGCGCAGGTGTCTATCAAATCATATACTTTTGAAGTTTGATAATCTTCCTTGTACTCCTTAAGGAAGAGTGCATCTTCAGTAAGATTTTCAACCTTATGGAAATTCTTTTCTGGCTGATTTTCCTACCCAACAGGTTAAACCTGCATGAGTGTTGCTGAGAATTGGAAGGAGATTGATCTGTGGGCTTTGTACCCATTCTGTGGATTTCTGGGAGAGCTGTGGGCAAGCCTCTACTTCATATCTGAGGAATGTATGAGTCAACACCCTGGTGTAAATGACTGTAAAGGTAAAGGGACCCCAGACCATTAGGTCCAGTCAGTGGCGTAGTGTGGGTTGTCAGCACCCAGGGCAAGGCAAGTAATTTGCGCCCCCTAACCCGTGGATTTTAGCACTCGAGTCTCTTCCACTAGATTAGCGCGCCCCCCTCAGATGTTGCGCCCGGTGCGGCCGGCCCCCCTGCACCCCCACGCTACGCCACTGGGTCCAGTCGTGACCGACTCCGGGGTTGCAGCGCTCATCTCGCTTTACTGGCCGAGGGAGCCGGCATACAGCTTCTGGGTCATGTGACCAGCATGACTAAGCCGCTTTTGGCGAACCAGAGAAGTGCACGGAAATGCCGTTTATGTTCCCGCTGGAGCGGTACCTATTTATCTACTTGCACTTTGACGTGCTTTTGAACTGCTAGGTTGGCAGGAGCAGGGACCAAGCAACGGGAGCTCACCCCGTTGCAGAGATTTGAACTGCCAACCTTCTGATTGGCAAGTCCTAGGCTCTGTGGTTTAACCCACAGCACCACCTGCGTCCATGTAAATGACTGTAGTTCTCAATAAATTAGCAAAAAAAGTGTTTGTGTGTGTGTAGGGGGGACTTATGAATGAACATATGTTAAGCTGACATGGACTAGATATAGTGAGAGATAGTGCCTCAGATACACATTCTAAGACAACTTCAGAGTTGTCTGAATCTGCCCAGTGTCTCTTTTGCCTTGCATAAAGTTGAAAGCGCTAAATGACTCAGGTCCAAAAATACCTAAGACTGTTTCCTTCCCTACAGACCCATTTGGGGGTCCCTCTTCTTAGTTCCATTATCTTCAGAAGCTCTGGGTGTTGTTGTTGCAGGAGATGGGTTTCTTTGTGCCAGCTCCTAAGTTGTGTAATGCCTTCCCCACAGAGGTGCTTCTGGCAACTTCATTATACAGTGTTTGGAGAAAGCTGGAAACATTTCTCTTTTCTCTGGCCTTTGACATGCGTGTTGTATATTTTCAGGACCCACCTAATTTTTTTGTGGTTCGATTTTTTGTCATTGTAAGTTTTTGTTTTTTAAAAAATATTTTTGATGTATATTAATGTATTTTGGTTGAGATTGGCACCATCTTAACCACTGCATTGGTCATACAAAGATTGTGTATGCTCCAGTTCTGTTCACTTTTCTTTGCCGCCATGCATCAAATTTCATATCTCTTCTCTTTTCTTGCAGGAATCTCATTATCCTTTGGCTTTACCTACTTTGGGGTTGCCCAATAGGAACTGATTATCTCTGTAATGAAGTTCAGCAGGGGAGCCTGGTATAATCTATTCTTTGAAACACTATCTTACCCTAATGATTTCTATGTCCTTATTTACTGCAATCTCTCTTGCCTCAGTGGCTGCATCTTTGCATAATAATCCTGGCATTCTGTGCGAGACCGAAGAACAGATTGATTTTCTCTGCCCTTTTCCATTATATGTGTAATTATAGATATACATCACCAGGGCCACACCCTAAGATTGAATAAATACGAATATGATGGGGCCAAAGAGGGTTAAAAATGGGGAGAAGTGGATCACTGTGTGTTGCTTCTTATGGTGCTTGGAAAGATCGTGAAATGTGGTACTCACATCCCAACCCTAATGTTCTGGAGGCAGCTCTGTTGAATTTCTCCCTGCCAGCATTGGGAAGGGTGACCTGAAGAAGGAGAGACCTAGATCCATTGGAAGCCAAAGGGATGATTGTGGCTCCACTCCACACACACACACAAATGGCCTTATATAAAATCAGACCATTGGTCCATCTAGCGCTGTACTGTTGACACTGACTGGTTTCCAGATGGGGGACATTTTCAGTCCTATCTAGAGATGCTGAGAACTGAACCTAAGGGCTTCTGCATGCAAAACAGATGCTCTAACCTTTGAGCCATGTGCCTTCACTGGTGGCTGTTAGCAGCATGCAGTTGGGTTCTTGGAAGCAATTGCCTGCACAGCCCACCCTGGATATCTTGGGAGTTGTTGCCTGCATGACTTTGCAAAGTTGGGAAGAACACTGCCAAGGAAGAAATCCTCTCTCATGTTTCAAGGGCCAGAGCAGAATGATATTTTGCAGTTCTCCCCAAATGATCCCCTCCTTATACCCCCTCTTCCTTCCATCACAGAACCCAAGCTGCCATACATGTGAGTTGCCACCCACTCAGATACTAACCAGTTTCAGCAAGCTGATGGCATTCTGTGGTTTCTGGCCATGCCCCAGGGCCATATATAATTGAAAATATATATTACTGCACAGAGACCCTGCTCATTATTACACACTGGCCTTTCCCTAGCATTATATATCAATACTAGGGGCTGCCACCCCTCCTCATCCCTTCCTTTATACCTTACCCAAAACCCCATCCCTTCACAGCTCCTTCAAGCCCCCCCATTATCCTCAGAGCTTTATTCAAGCCCTCTGTATCCCCACAGCTCCTCTGTGTTCCTCCATCCTTGCTTTATTCAAACCTCCGCTGTTGTTTAAACCCACCATTTAAAAACCTGCCTTCTCTGACTTCACACAGATCTGGGATTGTGATGACAGCACTACATTTTTATGTATATAGGAAGATATGTTGACCTTCAATCTATATGAACTTGCCTCATGCAGAGTCAGAAGGTTGGCATCTCTAGTTTGGTGCTGTCTATGGTAACTGCTAGCAGCTTTTTTGGAGTCTCGGGCAGAGCTCTTAGCTGAACAGTATGATCCAATACTGTAACCGGAGAAGCTGGGTATTGAACGAGGGGGGCCTTCTGCATGCGAAGCATGTACTCTGCCATTGAGCTTCAGCCCCTTCCTTTCAAGGACCCTTCATAAAAATCAGGCAGAGTCATCTACTTGACTAGGGAAGCTTCTGTTTAAGCATCTGCAGTGACAAGACCACTAACCAAGTTATTGCTCAGGGTATCCTATTAAAGGATCTAAACTATCATAAGCACAGAGTGTTCCCAGCACTCCACTTAGCACAAAATAACGCAGCAAAGCGACCGGCTTTCCTCTTGATATTATGACACTTTTAAAGTCAAGCGCTGATTACAAACTTGCCTTGCTGATAAATGACACAACAGGGAACCCTTTTTTTAGTGCATTTACCTAATTAGTGATTATAAAGTGTTATGTGATTTTGGTGCCAAGTTCCTCAGAAAATGACAACATTATTCAAGTGCAAGAGGGGCTGGGCCCAGGTCTCAGTCTTGCTTCAGAGTCATGCTAGTGCCTGACCTTGGACTTTGACCCCAGTGGTGGCACCAGAGAAAAAGGGGACAAGACACATTTTTCTTGTGCTTTTATTGGGGGAAGGGAATGTTTGTTCCCCATGTGTTAATTTTGAAATGGTATAGTTCACATTCCCATGCAAATTTTATCTGAAGCAGATCCTATTGATTTTGATCAAGGCTAGGGAACCTCAGGCGCAGGGGCCCCATGTGGCCCTCTAAGCCTCTGCAGGCTACACCCTCCCCTGCCCAGCTTGGCACCTTGAATGCTTTTGCTTGGCCAGAATGTGTCCTTGAACCCAATTCATGACCTTTGCTTGCCTGGATGAAGGATAGATAGAAGTGTGTGAGCATGTGTAGAAACTAGTCTGCTGTACCAAGGTAAATTGTGCCTCAGTTGCTCTTCCCACTTTTGCCTCTGGCCCCACCCACCAGCAGTATGTGGCCCCCAGATGGTAGCCCAGAAGGGAATGTGGCCCTTGGTCTGAAAAAGTTTTCTTACACCTAGTTTCGATAGAGACAGGTTGTAAATGAGCAGAATTAACACTGCAGACTTATATTAATTTCCATCTTATTGCCTTTCCTTCACATAGCCACAGGAGTCCAGCAATGGGGGTGAGCTGCTGGTCAGTGGTTGCTTTTTCACTCACCCCCAACCCTGGTCTTAACATACCGCCAGAATATTTATATAGATATTGCTCATTTTGGAAGAGTCTGATCCTTACCGTTGAGTTCAATGAGGCTTCATAGTCAATGAAGCAGGAGAAAGAAATGACAACAGCAACGAAAGGATGATGGACCTTGGGAAGAAAGGTGAGGAGAAACCATTGAAAAGCAGAGAGGAGAAAAAGTAGTATACCATAAACAATATTCCTAACCAGGGCGTAAAGGAAGTGGCAGACTTCTCCCTCCAGTCAATCTGAGGTGCAAGGCATAGACTAGCTTTACATCACCCTATCTAAAAAAATCCCTTGAAGATTTCTGGGGGCTGTTGCTTGTTAAGGGTGCTGAGAGTAATTAAAGGTAAAGGGACTCCTGACCATTAGGTCCAGTCATGACAGACTCTGGGGTTGCGGCACTCATCTCGCTTTACTGGCTGAGGGAGCCGGCATTTTTCCCCAGATGGCTTCCGAGTCATGTGGCCAGCATGACTAAGCCGCTTCTGGCGAACCAGAGCAGTGCACGGAAATGCCGCTTACCTTCCCGCTGGAGCGGTACCTATTTATCTACTTGCACTTTGACATGCTTTCGAACTGCTAGGTTGGCAGGAGCAGGGACCGAACAATGGGAGCTCACCCCGTTGCGGGGATTCAAACAGCCGACCTTCTGATCGGCAGGTCCTAGGCTCTGTGGTTTAACCCACAGCGCCACCCGCGTCCCTTGCTGAGAGTTATTAGGAGACCCCTAATTCCCCTCACAGAGCTGCAATTCTTAGAGTTCCATCAGAAGAAGAATTGACACCAGTTGCTGGAAGAGAGCTGTTGTGCCCAGGTCCTGCTTGAGGGTTTCCTACAGGCACCTGGTTGTCTTTCCCTCCCAGAGGCGTCTTTCCCATAGGGCTTAGTGGTTCGTTGCACCAGGGCGCTGGCCTCTCAGGGGCGTCCCAGCAAGTGGGGGAGCTGTGTGGCTTTGCCGGCGGCCTCCCCTTTCTCTGCACGCCAGCCAGCTGTGCCTTGCCAACCATATGGCTGGTGGGCGTGCAGCTTCCTTCCCAAGCCTCCGTGGGAGGAGAGCGATCCCTGCAGAAGCTTAGGATGAAAGTGTGCCTTGTCTTGCTGCCTGTGGTTTTTGGTCTCTCGTCAGGCTGCTCCCCCCAATCTATTCATATTCCTTTCTCCCTAATCTCCAATATTACATTTTCCTCTGGTTGAGACTTAAAACAGAAAGCCCTAATTCCCAACTGTGTTTCTTGTTGCAGTTCTATTGTCTACTCAGAAGTAAGGTCCTATTAGATTCAGCAGGGCTTACTCTCAGGTAAGTGCAGTTAGGGCTGCAGCTAAACTAAACTAAACTAAACTAAACTAAACTAAACTAAACTAAACTAAACTAAACAACATTGTTGCTGTATGTAGGTTTTATTTCATTTGTTTTTTATCTTATATTTTGGAAATGTGCATCCAGTTTTTTTCCTTTATATTTTTTTTGGGGCCCCCAAGAGAGTGGGGCCCTTTGCTATAGCTTGTTTAGCTTATCCAGCACTGAACCAGGGACAGTTCATCTGAAGAGCCATAATGATGGAAGGCTATAAAACTCTGACAGGATGGCTTTGTGAAAATACATACATTTATTCTAAGAAATGGTTGACAGATCTTTTTCAGAAAGTACCAGATCGAGCTTCTGACACTGTGTCTGTTTTTCCTCCCTTAAAAGGAGAGAATTAAATTGCTGCTGACCCCATGTTGAGAATGTCACCCTTCTATTTTAAAATAGCTCTTCCTAAATATCATACATTATCTGTATTTTTGCTTGTTATTTTTATTACTAAGTACATTTGAATTACAAGATCTTCCTTTCTCAAGAGTTCATCAGCTCCTGCTGTTTTTCCCCCTGCCTGGAGTTATTATCCTCTCTCCACAAGTGACATGCAGTAATTGGTTGCTGTAGAAGTCATAATGAGGTTAAAAAAGAAGACGAGCCATTAGGATGATGGCAGGTAAGGAATGTAGAGCAAGAATGGAGAGTGACCCATTCGCCAGCCCAAAGCCCTTTCTCTTCCAAAGGCCACCGCACAAGGGCAGTTTATGCAATCAGCAGAATCAAGTGGTAAAGCATGTTGTGGACTGTATCACTCAAATAAGAACCTAGGAACACAAGGAGAGCCTGCTGGATTAAGCCAATGGCCCACCTCGTCCAGCATCCTTTCTCACAATAGCCAACCAGATCCCTATGGGAAGCCTACATACAGTACCTGAGCACAAGAGCAACTCTCTCCTCCTGCAGTTTCCAGCAACTGGTGTTAAGAAGCGATTCTGCCTCTGATTGTTGCACTGTAACAGCCATAAGGCCAGTGGCTCATGGTTCATGGCTAAAAGCCCTTCGTTGTTATGTATGCCGGGGGAAGGGGCACATCAAAAGAGGGGTGTTTCACAGGCCCAAAGCTGGCTAAGAAGTCAAAGAAGGCACTTACTCAAGTCTGGTCCACTGCAAGGATGGCTTTACTTCAGGTCTGCTGCTTCACAGGACAGGCCAGCTTCCAAAATGTCCCAGGTTACTCTTAACAATTAAGTAGGCCACCTCTCTTGGTGTGCCGGTTTCCTGTGCTGTTGACCTTGGCAAGCTTAAATCCAGGACTCTTATGCTTTCCTGGAGACTGAGAAAACCTGGATTGCAGCTATTCCTTTTTCGGCCTCAACTAGTAGGGCTTAAGAAGAGAGTCTGAAGATGTAGTAAGAGCCAAGCCTAGTTTCTTTGTATGAAGGGCTCACTTTGAGGCTTGGCTATGCCAGCCAGTTCTTTGGACTTCCATTTCCCTCTGTCTGAGGGTTTTTCTTTCCTCCAGGTTTCCTCCATTCTGTCTGAAGTCCTTCCTCACAACAGGCAGGTGCTCCTCCAAGCCAGTTGGAGCCTCCAGCCAGTATCCAACTATGGTCCCCTCAGGAGCCATTGCCTGGTTGGTTGCTATCTCAAGAGAGGACTGATGAAGACGAAGCCAACAGAAGGGAGATGGAACAGTTGGGCCAGCAAGATCCATGGATAGGCAGTGGGCTGTCTACTGGTGTGTGTGCCTTGGCAGTTGCCCAAGGATGCTGTGCTCTGATGCTGGTTCTTTCCCAATGGTTTTATCAGTCAAACTGTATCAAAACATAAGTAGGTGTCAGTGCTATGTGGGTGAAGTTAGTATTTCATTGCAGGCATGTCCATCTGGTTCACCACTGTGAGAAGAGGATTCTGGGCTAGAGGGGCCTTTGACCTATTCAAGAGGGCTCTTCTGATGATCTTTTGCTATGTTCTCATCTACAGACCATGGGAGGATTCCAGAAATTGATGAGGTGAGAAAGAATCCCATTAGGAATTCAAGGTTTGTCATGCATCTGTACTGCTGGAACATTAATGGAGCATGGAACCTGAATGTGCAGCTGAACATTATATGTAAATATGTTATGACTGTTAAAAAATTCCCTCCTTCAGAAAGGGCCCAGGCTGAGCGGTATAATGGGTCAGTGCATCTGTCTGCAGAAGGTTGGCAGTTTGAGCCCAACCAGGGACAGCCATGGGCAGGATTCCTGCACTGAAGGGGACTGGATTAGATGATGCCCAGGGTCCCTTCCAACTCTATGAAACATATGAACAAATTACAGTAAAATAGCACTAAGCACATAAGCACATAGAAAATTGTAGCATAGCAATTGAATGACAAATTTTGAAACATCGCTGATGAGGAGTACACCTCTTATTTATCAAACTGCAAAAATAAAAAAATGTTTTCAGTTGGCATCTGAAATCCAGAGGTATGGGAGAAACACCTCCAAGAGAAGACCATACCAGAGGTGGTGTCCTGCCCCAGGGAAGCCCTTCCACTGGTCCTCTACTACTGATCTTAAGGACTTGAGTTGGTTGGTATTGGTCTTTCCTGAAGAGATTTGGGGCCTAAGCTGTATAGGGCTTTGTACTCCCTCACTAACGCCTTGCACCAACCCCAGTAGCATACAGGGAGCCAGTGCAGAGCTTTGAGGATAGGCTTTAACATGATCCCATTTAACCAGCCTCGTTAATAATTTGGCCTCCACGTTCTGTGCTAGCTGAAGCCTTTGGATCATCTTCAAAGGAAGACCCATGTAAGAATGCATTGCAACTGTCCAAGTAGAACATGAAACACAAATACAATCTATAGCCAATAAGGACAACAGCCACCCACACTCCACAGCTGGGGTGCAAGTACAGGGAAGCAGCTATTTATATTTGTATATCTTTCACCAGAGGGGAAATGAAACAGGTCTTCTGTACACGTTCCTCTGGCTGAATGCAGCAACTGGGGCTATGCACAGATAATCTGATAACTCTCAGGCAATTGGCAATAGAAGAGATCAGTATTGGAAAGGCGAAAAGGGGTCTGGATGTAATCTCTCACTTCTCTGCATTCCCATCTCCCCACCTAGCAGCTGATTGGCATGATGGCCACTTAGTTGACAGGTCCACGTGATGCTGTGTGGGCAGACAGATGGATAAAGGCTCATAACTTTTTATAGATGGAGAAACATCCACTATCCTTGCTCAGACTCTGAGAAGCGCTGTCACAGAGTTTTAGTTCTACAGCCGTATTTCCACATCTGCCCTCTGAAATGTGTCTGTTTTTCTGGCTTTGAGGTCGGAGTGGCATCTGCGTTTGACTGCTGGAGCATGTTCGACATGCAAGGGCCTCTGTAGCATTCCAGAACATGCCTGCGATGCTCCAGGAGCAAAGAGATGCAGTAATTCGTCCTGGAGATGGGGGTTTGCACCACCTTCCAAGGATGGAAGGAATTTAATCTCCCCAAATTGAGTAGCGCTGGCAAACGTCATGTCAATTTCATGTCCAGGATGACTCCCCTTCTCTGAAGATTGTCTTCTTGCTACAGCACATCTCTCAGTTACAAAGAGCTGTCAGGGAGGAGAAAAAATCAGGGAGAGTTTGATGGCCGCAAGTACAGAGCAAGAAAAGAGATAAAAAATTCATGAACCAAATCATTGGTTTAAAGTTCCCCTATGGTCCCACTTCTAGGGTAAATGGAGAGAATGCAGGAAGATGAATGCTAATAGAATGTTTCGGTTGCTATAAAGTAGTGGGCAGACTCTAGTGATAATGAGCAAAGCGGGACTAGGAGCTAGTATGTATGAAAATCACTGTTTGCTGGTTACTGGGATGGGTATCATTAACGAGCCTTTATGAGAGTCAAAGGGGAGTTTACATCTACTCTTGACAGTGGAAGGGGAGAGATTTGCGCAAGGAATAGTTCGAGAGAGTCTTGCACTTCCGAATTCTTCCCAGATGTTGTGATACAAACTCTGCAATTTGTAAATAATGCAAAAACCTCCAATACCAGTCATTATCTGTATGGCATTTGTAAAAGAAGGTGCTTTTATTGCTGATGATTTTTTTGGGGGGGGGGAACGTTGTTATTCTTAACCATTTTAGGATGTTTTATGAGAAGTCATCAATAAATGAAATAATTAATCAATATTTTGGATATTCTTAGGTAGCCTTCCCCAAGCACCAGCTCCCATCATCACTGTCCATTGATGACACTGGCTAGGGCTGATGGGAGTTGTAGTCCATTATCATCCAAATGGCACCATGTTGGGGAAGCCTGAACTTGGATATTTTACTTTTTTGTTTTGCTTTGAATGTCAGGCCAAGCAAGGAAGTTACAGACAGAAGCAACTAACTGGGATTTTTAAGATATACAGAAGACCATTAAGATACTATGGAGTAACAAGCTGAAGTACTATTTTTTGTTGACGAAACGGAAGATGGAAAACTAAGCTGGGCAGGAACAGTGATAGCTTTCAGACTGGTTCTTCTTCAGCATGCTTGGTCATATTATCTTTAACAATATATCCCACCTGTTTGGTAATATAGGATGAAGAAAAGGAGAATTCCAAAGTGGGGAACAACATGGTCCAATATTGTAGGAGAAAGTAGATACCCTACCAAAAATAGCAAAATGATCTCCTTTCCTCCAAAAACTGCACTGGATGAAGGTTGTATGTGTGTACATTGTACATATTTCTGGGGAATACATCCAACCCACACATTTATATCATTATGGAGAAATCCTGGAAACTCAGAAGAACTTGTTGTGCAGAGGGGCTAGCTGTTAAACCACTCTGGGAATTGCAACTCCGTACGGGGAAGAGGGGTCGCCTAACAATTCTCAGCACCCTTAACAAATTACAGCTCCCAGTATTCTTTGGGGGAAGACATGAGTGTTTAAAGTGGCATTATAGTGATTTAAATGTAAGGTGTGAAGGTAGCCTGGGTTCCAAATCGAAACAGAGCTCCGCTTGGTGCAGCCACAGATTCAGCCCAACTCTATTAAGCCAGTGGTGAAGAAGCCCTCGCTCACCACCTTTGATGAGGATTGCAGAGCCATTTTTCCATCTGCAGCAAGGTCACCTGTTCCATATGTCTGCTTTCATTGTCAATGACATGCTCACATTTCAGAGGAACATTAGGGTAAATTAACCTAATTATGTATGACAGCTAATTTTGAGTGTGAAGGAAGTGTTGAGGGACTCAAGGCTTTTTAACACATCTTGTAGCACTCTCAGCTTGAAGCGGTAGAGCTGGAAGACTCAAGCATGCAAAATGAACTTGTGTCGGTGAACGGCGTGCAACCAGTTAGGGACGGCTAATGCTGAGGACCACTGAGTTGAAAGTGCAGGACTCAATTGTGCTATGGAAAGGTGTGATGGATCTCTGGAGGGATTTGTAAGGACCGCCTCCAAGCATCGGTGTATAGAATCTTCTTGTACTGTGGTGCTTGTCCAGTCTCCAAAAAAGGATGTAATGAAGCTTGGAAAGGTGTAGAAAAGAACAGCATAAGATTAGAGCATATGCTTTGCATGCAAAGAAGGAACCCAGGTTCAATCCTCAGCATTTGCAAGTTAGAAGGGAACCCAAGGACCATCCAGCCCAAACCTCTGCAATGCAGGAATCACAGCTAAAAATCTCTGACAGATGGCCATCCAATCCCCGTTTAAAAACCTCCACTGAAGGAGACTCTACCACCTTCCAACTTAGTCCATTCTACATTTGAACAGCTCTTACCATTGGAACGTTCTTCCTAGTGTTTAGTGAGAATCTCCTTTATTGTAATTCAATTCCATTGGTTTGGGTCCTATGCTCTGGAGGAGCAGGAACACTTCCATGTGTCCATCTTCCATGTGACAGCCATTCAGATATTTGAGATGACTATCCGATCATTTCTTAGTCCCATTGATCATCTTGGTCACCCTCCTCTGCCTATGTTCTAGCTTGTCAATATCCTTCTTAAACTGTGGTGTGCAGAACTGGACACTATACCCCGGGTGGGATCTGACGAAGGCACAATAGAGTAGTACTTTTCCTTCTCTTGATTTTGACACTAGACTTCCCTTGACACCATTTTCTCAGGAAGTTCATTCCACACAGTATGAGGATCAGGCCTTTAGTGTGGTGGAACCTAACGTTTTGGAATTCCCTTCCATTAAATATTAGTTTGTGCCATCTCTTGGTGCCTTCTGAAAACCATTTTTCCACAAGAAGTTGAGACCTTTGCCAGTATTGAAATTGTTTTTAGACATTTTTAGTGTTTTATCATTTGTTTGTTAGTTGCTCTGGACACCTTCGGGAGGAAGGGCATCATATAAACTTAATAAATACAGAAAAATAAGATAAAATATAATAAACCGCCCCTGGTACCTGAGGTAATAGATAGCCATCATGGCTAGTAGCCATGATACCCTCTCCCTGGCAGTAAAAACACAGCAATAATAGTAACCAACAATTGCCCCTTCATGACACCAAAAAACAGCTAAACGAGGGGGACATCACACTTTGCTTATTGGTAGGGCTATTGCTACCTGTCCTTTTTACCACACTTCTTCCAACTTTGGAAAATGTTTTTCTTTTTTAAATAATGTTTTTCTCTTTTGAATGGAACACACACCATACTCCCAACTTTGGTGGGAGGACAAGTCCTTCTTTTTTGATATATCTTATCAATATATATTTTGCTTCCATAAATTATTAGCCTATTGCATGGCTTTCTTTTCTTTAGATATTTCATTTGCCATTCTCTTAAAGTGGTGTATCAGTCCTGCCTGTCACTCTATAATTTCCAATCTGGGTGGGGATATCTCAGATAGGGTAATCTGCCTGCATCCGTCATGCTACGCTGTACTAATCACATCACACAGGCATCTCTAATCTAACCCTTATCTTAAACAGTCCCAGAGATGGTGCCATAATTACTTCAACGAGGCAGTGTAATCCTAAGCCTTATCTCCCTTATGGGAAAAATAAAATACTTTATGATAGACCAAAATGTGGCAGCAAGCAGAATATATAATACATAAAAGCTATCAAACGTTGTCTTCCCGTGTTTCTCCAGAAGCTGTTACTTCGTGGGAATCAAAGGTCGGACATCAATTATCTTACATTTGTAAATCACATGGTATAAATAATTTTTCACTTCTTCAAACGCTGGCAAGTACCCCCACCCTAATAAGAATGCTAGAAGAGCCTGCTGGATCAGGCCAATGGCCTCCATAGCCCAACATCCTATTTTAAGAGTGGCTGCAGGATGGGACGCGGGTGGCGCTGTGGGTTAAACCACAGAGCCTAGGACTTGCTGAACAGAAGGTAGGCGGTTTGAATCCCCACGACGGGGTGAGCTCCCGTTGCTCGTTCCCTGCTCCTGCCAACCTAGCAGTTCGAAAGCATGTCAAAGCGCAAGTAGGTAAATAGGTACTGCTCCGGCGGGAAGGCAAACGGCGTTTCTGTAAACTGCTCTGGTTCCCCAGAAGCGGCTTAGTCATGCTGGCCACATGACCCGGAAGCTGTATGCTCCCTCGGCCAGTAAAGTGAGATGAGCGCCGCAACCCCAGAGTCAGCCACGACTGGACCTAATGGTCAGGGGTCCCTTTACCTTTACCTTGCAGGCAGGATATGAGCCCGACAACATTCCTCCCCCCCATGTTTTCCAGAAATTTGTATTCAGAGCCACAATGCCCATACCTGCCAAATGCCATGGGAAAAAAATGGAACATCCCATTTTCCCCCAATGCGAGGCCATAGTGGTCATTTTGGGTGCTGTGATCTCGTGTGCTCTCACACCCACCAAAATAAGTTTTTGGGGATGCACAAGATCTTGCTTCCAAAAAGGGCTGGGGTATGTGTGGCAAGAGTGAGGTACAGGTCACGTGACTCATCCAGGAGTGCACCCCAGAAGACACAGATCCTGGTTGGGGGTCTGAAGATGTTGAAAAGTATGAATGCCTCTGATAATGGAGGTAGAACATAGCCATCATGGCTCGTAGCCGTTGATGCTCCGTGAAATTGTCCAAATCCTCATTTAATGCCATCCAGGGTGGTGGACATCATGGCTTCTCGAGGGAGCCAGTTCTGTGGTCTAACTATGCAGTGCATGAATAAGTACTTATTTTGATCTCTCCTGAGTCTTCCAACCTTCAACGTCATTGGATGCCCATGAGTTTCAGTGTTATGAAACAGGGAGAAAAACATTTCTCTGTCCACTTTCTCCATGCCATGCATAATTGTATACACTTCTATTATGTCACTTCTTCCTTGCCCTTTCTCTAAACTAAAAAGTCCCAAACACTGCTACCCCTCTTCACCCATGTGTTCCTTCTACCCATGGGGTGACTTTATCAGTAAGCTTTTATAGGCTTCATTAGCAAACATAGGCATAAATGATGGCTTGAGCAAAATTGCAATGATCGCTTTGAAACCGTTGAACTGTTTTGATTTGGCACAATGGCAAAAACTCAATGAATAAGAAAAATCTACAGTGGTACCTCAGGTTACATACGCTTCAGGTTACATACGCTTCAGGTTACAGACTCCGCTAACCCAGAAATAGTGTTTCAGGATTAAGAACTTTGCTTCAGGATGAAAACACAAATCGTGCTCCGGCGGCACGGCAGCAGTGGAAGGTCCCATTAGCTAAAGTGGTGCTTCAGGTTAAGAACAGTTTCAGGCTAAGTACGGACCTCCAGAATGAATTAAATACTTAACCCGAGGTACCACTGTACTCAAAGAATCACTTACATAAATCAGAGGATAAAATCTGAAGGATTTGTCCCTGAACACTTGTAGGTGAAGCCTTTTAAGGTCTTTTAAGGCCTCAGCCAATCCTCCCTCTCACAAGATCATACGGGTTGATCCTAGCCCTTGAAATCCTGTGAGAGCATGACAAGGAGACCAGTGGCGTAGCGTGGGGGGTGCAGGGGGGGCCGGCCGCACCGGGCGCAACATCTGGGGGTTAGGGTTAGGGGGCGCAAATCCACGGTTAGGGGGCGCAAATCCACAGGTTAGGGGGCGCAAATTACTTGCCTTGCCCCGGGTGCTGACAACCCACGCTACGCCACTGAAGGAGACATGACTCCACCTCCCCACTGTTTTTCAGGCCACGTGCTCCCAGGCAATGTTGCCCCATGTGCAGTCACGCCCGGAATGAAGTTAAATAAACAATGTTTAACATTAACATTTGCAAAATGTATCTAAATCACTCTAAATACCAGTGCAAACATACATATTTTTTCTAAATTATTCCACTTGGTTGGAATGCATCACTTCAAATTGCTGTTTAAGATGTATCACCTGTTAGAGTGTAAATATTTTGATTTTTCTTATTAAGCTGGAAATCTAAAATTCCTAACAACTGTCAGCAATTCAGGGAATCAAACATGCTCAGGTGTTCAGAAAACAGAACTGAGTGGGGCAAAGCTGTCAAATTCTTCCCAAGCAATTGGAAGGGAAAAGGTAGGAGACTTTTACTTAATTGGTTTTTTGAAGGAGGCAGAAATGAAGACTGCCCTCCTGGAGTCTTGGTGAGACAAGGCATATGATCTCACTAGATGCAATAATCTTGTATATCCTCTTTCTCAGCATTCAAACATCACAGAATCAGAGCGCCCATAGAGGCCATCTCGTTTGATCTCCCACTCAGTGCAGGAATCTTGCAACTAGCAATGTAAGAGGGCATCATTTTTTGTTCCTTCCTGCGTTTGTCACATGCACCAATGTTTCTATTCTACAGCAATTCATTCATTGGCCTGATCCAGGAGGCTCTTCTTATGCTCTTATGAAAGCAACAAGAATAGCAAATATCAGTCTTATTCACTGGATTGATTTTGGTTCCAGACATGGGATGAATAAGTGAATGCCTGCAATTTCTGCTCTCATTTCTGTTTTTGTTGGAAATGTCTGACATGGCCATTTGCAACCAGAACTTACTTACTGTCAGGTTTAGCATTTTTCTCACATAAGACACGGAACACTGGCGGTTTTACTAGTTGAGGTTTATTTAGCAATAAGAGGCTTCCAGCCGTCCAAGCTTCCACAACTCATTCCTCACTGTCGGAGTCAGTTGACTCAACTGGCTTCCTGCCCCTCCCAAGGCCAGATATACACCATGTCCTCCCCCGCCTCCTGCTGGTCTTCCTTTGTTCTAATCACTTGCTCCACCTCCTACTTCTTGGAGACTCAGGTGCAGCCAATTCCTCCTCCTCTGGCGCTGAATCCAACCCCCTCCTATCACCTGCCTCCTACTCCTTTATCTCTGTGCTGCTGTGAAAACTTGCAGGCAGCATTCCAGAGCTTATCTCACTTTCATTGTGTGGAAGAATCAAGTTCCTGTTTTCCTCTGCCTCTGCCTCTTCCTCCCCCTCTACAGATTCCTCACACTTACTTACTTACTTACTTACTTACTTACTTACTTACTTTATTTGTTGTATTTACAGTGGTACCTCAGGTTAAGTACTTAATTCGTTCCGGAGGTCGGTACTTAACCTGAAACTGTTCTTAACCTGAAGCACCAATTTAGCTAATGTGACCTCCTGCTGCTGCCGCGCCGCTGGAGCACGATTTCTGTTCTCATCCTGAAGCAAAGTTCTTAACCTGAAGCACTATTTCTCGGTTAGCGGAGTCTGTAACCTGAAGCGTATGTAACCCGAGGTACCACTGTATATGCATTTGTATTTATTACATTTATATAATGTGAAATATACTCAGAGTCGCAAAGTGATTTCATGCTCTTTATTCAGCTCATAGTGGTGAGGAGGAATGAATGAAAGTCCCCTCAAGGTATCTGCTTTATATACATTATTTACACAATGGGCTGCACATGATTGGCTAATTCCGGAATTCTACTGTAAGCCAATCAGGTTGTGGATTCACTTCTATCTGGAGCATGATTGGGTGGTTCCTGCCAACCAATCATATTGCTGCATTGTTCTAGGACCAATCTGACTGCTGCATTCTGAATCCTATTGTTCTAGGACCAATCAGACTGCTGCAGTTTGGATCCTATTCAACTCAGTACATAACACCCCTCCCCTCTAAGTTCCAGTCCTGCCCGGGAGGTCGCATTCATAGTCCTCAAGGTACGCCGGTGGCCTACGTGTGCGTTGCGGCCTGGGGTGTTCCCTGGTCCGGGGTTCAGGTTCTGGCTCATGTTCCAAGGATGCTGGCTGTGATGGGCCTGTCTGGTCTGGTGCAACCGGCTCGCTCAGTCGTGGTTCTGGTTCCGGTGTCCTTTTGGCTTCACGGGTCCTCTCTGTATTTACTGATTCTGCCTCTCCTGCTGGCCCCTCCTGCTCTATGGGCCTCACTGCCCCTCTGTTCCCTTGGGACTCCTCTGACCTTTCCTCCTCCTGGTTTTCTCCCGGGAATCGTCGCCGTATCTGGTCGCAGTGGCGGCGCCAGCATTGCCCCCCATCCGTTAGCACCTCGTACGACACGGGACCAGTGACCCTGGTGACTGTGGCGGGTACCCATGCTGGGCCTGCCCCAAAATTCTTTGCGTACACTGGGTCCTGGGCCTCGAAGGTCCGGGGGTTCCTGCCTTCCCCCACCACTACCTCATCCTGAGCTCTATCGGGGTGAAGGCGGTCCAATCTGATTGCAAGGCGCCGACCCATTAGTAGTTCAGCGGGGCTCCGGCCAGTCGTTGAGCTGGGGGTGCTGTGTTGTGCTAGGAGGAATGTGGCAAGGCGGTACTCCCAATCCCCTTGCGTCATGCGGCGAAGGGTGTCCTTGGTGGTCCGTACCATGCGTTCTGCTTGGCCATTGGTGGCAGGGTGGAATGGCGCCGAACGGATGTGGCGGATGGCGTTCTGCGCTGTGAAGGTTTGGAATTCTCCTGACGTAAATGCAGTCCCGTTGTCTGAGACGAGAGTGTCAGGGAGCCCGTGGGTTGCAAACAGCCTGCGTAGTACCCGGATGGCTGCGGACGTAGAAGTGGACGGTACCAGTGTGACTTCCAGCCATTTGGTGTAGGAGTCCACCACTATGAAGAATGTTTTCCCCTGAAAGGGGCCAGCGAAGTCCACATGCAGGCGTGACCATGGTGCTCGGGCGGACTCCCAGGACTGGACTGGGGCCCTTGGGGGATCTGGGCGGGATTCTTGGCAGGCCTGGCAGTGTTTGACCCAGGCCTCTATCTCTCCGTCGATCCCCGGCCACCACACATAACTCCTGGCAAGGGCCTTCATTCTTACTACCCCTGGGTGTGTCTCGTGTAGGGCTGTGAGGACCCTTTTGCGGAGGGGCTGGGGAACAACGACCCTGCTTCCCCATAACAGGCACCCCTTGTGGGCTGACAGTTCATGTTTGCGGGTTGTGTAGCCGGCGAATTCTGGCCCGGGGCTGCTGCTGGGCCATCCCCTCCACACCCAGTCCAGGACGCGGGAGATGACCCTATCTTTCTTGGAATGGTGTGCAACTTCTTGTGCCTGAATGGGGCGGTCGGGAAGCAGCTCCAGGCTCATAACCTCTTGTGCAGGTGCTGGGTCGGGGCCTGTTTCCGGTAGTGGTAGCCTGCTGAGGGCGTCCGCATGGCCCATCGCCTTCCCAGGGCGGTGAATCAGTGCATACTGGTAGCTGGCAAGGAAAATTGACCACCTGAGGACACGAGGAGACAGCACTTGGGGGGTCTGCTTTTCGGAGGCAAACAAGCCAAGCAAGGGCTTGTGGTCAGTCACCACGGTGAAGGGCCGCCCGTACAAGAAATCATGGAATTTTTTTACTCCCTTCACGATTGCCAGACCCTCCTTGTCGATTTGCGAGTAGTTCCGCTCGGTTGCGTTGAGTGTCTGGGAAAAGTATGCCACCGGTACCTCTCTTCCATCTGGGAGTTGGTGTCCCAGGACAGCGCCAATGCCATAGGGTGAGGCGTCGCATGCTAGCACCACCGGCAGCCTCTCGTCGAAGTGTGCCAAGACCGAGTTTGAGACAAGCAAGTCCTTGACTGCCTGGAATGCGGCCTCCTGGCGCTGGCCCCACACCCAAGGGGCCCGCTTGTCCAGGAGTCTGTGTAGGGGCTCCGCTACCGCCGCCTTGTGGGGAAGGAAGGAATGGTAAAAGTTCAATAGTCCCAAGAAGGCCTGAAGTTCAGTCTTGTTCTTGGGCGCTGGGGCATCACAAATGGCCCGTACCTTGTCCCCAGTCGGGTGGACCCCTTCTGCGTCCACCATAAATCCCAGAAAGTCCACCTGAGGCACTCCTAGTAGACATTTTTCCCGCTTCACCTTGAGACCCGCCGTCTGGAAACGGTGCAGAACGGTGCGGAGGCGGTCCTCAAACTCCTCTGGTGTGGGCCCGGCAATCAACACATCATCGAAGAAGGGGGTGACGCCAGGAATCCCTTTAAGGAGAGAGTCCATTAGATTCTGGAATATGCCTGGTGCCACGCTGACACCGAATTGCAGCCGCTTTACCCTGAACGCTCCTCTGTGCGTCACAATCGTCTGTGCCTCTGCTGTGGCCTCATCTACTGGCAGTTGTTGATATGCTTGGGCCAAGTCCAGCTTGCCAAAAATTTTCGACCCAGCCAGGGTGGCAAGGACATGGCTGACCACTGGCACTGGGTATGCATGGGCCGTGAGGGCCTTGTTTATGGTACATTTGTAGTCTGCGCAGATGCGGACCGAACCATTCGGCTTGACGGGTGTGACGATTGGGGTTTCCCAGGGGGCATTAGGCACCGGCTCCAGCACGCCTTGCTCCACGAGTCGGTCCAATTCCTCGTCTATACGGGGTTTCAGGGCGAACGGGACCCGGCGGGCCTTGAGCCTGACTGGTCGTACTGCGGGGTCAAGCTGTAGAGCAATGGGGGGGCCCGTATACTGTCCCAATTTCCCATCAAAAACCCCCGGAAATTCCTTGCATATGGCGTCCACGTCCACTTGTAAGCTCGTGTGGTTCACCCCGGTGACGGCTAGCCCCAGTGGTCCAAACCATGCCAATCCCAGTAAACTAATGTAGGGGCCCTTGACCACAAGCAAGTCCAGTTGCCGCGTCCGCCCTCGGTATTGCACCCTGAAGGTCCCCACCCCCATTGTGGGGACCTTACGTTTCTGGAAGTCCCGGAGGGTGAATGGGGCCGGCCTGAGTTTGGGACCCCCAGTAGGACACAGTTTCCTTAAGGTCCTTGCCGAGATTATGGATAGAGTTGAACCCGTGTCAAGCTCCATGCGGCATGGGGCCCCCTCTATGTGTACCTCTACATAAATTTTCTCTACGTTGGGGTGGGGCAACTGGTATACCTGGAAGTCCGTGAGCTCCGTCGAGTTGCCTTGGTGTGTTGGGCCCCGGGACCTGGGGCTGTTGGATTGGTCATCTGATGCCTGGCGTCGGGTGGGCCGAGCTCGACACACCCGGGCGATGTGTCCCAATTTTCTGCACTGCCTGCACTCTGCGTTGCGGAAACGGCAGGTCCTCCTCTTGTGACTGTCTCCACAGCTTGCGCAGTTCCCTGCTTCTCGTCGAGGCAGCTGTGGTATGTGGGCTGCTTGAGTGCGCTGCTGTACTCGGTGCACCTCCTCCCTGTTGGATCCTGAGTCGTCGGTGAGGTCTTCGTGGTGGACCCTCGGTTGGGACAGCTGGCTCGGCCGTGCCTCTTGCGTCGACCTCTCGGCAGCTTCCGTTGCCAGGGCCTCCTCCAGAGCGACCTGGAACGTTAGGTCCTTCTTAGCGTAGAGGCGTCGTTGCAGCTTCTCATCCTTCAGGCCACCGACGAGGCGGTCACGAAGCATGTTCTCCAGCTCTGAGAAGTTGCAGAACCGGGCAGCTTGGCGGAGAGAGGTCACAAACCCAGTTATGGTTTCCCCAGGGGCTTGCCGCTTTGCATAGAAGGCATTTCGACGAGCCACCACAGAGGGCTGTGGCGAAAAGTGCCCCTTCAGCTGTTCCATTATTGTTTTGTATGGAACAGTAGCGACGTCTTCGGGTGCAAGGAGAGCCCGGGCGATTTCAAACGTCTCCTCTCCGCAGACGCTGAAGAATATCGCCCTCTTCTTGGCGTCTTCTTCATCGGTGACCCCTTTGGCTTCTAGGAGGAAGGTGAAACGGGAGGCATACGCTTCCCAGTCTCCAGATGCTGGGTTGAACGGCGAGAAGCTGCTGTCGGTTGCCATTCTGAGTTCCTTGTGTCCCGGAGCTGAAGCCTGGATACACGGTGCGAGGCAGCGGTGCGGCAGGTGGCGGTGCTGCGGTGCTGTGTGTGGCAGTCAGCTCAGCGGGATCCCACCTTCGTCGCCAGTGAAATATACTCAGAGTCGCAAAGTGATTTCATGCTCTTTATTCAGCTCATAGTGGTGAGGAGGAATGAATGAAAGTCCCCTCAAGGTATCTGCTTTATATACATTATTTACACAATGGGCTGCACATGATTGGCTAATTCCGGAATTCTACTGTAAGCCAATCAGGTTGTGGATTCACTTCTATCTGGAGCATGATTGGGTGGTTCCTGCCAACCAATCATATTGCTGCATTGTTCTAGGACCAATCTGACTGCTGCATTCTGAATCCTATTGTTCTAGGACCAATCAGACTGCTGCAGTTTGGATCCTATTCAACTCAGTACATAACATAATGTAATAAATCCAGCCTCTGCTTAAATGCCCCTTGGACCAGTTGCTCCCAAGTCTGCCTGAATCTCTACTGATTAACTTAGCTGCTGGTGGGGACCATGCAGCTGTTTCCAGCTGTGGAGGGGGTGAAATGCACCTTCAATCAGAGGTTCTCTTGAAATGGAAACAAATGGTGATTTTTGGGTAGTGAAATTTGCCAGGACCGTAGCGGGGAGAGGAATAGTTCCACAACCCCTTAGAAATCAGCAGTGCTCCAACGATGCTCACCTTGGCTTCTATTTGCATAACAAAACCTGTGCATCTTAATTGTATTCATGAAATTAAGTCACATCTAACCTGCATTGCAGGAGGTTAGACCAGATGGCCCCTGGGGTCTTTTCCAACTCTACAGTTGTATGATACTCTGATCCTCAGTCGCTACTCTCTTCGCATGAAATAATACTCCAGCCAAATCATATAGGAGAATCCAAGTGGTTGAAATATGTAGTCAGATATTCATGCAGAGTCCTGAGAACATAATCTTGGAGACTTTTTATGTTTCCAAACATTTTATGGGCTATTCCATTTTTATAAAATTGCCAGGGAATTACCATTGGGTGAGTTGCTTTTTGCAAGCAAGATGGTGATAAATGCCTTGAGGACAAAGTTTCAGCAGCTGCCTTTAATTCTCACCCGTAATTGTATTAGCTTCTATGATGGGAATTTAGACATAATTTGGGCGCAAACCAGGAAGGCAGATGTCTACATTTCATCATTTCCATCCCAGAACTGAATGTGTTTTGCAAGTGAGACATCTTGAAAATTTGGCCCGCATTATCTGTCAGATAAGTTAAAATGACAGCAAATCTGAAATCTCGTATTCCTCTCTTTCCACAGTTGGGAAGACACACTGATGGCCCATTAATCTTGACAGGTAATTTATCTGTTATGTAAGCGCTGTCAATCATCATCATTCCTGGACTTTTTAATTATGCGCGGACAATGTAACAGAAGCGAAGAAGAAGAGATAACCATTACTTCAGTTTAATGAAGTGCCATGGCAATACGGAATGGATATTGATAGGGTCCAAAATAGGGACACAGAGAAGCAGAGATAGCTGGCACCCCCCTCCTGCCAGTGGACGACATCATAAGAACATAAGAAAAGCCCTGCTGGATCAGGCCAATGGCCCATCTAATTCAGCAGCCTGTTCTCACAGTGGATACCCGGATACCTGTGAGAAGCCTGCAAGCAGGACCCAAGCACAAGAGCCCTCTCCCCTCCTGTGTTTCCTAGCAAGGGGTATTCAGAAGCATGACTGCCTCCAACTGCGGAGGCAGAGCATAGCCACCACGGGCTAGCGGCCAATGATAGCCCTTGAATCCTGGGGAGCTGAGAACCAGTGAAAATGTAAGGTATTTTGCTGCTTGAATTGAAGGATAAGATGGTTGTTGTTGTTGTTTAGTTGTTTAGTCAGGTCCGACTCTTCGTGACCCCATGTACCAGAGCACGCCAGACACTCCTGTCTTCCACTCATGCTGGTAGCTTCGAGAACACTGTCCAACCATCTCGATAAGATGGTGCTCCCTCCCAAATCCACTTACAGAAGCAGTGCCTTCCACTACTTCCACCAACGGCTCTATTTAGGGGGACATGGGTGGCGCTGTGGTTTAAACCACTGAGCCTAGGGCTTGCCAATCAGAAGGTCGGCGGTTCGAATCCCTGCAATGGGGTGAGCTCCCATTGCTTGGTCCCTGCTCCTGCCAACCTAGCAGTTCGAAAGCACGTCAAAGTGCAAGTAGATAAATAGGTACTGCTCCGGCGGGAAGGTAAACAGCGTTTCCATACCCTGCTCTGGTTTTGGTGTTCCATTGCACCAGAAGTGGCTTAGTCATGCTGGCCACACTACCCGGGAAAACTTTCTGTGGACAAACGTCGGATCCCTCAGCCAGTAAAGCAAGATGAGCCGCCGCAACCCCAGAGTCGTTCGCGACTGGACCTAATGGTCAGGGGTCCCTTTACCTTTACCTTTTTTACGGCAGTGTCAGGGTAGTACATTCCTCTCTTCACCACAATCACCACTTCCACGAGGTGAGGTTTTATAGTCTTTATTTACAAGTATTTACAAAAGTCATTACAAGCTCACCACCATCAGTCTGAGTCCAAGATATCAGATACCCCAATGATTTAAGACTCCGTTTCCAGCATCTGAAGTGCGGTAACTTAATGACTCTTCTTTGGCTCTGCTTCTTTTCCTCAGGCACGAGCCAACGTAAAACTCCCCCCTCCCTCTGACTCAGAGCTTAACAGTACGTTTCCGAGCACAATTCAAAGTGTTGGTGCTGACCTTTAAAGCCCTAAACGGCCTCGGTCCAGTATACCTGAAGGAGCGTCTCCACCCCCATCGTTCTACCCGGACACTGAGGTCCAGCACCGAGGGCCTTCTGCCGGTTCCCTCACTGCGAGAAGCCAAGTTACAGGGAACCAGGCAGAGGGCCTTCTCGGTAGTGGCGCCCTCCCTGTGGAACGCCCTCCCACCAGATGTCAAAGAGAACAACAACTACCAGACTTTTAGAAGACATCTGAAGGCAGCCCTGTTTAGGGAAGCTTTTAATGTTTGATGTATCATAGTATTTTAATATTCTTTTGGAAGCCACCCAGAGTGGCTGGGGAAGCCCAGCCAGATGGGGGGGGGGTATAAATAATAAATTATTATTATTATTATTATTATTATTATTATTAACCCTTGCGGTGCCTGTGAGACTGCTTGCTCATCTGCCACTTCTCCCTGCTTCTCTGCCTGCACCGACTCCAACCCTTCTCTGCTGGGTCCTGCTTCCCCCTCCTCTCTAGCCACACTTTCCTCTGCTTCTTCTGGCTCTTGCCAAATGCTCTCTTCCATGTCTGGGGGCTCTGGGCGCTCTGACTCAGCCCTGACAGGCAGGCTCCATGGCACACACACAGCTCTATTCATTGACAATTTGCTACCACTCCCCATTCTGAGCATCTGCTGTCTGAGTCAGCTACCACACTCTGTAGTGGTGGTGGAAATGCTCTGCAGTGCAGGGGACGAAAATGGGTGGTCGAGGAGGGTCAGTTGTGGAGGAGTGAGAGTTGTCCCTATTTTCACCTGAGGAATGTTGGAGGGTATGACATTAGTTCTTCCTGGCTTGGTTGGACTCTAAAGGCTGGGACTTTGAGCTACAACTCTGGCTCCTGATTCACTACTCCTGAGTCTTACTCAGTTCAATCATCCAGTTCTCATTGCACACAGGCTGAATTGCTGTCTGACATCCCTGAGGTCACCCATTCTAGACATGAGATTTCCTACTTACCAAGGTCAAACAGGACATATGTCAACGACACTACTTCCCTTCTCTTTACAGTGGTGGAAGTTGTTGAATATGCTCCTTAAGAGAACACACCTCTTTTAATGGCTTCTGTTGCATTTGCTAGTATCTCATTCATACTTACTTCATGCTCTTCTGGGCTTCATGGTACATGGAGATGAGCAAACACCTCCCAATCTGATTTGTAATTAATACAGGAAAAGCCGATTTAATTTACTGGACATCTGCTTGATGCATCCTTTGGGTTCAGTCTATTAATCTTTGGGGTTCTCCCCTATCTATAAATATAATAAGTAAATAAGTTTATTTTCATTCCTGTCCATGCAACTTCGCCACTGAGCCAACCACTCAGGCTGTTACAGACAAGGAAATGACAAGATGAAGCAGCCCTGTCTTGTTCCCTATCATCCAGGCAATCTTCTGTAAATTAGTTACTGTGCCCACAGAGAAAATCACTGCTGTTCTCAGACAGCAGGCGATGTACACAGCACTCTCTGCTTTTCTGCAATTACTCCTCTGAGGTGCGATCCCTTGTATATTTTCCCCCCAGGCTGTGCTTGGTTATTTGTGATGACACCAAATGGGGGTCATGCAATGTCTGGCCATGGAATGGAGTGTCATGAGAGAGGGTGTGGTTAACTGTCTGAAATGATTCAAATTCCCCCATTTTCTATCTCCCCCTCCTCCAGAAGTCAGCATTCTGTGACTCTGCTTGAAACTTTGAACCTTATGTTTTCCCCATGCCTGTTGATACCAGAGTGGAGTACTGGATCAGGATAAATCCCGGATCCTGAACCAATCTGGGTTGAGGCAGCCCTGGATCAGATAGATACCGCCTGGGATGATCCAGGGCTATCAGTATCATCACAGAATCACAGAGTTGGAAGGGAGCCAAAGAGTTATTTAGTCCAACCCCCTGCAGGAACCATAGACAAAGAATCCTTGGCAGATGGCCATCCAACTCCTGCTTAAAAGCCTCCAGGGAAGGAGAGTCCAACACCCTAGGGAGTCTGCTCCACTATTAAATTGCTCTTACCATCAGAAAGTTGGTAAGCACAGCCCTGGTTGATAACTCCCTCCCATGTACAGGCGCTTCTGTGCTGGCTATATCAGTAACAGCACCCACAGTCTGAACATCAGCAACAGAGGGAATGATTAGTTGCACAGTCTTGTGCTAGATGGCCCGTGGCTTAATCTGACTCAACAAGGCTGTTCTTATATTTTATAAATGCTTATCCTTGAGTTAGTGATTTATCTGCATACAATAATTCCCATTTCCCCAGTTACTTTCTGGTATAGCCTGTTGTTTCTGCTGTAAAACACAAAAACCCAAGGCTGTAACTCCTGACCATCAAAGACAGTGATAAAATGACATTATTGATCGATAAAATAGAAACGGTTCACTGGTTCCTTTAGCCAGCATTGACAGCATCGAAGAAGAAACCAGCCCAACCCAGTTTTGAAAATAGTTCATATGTAAAAATCTCTCAAGATGAATTCTGTGGTTGCAAGCAGAGCATGCATTCTCCCCTCTTTTCCCTTCTAGTTTTTGACAAGCAGGGATTTGTTGGCATTAAAGAGAAATTTAGCATATAATTCACCCCCCACCAGTCTGAAGTGGTATAGTCCAGAAATGGCTATACCATGTGATATATTTCTGCTCATGTTGTTTGGCCTGTAGTGATTTTTCGCTTTACAGTGCATAAGCCCACCTACATTTTCTAAGTCACTGGTACAACAACCCTGTAAAGTATGCCTGAATGATAATCCTCATATTTTGGGAGGAAGTTCGCATAAGACAATCTGGCGCCTTGTGAATTCTTGACTGTGTTGAGATTGAACTGGAAAGTTCTTGACTCATTGCTAGCCCATACCTCTTGACTCAAGTCCCTTGTTTAAATTTCCATGATGTTTAAATGAGATGGTCTTACTGCCAGACATATGATTCTGCTTCACACTGGTACACAAGTCCTTTTCAGGCATTGGCCTTCTGGCAATTAGACATGTGTGCGTACCACGAAGTTCAAAAAGAAGAAGAAGAGTTTGTATTTGATATCCCGCCTTTCACTCCCTTTAAAGAGTCTCAAAACGGCTAACATTCTCCTTTCCCTTTCTCCCCCACAACAAACACTCTGTGAGGTGAGTGGGGCTGAGAGACTTCAGAGAAGTGTGACTTGCCCAAGGTCACCCAGCAGCTGCATGTGGAGGAGTGGAGACGCGAACCTGGTTCACCAGATTACTGTTAGGATATTTCCGTTCCACCTTAAAAGGGAGCAGGCTTTGTGAGTCACAGAGTCTGCGTATTTCCTGTTCACAGGATGTTTATGTTTTCTATTGCTTTCGTTTTCTCTCTCTTTGCCTGAACACGCAAGCAGGCAGTCATGTTTTTCTTTGTTCTGATCAACGCTGAATAAACTTGGAAAAATGCTCTCCTGCTGTGCATCTTTCGCTGTGTGAATTCTGCTGATAGAGCGTGCATCAGCCCAGGAATGTGGCAATCTATTTCTGGAGCTCGTGTCGCTAATTGCTGATACTGCGTGTCTACGAGAGATGGATGGACGTCCGGAGACGACGTGGAGTCATGATGGACTTTATCTCCCTGGCAGTATCCCAACAATTACGAGTCTACCACTCTTAACCACTACACCACACAGGCTCTCAATGTGAGAGTATGCTACACGGGGATGTTTCAGGAGGAAAGAAAGGAAATGGGATGCCCTTTCCCACTTTCTAGAACTACAACAGTCCCATTATATAACTTAATATTTGAAAACTGCCTCAAAACATTTGAACACCTTTTTAAAAAGGTGGCATATAAATGTTCTGTACAAGCAAACACAAATAAACAAATACAGGGCCAAACTACATCTGTGTCCTTAAGTACAGGGGTTTATTACACAAATTGAATAGGGCTTGCTATAAGCCCTTAACCCCCCTCCCCTCCCCACACTGTGGTCCTAATCTAGATCAGTCTGTCACATCTACAAATTGCAGGGTTGGTGAGGGCTGCTTCAGTGGAGAGAAATCCAGAGTCCATTTCATGACACATAAAATCCTAGGTGCAGAAGGCAAACCACTATGGAGAGAGAGAGAGAGAAGAGAAAAAAACCCCCAACAAATGACAAGCAGTAAGTCTCTTTGATGATAAAATATGCAGCAGACTTTAAATCTGAGATGCCTGGTTCATTGCAGCTTTCAAAGTAATATATATCTCAGGTACCTTTATGCCTGCTTTTATTGCAAACCAAGAGCCTCCTTCCTTTGTGAAGCAAAGTTGTTGCTGCGGTTAATTAAAAATAGCTCTTTGCCTAAACTTGAAATGATATTGGTAAATTTTATAGCCATCCTATCACGACAGCACATGTTTTATTTTTGCGATCTGGCTATTTTTTGTTGGGGGGGGAGGAAGGGGGAAGGTTGTTTTATGTATAAGAAAGTAGCCAGCATCGTTGTGAGGTGATTAGTATCATTCAGCACCCACATTTTGAATGCCATGGAGTCAAACGTCAGTCCTACTGAGACAATGGTTATTTTGGCATGCTCTGGATGTTGCTGGGTTACAGCTCTGACCAGCTCTGACCGCTAGCCATGATGGAAGGGGCAAATGGGAACTGGAGTGCA
The DNA here is from genome assembly GCF_964270895.1 of Podarcis filfolensis. Lineage (NCBI taxonomy): Eukaryota > Metazoa > Chordata > Lepidosauria > Squamata > Lacertidae > Podarcis > Podarcis filfolensis. Next base: position 31,972,950 of record NC_139611.1, on the reverse strand, counting down.
ACAAACATCTAGAAGGAACCACATTGGCTATCCCTGTCAAAGGAAGTGACACAGGAAGTTGGTACGTCTTTCTCTCCCCTCACCCTGCAGGCCAACTTGGACAGGTGGACAGGAGAGCCGGTCACCGGCTTATTATCTTACACAATGATAACGTCAAGTGACTGATGGGTGAGTGGTCCCATCCACCTGTCCAAGTTGATCCAAGGGGTGGAGGAGTCTGCTTCTCCAGCCCCTTTCCTGCAGCTGACATCATCCAGTGGTATCAGCTGATTGACCAGTGGGTCTGCTTTTTTCAGGCAGGGAAATGGCCTTGGGGGCCCAATTGGGACCCATGGCAGGCCAATATTGTCCCATGGGCCAGAGGTTCCACACCCTTGTCTTAGACTGAGTTAGACCATTGGTCCATCTATCTTAGTATTTCCTGCATAAGGGTTGGGAAATGATCCAGAAGTTGCTGGACTACAATGCCGACCATCCCTGTTCCTGATGGCTGGAGCTGATGGGAGCTGCAATCTAATAACACCTGGAGGGCCACAGGCTTGCCCTTCTTAGAAATTCCAGAGATTGAACCCCGGACCTCATCCCTGCAAATCATATGCACTGCCATTATGCTAAGGCTCTTTCTTCAGTTATATAGGTGAGTATATGTAGCTGAGTGGAAGATCAGCTGGTTTTCAGGGATAAGGACCTAGGCAGGGCTGTAACAAACCCTTGCCTGACATCCTAGGGATCATCTACCACTCTGTTAAGGCAAAATGTGGGAAGCTTGTGGTCCATAGCTGTCAGCTTACAGATTTGAAAATAAGGGACCAGCAGCCTCGAAAATAAGGGATCAGCAGCCAAAATAAGGGATCAACAATTACTTTGATAAAATACATATTTTGTTGCGTGCAAATGGCTTTAGATACCTATTAGGTCCATAAATTACCATATAGCATATATTCAACACAAAAAAAACCAGCAACAGTTTGTTGTTGACAAAGCACAGCTGGACATAGAAAGGTCCCCATTACCTTCAGTAGCTTATTTAAGGGACATCATCAATAAGGGACAGCAGCTGGACATGGCGCTGGGATAAGGGACTGTCCCACCAAATAAGGGATGCTTGACAGCTATGCTGTGGTCCCCCAGATGTTGTTGGACTACATAAGAAGATCAGGCCAATTGTCCATCTAGTCCAGCATCCTATCTTCACAGTGGCCAACCAGATGCTTGTGGGAAATGAGAAAGCAGGATCTGAGCACACGAGCTTTCTCCCCTCCTATGGTTTATAGCAACTGGTATTAGAAGCACTGTTGCCTCCCATTGTGGAGGTGGAGCCTAGCCATCATGGCTAGTAGCCATTGATAGCCCTCTTCTCCTCCATGAATTTGACTAATGCTCTTTTAAAGCCATCTGAGTCAGTGGCCATCACTGCCTCCTGTGAGTGCAGCCCCATAGTTTTCAATTTCTTGATTTGTAAGATTTTAAAAATGAGTATATATTGAAATACTGTACTTTAGGGGTTTGTGGTATACAGCGCTGAGATCCCTTTGGGGTGGAGGGTGGTATAGAAATGTAATAAATCTTTCACAGTGGCAGGCATTCTATAATATTCCGCTGGTATCATTTTTAATATATTGTCTTTAATAGACAAATGGACAATCTGGTCGAGAGGGAAGCTTTAAAATATGGTCTGTGGCCTCATTAAAAAAAGGGGGTGGGGTGGAAATCACATGAAATCTTGTAAATGTGCATGAGTTGGAAATATGATAATTAAAATGGATTATTAACTGGGTGACTTTCTGACCCTGTCGGATGAGATACTAATTTCTTTAGGAGCCTAAGCTCCCGGAAAATAGAGAGATAAATCCAAGAATTATTTAATTATGCTTTTAAAAATAAAGGGCATTTTAATCAGCAGCCTTTCAGAAGCCCTCGCCTTGTATTCATTTATCCAAACAATGAAAAAGTCAAGAGATATTTATACTATGAAAAATCTCTAGGAAGTGCAGAACATTTATTTACAAGCCCCAATATATGACACAACTGTTATCACGGGCACTTGACCTTTAACTTGGCTATAAAGAAAGATATTGGAGGCACTGCTAACAGGCTGTGGAGAATGATTTCGGGTGCCAGTCCAGTGATAAGTTCAATATTTATTTTGTAAGTTCAATATTTATAAGTTCAATATTTATTTTATTTTATTGTTACATTTATACCGCACCTTTCCTCCTAGGGGCAGTCGGTGGCATACATGGTTCTCCCCGCCCCACCTTGTTCTCACAGCAACCCGGTGACTTACCGTCAGAGTAAGTGATAGTGTTTGACAGAAGGTCACTCAGTGAATGTCCTGGACCAAGGGAGACTTGAAATTGAGCCTGCAGCTTCTATTTTTTTAAAAAAAATATTTATTGAAATTTTACAGACAAAAGAAAATTACAGAATAAGAAAATAAAAATAAAAATAAAAAGAAAAAAGATACAAAAATGCAAAGAAAAATACAAAATACATGAAGAAATAAAAAACAATTAAAAAACAAATCAATCTTTTCGTATCTTATATTTCAATTACTTGTTTCATGACCTCCGCACACCTCCCTTTTTTGTATTCCAATTCACATAGTTAATTCAGCAAATCCTTTCCCTCTTTGTATTTATCTTAATTCTATATCTTAACATATTATAACTTTATATTTTCATCTAATTATCAGTCCATTTTTACATATTCTTTTTAACCTTATTGCTAAAGCCACTTCATTTCAATCCAACATCATTTTCACATTCATTAATTTTACAATGTTTCTGCAAATAGTCTTTAAACTTCTTCCAATCTTCTTCCACCAACTCTTCTCCCTGGTCTCGGATTCTGCCAGTCATTTCCGCCAATTCCATATAGTCTATCACTTTCATCTGCCATTCTTCCAAGGTGGGTAGATCTTGTGTCTTCCAATACTTTGCGATGAGAATTCTTGCTGCTGTTGTTGCATACATAAAGAAAGTTCTGTCCTTCTTTGGCACCAACTGGCCGACCATGCCCAGGAGAAAGGCCTCTGGTTTCTTCAGGAAGGTATATTTAAATACCTTTTTCATTTCATTATAGATCATCTCCCAGAAAGCCTTAATCCTTGGGCACGTCCACCAAAGGTGAAAGAATGTACCTTCATTTTCTTTACATTTCCAACACTTATTATCAGGCAAATGATATATTTTTGCAAGCTTGACTGGTGTCATGTACCACCTATATATCATTTTCATAATATTCTCTCTGGAGTCTGCAGCTTCTAGTCCAGCATTCCATCCACCTGCACTGGCTCTTGTATGGTCAATTAACCTATGTAACTTCCATTAGTAGAAGATGAACATTGGGGATGTAATAAGGAAACCCCTGCCCTAAGAACATAAGGAAAACCCTATTGGATCAAGCCAAAGGCCAGTCTAGTCAAGCACCCTGTTCTCACAGCAGCCAATCAGGTTCCTATGGGAAGCCCACCAGTAGGACCCCAGCACAACAGTACTCTCCCTTCCTGTGGTTTCCAGCTGCTGGCATTCAGAGTTACACTGCCTCTGGCAGTAGAGCCAGAGCATATCCACATGTGAGCCACAATAAGCTGATCATCCGTTACTTGTACAACTGATCAAATGAAACCCTAGAGTGGCCATTCTGACAATTGTTAGGTGAGATCAGTGCATGAAGGATACAGTCCGCTTCCGCAACCACCCACTGAATGATGTGTCAGGTGTCAGGAAGAGAAAGCTACTCACCGTCCTAGGATAATCATCATGCTTTAGGGGATAATTAATTCTTCTGCCGCAGACTTGCAGGGGTGATATGTTGGGTCAGGTTCTTCATTATTCAATACCTTTCCACCAAAACGAACAGCTGAACACTTCAACAACTTTTTGGATCTGTCTATTTAAACATCTGTCTTTGAGAATACATAATTATTTTGAACAAGGCAAGCAGAATTCAGTTCTGCTCTGGTACATGTGACAAAGGTGAAGTATAAAGGCCTGAGGACTATTTTAAACATGTCCATGGTTTTGCTTTGAAATCTTTATAGCTGCCTTCCTGTTCTGTATGTCATCTCCACAGATCCCCCTGCCGAAGAATTTCACATGATATTTACAGCTATTTTTATCAGTCTTCAAAAAAGCATCTAGGTTGATGAAGCTGCAATGAGAACTACAACTTTCAAAATATTTCGTGCAATGGACACTTAGGAACAAGTTATGCTCTGATTGTTCATGGTCATTATGTCCTTGGAATGGATTCACAAAACCATTTCCCTTCACCTTAGAACAGAGGAAGCTGCCTTAGACCAGAGGTTCCCAAATTCTGGTCCTTGACCTTCATTCAGATGGCTGACAGCACAGAGATTTCCAGTTGAAGATGGAAGACAGCACATCTTTCATACTGAACATTCGTAATGATTTTTAATTGTATTTTTATTGCTTCTCTTACTTGTTTTATTGAATGACAATTTCAATTCAACGGAAATACAATTGTGACAGCAGGCAGAAAAGCCATGAAGTGGTCCATCAAGACCCTCAGCAATTTTCAAGTGCTAGCCACTACCTTTGATTAAATATGTATCCAGGACCCTACGGACAGTAAACATTATGAAAACAAAAGCAACACTGAACTGCAAAATAAAATATTTAGATAAAAATAAAACATAGATTTATTGCAACACATGGCAAGATCAGACTTCCTTGCATTATTTTGATCTACGTTAGTAGGACACCCCAGGTTTAAAGGTAAAGGGACCCCTGACCATTAGGTCCAGTCATGACTGACTCTGGGGTTGCAGTGCTCATCTCGCTTTATTGGCCAAGGGAGCCGGCGTACAGCTTCTGGGTTATGTGGCCAGCATGACTAAACCGCTTCTGGCGAACCAGAGCAGCGCATGGAAACACCGTTTACTTTCCCGCTGGAGCTGTACCTATTTATCTACTTGCACTTTGACGTGCTTTCAAACTGATAGGTTGGCAGGAGCAGGGACTGAGCAACAGGAGCTCACCCCGTCGTGGGGATTCGAACTGCTGACCTTCTGATCGGCAAGTCCTAGGCTCTGTGGTTTAACCCATAGCACCACCCGCATCCCACCCCAGGTTTAGGCAGGGATAAATTATTAAAAAGAATGGAAAAATAGAGGAAGAACGTGGAGTGCATTGTAAGGAAGTCTAGTAAAGTTCTGACTTTTCCCATGATGACTATTTCAATGCTTTTGGGGGGAAATACTAAATGTCACATTCTTTTTCTAATTTTAATTTTTAAAGAAATCATTTCTTTTGAGTTTCCTGATTTGCTGGTGCCCTAGCACCTGCTTAGTACTCATCTACATTTCCAGATGCCCAGCCACTTTCCCCAGGAAAACCCAAGATTTAGCACTGAATTGGAACAAACATCCATCCAGTGTTTGGTGGATTACCATTAGTTTAGTGATTTGGCACTAAAGAAGGGGTATTCTGGAGGAAAGAGGCAGGGCAAGGTAAAATCACTCGGACCTCTGCCTAGGAAGCATGGGGCAAGTGGAAAACTGTGGTTGAGCCTTTAGTCTACCTATTGGTTAATCTGTCACTGTTCATATTCTAGCTCAATATTTCATTCTCTAACAGCCCTCCAGGAGCTCAGGTACAAGTCTGCCCATCACCTGGTCCTTTTAACTGGAGATTCCTTGGCTTGAGCTCGAGACCTTATGCATTTCCTCTACCGGTGGACTACACCCCTTTCCCCAAGTCTTCCTGGAGCAGATGATATCTATCTCATATACAGCTTTCTGTTTCTTAAAAGGAAGGTGACGCAAATAATCAAAGGCAGCAAGTGAAATGAAGGCTGGGAGCGGAGAGGAGACAGAAAGATTTTCTTCTTTCAGATCAAAGGGGTTAATAAGCTGGAAGGTTGTAAACTGAATCATTTAATTATTTAGCTTGTTCCTTCATTCTGTTGAGGTTGGGAGAGTAACAGGGAGTCTGAATGGACTGAACACTTAAAGCTCAACCCTAACAGACTGATTTAGGAGTATATTTCATTGATCCCAATGGGATTTTCTTTCAAAAATGAATGCTTTTGTGACTGAGCTATGAAAAGAAATGTTTCAGAGATGGTGTTGGAATCACTTGCAAGCCTTTCAATACTGTATTTGTTTCTTGCGCTGCTTTTATTCTGTTCTCTACCCTTCTTTGAAACTTTAAAAAACTTTTTTTAAAAAACCAACAGTAGTTCTTGCTGGCTATTTGACTTAGCCAATCTGCCACATGGCCAATCAGATTTGACTACATAGTGACATCAGAAAGTCAAATCAGAGTGAGGCTACTTTCCCTTTTCAGAACCTTTCAGTTGAGTTACGTTTCTTACTTCAGCGATTAAATCAGGTTCCAAGTTTGCTATTTCAAAGTGAATGGGCAGACCCATATGTTTGAAAATGAAGACATCGTATATAATTGTCTGACTCTCATGTGAGTTTCATTCCAGGATTTTCCTCCTGGAGGAGGGTAAGAACAAGGCTTATAACCAGATCTATAGCTGTGTCATCTTAGACAGATGTTAAATCTTTAAGACTTTAAGAATAGCAAAACAAAAATGGAGATCTAAGATGTCCCAACTAATCTCCCATTAATCCTCTTATTCTCCCAGAGAGATTATGAAAACTGTGGATTATGTTCTACTGAACATGCACTGTTATAAGAGCAATTTATTCGAAGGGAACCTTTCTGTCAATATACTTTTAAATGGGTTATGTCTACCATTTTGCCCCCAAACCCTTAGAAATGGAGAAAAGGTACAGGAACATGTATATAGCCTTCTTATTTCTTCATTCTTAGTGGGTGTCTGGTGTTTTGCTTGTATCAGAGGGGCCATGATTCAGATACTAACCATCTGTTAGGTATGGAAAGACATTCAGGGATTAAGAAAATCCTAATGCAGCCCAATTCAATTCATATTTACTTGAAAGTAAGTCCCACTATTCAGTTGTACTTACTCCCAAGTAGGGAAGGACAGATCTATCTTTTGTTGCTGTTCATGCTCACTTTTGTGTGTTTTATTTATTTACTTAGGTAATTTGTATAATGCATGATACATCAAATACATTTCTATGTAGCCTACATTATAAAACAACAGAACAATGAGCAGGGTGGTGATACAAGAACCACAGCAATCGACATAAGATAATATCACCAAGGCAACTATCTGTAAACAAACAATAAATGTCCATAAAAATGGCAAAGGTAGTTTCTTTCCTAAATAGGGTTGAGGAAATTAACATGAAAAATATGTTGAGAATGCATAATTAAGACATACCTTTGTAGTAAATAATATGCAAAAGAAGACAGTATGTAAGTTTTAAGTTGTTTACATACGGTCTTCTCTTGTATATTATTTACTACAAAGGTATGTCTTAACTATGCATTCTCAACGTATTTTTAATGTTTATTTTCCTTATTCTACTTGTTAATTCAGTGCAATCCTGTTACAGTTGATTCTGACAGCTCGATGACTAAGCTCTTTAGCGACGAAATGTCAGATTACCGGAACGACGTCCGAGCGCTGAACCACGGATATATCACAAGTGGACTCTTTATTACAGTACTGCGTTTGCAATTGTTCAAGATAAGATCTATTTTGGAAAGAGAAGAAATGAGCACTGAACCACTGATATATTATAAGTGAACTCTTTCTTTACTGTGTTTGCTATTGTTTAAGATAAAACCTATTTGGGAAAGAGACTACTTTTGCATTTTTATCGACGTTTATTGTTACCTTTTATTGTTTGTTTACAGATAGTTGCCTTGGTGATATTATCTGGTGTCGATTACATTATAAAACAGCACAAAGAAATAAAAAATACATTTTTTTAAAAAAAAACCTATACCTTTTAAAGCAACACAGAACAATTAGATAGGATCCTCTTAAACGTCAACATAAACTAAAACTATTAAAATATGAGGATCATAATAATTACTGGCCACAATTTTATTCCATAATTCTGTTTTGTTTCTGCATGAATCTGTTTTTTAATAAAGAAAATTACCTTAGACTACATGTTGAAACCCATATTTTAATTTGAATTTAATATTGTATCTTCTTTAAAATAAATAGATGTGTGTTAAAAGTGTTATCTTTCAAATCTGTATTTCAGTATTTTTCAATTGTCACAATGTTCAGAGGATCTGTTGGCTATGTAAGGCTGCCATTCAATGTACACCTACCTGGAAGTAAATCCCATTGAACTCATTTGGGCTTACTTCTGAGTAGAAATGTGTAGAGTTGCACTGATTTGCTCCTGAGTCCCAGAGGTGTGGTTCAGCCCATTTCATATAGGAATTCTCTAGATCCCAGCCATTTCCCAAAACAGCCCCTCATTATTGGTCATTCTGATGCTGGAGCTTTGCCATTGGTTGGGCCAGAACTATGAAAGAGCCATCAGCATCTGAAAGGTAGACTCCAACACTGGTCTTCCCTCTCTAACGCTGGAGCTCAGTCAACATTAAGAACATGAGAGGAGCCCTGCTGGATCTCTGTCATGACTAGTAGCTATGTATAACCTTCTCTTCCATAAGAGAAAAGAAGGTTCTTCTTCTCTTCCATCTGATATATCCTATGGCCCTTAGGACATTCTCCAAGAGACCATAGGAGTTCATTTTGTGAGTAAGCTATAAAGCTTGTAAAGGCAGATGTTTTATAGTTTTGGATATATCATTTGATGCTTTTGTTTCATTTAAAAAGAAAGTTCTGCATGTAAAAGTTGGAATAATATCTAGTGGGTCTGAACGATGCTTCATTCCAAAAGGACTCAATTTTTCACGCATCCAGTCGCTCCAAAGTGCACAATATTAGTATCTGCAATAATCGAAAAATGGAAACAAATGTCAACGTGATCTGCTATTCTGTGCATTACTTATTCCTTCAGAAGTATTCTGAAAGCCCTGGTTGAAAATGGCATGAGCTTGTGCAGGATCCAGTGTTCTCTCTCCCTTATTCTTTTAATTGAGGGCATCTTGGCACAGTCATTCAAAACAAGTGAGACTTTCAAGAAAATGTTGCAGTGTAGGTTGTTCCCGTACAGGGTGCCATTTAGCCACACCCCTTTTCAGGATACTCCATTCCGAATGGCCAAGAGTCAGCCAGCCACTTTCCATGTTCTCCATGACATGTATAATTTTTTTGAATTTCTGTTCTGTTGCCTTTTACTTGCCTTTTCCCTAAACTAAAAAAGTCCCCAATTGCTGCAGTCTTTCTTCATAGTAAGATCTCTTTGGGTTCTTACATTCAAGAAGGCTTGTCTGCTTGGGAGTTCTTTGAGGAAGCGGTTCATCTAGCCTCTGCTTAGAAAATCTTGACAGTAAGCTGTACCTCCTCCAAAATAAAGCGAGGTTCGGATTCCGTTTACCACCTGCTGATGCAAGGATTTATTTGAATAACTCAGCTGTCCAGGGTCTTAGTGGGATTTACAGTGCCCCAAATCTTACAATATGCACGAGGAATAACTTAGACTGAATCCACCAAGAGCTCAGCATTACTCAAGCATTATTTGGGGCTTGCATGCAAATATGAGGTTGTTTGTTTGTTTGTTTTAAATACCTCTTGGTCACCAGAGAGAAGTGGAACAATTACCACTTGGTATAGCTGCAAGAGTACTTCTTAAGTGCAGCTTGTGTGCTTGCTCAATGCTTTCAGTATTCTCATCTGATTTCTTTTATTGATGCTCTAAAAAGCTAACGCAAATGTGACAGTAAATATGTCCTTGGCAATAAAGGTCCCTGTTGTTCATCCCATCTCCTCCTCCTCTTCCAACATGTCCAGCAGAATTTATCACACATTGTGACTTCACTGTCTTCTGCCCTCTTTCCAAAATGTGACATTTATGGCAGGTCTGGGGCACCTTGGGCCTTCCAGACCTAGCTGAACTACAGCTCCCATAATCTCTGGCCATTGGCCACGCTTGCTGCGGCTGATGAGAATGCTGTGTCCTCCCAAGTCTTCTTTTGGGTGTGTTGGCAAATTCTGGCTCAGCTCTAAAGTTTTAATGCCTGGTGGAATACAGGTATTTTCATATGGTCACAAAAAGGTGATAAGGTTGGGACCAGGAAGCCTATTGGCTGGAGTGGGCTTTGTGCAGCAAGCTGGAGCGAATCAGGACTGCAGAGCAAATGCACCAAGAGTAGAAAACAAGAAAGGAGCACAAGACATAGAACCCCAGAACTGTAGAGTTGGAAGGGACCCAATGGGTCATCCAATAACTTTCAATGCAGGAATCACAGCTAGAGCTCAGATGGACCTTGTAGCAAAGGCTCAACAAGGTGGGTGGGGGAAGTCCCTTTCACTTTTTCCTGCCCATGGGGAAACCAGGCCAAGGGCTCATCCAGATTTCCTTTTGTGCCTTGTATCTATACACAGGCCCATGCTTCAAAAGTCAATGTCCAAGCACATTTTTGTTGTTGTTCTGCTTCTTTCCCTGCAAAAACCCGCTCTTTACTACTGAATCAGAGCAAACAGCAATCCATGGCAAACCTGAATTGCTGTTTGTTCTGATTCATCATTAAAGAACGGGTTTCTCTGGGGAAAGCGTTGGGGGAGGAAAGTGCTTAGACACAGATCTACACCTAGAAAGCATGCGGCAAAAGGCAACTGTGGATGAGCCTAAAATCTGGGAAGTTCTTCTTTGAGAAGCTGCAGTTATTAAGGTTACCACATGAGGCAGTGGTTAGCAGTTTGTGACACCTTCCTAGAGAGTGAGTTTTTAAAAGGCCCTTTCTCTAGTTGCCACACACCTTACCTCAGTTCCTAGGAGAACCCCAAGCAGAATCGGTCAAAATGGGTCCCTATTTGGATAGGCGAGGGTTTCAAAGCTAAGTCAGAATCAGTGGTTGGTTTTGTTTTTTGTTTATGTTGTTGTTCTCTTAAGAGCAATCTTGCTAGTAAAATTCTGTAAGGCTGAGAGAGGAAGGGAAACATAACTAAAATCCTGAAAGGTCAATGTTTTTAGATAACAGAAGCAAAATGGAAAGAAAACCAGGCACTTCAATCTGGGATTTAATATATCTGTGGTTGTTATTGAAATGCAGTTGAATCCGAAGAGAAGCTAATAAAACAGACTTGTAAATGGAAGCTTGAAAGTACATTTTAATTATGCCTGGCTACTATTTCAACTTTACTTCCAAATATTAAATTTTAACTTCTATTTCTTGCATGATTAATCCTAATACTGATTAATTTCAAAACCTCTGTCTATGCTGCTCCCACATACTATTCCTGGAAGGATAATGTGCTCCAGTAACAAATATTAAGTGGGAATATTGCACTCTTTTCTTTTATAGCATAGCAAAAGAGGAAGAGAGAGAGGGGTGGGCAGCTCATTAGAATATGACCCCATAGGCAGCTGTAGGGGGGTTATTATTATTATTTGAATTAATTGCTTTATCTGGCCCAGGACAACCCAAAGCAACTTAGAACCAAACAGACTGGCAGTTAAACCCAGCACATAGATATATTAAAACCAGGAGGAAAAAGAAATGCATTAAAAACACCCCACATGTGTTTTTAAATGGCTACATGTAGTTAAAGGCCAAAGGCTTAGTTATAGAAGATTTTTTTTTGCCTGGCGGCTTTGATTTCCTCTAAATGATTGCCACAGTTTCCCCTTATTTTATCAATAGTCAGGGCTGATGTTCCTCACACTCCATTAACTGGCTTGGAAGCATATCTTCTCTGGGACCCATTCCAGCTGGAAACATAGACTCCTTTATCTACGGAGCATGATGTGACTTGGTTAGTTGGCTTTGTTTTGATCTCACTTTTCAGCAGCCACATGGATGTCCCTATAGAAGAGTTTCAGGTTCTGGGCTACATTTACTTAAGTTCCGGATGGGAAAACTGTGGCTCTAGATGGTCCCTACCTTGGGATCATAGTACACAATGTTTGCATGTCCAAAGGCCCAGATCACCCAGGTTATCGTCTCATGGTCAAGGCAGTGTGCTTTAAATATTGACCAAGTGGGCCATGGCCCTCTGTCTCCATCTTTTCATGCAACATCTAAACTCTCCAATTCTTTTGCATTGATCATAAATTAAAAAGTTATGGTGCCATGTGAAAAAAGTATATCAGTAACAAAACACTAAATGACCTTTTAGCCCAGCAAAGGCAGCACAGAAAACCCAGAGTTTTCAAGGAAATGAAATTTTTATCATTTCATTAGCATTCATTATCATTTCATTTAGTAATTATACCAAGCAGCAAAGTTATGGACAGCTGCGGAATGGCAAATAGATGATTCATGGGATGGGCAGAAATATCTGCAGACTTGCTCCAAGAATACAGATCTGTTAAGTTCCTGCATTGACAGGGCTCTGACATCTGATTTTTCCTTCAGCCACAAATAGTTATGAGAGAGAGAGAGAAGTCTTGAAAAAGCAATGACGCCTGGATGAAAAAACACCCACCAACATACCATGCTTCACTGTATTTACATATTTGGATGTCCCAGCATGAAAGCCAAATATCTATGTATCATCTATCTATCATCTATCTATCTATCTATCTATCATCTATCTATCTATCTATCTATCTATCTATCTATCTATCTATCTATCTATCTATCATCTATCTATCTATCATCTATCTATCTATCTATCTATCTATCTATCTATCTATCTATCTATCATCTATCTATCTATCATCTATCATCTATCTATCATCATCTATCTATCTATCATCTATCTATATCTATCTATCTATCTATCTATCTATCTATCTATCATCTATCTATCTATCATCTATCTATCTATCTATCATCTATCTATCATCTATCTATCTATCTATCTATCTATCTATCTATCTATCTATCTATCTATCATCTATCTATCATCTATCTATCTATCTATATCTATCATCTATCTATCTATATCTATCTATCTATCATCTATCTATCTATCTATCTATCTATCATCTATCTATCTATCATCTATCATCTATCTGTCTATCTATCTATATCTTAAGTAGGCAAAGGACACAACAACTCTACTTGAAAGGAGCCACTGGGACATGAGAAGAGCTTGCTGGATCTGGTCAAAGGCCCATCCAGCATCCTGCTTTCACAGTGGCCACCCAGATGGCTGTGGGAAACCTGCAAGCAGGACCCAAACACAAGAGCAACTCTCCCCTCCTATGCCCCTCCTATGGTTTCCAGCAACTGGCATCCGGAAGCATTGCTGCCTCCAACTGTGGAGGCAGAGCATAGCTATTGTGGCTAAAAGCCTCTCTTCCATGAATTTGTCTAATCCTCTTTTAAAGCCATCTAGGTTGGTGGCCAACACTGTCTCCTGTAGGAGCAAGTTCCATAGTTTAATTGTATGACAAAGTACTTTCTTTTATCTACCCTGAATCTTCCAACCCTCAGCTTCATTGTATTTCCATGAGTTCTAGTGATATAAGAGAGGGATATATTTGTTTTTATCTATCCACTTTCTCCACTCCATGTATAATTTTATAAACTCCTCTATCATGTCTCCTCTCACTCTCCTTTTCTCTAAACTAAAAAGTCCTAAACACTGCAGTCTTCATAGGGGAGTCGCTCCATCTCCTTGGTCATCTTGCTTGCCCTTGTCTGAACCTTATCCAACTTTACAATATCTTTGTCGAGGTGAGGCATCCAGAACTGTACACAGTATATTCCAAATGGGGTCACACCATAAATTTGTATAATGGTATAATGATATCCACAGTTTTATTTTCAATTCCTTTCCTAATGATCCCTAGCATAATATTTGCCTCTTTCATGGCTGCTGCACACAGGGTCAACACCTTCATCAAGCTATCTACTATGACCTCAAGGTCTCATTCCTGGTCAGTCAGCTTTTGCCCCAACATGCATCACTTTGCGCTTGTTTACATTGAATTGCACTTGCCATTTTACTGCCCACAAGTTGTACTAGTGCACACAGGATGACAAGGGATTGGGAGAGGCCAGTAGCTGGTGGTGATGGCTAGGGAGGCCAACACCCCTGAATCTTCTCTACCTCCCCTATATTTTTTAAACTAGCAAATAATAAAATCAACAGGAAAGCCCTTGTTTTTCATTTTTAAAGTTCCTTTTGTCATTCATTTTTCTCTATTAAAGGCCAAGCAAGACTCCAGGCATAAAAAATAAGCTGGGAGATTCTCTGAGAGCAGGAGGCTGGACTAGGTGGACCCCAGCTTGGCCTGACCCAGCTGCAAGGTTCTTCTTGCTGGATAACTAGCCTCATATAACCAACAAGTTTAAATCTAATTAGCACATGAAAGGTCTAATACAATGGAGTAAGTTGTTTTGCCAAGCTTAGCTATGTCCTTTCCCTCACCTTGAGAGGAACTAGGTAATGAAGTCTTAGTTCTCCTTTCAGCCTACCAGAGAACCTCAATGTGTGAAGAGGTTTGAGCTGATTGCTCAGACTGCATGACTCTCACAAGCCATTACAGTCATACCTCAGGTTACAGCCACTTCAGGTTGCGTTTTTTCGGGTTGCGGACCGCCGAAACCCGGAAGTACCGGAATGGGTTACTTCCGGGTTTCGGCGGTTGTGCATGTGCAGAAGCACCGAATCGCAACCCGTGTCTGCGCAGATGCGGGTTGCAAACGCTGCGGGTTGCGAACATGCATCCTGCACTGATCATTTTGCAACCCGAGCGTCCACTGTATTGAGTTCCTATACCAATAATTTAGGAACTTTCACTGCTTTGTAACTAAAGCAAGATTTAGTACCTGTGCAACTTTCTGAAGTACATGAATCTGACTTTTGGAGAGTTTGTAAGTAAACCAATTTTTAACTTACCAAACGTGTGGCCCTTTCCCAGTGCAGGGGGAAGAAGGAAACTTTGGAACTCACTTTGAAGGGAATATTCAAAAGGCCTGACAGACTTTATTTCCACACTTTACTTGGCTGCATATTTTGCTGGGGTTTTCTCACCAAGGAGTATTTGCCCCAAACTTGAATCTTGGCATCCAGGAATTCGCCTTTCTGCATAGTTTTTGCACCAGCACTTCTGATGTTCTTAAGCTCACCCTCAATCTCCTGCCTCATGTAAGCAGAAATGCCTGGATAGGGCCTAATTGATTCAGTTACTAGAAGGCACTTCTGTAAACATGAATAAGAGCAGCAAGTAGTGTCTTTTTGCAATAAAACATCCTCAAACAAAGCTTTGGAAAGAGGTTGGAAAAATCTATGTCATCAGATGCTAGGCTGATTTGAGGTTTGTTTTGTGAGGCACTCAGCAGAAAATAAAGAATAATATAGGAGTGCAAAAAATTTATTTGTCTATATAAAGGAATATATGAGAGAGATGAGTGATGTAAGTTTTACAGGGTGCTGCTAGAGAGCCCAGTCAGCTTTACTTACGTATATGCTTTTGTGTGGAACTGCAGTTTTAAAGCAAGCAAACAATACATTTTTTATCCTTTGAGATTGGTCCCTTGTGCAAACTATGATGATGTACGGTAGTTTGGTTCTCAAAAGAGACTGATGGCACAACCCTAGACATGTCTACTCAGAAGTCAGTCTGATTCAGTTCAACCGGACCTAATCTCAGATAAGCAAGGATAGAATTGCAGTTGGGGGTTTTAGACAGGGCAGGGCACCAGATTCAGCTGAAGCCAGAGTCAAGGCTGGTATATTTGGAGGGACTCAGCCATGCCTGCCCCTGCTTCCTGCCTGACGCCATGCCCCAATACCCACGGATCAATCTAGGCCCTACAACCAAATTCACAGTGATCCGTGGCTGTTTGTTCCCACCTTGTGCGATGTCTGTGTCCCTCCAAATATGCCTGCTTTGACTCTGGCCTTGGCTGAATCTGGAGCATCGCCCTGTCTAAAAACCAGAAGTCCAGTTTGGAATTGCCCAAGAAAGATGCTAGATTGTTTTTTTATGCCACAACTGCAGCTAGAATTTTGTTGGCCAAAAACTGGAAATCACAAGAAATACCAACAGTGGAGGAATGGCAGATAAAGATGATGGATTTTTCGGAGCTAGCCGACCTGAGCGGAAGAGTCCGCGACCAGAAGGACGAGGAGTACCAAGAGGAATGGAAGAAATTTAAAGACTATTTAGTTAAATATGTTAAGATAACTTAAATAGAATTACTTGCAAGTATCAGATTGGCCTAGGATTTAGATATGTGATGTCGTAGAATACTATGGATAAAAGTTAAAATGAAAGAAAGAAAGATGTTAATGAACTAGGTAAGTTTTATGTGAACTTAGTTTTGGAAAACTGCTACAATGATTTATATGGAAACTCAGTCAGAGGGATTCGAGGAAGTCACTTAACAATGAGAACAAAAGTGGAATTTCTATATGTAGGATATATGTTTGTTTGTTTGCCTGTCTTTTTTCTGATGTCTTCTTTTTATGTTTGTGGATATGTTTGTTATAAATTTGGAAAACTAATAAAAACAAACAAACAAACAAACAAAAAACCCAAAAAACAACAGCCAGAAGTCCATCTCCTCCCCTAACATTTTTCATTTCAGCAGCACTTGTAAGAGATCTAGCCCTCCCATGTGTTGTGTTTTACACTGCCTGAAATCAAACACTAAAACCTCTCCCCTTTGCTTCAAAGGAAGGATGGGGTTGAAATCCGACTCAGTTAGCATTTGGAGGTGAACCTACTGAATGTGTACTTTCCTAACCAAAACATGAAGCAGCACACAGCCATCATTCAAAATTCGCACCTCTCTGAAATTTGCAGGGCAAAATATAATTGTGGTATATATTGTGCATGAAAATGCAGGTGTCAGTGAAAACAACATACAAAAATGCATTATTTTTGGAGGAATGTATATATACATGTGGATAGCCAAAGCCATTACAATGCAAGAACTTAAAATAGGGTTGCCATATTTCAATAAATAAAAACCAGAACACCCTGAAAGTTTTTAGGAGGACTCCAAAGTTGAAGAGCTTTTTATAGGAAAACCTGAAAGTTTTCTGCCGCCGCCTTCTAGAAATTTTCCCCGGGCATTTACTTCCGCCTTTGAAATCCCGGTAATGTCCTCATTACCATAGGACGTATGGCAGCCCTACCTAAAACGAAATAAAATGCATTACACAGTTAAAATCATTATTTAAACTTGCCGTTCTATCAGACCAAAAATATGCTCCACTGAAGAATTTAGCTGATCATCCCCATAAACTTCTCTCCTTAAACTTGCTTCTCTAAAGGCAAAACCTTTTCAGCAGAGTAAGGGGACTGTCCCCCAATAAAAAGTTAATCAGGTACCCAATTGATCTGTCAGCTGTGAGATTTAAATCTTTGAGCATGTCTTCTTTTAAGTCCCCATGAATTGGGTATTATATTAGGGAATATTGCTTGGAAGCATGGGGCTATTAGGCCAATTTGCACGCAAAACAAAATGTTACTTGTTAGGAGAAATCTGAACTAAAATGTGCATGAATTTTCATAAGGAATTAAAAAAAGAAGCAGCAGCAAACCCCTATGGAAAGGTGAAGAAGTGAACTCACAGGCTGAATTTCAGAGAAACCAAAACTGACCAATTTGCCTGTGTAAAACTATGACCCTTCTCCTCCCCTTCACTTTTTGTAAAGTTAATCATATCCCTTTCTTTTCCTCCCTGCCTGCTCTGTTCTGGAATCAATACAATCTGATAACCAGAGAGTGTTAACTTTGTGTTGCTTAGTCATTCCATTCTGAAATTTCGGATGGTGCACGTTATGTCTGGAGTGTGATAAAAATATGATAAAGGGCGTTTGATGCTTAGAACCTATCCCTACCTCCACCCCCCGGCACTGCATAGCTTTGACAAATGGTTCAATAGACCCTTTTCAATAACGACAGTGTGCATGAGGAACTTAAGCATTTTCAGAACACTTAACAGTGAATTATATAAGTGATGTCTGTTGGGTCATTAATCAAATAGTAGCGGCTGGGAGTCTGTGAAGCGATATCTCTAGGATGGTTCTTCCGTTTCGCACCATTTTTATGTGTTGGAAGGAATGTGATTCTGTTCACCTTAAAAAAAAAGAAACTTTGTTGAAATAATGATTGATGGGTCCATTTCCATTTCCTTTCTTTGGTGCTGAGATGTAGCTGGGTTTCTTTTTTACCTTCCAATGAGAAATCAAAGCCCACTTCCCCAGCAGAGGACACTCTGCTCCTGCAGTTTTGTCCACCAGCCTCCGAAATAAATCAAGTGAGATATGATTTTCTGTACTTGGTATTCTGCACAGACACCATGACTGACACTGCAATTATGTGTGTGGGGTGGGGGTGGGGGGGTGATGGGAATAGGACTGTGTTTGCCATTGTTTATGTGCCTCCAGAAGCAGATTGGAGAGCTTTGAACCAGCGGCTGGAGAGATCTCTGCAACGTTTCATTACAATGCATAATTGCATTTTGACTCTTTATAAGGGCTTCCAGCGAGTCTCCCTCTGCTTTTCACAGCTTCTGCACATGACACTCTTCATAATTAAATAACTGGATTGGATGAGAAAACACCAGATAATATTGTGTGTGTGTGTGTGTGTGTGTGTGTGTGTGTAAGGGGTGATTTAGCCTAGGTGTGTTTGGCTCCAGAAAAGAATCCCCATTTCCTAGGCCTTGTTTTCTAACCAACTCTCTTTGTTAATGGTCCCTTCAAGGACACTGCTTGACTTTATCCGTGGCTGAGTGAAATGTGTGTTTAGCACACACACACACACACACACAAATTACAATGTGCCAGTAATCCTATTAATTTCGGCTTGCTTCCCTGGCCACAAACACCCTCTTCTTCATTCTTTTTTGA
Organism: Podarcis filfolensis; assembly: GCF_964270895.1. Lineage (NCBI taxonomy): Eukaryota > Metazoa > Chordata > Lepidosauria > Squamata > Lacertidae > Podarcis > Podarcis filfolensis. The sequence continues at coordinate 31,954,188 of NC_139611.1, read as the reverse complement.
AATGTAGTTTGCTCAGTTCAGACTAATGATTATGTTCCACGAATTTCTCAGTGTAGAGAACATTCGGATTGTAAGGTGATACATGACAGTACCAAGCACTAAGAATAGAAATGTACTGTTTTGAAATGACATGGGGCAGGATCCAAGAATCCCCTGGAATATACATTGTTGCTGTAGCCTGGAATCTATGAGGAATTATCTAGCTTGCTGCCCTCCAGATGTTCCAGACCAGAATGCCAACCATCCTAACCATTGGCTACGCTTGCTGGGGCTGCTGAGAATTGGAGTCTGCACCAGCTACAGCTTCCAGACTGTCTACAAGGGAAGCCTCACATAGACTGTATTGCAGTGATCTATCTGTGGTGTTACTGGAACATGGGTTAGTTTAACTCTAAAGTGGGTCAGTGTATTGGTTCATCCTTCTGCACAAAACTCCGCATTCCTGGCTCTCCAACAACATTGGAGGCTACTGAGTTGAGGAAGGCTGCTCCAGGGCAAACTACTGCTATTTTTAAAGATTCCTTTTCTTTGATTCATCTTCCCTGTAGCAGTGGTGGGTTTTAAGCTTTTCAGCCAGGCCTCTAGCATTGCACATGTGCGTGTTTGCACAAAGCCCTTCCAAGCTGCCCTAGGAATCTAAGAGAACAAGGGAGGTGGGGGTGCATTTATTTGACCTGCATCGGAACCAGGGGTGACACCAAAACCATCTTGGGAGACAGTTCGCCATAGTTTTTAGCACCTCTGCAGGCAGTGAATGTGGTTGCTGTCAAACCTGCATCCTGTTCAGGGCTGCCCCAAGTTGCCAGGCGACTTAATGTCTCACAACTTCATGGTGAGTTCCAACCTCTACAGTAGTACTTCAGGTTAAGAACTTAAATCGTTCTGGAGCTCCGTTCTTAAACTGAAACTGTTCTTAACCTGAAGTACCACTTTAGCTAATGGGGCCTCCCGCTGCTGCTGCTGCGCGATTTCTGTTCTCATCCTGAAGCAAAGTTCTTAACCCGAGGTACTATTTCTGGGTTAGCAGAGTCTGTAATCTGAAGTGCCTGTAACCTGAAGCATCTGTAACCTGAGGTACCACTGTATTTTTCCTGAAAAAAGCACTGTGTAAAGGTAATGTGAGTGAATGCATCTATGTAATTTATAGGGCCCCCTGATATCTATATCCTCCCCCATAACGAATAGGTCACGTAATGCAACATCACGGCATTTTAAAAATCCTGCTTGTAAGTTGGGGAGCAGCTACAGCTGGAGTCATTAATTTAATCTTCACAAGTGGGCCAGCCGAAAGCTACATCTTAAATAAACAGCCGTTGGCAAGGGTCCCACCGTTTGTGGCAACGGTACTTAAAAGTCGATTAACATATTTGTTGCAATTAGTGCCTTGATTTGGGGAAAAGAGATCAAACCAGGTTTGATTGCAGGAAGGAGCTGCTATCCATTGCTCAGGATTTTCATGTCGGGGGTGGGCAGGCTCTGGAGATGGGCGATAAATAGTTGAGTGCAAGGCAACCCTGAAGCCAACATGCCTTGTGGTGAACTTTGTAATAATCAACATGCAGATGGAGCATCGGAGTTTGGTTGCCTTCCAGGAGGCTGTTCTCTTCCTGTCAAAGACTAGGCCTGTTGGTGTCTCCGGCGAGACATCAGCCTTGGCAAGGCAGCTGCTTGTCTGCCAGGTGAACACCCCCAAGTTCTCATCTTTAATTGTTTAGCATTCACACTAGCTGTGTTTACAGCCAGACGGAGGCTGTTGAACGCATAAATGCTTGCAAAGCTGTTGTGAGGAGCTCAGCCTCCACATTACTTAAGGCAGGAGTGAGCAGCCCTTTTTCAGCCCAAGGGCGGTATGGGGAACCTTTGGGGTCCATATGCTGGTGGTGGGCATTTCCAGAAGAAAAGAGGGTGGAGCCACAGATGTGACTCCCACCTTTATACCACAAGAGGCAGAGGGTTCTGCATGTGCTTGCACACCAGACACATCTCCTGATCCTCCATTCAAATAAGAAAGAGGCATAATCATAGTTCAAGGACACATTGCAGCCAGGAAAAGCTCTAGAGGGCAGAGAAGGGCAATGTAGGTGTGAAGCCTGGGCAAACAGGGTGTGGATTAGGAAGGGGCGTGGTCCAGAAAGAATCCTGAAGGTCAAACAGAGAGGCCTGGAGGACCTCTTTCAGCCCTTGAATTTGGCCCTTGGATCTGAAGTTTTGCTCTCCTGGATTAGGGCCAAGCAAGGTGGAACATGGGGAATATGCAGCCAGATCTCCATATTTAGTTAAAAGCAGTCATAGACATGGGGATTTGAACATAAGAAGAGCCTTCTGGATCAGACCAGCAGCCCATCCCATCCAGTATCCTGCTCTCATGGGTGCTAACCAGATGCCTATGGGAAATCCACCAACAGAATTTGTGCACTACAGAAATTTTCCATTGCTGCATTTTAAACGTTAATGGTCACAAATTTCTCAGCTGAGGTTCATTTTCTCAGTTGAAGTATGTTAGAAACTCCAAAAGAAAAACTATGCAACATGGCAGGCTGGATGCCTTGTCTCTGCTAAGTATAGAAGCAGATGTGTTACGTGAGATTAGTTTTGAGGATCTGATCAAAGACTGCAATTAGGAAAAAAAACCCAGGAGAAAAAATTTCAAATATAGAGTGGAAGCCTACAAAAATAAACATTATTTTCCATCTTACTGTAGACTTCATTTCATTTCAAAAAATAAAATTTAATATTATGGTTTATTACAGTTTATATTTTGAATTCGATATCTAGGGGGGCACCAAACATCTTTTAAGTGCTTAGGACCTCTAAAGGCAGGTGCCAGTGGTGTTTTATCTAGCTCTCTCCATTGTGGTGCAGCTCTTCAGCCTCAGCTGCCCTCAGACTGCCCCTGCCTGCTTGCGTCCTGGCCGCCAGCCCCAGTGTGTCCTCTTGGGCACTTGACAGTTTCCAGGCAGCTGTTTCCGAGTCGCTGCCGAACCGTCGGCCTCCTTGCTTTCCCCACGGGGGCTCGAGTGCTCCCAAGAGAGTGCCAACACCTTTTATGAACACTTTTGTCAAAAGCGATATTGCTTACATATTGCTGGGAGAACTGATAGCACGAATCTAAGTGCTTGTCATATAAATTACATTTAGTGTTTCTGACAACGAACCTACAGTGTCTACATTGTGAGTAATAGAAAAACCATCTCCGAGGAACACGCACTGGTCATTATTCCGAGCTCAGAAATGTGAAGCTTATTTGTTTTTCCTACTTGGGGAACAACCAGAGTCAAAATAGCTGTGACCTTCCTCCTCCTCAGGGGGTCTTGAAATTCTGGTGGCCTCGTAGGTTTCTCAGCTATCTTGTTGCCCCTAAGATTGGGTCAGCTGTTTTATAGAAATGCACAGACTTTGCTCGCAGGTGGAAATTCAGTAGGTTCTCCGTAATAACGTCTCCCCTGTCCCAAGCCCAATTGGAGTGAGTTGGCAGTGACACAGTAAAAGCATTCTGTCTGCCACCACATGAGGTTTGAGATTACTGTGATGTACTAATGCACATTGTATGTCAGCAGATGCACAGGTCTTTGCAACTTTGGGGTACCCTTTGACTCCACAGTGTAGGCTTAACAAAGGTCTTCAGGATCCCCTCACTTATTAGCCTGATGGTTTCACCCCACCCTACCCTTCATTGCTTAGAGGGGTATTGGGGTCTCTGGTGCAATTCCCAGAGTGGTTTAACATTCAGTCTCTCTTCCCAGACAACTCTGGGAATTGTAGCTCATTTTCACCAATATCAACTTTGCATTATGGCCTAATTTGTACATCTGTAGTCCTGAGTGTTGCTGGAGGACCTCTTGTTTCTATCATGGAGCTACCATTCCCAGAGTTCCCTGGAGAAGGGAGTTGATTGTTAAACTACTCTTGGAATGATGGGCCTCCTAACATCTCTCGCCACCCTTCACAAACCACAGCTCCCAGAATTCTTTGGGTGAAAGGAGCCAAGGCTGTTTGAAGTGGTATCACAGCATTGTATGGTGAGGATGTGACCTTAGCCTCAACCTGTTCCTGCCCATCTGGTCAGCTGGTTCTCACTGCAGACACATGTCGGAAACTTCATAAAGTCGTGGCCTTTCACACCTGTCCCATGTAAGTTGTCTTACCATTCTGAGTTGGGGGAATATTTGCATCTCCATAGTGTAGTTGAAACTACATCAACTGAACTTCCACCTAGCAGCCTTCAGGATCCAGGCAAAGGTGAGACAAAGGTTTCTCAACCCCCTTTCTCTCCAGCAAATGATTATATCAACCATCTGTAACACAGACAAACCCTCTTTGTCAGGGGTGGCATCCAGGAAGATAGCATATTCCCCACTTTTGGGCTTGTAGCCAATTCTAGTTCTATTCAGAATAGACCCACTGAAATTAATGCTCGTGATCAGGTCAGGTCCATTAATTTCTATGGGTCTGTGCTGACTATAACTCAGCAAGATACAACCCACAGATTTTGATCCTTCTTTGAGTAACATCTGCAATATTTATTGGCATCTCTGCATGGATGTGAATGTAGAGAGGTTGGGCATTAGCACAAAAAGGATGTACCGTGTACCAACGGAAATGTTGTCAAGGGGAGTTTTCGTGTATATAATTACTAGCTATAATTTGATTCCACTAAAACAAGGTTTTGACTTCTCCTCTCCCATTATCTCGTATAATAGGTAATTTGCAAAGGAGGATTAAACCAGCACTATATCTATGTCTGTCTGTCTGTTTATCTATCTACATCTGTATTACATGGTACTAATTGATGTTGTGGAGCTGCAAGGCTTCACAAGGGAGCACTCCTGAATTCCAATCTCCAGATTCGTAAACTTGTTGTTTAGTCATTTAGTCGTGTCCGACTCTTCGTGACCCCATGGACCAGAGCACGCCAGGCACTCCTGTCTTCCACTGTCTCCCACAGTTTGGTCAGACTCATGTTTGTAGCTTCGAGAACACTGTCTAACCATCTCGTCCTCTGTCATCCCCTTCTCCTTGTGCCCTCAATCTTTCCCAACATCAGGGTCTTTTCCAGGGAGTCTTCTCTTCTCATGAGGTGGCCAAAGTATTGGAGCCTCAGCTTCATGATCTGTCCTTCCAGTGAGCACTCAGGGCTGATTTCCTTCAGAATGGATAGGTTTGATCTTCCTGCAGTCCATGGGACTCTCAAGAGTCTCCTCCAGCACCATAATTCAAAAGCATCAATTCTTCGGCGATCAGCCTTCTTTATGGTCCAGCTCTCACTTCCATACATCACTACTTGGAAAACCATGGCTTTAACTATACGGACCTTTGTTGGCAAGGTGATGTCTCTGCTTTTTAAGATGCTGTCTAGCTTTGCCATCGCCTTTCTCCCAAGGAGCAGGCGTCTTTTAATTTCGTGACTGCTGTCACCATCTGCTATGATCATGGAGCCAAAGAAAGTAAAATCTCTCACTACCTCCATTTCTTCCCCTTCTATTTGCCAGGAGGTGATGGGACCAGTGGCCATGATCTTCGTTTTTTTGATGTTGAGCTTCAGACCATATTTTGTGCTCTCCTCTTTCACCGTCATTAAAAGGTTCTTTAATTCCTCCTCACTTTCTGCCATCAAGGTTGTGTCATCTGCATATCTGAGGTTGTTGATATTTCTTCCGGCAATCTTAATTCCAGCTTGAGATTCATTCAGCCCAGCCTTTCGCATGATGAATTCTGCAAATAAGTTAAATAAGCAGGGAGACAATATACAGCCTTGCCATACTCCTTTCCCAATTTTGAACCAATCAGTTGTTCCATATCCAGTTCTAACTGTAGCTTCTTGTCCCACATAGAGATTTCTCAGGAGACAGATGAAGTGATCAGGCACTCCCATTTCTTGAAGAACTTGCCATAGTTTGCTGTGGTCGACACAGTCAAAGGCTTTTGCATAGTCAATGAAGCAGAAGTAGATGTCTTTCTGGAACTCTCTAGCTTTCTCCATAATCCAGTGCATGTTTGCAATTTGGTCTCTGGTTCCTCTGCCCCTTCGAAATCCAGCTTGCACTACTGGGAGTTCTTGGTCCACATACTGCTTGAGCCTACCTTGTAGAATTTTAAGCATAACCTTGCTAGCGTGTGAAATGAGTGCAATTGTGCGGTAGTTGGAGCATTCTTTGGCAATGCCCTTCTTTGGGATTGGGATGTAGACTGATCTTATCCAATCCTCTGGCCACTGCTGAGTTTTCCAAACTTGCTGGCATATTGAGTGTAGCACCTTAACAGCATCATCGTTTAAAATTTTAAATAGTTCAGCTGGAATATCATCACTTCCACTAGCCTTGTTATTAGCAGTGCTTTCTAAGGCCCATTTGACTTCACTCTCCAGGATGTCTGGCTCAAGGTCAGCAACCACACTACCTGGGGTGTACGAGCCATCCATTTTTTTCTGGTATAATTCCTCTGTGTATTCTTGCCACCTCTTCTTGATGTCTTCTGCTTCTGTTAGGTCCTTTCCACTTTTGTCTTTTATTATGGTAATCTTTGTATGAAATGTTCCTTTCATATCTCCAATTTTCTTGAACAGATCTCTGGTTTTCCCCATTCTATTGTTTTCCTCTATTTCTTTGCATTGTTCGTTTAAGAAGGCCTTCTTGTCTCTCCTTGCTATTCTTTGGAAATCTGCATTCAATTTCCTGTATCTTTCACTATCTCCCTCGCATTTTGCTTGCCTTCTCTCCTCCGCTATTTGTAAGGCCTCGTTGGACAGCCACTTTGCTTCCTTGCATTTCCTTTTCGTTGGGATGGTTTTAGTTGCTGCCTCCTGTATAATGTTACGAGCCTCCATCCATAGTTCTTCAGGCACTCTGTCCACCAAATCTAAATCCTTAAACCTGTTCCTCACTTCCACTGTGTATTCATAAGGGATTTGGCTTAGATTGTATCTTACCAGCCCAGTAATTTGTAATTCGTAAATTTACTGTAATTCGTAAACTTACCGTTGGAAAAAAAATATAGATAGTGAAATTACTTGATGGATCATTTTCACAGGCTGTGCATGCTTTCGGTTGGTGTAGTCCAGGGGTTGGCAAGGTTTACCTCACCTGGGCCGGTTCAATCCTGTGGAGATCGCTCTGCGTAGACGTGATTTCCAGCACCACGGAAGCGAGTCCCTGCTCTGCGCTGCGCCGGTTTAGTGCAGCGTGTGGGCACTCACCAAATGGGCGGCTCGTGGGCCATTTAAATGACCCCAATGGGCCCCTTGTGGCAGGTTGCTCACCCCTGGTGTAGTCCATGCAGGTGGCATGCTGTGTAGAATGGATGCATGGAGTGGAGACAATTGGCGTGGGGACTCATCAGTCAGGGTCTTCTATGTGGTCAGCTTCTATGCACACTTGTTCTGTCTGCACAATCTATTTTATTCTATTCAATCTGTTACATTTATATCCCAACTTTCCTCAAAGGAACTTAAGGTGGCACACATAGTTCTCCTTCTACCCCAGTTCAGGCTGGACACTGGGAACCTCCTGGACAGCAAGGAGTGTGTAAGAAGGCTTAAGAACGTGAGAAAATAGGAAGAGCAGGATGGATCAGGCCAATGGTCCATCTAGCCCAGCATCCTGTTCTCACAAGTAGCCTGCTAAAGTGCAACAGCTGTCTCCCCTCCTGTGGTTTCCAGCAACTGGCACTCAGAAGCACTGCTGCCTCCAATTGTGTTGGCAGAGAATAACCATTGTGGCTAGTAGCCTTTGATAGCTTTATCCACTGTGAATTTGGTTGATCCTTTTTCCAAGCTGTCTAAGTTGGTAGCTATCACCAGGGGCGGAGGGAGTGCAGTGGGTGCAGGCCACCCTGGGTGTCACCACTGAGGAAGGTGACAAAATGCTGGGTGGCACTCACCGTGGGGCCTGCAGTGTGCCCGAGCCACATGTCTCTCCTGGGAGAGATGTGGTTGCTTGGGAGTGTGCAGGCTCCATGCTGCCTCCCCCCCCAGCTGTAGGGCAGCTTGAGTGGCAGGAGGCAGGCAGACTCTGGAGGCCCCATGGTGCGCCCCCCTATGGATGGCTTACCCCATCCCTATGGGTGGTTTGCTCCGCCCCTGGGTGTGCTGCCCCAGCTGCCTGAGCAGCTTCCTCCGCCGCTGGCTATCACTGCCTCTCGTGGGAGCAAATTTCATGGTTAAACTCTGCACTCTGGCAGAGCTTCCTTTTATCTGTTCTGAACCTTGCAATATTCAGCTTCATTGTATGTGCACAAATTCTAGTGTTTTGAGATAGGGAGAATTCTTTTTCTTCTAGCCACTTTCTCCAACCGATGCACATTTTTTTTTTTTTTTACACTTCTTTCATTTCACCTCTTGCTACCATTTCCTCTAAACCAGGGGTGGCCAACTCCCAAGAGACTGTGATCTACTTACAGAGTTAGAAACTGACAGTGATCTACCCCCTTTTTTGGGGTTCAGGTCAAAGTTGTTGAGCTTTTTAGGGAGGAGGAAAGCCCTGTTTTTCGGGGGTGCAGGGCAAAAAAGAGCTTTTTTTAGGAGAGCCAAAGTTGTTGAGCTTCTTTGGGGGAGCCAGTGATCTACCAGAGACGTCCAGTGATCTACCGGTAGATCCCGATCTACCTGTTGGACGTGGCTGCTCTAAACTAAAAAGTCCCAAACACTGCACCCTTTCCTTTTGGGGGAAGGTCATCATTCCCCTTGACCTTGCTGGTTGCCCTTTTCTGAACCTTTTCAAACTCTTTGATCTTTTTGACCTGAAGTGACCAGAGCTGCTCCATGGACTTGCTTTCCTTTTCCAAGGCCCTGCACAAGCAGAACATCATCTTTGGATTTAGTTTCACCTTTTCACACAATGTGTGGTATCCGTCGCCTTTGTGAGCATTAAGACTCCTATAAGCAGAAGGCACCCCTGGGATTGAATGCAGCTTTCGTTTCCTCTGCTCTGTTAACTCTTGCCTACTTACCATAATTGCATTCTGCTCCGTGCCAATATGAATATTTTTCTCTCCAAAGGGGGAAAAAAAAAGAATGTTGCAGTTTAAATATGTATCTACCAGTGTTTCCTGGAAGGCCCCACTTTTTAAATTACATTGAAAACTTGACTGCGGAACTGTAATGAATGTAGTTGAGATAATAGTAGTTCGCCCCCCTGCCAAGGAGTTTATTATAGCGTGTCAAGTATAATGCTCTGTTTTCAGGTACTTTGATTAAGAGTAGGAAAGCCAAATTTATTTTAACGCAAACAACGGCTTTCTTCTGAATGGTTCATGGTGAATTTTAATTATTGCTTTCATGACAAAAGATGAGAAGTTTCAAGTTTTGACAGTGGGTAATATTTGAGACGTGGCAAGAGGCGAATGTATGTGGATAGCGCAGAGTTCACCAGGCACTGTGGTTTGGAATAACACTGTGTCTAACTTTACAGAAGGCAGTTCTCAGCAGGGCAGCCCTCTGTTTGAAGGAGGCATCTCTTTGAATGACTGTGTCTGTACTAAGACGGGTGTAAAGATAAAGAACAATGGTCTACCTGCCTCTCAATACCAGCTTCTAGGAAACAGGTGGGGAGAGTGTTGTTGCACTCAGATTCTGCATGTAGGCTTCCCATTAGGGCATCTAGCTAGCAACTGTGAAAACAGGATGCTGGACTAGATGGGCTGCTGGCCTGATCCAGCAAACATGCCCTTCGTAACCGTAAGATGGGATACTTGTAGGCACCTTGGAAGGTGTCCATCAGCAGATAAAACCTGGATAGCTGACTTGGGGGGGGGACAGTCACCTGTTCACAGTCTTTCCCTCTACAGTGAATTTTATTTAAATTACAGAAGGTGTTTCCAAATTAGCACCTGTACAAAATAAATTAGCATATGCAGATTTTATGCAAATCCATGCCCTCTTTTTATCTTTTGTGGTGATGCATTTACCTTCCCCTTTTTAATGCAGTTTGTAAATGGTCATCCTACATCATAGATATAAGATCACAAACCTTCACACTCCTTGATTATTAATCTAGAGCAGGGATGGTTAAATACCGGCCAACCAACAGGTTGTGTCACCTAAAATAACATTTTTTCCTGGCCTGGTATCTCTGCCATATCATAAGCCATGCGGCTAAAATGCCACACTCACTTTTACTGCCTCAGGGAGAGCAGTCAACGGTGTCCCTACCCCAAGTCAATGCTAGTTAAATGATTCCTTGCAACAGTGGCAGAATATCTCCCTTGTGCATCTCTCCCTCCTGAATAGGGAAAAATTGCAACAATAATAAATTAGATAACTCTTCTTCTGTTTCATGACACGCAGACTCAGCCGCCTAAAGAATTAGCGAAAACTAATATTTTATACAAAATGACTGCAAAACTGACATTGCTCCACCTGGTTTTGCCTCTGGCCGCACCCATGGCTGGCATTGGGCACCTGGCAGGTTGCCGAGAAGGCAATGAGACCTTCAGGCTGAAGAAGATTCCCCCCCTTGATCCTCCACCTCTTGGTTACCAGATATGCTGCTCTGTCTCGAAGAGTAGAGGAAAGAAGCTAATAATATGTCCATTGGAAGAGGAAGCTTCTCTGCTGCCGCTAAGCCATCTGTGTGGCTCACCTTTTGTCATAATTGTCCCGATGACAGAGTAACAAGGAGCAGATGGTTCTACTTACACAAACCCTCTGGAAACCAGATGGCCCAACCATCTGATATAACTAATGGCCACATTGTTAAGACGAGTTTTTATTAAAGTGGACTGTTACAGAGCTTCGACCTTAGCCAAACTTCTTTGTTTGTGTAGCTACTGTGCCTGCTACTGGATAGGTCAAAAAATGCACAAGAAACACCTGCCCATCAGGTAGATGCTGCCCAAAAATGCTGGCTGCAGGGATTTGCTTTGCCAAGGCGACAAGAAGAGACGCAATCCCAAATTCTAGTGGGGAAGGAGGGCAGAACTGACTATTGCTTTTGTGTTGGGCCAGTGCCAGGAGCTGGATGGTCTCTCCCTATTGGTTTGGGCTCCCTTCGTGATGGCTGATACTGGAGTCAATTGGAGGTGTGGCAGTGAGTAGGGTGGAGGAGGGCAGTGGCAACAATGGCAGCCAGCTCAGTGGTAGTCATGGAAGGGGAGGAGGTGGCAGTGGAGACAGCTGTTGCCTGAATCCCACCGATGAGTCAGGACTCATTGGGGGCAATGGCATGGGAGGGGGGACAGCAGGGGAGGGTTGACAAAGAAGGCCTGGCATGCCGGCTGAGAACATTCAGCAGTAGTGAGGGAGGAGCCATTTGCCAAGGGTGCAGTCCTGTTGGCTGAAGAAGAAGAGTTTGGATTTGATATCCCACTTTATCACTACCCAAAGAAGTCTCAAAGCGGCTACCATTCTCCTTTCCCTTCCTCCCCCACAACAAACACTCTGTGAGGTGAGTGGGGCTGAGAGACTTCAGAGAAGTGTGACTAGCCCAAGGTCACCCAGCAGCTGCATGTGGAGGAGCGGAGACCGAACCCGGTTCCCCAGATCATGAATCTACCGCTCTTAACCGCTACACCACACTGGCTCTCTGAAGAGGTCTGAAAGGACCTTGGGGTCTTAGTGGACAACCCAGTGTGTGGCAGCCATGAAAAAGGCAAAATCTATGAGAGGGATCATCAGGAAAGGAATTAAAAATGAAACAGCTCATATCCTAATGCCATTATCATCTATGCCGTTAGCTATCTATGGTGTGACCACATGTGGGATTCTGTATACACTTCTAGTTCCCTCACCTCGAAAATATATATTGGAAAAAAGATATTGGAAAAGGTTCAGAGAAGGGCAACCAAAATGATCAAGGGCATGCAGTGACTCCGCTATGAGGAATGGTTGCAGCATTTGGGACTCTTTAGTTTAGAGAAAAGACAAGTAAGAGGCAACATGATGGAAGTTTATAGAATTACACAGCTTTTAAATCTTCAGTTCAGGTTGCCTTCACATTTCTACAGCAATCTGCATTTTTAAAAAGAAAAAAAATCCCCATGAAAATTCATCAGAGTTTAGTACGAATTTATCCTAATATTGTAAATATATTTTTTAAGCAGCATTTTCTTTTTGCAAGAAATTTCCCCCCGTATAATGCATTTCTGTATGTTATCTTCAGCAATATATGCATTTTAAGGCACACTTTCCCCCATGTTGGGCAAAAGATTTCTGCATTGCAGGGAGTTGGAAATAATAATAATAATAATTTATTTATGGACTTCCCCAGCCATTCTGGCCTGTTTCCAACAAAATATTAAAATACAGTAACCCATCAAACATTAAAAGCTTCCCTAAACAGGGCTGTCTTCAGATGTCTTCTAAAAAAATAATAATTTTATTATTTAGATAATTGTCATGGTCCCTTCTAAATCTACAATTCTATGATTCTATAATTATACGCACTTTTTGGATAACTGCATCATGAGTGTTAGAGAAGTGCAAATTTCAAAGGATAGCTGGGTTTCAATGGGCATTTGGGTTGGAGAAGCATCTCTGAATACCAGTTGCTGGGAATCACAACTGGGGAGAGCGCTGGAATGCTTAGACCCTGCTTGTGGGCTTCTGATAATTATCTGGTTAGCCACCATGAGAACAGGATGCTGGACTGAATGGGCCATTGGCCCAACCCAGCAGTGTTCTTCTTATGATCTATGGGCGAGAGAGAAAAGCCACCACAAAGACATGTAGGCTTTTAATCCTTATCCTCTTCATGTTGCTTTTGTGGGTTTCCCTCCCCAATATGAAAGAAGAGAAAAGAAAATAACTTTTAAGCCATAAACTTACCAAGTGCAGACCTTTAATATTCAGGAAAGCGGAGAATATTCTCCACACATCTACTTTGGTAAATTGCAGAGATGAAACGGCACAGGCTCCCAATGTGGGTACTGCCAGCGACCACTTAATATCATCTTTAAAGAATAAAAAAGAATAAAATGAATTATTCATTGTCCCATAAAATAAAACAACCCAAGTGTTATTCATAGCACTTAAATACTTAGCTTCCATAATCTTTTCCGATATTCATGCTTCTTTTACTTATTAGTTAGGACGCGGGTGATATTACCCTAGATCTCTGGAGAAGTTAATTATGGGAGGGATTCACTCCCAGCCAAGCAGAGAAAAGGAATAAATACAAAGTTGCAGGGAGGCTTTGCAAGCGCCTTTCTCGAAAGGCTCTTTGGAACGAGAAAGGGTTGAAATTTCCTCTGTTTTGGTCTCCCAAAAGTATTTTTCACTCGGTGAAAATTAGAACCCCACCCCACCCCTCAACAGATTTTCAGTTGCTTTATTAGATGGGGGAGAAATTCCTTTTGGGGGGGCAGGAATGCCACTTACTTAACTGGGTTTCTTCAGTGAATGCAGCCAGCAGGAAGGGAAGAAGGGTTGCTTGAATCACATAACGGAGTCCTGGAAAAGAGGAGGGAAGCTGCACTTTGGAATGGAAGAAAGCCTGTGGGGGAAGGGGAAACCATGCTGCGATTCTAGAAGCACTTACATTGGAGTAAATTCCATTGCATTTAATGGGGCTTTATTCTGAACAGAAGCCATTTTTCTGATGGTGGTGGGCTCTCCTTCCTTGGAGGTTTTTAAAAAGAGGCTGGATTGCCATCTGTCAGGAATTCTTTAGCAATGATTCCTGTGCTCCCGGGGGGCTGAACTACATTATCCCTGGGGTCCCTTCAGTGGCGGACTTTGGGCTCTCAGATTTCAGTGGCACCCTGTGCGGCACTAATAATCGGTGTCCCTCACCTCTCACGCTCCATTCCACATCACTCTAGTGCCCAGTGTGGCTGAACTGGTCACAATACTCAAAAACCACCTCTGGTTCCTTCCAACTCCACAATTCTATGATTCACTAGGATGATTTTGATTTTGAAATGATTCACATATGAAATTCCCAGTACAGTGGTACCTCGGGTTAAGAACTTTGCTTCAGGATGACAACAGAAATTGTGCTCCGGCGGCGCAGCGGCAGCAGGTGGCCCCATTAGCTAAAGTGGTGCTTCAGGTTAAGAACAGTTTCAGGTTAAGAAAGGACCTCCGGAACGAATTAAGTACTTAACCTGAGGTACCACTGTAACTTCTTTCTGGTTGTTGTTGTTTGTAAGTGTCAGGAGGTGGTGGAGGGAAATCACATGATGGAATATCTTGTGTCGTTTGACCCTGAATGTTCATGTCCTACCACTGCTTCCTCCACCCTCCAACTTCCTTTCGGAAGCTGCCTTCTAACTCATTTAGGCCACTGATCTTGTAGACAAGATTAATTCTGTTCCGCGGCAAAAAATCTATCCCGTTGACAAAAAATTTAGCCTAAGTCCAGGAGTGCCCTGTGAAACAAAATGAATTGTATTAACTCCATAACATGCATCCCCTTCCGATGTGTATAGACGCTCTGTCAACAAGATGGATGCTCTCACCGTTTGCAAGTATCTGTGTGGATGAAATGCATAATAATGTAATTACTTTGCCGACGAAATGCTAACTTGCTTTAATCATTTTCTTCGCCGCATAATGTACGGTGATTTAGTGAGTCAAAGGAACAAATTGTTTTATGGTCATAATGCAGGAGCCCCCCCCCATTCTTCCTCCTTTTTCTTTGTAGAATGGAATTTGATGGGCAAATGATTTTTCAATTAAAATGTCTTTGCACAGACAAAATGGGCATGTTACTAACGCTTCCCGATAACATCATGCCCGGATGAGAACCTAAAGGGCTGTCGGATACATTAACTCGAATCCTCAGCTGAAAGAGCACTCGTATTAAAAATGTGATTTGTTTTAGTCAAATTTGTAGCTGCCATTCCTTCGCAGGCGAGGACGGCTTTTATGCAGCCCCATTGACCTAATAATCAAAATTAGAATCTACAATAAAATGATCGTCGGCGCCATTTAGCTTCTTCCTGATCCTTAATTGACGAGCTCTTATTATTCGTTAATAACTCCTTGCACTTGAGTAATTATTTTTCAGCTATCTGTACCCCATTATCTTTATTAAAGCAATTACAAAGCTCGTGAAGGCCAGCATAAATCATTGCAATATAGCTGTCTTTGATTGTGAGATAGTGATCGAGGGAGTCACAATACAACACTTGGTCTAAGGATTCCGATTCCTGTTCAGTCAGCTATATTACAGGAGTGATTAAATGTGTGTGTGTGTGTGTGTGTGTCTGTGTGTCTCTGTGTGTGTTTTGTATGCAAATTCCCCAGTAAAATGCATTTTGAATGTTATTTTCCCACTAATATATATGCATAAATATTCTTTCCGTACACATTACTTGGTTGGAGAACCATATTGCAAGATTCAGAAAAGTGCCCATTTCTGAAGGATTATTTTGCATATTATTTTGAGAAAGTGTGACTTTGGCCACTTCACCTTTAAATGTGAATTGAATCAGTTTTCAGCCCTTCGTCACATGCCTGTGTATGGCACATGCCCATTCAATCACAACCAAAACCAGCACCTCAGCAGAAAGTGTGGCTCCTAGCCATGCCACGAGCCCCATTCCCTTCCATTTTAGGAAAAAAAGAGTCCCCATCATCTCAGGTCAGTTGCTACTTCTCTGCACGAATGCGTAGCCTTTCCATCTGACCACCCAAGATCAACAGACGATTGTTCCCTCACCTACAAGCTGCTCATTTGCTTTGACCACTCTGGAGGCCTGAGGTACAAATGCCATCTGTCCAACTCCCCCCCCCCCGATGGCAATCATTCATAGATTCATTTATTGCCCAAGATATTCCAGATTGCATCCTCTACTCCAGCAACAGAACAAAGAAAGAATCAGAGCGTGGGATTATTCTTTTTTTGGGTGGGTGGGGGGAATGCTTCACAAGGCTCTCATTTTAGTTAAATTGTAAAGCCCTCTGGCTTTTGTCTGCATTGGCCACATTTTAGACCTCTGTGTTGGTGCATACAGGCTTGGCTTGTTCTAACAGCTGGTAGAGTTGAGCACCCTGAACCAGGGCAAATCTTTTTTCTCACCACGTACAGGCCCTTTGATGGCGACTGACCAGGAATGAGACCTTGAGGTCATAGTGGCTGGCTCAATGAAAAAGTTGACCCAGTGCGTGGCAGCTGCGAAAAAGGCAAATTCTATGCTGAGGATCATTAGGGAACAAAATAAAACTGGCAGTGTGCCACTGAGCATGAATTGCCATGAATTGCAATCGGAGAGAGTGCAGTTGTGCTCAGGTCTTTGCAGGTTTCAGGACCAGAAGAGTCATTGGCCTAGTCTAGCACAGCTCTTCTTATGTTCTTATGGAAAATGCTCATTGTGCCTACAGTCCTGGCTCCAATTCAGTGTTTTCCTAGACCCCATGAAAACACACTTCCCACTGAATTAGAAAAAGGAGTATAATTTACACACCCAGCAAACTTTGCGTGAGAATGCACCCATTCTTTGAATGAGTGGCACCTCTAGGTTTATTTACTTATCTATGGGACGCGGGTGGCGCTTTGGGTTAAACCACAGAGCCTAGGGCTTGCCGATCAGAAGGTCGGCGGTTTGAATCCCCGCAATGAGGTGAGCTCCCGTTGCTCGGTCTCTGCTCCTGGCAACCTAGCAGTTCGAAAGCATGCAGTAGATAAATAGGTGGGAAGGTAAACGGCGTTTCCGTGTGCTGCTCTGGTTCACCAGAAACAGCTTAGTCATGCTGGCCACATGACCTGAAAGCTGTACGCCGGCCCCCTGGGCCAGTAAAGCGAGATGAGCACCACAACCCCAGAGTCGTCTGCGACTGGACCTAACGGTCAGGGGTCCCTTTACCTTTACCTTAGCACTTTTAAGGTGGGCCTCACCTGCTATTGATCTCCCTGCCTTCTTCCAGTGCCAACTATCACTGGTTCATTGCAATCCCATCTTGAAAAGTCATCTCTGGTTTGGCCCTCTGTTGGTGAAATGGCTGAATGCTTGAATTGTACCCAATGCATGGCAGAGACAGTGACCTGGTCCCAGTGTAGGCTGAATGGAAGAAGAGTAATAAATCACACAGAGGCACAGATGCAAATAGGCAGCCTCTTCTGTGAGCTGTTACTTTGAACCAGGACTTATCAAACCTATTTGACAACGTATGCCAACTTATTTGTGCTGAGTGCCAATAAGTCATCAGAAGTTACTAGTCCTCAAATATGTACAAGCCCACACATACCAATATTACCCATAAGGACCCAGCTCATCATAGAATGAACCTTCTAGATTTCAGGAGTGCATATTCTGGACTTGTCCAATTTCCAATACCTGCTGTTTTGTCATGTGAAAAGGAATTCCTGTTTTCATAGCAGGTGAAATGTGGTGGAATCAGACGTTTGACTATTTTCCTGTATCAAAATCTCCTTGCCAATAGAAAACTAGCATGTCAAGGAGAGGTAGTTTCTTAACATGCTAGGTTTTGGGTTTTTTTTTTACATGCAGGGAGAGTTTTTGCATTTCAGCAAGTCCCACCCCCACTCCCTGCAGTCTGAAATGGCACAGGTCCATAAAAATGATCTGCACGTGTCAAGCAATTCCGAGAGGCAGTTCTAAACTGGGAAAAGCTGGGGGTTAGGGAGAAAGAATTCTGGGATGGGGCTTTATAACCCAGCTCCAGAAGAATCTCACAAGGGAACTGCCGGGAGATGGAAATTGTTGCTGTTTTGCCACACACAAACGCGGGGAGGTCTGTCAACGGTGCATTGAGTGCAATTTATTTACAGACACTTTGGGAGTAAATGGTACTCCTGGGGGTCTCCTCAGAGGTGTAGTTACCAGGCTACCTCAATTTCAACCCATCAATCTCCGAGCTCCATCATAGATCCAAATGCAGAAATCGAAGGCTTTTAGTACATCATGTGGCTGTGTGAAATTGCCTACAGTACGGTCCTTGAGGAACCCCAAATCCCCAGAATGGATTATGCACACTCTCCTACTGTAAACAGTTACTTCATCGGCAGCAGCTTCTGAATTCTAAAAAGGGTTTTTTTCTGGGAGCCAGCATTAATTGAGAGCCCCAGCAAAGGAGATGGCGGGCAGGGAAGAAGAGATCTGTGTGTTTTATTTGCAATCGCTAAACTGAGCCTACAGTTCAGGGTGGAGGCCTTTGAATACCAGTTGTGGGGGGTCGCAGGTGGGGAGAGGGCTCTCTTGCTCAGGTGTGGCTTGTGGGCTTCACGTCATGGGAATCTGGTTGTCCACTGTGAGAAAAGGATGCTGGACTGGATAGGTCACTGGTCTGATCCAGCAGCAGCTTAATGTTTCAAAAGTTCTTAATGTTAATTTCTGTCCCTTTGCATGTGGCAGGCAGGGTTTCCCTTTGCTCTCCACCTTCTAGTACTGGAGGTGGGGTAATCTACCAAAAGATGGCACACACACCTCTCTCTCTCTCCCACTGCCACCATCATTTCCCATTCTCCTTGCAATCCTCATGAGAAGAGGTGGAGGACTTCAGGATTCGCATCCCTGCCCTACAGTACATTTTTATTTCTTTCATATTTATTTGCTCACTTCCAGTTCTTATCTGTAAGCTGCCCTGAGCTCCACCAGGGTAAAAGGAGGGTGTGGAGTTTGCCTCCTAGGTGGGTCATAAGGAAAGGGTTAAATGAGTGTGAAGTGATTGGCCAGTGGGAACCCAAGGGAAGGAGTTAGAGTTGTTGGGAAGTCAGTTGGGAGTTGGAGAAGGAAGAGGGAGGATAAGTCTGTGGGTTGGTCGAGTCGTGTTGTGAGAGAGTGAGAGGAACTGTTAGGTGGAGTCAGATAGATAGTTGGGATAATCAGTTTGAAGTTGTTAGGAACGTATAGGTCAGTAAAAAAAACTAAGATTAAGAAACTTTCAAGAGAAATTAACTGAAACCATAAACTTGTTCATGCCTATCAAATAAACTTGATTATTTGTTAATGTTAACAACTGTCTGGACTCTGTGTACCCGAGAGAAACAGGTTGGTGGCAGCGGGAAAGCAATCACAGTGGTGGCACAGGGATCAATAGACCGTCAAACGTCCGGGGACCCTGTGTGATCGCCACAGAGGGGTATAAATAAATATAAGAATAAAAATGATGCAGGAGCAGACCCATCCATTTCATTCCTGCTCATTTGGCAACCCTGTCTTTCACGATCCAAGTGGACTATTACAATATCCTGGGCAATTATTGCTCCTATTTTTAATGTTTCAAAGATTCCTGTATGGCAAATGATCAGGACTGTTGGGCGTTGCAGCCCAGCAACTGCCGGAGGGCTGCAGGTTCCCCTTCCCTGCCGAAATAAATGCCGCGGGCAATGATTTAGAGGCTTAAAAAAGTACTGTTGAGGACGTGTCAGTATTTCCATTTTCTTTTTGGCTTTCCTTTTATGCCTTACAGATTACAGTTATTAAATTATAGCTGCTTCGCTGCCTTTTAATTAATAATTTTGTTTCCACTTTTTAATTTTCAACTGGAAGGGATTAGACAATGGGATTAGCTCCAGTTCGTGATTGTAGGCATAATACACTAAGCAGGTGTACCAAGCTGGCATGGGCTCTCACTTTCCGTTCTCGGAAGTGTACAGTCATCCTCAGGTCCTGCATTCGGAATCAGCATCTGTATCTGGGAAGAAAGGCAAACAAGGCATTTCTGGACATGTTAGCGGGGGGAATGCTGGTTACATACAGCCCAACTCTATACCTATATACTTTTGTAACTCGGAAGTAAGCACCACTTAGTTCAGTACATTGACTCCCAGCGAAGTGGTTAGAGCAAGTTTCTTACAGAATCATAGAATTATAGGGTTGTAAGTGACCACTAGAGTCATCTCGTCCAACTCTTGGCAATGCAGAAATCACAGCTGAAGAATCACTGACAGATGGCCATACAACCTCAGCTGTTTCCTTCTGCTTTGCTGCTTGCTGGGACGTTTTCCCCAGCTCTTTTGAACAGTTGCTGCAACTTAACAGTGTTGTTTTAAGCATTAAAAAAAAGCTATGGATTTCTCTCTATGCTCAGGCTCAGTTTTTTTAAAAATAAAAAAATAAAAAAATTGCAAACCGAGATTTAGAAGATTAACAAAAAGAGGTTACCTGCCACCATAGTTGGAGGCAGCTTGATGCCAGCTTCTGGAAGCTACAGGAAGGGGAACGGCTCTTGGGCTCAGGTTCTGCTTGTGGCATCTGGATGGCCATTGTGGGAACAGGATTATGGACTTGATGGGCCACTGGTTTGGGGCTGCAGTGCCATCTGCAGTGCAAAGATCAGAGTCACATCTAAACTGGATCCATCCAGTTTTGCCTGTGACCTCACCCACATTTGCTTCTAACCTCGCCCATATGGCCCCCAGAAGGTTCCCCAGATGAGAATGTGGTCCTGAGGCTGAGAAAGATTTTCCTTGCCTGACCTACAGCAAGAGAGACAGAGGGAGAGGCCTGGAGGGCCACATCTGCCCCCTGGGACTGAGGTTTCATGCATCCATGTGGTAGTCAGCCCTTTTTCTTCTTGTGCACTTGCAATATGGCATTGCAGCTGGGACTTCGACAAGAGCAGCGATTTGTCACAGCTTAGAGGGGAAAATGCATCATCTGTAAATCCTTAAGGTCTTGTCGTATTAGAAAGAATTTCAGTTGTATGATACGGTCAGAAAACATGCAGAATCGATGATGAAAAAATATAAATAAATAAGAACCAGCGGGTGGCCAGAATTGATATTGACAGCCTGACAATCCCATCTCACTCTCCCCAGCGGTGTCAGTTTATAACCCTGCAGGGACCTTGATGCATACCAATGTTTGAGCCTGTATTCTGATTGTTTTGATGCCTATTGTTTCTGAATATCTCATGGATCAAGTTTCTTTTCAGCAGAAGAGATGTGCAGGTCTCCATAGCTACAAGTCATGTTTTAGCTACAGGCCCCTTTAAAACACACACGCACACACACACACACACACACACACACACACACACTTGAGTTACTCCAAGAACAGAAGCCCAAATAATAATAGAATCATAGAATGGTAGAGTTGGAAGGAACCCCAAGGTTCATCTAGTCCAACCCCCTGCAATGCAGGAATCACAGCAAAAGAATTCCTGACAGATGTCCATCCAACCTTAATTTAGATTCTCCAATGAAGGAGAGTTCATCACCTTCCAAGGGAGTCCATTGCACTGTTGAAGAACTCTTAGCATCAGAAAGTTCTTTCCAAGGTTTAGTCAGAATCTCTTTTCATATAATTTGAATCTATTGGTTGGGATCCTACTGATGGAGAAAATAATTTCATAAACTGTATTGTTTTGATGATTACATTTTCCTTTGAGCCTATGGTTCCACTAAAAGGCCTGTCAACCTTTTACAGTACAGAACTAGTTGCTTTTAGGTACGGTTTGCAGTGAATGTTCATTCTGGAACACTGAAAAGAATAAATAGTTAGATTCTAGGGTGGCCATTGTATGCATGAAAAGAGAATCATCTAGGCATGGCAATTGTGATTAACCTGGAATTGTTTTGTAGATAGATGAAAGAAGATATTGGGAAGCATTTAATGAACAGGAAATTTTGTCAAAGTCTTAATAAAGAAAGACATTGATAAAAGATGATTATATGTAATCACATGATATTATTATAAGGGCTGAAGAGATAAATGATTTTGATTGGTTCAGGGTGATGGCATTGGGGTGCAACTGCTAAGGTTGCAGTAATCCTTTGAGTGAGTAAATAGAAGTCACATGTGTAAACTGATAGTGTAGAAGAAGCATTGCTTTGGATGTGGTTCTTTGCAGCCTTCTTGTTTTTGAGGCTGTCCCTATGCACCTTTGCATTTCTGTTCACTTGGAGCCTGCATCATTTTCTCAGGGGTTTCTTGAAGGGATACCTCCAGTCTAGGAGCCCCTTTTAAATTTCTCCAACACTTCCCTCTGGAGCAGCAGAAAACAGGCTTGCTCTACCTCCCATGTGACAGCCCTTCAGATATTTGAAGATGGCTCTCATGTCACTTCTCTTCTACAAGCTAAACATATCCAGCTCCCTCAGCCTTTCCATACAAGATTGAGTTTCCAGACCTTCAAGGACCATGGTTGTATGAAGAGATGGTGAGGTGCTGGAGTGGCAAAAGGTGGTTCATTTTTTTTCATTTTTCATTTTTTATTTGTATGCCGCCTTTCCACAGTTAAAAAAACAATGCTCAAGGCGACTTACAGCAGAACAAGATTTGCATAATTGTTGTTGTTGTTTAGTCATTTAGTCATGTCCGACTCTTTGACCCCATGGACCAGAGCACGCCAGGCACTCCTGTCTTCCACTGCCTCCCGCAGTTTGGTCAAACTCATGCTGGTTGCTTCGAGAACTCTATCCAACCATCTCGTCCTCTGTCGTCCCCTTCTCCTTGTGCCCTCCATCTTTCCCAACATCAGGGTCTTTCCCAGGAAGTCTTCTCTTCTCATGAGGAGGCCAAAGTATTGGAGCCTCAGCTTCACCATCTGTCCTTCCAGTGAGCACTCAGGGCTGATTTCCTTAAGAATGGAGAGGTTTGATCTTCTTGCAGTCCTTGGGACTCTCAAGAGTCTCCTCCAGCACCATAATTCAAAAGCATCAATTCTTCAGCGATCAGCCTTCTTTATGGTCCAGCTTTGACTTCCATACATCACTACTGGGAAAACCATAGCTTTTACTATACGCATAATTACAAAAGTCATAAACAATAAATAAACCACATAAAAAATACACAACCAAATGGGAAACAAAATCTAAAACTAAGAATGCAACATTAATATCACAGTTTAAAATGACATAGGTAAAAAATAACAGCAATTTAAACAAAAAAACAAAACAAAATGGAGCCCTCTCTGCCCAGCAGCAGCACCGGCAGCAGTCCTTTATAGAATCCATCAGGCCCCACCCTGGGCCAGGTGGTGAGTGGCAGGACTGGGGCCCTCAGGTGCTGAGCAGGGGAGTCCGCCCTGATTGGCTAGAGGATATGAAACGGTTGACGTACATTCCCTAGATATCAGAAGTGCTCTCACAGACTCTTTTGGACTCTGTACTGTAATGCATTACTGAATAAAACTGGGAATTTGTCATGAGCCTCTGTGTTGAACTCCCAAAGGGAATCTTCTCCCATAGATGTCAGAGGATCCAAAACCAATACAACGAGCCCATTTCTAAGAAACAAGACAGTCATCATCTCCTGTAACCGTGTTTACAATAAAGCGTCAGTGTCCTGAACTTCTCGAAGCACTTGTGAAAATCTGCCAGTGCAGTTCCATCAAGCCCAATTATTGTCGGTATAACTTTCTGATCCTTACTTTGTCTCTGCACTGGTACGAACAAGATTAATCCAACGGGGACAGGATTTTGCTAATAAGCAGGTTCTCAGAGCTTTGCATGTTTAATTGGGAACTCACCTGCAAGAGAAGCCGAGGGGAGATGCATTATTCATGGGCAACTCTAGGAAGTGCGTTGAGATGATGATTGCCTCCCTCCCTGCCCCATTTTGATTATTTGATTCTAATTGACAAAATTGCTTCTCTTTGGCCTTGCGTAGATAATCCACCCTCCACTCTTGCTGATAGCTAAAGACAGCCTTTGCCAACCTGACATCCTGCAGATATTTTGGATTACAGCTCCTATCAGCCCCAGCTACCACATGCTGTTTCAGGACTAATGGGCCTTGTTGTCCAAAACATTTGGAGGGTACCAAGTTTTGTGTAGGTTGGTTTAAGGGAAAAGCACACAATGCAAAAGAATAGAAGTGGCTCAAAGATGGAGGGGTGTGTGTCCCTGGGTGATGTGTCCTAAGTCACCTCCTGTGGCAGCCAGCCATCTCTGCCCCCACCCGCCTTCAGCAGTCCACGCACATAGGCTTGGCATTCCTTTCATCACTTACATGCCAGGTGGGTGGTTGAGCGCTACCTTTCTCCACATCTGCCAATTCTCTCCCCCTGCCCAGATATGCTTTAATTTTTTATTTGATTTTTTTACAAATAGCCTGCCTTTCTCCCAAGTTGGGGTTCATGTTGGGGAGCAGCTTGTGATATCCCTGAGGAGGGCAGGCAGGCCCCTTGAGCCTCTACTATAGCTACAACCTTGTATGTGCTTCTTACGCATCATGGAATTGGAAGCTACATTGAGGGTCATCTAGTTCAACCCCATGCAATGCAGGAATCACAGCTAAAGAAGCCCTGAGAGATGGCCATCCAGCCTCTGTTGAAATACTTCCAATGAAGGTGAGACCATCACCTTCTGAAGGAGTCCATTCCACTGTCAAGCATCCCTGGAAATGTCCAGCTACAAATCTATTGCTGTTGTGAAGCCACATCCTTGCTAGGATAATTCAGTTTCTGTTCTCATGATGTTCCTGGGGAAGTTGGGAAGAAGTGAATCAGCAAACATGACGGAAGGCTAATGCCATATTTCCGATACATTTCTCTGTTGCTGTTAATCCTCCCAGGATGTTTGCTATAGAATCATCTGCGCTGTGGCTTTTAATAAAGATAAAAGGAAGAGCAAACGAAATAGCCAAATGCTTATTACAGTTCGCCATAATAAATCAAAGTGCGATAAGATTGTGGTGACAGGCTGGCTGATAGTAAAACAAATTTCATGTGTGTATGTGTGTGTGTGCACCCCCCCCACTCATACACAGTGTATAGGGTCCTACACAAAAACAACTTGTGCGAACAATGCAACAATGGAAAGAAAAATCTGCTGTTGATAGGACGGAGGTGATATTTTCTGTCTCAGCTCTTTTCAGACATTTGCAGAGAGATCTTGAGATGAAGAATGAAATCAAGGAAGCATCCAAAAGAGGAGGTGTTGACATGATGGGTGACTTTGACTACCCTTACATAGACAGACAACTGGGAGCAGTGACCACAGTGCTATTAAATTAAATATATATGTAAATTAAATATACATGTAAATGGCCAATTAATAAGGCGGTGATGGCCAAAAGAAATTGTTCCCCATATGTGTGTATGGGGCAGGGGGATTTTTTGGCCTGCCTTGAATCCTAACATGCTGCCCAGATAGATTTTGGCAGTAGCCTGCAGCCTCTCTCCACCTTTTACAGGACTGTAGCAAATCACATTCATCATCTGGGAAGACTAAGGAGAAAATGGAGGCGGACTGGTGGAAACACCAAGACAACACAAAATATGTTTGCCTTTTGCTTTATTCAAGTCCTTGCCCACTCTGTAAAGGAGATAGCATTTTATTCATTTTAAGATCCCACCCCCTTGCTGTGATCAGGAGACATTCATCAAAGCAAGACATTCTTAATTACCTCCAGACAGATGGCAACACCTGTTTGTAGTTCTGTATGCAACCATGAAATGCCTTCCTATGTGTGGGGGTGCATGGGTGTTTTCTTAGGGCTTGGTAAACTGCTGCAACAATAACATGGCAATGTCTGGGGTGGAGAGGAAACCCCTACTGATGAAGCCACTAGTCCTCATCATTTGGGCTGGGGTACCCAGAAAGACTTTCATTTCTTGAAAAGGGGCTCATTTTCTTCCCAGCTAATCCATTAGTGTTTAATGATGTGCATGGTTCTCCCTTTCCTTTAATTTCAATGAGCATAGATGTATAGACCCCAAACTTAGGGCATGTGCGTAGGGAGAGTTTAAGCTCCTGGGTAAAAATGCAAAGTAAGAAATGACGACTGGCTCAAGGAAAGAAGCAAAGCTGTATTGAAAAGGGTAGCATGTCCTAACCAAAAAGAGGAAAAGATGACACACAGATCCCCCAAAAGAGCACAAGTTTGCATAACATTTGTATATTTCTCCATGTCATGCAGAATACACACACACACACACACACACACACACACACACAGTGGTACCTCAGGTTACATACGCTTCAGGTTACACACTCCACTAACCCAGAAATAGTGCTTCAGGTTAAGAACTTTGCTTCAGGATAAGAACAGAAATTGTGCTCCAGTGGTGTGGCAGCAGCAGGAGGCCCCATTAGCTAAAGTGGTCTTCAGGTTAAGAACAGACCTCCGGAACGAATTAAATACTTAACCTGAGGTACCACTGTGTGTGTGTGTGTGTGTGTGTGTGTGTGTGTGTGTATGTGTGTATATATGTGTATATATGTGTATGTGTGTATATATGTGTATATATGTATATAGAGAGAAATGTAAATCAACTCACCTAGTTGGGAAAACCATGCCTCTTCTGTGTGCTGCCTAAGGCCACACCGTGCACTTAAAGCACCATGATACCATTTTAAACAATCATGGTTTCCTCTAAAGAACCCTGAGAACTGTAGTTTATTAGTGGTTCTGAGGGTTGTTAGGAGATTCTCTGGAGCTCCACTTTTCTTCAGCAGCATTTTTTAAAAAAATCCTCATGCAAACTCAGCAGCATTTGCTGAGAATTTCTCCTAAAAAGACATTTTGGTACAGTGTTCTGACTAATATACACAACTTTTCAAGCAATTTCTGCATATTTTGTGTATTTAGGTGTACAATTCCTTGTAAGATACGCATTTTGGGACACATTGTTTGGTTGGAGAGCTGCATCAGAAAACCTGAAGAAGTGTGATTTCCAGAGAATAGCTGTGGGGTTGTTTTTTGCCAATTTTTTTTAAAAAAGATTTTCAATACAGTGGTACTTTGGGTTACATATGCTTCAGGTTACATATACTTCAGGTTACAGACTTTGCTAATCCAGAAATAGTACCTCAGGTTAAGAACTTTGCTTCAGGATGAGAACAGAAATCGTGCTCCGGTGGCGCGGCAGCAGCAGGAGGCCCCATTAGCTAAAGTGGTGCTCAGGTTAAGAACAGTTTCAGGTTAAGAACGGACCTCCGTAACGAATTAAGTACGTAACCAGAGGTACCACTGTATTTTAGTAATATGGTAAGAATAGCTGTGTTTCGATTGGAGCATTGGCTTTTGGAAAGTGTGAACGATGCGGTTTTCAATTTTTGTGTGCGACCGGTTCGTAAGAATAGCTGTGCTTTGATTTGTGTGTTGGTTTTGGAGTAGTGTGAACGAAGCAGTTGCTTATTAAAATTCAAACACATTTTTTCCCCATCCTCCTTTCCTCCCCATTCGGGTAGCCGAGGGTGGCATTGCTGTAATGATCCTAGGTCAAGGGCAATGGATATGGGCAATGGATATGATAGGGAAGCATAGGGAAGCGGCTAGGTTGGAAACTGCCCTAGAGAGCTTCGAAGACATTGCTACCATCGCTCCATACTTCTTTTGGTAAACAAATGATCAAATATTTATAGGCTTCATGTTGTGTGTGCGAAATAGGAGGGCTCTCCCTCCCTTCCTCCGCCCTGCTGCATGATATAATTGCAATTTGCAGATTCCAAAGCTTGAGAATTGGAATAAACATTGACCTGATTGCTTGTAAACAGCCAAAACAATTTTGATGCCAGAGAAAGCTGCAATTTTAAATGTAGACAATGGGGTGGGGGGTGGGATTGGTGTTGGAAATCTATACTTGTTACGCACATCACACAGCCCCGGTAACATGCCTCTTCCTTTTAAATTCAGCCTCACTTTACAGGTCTCTAGAAGATTAATAGCTGTTGCATCTGGATTCAGGCTGCGCTAGGTGGCAGGGGCTGGCTCGCCCAGCAACAGATGGAATGAATCACAGAGGCTAGTCAAATTCACTTCATAAGCCTAGTAATGGAGTGGGCTTTATAAAGATCTCTAGCGGCAGAGAGAACCTGTACCTCCACAGAGTCAATATCTGTCCCACATCTGCTTCGCATGGGCCTCTACGCTCCATTTACTCATGGCTGATATTTATTTATGTATTGCTGTTAATTTACAGATTTGCACTGCCATTCATGATAATTATTCATCACTTTTTGCATAAAAGTGTCTCAAAGCAACTTGCAATCTCCGGATAGAAATAACAGGAGACAGTGTGGTGCGGTGCTTAGAGTGTCAGACTAAGAGCTGGGAGACACCAGGGTTCAAATGTCCACTCAGCCATGTAGGTCACTGGGAGATCTGGGGCTAGTTGTCACCTCTCAGGCCAGCGTACCTCATAGGGGATTAAATGGGGGGGGGGAGAAGAACCACGTACACCACCTTGAGCTCATTGGAGAAAAAGGTGGAAAATAGATGCAATAAATAAATAAGTATGAAACATGAAAATGTAAGAACAAGAATAAAGCAGGAGCTTGAAATGCTGATCCATAAATATTTATAAAATTCAACTCCACCCCAAATCACTAAAAGGATGAGCACAAAAAGAGGCCACAGACACCTTTGAGCTCACACTCAAAATTAAGAGCCAAAGGCCAAATCAAATAAAAATGTTTTGTCCGCTGCCTGAAAATATAGAATGATGGTCCCAAGCATGCCTCCCTCGGGAAAGCGTTCCCGAAGCTACAATTCCCCAAGTGGCTTAATAATCAATCCGTCTTCCCAGGGAACTCTAGGAATTGTAGGCCTGTGAGGGGGTCTCCTAACATCTCTCAGCCCCCTTAGAAAACTGCAGCTCCTTGTATTCTTATGAAGAAGAAGCTGTGAGTGTTTAAAGTTGCATCATAGTGCTTTAAATAGGGTGTGAATGTGGCTTAAGTGATGTGTTCACAAATTAGGAGGGGATGCAGTGCTCCCCCTACCATCAGGGGTAATGATGTGGTTGCTTCAGGCAGCAGATTTTGGAGGCAGGCAGTGGCAATAAAATGTTGGGAGGACAGAGCTGCTGTGACGAGGGGCCCTTAACCCTTAAGCTACGGAGCTGCTCTGAAGAGCCATGGAGGCCACTGTCCCACCATGACCAGTGCTGAACTAAATTCCATTGCCAACCTGGTCAAGTGAGCGTCAGGTGGGGCACTATCTCAGGCAGCAGAACATCTTAGGCTGGCTGCTCCATCAGGTCTGCATGAGGACTTCTTCGTTCTGGTTGGCCCACAGACACGCAAGCCAGCTCCATGGAGCCACGTGCTTTGCAGTCACGCTCCTTTATTCCACGTTTACATACAAGAGAACCTTTCTCTAAAAATATCTCCAAACCAGGCTTCTGCTTTCTCCTTTCTCTCACCGCGCTAGTTAGACTCTTCCCTACCTCTGATGCCCTCTTAATGGCCTCTTTGTGTGAACTGAAATCTGGACTGTAATTATTCTATAACTTTTTCCATCTCTTTTCATAGTGAGCTAAATATCCTCAGGTCCAAGGCTGCTTGGCTATTAGGATAGAAAGTCTCTCTCTCTCACAACAACCCAAAACACATTTTGCACTGAGCACTGCAAGCAACCCCCAAAGCAGATTAACATTGATGTCTACGTGCGCAGGAGCGCCAATGGTCTAGACAGCTGTTACTTCAGTGCATGGAATCTTAAGAGATGGGCCTCAGTAAGGACTCCATCAAGTTGAAGAATTATTTTCCCCAGCCAAGGTTTTGCTTTTGCTTAATGGCATGCACCATACCGATGGAAGATAAGTGCTGTGTTCTTATAGGAAGGAACACAACAGGGAAGGGATTTCCTGAAAATGCTGGCATCAAACTTATCTACACAGAATTCTGCTCCCGCCCCCAAATTCCTATGTTGCGCCTTGACCTTGATTAGAAGTGAGCTTTTTTAAAAAAATGCTTCTCCGTAAAATAAGAGCAATTATTGAATATTATTTGTGTCATTATCCCTCATTAGCCACATATCCCTCAGCAACAATTCTCAGAGTGGTTTAACAGCCAATTCTTCTTCCCAGGGAAAGTATTGCTCTGTGATTGAAAAAGGAGTCTCCTAACAACTTTCAACACTCTTAACAAACTACAGCTCCCAGGATTCTTTCGGAGGAAGCCATGGCTATTTAAAGCAGTATCGTACCGCTTTAGATGTCTAGTATGAATGTGGCCCCAGTCATGCCCTTGTGGAGTCAGAAATGTCTTTTTGTTTTAATGCTGCCATGGTCGTTGCCCTTATTTGAACTTCGTCTGAGAGGGAAAGGAAGACCTGGACTCTGAGAGCCAGTGTGGTGTAGTGGTTAAGAGGGATAGACTTGTAATCTGGGGAACTGGGTTTGCGTCCCCGCTCCTCCACATGCAGCTGCTGGGTGACCTTGGGCTAGTCACACTTCTCTGAAGTCTCTCAGCCCCACTCACCTCACAGAGTGTTTGTTGTGGGGGAGGAAGGGAAAGGAGAATGTTAGCCGCTTTGAGACTCCTTCGGGTAGTGATAAAGCGGGATATCAAATCCAAACTCTTCTTCTTCTTCTGAGAATTGTTGCTGTACTCTTTGCCCCCTGCTTCTGGGGTGGGATGTAACCAAAAACAAAAGTGGGGGAATAAAATATTGATGTGCTGTGCCTTTTCTCCCACTTTGCACCAAGGTAGCTCTGGAAGGGGAAGAAATGGAGGCAATGAGAGATTTTACTTTCTTGGGCTCCATGATCACTGCAGATGGTGACAGCAGCCACGAAATTAAAAGACGCCTGCTTCTTGGGAGAAAGGCGATGACAAACCTAGAAAGCATCTTAAAAAGCAGAGACGTCACCTTGCCAACAAAGGTCTGTATAGTTAAAGCCATGGTTTTCCCAGTAGTGATGTATGGAAGTGAGAGCTGGACGCTAAAGAAGGCTGAGCGCCGAAGAATTGATGCTTTTGAATTATGGTGCTGGAGGAGACTCTTGAGAGTCCCATGGACTGCAAGAAGATCAAACCTATCCATTCTTAAGGAAATCAGTCCTGAGAGCTCACTGGAAGGACAGATTGTGAAGCTAAGGCTCCAAGACTTTGGCCACCTCATGAGAAGAGAAGACTCCCTGGAAAAGACCCTGATGTTGGGAAAGATTGAGGGCACAAGGAGAAGGGGACGACAGAGGACAAGATGGTTGGACAGTGTTCTCGAAGCTACCAGCATGAATTTGACCAAACTGCGGGAGGCAGTGGAAGACAGGAGGGCCTGGCATGCTCTGGTCCATGGGGTCACGAAGAGTCGGACATGACTAAATGACTAAACAAAGCTCTGTGTGGCGTAGCCTCTTTTCTCTTCACAACAACCCTGTGAAGTAGGTTTTAGGCAGAGGAAGAGAGGGGAAAGAGAGCTGTGTGTGTGTGTCTCAAATCCCTGCTTACTGCTACAGCATGCTGACTGCTACAGGACACTGCCTCTCATGAACACACACTTGCAAATGATAACAGCATGAGCTCGTACTATTAAAGAGCAGCAATTTAGGCCCCAGGAGTGGGCAATTGCTCCTTCTCTTGACATGGGCATTTTCAAAATCTGCCTAGTAGATTCTCAGTTGCGATCGGAGATAATCCAGCTACAGGCCATAAACCATGGCCAGCACTTCTGCGCAATTATTTCCCATCTATAGTGCCGTGACGGCGGGGAGAAAAGGCTATAGAGACACTCTGAATGGACTTTTAATTGCAAGAATCCTTTACAGCTATTTCTCTTCTCTGATATACATCTGACATTTAAACAGTGACTTATTTCTCGCGGGTGACCATGCAGAAAGGTCATTGTCAATATCCGTAGGAGACCGTGGTATTGGTCGGTATGCTAATATTAGTGCGGTGGGAAACAGACTCTGCTGAAAGATGAGCAGGCTTAGCGCCAGCACCCGACATGACTGGGCAATTGCTGGGACACCTAGGCTCCAGGAGGGGACCACTGGAGCAAATTCCTTTGGGGTTCTCATCATTTAGAAATGTTTACTGGCTGCCTTTATGACTCAAGTTCACTCGGTATGGCTTGCAGAGCAATACATGTAGTACAGACGTAAGAATAATGCAACAACACAT
Organism: Podarcis filfolensis; assembly: GCF_964270895.1. Lineage (NCBI taxonomy): Eukaryota > Metazoa > Chordata > Lepidosauria > Squamata > Lacertidae > Podarcis > Podarcis filfolensis. Next base: position 31,922,548 of record NC_139611.1, on the reverse strand, counting down.
CATAAAAACAGACAATATGCCACAGCATTAATAAAAGCCAGCAGTCATAAAATATATACCCAGCCCCAAAGAGTGTTTTCAGGTCCATCAGCCACAAAGGGGCTTATGCTAAGAGCATCCAATATTAAAAATGGGTAAGTTACTGAAAAAGTGGATCTTCAGAAGAACTAGAGCTGTGGGGGAGGGGGAGGAGCCTGTGGTTTTCCATATGTTGCCTGGCTGTTTGTTTGACCCAAAACAGTGTTGACCACCAAGAGGATTTTGCCAACATACCAAAAGAAGATGCAGAATTGCAGAGAGAAAAAGGTTATGTGTATTAAACAGAACATATGTGAATACTGAATATTTATTCAATGTGTCAACATAGAGAATCTGCAAACCGAAATAAAATTGTTGTTGTTGTTTAGTCGTTTAGTCATTTAGTCGTGTCCGACTCTTCGTGACCCCATGGACCAGAGCACGCCAGGCACTCCTGTCTTCCACTGCCTCCCGCAGTTTGGTCAAACTCATGCTGGTAGCTTCGAGAACACGAAATAAAATTAGCCAGATCAAAATATAGGCTGGGCAGGAAAATTCCCTCAGACAGGAAGGACTAGGTCACTCTCCTTTCCTGAGCATGTTTAGAGGCAACACCTGTAGCCTTGGAGCAAAGGATTGGGAGGAATACATCCCAGACCCTCCAGGTGTCCCTATTTTCCAGGAACAGTCCCGGATTTACAAAAGCCATCCCAGTTTCTGGGATCCCAGAACGTACTACTTTTCCTTAGGATGTCCTTATTTTCATCATGTTGGAGGGTATGAAGTTATCCGACCCCTGAGCCATCTGAAGGCAGCTTTGTATTGGGAAAGTTGTTATGTTTGATATTTTACTATGTTTTTATATTTGTTGGAAGCTACCCAGAATGGCTGGGGCAGACCAATCAGATGGGTGGGGCATAAATAGTAAAATTATTATTATGGACTTCTTGTTGTTGTTTAGTCGTTTAGTCGTGTCTTCTCTTCTCTTCTCATGAGGTGGCCAAAGTATTGGAGCCTCAGCCTCAGGATCTGTCCTTCCAGTGAGCACTCAGGGCTGATTTCCTTCAGAATGGATAGGTTTGATCTTCTTCAAATTCCCACTTGGGGCCCAAAATGGGTAACAACAAAAGCTCATACTGCATAGGGAGTGAGGGCACTCTGAAGAGAAGACTGGAATATTTGAGGATAAGCAAAACTTTTTTAAAAAACAAATGAACACTGTTCCTCTCACCACCTCAATTGACCCACACCTTCACGTGGGTCACCACATGACCCTCCCCAGGGAGATATTATATGAATCTCCTTTCCCAGGGGAATCAGGCTGTGGCAAGTTCACCCCTGCCCAAGTGAGGGATGGGTTTCTTTTTTAAAAAAATCTAAATTATCTGGGGAATGGTACAATTTTATTCCTCTGCAGTTCTGAAAAATGATAGGTTTTGACTGGGTTGTCTTGATTTTTGTGATTTGTAATGTAGTAGCTATTAACTACAAACAAAATCTGACTGACTTTACAAAATAAATAAGCTGGAAACAGATACAGAACTATGTCACACTGAATTTCTGCCTTCAAAGAAAAGAGGATATGAGAAAACCCAAAAATGACAGAGTCAACCATCACAATGAGGACAATGAGGAAATGTCACTCAAGGGAAGAAAAAAAAAAAAGCATTCAACGAACGTAAAGGGCACCAAACTACCTTGCAACAATGCAGAGAGCAGGCAAGGTGATCATGTTTTGTTAGCAATTTCTTCAGTGGTACAGAGGCCACACTTATTCCCTGTTATCTGGTATATATGAACCCAGTGAAGCTTTCTTCTGAATAGACACATCTGCAATCTATATCTATATTTTGCAATGGGTTCTGTCTGTGTGCCTGTCTGTTACTGAAGCCGTTTGCAGATGCCGTAAGAATTGCTGACAAGTACACTGGTGCCTTTGGGCACTCTGTTGGTAACCCAGGGTTTAGGCTCTAAGGGACGCAGGTGGCGCTGTGGGTTAAACCACAGAGCCTAGGACTTGCCGATCAGAAGGTCGGCGGTTCGAATCCCTGCGACGGGGTGAGCTCCCGTTGCTCGGTCCCGGCTCCTGCCAACCTAGCAGTTCGAAAGCAAAAAGTGCAAGTAGATAAATAGGTACCACTCCAGTGGGAAGGTAAACGGTGTTTCCGTGTGCTCCTCTGGTTCACCAGAAGCGGCTTAGTCATGCTGGCCACATGACCCGGAAGCTGTACGCCGGCCAATAAAGCGAGATGAGTGCCGCAACCCCAGAGTCGGCCACGACTGGACCTAATGGTCAGGGGTCCCTTTACCTTTACCTTTACCTTTACCTTTACCTTTACCTTTACCTTTACACTGGTGCCTTTGGGCACTCTGTTGGTAACCCAGGGTTTAGGCTCTTTGTCTCGGGGTTGCAGAGACTGTGTTTCTTGATGAGTTGGATTTTGCCAAGCCTCTCTGCACTGAAAGTCAAACTCAACAGGAGGACTGGCATAAGAACATAAGAGGAACCTGCTGGATGATGCCAATGGCCCATCTAGTTCAGCATCCTGTTCTCACAGTGGCCAACCGGATGCCTGTAGCAAACTTGCATGTGGGATCTGAGCACAACAGGACCCTTCCCTCCATTGGCTTCCATCAACTGGTATTCAGAAGCATTGCTGGAGGCAGAGCACAGCCATCATGGCAGGTAGCCATTGAAAGCCTTCTCCTTCATGAATTTGACCAATCCACCAGTTAAGTAGGTATTGGGTGAGGAATAGGATGGATGCCTTGCCATCTAGCCCGTATTTGTGTGTAAAAGCAGAGAGAGATGACTCCCAGCGCTGACATCTATTAAATGCTGTTCACGTCAAAGCCAGCCCAGAATGAACACGACTCAAGAGCCATTGGCATCCAAAAACAGAGAGAAAGAGAGAGAGAAAAGAGGAGCAGAGAGAAAGAAATATTGATTGAAATAAAGCGCACTGTGAGTTCCAGCATCCGTGTTCAATACTTATTATATGGCTCCATAGTCTGCAGCAAAGCCTCGGAGGCTTGGCGAATTCGGCAAAGCAGTTACAGAAATGTCAAATCACGATCTTTCCTTGATGAACACTTGTCTGTCTGATTCCCCCATTTAGAGTTTGACTAAAGGGAAATAATAGCCGCAAATGGAAATGATATTGAAATCTCGCTTCCCTAGTCAATGCCTCATGTGTACACTTGAAGGTCTGGGAGTGGATTTTCTCGATGCGTTTCCAAATGACGTTGACAGTTAATCTTTATAATTATTATAATGATGATTCCAACACACATACACCCCGCACAGCAGCAGCAGCAGCACATGGATGCTTTGCTGAATAGCGTAAGCAAAAAGCAAAACAAAACTGCAGAACAAAAAAGGAACAGGTCTCTGCTCCAGGGAACTTACAATCAAAGGTTCAACACTGGGGGAAGCAAGAAGGGACAAGAAGGGAACAGAAGTGTGACAGGGAAGGGACAGTAGCTCAGTTGTAGAGCACATGCTGTGTTGTTAGGAGGTCCTAAGGTTGATTCCTGTTAAAAGGATCCAGTTGCCAGTGTTGCCAAAGATCCACCTTGGCTTAAGGCCCAGAAAGCTGCTGCCTGCCAAAGCACACAACACTGGGATATATGCAGGCAAGCAAACTATATTTATTTTGGAGGTTTATATCCCACCTTTCCAGTGTATTTGCATTGTTCAATCACCCAGTGAGCTTCATGGCTGAGTGAGAATTTGAACCTAGAGCAGTGGCGGTGTGTGTGTGTGTGTGTGTGTGAGTCTTTAGCTTATTTCCAAGGCATTTGCTTTAAAAACAAAGTGGTGGTGTGTGTGTGTGTGTAGTAATTTGAACTGCATCAATAATATTGCTATGGTGATCATCTGTGGTAGGTCTGGTGGCCACTAGGACTGGTGGGTTGAAGTCAGGGAGACCAGAACCAGAACCAATGGCAGCCACAGCCACCTCCGATTGGTTGCAACTCGGTATGCTGGCTGAGGATGAACTGAGGTGCCCCATCTGCCTACATGGATCAACTTTTACTGGTTGCAATGAAGTGCAGCCATGCTTGAACTGTGAGGAGGATGTTGTAATTGACCATGAGTCTATGCAAGCACACAAACTCTATGGAAGGCTTTTTTTTTTTTTTGCTTCCAAGGCCCTGGTGAAATCCAAAATCGCTCCCTCGTAACCGCCTCTGAATAAAAAAGCACTTTGCCTGGTTTTGTTTTCCCTCCCTTTGCAGACATTCTCTCTGAAACAAAAGGCTTCTTAAAGGCAAAATGGCAAAATATTCAAATGAGTTCTAAATTTGTCTTTGTTAATATGTATGACATACCGGGTAGGTAATGAATTTCAAGTTGTTATTCCTAGGAAAACGTTCAAATAATTAATATCCCCACTGGTGTACATAAATACATATTCATAACTATCAAGTCCTGTTGGACTGATTTTGTTGTTGTTGTCCTCGCTATTGAATACTTATTATTATTTTATTCTTATTTTTTTACAGCTTGCTTCTCGGTGTCTTCCTTTTCGCAGCCTCCGGTTTCTGAAGCGCCGGTTGGAAGACAGCTAGGTCATTCCCAAGGTCAAATGGTAAACGCACCCGGGCTAAAAATATTTCCTAAATGGCATCTAAATGCAAATAGGTTCTGAAACAAAAATATCATCCTAGTCACCTTCGGCTGGGTTATAGCAAGATATATCATATGGGGTTACCATCTGCGGGAAGAGAACAGAACGGGTGACGTGGAGGCCGAGGGCAAGCCTGACCCCCGAGCCCTGTGACTCAGACAATGGCACACAAATCCTCTCCGTTTCAAAGGAATTCAGGGACTGGAAATAATTTCGGTGCTTTTGACTTTGAGAATAAGTGTCTGCGTTCCCGAAAAAAATCAACTCAGACCGGCGTGAAGACAAAACTCGTCTTCTAATTCCCGGGTTAAGTTGCCACCTGCTTATCACTTGTATGGGGTTTTAGGGATGCTTCTGCAACTGGTCACAGGTTGCTGTGGGCTCTTGGGCAGAGGACAAGACCAAGGGAACCATTTTTTGCAGCACAAGGGATACATTTTCTTCTGGGCAGCTTCCCGGAGGTCTGTATGTCAGTGGTGGGTGGCTCACAAGGCATCCTTGCTGAAGATGTGCTGCTTTGGCAGAGTTCTTTCCTTGTAACCTCATCATCTTCTATCAGGCCAGTGTGAGGCTCTGGGTGTTCTGTAGCAACACAACCCATAGCATTGCACTGGAACTGATGTCGGTATGTTTCATTATGAGACTTTTCTTTTTAATTCCAGATCCACTGAAGGATTGGGGGTGGGTGGGCATGTACACAACCTGATTATTTTAAGTTAAGTAGCTGGATCATTTGTCTCCCTTGCATTGCTTTAAAATCTGTGACTTCATCTATGCCTAAAGAGATATTGCTGAGACTTTTTTCCGTTATTCTTGGGAGACCGAAAACCATTTCGCCAGGTAAAACAGTACAAACACACACGGATTGTTTTGATAGTATTGCAGATAATATGAGAGGAGGGGAAAAAATTAAGAAGAGATGAAGCCATAACATTTAAAAGACTGGATGAAGTCTGAGTGATTGCCTACAGAAATACTCTTCAGATGTGCATCTCTCAATTTATTAAAACTGGAGGAAAGTTCTTCTTCTTCTTTTTTTCCGCCTAAACAGCCTGACAAAACAGTTTGAAATGGGAAGAAAATAAAAACTTGAGTTATCTTCAGACAGGTGGGAAACTTCATTATGCACAGACTCTTACATTTGCATACATTTGTATACGGCATGCCTACCACTGAGCTCCTTGTAACGTTTGCCATTACCTTAAAGAAGGAAGCAAAAGGGAGATGAACGGGGGAGGCGGGGGGGGGGAGGCGATTAGTTTTACATGCTGCAACATATTTTGCCTGTCGCGCCAATACTTACATTCCCGTCTCTTCTTGACACTTTGTCTTATTAACAGATCCATTTCTCTTGTTAATTCCCCCTTGGATTGGCAGATGATCGGCAGATGGATATGTTCTGCAGAAAGGTTGCCTTTGTCCCACTTTGGTATTCTCTGCAATATCTGCATGTTAAGAACACTTCCCAGGGGAGGGGGGGAAAATGTCTTACTTTATGGTCTTTGCACACTGAGACTCTTGCGCAGATCTTGCTTCTCAGGGAGTGTGCCCTTGGGATGCTTTCATCTTCCCAGTGGAGGTTGGTTCATGGGGGGGGGGGGGCAAACAGAGCACAGACTCTTCAACCTCAGGCTGCCCCCGAACAGCTCCCACCTGCCTGCCTTTCGTGTGCAGGCACCTGAGGGTGCAGCTCTGTAGATTGTTGGCTCTAGCTCCACCTAATGTTTGTCTCCCTGCCTCCCAGCTTATCACTCCTAATGGGAACCAGCCACCACTGCATGTTTTGTGGGAGGTGGCTCAGCAAATGAACTCTCTGGGCTGATTTTATGCATCTTGTGACACAGGGAAGAGGAATTTACAACCCTCCTGATGTTGCTGGACTCCAATCCCAACACCCATTACCATTGGGGTAGATGGGAGTTGCAGTCCAACATCTGGGAGCTGTTTCAATAATTTTAGATGATGGCGTTTATGGCCATCCATGGTGTGTTTGTGTGTGTATGAAAATCAATCACCCCTCAAAAAAATGATCAGAACAGGGTGGATTTGGGTGAAATTTTTGAGGTCAGGATGGGGCTGTGGCTTAGATTTTAGAAACTAGAAAAAGGAAAAGTCAACATAGACCAGATGCCCTGTGCAGCTTACTAATTTAATGCTGCGAAGTGCCTGAGGGGTGTAGGTATTCTTCCTTTTAACTCCCTACCCCCGATATATAAAGCTTCATCCTACTCTCTAGTATTTTGCAGAGTCTCAAAATGCTGCATTTCCTGAAATGTGATTTTCTGGGTTAACAGAGTTGCAAACAGCTCCCCCCCTGAAGCAATTAACATGGAAATAAGTGCTGGATTTCCAGTCGTGTGAAAGAGCGAACATAATGCAGACGTTATCAGGTACATCAGGGAAACAGAATGAACAGCTGTGCAAATGCAGCCTTGCTTCAACGTGCGTTAAGTCAACCTGGCTGCATTTGGGGAGCCTCCTGTTCTCCCAGTTGAGTCAGGCCCTTGACTTCTGCCCCAAAGTCCTGCCTGACATTGTTGCTTGGCCTTAGGCTAACCTAGACCGTTCTGCCTCTGCGCCACTTGATTTTCTTTCTTTCCATTGATTAATCCCGAAAAAGCTTTATAACTTTAAAAGGGTTTAGAAAAAGAAAAGAATTTGGGGAAATAAGAGATGTTTAAATTATATGCATTTGAGAGTTTCAGTCTATCAGCAAGGCGGTAAGAAGCGATAGCGAAAGCAATAGCCAGCGAATCTGACAGCTCCCGAAATGGTGGGGTGATGACATATAACTAGGGGAGGGAATCAGTTTTTAAGAGTGCAGTAAAGCAGCAAATTTGAAAACCACTGAATTACAATGAGTATAATCCACGCTGTGCAATCTTAAATATATCTGTAATACTCAGTTCTGACATCCCTGCTCCAAGTTCTATATTAGGGACTCTATACTGGCTCAGAAATATCGGAACTCAAAACTCACAGTTTGTGGTATAACATCCCACAACACACACACACAAAAGGGGAAACACAGCAGAACAATGGATTGTTGAGCAAACTCATCATTTCTGGGCCTTCCACTCTGATTTTGGTTCATCAGTACCAAGGCATGTGGCAACGCTCTCAGTAGCTAAAGGAATAAAATAATCATGACTGCTTAACAATTTTTGGAAGGAAATGGAAGTTCATGTATTTGGACTGAATGTGTCGCTGGAAGCTAATTCAAAAGGGAAGGGTTTTGGGAGAAAGGGTATGAACTTAACTGTGGTTAGAAATAGTAATGAGAAAGTTCATGTTTCACAGCAATTTGATGTAGCAGTAATATCAGGGCGTATGTGCAACCTAATTCAGACAGGAAAACAACAATCAACCCATCAGTTAAAACAGTCAAAGACATCTGCTGGTGACTGCCCACTTAGTCATTGTGCCAGGGTGGAAGAACCCCTTATCATATTCAAAGATGAACTGGCTGTGGGTCTGTGAGGAGAACCACTGGACTTTGCTAAAGGAGTGGTGGATCTTTGTAAGCCATTTGTCATCAAAGACACTGGATCAGCAGATCCCTTTGAAATATTATTTTGTTTGTAAATGTTTATGACTCGCGGTTAACAGGTTTTCCCCTCCCCCACTTTGAATTTTACATTACAATGGTACCTCTGGTTACGAACGCTTCTGATTATGAACGCTTCAGGTTACAAACTCTGCTAACCCGGAAGTAGGTCTCCTGGTTGCGAACTTTGCCCCAGGATGCAGGATGCAAACGGAAATCGCGTGCCAGAGGCATGCATGCAGCAGGAAGCCCCATTAGTGAAAGCGCACCTCAGGTTAAGAACCGTATCAGCTTAAGAATGGACCTCTGGAACGAATTAAGTTCGTAACGTGAGGTACCACTGTATTAATATTGTATATTAAGTTATTGATCTTTGTATTTTATGTTATTGATTTATGTGTGACTCTCTCTCAGTGGTTAACACCAACATTTATTTGTTTATATTCTTGCTCATCTTAATTCTTAGGTTTATATGATGAACATGAGATTTGTCATTTTTTAAGTTCGGGGGGAGGGGGGAACAGTTAAAGACAACAATTTAAAAACATGTGAAAAAGAATTGAGATCAGCAATAAACTAAAAACACGTTTAAAACTCACATCAGCATTCTACATATCTGGGTATTGAAACAGGAGACTCAGGCCAAGAGACCACCTAGAGGAATGATGCTGAGAGCTTTATCACCAGTGAAATGCAGGTTACCTGACCGTTTAGTACAGCAGCCATCTCTGCTGGGAGGGGGGGAGAAAACTACTGACAAGCTTGAGAAAGGACAGTTTCTCCATTGTGCCAGTTTTACTTGAAACCTTTTGGGATTTATATTCCGTCTTTGAGACTGTCGATCAAAAGCAGTCTTCTTTGTGGAGGCATCGTCCTATCCAATCATTAACAAGCACTTTGACTGACAGAAGAAGTTTGTTGGGTATGGATTAGGCATCATATCTGCACATGACAAAGTTTGCCCATTGGCAGGTCATAAATGAAAGAATTCGTCCATCAATAGACAACACAGGTTTGGTGTTTTGTTTTTTTTTAAGAAAGAGATCACTTGGCATTTTCATGTGGAGTTTGGAATTGATTTCTTCCTTCTGTGTTTGATTTACTCATCCAAAGGAGCAGGGAGGGAACCCTGGGGAAACATAACATTGTAAAGATAAAAAAAGATCTGAAGGTCATTTAGTCCAATCCCTATGAATGAGCCGGGGCTGTTGATCACTAGCTTGCCATTTTGACAGGTGGAGTGTGAATGGGAGGGGGAAGTTCTATATATTACAGAGACGATGATGATTAATTACCTGCCTTTCATCCTAAGGTCCCAGTTTGGGTTACAGCATTAAAACATAATACTAAAAACAATTTAAAACAACTTGCAATCTCAAAATAAGGCGAGTCCTTAAAAGCACATGAAGGTGCCAGGCACACCTTTGTGGGGAGGGAGTTCCATAGCTTAGGGGCTACCACAGAGAAGGCCCTCTCCTGGGCTGCCACCCCCTGAGTCTCTGAGGGTGGAGGGAGTACCAAGAGGGCCGCCTCTGCCAACCTTAGCATCCAACTGGGTGTTTAGGGATGATCTTTCAGGTATTTGGGACCCGAGCCATTTAGGGCTTTAAACATCTTGAATTGGGCTTGGAAATGAACTGGCAACCAGTGCAGCTGTTTCAAAACAGTGGTTATCTAAATACAATCTCAGCCAGTAATCTGGCTGTTGCATTTTGGATCAACTGAAGTTTCCTAGTTGTCTTCAAGGGCAGCCCTACACAGAGCACATTGCAACAATCCAGTCTGGAAGTTTACAAGAGCATAGAGTTCATGGAGATGCCGTGGGGTCCCGGTCAATGGGGAGGGGGATTGTTGCATCACCCACTGTTAGGTTCTTGGTGAGTCTTGCACCCATTATAAACTGCACAACCTTTCCCTTGTAGCAGTGAATGGGAGAAAGGTACGGAGAAAGTAAAAGTGTGTGTGCTTGATGGAGACTCTTGTTAATGATTGACAAGTTCAGCCTTCTCTGGAATGAACTTCTTATTTCCTCTGTAGTGTGGAGCAGGCTTTGCATTCTCATCCTGGCTGTGTCTGCCACAGCAGCCTATAGTGTTGACCCAGGGGTAGGACTCCCCCTATTTATGCAAATATATTACTATTTATTTTTTAAAAAATCAGAATGCTTTGCAACCGTTAAACATAATACAGTACAAACTACATGAAAAATTTAAAATCAGAAATCAGCTAGCTATTATGGACAGGTGTATTCTTAATTGCCTGCATAAGTCTGACAGAAGAGAAGAGGTTTGAGAAAGCATTTAAAAGTTGAAGCGGAAGGTGTCTGCAGAACCTTCTTTGGCAGAGTATCATACAAGACTGGGCCGATGCCATCCATAATGCACAGCTTAGGCTTGGGCAGTGAAACAGAGAGCTAAAAATATGTTCAAAATGCATCACCATCAAAATTTTATTGGTCAACCAAATGCAAGTCAAAACAAAACAAAAACCCTACAAACTATTTTTTTTAAAGCAGCCAAACCAGGATAATAAACACAGCATGACAGGGCACATATTATACCTAAAACATACATAGACAAGTGGCACATATCTCAGATTGTAAGGCTAGTCTCATAAACCTTCTGGGTTGGGGACATTTTTACAGCAAACCTAGCTGTGTTGAAAGTAATAGATTTACCCATGCTAGACTTTAGGTGCTTAATTTTGTTGATGTCACCAAGAGTGGCAATTGGCTCTAAGAACGTCTTCAAATATTTTGCCCTTGGAATTTCTTTTTTTTTTTTTTTATAATATATTTATTAAAGTTTTCAAATAAAGCATATATTAGATAAGCACTTATCATTGTCCATTTAACATCTCTCAATTGTTACATGGGACTCCCCCGCACCTCCCGCATACACTTACATCATTATTAAATTAGTTTCAAACAAATTATCATTTAATTCATCTTAATTAATAATCTTAATTTGGTTTGACATATAATTCAACCTTAAATCTAATTTAATGGTAGACAATTGTCTGCACTGGCATCCAATTCAGCACTCAGCCAAATTACAATATTTTTGTAAATAAATCTTAAATTTCCTCCAGTCTTCTTCCATCCTTTCTTCTCCCTGGTCTCGAATTCTGCCGGTCATCTCGGCTAATTGCATATAGTCCATCAGTTGCATCTGCCATTCTTCCACAGTGGGTAGCTCCTGAGTTTTCCAATTCTTGGCAATTAATATTCTTGCTGCTGTTGTTGCGTACAAAAAGAATGTTCTGTCCTCTTTTAACACACTCTGGCCGACAATACCCAGGAGAAAGGCCTCTGATTTCTTAGTGAAGGTGTATTTAAACACCTTTTTTAATTCATTATATATCTTCTCCCAAAAGGCCTTCACTCTAGGGCAGGTCCACCAGAGGTGAAAAAATGTTCCTTCATTTTCCTTACATTTCCAACATTTGCTATCAGACGAATGGTATATTTTAGCCAGTTTAACAGGGGTCATGTACCATCTATACATCATTTTCATCACATTTTCCTTCAACGCATTACATGCAGTGAAGTTCAGCCCAGAGGTCCACAACCTTTCCCAATCTTCAAACATAATATTATACCCAATATCCTGTGCCCATTTTATCATTGTTGATTTTACCATTTCGTCATGTGTGTTCCATTTCAGCAGCAAGTTATACATTCTTGAAAGTACCTTAGTCTTAGGTTCTAACAGTTCAGTTTCTAACTTTGACTTTTCCACTTGGAATCCTAGCTTTTTGTCATTTTTAAACACTTCTTTAATCTGAGCATAGTGTAACCAGTCTCGCACTTTGTCTCTCATCTTTTCTAAACTCTGCAATTTCCAGTTGTCACCATCCTTTTCTATTATCTCCCAATATTTTGGCCAGTTGGCCTCCATATTGGCTCTTTTCCGAGCCTTAGCCTCCAGGGGTGACAGCCACCTCGGAGTTTTATTCTCCAGTAAGTCTTTATATTTTGTCCAGACATTAAAGACTGATTTTCTGACAATATGGTTCTTGAAGGCCTTATTTATCTTAGCTTTATCATACCATAAATATGCATGCCATCCAAACGCATTATTAAAACCTTCCAAATCCAAGACATCCGTATCTTCAAGAAGTAACCAATCTTTTAACCAGCAGAAAGCTGCAGCTTCATAATACAACTTTAAATCTGGCAGGGCAAAGCCCCCTCTTTCTTTCGCATCTGTTAATATTTTAAATTTGATTCTGGGCTTTTTGCCCTGCCAGACAAATTTAGAAATATCTTTCTGCCACTTCCGGAAGCACTCTGTCTTGTCTACAATCTGCAGTGTCTGAAACAAAAATAACATTTTTGGCAATACATTCATCTTGATGGCAGCTATTCGGCCTAACAAAGAAAGTTTTAGTCTTGACCAACTATCCAAGTCTCTCTTAATCTCTGACCAACATTTTTCATAATTATCTTTAAATAAACTCAGATTTTTTGCTGTTATATTTACCCCTAGGTATTTAACTTTTTTAACCACATTTAGTTCTGTCTCTTTCTGAAGCTGTTCCAACTCAATATCTGTCACGTTTTTCCCCAAAACTTTAGTTTTTTGCTTATTTAACTTAAATCCTGCCACTCGACCAAAGTTTTGAATCAGTTGTAGTACTCTTTTCAAACTAGACTCCGGCTCCTGTAATGTCAGAACTAGGTCGTCTGCAAAAGCTTTAAGTTTATATTGTTTCGCTCCGACCTGAATCCCTTCCACCAACCGGTCCCCCCTAATCATATTCAGGAGCACTTCCAGAACCGAAATAAACAGTAATGGGGAAATCGGGCAGCCTTGTCGTGTACCTTTTTCAATTTTAAACTCTTCTGTAACCACATTGTTAACTATCAGTTTAGCCTTTTGTTCTGAATATATTGCCTCAATCCCGTTCTCAAACCCCCGTCCCACTCCCATTTCTTTTAAATTCCCCTTCATAAATTTCCAAGAAATGTTGTCAAAGGCTTTCTCCGCGTCTATAAAAATTAAAACTGCTTTAGTGTTTATGTTTGTTTGTAAAAGTTCCAATATGTCTATGATGTTCCTTGTGTTAGTAAACATATGTCTGCCCGGGAGAAAGCCTGCCTGGTCTTTATGGATTATCTCACTTAAAACTTTCTTAAATCTTCGTGCCAAAACATCTGCAAATATTTTGTAATCCACATTTAAAAGGGAGATGGGACGGTAATTCTTGAGTTGTGTCTTTTCAGTTTCTGACTTTGGAATCAATGTGATAAATGCTTCTTTCCACGATTCAGGCGCCTTCTTCCCCTCCATTATTTCATTACTGACCTCCAACAAAGGTTGTATCAAATAATCCTTCAATGTCTTGTAATAGTTAGAGGTCAGTCCATCTGGCCCTGGTGATTTGCCCTGTTTCAGACTCAGGATGGCCTGTTCAATCTCTTGTCGTGTTATTTTGCCATTTAAAATTGTTCTATTTTCTTCTGACAGCTTTGCTAATCCATTTCTCTCCAAAAATTGTGTAATCTCTATTTCATCTTGTGGCCCTTGAGTATATAACTTTTTAAAATACCTCTGGAAGCACTTTCTAATCTCTCCCGGGTTCTGAATGTTCCTTCCTTCAACCTCTAAGTTTGTTACTGTATTTAATCTTTGTCTCCTTTTCAACTGCCAAGCTAGCAGTTTCCCACATTTATTTGCCGATTCAAAAGTTTTTTGTTTCATTGTTTTAATCTTCCATTCTATTTCCTGATTTATCAGCTTGGAATATTGCGCCTGATAAAGTTTAATTTCTCTCAGAATCGGTTGGGACTTCGGGTTAGATCTTAACTTCTTCTCCAACTCTTTGATACTTTCCAGAATTTTATCTTTCTTTTCATTTTGCAGTCTTTTCTTTAAGGAATTCTGTTGAATCAAGAACCCTCTCATCACAGCTTTACTTGCATCCCAGATAGTTCTTTTTTCCACCGTAGTGTTCAAATTAATCTCAAAATAGTCCTTTAAGGTTTTTTGGGCCTTCTTTACAATTCTTTGATCTCTAAACAGGCCATCATTCATCTTCCATCTAAAGGAGCCGATTGGGATCAATGTCATATCCATTCTCAAGGCGTTATGGTCGGAGCATGTTTTGGGGCAGATTTCCACCTTCCTCACCTTAGGTGCCAGACTTCTAGTTATCCATATTTGGTCGATTCGTGTCCAAGTCAGTTGAGCTTCAGAAAAGAATGTTCCTTCTCTTCCCAGGGGGTTTCTAACTCTCCAGATGTCAACCCAGTCCATATTGTCAGTCATTTCAAAAAAGGTCTTAGGTAGTCTTCCCTCTTTAGTAATGTTCTGGTTCTGTGACTTGTCCATATTTGTTGATACGACCCCGTTCATGTCCCCCATCATGATGACGTTGTTGTAATCCAGATAATCCAGCATGATCTCGTGCAACTTCTTATAAAAATCCGATTTTCCTTCATTTGGAGCATAAATTCCTAATATCAAAATTTTTTCTCCTTGATACTGTACTTCTCTTGCGAGGATTCTTCCACTTTCATCTTTAAAAAGAAATTTTGGTGAAAGGCTCTCTTTTGCATAGATCACTACACCTCTCTTTTTAACTGTATCCGATGATATAAATTCTTGACCAAGCCTTTTATTTATTAACACCTTTCTATGGAGCCTAATCACATGTGTTTCTTGTAAGCATATAATGTCCAATTGTTCCTTTTTTAGAATATGAAAAATTTTAGACCTTTTTTCGGGACTGTTACAGCCATTTATGTTCCAACTCAAAAGCTGCAGAGACATCCTGGATAGATCTGGTTATTCTTTCTGGGGTGGTACCTTGTTCTCCGGTCCTTGAGGATCCGAGGGGGCGGGCTCCCCTGGAAGTTCTGGCGCTGGCAATCCAAGTCCTTTGTGGAGGTCTTCTCCGTGTGCTCCCAAAAACTTGTCTCTATCTTCCACTGTTTTGATTTTGATCTTTCTCCCTCTGTAGGTAAAGGATAATCCTTGTGGAAACTCCCACCTGAAGATAATTGCGTTGCTTCTCAACAGTCTTGCCAATTCCGTGTAGTTAGATCTAAGGTCCAGCAACTGCTTAGGAATGTCCTTGTAGATTTCAATTCTCTTGCCCAAAATGTCTAGTGACTTTTCGTAGTGCAGGCCCAAAATCTTGTCCCTTTCCTCCTTTGATCTCAGTGTTATCAAACAATCTCTGGGCTTCTCTGTCCTTCTGACTCTGCCAAGCCTGAAAGCAGATACAATTTTAAAGTCTTTTTCCTCTAACTTCCAAAACTTGGCAAATTCCTTAGTTAGAAATTCAATAAAATTATCTTCTTCCACCTCTGGTATTGACCGTATCCTCAAGTTGGTCTCCCTGTTTCGCAGTTCTGTCATCAAAAAGTAAATCTGATGTTCTCCAACTTGTTTGCTGAGTGGTCTTACTTCTTTCTCAAGTTCTTCCAATCTTTGACTAGTATCTTCAGCCAGTTTACGATTTTCACCTACAGCCTCCTTTAATTCTCCAATAGACTGGGCATTCTGTGCAACTTGTCCAGTCAGCTTATTCAAGCTTTCTGTGTTCTGTTCAATTTTAGCTGTATGCAAATCAGCCTTCTTGTCCAGAGCCTCCAGTTTCTCCAAAATTTTCTCCAAGACAGAGCTACTTGTCCCTGAAGCCATATCTCCCAGGTGCAGCTCCTCTGTCTCACCCTCCCCTGCCTGTATTAGGGAGGCCGCCTCTATGTCTGGAGGCAAAGTGGAAGGCAAGGCCGGCACAGAAGATCTACGCTGTGAGGCTGCAGATAAAGTTAGAGTTGTTTGTTTAGTCCTTCCTCTTCTCCTTGCGCCACTCATTCCAAAGTTATCTGTAATCCAAGGTCAATCCAAGTTGTTCCCATGAGAAAGCAGAGTCCCAGATGCAATAGTCAAACAGAGGCCGGGAAAGGGAAAGTAAAACAAAGTCACTGCTGTAAGTCCAAAATCCTCTAGAGGGAGCTTAATACGTCTTCAGGGAAAAGATCAAATCCAAGTTAAACTTATAAATTTAAATCCATGTCTATCGCCTCCACAATGTATTATTTTTAGCAGAGTAAAACTTAAAGCAAAACAGTGTTTCTTACAGTGCCTTGACTGCAACAGTTTCAAAATATCCAGTTCCAACTCAGAATGTTTCAAAATCTGAATTCAATGTATCCAAAGTTGCAAACTGGTGCTCATCCAGGCAGCTCCAGCACCAGAGATTCTTATTTATTTTATAATCCACTGGTGCCACAGAAGAAGGATATCAGTGCACCCCGAATATAACCAGCAAAAGTCAATAGCTCAAAGTCTTTCACTCAGAAAACTGCTTTAACAGGGTGCCAGCATTTAGTTAACGCATAACTTTTTGTCTCCACTCCTCCTGCTCTTTGCTTAAAGTTCAGTATAGCGGGAGATGGGCTTCCTGCTTATCCTCACTCCGTTTTCAGCCAGATTTCAACTTTTTTTAAAAAAGTTTTAAAAGTTTCATAAAGTTCTCAAAAAGTTTCAGAAAGTTGACAAAAGTTTCAGAAAGTTTTCAGTGTCCAAATTTACTCACGGGTTGTAGTTTCCAAAGTTCAGAAAAGTTGCAGGAAGAAAGGACAGCGCTGACCGGCAACAGCAATGCGGCTTCACTTCGCTGTTTGCGCAACGACCCACAGCGCCGCTACCCCCTCCGCGATCCGGAGCCCCTTACGGGGTCCCTTCAACGTTTTGGGGGCTGCTTCTGGCGCCCGCCGGGTCCCGAGACCACAGGCTTCTGCCACCTGTGGTTTTCCTGAATGGGTCTCCGCTTCGCCGTAGCGGACGACCCGTTTACAGCGGAGCTCCCTTCTCCTTACTCGGAGAAGGCAGCCATTACCGGTCGCGCCGCCTCCGGAAGTCTGCCCTTGGAATTTCATACAGCTTGCAAGACAGCGTGTAGTGTGTAATGTCCTCTGTCTGGCATCCACAGATGTAAAAGTGTTGTTCCCTGGGAGTTCTCTTTGTTCAAAATGCATAGAGAGACTATGAGTTGTGAGCAAGAGAAATCAGAACCAGGTACCATGAACCTTAATCAAATGGATTTTGTAGTTGGCTGTGCTGTCGGTGATGGCTTCCCTTCCATGCTTTCTCCCTCCACTTGGCTGTAAAATACCTTCTTATAGACAAATTCCAACAGTTTATCTCCCCCCTCCCACTGTTTGATGAAAACCACGATCAGACAAGTAGAGACACCCTCCGCTGTGCACGCCGCTGGTAGTTGCCATATAGAGAAGGCTTAGGGGATTTTTATTGGAATGAAAGCCTGCTCCGGGGAGTTGAATTGCATAATATTTTGTTTCTACTTAATTCAGTTGTATTTTAGAATTTAAGCCTCAGTCCTCACAGATCAAGCCTGCACTATATTATTTCCCCAACAAATCCTTCCAGCAAATTGCAACAGCCCCACCTGCCTCTCAGTTTACATATTTCATATATGAAGTTGGTTAATGCAATCTCACATAGAGCCCAGTCCTTGCTATTGGCTGAGTTGCTGCGATGTCACAGAACCATTATGAACAGATCTAGCTTGTCGCCTTCTGATGCAGCTCATTAACCAGTTTTTAAATTTGGCCCTTGTTACCTAGTGTGTCTACTTGCTCAGCTTGTTAAAGGGGATTCTCCTTTGTCTATACAGGCAATGCATTCCGTGCCTCCATGCATGTAACTGAAATCACGTACATTGGGAGCACCCTGGAGAGTCTCTCCCGAGAGAACAAAGAGGATGACATCTGCGGCCTCTGGGGAGGGTTTCCTTGTGAGTTGGAGGCACAGCGGGACTTTGCTGAGTCCTCCCTGGCCAACAGCTGACATGTGGGGTAGTGCAGCAGCAGCAGCAGCAGACGTTTCCTCACATGTCAGTGGTGCAAGCCCTGCCTGTTCCACCAGCTCATGCAAACCAAAGGGACAGCACCACTCTATTGACCACTTAGCTGACAAGCTGGAGGGGCAGTGGGGCTTGCACAGCTGATGCATAGAGAAGCTTCTTCCCTACATGCCAGCTGTTAGGCAGGGAGGGCCTTGCTTGTGAGGAGACTCTCCAAAGAGCCTGCGGAGGTCTGCTTACGAGCCAAGAGGACTCTCCAGAGTGTTCTGGGTTCCAGGCACTGTATGTGTCACGAGCACATGTAAATGAGGATTTGCCTATTTTCACTTGAGGAAGGTGGTAGCTCCATGGTAGAGCATCTACTTTGCATGTAGAAAGTCCCAGGTTCACTCATCGGTGTTTCCAGGTAGGACTGAGAGAGAACCCTGCCTGAAAACATGGAACACTTCTATTAGTCAGGGCAGTCAGTACTGAGCTAGGTAGTCTGATTCAGTATTAGGCAGCTTCCTATGTACTTTTATTATACACTATTGCTTTATTTATTCATTACATTTTTATCCTCTTTTCCGTCCAAGGAGACCAGGTAGCAAAACAGGCTCTCCATTAGTCCCTCTATCCAGTATTCTCCACTCCGGATGTCAGGGGATCAGGAGGAAATCCCCCTCCCCATCATTTGCCTTCTGATCTTTTTAATTTAAATTGAAGCTGGGACCTTCGGCATTAATAGGTTTGCCATTTTTTAGGAAGACCCTAAAATGATTGAGTTTGTCTTTTTAGGAAAACCCAACAGTTGTTGAGCTTTTTTCTTTTTACAAAAACATGATTTTTTGATTGACTTGCCTAAGATCCAGGACAAAGCACTGCCTTTTGGAAATTTCCCCTGGATCTCAATTCCGCCTTTGAAATCTCAGTAATGTCTGGGAAAATCTGGATGTGTGGCAGCCCTAGGCATTCAAAACATGTGCTTTGACACTGTTGTTCCTCCCCTTTTTGGAGGCTTCCTTACCACAATTTCCCCCCAAACACTTTTAGTAATGAGGTTCCAACAGTGGTGACTGGACTGGACAGTGGGACCGGTGGGGCAGAGTGCATGGAGCTCAACAATAGGTGGTGCGGGAGCCAACGGTAAGTGGAACCTATGAATATTTTCTTTGTGCCCATTCTCCTCCATCCTGAGTTCTACAAGGGGAAACATTGAGACTAGAGAGGAAGCTGACAGGACTGGTTGCAAGTAAAAAGGCAGACTGAGGTTGGTGGGGCAGAGCTCCATCCACTTTGATGGACCAGTCTCCTTGGGGGTCAGGTACGTGGAAAGGCTTTGCCAGTTTCAGCTGGGCCTTCCCTGTCAGTTTCTGCTGGGCCCTTGAGTGGCCCACGAGACCATCTCAGATGCCAAAACAGCACACTTGCGAAAGCAGGGATGCGATGTGCTCAGACTCACCGCATTGTTAAACAGGCCGGCATGTAGTGGCCAGAGGATAGATGTCAGCCATATTAAATGGATGTCAAGGAAGAAAGGAGGGATTTCTGACAGGTGCATTTTCCATTGCAAGACTGATTTCTTGATCCTTTATAACTTGAGAGATTGGAATCCAAATAGCGGCTTGGCTGTCTCTACTCAACCGTGGCTATTACAGAGCTTTTGTTTCATTGCAAAGAAATGGGAAAATAGATTTCTTATGGTCTTTCTCTGTATCGTCGTACATCTGCAGGTGGGGCAGTGGGTATGCTGGACCATCGTCTTGCCTCGGTAAGGAACTGGAGGAGAGCCAGTAAACGAAAGCTCAATCCAGATGAGATTGAGGCACTGTTAATGAGTGGTTCCATAGACCATATGGATGAAAGGTGGTCTGCTCTTGATGAGATTATACTGCTCTGAAGGAGCAGGTACGCAGCTTGGGCATAATCCTGGATCCATTGCTGTCACTTGAGGCTTAGATGGCCTTAGGGGTGCAGAGTGCCTTCCATCAGCTTGGGCTGGTGGCCCAGCTGTGCCCTTATATGGTCAGGGAAAGCCTGTTGTCTATGCTCTGGTAACCTTCTAGTTTCTTCTCCTGTTCAGCCGAACATGCTTAGAATGCTCCCCATGATTAGAAACCCGGACTGTGCAGGGTCCTAAGTGCATTCAAATGAATACATGAATAATTCCCCTTTAAGCTTAATGTGGGAAGGTCAGGAGAGGGCCAGCAATGGCAGGAATGTTGGGGGTGCGCACTCTTGTGCATGACTTGTTCCCCCATGACCCATTTAATGTGTCTCCAGCCTCTCTGCTGATAAAAGAGGGATCACTTAGACAGGAGCAATAAATCATATGGGTGCTGGGGAGGATCTGATGGGACCCAAACCAGCATAAATTATTTGAATGGTACCCTTGCTAGCCCTGCTCGGAATTATTTCATCTGCAAGTCTGCTGGGGTGGTGGTGGTGGAATCAATACAGAGTACAGTCTGAAATTCGCAGCAAACAAATGAAGATAATCTGGTCTGTGGAGTAAGGGGAATAGCATAAATAGATTATTCATCAATACTTGCAATGTCAGAAGCTTTATTTAGTGGCTAAATATGTGTCTCTTTGCTCTGGCAGCCCAAGGAAATCTCTAGGGAACCCAGCTGGGAGCTGACACTTAGAAGCAGCTTTTATAGCTTGCAAAATTTAAGTTGCTAAGAATTAAATACATCCATCGGTTGGGATAATAGGAAGAAAACTTGAAAACTTTATTAATGGATCTCCAAGGCTGACAAAAGAATTGCTTTGGAATGTATTTTTAAAAAACATTTTTTTAAAAAGATAATGGAAAGTTGGAAGATGACTATTGCAGCTGTTCATATGAGTAAGTGATGCTTGTGAGAGAGAAGGTTGTAGCACAGGTCTCTATGCATATGTGTACAAAAGGGGAGTATTAACAGTGCTAATAATATATCATTTAAAACCAAAGTAGGTTTCTAAGCAACTTACACATATCAAACCAATTATACAAGCATTGCATTACAAATATTCATAATTAAAATACACAGTAAAACAATCCCATTAAAATATAAACATGCATACTTAAAACATGCAATAGAGCAATTCCATTAAGGCAACCCAGGAATTAAAAGAAGAGTAAGTGGTCTAGAGAGCAAGAGAATGGCTGGGTAAATGGGGGGGGAGGGGTTTCCTTCAAAAGCTGGTGAAATACCAAGAGATGGGGCCTATCGCATTTCAGCAGAGAGTCCATCCCATAACATGGGCATCACCCCTGATAAAGCCTTGCTCTGCGTCACCATAAGCCAATAATTATCATGCTGTGGTTCCATTTGTTGATTTTAATCCCCTTTCTAGGCAATGGAGGGGTAGCTGGCCTTTCTAGAAACCTGTTTCAGAGCTGTTTAGAGCTTTATATACAGGTAGCAAGACCTTTAAATGTCCTCAGTGGCTTACAGGCATCCGCATGCCCACCAACACATCACAATGAAAAACCAGGGATGCCATCTTCTGGGGCTGCAATCCTGTGAGAGTCACTTGACCCGCATGAGATCACAGCCCCAAAGAAGTGCTTTTTAGGGTACAGTGCGAGATCATGGCCCTGAAAAAGTGCTTTTTCAGGGTGAGATAGCAGCACAAAATTGTGGCGCCCAAAATGGCTGCCATGCTCTCATGGGAAATAATGGGATGTCCCGGTTTTTCCAGGACAGTTGAGAGGTACGCATCCAGTGCCGGTCTTTTAGGAGTGCATTCACAGAGAAGACATACACACAGAAAAGGGACCTAGTGATCCTCTACAAGAGCTTATTTGTTTACTGCATGCACTAAACCTATTTTTTTTACTCCTCACTTCCATTACATGACAAAATGGAGACATTTCGCAAACTACGAGTGCATTTTCTTTTCAGCTTCAGGAACGATGTGCTGGCTTCTCTTTTGGCCTGAAGTGCACCCTACCCCACCCATTTTGTTTTGTCAGATTAAAATCCTTCAAGCAGATCTCTTTCTGCCCCCCCCCCCGCTCTGAGACCCCTCCATCTTGGTGGCAATCTACTTTAGTTAATGAAGTGTTGCTCTGAGTTTAATGAAGCCTTTCTGACAGCTGCTTCTCAGTCTTTCAAACCTCAAGTTCTACCACTGATCTCTTTAACAAGCTGAATTAATAGAAGGGGATTATGCCTGTAGGGATAGTTCAAGAAGGAGACAGGGCAGGGAGGGAATGCCCACTCCTTCCTTCAATATTCTTGGCAGGTATCTCTGGTAGATGGTTGACACCACCTTGTTAGGTGTTCCAGGTAATCCTGTCTCTGTTTATATTCGATTTGCCTAAAGCAAAAGCCTGCCACTTCAACGGCTGCTTGCAAAGGGTTGTTCTAATCTAGAAGATGACTGGCAATCATCAGATCATTAGAATTGGAGGCCTAAATTGATAGCCTGATTCAAATTTAGGATTAAAAAAAAGTTTTATAAGTTTGTGTCTTTGTTTCATAATTTGATCCTTTTACATGGTTTTGCATGTACTGTGGTATTTTATTGAGTGTGACTTGCAGTTATTTTTATTGATCATAGTTTAGCAATTATTTACAGTCATACTCCGTGTTGCATTTGCTTCAGGCTGAGCATTTTCAGGTTGTGTCCCGCTGTGACCCGGAAGTACCAGAAAGGGTTACTTCTGGGTTTTGCTGCTCGCGCATGTGCAGACACTCAAAATGACATCACGTGCATGCGCAGAAGCAGCGAATTGCGACCCGCTCATGCGCAGACGATCAGACGCAGGTTGTGTTCTGCTCATGTTGCGAACGGGGCTCCGGAACGGATCCCGTTCACAACCAGAGGTACCACTGTATTGTAATTGCTAAGAGTGAATTTCTGTTTAATTATTATTTGCTGAGGTTTTGAGATTTAATTTTATTGTGTACTATTCTATTCCAATAGGTTATTGAATATTACTTCAGTTGAAATGTCATTCCATTTTAAAGTTATGTTTTATTATGACTTTTTATATTGGATCAGATTATTATAAGGTGTGCATTCTTTGTTGTATATTTTGTTGCTATAAACCACCTTGTAAATAGTAATATAGAAAGACGGTATACAAATTAAAAGTGAAATTAAATGAGAACTGGGAGCTTCTTCTTCTTTTTGTCACCAAGCACAAGCAAATGGCCAGTTTGCTGCAGCGATTAGAGCGTTGGACTAGGACCTGGGAGACCAGGGTTCAAATCCCCCTCTCAATCACTGGGTCACCTTGGGGGCCAGGCACTGGCCTCTCAGCCTGACCTACCTCCTGGGGTTGCTGTGGGGATTAAAAGAGGAGAGCTACATTTGCCACATTGAGTTCCTTGGGCGATCCCAACCAATCAGGCATCAAGCTACGAACAAAATGGTGTCATGCTGGCAGATGGTGGAACAGATTTGACTGTGATGACGCTGTTGCTACTGTGACCAGGTGAAATAAATCAAGAGTAATGCAGATCGGAGTAATGTAAATGAATGCACGAACGCTGCTCAGGGAGTGTTGGGAAGGTATCAGAAGAAGAGAGAGGATGCTGTCAAAAGCATCTGCAGTACACACACACACACACACACACACACACACAACTGCAGGTGATTCTAGGCTGGCACTAGTAAATTCTGATACATAGGCCTTCACGTTTCCTTTCCCTCCTTCATTCTTGGTTGGGTGAGTTCAGCCCAAGCATTTGATTGCTTTGTCCCCAGTCGGTGCTATATTTCAGTATTAAAAGCGTTAACTGAAGCCGCTGGTCCGCGCTTTGCTCTACATTGTTCAGCGTGATGAGATGAATATTTCCAGAGCAAGAAACAGCCTGAACTATGATCCGCTACAGCAATCTGGCTGTCAGATCAAAAGTTCAGCCCCCCCCCACAAAAAAACACACACTTCTGTTTGAAATCCATAAGCAGCAGTTTCCTCTGTAATTCCATTCAGGGAATAATAATGGGGATCTTTTGTTGGGGTGGGGTGGGGAGGTTGGCCGTAGGCAAGAGAAGTATCAAAATTTGAACACAGAGCTGTAAGTGGAGCGTGATCATGGAGGGCTTTGAAACATGGGCATCTATAGAAATGGGTTTTCTTTTCTTTTTTTGGCAGGGAGATAAAATACTGAAACGAGGGAGGGGCAGGCTAGTTCCTCAGATAAAAGAAGAGAAAAATAGTGCCAGAACATTTTATCTCATATCCCCTGTTCTACAAATGCTAGAAGCTTGCTGTCCTTTGGAAGAGAGGGATATAAATATCGGGTGGCATTCAATGCTAGTGCTACTCACTATTAGACCCACTGAGGTTGGTCCAGGAAATATTCTTATGCCACCGAGTGGGGGAGTGACAAACTCAGAAGACCATGAAGTTGCTCCCTCCATCAGGACCCAAGGCCACACAGAAGGACTAATGGCAGTCGTTAACAGTCGTCAACAGATTTACCATACCCCTTGAGTCAATCACCCATCTCCTTCTACCCTTCTCTGAAATACCCCACCTCCCACTATATATAAGGGTCTGGTGACTTCTGTTTCAGCGTATCTGAAGAACTGTGCATGCACACAAAAGCTTATACCCAGAACAAACTTAGTTGGTCTCTAAGGTGCTGCTGGACAATTTTTTTTATTTTGACTGCGTCAGACCAACATGGCTACCTACCTGAATCTAGAATGGCTGACTTCAGTTTGTTAATTTCAGTGGGTGTGCTCTGAGTAGGGCGTAGTTGGAACTGAACTGAAAGGCTGGAACCTCACAACCCTTCATGAATAATAGGCTGCATTAAGCCAAGTCCTACACAGAGTAGACCCAGTGAAATTAACACACCTAAGGGTACCATGTGCTTTAACTTCAGCAGGTTTACTCTGAGTAAGACTAGCACTGAATACCACTGCATTGCAGTCACCACAAGAGACCCCGTGTGGTGCAGCAGTTAGAGTGTTGTACTAAGACTTCCAATCTACACTTGCCCATGAAGCTCCCTGGGTGACCCTAACCTACCTCATATGGTTGTTGGGAGGATAAAACGGGAAGGAGAACTATGTGCTGCCACCTTGAACTTTTTGGGCTATAAATAAAATAAAGCATTAGCATCCTTTAAGCTAGCTCATTTGGGGATGGAGTACATCTGCATCATGGCTAAGCATCTATTTCATCACCAACAAGATCCTAGGATGCTTGACTGTCCTCCATTGCCTGTTCTCGGATACACGAGTGAATTTGGCCATTTCGCCCTCCCCCAAAACCTCTCTCTGCATTGATTCCTACAACTCACCTCCTCCCTGGATTCTTTGGCATTACTGTCCTCGGGATCTACATGCAAGGCTGCCATGCCTTTGTAGCAGAGGCTTAGTTTTTGCACCCTGCAAAAACTAAACAACTGGTTAAAAAGATACTGGGAGGCAGAAAACCAGCCAAGTGGTGAGCTCCAAGCCCTTGTTGAGATTCATTGTTGCAACTCCTCTTTGGCAGAGCTTCTGCGGTGCGTTTGTTGAAGGCAGAGTGCCCGATATTTTCAGATCTTGCTGAGCGAAAATGTCACTTCGAGAATTTCAGCTTTAATCCCATCTTTGCTCTGACGGTTCAGTGCCATATCTGTATGCCCCAGATGTTTCAGGAAGCCACTTGAGTAGATCAATAGGTCATCAAAGCAAACCTGCAAGATAGGAAAAAAACCACCAAATTACTCTCCCTACATTGTAAAAGTCAGGGGGACTCGCGGAACATTTTTTTTTTTAAGGATCAAAAGATGTGTTCAATTGATAAATCCATAGGTATCACAAGTGTAGCTTTTTTCTCTTTTTTCCCTCCCTCTTGGGGTCCTTCTGTAATAGGCTTTTGATGACCGCCCTTCTAGTCAGATTACTCAGAACTCGAAAGTAATGTTTCCTCTGGGGGTGGGGGGGGGGGAAAGGATTAAAAACACAAAACAAAGCCATTTTGCTGTTTCCTGCAAAGCAACTTTTGAACTGCATTAATCAATATTCAGCTTCAACTCTCTGTCCTCATCGGAGTCCTGGGCCTTCTTCAAATCAATGGGCTTCATCAAGTGTGCTTGGCTTGTCCTTCTCACCACCACAGCCTCAGAAATTCCTAAACAAGGAGGGGGGAGGGAAAGAAACATATTAAAGCTCCAACCCCACCTATTAATGGTTTTCTACTTTTTTCAACATATAATGTTTGCGTCTCTCTGTGTGTATTATAAGAAAAATAACACTTTTAAATCTTTCCTTCTCTCTATACTTTGGGAACTGAAGTCAGGCAAATTAGTCAGAAAGAAAGATATTCTTAGCCTTCATCAGCAAAACATGCACAATGCCCTGATTATCTCCTGCTTAGACTACTGCAATGTGTTCTATGTGGGGCTACTTTTGAAGGTGACTTGGAAACTACAACGAATCCAGAATGTGGCAGCTAGACTGGTGGCTGAGAGTGGCCGCCAGAATCATATAACACCAGTCATGAAAGACCTGTATTGGCTCCCAGTATGTTTCTGAGCACAATTCATATGCTGGTGCTGACCTTTAAAGCCCTAAATGGCCTTGGACCAGTATACCTGAAGGAGCGCCTCCAGTCTCTCCACCCCCCTCTTTCAGCCCAGACACTGAGATCCAGCACCGAGGGCCTTCTGGCGGTCCCCCCACTGCAAGATGTGAAGTTAAAGGAAAACAGGCAGAGGGCCTTCTTGGTAGTGGCACCCACCTTGTGGAACACCCTCCCATCAGATGTCAAGGAAATAAACTACTATTTGACTTTTAGAAGACATCTGAAGACACCCCTGTATAGGGAAGCTTTTTAACTCTTGGTGTTTTATTATGTATATGTTGGAAGCCAACCAAAGTGGCTGGGGCAACCCAGTCAGATGGGCGGGTTGCAAATAATAAAATGGTGGTGATAATGACAGTGTTGATGGATACAAGATTCTCTCCTATGCTTGAAATGTTTTCTTACTTTTCACACAGCCAAACACTCATAAATAATTTGCTATGGGGTGGGCAGGGGGTCAGGCTCACTGGAGGCCAAATATCCCTCACTGCCTTTGTGGGTTGGGAGTGGAATTTGGTATGCTGCTTTTCTGGCTTAGATTTAATTCCAAGTGATCATGTAGGCAGGAATACGAATGATGACTTCTGAGAAAAATATTATTTCTATCCAGACAAATGATGCATGTACACTCACCGCCATGTACTGATTAAAAGGCAACGGAAAACTGGGTATTAAATGGTCTTGTTTTCACAACAACAACAATAGCACCACACACACACACACACACACACACACACACACTCCTCCTGATCAAGGATAGGATCACTCAAAACAATTTTACCTGAGAGCCTGGCAATACTTGAAAACAAGACCATACTCATCAATAAATAAGCCATAATGCAGTACATATATGACAAGGAGGAAAAGTAAAATAAATTAAAAAATAAGTGAAGATTTATTGTAGACTTCAGTGAAATGCCGAAAGGATTTGAGTGCAAGATGTAATTGCCTTTTAGTAGGAGTTATTAAACACCCCTGAGATTTTCTCACCTTCTTCAAATGTGTGAATTGCATTTTGATCAATTTTCAGAATGACAAGAAATTCACAGCCTTGAAGCAAAAGGTGCTTAAGGTGGCTCAAAGAGAAAAGCTTTGCAATGCAGCGCAACCCTCTCTAAATTAAGGATGGAGGGTCCAATCCTATGCTTGGGATCCAGTAGCTGAGAGGCCATGGGATTTGGCTGGATCCCTGCTATATTGGCAGAGAACAAAGCACAGCGCTGCCATAAATGAATGAATGAATGTGTGTGTTTATCTATATCTCTATGTATGTATGCAGTGCTTTTTTCTGGGGGGACACAGGGGTACGCATACCCCTAAACATTTTGTGAATCCTTGTACTTTTGTCCATTTACTGTATTTATTTTCCCTGATTTGAACTATAAAATGGTGATTTTCTTGAGTCAAAATGACAGTACCCCTAAACATTTTTTTTAGCACTGTATGTATGTATGTATGTATGTATATGTATACACACACATGCGCGCACACAAACAGAAAACCCCAGATACAGAAGTGAAACCCTGAGAGCATCTGCTGAGCTTTTGAGTGTCTGTCTGCTGCTGTATCCCATCCCATAGGTACTTAACTCTGCAATTTGGCTAGAGACATGAGCTTCTGGTATGAGCTGAAAGCTGAAGGACTCTCACCCCCAGGCTCTCAGCCATGGCCAGTGAACTGCTGGGTAAGACATCCATCAACTTGGGAGAGTGGATGTTTATGATGTGCTGCTGTTCACAGGTGGGATTGTTAGGGGCATCCCAGACTCAGATTTCAGGGCCCAAACCTGAGACTTTGGGGCGAGCCTTGCTGATGTCTTGGAGGTTGACCCTGGTGATTCTGCCTCTGTGTTCCCTCCCACCACTCAGCTCTGGAGATGGTGGTTAATTGGTGATTAACTGGGAGAGGGGAGAAGGAAGCAGAGGAAGGAAGCCACCCACCCATGAGAACATAGTCAATAATTTGCAGCCAGCTCCTGCCAGGCTGAAGCTTATAAACTGCACACATAGTCTGCTTGATTGTTTTTAAGGCTCTCTCACTTTACCTGGAGAGGACCAGGCAACCCTGGAGACTTCTGGCCAGCCCTGGAGGTCTGGCAAGTATATTCACAGAGAGGAATGGCTGTCTACCACTAAGGTGGGGAAAACAGTGAAACACCCCAATCGTAGAGCTGTTCTGTCAGTGAAGGTATACCAGTGGAATGACTAAAAGAGGGTATGCTTGAGAACACAAGATGAGCCTTCTGAATCAGGTCAATGGCCCATCTAGTCCAGCATCCTGTTCTCAAAGTGGCCAGCCACATGCCTGTGGGAACACAAGAGCTGAGATTTTCAGCAACTGGTATTCAGTAGCATTGCTGCCTCCAACGTTGGAAGGCAGAGCACTGCCATCATGGCAAGTAGCTAGCAATAGCCCTCTCCTCCATGAATCTGCCCAACTCTCTTTTAAATGCCTTCACTGCCTCCTGTGGGGGGGGGGGTGAAGGCTGAATACGCTTGGTGAACATGAAATGCTGGCTGATTGCTGGAGGGAACGGAGTATCTTGGAAATGGGCTTGGCTGGCTAGCATCCTGATCAGAAGTGCTCCAACATTATTGCAATGTTTTGTCGTGGGTCCCATGGTGCCTTCTCAATGAAAAGCAAGTCTAAGGAAAATCTGGAAAAAGAGATGTACCGGTAAGCTGGGCTGACATCATAGCACTCAGTGGAGCCAGTGCTATGGTGTAGTGGTTAAGAGCAGTAGACTTGTAATCTGGTGAACCGGGTTCGCGTCTCCACTCCTCCACATGAAGCTGCTGGGTGACCTTGGGCTAGTCACACTTCTCTGAAGTCTCTCAGCCCCACTTACCTCACAGAGTGTTTGTTGTGGGGGAGGAAGGGAAAGGAGAATGTTAGCCGCTTTGAGACTCCTTAAGGTAGTGATAAAAGTGGGATATCAAATCCAAACTCTTCTTCCTCTTCTTCTTCAATGGCTTTGTTCATGGATCTCTCTCACATTATGAGGGACCTGGGGGCGGGGCTGTGGTCAACAGGATCCAATACACTCCTGTGAGTACACTTGCAGCCAAATATTCTTCTACGCCCATGATTCAGTCTGACAAGAGGGATTGTCTGATAATATGGTTAACCCCCCACATCCTCCCCTCAAAATATTATTATACAGTCACTCTGCACCAAATTTCTTCTTTGACTCCTTCTTTCGAGAGTTTACAAAGCACTCCCAGTGATGATACAGAATCATCTCTACCAGAACAGAAAGTAATTTGGAGAAGTCAACGGAATGCTTGCTGGGGTCACCATCCATCAAGCATCCCTCATCCTCTGTCACTATATCAGGCTAGGTAAATACCTGTCAGAAAGTACAGGGCTGCAGAGTGAGCTTACAGCAGCTCTTGGAAAAGTTCAGGGCAGCATTGTTTGTGATCTTTCCCCTCCTCCCCCAGTCTCTCTCTCCCCCCCTACACCTTTCATCTTCTCCCCAACACGTTTGTCTTGGCGGAGAGCTGTCAAGGCCTGTATTGCAAAGCAGAGATTAACACTAATAGACTATTCCCTTGGCCATTTCAGATTTTTCTCCCTCCTTTTATTTTGTCTTTTTTTCTTTTCTTGGTAGCGAACAAGGTGAAATTGCTTGCCTTGGTTGGCTTCAGGAGCGGGTGAGTTGGGCATTGGGCTGGGGCCAGAGACAGCAGAAGGGCTCTATCCTTAGTCCCTGTTGCCATGTCCCCTACTTGGGGTGCCTGTGTGGGCTACGATTCCCCATGCACCCCAGCAGCAAATATGTGCCATGCAAACTTAATAAATGAGAGGCTCTGTCTGGAGAGCTAGTGTGCTGTAGAGTTAAGGATGGGCAAGCTGTCCAAAACTGGACTTGGATAGATTCATTAATTATCACTTTTCTGAGCTGAAATGGCTGAAAAGGCCTGCCTACCCAATGATGAGATTCATCATTATAACTCTTAGGAGCTTGAGGTCTCAGTATTGTCTACATTGACTGGTGTTGGCTCTCTAGGGTTTCAGAGATTGATGCAGGGGATCAAACATGGGACCTTCTGCATGCCAAGCAGTTGCTCTACCATTAAGCTATGCTCACCCTTTGGCAGAGTTGTAGCACCTGATATTCAGATCCTGCTGAGAGAAATGTATTTGGGAAACCAAGATCCACTAATCACATCTTCTGAAAAGGGAGAATGGAAGTGGGGAAAACCTTGCACCTCTGTATATATCAGCTGTTAAATGATAGGGAGAAGGGCTTGAGTATTTGAGAGCTAGTGAATCGGAATAGCTCAGTTGGTTAGAGCATGATGCTGATAACACCAAGGTCACAGGTTTGATCCCCATATTGGACAGCTGCATATTCCTGCATCACAGAGGGTTGGACTAGATCAGGCATGGACAAACTTGGGCCTCCAGATGTTTTGGGACTACATTTTCCATAATCCCTGACCACTCGTCCTGTTAGCTAGGGATCATGGGAGTTGTAGTCCCAAAACATCTGGAGGGCCAAGTTTGGCCATGCCTGGACTAGATGATCCCCAGGGTACCTTCCAACTTACAATTCTATGATTCTATGATTCTACAACTTCCATCATCCCTAGTTAGCAGGACCAGTTGTCAGTGATGATGTGTGTTGTAGTCCAACAATACCTGGGGACCCAAGCTTGAAAAAGGCTGGGTTCTGATCCCCACTTGGCCATAAAGCTCCCTGGGTGACCTTGTGGGGCCTCTCAGCCTAACCTACCTCACGGGGTTGATGTGCTGATTAAATGAGGAGGGGAGGAACCATACAGGTCACATTGAGCTCCTTTGGGAAAATGGGCGGAGGGAATGTAAATATAATCAATCAATCATCAATCAATCAATCAATCAATCAATTCCATCTCTCATAGTCAGACATCTTATTCATATTTCTAATGATCATACCACTTCCATAAATCTACAATGGGCATGTCTGCTTCTTATTCCAGTTGTTTTTATTGTTTATATTGGATTTGAAATTAATTTTGTATATGTAGGTTTTTTAATGCCGTGTGTGTGTGTGTGTGTGTGTGTGTATGTTCCTATAGATGCAATTGCTTTAACTGTTTTTATATATATCACACAAACACACACACCATTGTAAATAGCTTTGAGATGCCCATAGGATGCAATCCAATAATAATAATAATAATAATAATAATAATAATAATAATACTGGGAAACAAGTCCTCTTCCACCTAGGAATCAAGAACTTTTAAAGTCTGTTTTCCATAAAATGCAAATTATATGTAAATTTAATTTATTTTCACCATTTCTCACATATTATCAAGCCAATTATCCCCCTGTCAGTGTATCTCTTTGAAATTGATGTTCTGCCATTAATATTTTGACAGAGGCCAATAAATAAAAAAATTACTTCTAATTGATTCCAGGATCCTGACCCTTCAGACTTGCCAATGGATTTTATAACTGGACCCACAGGAATACTAATACCTGCAGTTCAGTCAGTGAGGCCCAGCATCTTTTGCAAAAGCAAAAACAATCCCAAAACCTTATGGCTTGGGACCCACTGATGACAACAAAGGGTGATGGCCATCGTAATTAATTATCAGTGATAGCCTATGTATTGTCTGTTCAGAAGTAAGCCCAGTTCCTTTCAATTGGACTTTCTGCCAGGTGGGCATGTACAGGATTGCAGCCTAAAAAATAGATGTTTACAGTGCAATACTATGCCTGTCTTCTCAGAAGTAAGCCATATTGAGTTAGGTAACAGCATATACTGTATATCCCCAAGCGGGTGCTGTGGCTAATGGTGGTTATAGTCTGAAACATCTGAAGGACACCAGCTTGAGGAAGGCTGGTGCATATGATTGCACCTGTAATTCTGACTTCTCACCAAGCTAAGATGGCCCTCCTGAAGCTGTCACTCTTGAGCCAAGCCTGCCTTCTCCAGCATCAAACATCCTCTAAGTCTACCATTTGCCCTACTTGCCCATGATACTGTTATAAGACATGGAAGACGGACATATGTGACATGCTCTGTAGTGCAATTCTGATGTCTTCCCTTGCCTATATCTCTACCTCTCCTCTTCCTTAGACATTCTGCCTCTCTCTCTCTCTGTGCTGCATTTGATTTTGCCTTTTCCACTTCACCAATATTTCCTGTCTACATCAAGGCTGAAGTCTCTCTGGGTATCCACAACCCTTCCTGTGTCTGACACTTGCTTAGCACAGAATATAATAACTTAGAAGTTATTCTAAGGTCAGTGTGCAGAAAAAGAATCCGGTTTACTGCTAGGTGGATTTTGTGGGTTTTGTATCTTTCCTGAGCAAAGGATTTGACAATGATAGAATATGATATTTTGCCCATGGTGTTTCTATCTCAAACCTCTCCAAAGCAGGGGCAGGGAAATAAAATTGTGCTTCACTTTAAATTCCACCTTTTCCAGTAATTTGAGAGCCAGTGTGGTGTAGTGGTTAGAGTGTCAGACTAGGACCTGCGAGTAAAGGTAAAGGGACCCCTGACCATTAGGTCCAGTTGTGGCCGACTCTGGGGTTGCGGCACTCATCTTGCTTTATTGGCCAAGGGAGCCGCCGTCCAGCTTCCGGGTCATGTGGCCAGCATGACTAAGTCGCTTCTGGCGAACTAGAGCAGCGCACGGAAACGCTGTTTACCTTCCCGCCAGAGCAGTACCTATTTATCTACTTATACTTTGACGTGCTTTCAAACTGCTAGGTTGGCAGGAGCAGGGACCGAGCTATGGGAGCTCACCCCGTCATGAGGATTCGAACCACTGACCTTCTGATCGGCAAGTCCTAGGTTTAACCCACAGCACCACCCGCGTCCCTCCACCTGGGTTCAAATCCATAAAGGGTTCAGCCAATGAAGCTCACTGGGTGACCTTGGGCCAGTCACAGTCCCTTAGCTTAACCTACCTCACAGGGTTGTTGTGAGGATAATCATGACATTGAAAACCTTGGAGGAAAAGGTGGGATATAAATGCAATGCAATCAAATAAATCAATTCTAGAAAATCAGCAGAATAGGTTGGAAGTTTGGTCTTGCATTTCCAGATTTCTGCCCCTTTACTCTGAACCTTTGAAGGTTTTTAGACTCTCCTAACTTGCCTTTTAGAAATATGTCTGAAATCCCATGCCTTTTAGAAATATGTGTGAAATCTTCCACCCATACAGTTTCCCCCCCTGAGCAACATTAGTCATATCATGCCAGCAACACACCAAAGGGGCTGATTCCAAAGGGGATGGCCATTGAAGTAGTTTAGATATGTGGTGAACATGGGCCTTACAAGACAGTAAGACTACCATGCATTTTTTTCCACCCACATTTGCCTTGGACACCACTTATCACTAGTAGTCTGTGGCCCCTGGAAGGTTTCCATTGAGGGAATGTGGCCCTCAGCCTGAAAAGCACTCCACCCCACTAATACAGCAGAAGGTGATTGGTTTCTTCTTCTGACCACCTGACTCTCTTGCTCAGTGGGTGCTGCCCACCTTAAGGTCTGCAGTTGGCACTCTACCCAGCTGGCACTTTGAGTAAGAGGATCATGCCCTATTTCTGATTCACACCCTCTCTTGTCTTTTATTACCCGTTTGTTTCTGTTAAAAAGCAATATAGCTTCTTCTTCTTTTTTCAGGAAAAGGAATTAAAGCACTTACAAATTATTATTGGCTTAAAAACACTTCCTTCGTCATAAAAGAAGCATCTGTTTAGTTCTAGCCGAGGCACGGCACCCTAAAAGATACTTTGGTATCTGCAGTATAAAAGAAGAAGGGAAAAAAGAAGGGAAAACTTGAATGTAATGAAGCATAAACAACAACATTTATAAAAGGCAATAAAGAGAGCTGAAACAAGCCTTTGCAGCTTTTATTGCAGAAACATGTCCCTGCTTCCCTCTTTCTTGTGAATACAATGAAACAAACATTGATTTGAATAAAGTTGTGGATGAATAAGAGATGACTGAGATCCCTTCCGAGGATTTAGGAGGTGAATTTGGTAGAAGGGATATTTGCCAAGCAGTGGCATAGATAGGTAATTTCAGTCTCTGGGCTTACTGTTCTTACATGGTTAGCAGTCTTTTGTCACCACCATCACCCTTTAGATCTGTGTTTCTATAGAAGAGGACGACAGAGGACGAGATGGTTGGATAGTGTTCTCGAAGCTACCAGCATGAGTTTGACCAAACTGCGGGAGGCAGTGGAAGACAGGAGTGCCTGGTGTGTTGTGGTCCATGCGGTCACGAAGAGTCAGACACGACTAAACGATTAAACAACAACAACAACAAAGGTGGTTTCCTGCTGGGGGGGGGATGTCAGTGGGATTATCTAGCTAAAGGGGCAGCAGGGGGGTGCAGGAGGTGCAAATGACAATACAGATAAGTTATAAAGCATTCCACCCTGTCCCAGAAGATGGTTTAGGCAGTACATGCAAAATAATATCCAGATAACATAATAAGTTCTTATCTCAGACTACCATTTGTTGCAGAATGTGATAAACAATTTATGTTAACCAAAAGGTTTTATAATGTGTGAGGACTCCTCTCTTTACATTTTTAGCCATGTGCACAATAAAGCTGTGCCAAGCAGTTACAAAAGAGTTTGTGCTGCAAAACCTTGTGCCAATTTTATTTCATTAGTCAATTATTTCCACAAGTGCTCTTTGGTTGGGCACATCTGTCACCCCCATAGCTTTCTAGTAAGCTGTGGCGCTGCCTTATGGGAAGGAGAAATTATAACTGCTTAGATTCAACACATGCAATCACAGTTACAGGTTTGCTGAGCTTGACCCAGAAAAGCAAGAGTGTTGGGTGTGCTACCAGGAGCAAATGCTTTGAATGTGCTGTTGCTAGTCTGGGGCATATGGGATGCAGTGTCCTAAAAATGTAAATAAATACATTTGGGGGAGGGGCTTTCTGCAGTTTCTGAAGATGGAGGCAAAACTTGTCCCAATTTGTTAAATTTCAAAAGGTCGTGAAACAAGCTTGTCTTCAGGGCGAAAGCAAATATGACATTTTTAGGCTGGTCAGGCTAGCACTGAAGCACCCTGACTGCGGTTTCTTCAAGCATGCTTGTTGCTTTCCTCAGTCAAATTCTGAAAAGAGTGGTTTTGCAAACTGGCAGAAAACCCCTATTGCAAAATCATTGATTGGCCAGCACCAGTGATGTCTCCAATATACCTCTTTATTTTGTTCCACTAGAGTTTGTAGCTTCAAGGGAATTTGAAGCAGCCAAACCTAAGTTAGACTTGCATCAGGTGCAATCTCTTTTGATATAGCCACATATCAAAGGTGGGTTCCAAAAATGTAACTAGCGTGGGCTAGAGATACAGGAAGTTCTGTCAGGACCATGGAGAGCTCCCAGTGAGTTCTCTTGTCTTTTTGGCTCTTCCTATTGCAGCAAAGGCAAAATGTTGTCTCAGAAAAGGACTGAAGGCTTATGAAGACAGCTAAGGGATGTTCTTTGCTAGCTCTGACATGCCTTGAAGAACTTCCTGCCCCCATTTTAACATGCTTTTTTAAAAGGGCCTTTGTCTGGTTTATAACGTCTGGATTTTGTGAGATGGAAATCCTACTGGGAACTCATTTTGGGGTCATGTGAAAGGGGGAAGCACCATGTACCTGGATGGAGGAGGTGCTGAAAGTCCCTCCTGAGTCTTCCTTGGGGAACTGCAGGAGGCCAGGTCCAAAGGTCATACAAACCTGTAAATGAAGAAATATGAATAGAAAAAAATCTTAAACATTAAAGGTGAGCAAGTCCAACAACAGGCCTAACATGATCCACTACCAACATTCATATAACAAAGCGCCAAGGAAGCCAGGTTTACGCTGCAAGTGAATAATTTTATTTCTTCCTTCCTTTTTGTATGCACATTCCATCTTTCCTTCAAGGAGTTACCCTCATTTTATTTCCACAACAACCCCGTGATGCAGATTAGGCTGAGAAAAAGTATTTGAACCAAAATAACTCAGCAGGCTTTGTGGTGAAGTGCAAGTTTGAACCTGGGTTTCTGCATTCCTGGTCCAATTTCTAGCTGCAACATGACACCAACCCTCTGCGATTTCTTCAAATAAGAATTCTGCAATCTAGCCACATCCTTAGATTTCCTGCAAATTACCAAAACCATTAATTAAGCCTGGGATTGCTCTTGACACTGTGTAGCTGTGTAGTCTTCTCCCCAGCCAGAACATCTTAAAAGTCTTTGAATTATTTTTCTTAATACTGTTACTATTTAATGGCTAGAGAGAAAATTAGCACATGTTCCAGTTGTGTTAATTAAGACTTTCTTCTACATGATTACACATGAGATGTTCATTCTCCCACCCTTGAGTTCAATGGGCACCAAATCAAGCTCTGGTTTTGTACTGTTGCTATTAGGCCCATGGAATTTGGCTTTCAGGGACAATTGTAAATCAGCAGGATCAAAGAATTATAGCTCAAGGTGGAAAGCATGCCTGAAGATTTTGAAAACACGATTGATCTCCTGGGCAGACCTCCATATTTGTCAGGAATTCATACAGTAGCATTACCCCTCTTTAATTTAGAAGCCCAGTTAAACAAAAATATTTTAATTACATCCTTCCTCGCACCAAGGACGTCCAATCTTGTTCTCTCTTCCCACCCCCAGCTCTGAAATTAGATCATGCCACTTGAGCACAGTTGTATAATAACAAATAATTATAATGTTAAATCTCCTTTCAGGATAGCAATAAATAAAGAAGTGATTCTGTTTAGATTTTCAAAAAGAAGAAAACTCCAAATAACCAGGGAAAGAAATTGTACCTGTGATAGACAAGCTAGTACCCTGGAGTGCATATTCAGACACCCAGAAAATAAGATTTTTAATAAAGGTTTGATTACTTTGTCAAATTATTAGGGACTCCATATGGAACGGATAATATTATGATGGTGGTGCAGTGAGTGTATGCGTCATGTTCCTCACTTTACTAGGCAAGAGATAGTAAAGCATAAAGAAGGCCTGCAATCCTGCAACTACTCATTCAACAGCTGATTCCGCTGACATCACGGGGAATATAGGAAGAGACTCTGAGATAGATTTGTAAATGAAGATATGGAATATAAAATTCCAATTAATTTTCTGTTACTGTTGACCTGAAGGATTCAAGTACACATAAACACAGTCCTTGGGTTAGCACTGGGAACTTTTGAAAAAATCAAGCTCTGTTGTCCAAGGCGTCTTCTAAACAAATTGCAAATATCTTTGGTTGGTAATACCTTTTCCGTCCACAGATTTTATGGATTTCCAGTTATGAAGGCTGCAATG
The DNA here is from genome assembly GCF_964270895.1 of Podarcis filfolensis. Taxonomy (NCBI): domain Eukaryota; kingdom Metazoa; phylum Chordata; class Lepidosauria; order Squamata; family Lacertidae; genus Podarcis; species Podarcis filfolensis. The sequence continues at coordinate 31,884,726 of NC_139611.1, read as the reverse complement.
AATAGCATCCAGTTTTGATTTTCATTTCAACCAGAGCAATTTCACTGGAGTGGAAATATTTCCTAAAAAAAAACAACATTTTTTGGTTGTTGGTTTTTGGCCATCTTTTCTCAATTCCTGTTTTGCCATTACTCCCCTCCTGTATTTTTGCCTTCCTTCTCCTTTTTGGCTTAGAAACATAGGTGACAGTAATCATATATGGATAATGTAGCACACTGGATGACATTATGACACTTCATAGGCAATCATTTTTGTCTATGTGATAACTGATGGAAAGTTAGGGCTACTGATGGTAAGGTGAATGCATTCTGAATTAGCCAAGTGTGTGAACCCAGTAAAGGGATAATACAGTGGTAATCATGATGATAATCAGAGTTAGCTAGGTGATGCCATCACTGAAAGAAGTTACTTAAGAGTGAGAGCAAGGTAGGGCAATGAGAAGGAGCGCTGATCATTCCTAAAAAAGGCTCAGCATTTTTCTTCACTGATAAAAAAATGTTCATTAAAAAAACCCCTGATATACTCTCAGGCAAAGTTCACTCTGTTCCCATTATTAGATTATGTTCAGCAGTACAGATCAAACTTAGACATTCTTTTGAAACTGAAATCAAAGGACTCTAAAATCCCCTCTCAAAATCAGACACAGTTATGTTAATTTTGACGTTCTTGGTGCCATCTACCAAACCAACTTCTTTTGGGATGAAGAGTTTCGATACACGAAACTCCTCAACCAGGGAAGAAGGAAGGCAGAAATGCAGACAGATATGCTTCTGAATGCCAGTCGCTAGAAACCACAGCAGGAGAGTGCGCTCTTGTACTCATGATCTGCTTGCAGGCTTCCCATTGGAGCAGCTGATTGGCACTTGTGAGAACAGGGTGCTGGAATAGATGGGCCATTGGCCGCATTCAGCAGGCTCTTCTTATGTCCTTGTGGTTAATAAAGAACTAATAAGACCCTTTCCCTTTTCATTACAGGGAATGTGGGAGCTGTCTCTTCTCTTAAAATAACGTATTTTTCCATCTGTAAGATGCCCCCATGTATAAGACGCCCCCTATTTTGGGGGACTCAAATTTAAGAAAATGGGGGGAGATACTATCCGTGTATAAGATGAGCCCAGATTTTGAACATTATTTTAGAGTAAAATAAACCATAGTCTAATAATAATAATAATAATAATAATAATAATAATAATAATAATAATTTTTATTTATACCCCGCCCTCCCCAGCCAAGGCTGGGCTCAGAGCGGCTTACAAGCAATAATAAAAACAAGTTAAATGATTACAACTTAAAAACAAAATTAAAAAATACAACATTAAAATACTGAAACATTAAAATATTAAAATGTAGCCTCATCGCAGAAGGAGAAGGAAAAGAAAAAAAGAAAGAGAGGGAGGGAATCAAATTGGCTCCAAGCCAAAGGCCAGGTGGAACAACTCTGTCTTACAGGCCCTGCGGAAAGAAATCAGATCCTGCAGGGCCCTGGTCTCGTGAGGCAGAGCGTTCCACCAGACCGGAGCCAGAGTTGAAAAGGCCCTGGCTCTGGTTGAAGCCAATCTAACTTTCTTAGGGCCTGGGACCACAAGGGTGTTGCTATTTATGGACCTTGAGGCTCTCCGTGGGGCATACCGGGAGAGGCGGTCCCGTAGATACGAGGGTCCTAGGCCGTGAAGGGCTTTAAAGGTCAACAGCAGCACCTTAAATCTGATCCTGTACTCCACCGGGAGCCAGTGCAGCTTGAAAAGCACTGGGTGAATATGCTCCCATGGCAGGGACCCCGTGAGGAGTCTCGCTGCAGCATTCTGCACCCGCTGGAGTTTCTGGGACAGCTTCAAGGGCAGCCCCGCGTAGAGCAAATTACAGTAGTCAAGCCTGGAGATGACCGTTGCATGGATCACTGTGGCCAGGTCGGGGCGGGAAAGGTAAGGGACCAACTGCTTGATGCGGCAAAGGTGGAAAAATGTCGCCTTGTCTGTTACTGTAACTTGCGCCTCCATGGAAAGGGAGGCGTCAAGGATTACACCCAAACTCTTAACGGAAGGCAATGGCACTAATTGGGCCCCCGCAAGAGAAGGGAGTTGGTCCCTCATCCCCATGCCATCCCGACCCAGCCATAGGACCTCTGTCTTCGAAGGATTTAGTTTCAATCGGCTCCCACGAAACCATCCAGCCACAGCTTCCAAGCATCTGGTCAGTGTGTTCGGGGCCGAGTCGGTGTGGCCATCCATCAGCAGATAGAGCTGAGTGTCATCAGCATATTGGTGACAGCCCAGCCCAAAGCTCCAGATAATCTGGGCAAGGGGGCGCATAAAGATGTTAAAAAGCATTGGGGAGAGGATTGCGCCCTGCGGCACTCCACACACCAAGGAGTGGCACGACGACATTTCCCTCCCTAATGCCACCCTCTGTCCCCGACCAGAGATAAAGGAGCACAGCCAGTTACGGGCTATGCCCTGTATCCCCACGTCTGCGAGGCGGTGGTCCAGAAGATCATGATCAACCATGTCAAAGGCTGCTGACAAATCTAAAAGGATCACCAGTCCTGACCCGCCTCGATCCAGCTGTCTACGGAGATCATCTGTTAGGGCAACCAGAGCCATCTCGGTCCCAAAACCAGGATGGAAACCGGACTGAAATGGATCTAAAGCCGATGTTTCCTCCAGAAACCTACCAAGCTGTTCAGCAACCGCTCTCTCAATTACCTTACCCAGATATGGAAGATTTGAAACTGGGCAGTAATTGGATAGGTCTAAGGGATCTAATGAAGTTTTCTTTAAGAGTGGACATACCACTGCTTCCTTCAGTTCCCCTGGGAATGTCCCTGTGTCAAGGGACAAATTGATAATTTCAACCAGGGGGGTCCGCGCAACATCTGGACACTCCCTAATCAGCCAAGACGGGCACGGATCAAGGAAGCAGGTGGTGGGCCTACTAACTTGGAGGAATCTCCAAGTTAGCAGAGAGTATTCGATTGAAATGGTCCAACACTGGACCTGAAGTCAGTCGAGGGGCCTCCAGTTCAGTCACTGCATCTAAATTGGCAGGGAGGTCACAGCAGAGCAACAGGACTTTCTCCACAAAAAAGCTTGCGAATGCCTCACAGCTGTGGGTCGAATTTGTGCTTAAATTTGGTTGTCCTCCTAAGGACGTTATTGATCTAATTATTCTAAAAAGTTGTGCCGGGCGAGAGCTAGCGGATGCAATGGAAGCTGCAAAGTAAGATTTCTTAGCAGCTTTCATAGCCATCTCATAGGCTTTCATAAGCGTCCTATAAGATGTTCTTGCGGCTCCGTCACGAATCCGTCACCATACTCGCTCTAGCCGTCTGAGATCCCGCTTCATTTTCCGGAGCTCCTCAGTAAACCAAGGGGCCCGGTTTTGACGGGGTCACAGAGGGCGCTTAGGCGCGATCTCATCAATGGCTGCCAAGAGCCAGTTATTCCAGTCCTCAACAAGGTCATCTAATGAGTCGCCAGGAGGAGCAGGGTCCCGCAAGGTTTGTCGGAATCTATCAGGATCCATCAGTTTTTGCGGACGAGCCCAAATAGGTTCGCCACCCGAGCAGGGGAGGAGCGGGAAGTCAATCTTGGGTTTCAGAGCGTAGTGATCAGACCATGGCACTTCCACAGGGGGGAGCATGATCCCATCTATGCCAGCCCCAAAGATCAGATCCAGCGTGTGGCCTGCTTGATGAGTGGGGCCCAAAACAAACTGGGAGAGCCCTAGTGTTGCCATGGAAGTCACTAGGTCCAGAGCCTGTGAGGAGGGAGCGGCATTGGCATGGACGTTGAAGTCTCCCAAAACCAGTAGGCTTGGGAACTCCAAGGCTCAGCCTGCCACCACCTCCAGCAGGTCTGACAGGGTGGCTGCCGGTGTGCTGGGTGGTTGGTACACCAACCAGACAGCCAAGCTCTCCTTGGTGCCCCACACGAGACCAACACATTCAATGCCGGAGATCGCCGGTGATGGCAGGGCTCTGAAAGAGCAATCCTCCCGGATTAACAACGCTACTCCCCCCCCGACCCACAGACCGCGATTGATGGAGGACAGAGAAACCTGGTGGTGTTATCTCATGTAGAGAGACTACTTCACCTTCCCGTACCCAGGTCTCTGTCACGCAAGCCAGGTCAATCCCCTGTGAGACAAAAAAGTCACGCATGGTGGCGGTTTTGTTGCCTATGGACCTGGCATTGCACAGCACTAATGACGGAGGTGGGTAATCCTTGCTCTCCCTACCCTCATCCCTTGGGATGGGGCGTAGATTGGAAGGGGTTCGAGGATCACTGCATCTCGAAACCCTTCGCCGATAGAGATTTCTAGCCCCACTGCCATTCCTCCCTAGCCCTTCAATAGTGGAAATCCCAGACCCCATACTAGCCTCCCCAATAGAGGGGTAACATCCCCTCAATAACAAATCATCCTTGGGCCAGGACTCCTGGGTCAAAATGGTATGGGGAAGAGGTGAAGGTTTGATAGGGTAAGTATCCCTAGAAGATAAAACCCAACCAACCGCACCCCAAGCGGGGAGGACAGTCTCATGGTGTTTCGTTAACTGTCAATCCCCCTCTCCCTCCTGGGTTGATTGGAGGAGTTTTGGTTCTATCTGTGGCTGTGGGAGTATTAATGAGGTATGTGCTATAAAATGTGGATCACTGGCTAACAAAGAGCCAGCTTCGAATATGGAAGATCTGTCCATCCTGTCTCGCCAGGAGTACAGTAGAGAAGGTTGATCATTCTGATAAGTTTTTGGAACATTAGGCAAAGGTCCAGATGTAGATTTGGTGCTGGATATCTCTAGATTGTCAGCAACATAGAGTTCTTTAGGTGTTGTTGCCATAGAAATGTTGGAGGCGCCAAATTCCTCATCTAATTCGGTGTCGTTTGAAAAGGGAACAGGGAGTTGCACTGATGTCTTTCTATGGGATAAAGAGCTGTTGGCCATCTTTAAATATTGTGCTCTAGGCTCTATTGTCCTTATATTTTGGGTAGAAATCTCAGTCTTTATACTCATTAGCCTCTTCTTCAGGTCTTGTAATTCTAGGCTTACAGGGTTCTTTTCTTCCTTCAGGCAATTAGTGTTTCTAGTGTTGAGCTTGGTTTCCCTTATCCGTATTAGCTTTGACTCTATGCAAGGGACCAATTGCCTCCTTGTTTCGTCCTTAAATACCCTCACTGGGCGGAGAGAATGGAACCAACATAGAGTATCCTTTATCTCCATGAGTCAAGATGGGAGGGCTGATGACCTAAAGGTCATAAATAGGCGCGTGGTGTTTCTCAAAGTAGGCAGGAAGTGGAAATTTTCTAGATCCACATTTCGGTAATGGTAATTCAGGAGCTGAGACAAGGACATAGTAATTTGTCTGCGGTTCATCCACCTATGAGCGTATCGGTGAATCTCAAGCATTATACATGGAAAAGTACGGTAAGTCAAAACACCTTAATCATGCATAACCATTTAAAGTTTCTCAAAGGACCAAGCCAAGTTTCTGACTTGGCTGAGAGATCAGGAGCCCAGAGGTTGCCATTTTGAAAATGGAGCATAGTGAGAGGAGGTGGGTGAGAATGACATAAAAATGGCAACCACTGGGCTGCCAGTATCTAAGGCAAGTCAAGGTTTAGAGCCAGAGCTTCCCTATTAAATGTAGTAAAGACAAAAAAAAAAAAAAATCCTTGCCAACTTGTAGGTATTATTCCCCACTGCCTCAAATGTCTGTGCTATTCTTTGGGAGGTTGTTTGCCCCCCACATCAAATCTATGAAAATTCAGCTGGGTGGACCTGCCCTCATTAAAAGCCCTCTCCACATTATTTGAGTTTTGCAATGCCTGTCATCGTGCCTTTGCGGAGATGAGCAAAACATGTTCCCATTACAGCTTTCTCTGCCCATGTTATGAGGAAGAATCTGTGCTCTGCTCCCAACCTTATGTAAAAAGTACTCGAAAAGCACTCCAGAGATGAATAACTTTGATTCTACTACACCTGTCAAGACATTTAGGAAATGTGACTTCAGAATGATGCTCATCCATTTAAAAGATGCTCTTCAAAGGTTTTCCTGAAATCACCACCAGCACTGCGGATAATTCGACAATAATGTGTCCTCTGTTGTTAATCAGTAAGTCATTAACCTTAACTGGATTAGAATATAAGGACTTGTAAGGGAAAAATTAAAGCCCCTTCAAACCGTAAGTCCTGATTCCATGTGCAGTACTTTACTCCACCAAGCGCTGATTTAGTTGTCCAAGGCAGGGCAAGTTACAATGACGGCTTGGCTGTGGACAGATGAAAGCTTTTTTCACTGCTCTGTGATAGAGCATCGGCTTTGCATGCTTGGCACCTCCAGTTCAGACAGGGATAGGCAAAGTTTTGGGGTCAGAGGCTACATTCCATCTTGGGAAAGTGGTGGTGGGGGGTGCACATACCAGCAGCACACAGGGAAAAAGCCAAAAGTGTGTGACAGAGGAGGTACACTTTCCTTCTGTTGGGGATAAAGAACCTTGCATGCCTCCAGTAGGCAGGGTTGAGACTAACAAGGAAAAATGCACTTTGTGCTTTCTTGCAAAACTCTCAAACTCCCCTCTCTCCCCTCTCTCTTTCGGTCTCCTCTATGATGCAGCCATGAAACTAGCTTTTTCTGTGTAGGCTTAGAATCCAAAGCCATCCTTATAAATATGAAAAAGTGCTTTTTTCTTTACAATCTGTGTTTTTATTTACTCTTTTAAACAATGCTATGGTGTGTGAATGAGAAAGAATGGGAGGATGACTGGGTAACTCATGCATTTGACCCTGCAATATAAATAATTTTAAAAGGCACCCAAGGCTTTCTTGATTTTACTTCTCTTCCTGCAGTGCAGCCACAAAGTACATGATCCTAGAGAGGAATGACACTCTGGTTGGGACAGGATTTCCTGGTGGCTCTTATGTTTCTTGTGCCAGCTCTTCTGCTTCTCATTGTGGTACTGATAGCAGCTTCACATGGAGCTCCAGAGAGGAAGGTTGAGGTCTGCACACAGCCCATGGGCTACGGGTTTCCCTACTGGGAGTTAGGCAAGGACCCTAAATAATAGGGCTGGTTAAGACATCTTCCTGCAACCTTGAAGCACCAGTGCCTGCCAGAGAATATAGTGTTAGGGGTGGATGGAGCCCATTGGGACTCAAAGGGGGAAGGCAGGGAGACTAACAGCAGGTGGAGTCAGAGAGTCAACTAATTCTAGCTTCCTCCCTGGTATGTTCTACAAGGGTCATCACTGAGAGGACATTGACAGGTAAGGCGACCCTCTCTAGACCAACTTTTCTCAGCCTTGGGTTCTCAGATGTTGGTAGACAACAACTCCCATCATCCATAGACAGCAGGGGCAGCTGTCAGGGATGATGGGAACCATAGTCCAACAACATATAAGGACCCAATATTGAGAATGGCTGCTCTAGACTGCCTGTAAGGGAGACTGTAAGAACAGGTTGAAGTTGGCCAGTCAGTGTCCCCTATTGTCCTAATCGACCAGCTTCTGCTGGGTAGCCCAGAGCTAGCAGATGGCAAATCCCCATGTCTATCATAAGGAGAGTGACTTACATGTGAATACTGTGGAACCACCTGTGACCCATCAGTGGTAGCTTGAAAACCGTACACATGCAAAGGGTAAGAGTGGAAATTTAGTTGCTGGAGGAGAAGCCTGTTTTCTAATTACTAGAAGCTGACATACAGTGCTGGATTTACATATAAGATAAACAAGCTATAGCTTAGGGCCCCACTCTTTTGGGGTCCCCAAAAAATTTAAAGGGAAAAAAAACCCCTGGATGTACATTTCCAAAATATCAAATAAAAAACAAATAAAATAAAACCTGCATACAGCAACACTGTTTTGTGTAATAAAATACATAGTTTGTGATGTGCAAATGGCTTTAGGTACCTATTAGGTCCATAAATTGCCATATAGCATATATTCAACACAAAAAACAGTGACAATTTGTTGATGACAAAGGACAGCTGGACATACAAAGGGCCCCCATTACCCTCAGTAGCTTAGGGCCTCATCAAACCTTTTCTGGCCCTGCTTATATACAGAGGAAGGAGCAGTAGAACCACCCTGCTAGACCTGCTCTTGATGTTGGATGTGCCACTTACCCCTCCCCTTGAACGCCCAGCAATTTCATAGAAACCTTGACACCAGCAGTTGCTCTTGCAGAGGCTTTTCTTCTTTTCACCAGTTAGGGTCTCTTGAGTCTTCTTTAAGGGTGTTCTGGCAAATTGCCTTTCTTTTTCGCAAGGACAGTTTTCCAATTGCTGGCTCACAGTCTAGTATAACTGCACAACATTCCCTGCTCAATGTGCTTTGATTGTCTGTCTCTTTCACCAGGGGGTTGGGCTAGATGACCCTTGGTAACCCTGCCAACCCCATAATCCTATGATTCTTTACTACGCTGTTGCTTACAATAATTCTTCATCTATGAGCTGACTAGTTCGCCATTCCTTATTCTTGTTGTCTGACAAAAGGTTGGCCAAAACCTGTTTGTTCACTGTGCGTGAGGATGCACCGTTGTGTGAAAAATCAGGCTATTTCACATCTTACCACTTTCTGTATGATTAATAATTATATAGCAAAGAGTGCAATTTTTTTTCTTTTTTTTCTGTGGATCCATGATAACTGTTCCAAAACCATGTATCTTTATTCAACATGCTTATCCTTTAACGGTGCATAGGCAATTTCCACTCCTGAAAATGAAAACCCCAAATATTTTATGCCACTTCATTGATAATCCCTTTACTAGCCTTTTCTCCCGATCTTATCAGCCACTCTGCTTGCATATATAGAGAGAAGGTTATGAGTATGGAGAGCTACAGCACTGCAACATTATGGCAATCAATGTTTAATCCTTTCCACCAGCTTTAAACGTATTTGGAATATTGCACTAGGCCAACTCAACAGCATTACTTAAGCCATTTTCAATTCTCTCCATATTTACTAGGTGCATGTATGTGGATGTGTGTGAACACACCCTCATACATAGATATATGATTTAATTCTCTCCAGTCTGTTTGCAATAGACTTTTAATGTTTGCAGTCTCACACAGTAGTGATCCTCCATCAGATGGCACTGTTTGGATTTAGGATTTATATGCACAGAAGCCTGTTAATGTTTCTGTAGATCTCAGACTTTCTCCTCATTTGTTATTATTTCCAACTTTAAAAAGAGTGAGCATCGATTTAAAGGGACGTTTTTCTACCACCTAGGCAAAAGGGAGTTAACGTCAACTTCTGAAAAAGTTGCTTGCATTCACCTTTCTTCCAAACCAAAATATTGAATCCCAGGGTTTCCAAGGGCATTGGAAACCTCACTTGGAACTGCATTTATCCTGGCATCTAGCTTGCTACAGAGACTTTGTCCTCAAAGTGGCCAGCAAGCAAATCACAGAGGCTCTCAGAGGTGTCCTGGGCTCCACCCACAAATCCTAGATGTCAGCAACCCACCAACCCCCCTGAAGTGCTCTGCTGGAATTACTCAAGGGCACGATGGAAACAGCCAAGTAGACCCTCTTCACTGCTTTCACTGCCACACGGTAGACATGATTATGGACTCTGGCATGTGTTTGGTTATCTTTCACCTGCACTCTAGCCATTGTTAAGCCTGTTTCAACTCATGTAGCTCCCACAGAGCCACAGACCTTCATATTTCTATTGGTTTTGCATTGTTGCTTTTTTGGGGGGTGCTATTGTTTTTTATATTGCACAGCATTTAGATATTTTAAAAATATTAAGCTGTTCAGAAATGGGTTAAATAAAATAAAATAAATAAGTGACTGTGGTAGTTGTTGAAACGGCTAGCTGCTACAGTCACCTAGAGGCTTCCTACTACATAAAGTCATTTTCAGTGGTTCCTGTCTGAACTATGGCTTGATTAAGGATTATCTGGTTGTTGATGGATTAAAATAAAACAATTCTCCCCTGATTTTTAAAATAAATCATTAACGAGAAGCTCCGCCCCACCAAACTTTTGCACCCCTTGATTCACACTCATCTCCCAGCTGATGCTATGTACAGCATATCTTCATGAATATCTGATTAATTTGCTTTGGACAAATACAGAAAGTCTAATTTTGTAGAATTTCTTGGAAGGAGGTTCTAAGTCACTGAGCGCCAATCTGTGTTAGATAATTTCAAGTGTGTGTGTGTGTATTTCAAGTGTTTCATTACTCTGACTTGGAGATAAAAGGTCAAATCTAAGTGCCGAATACTTGCAAACACAAAAGCTGCACTTCAGTGACTTGCTTTCATCAAAGCTTTTCTTTTTTCCTTTTTCTTTTTTAAAGAAGTGGAGTGGTTTGCATTGTAACTATCAGAAAAAGAAACCTTTCCTTTTCCATTCTTTTCTTTCTTTTTGGCTACGTCGTCTTTTTCTCATTGAATTGTTCAGCCATTTGTAAGCTCTGTCTAATGTCAGCTCTTTCCACTTCAAGAACAAATTGACCATTTTCGTTTCTTCCTGTAATAAAGAAAAATGCATACGGTGTCCTACTGGGTAGCAATGTGGAGGGAATTTTAAATATATATCCCTTGTTAAGATAATGGGAAGAGATGTGTCAGGAGGGGATCCTCTCTTGCTTCCTTTCCACGCAGCAGGGCTGGTGGGTAGCTCTGCGGCTGTCTCTGGGAACTTGGGGTTGCTCGGCTCAGAATACAAATTTGCTGTTCTCATAATGCTTGTGTGTATTCTGAGTTGGGTGCCAGCCTCAAATTATTCCTCTCTGGCTCAGTGGTGGTTGGCACCCATTGGTAATGATAAGACAGCAGGGAGACCAATGTCTGGTGGAGCCAGAGTCAAGGAGAGGGAGCACGAATTTACTCCAATAAGGATGTGTCTCAGTGGTAGAGCATCTGCCTTCATGCAGAAGCTCTCAAGTTCAACCCCCAATGGCATCTCCAGGTAGGGCTGGGAGAGACCACTGCTTGAAACCCTGGAGAGCCACTGCCAGTCAGTGTAGACCGTACTGAGCTAGATGGAGCAATGGCCTGACCCAGCAGCTTCCTATTGGAGAAGAGCTGTAGCTCAATGGTAGGGGGATCTGCCTTGCATGCAGAAGGTCCCAGATTCAATATCCAATGGCATCTCCAGGCAGGGCTGAGAAAGGCTGTTGCTTGAAACTCTGCAGAGTTTCTGCCAATTGGTGCAGACCTTGCTGATCTAGATGGACCAATGGTCTAACTCTGTATGTGGCAGCTTCTGAGGCTTCCTATGTTTCTTTGTTAGTTTTACCCCATCTGCCTCCTGCTTCCTGGGTTCTCTAATGCTGAGACTAAGGAGGAGGAAGTTGATAGGCAGTGCCAGCACCCCTGGACTGGTTTGAAGCATGAGGGCAGGTGTCATGACCCCCAGAGACTAGCAGCAATCGAGACTCAGAAGCAGCTGTTGGCACTCTGAAGTTCAGAGTGAGTCCTGACAGCAGAAGTCAGCATTTGCTTTCCTCCCCCTCTGAAACATGGTCTAGAATTGTAGAGTTGAAAGGGAGCCTCAAGGGTCATCTAGGTCAACCCCCTGTACTGGGAGAAAGGTGGAATATTAGAATGAATGAATGAATGAATTTGGCATAACTGTAGGTTTTTCTTGTTTTTTAAAGGAAAGCCTTCCCCAAAGCATGGAAATGGGTGTTTATTTGAGTTTGTTCCACCTGTCGTCAACATCCTGTCATGGGGCTTGAAATGTCGGCCATGTGTCAGGGACGGCACTTCTCCGGATTCCTCCCTACTCTTGGTTTCTCTGCACAGCCCCCATATCCAGCCTGCCGGCATCCTCTCCAGAGTAATAATTAAATCCTTCCCTGTCCTATCATTTGGCGCCAGGTTCTGCTGGAAACATTTACAGCTTCTGCTGTTATCCTTGCTGGGAAAATTATAATGGCCACATCGGGCTCAAGGGGTGTAGCCAGAGACGGATATCTAACAGGAGGAGGAACCGATTATCCCTTTCCACAGTCTGATGCCTTTATCTGAGCAAGCAGTTCAGAAACGCTGTGAACTACCTTATTCGAACGACCTTTCCCAGTGATATTCACAGCAAGGCACACTAATAACAAGCCTTTGCGCAGAAATACTTTCTGGAAACTTCCTCTCTCTCTCTCTCTCTCTCTCTCTCTCTCTCTCTCTCTCTCTCTCTCTCTCTCTTCTTTCTCCCTCTCTCTCTCTCTCCCCCCCCTCTCTCTCTTTCCCTCTGTATCATTACTTCATTATATATAAGCAGCTTTTGCAATACAGTGGTATCTCTGGTTACATACACTTCAGGTTACATACGCTTCAGGTTACAGACTCCGCTAACCCAGAAATATTACCTCAGGTTAAGAACTTTGCTTCAGGATGAGAACAGAAATTGTGTGGCAGTGGCACGGCGGCAGCGGGAGGCCCCATTAGCTAAAGTGGTGCTTCAGGTTAAGAACAGTTTCAGGTTAAGAACAGACCTCCAGAACGAATTAAGTACTTAACCCGAGGTACCACTGTAGTGGTCTGTGACTGATTATCAGGTGCCGATAGCAGCAACCAGCAGAGTTTGGTGTCTAACTGTTTTCATTCTGATTAGAAAAACAAGGGGGGGGGGTAGTTAAATTAGATGTGGCTCTGTCATTTCCCGGGTTAAAAGTCTTTCTCTCTCCCCCCCCCCCATTTCTCCCCACAACCACAGACACACTTCATTAGGACCTTTTCAAAAGCATTCACCAGGAGGGGAATATGTTGAAGGAACCCCTGTCTCATTCCTGCCTGGTTGTATAGGCCAGGTGATCTGAACGCAATGGCACCTATTTTGTGTCAGCTGCATTGCTTGAGAATTCGTTTTTTGGGCCCCATTTCGAAGTGCTGGAACACACATCAGAACACACAGTACCTAAGAACTGGATCAGGCTAATGGACCATCTAGTCCAGCATCCTGTTCTGACTGTGGCCAACCAGTTGCCTATATGGGAAGCATACAAGCAAGACCCCAGCACAAGAACATTCTCTCCTCCTGTGGTTTCCAGCAGCTGAAATTCAGAAGCATTTCTCACTCTGACTGTGCAGGCAGAGCACAGCTGTCAGGCTAGTAGCCATCAATGGACTCCTCTCCCACGAATTTATCTAATCTTATTTGTCTAATTTTAGTGCTTAATGTGTCATAACCTAGACTCACCCCAAGGTCTCAGTTATGGCCCCTAGAATGTTAGGGTCTTGGATGCTCCTGAGAATCTTCTTGATTCTCTCTCTCTCTCTCTCTCTCTCTCTCTCTCTCTGTGTGTGTGTGTGTGTTTGTTTTGTCCCCAACTGCAGAACAAATCATCCAAAAATAAAGGTATGAAATCTAATTTTTAGACCAGATATAGGCATCTCTTCAAATATGACCTTTTCTTTTTGTCCTGCTATCTGGGCAAAAACAGACCTCAGTGACTGCAGGATTTACTGCGGCAAACATGGGATCATTTCCTCAGCTGCCTACCAGGCCAGCTGCACTCACAATTACCCAAACCTGCCATTTCCATGGGTAATAATACGAGGAGCTGGAAATGGCACCTCAGCTTGATCTGGAGGGGTCATGTGTGTTATCTCCTGACAACACAGCAAATAATGTGTAAAATAAGCTCTAAAGTTAAGTCTCCCTGTTGCTGCCTACAGAACAACACTTCCCCCTCCCCTTTCAAAGCACCTTGTAGGCTTGATATAATTCTCTCTGCAACTCATGTGAGATAAAAATGTGTAATCCCCATTTTCTGCTGGGGAAATGGAGAGATGGGGGTCAAATGCTGTCCTGTGTGTTTTGATGAGTAGAGTGCAGACAGAAGGCTCTTTGGAAATACACATGACTTTTTCATCTCATGCTCCTTATGTATCCAGATTACAAAAGGATCTTGCTTCAGAAAATGAGGGTACGTGTTGCGGAAGAGCAAATAAAATCAGACCCAGCAAAGTAGCTTATGTTGTGCTAAGATGCATTCGTGAAATATGTGTTCAGCTAAACTAGGGGTGAACAGCTTGCGGCCCTGTGAACAAATTTGGCCCTTAGCTCAGTAATTTCACTCTAGACCTAATTTCAAAGGCAAGTAATCAGTTCACAACTCTGGCAAGAGTTATCTGTACATTCCCTGGCAGCCCACTGGGCAAGGAGGAAAGGAAAGGAAACAGGAAAGAGAATGGGAGAGATAAGGGGAGAGAGAGAGAGAGAGAGAGAGAGAGAGAGAGAGAGAGAGAGAGAGAGAAAGAGGGAGAGAAGTGGTGCCTGAGAGACAGAGCAAGAAGGGCTGGAGTACACCTGAAATCCCAAAATTTCACACACTTTCTGGAACACTCATCTAATCCCCCCCCCTTCATAGAATTGTAGATTTGGAAGGGCCCTCAAGGATAATCTAATATAGGTAAAGGTAAAAGGTAAATGACCCCTGGATGGTTAAGTCCAGTCAAAAGTGACTATGGGGTGTGGCGCTCATCTCGTTTCAGGCCAAGGGAGCCACCATTTGTCCACAGACAGCTCTCCAGGTCATGTGGCTAGCATGACTAAATCGCTTCTGGTGCAACTCCCTGCAATGCAGGAATCACAGCTAAAGAATCCCAAAACAGAGGCCATCCAGCCTCTGTTTAAAAACCTCCAATAAAGGTGGCTTCACCACCTTCCAAGACGGTGCATTCCACTGTCAAACAACTCTTACCATTATGAAGTTCTTCCTAAGATTTAGTTGGAGTCTCCTTTCTTGTCATTCGAACCCACTGGTTCAAATCTTGCTTTCTCCAACTTCCATGTGACAGTCCTTTAGATATTCAAAGATGGCTATCACATCACCTCTCAGTCTTCTCTTCTCCAAGTTAAACATCCCCAACTCCCTCAACTGTTCCTCACTAGGCTTGGTTTCCCGACCCTTGATCATCTTGGCTGCCCTTCTCTGCATGTTTTCCTGACTGTTGCAAACATATTCCATCCATTCCTTTCCTCTCTGTCCATTAAGATATTCTGAATAAACAGTTTTCTATGTAAATGACAGAGCTGGAGGATGGCAAATTCAAAAAGCTATTCTGTGCCAATTGAGAAGGAGGGAAAGTGGATTCTGGAGTTTTATTTCCTCTAATATAATTGGACGATACACAGCAAATTGAACATATTGTGATAGAAATCCAACTCTGAAACAATCAACTTATTTTGCAGATTTTATAAGTCTACAAGAATGCCCAGACAATTTAGACTCATTGTTTGGAAGCATTTTTTATTGATTTTTCTTGTCAAACATAAGAGCACTCAAATAGACCTCAACCTCATTGAAATATCCAAGTAGTCTTTAAGGATCTATAGAAGTATAGCCAGAGAAGCCTTTGCAAAAACCCTTTCTGTACTGGCCCCCAGGCCATGTTGAAACAGTCATGGTTGGCACAGTGATGCCATTCCCCCCCAACACCCCCCAAAGTTTGTGGATGTAATTTCTTTTTTTAGAAAATAAAAAAAATGGTGACGATTCCAAACAGGGGCAACAAGGGGCAGAGAAGAAAGGCCATATATGCAGCTATGGAATAAAAGAGAAATTGATTCTCAAAAGTCCTTGAATTTATTGAAGCCAAATGCATTGTGGAAATACAATTTCCTTCTTCTGGGGCAATCTGAGAACGTGTGCTTCTTGACAGTGGTTTGATTGAAGAAGAAGAAGAGTTTGACCTTGATATCCCGCCTTTCACCCCCCCTAAGGAGTCTCAAAGTGGCTAACAATCTCCTTTCCCTTCCTCCCCCACAACAAACACTCTGTGAGGTGAGTGAGGCTGAGAGACTTCAGACAAGTGTGACTAGCCCAAGGTCACCCAGCAGCTGCATGTGGAGGAGCGGGGAAGTGAACCCGGTTCACCAGATTATGTGTCCACCACTCTTAACCACTACACCATGCTGGCTCCCTTGAGGAGTCAAGAGCACTTCCAGGGAGGGCCAGAGAGACAGGATCACCACTCATATTGGCAGCAGAGCAGTGAAGCTCCCTCTCACCCCGCCTCCTAAGGATTCTATCAAGGTCACATCCACATCATGTATTGAAAGCACTCTCCCTCTCCCTCTTCCTCCCTCTCCCTCTCCTTGGCTTCCGTCAAAGACTCCTAGGCTTGCTATGGGTGTTGGCAGTCTATTGCACAAATGGAAAAACCCACTGTCTCAGATATTTGTGGAGTGCTGCAAAACCAGGCGATTACTCAGCTGTCTGGTGGACTTCCATGACATACATCAACAATTGCCCACACCTTAATATGGTCTCTGCTAAGTACGGATTTATCTGGAAATACCTCTCTGACTTCTACACTGGCTGTGGAGGCAATGGATACCCATCATGACTAGTAGCTAGTTTGTACACAGGGCAGTTTGCACGCAAGGCAGCCACATCCAGAACTCAAGAATCCCATTTCTAGCCTTGCTGGCTCCTGAAGCACCTCTCAGAGGCCTTTCCTAGTCCTTCCACCTCAGATCCTAGAAGCACCAGGCACTGATGATGCACCCCTTTTGCATGCAAAGCATGTGCTCTGCCACTGAGCTGTGGGCCTTTTCAAGTTGCTTTTCATATGCAGAGCAGAGCTTGAATGTAATAAGGAAATAAATCCTGCATGTGACAGAGGATGCCCATGACTGCGAGCTAAGATGCACAGGATTTCCTCCATGGCTCCCATGCACACACACACACACACACTGGCCCACCTGATGAGTATTATTCACACACATTCTTGGGTCTGAATGCAAGCAAACAACCATGTGGAATTGTCCTGGAGCAGAAAAGGCAATGATTGACTGCATCATTATAGCATTCATTGTTATTTCTGGAAATTCACTGATAGGAATACCGGTTAAATGCTCAGGGGGCAGAAAAAGCCAGTATATTGTAGGGATCCCTCTAGATGAATCTGTGCAGAGCTAGCCCCCCGCATACACACATAACACAGCTTTATTTTCCCCCACAGAAGTGAATGGCAGCCATTTATTTATCTTTGAGAAAGTAAATATGTGCATTCAAAGATAGCACTAGATTCATGGCTAGAATAACTCTAGAACTTGTGGACATCCAAGGGAACTGAATGTTGGAAGATTCAGGGCAGATAAAAGAAAGTCACTTTTCATGCAGTACATACTTACACTATGGAACTCATTCGCACAGCGGAGCATTGATGGCCACCAACCTAGATAGCTTTAAAAGAGAACTGAATAAATTAATGTAGCATAATGCTATCAGTGGGACGTGGGTGGCACTGTGGGTTAAACCACAGAGCCTAGGACTTGCCAATCAGAAGGTTGGCGGTTTGAATCCCCATGACGGGGTGAGCTCCCGTTGCTCGGTCCCTGCTCCTGCCAACCTAGCAGTTCGAAAGCACATCAAAGTGCAAGTAGATAAATAGGTACCGCTCCGGCGGGAAGGTAAATGGCGTTTCCATGCGCTGCTCTGGTTCGCCAGAAGCAGCTTAGTCATGCTGGCCACATGACCCGGAAGCTGTACGCCATCTCCCTTGGCCAATAAAGCGAGATGAGTGCCGCAACCCCAGAGTTGGCCATGACTGGGCCTAATGGTCAGGGGTCCCTTTACCTTTACCTTTAATGCTATCAGTGGCTACTAACCATGATGGCTTTCTCCTGCTTCCATTGTCAGAAGCAGTATGCATCTGACTACCAGTTGCTGGGAACCACAATTGTCTCGGGTCCTGCTTGCAGAGTTCCCACAAGGTTCTAGTTGGCCATTGGCAGAACAAGATGCTGGACTAGGTGGGTCTTTGGCCTGATCCAGCAGGGCTGCTCTTGGGTTCTTAAGAAGAGAGAACAGGAACCTTGAAGTTGATTCTCAAGGGTCAGCACCTGGGCAGCATCCTGAGCAGGCACACTGGTTGACCTGGGCCACCTTGGACCAAATGAGGCAGCCTCCACGGGAGGCCGAGGAGCGAGGACTAAGATGGAACTGTGAGTGTAATCCTACATTACCCTTCTGCCTTCAGAGCAGTGGAGGATACACAGAATGGGGAAATTGACATCTTGCCCTTTGCCTCAGGCAGCAACATTTCTATGGTTGGTCCTATTTCCTAGCCAGAGTCTTCCACCCTATGGTGAGATGTACTTCCGTTTAAATTATAGCATTCCCCCCTCCCAATCTATACACACATATTATTATTATCATGTGTCACTTCAATGCAAAAGTGCTGCCTTTTCTTTTAGTTGATGTGCAAGTGGTAATTTCAAGGTCTAATATTTGCCTCCTGTAACCAATGTGTGCTGTCTGGCCATAGCGCCAAAACATCAGCATTCTGCTTTCGAATTTACAAGAGAGCAAATAATTCCTAGACTATGATTAATTTAAGAGAAACATCCACCAACACTTCGCTGACAGCCTCCTTGACTTATAGAAGTATCCTGCCAAAAGTGACCTACAAGTGCAAGAACTGGTCATATTTATATTTTGCTGCGTTCCCCAAGGACACTGCTTGAGGCAGTCTGAGGCAGGCCCCTTAAGAAATAGTATGTCTGGAATGAACTCCCCCTGCCTGCCCCCCCATTTGACAGATGTAATACTGAATTTTCTTCTTTCTCTCTCTCTGGTTAGGATGTTGTCAGAGCACTGAAAATCTAAGGATTTGGCCTCTCAGATTGATCCAAAGATCCTTTGAGACTCTCCATGAGCTGGAGAACCCCCCAAGGTCATAGAGAGGAACATATTCTGTAGGCCTTCCCGTCTACTTCATTAGGGCCATATGTCCAGAAAGAAAGGGGGGGAAAGTGTTGCAGAGAAAAGTTGGAATGGAACAAGGTCCATTAATCAGGCCAGAGATGGCGTTATCAGCAGACACATCACTTTTTAATAAAATGTTCCATCACTAGCCTGCTTAAAAAGATAACAATATATAAGACAGGTAGGAGATTATTCCTGGGTTTAGTGCTTTTGCAAACACAAACTTTTTGATGTATTTTGACCCCAGAGAGGCAGGGACCCCATTTTATGGGGTGTTATTGCCATGGAAATATTTTTTTAAAATATTTAATATTAGGTACTTTCCTCTTTCTCCTTTATTTAACTTGTGAATGCTGGAGATACTTTTGTATGAATTTTGTATCTGCAATCTATCTATCCCATCTCTCTGCCAAAATGTATAGAGATATATCACCACAACAACTTTGTAAGGTTGGTTATATTATTATGTCCCTATAATATTATACTGCTATAATTTATAAAAATATGATAGACCTCTCCACAGCAGGGAAGATTGCAAACAGGGGGACTTCCAGTCCATTCACATTTCCAAGTGGGATTTAATCGCATGCTGTCCCAACAAGGTTGTATAATTAAAGTTGATTTGGAGCTCTTGCACAGCAAACCCAACTCTTCCCTGCAAAAAAAATCTGGACTTTTTGCAATGAGCAAAGTGATGAGGAAATGCACTGAAAAGTGTGGGATAACATTTGCTTGGTGCGACATTGTTTAAACTCCCTGCAAACAAATCAGAATGGATGTTCTATGAATAGAGGACATTGGCTAACCTCCCCGCAAACATTGTGCAAATGAATCAGGATGACTGCACAGTAAACAGGTCAAACTGGAAGCAACCCATTTGACCTCCAGGAGTCAACATCTAAATGGCAGTTTCAATGGCCCCATGGATCTAACTTCTTAATTTCTTTATTTTAAAAGCAGTTTTAAACCAGACAGCCCTTCAGATAGAAGACTTATAAGAACACAAGTGTCTGGTGGATCAGACCGGTGAGCCATCTAGTCCAACATCCCAACAATGGCCTATGGGAAGTCTGCAAGCTGGACCTAAGCACAACAGCACTCTCCTCCCCCATGGCTTCCAGCAACTAGTATTCAGAAGTATACTGTCTCTACAAATGGAGGTAGAACATAGCCATCAGAGTTAGTAGCCATTGCTAGCCAAACAGGAGACTGTCCTCTGATAGACCTTCACAGACAGAGCTATCTTCCTAACTGTACAGAAAGTCATATAACCAACCTGGAGCGAGGTCTAAAAGCATTACACTGCATTGGCTCTCCTGGAGTGCTCCTCTCTCTCTTCCAAATGCTGAATAACTCTCCGACTGAAAAGGGAATTAACGAATTTACAAGCAGAAGTTGTAAATTGTTTTTTTATAGCCAGAGAGTCAAAGAAGGTTCTCTCTGCTACTTCCATTTCAGTGAAAGTACGGTTTGGATTTCTTTTGGGGGGTTTTCTGTTCAAGAACTGTGACTGAAAGGATAGGTTGGGATATTTTCTTCCTTCAACATCTTTTTATATTTACTTTGGACTGGCTATTCACAGTTGTTCCTTGTGTGCTTCTCTGAAGAAGGCGGAAGGGGATAAATCCTATTGCAACAAGTAATGCTAGAAGCTATGGAAAGAGCAGCTCCCATGACACTTAGGAGACATCTCAGCCCTATGAATCCATGGTTCACTAATTGTTCATCCATTCTTGCCACCCAGATCTGTGATGGGCTTCATTCTGTTAGTTCTGTGGCTCTACATTTCAAGTGGTTGTCACCTATACAGTTGCAAATATTCTATATGCAATATAGTTAAACCTCTGGGGAGCAGGGCTTTCATCTGAAATACACTGCATTCCATCCGGAATATGACATTTGCTTCTGTTCAGTCAGGTTTAAGCCTAGATTCAACTGGATGTCATAAAAATCACGATGCATCAGCAATACTTGATATTACGGATTTCCTTAATAAATTGTAGGTTACCTAATTTAACTTTGGATCACGTATCAGAAGAGAATGGGGTTTCAACACTAAGTGGTGCACTGGTCCCTTTTGTATAAGAGCCTAACAGTGCAATCCTTTGAATGTTTACACAGAAGCAAATCACACTAGACTCATTTAGTATGCATAGGATGGTACACATAGGGTAGGAGCTTAAGGCTGCAAGTCTGTATACACTTACCTAAGTATAAGACCCATTGAACTCAAGGAAGATTATTTCTGAATAGATTTGTTCAGGCTTGCACCGTCAGGCGCTAATCAGCTGCACACTTACAATGGAGTAGGTATCACTAAAATCAATGGAACTTCCTTTAGAGTAAACATATTTAGGACTGGGCTCTGTGAACTCTGTTACTGGATCATGGGTGTTGTCTGCCTCCCTACTGTTTTTCTTTTGATTCTCATTTGTTGCACAGATTGTGTGAGCAGGTTAGCTGAAGGCATCCAGATTCTCTTTGTTCTGTTCCCTTATCTGCAGGGGTCTATGGGGTGTTAGGGGAGTGCTAGAACAGGCTTCCTCAACCTTGGCCCTCCAGATGTTTTGGGACTACAACTCCCATGATCCCTAGCTAGCAGGACCAGTGGTCAGGGATGATGGGAATTGTAGTCTCAAAACATCTGGAGGGCCAAGGTTGAGGAAGCCTGTGTTAGAACCTATGGTGGCAGACAGGTTGTGTTCCTTCTGGGGCAGTTTGTCCACTTTTGGTCCCCACCTGGCACTCAGTTCTCACCTGTGGCTCCTAGAAGCTATCAGCATATGACACCAGATGCACCCCAGGAAATGGCCTGCCCAGCTAAACCAAGTGAGGGTAGCTGATGGGCCATAAACCTTTGGTGATTTAGGGACTTCCCCTGCATGTGAAGACAGGCTCCAGTGGATTGAGCGGATGAGACCAATACAGGGTCCAATACTCAAGAAGGCGGTTTCTGTGTGTGCTTGTAGAATATTTCTAATTTAAGCAAACCTAAAGCAAACAGTCCCCCTAAGCTGCATTAATGTAAATCTGCAAAACTGGCAAGATCAGTTCTAGTTACTCATAGCCAGATCCCCCCCCCCCATGGCTCCCAAACATTGCTGAGATTCTTGGTTAGCAATAAATCTGCCATGTTCAGCAAACACTGAAAGAACCAGACTTTTTAAAAATGAAAAGGAAAGGGAAAGACATCTACTTTCTTATTCACAGCATGAACAGCCTAATTGAATTGAAATCTGCTTCCAGAAGTCTGAGCTTTCCGCCGACACTGGACAGCTTAAGAGTTCAAGCTTAAGAGTTCAGGCTAATTATTAACATCATTACCATACCAGAGTACTAGGTGATGGTTAGATCCTTGTCAGCTCATTCACACATGTAAGCCATCAAGTCAAGAACATAGAGGGGTGAACTGCACCAGCCGTGCATGCTCAAAATGTCTGACAATCTGTGATTCAGGTTGTGTTGAAACTAGCCTGAAAATGTAGTAAGGTTTTGTTTGTTTGTGTTTTGCTGGTGAATCTGGGAGGGGCTGACCACCACTGAGTGGACCACAACACTCAGTGTTGCATATAAGATGTTGCGTGTAAGTCACCTTGCATGACCCCACCCAGTAGAGGGCAGGCTTCAGGATCTAACAAATAGTCAGGTTGTGTTTTCCTGCTGAACACCAAGCTCCAACCTCTCCTTTTGGTCTCTTGTCTACCTCTTTCTTGCATGAGGATGCCATAAAACTAGTTCCAGTCATGTAGCTTAGAATCTGAAGCCAGCCTTGTGAATAGATAACATTTTTTTCTTTGCCAGTGGGACTTGTGAGTTTTATATTTCCTTTTAAGCAATGCTAGTGATGTGTGAAAATGGAGACAGAATGGGTGGTGATGGGATTCGATGACTCCCGGTAGCTACAGGCTCCAAGCTTTTTACGTATGAGCCAAGTTATTTTATTTTTTAAAAGCCTGTCGTGTGGTGGCTGAGGTGGCAGGTGGAGTTTCCACTTGACAACAATGGAGGTAACGAGATAGACTGAGAAAATACATCTTAAGGCACAGGGCTCAGAGAGTGGTGAGCAGAAGAACCCATTTCATGCCCACACAGCACTTTAAGTCACTTCACTTTTAGGCAGTTATTGGACCACAGCTCCCATAATCATCCCTGGCTCTGTTGGCTGGGGCTGATGGGAACTGGAGTCCAACAGCATCTGGAGGACCACTGGCTCCCAATTCCTGTGCTATACTACCCACCATCATAGACTAAAGAACTTTTATTGAGCATAAAAAGCACTTCATTTTGTTAATGCCATAATGCAATAAAGGCACGGCAAGCTCAATTTCTGCATTGAGCCTCAAACCATTATTCCCAGCATAAAAGTGGACCATGTGGAAATAAAGTGAGAACTAATGTGACATCATATTTCATGTTCAGACTCGTTATTCAGTTAATGGCCTAATTCATGCTAAGGGTCATTTCTGATACAGCAAGCGGAGAAGGGCAAAACAATCTCAGGCTAGGATTTTTGTTGTTTACAAGCTTGGTGATAGTAAAAATAGCATGAAATCATTAGCTGTTGGAGGGCAGAGGTCTCAGTCCCAGGAAGCCCTTAATTCACATGGATATCATGCTTAACCTGGCACCTCTATTATATTGTTCCAAGAAAGAAAGGAAAAAAAAAAAAAGCTGGGTTCTGTGAGGATCAAAGCAAAGCTTCCCCCCCACTCCAAAAGCCAAATTGGGGATTTTATGTTTGAAAACAGAGCTAATCAGTGCTTGCATTTAAAAATTAAACTGTCGTTCATCTTCAGGTTCTGGGACTGATTAGCTGAAGGGTTGGAAGAAGGTAATTAAAAATTGAGGTTTCTTAAAAATGGCAGCTGCAAAGTCAACCCAATTTTGACATTCTGTGTCTTATAAAATGTGACTGAAATCTGAAAAGCCAAGGTGCTGGGAAGAAACACACACATGTGAATGTACATGGAGATATTTTATCTCAAGTCAGACCCCATTGGTACAGTAAGGTCAGTTGATCTATGCTGACTGGCAGTGGGTCTTCAAGTCTTTTCCAGTCCCACCTGAAGATGCCAGTGATTAAGCGTGGGACCATCTTCATGGAAAGCAGATGCTCTAACACTGAGTTGCACCTCCTCCCTCAAAGCAAAATGTTAAATCCTTCATCCATTTGGCGGCAATTCTGTGGGGAAATGAGTCAGCCACACCTTCAAAGGAGGAAGGAACTGCTCAGATGTTACAGAGGGTGCTACCTACCTATCCATATTATTCCTCTCCTCAATATTTGATTTGGCTTGTCTTAGAATTAGGGGCTCATAGGGTGTGATGGGCACCAGTCAGGAGTTGGGGGTTAAACTGGGATTTCAGTACCTTGGTCAGCACCAAGCAGTAAACCTGGAGTTCAACAGAGGCCTTTTGAAATCCCTCTTGAGTCAGGTTGCCCCTTCTATTCTCTGCACCCTTTCCAAAGAGCAGAGATTCTTAAAGGTAAGGTCTTCTGGCCTGGACCCATCTTCTTCATCACCTTCTAGTTAGCTCCTTCCTTGTGCATTGTTCACCCTGGTGAGTTGGGACTGGGAAGAATGATGCCCCTATTATAAAGGGGACTTAGTAGCTTGGTGGAATCTGGCTATGGGAATGCTGCCTCTGGGGGTCTCAGTTCAGAGGCCTCTGACCAGCTCACTTTTGAGGTCTGGCCTGACTCTGAATTAAGAACCATCACAGCTTGAATTATTGGTTTTCCCAACCCATCCTTTTCTTTTTGGTATGTTTCATTATTGACTCAGTAAATTGAGTAGCTGCATTCTATATGTCTTTGCTGGAAATTGTGAAAACATATCCATTAAAAAAAACCTATTTATACTTTCATATTTTTTTCTGTAGTTTTGTCTGTAGTTATTAAAATCCAAGGTGGGGGGCGGGGGAGAAAAAGTTGGTTAAATTCATATGCTACCTAATTGCCAAGGTTACTTCTTAAGCTGTTTACAAGTGTACAACCAATTACAAAAAATATCCCCACAATTAAAATGAACAATAAAATAATTTCATCAAAGTATTAAAGAAATCTCTGCAATTAAAACGTACAGTAAAACGAGCCCATTAAAACAGCATAGTGAATTGCAGAGGAAGCAGTAGGGATGTCAAATAATCCCGTCAGAAACAAAATGGAGCTAAAATATCCACAATTTGCATGTTCCCCTGAGGTGAGAAACAGAAATGACACACACACACACACACACACACACACACACAGAGAGAGAGAGAACTGTATTCACTGTTAGGTTATTGTTGTTTGGGTCTGCTAGTGTTACATAAATGTGTTATTTTCTGCATTGTTTTTTGACATTTCCCTTCCATCAAAGTTAATTATGTGATTAATAACATAATTATTTGTGTTAGTTTCAGCTGTAGCAGATAGCAAGATGAACAACATAGGTTTTAGTAGAAGCCAGACTGTGGCGGAATGGAAACAGCCCTGATCATGACAAACATAGGACAGGATGGAAATCATTTCCTCCTTACATCCCTAGTGAGGAATGTTCAAACTCTGGAAAAATCCCCCTTCTGGGTCACTGCCCTACAGCAATATGTAGTTTTGTGACTTTTTCTCATCACAGAGTTGCACTGATGGGAGAATATACAGCCTGCTCTTTTCCCTTCTGTTTAATTCTGCAAATTTAGAGAAGTATTTCCCTTGCATTCCATTAATCATGCTGAGTACAAAAAACAGAGGGAATTCTACCTTGTTTTATTCAATATTTGCAATGCAATATTTCCTCTCAAACCCAATTTTTTCAAAATTTAACTCTCATGTTAGGTTCTCTTACCCAATAGGCTTAGAAAAGATGATCTATTTACTCTGCAGAGAGGCATATAAACATCCCTCCCAGGTAAATTAGATTTAAAGTGTAGGTCTGCAAAAGAGCTTTGATCCATTAACAAATAAATCACCTGGTTTATGAATCCTTTACAGAGCTGACACAAGTTATTTACTGAATTATCATGATATACAGATGGTATTTCACTGGTAGTCATAGCTACCTGGACAGGTCAAATATATTTCAATACAGAAGTACAGTGCAAATCGCAAAATTTATTTTAGCGGAGGATCTAGGAGAACTAGAGTATTTGTAGGTATATAGCTTTTTTTTTACTGAAAAAATAACAAAACTCATAAAACAATGTGTTACAATCCTAAACACATTTACTAGGGTGCAAGAGCCATTTAACCCAGTAAGATTTACACACTGGGTTGTATCTAAATAAGATACTTGGAACAGACACCTTGAAATGAATGGCCCTAGTTAATAATGGTGATTCTTTTAAATGGGAAAACTCTGAACTGGTCTAGCTTTGACTACAGCCCATTGGTTGCACTGACAGAGAAGGTTCAGGTGCAACAGAAAACCATGGTTTAGCACCACAACCATCAATTGCCCCAAATTGGAAAAATCACATCACGCAACAGTGTGAAGTAGGCAAATAGAAGAACCAGATCCAATAAGGGTCTCCCCTCCCAAATTCTTTCATAGCCCCTAGAAAACAGATGACTAGCCTGTAGGCCCACACTGCAAAAGGGGCAGGAGGGTGGATGCTGAATAATAAAGGGGGGAGAGTATGGGGCAGAGCAGGCTTAAATTGCTTGTCATCACCTCTCCCCATTGGGTGGAATTGCCTTCAGGTAATAACATTTTCCCCTAGGGAGATACCACCCCTCCTCTTCTTCCAGGGTAAAATGGGTATAGCAAATTTGCCCACACACACCCAATCAAGGAAGAGATGTGGGTGGTGCTGTGGGTTAAACCACAGAGCCTAGGACTTGCTGATCAGAAGGTTGGCGGTTCGAATCCCCGAGATGGGGTGAGCTCCCATTGCTTGGTCCCAGCTCCTGCTCACCTAGCAGTTCAAAAGCACGTCAAGTGCAAGTAGATAAATAGGTACCGCTCTGGTGGGAAGGTAAAGGGCGTTTCTGTGCACTGCTCTGGTTCGCCAGAAGCAGCTTAGTCATGCTGGCCACATGACCCGGAAGCTGTACGCTGGCTCCCTGGGCCAATAAAGCGAGATGAGCGCCGCTACCTTAGAGTCGGCCACGACTGGACTGGTCAGGGGTCCCTTTACCCAATCAAGGAGTGTCATTAGCATTAGCTGAAAAAAACTCATTCATTATATGTTGCCAAGGCTGAAGAGGTGTGTCTTCAGCATCCTCCTGAAGCTGTATAATGAAGGTGCCAGTTGCATCTCTGTGGGGATGCCACAGGGGCTGCCACAGATAATGTCCTCTCCTGGGCTCCCACCCTGCTGAGCTTCTGAGAGTGGAGGAACTGCTAAGAGGCCCCCATCTGCTGATTTTAGCACTTGAGAAGGTCTGTGGGGAATGAGGCTGTCTTTCAGATATTTGGGGTGTGAGTCATTTAGGGCTTTAAACAGTAATAATGCAAACACATATTTTAGCCGGCCACTGTGCCTTATTTTAATTTGGAAGCCCAAATGAATCTGACGTGCAGTGGTTTTTTTTTCTTTTAAAGAACACGTTAATACAATGCATCCCTGACCTTGCTAACACTGTGTTGTACCATGTTTTCGCTCAAGACTTTCGTGTCACAGTAGCTTATTTCAGCCAGCGTGGAATATCTGGCGAATTTCCACCTAGCACGATGCTTCAGAAAGTGGGAAAGAGAGAGACAGATACTTTGGATTAAAAATGCTGACGTCGAGATTAGTTCTGCGTTGACTTAATGATTATCATCTGTGCATTGAGCTCTGGGCCATAGACAGAATGGATGCCTTTTAATATTCAGTGCAACCAAAGTGGTGCCGGCTTCTGAGGGAGTGAAGTGGGTCAGCTTTCTCAAAAGCTGGAAATTGGATCAACTCAGTATTAATAATGCTTTTAAAAGGTTTCATGATCCATGCCAGATTCTAGCTGCTACTGAACCCTTTGCCATTTTTGCACAGCTGATTATTATTATTATTTTAATGGAAAAAGAGAATCCCAAGCCATGAAGTTCTGGTGTTCATGAGATTTATCCATATACTCTTGGCCCTTCCCTTGAAAATAGTTTTTAACTTCCATCAATTAATTAATTAATTAATTCAATTTGTATACCACCTTTCATTAGAATATCTCAGGGAAGTTCATGCTTTTAAGCACGTGGATTGTTTTTAAAATCTAACCAATGTAACCAAACCGAGTTAAGTCTTGGCAGGTGTTTGTTAATCCAAAAGAAAAAGAATAAATACAGTATAAAAGCTGTATAGTAAAGGCACTTTACTAACATAGGGCAGGAAATTAATGTGACAGCTCTTAATTGCTGCCAGAATTAGTATTGTGTTACTCAGACCTCTGTGTTATTAAGCTATCATATTTGATTTTGGTTTGGAAATTTGTTCCCCTATGTTTAGTTCTGGATATCCCTTTCTCCTTTTATGTTATTTGATATAATTTGGCATTTGCTATTATACTTTCTTATGTTTTATTATAAATAAATATATATTTGTTAAAACCTGAATTGTATTACGGGTGACAATATTGAATTTACTCCAGAATGATATTTGCTTCTATTGTTTACAGGGGACATAATAAGCACATCAAATATAAGGATTTGCTAATTGCAGCTAGACAAACCATCACTCATTCGTGGAAAAATGTGGATAACCTAAACTTACCAGAATGGCACAAAATGATTTGGACTTTAGCATGGGCAAAGAAAATTACACATAAAATCCAGGTTATTCAAGGAAAACACAATGGCAGAGCTTGATGACATACACATCTAGCTAAGTCTTTAAAAAAGCACATCACAATGGCACTTATGGACATTTGGCAACATTGATGTATGTAACACAAACTCAGGAACTTTTTCTCCCTTGAGATCATGATGTGCCTTGCATATCGCACTGGTCATTTTGTTGTATTCTCCCCCTCTCCCCCATTTCTTAGCCTTGTGCATTTGCTGCAAAAGCAGAAACCCCATTTGGGTGATGTCTCAGGGGAGGGGTGTGCGTGAGCATTCTCAGTAACTTTCAGAAGGGTGGGGTGTTACTTGAAGAAATGACTTGAACTTTTTTCTTTTCTTTTCCAAACTGTATTTATTTATTACAGTGGTACCTCGGGTTACAGACGCTTCAGGTTACAGACGCCGCTAACCCAGAAATAGTACCTTGGGGTAAGAACTTTGTTTCAGGATGAGAACAGAAATCGTGTAGCGGCACTGGGAGGCCCCATTAGCTAAAGTGGTACCTCAGGTTAAGAACAGTTTCAGGTTAAGAACGGACCTCCAGAACGAATTAAGTTCTTAACCCGAGATACCACTGTATTACCTTTGTATCCCACACACCTCCCCCCTCCCCGGAACTCAAGGTGGTTTATGTAGGTCTCCACCTCTCCATTTTTTCCTCACAGCAACCCTGTGAGGTGGGTTAGGCTAATACGCATTGACTCCCCTGAGTGTATCCAGTGAGCTTCATGGCTGAGTGGGAGTTTGAACCCTGGTACCCCCCAGGTTCTATTCCAACACTCTAACTACTAAGCCACGCTACGAGGCAAAGCACTTCTGATAATGATGGTTCTATTTTTCTGCCTATGACCTGCAAAGTGTCCCTTCTGGATTCCAAGCAAGCTCTTGGGATGCAGCTGAACGAAAAGTCGTATAAAAATGATGACAGAAGAGTCTCAATTTCTCTTTCTTCTCTCCCTCAAGAAAAAAAAAAGCTGGATAAAGATCATTTGGCTTGTCCTGTGTTGATATCCCAAACACCATTTCAGCCATGAACGAGCTTAGTTAAGGCAGAACGACAATAGCGCCAAACCCTCAGCGGCCCAAGATGAGATGTGAACGGGGTAGTGGTGATTCAACCATTTGTGACATGGCAGAATTGAAAATGAAAATTACTTCAACTGCCTATGAAAGGAAAGGCATTTTTTAAAATGGGTGCATAGATATGTATGTGTGGGAAAGAAGCAGCTCCAGCAGGGGAAAGGAGAATAATAGATATTTCAGGTCTGTCACAAGGAGAAGTGGGTGTATGTGTGTGTGTTTGTGTTTGTCAAAATAGCAAGCGTGTCATTGACTTGGATGTATGAAATGGGCTCCCTTGCTCAATTCAGAGATAGAAAAAGGTAGGCATAATGGGTCCTTTATATATCTACTTGGGAAAGCTGGCCATTGTATGAATAAACTCATTTCTAAATGTGGCTATTTTCACTTATGTTTGAAACCAGTGATCTTTAGGTTTGTTGATTTGGTACAAAAAGCAGCATACCGGGAAGACAATTCTGCTCCTGTGGCTGGACTACAACTCCCATCATCCTGGGCCATTGGTCATTCTAGCTGGCATATCCCCAGGCTCTAGAACTCCCAGCCTGGTTCTTGTGAGTTTGTGTCTTTCCAGGGGTGTAGCCATGTCGGCCTACTGCAGCAAAAGCTATTGAAGGGCTGAAGAGGACATCAAGGTGTGACGTTAACATATGAGAGAGTGCTGGAGGTGAAATAGTTAAACAGGTTGCCCAGTCAGGACCCAGGGGGGTGGAGTCATTGGGACTATAAAACCAGCTCTTGGGAGTGGCAAAAGGGGGAGTTCGTTGGGAGTTGGGTGGAGTGGGAGTGAATTGGGATAGAGTTTGTGGGTAGGTTGAGTTAGTGTAGCGAAATAGGCTGAGTCAGGAACAGTTAGGGGCTAGGAAGACAAATAAATATCTGAGAGGTGGTTTAGTGAGTGAGAGCAGGTAGCGGAAGTTATAGGTCTGGATAGGCACCCATGAATGTAATTGACCGATTCTGTTTATGAAACCATACACTTGTTAAACTGCAATAACTAAACAGAAGTTTATGTTTCAATTTAACCCTGACTGGACTCAGTATTGTCCCAGGTAGGGCCTGGGTGGTGGCAGCGAGAAATAAAGTGGTGGCACAGGGATCAATAGATGGTGAAATGTCTGGGGACCCTGTGTGATCACCACACAAGGTACTAACCATTTGATTGTGGCGCAAGCTTCCCATGGCTCTGGGTTTAGCAACTGTGAAATAAGTGAATTGTTAGGGATTATTAGGAAAAGGGATGGAAGATAAAATTGCCAATAGCATAATGCAGCTGTGCAAATCTAATCCGAGACCAGGGAAGAGAAGCGGCGGAAGAAGAATGGAAAAAGTTTAAGGACTATTTAAAGAAATATTATAAAATTGGAGACAGTTAGAATGATGTTGGACTAAAATAAATGGTTACTATTAGTAATGATTATGACAAAGAGAATAAGGGTGATTAGCATAAATTTATAACAAAATAAGGTAAGATTTCGCTGAAAAACTGTAAGAATTTGGAATACAGAAACGGGAAGTAAGAGGAGGTCGAGGAAGAAAGGTTTAGAAATTGGGTTATGAAGTGGTACGTGTTTTTTGTTTTATTATTGTTGAATGTTTGTTTATGTATGTCTTGTTTCTGTTATATAAAAAATTGTTTAATAAAAATATCTTAAAAAAAAAAAAAGCAAATCTGTGATGTGACCACGCTTGGAATACTCTGTACAGTTCCCGTTGCCAAAACCGCCCCCCCTCCATATATATATATATATATATATATATATATATATATATATATATTGGACAACCAGAAAATGTTCAGGAACCGGCAACCAAAATAACCAAGAGGCTGGAGCAGCTCCACTACGAGGAAACATTATTACATTTGGGTTTTTTTTTATAGTTTGGAATAAGTGAGCAAAGAGAGGAACATGATAGAGGTGTATTAGATTATGCGTGGTGTAGAAAATTGGATATAGAGATGTTTTCGCTCTTGTTCCTGATATTACAGCTGAAGGTCATTCAGTGAAGCTGAATGTTAGAAGACAGAAGGATGAACTGCTTTGGACAGCAGATAGTTAATCTATGGAATTCACTCCCATAGGAGGTAATGATGGACACCAACCTGGATAGCTCTGAAACAGGATTAGACAAACTCGTGGAGGATAAAGCTAGTGAGGGCTACTAGTCATGACGAGTGTGTACTACCTCTGGTATCAGAGATTCTATGTCTCTGAACACCAATTGATGGGGAACATGAGGGGGGGGGCTGCAGAGTGCTGTTGTCCTAGAGTCCTGCTTGCAGGCTTCCTACTGATGGCCACTTGGCTACTATGGGAACAAGTGCTGGACTAGATGAGCCTTTAGCCTGATTCAACAGGGCTCTTCTTACATTCTCACATGTCCACAAAACTTTACATGTTAATAAATGCCTTGGTCTTTAAGATGCCATAGGATTCTGTTGTATTCATTATGTTATGTTTATAGACCAGCCTCCAGCTGTGATGGCTCCTAAGAAGGTTAACAAGGAATGTGAACCAAAGCCATTAACAACAATAAGATAAATTTTGCAGTGGTGAAATAAATCACTTTGCAGCAGTGGAAGGTGTCCTTGGGTGTGTGTATGATGCTGCACCTTTCTCCTCCGACCCCCAGAAATGCTCCGACTCCTCCCTCAGCCAATACCAGTGCCAGTGTGGTGTAGTGGTTAAGAGCGGTAGACTTGTAATCTGGTGAACCGGGTTCGCGTCTCTGCTCCTCCACATGCAGCTGCTGGGTGACTTTGGGCTAGTCACACTTCTTTGAAGTCTCTCAGCCCCATTCACCTCACAGTGTGCTTGTTGTGGGGGAGGAAGGGAAAGGAGAATGTTAGCCGCTTTGGGACTCCTGAAGGGGAGTGATAAAGCAGGATATCAAATCCAAACTCTTCTTCTTCTCCTTCTTCATCTGTCACAAAGGGAGTGAGCTAGTAGAGAACCTTCAGGGTCAAAGTGTAATGTAGTCATATTCTGGTTCTCCTAATAGCTTCCTAAAAAGTAGTGGGGATCAGAACAGCAGAGAGAACAATTATGGTGTCCTACAGCATTCTTCTCCATCAGTTGATATCAAAGCCGGTTGATGGTGTGTGTGTGTGGGGGGGGGGGAGCTGGACAAGACCCCCACTTGTAAGTCTTATTTTCAGGTGTTGATGTTATGATTGCCTCTTTCCAAAAGCCACTGTAGAAGTAAAATGTGTTCATTGCTTCATGTAAGTGTCTTGAACAAACTTCTGCTTTGATAAGGTGTGGCTGGCTTTGCAAGAAAAACCAAATGGAATGAAACATATTGAAACACATGGAGTGAAGCAAAGGTAGGTAGGCAGACATCCAGTTTTGTGCTTCGGGTGAGAAACTCATAAGCAACAGCCCTATTGTAAACTAGATAGCCAGCACTTTTAAATGAGAACAATAAGAGTAACATCGGATATCTGTGAGAAGTGCTCCACAAATGTCTTCTGCTATGAAAGGTGGATCTACTCAAGGGATGTTTGCACATGCATTGTGAAAATTGCCCACCCTCACACTGATCTCCCCATACCCAGGTTTCAGTTCCGACTTTGGAACCAAGCCTTCCTTTGCCTCATTGCCGTGCTGCCTGGCGCAGTAATAGATGGTCCCCCGTTCAATGTGCTCATAGTCACCTGCAGATGTGCTTGTCTCTGCAGACTGCCTTGCAATTACTGAATGAAGGCAACTGGAAAAGGCAATAGTTTCCACATAACAAGTTTCTTCTTCCACATGAAGAGTACAAGTTCAAAGGAATGAGGCTCTCGCTCTACGGCTTCCACCTGTCCAGCAAAAGCAGAGGAGAGGTAATTCTAGATATGGTGCCGAGAGGGATCCTGTACACACTGCATTCACCTGCATGTGAACCCATATGCTCTGACTAGCTTGGATAATTTC
Source organism: Podarcis filfolensis (assembly GCF_964270895.1). Classification (NCBI taxonomy): domain Eukaryota; kingdom Metazoa; phylum Chordata; class Lepidosauria; order Squamata; family Lacertidae; genus Podarcis; species Podarcis filfolensis. The sequence goes on along the minus strand of NC_139611.1, from coordinate 31,851,324 downwards.
ATAGATATGTAGGAACCTATCTCACACCAGGGCTAATTGTGGGACTGTAAGAACATAATAAGTGCACTTAGAAGAGCACTTTGAGCACTTAGAGAAGGATGCTGTGATTACTAAGATCCAGCATGGCTTTCTCTTTCATTTTATAAATCAAGGCAGTGTTGAGCCATGTATCTGGCCTGTCTGCATGCTTCCTGCATCCAGATGTTACTGGAGAGGTGTGGGAAGGTGCTACAGGGAACGACCTCCACCCCACCCCCTTAGCTGGCACAGTAGCACATGAATTGGTCCAATACTTGTAGCTTGCTTAGCATAAAGGTTAATCATAGATTACAACTTCCCACTTGGGGGGGGAAATGGAAATAATTTCAATATTGCAAGCACCTCAAATGCTAGTACAAATCTTTCTCCTAGTGTCTTTTCATTAAACTGCAGAGCCTAAGGAGACTAACTCTGGAATATTAAAAGGAGTAGTGTTACAATGTTCTATTAAATATGAATTTTTATTTGATAAGAGCACTATATTTGAGAGGTGGAAAGTGAATCACACTTTTACTTTAGGGGGAGAAAAAACCCAGATTCCCGAAGGTTATGATGGAGTTGCAGTCTCCAAACACTAAAGTAAGCTTGCTGTAATCAATTCGAAGAGCATTCATTGTGAAGGGGAATGGGGTTTCAAGCTGCACATTTTAGTTTTATGATAACTTTTTGTGTCTGGCACAGTTTTAATGTTGACTATGCATAGTCAGATTTAAAGGGGATGCCTCTTGGGCAATGTTCAATTTTCTCTCAAAGCATCAGGGCTTAATAAGAGTCAGAAATTACTGTATCATTGGGCTTGTTCTAGAAATCTACAAATGTGCCCTGGAAAATGGTGACATTTAGCGGTAAACGATGGAAATGAGGATGCAGTTTGATTCTTCAGGTTTACCGTTAAATTAAGAAACAATTTTGGACATTTACCAATGGGCCTTGATCGCTTTGGAAAAGTATCACTAAATCATGGAAATGAGTATGAAACCAACTCATTCACCGACTTCCTTATGATTTAGAGTAACATATAGTAAATGGTAATGGCATGCAAGTATAGGCATCATTGCTGTAAGCAGGCTTCTTACATATTCTACCCCACTTGAGACAGCTGAACATTGCAGATGCCCTCCAGTGACAAAATGGTGCCAGGACAGAAACAGCCACAAAATAGTGACATAGTGAAATAGTTACACAGTAGTGACAGAACCATGTGGTCCTCCGCTCTACCCACTCCCTTCAGGCCTCATGGAGGAAGGGACACAGAGCAAACACACTGTAAGACCGGGAATGCTACTCTCAACAGAGAGGAATTGGTTTAGAATTTATTTAATGATTAGATAAACATGCCTTTGGGAACGCAGTGACTCTAGGCATACAGAATTAACATTTCTCTAAGAGCCAATTAATTTTTAGCGGTTTATTGTTGACATTGGAAAATGAACCTTGAAACTGTTTAGCTTTTCAAAGATACATTTTCCAGAGCAAAGGACAGTTGTTGAAAGGTTGAAGAAGGGACTGTATATCCTTACAGGTTATTTCGAGATCCTTTTCGAGACAGGAAGAATTTGCTGTGAGCAAAAGGGCCTCTCCAAAACCATACATTCTTACTCCCACCTATTCCTTCCCAGTCTATAGCCTGTCCTATGTTAGTGGATTTATTAAAGGGTTGCAAACTGGGTACCAAACACCTCATTTGCCTGGACACACAGGCCTCCACTGCTTCAGGGGTGATTTGACTCTCCACATCCACTATTATTCACTAGCATCCTTTCCTGCGGGGCCACAAGGGGAGTGTGTAAAATGCACACCGGTGCGGGGAGAGATCCAATGCTTCCCACCTTAGGGAACTTCCCTGTCTGGACTATATTTTGATTTGGTTACTTATATTTGCTTGTTTGTTTGCAGAACCTCAGCGTTGTTACATTTGAATAAATATAATAATAATAATTTATTTTGGTTGAGATCGGCACCATCTTAACCACTGCATAATAATTTTATAAATAACTTTTCATATAATTAACTTATATTATAATATATAATTTAATATATAAATAATATTATAAATAATATTATTATTTACACCCTGTCTATCTGGCAGAGTTGCCCCAGCCACTCTGGGCAGCTTCCAACACATTAATAGAACGTCAAACATTGATAATAACCATCTGATCCAATACAAAAAAAAGTCACAATAACTCTAAAATAAACAACTTATATCAAATAAAGCAATATTCAACAATCCATTAGAATATAACAGTAAACAGAAATATTAGAGATCAGCAAATAATAATTAAACAGTTTACACTCATCAATTAAAGTAAATAATTTACTAAACTATAATCAATAAAGATAATGGCAAGTCACAGTGCATAAAATACCACAAAGCATACAAAACAAATGATCCAACTGAGAAACAAGGACCCACAACTTATATAACCTTTTCGACTGCAGTTATGGTTTCTTGAGTCTTCTTTAAGTGTGTGCTGACAAATGGTTTATACTGTAGCTATTGTTTTTGCAACCAGCAAAGCCTGCTTTACTTATCGGATGTGGTTCAGATCAATGGTGAGTACACAGGCTCTGCTTGTAGTATGTGACTTTCAAGTCCCTTTCTAACTTGCAGTTCTCTGATCTTCTACAAGTTATTTATTATTATTTTTTGCTGAAGAGCATGATTTAACCAGCTAGTCATTGTCGTCGTCGTCATCATCATCATCATCATTATTGTTATTATTATTTCAGTTCTAATTATAACGGACTAGTCTTCTCTCTTCCATTTATTTGCCCAGATGATCTCTCCCCCCATCTCTTTCACTCTCCATCCTCTCCCACCTTCATTTCCAGTAAGATTAAAACCTCAAGACATATACAGATTATGGGTAGTTCCGCTGCGAGCATCTCATTGTAGAATTAAGCAACATTATGCATGATTGTTGTGGCAGTTTTCATGCTGAAGATTCCATTAGCAGTGTATAAATATAAAACAATAATCAAGGTCAGGTACAAACTGTCGGGACTTTGGCGGTAATAAATGCAAAAGATGGGAAAATTGCATCCAAAGAGGGGAGGGGGTGAAATATAAAAAGCCTGTCTCCTCTCTCCAAAACAAAATTTAAGCCACAGAAGCAAATTAAAAGAGGGTATTTCAAGAACATTTCAAACAGGTTGTAGTAATAGGACATAAATGACACACAGCCCACATTTATCACACTAACAGAGATGTTTTGGCTCGCTGCCAGATACAGAAGCAATTTTTTCTTTCTTCCTCTTCCCCAGATGTGTATTTCAAAAATTCAGGATTCTTGTAAGGTAGGCAGCAATGAGATCATAAAATATTGGTTAGAAACAAGTGTAGCAAAGAACTTTTGTGATGAGGAGATGGGCAAAGGCCTCTAAACTCCCATTCTGCAAAGTGGTGACCCTCTGGGTCAGCACAGTGGCTATTTAGTGGTTGGCCTATACAGGGAGTACACTGTGCTGGCAGCATGGACCACACATTTCATAGAATCGTAGAAATTCAGAGCTGGAAGGGGACCCTAAGTAGCAGGAATATGCAGCTGTCCCATACAGGGATTGAACTTGCAACCTTGGCATTCTCAGCACCATGATCTAACTAACTGAGCTACCTTGTGAGTGTGTGGCTGTCTATGCACTAACCCATTTGTGGCACACACAAAAAATGAAGCTCTTCTCTATATGGCGTTGTACATGTTCATCCTTACTTTGCTGTTTTCAATCTAGTTTGATTTTCGGTCCTGCCATCCACAACGGTTGGTGTGGTTACTTGAAATGCACCTGAAAACTCCCCCCTTGATTGCGTTATCCATGTCTTTTGCTCCCTGTGCATGTCCCAGGCAAATGAAGAAGGAAGTGGTGATTGCAATATTGCCATATGACCCCCTACAATGTCATTGGGCAGGTGTGGATGCACCCACCCCATTGCTAGAATAAATTTTCATAGAATTATAGAGCTGGAAGGGACCACAAGGGTCATTTAGTCCAACCTCCTGCAATACAGGAATATTTTGCCCAATGTGGGTCTCAGACGCATGACCCTGAGATTAAAAGTCTCATGCTCTACCAGCTGAGCAATCCAGTGGACACACTGTGGGATAATGCAGAATCCTAAGCATTTGCTTTTGGAATGGAACTATTTCATCAAGAAATGCTATTTTAAAAGGCAAAAAATATGCAATATATCTAGGATATGTGGACTAATAATAATAATAATAATAATAATAATAATAATAATAATAATTTATTTCTATCCCACCCTCCTTGATCAAAACTGGGCTCAGGGCGGCTAACACCAAATATATAATACATTAAAAACACAAAATCAAACGATTGATTAAAATGCAGTTCAAAATCACATTTAAAATCAAAATCAAAATTAGGTGGGAACCCATGAATCACAACCACAGGGGTAAGGAATATTAAATGTTCACCAGGCCTGGACACCTGTGCTGGTCCCATGTGGGTCGATAGAAGGAGCCAAGAGCCCGCTAACATACAGGGTCCCATAGATAGAGGAAAGAAGGAAGAAGGAAGGGGTCAGACTGGGCCTGGACCAAAGGCAGCTCCCTTGTTGCAACAGCTCCATTGGCTACCAGTCTGTTTGTGGGCACAACTCAAAGGGCTGGTTATGACCTATAAATAAGTCCAAACCTTCTGAAACATACAGCAGAGATCTCTACTTCTGTTTATAGGGGTGGTGGGCCTTTTCTTTATTTCATAACATCAATACACCATTTTATCGTTAGAAGGAGGAAGGAGAGGAAGTCTCCAAGCAGTTTCCAATATATATAGCAGCAAAATTATCAATAAAAAGAATTAATCAATTAAAACACTGAAAAAACAAAACATAAACTAAAAACAGATGAAATGATGCTTCAGCATTCTAAATATCTGGGTAGTCTTGTCTAGAGAAAAAAATAATGTTTTAGCAGGCACTGAAAAGATTACAATGAAGGTGCGTGCCTGATATTGAGAGGCAGGGAGCTCTGAAGTGTAGGTGCTGCTGCACTAAAATATTGATTTATTACAGATGCAGAACATATATCCTGTGGCACCTGTAAGAGTGCCAGTTCTGAAGATCAAAGTAGTCACATGGACATAAATGGGGTAAGGAGATCTTGTTGGTAAACTGGTCCCAAGTTGTTAAGAATTGTATATACTTGACTTGGTCCAATCTCCCCCATTTATTTATTTATTTATTTATTGCAAGGCAATGGCACATTTTATCATTTCCTTCAGCTCGTCTTCAGAGCCAGCCAGAAAAGAAGAGGCAGAGGCAGCAACTGTCAAGAGGTGCATGCAGCTCAAACTTTGCAATTTGCAAACAATTTTAAAGATAATTTAAGTGACATCACTTTGTCTTTCAAACTTATTATTGCCTTCTGTTCAAGGTCATTCCAGGAGGTTAGCGATAAATGAAGATGTATACACATGAAAGCAGCAGTATAGAAACAAATGGGGGAATGATTGCCAGCGATGAAAGTATCAAACGTCACAAGAGATCCAATTATTTTCTAAAGGATGGGAGAGTGGGTCTAGATTAAAACAGGTAAATCAAATGTTTTAACAGCACACCAAAATGGATATCTCCCTCTCTAACCCCAACCACCCAGGCGAATATGGATTGAACATCCCTAAAACATCCCAGTGATGAATCTTTCAAGTGCAGGCATAATCAGGACCTAGAACCATAGCTACTGTTCCATCGCACTCTGTATTTGCCTGCACTGACTGGCATCAGTTCTCCAGAGTTTCAGAATGGAGTCTTTCTCAGCCCTAAGTGACAATCTTCAAGACTGAATGCAAGGAAGAAATGTGTCAATGAGCTATCGCCTGTCAACATTTTCCTCCTAGAAAAACCTCCTGCCTCTTCCGTTTTGCAAATAATAATAATAATAATAATAATAATAATAATAAATAATAATAATCCTATTGCACCTCCATATTTTGCATTATTATATACACTATTCACTATATATCATTTGCCCATGGTCAGTCATCTTTGATGACCAATTATTTGCTCATGGGACTCCATAGACAATTATGTCTTGCTGTTCAAAGCCTTTGGTTTGCAGCTGAGTATTTCCAGGGACTGGAGTTGGCACTGAGCATTGCACAGCTACAATGTAGCACTTTCTATTTTCCTTTTAAGAATATTCACACCTTGATGTCTAAGCTTGATGCTGTAAATAGAAATCCGGAGCCACCGATTGAGATCTCTGAAGTTACCGCATAGCTGTTATGGAAATGAAACGTACATGCCTTTGGGGAAATCGCTTCCACCGATGCTGTGATTTTTTAGTCCGTGGAGTGGTTTAAAGTGAAGAAAAATAGGCCAGTGAAAGATTGCAAATAAATGCAGACTTGGGTACTAAAGATGCCATTTCATGAGTGGGATATTTGTGTGTGTGTGTGTGTGTGTGTGTGTGTGTGTGTTAGCTAAAGGTTTTGGCATTTCCTTCCAACCAGATGCATTTGGGCAGCATAAAATACATAATTTAACTTTCTGGCTCACCCAAAATCTTATTTTAAGTTGTAAAAATCCAGTGCTGCGATTTCTTTCAGCCTAGGTTAACTGTCATGAGCCTCATAGGACTGTCAGGATTGGCTTTGGACTGGCAGACTCAGAGGAAGAAATGGGAGAAGACTGATGGGAAACTTGGGTTGGAGAAGGGGAGATCTAACTTTTCCACCTGACGTCAGCCACTTTGGAAGGGGGGAAAGCAGGGACACTGGCTCTCCCCCTCTTTCCTGGAGAGCAAAGAGTGATGCAAAATCCAGAGATTTATATGTACACGTGCCTCTCTCCATCTCCATCTCCATCTCAGGTCAATGACATATTCCAGTAAGGCAGAAGCACTCACAGAGGGGATAGAGGAGTGCCAGTGAGGGGCCTGGTATGGGGAGAAGACAGCACCTGGGTAGAGGTCCAAGGGGTCTGAAGCGCTGCCTTTGGTTCCAGAGTCTGAGGTTCTCCATCCCCAGGATAGATGAAGAAACATCAGGAGCTGGGGGGCTCCTGCATGGATGTGGCCCTTGTCAGCTGCCCGATGATGCTGGCCACTGAGAATGGTTCCAATTATGTAACTGTTTCCTGCAAGATGAAGCAGTGCAGTCCATCTTTACTGTTTATGTGAACTGGGCCTTGATGAGAGGTTGGTATTAAAGATACAAGAACAGAAGCAAAGTGACAACCCCACGCAACAGTAAATGAACACTCGGTTTTTAAGTTTACAGGGGGTACAGTGATGACTTTCTTAACCACAGGAAGAGTAGAAAGTCAATGTTTCAAGGTTAACGGGCCAAATGACAGGAGCAAAAATAATAATTGATGGATAAATCTATGAGTAAGTATGCAATGTGGTTGTGTCAGCAGTATATCCGTTTTAAAGCAACTCTATAATGAGTAGTTTTACAAACACTTCATCAGTCACTTTTTAATCTCTTTCCCTGTGCTTAAAAACAGCCATTTTCACTCTCCTGTTTTGTAAGATATATATTTTTGTAATCAATTTACAATGACTTGGTTTGCGAAATTTACTTACCAAAATAAATGGTAATGAATTTCATTCTGCCGAATGAGGCTTGTGCCTCTGGAACGTGTGTCTGATTTTTAAGCTCGGAAATTGGATTTTGAAATGTCTTCCCACCTGTCTGCACAAACTAATCCCTTTATACAAATAGAAAGAGCAACGATTTCCATGGAACAAGGGCCTAAAGTGGTTCCAAGAGAACAGAGGAGGAAGAGAGATGGAGGGGAAAAACAATGAAATTTCGAGAACTTTGAATTACTCCCTTGCTCTATAAGGAGGGATTATTGCTCAGTTGCAGAGTAGACACTAGCAACAGGGCATCAAGTCGGTGCAGTTCACATTCAAAGTTGAACCTATCTAATTTGCTCTTTGCAAAACAATATGCAGACTGAAACGAAGTGAAAACAGGCATCTTTTGAAATCCGCAGTCTTCCAAATTGTTGCAAAGCAGTTCTCCAGCTAAGTAATGGACACAAGAATGCGTATACTAGCACAGGCTTCCTCAACCTTGACCCTCCAGATGTTTTGAGACTACAATTCCCAGCATCCCTGACCATTGGTCCTGCTAGCTAGGGATCATGGGAGTTGTAGGCCAAAAACATTTGGAGGGCTGAGGTTGAGGAAGCCTGTACTAGGGAAATGTGTCAGATTCACATATGTATGAAAATAACCACACAAAGATGCATAATTCTAGAGGGAAAAATGGCTTGTGACCGTGCACACAGTAGGCATATTTTTGCATGTAATTTTTCCTAGTAGGAGAAATTTGCACTAAAATGTTGATGAATTCTCATAAGCATTTTAAAAAATCACAGTGATGCAGAATCGTAGAGACTTGAATTTAAGATTGAGAAAATTGAGAAAACAAGGGGTGGGGAAGAAACTTAAGGTTTTGACTGCCCCCAATGGATGCTTTCCAGTATTGGGTGAAAACAAAAGCTGCTTTCACCCATCCCAATATCCCATGTATGGGTAGTAAAAAGCAGGGAGTCATTCAGGTGATTTTTCTTCTTTCTCTCTCTGGGATGATGAGAGTTGTAGTCCAACAACAGTTCAGCTCACATTTATAGACCAATCTACCTAATTCACACTTTTTGAAACAAATTGAAACGCAGCCACCCTTTGAACCTTTGCAGAGCGGTTCTCCTGCCATGCAGTGTGTACAAAAAATGCATATACGAGGATAAAGTGTGCATAAAAATGCATATATTAGCGAAAATAACTTGCAGAAATAAAAGCAAAAGAAGAGCCTATTGGATCAGGCCAAGGCTCCATCCTGTTCTCACAGTAACTGACCAGATGCCCCAATGGTAAGACCGCGAGGAGCACCTGAGGGCAGCAACACTCTTCTGACCTACGATTCCAATCAACTGGTATTCTGTGGAGGAAGAACATGATATTAGGGAATATTATATCACATTTTCCATTGCATTAGGATTATATACAGTATATGCATCATATTAGGGAACATTGATTTGCAAAAAAAGTTTATACAGTATTAGGCAAAACATGTGTGTTAGGAGAAATTTGCACCAAATGATGGTGAATTTTCAATGGGGCTTTTCTTTAAAAAGCAATTGTTCTTATGTTGATGTGGAAATGTGGTGAACTGAAGGTTTGCTTATTTATTTATTTTGCTTTTTGAAGTTTATTTAATCATTTTTTCGGTTTTAAAAAATGAGAAGGTTTTAAAAATGAGAAAATGTAAGAAATCAAAATTGATATATTCACCCATCCCTTCCTGTTTGGACTTTAATATCGGAGGGGGGGCTTTCTTTCTTGTCAAATGCTCTGAATAACCCTTGAGGTTTTTTTTTTGGGGGGGTACATTTGACGCCCAAACATCCAAGTGGCTTTCTAAGCAACCTGGTGGGGTTTCATGCGCCACTAGTAGAATATGCCAATAAGATCCTTCAGAGATTCCTGAGTGGTCAAGGCATGTGTTTGGTTTCAGAATCTAATTTGAGCATCTTTGAGAAAAGCATTGCTGATGTCTGACATGATGTTTCTCAGATCTTACAAATTTCATAAAGCTACATGGAGAGAGGGGGGAGGGAAGGAGAGAGAGGGAGAGAGAGGTGAATAAATTAATGGAAGAACATGCATGATTTAGATTTGCCAGTTACCAAAATAACCCAGCATGCATAATGAAAATGTTATTTTCATAATCAAGAAGTTGTGATTTATGATTTATAAATCATACTTAGGATAGTAACCCTACGTCACATGCTCCTCAGCTGATCGTTTTTAAGCTGCCTTTCCTTGCAAGGGGTTTATGCCATAAACTTTATGGAGGACAGATTTTCTATGTTCCATTATTGTTCTGTGGATTCACTATCCACTCCTTCTGAATCATGGATTACAAAGCGGAATATAATTCCCTTGATTCCAGTGTTCAGGCACTGACCGCCATTTCTTCAGAAGCAGCCAGCATGGGGTGGTGGTGAGTTTGGGACTGAGTGGGCACACCAGTGGAGCCAATCCAAATGATTCAAAATCCGACCTTATCCCTTATATACCCAGTGGGTCACTGTGGTCTGAAGGAAAGCTTCTCTGGCAATAATCTCAGAAGCCCACTCCATAATAGTTCAGAGTAGGGTCTTCAGTCTGGTTGCCCCTGATCTGTGTAACAGCATTCCTATTGAGACAGGCACCTACTACATGTACTTTCTGGAAACAATGGAATATTTTTTTTGTTCTGATCAGACTTTTCTAGGTGGTTGGATGTCTTTCTGCCATAGGGGTCTATTTTGTATAATTTTAGTTTACTTTCATTTTTTAAATATATTTCATGTTTTTGTGTGTGTGTTTTAAACATTTTTAAAAAATATTTCAGGACTCCACAATCCAGGGAAAGATTCACAGGAGGAGAATTTTGTAACCTTCCATATGACCCACAGCCACTGTCCTGATCAAGCAGGCTCTTCTTATTTTCTTATAGCAGCAGAGATAAAAGATAATCATTGAAACTAGTAGTTACTAATAGTTTAATCCTGTTTCAAAGCCATCCAACTTGGTAGTCATCACTACCTCTTTGGGGAGTGAATTCCTTTGGAAACCCCCAACCAGGCCATGAGTGCCATAGATCTCTTCCATTCTTGTTCCCTATGCTGCCTCTTATCTTGGAGGTAAAATACAGCTATAATGACTAACAGCCATTTGTAGAATCATTCTCCATGGATTTGTCCAACCTTTCACCATTCCTCTTTAATATTATCCATCCTTTGCACACTTCCTCCACTGCAGGATTTAGCCTGTTCTTGGGCCAAATTCTTTTTTTATTTCTTCCTTTTTAAATAATGCTCAATTTGCTCTCCAAATGTATTTGGGGGACAGCCACTCTGTGAACAGCTGACATTGAACTTCTAAGCTTTTGCTTGACCTGTGTTCCCATCAGTCACATTGAAAGTACCCTTCATGTCTGGAGTGTTCAGAAATAAGGAGTTCTCGGAATACGCCCTCGTAGGTTTACAGTAAATCTTTGGCAAGGGGTGGGGACTACAGAAAGAAATGTCTGTGCTCTGTTGCACATGCATTAGAAATAAAAAATGAGCTGTGCCATTATTTGCCTAAGCACGAATATGATGTACACATTTGTCTTTTTCAGTGTGGATTAATGCCAGTGTGTGTGTGTGTTCCAGGTTTAATGGAAAGAGCAGAAAAGGTGCTAAGGAGATGACACAGTATTCAAAAATCAATAGCACTTTGAATCGGTTTGTGCTTACCTGGAACGATGCTTTTGGCTTTCAGTGGTCTGTGTTCCATGTCATTAATTACTCTCCGAAAACCCAAAAGCTTTTTTGGTCAATTTTAAATTGTCAGTTCAAGGAACGAAGGTCGTCCTTCTTCCTCCACATCTTACAAGATGTATGGAAAAATCTGAAGAGAGTTTTTGCTACACCAAGCTTCAGTTCAATGGGATCTTCACAAGGCATCTTGTGGAATGAGAAATGTCCTCAGACCCAGGGGAATGGAAGATGTTGAGGGGTGTGTGAGTGTGTGCGGAACCTAACCTACAAAACCAAAATTTATGTTCATTGCTCTGCCAACCTTTGCTTCTGCCCCTACCCGTCCCTGGCATCTGGCCCCTGAAAGGTTGCCCAGAAGAGAATGAGGCCCTCAGATTGAAAAAAAAATGTTCTCCACCCTGTCAAAACACATAATTTCAGCAACTACATCAACCGGAACAAAAGAAGAACTCTTTCCTCCTGTGGTTTCCATCAACTGGTATTCAGGAGCATCACTTCCTCAAGCCCAGAAAAGAGGAGACGGAGAAGAGATATGACAGCCATCTTTAAATATCTGATGGGCTGTCAACATGGAAGACGGAGCAAACTTGCTTTCTCCTGCTCCAGTGCATGGGACCCAAACCAATGGATTCACGTTATAAGAAAGGATATTTAAACTACGCATTAGGAAGAACATTCTGAGGGGGAAAGCTGTTTGACAGTGGAATGGACTGCCTCAGAAGGTGGTTGATTCTGTCATGTGACAAAAGGTATTTGAGAGCAGAAGCAGTAAAGGAAGCAGTAAAGCAGTCTAGAAATGTTGTGAAATGCTGGAAATCTGCAGGAACATTCAGCATGCTGAATCACTGTGACTCATCTTGAGGAGGACTCATTCTCTGTATAAGTATTGTATCTGCTTGCAGGCAGACTCAGTCAGACTCAGACTCAGTTTCTGTCTGTGTATGTGTGTGTGTGTGTGTGTGTGTGTGTGGTAGAGGCTGTGCTCTGTGAAACCTGTGCCCAATGGAAACTCTGTGTATGCTCTGAAACTAGTTTAATCTTCTGTTCACTATGTTGTTATTTGCAAACAAGTTTACTTTAAGTCAGTAGAGCTTTTATTCTTTTACTGAAGAAGACTCTGTGTTATTAATTTACGCTGCGCATCAGATTCTCCTTCATTGGAGGTTTCCAAGCAGACTTTGGACGGTCATCTGTCAGGGATGTTTTAGTTGTGATTCCCGCATTGCAGAGGGTTAAAGTGGATGACCCTTGAGTCCTTTGCGACTCTACAATTCTATTATTCTCTGTGGAGACACAGCATAGCCATCATTGCCAGGAACCACTGATAGCCTTCTCCTCCATGGATTTGTCTAAATCTGATCACTCACCTCCAGTGTTATAAATATGTGGTAGAGAGCCCCAATGAGCAACCTGGCTGTGGCATTCTGCAGCAGCTGCAGCTTTCAATCCAACCTGAAGGGTAACCTCGCATAGAGAGCTTGACAGTAATCCAGTCATGAGGTTACCAACACGCGAAGCATGGTCACTAGGCTATACCGTTATAACTCTGCACTTTTAATCATCACTTCTCCAACCCGTCTTTCTTGCCTTTCAGTTCAAGTACCACTGTGGCCAAGCGAAGCAAGTTCAACTGGGATCAGCGGGTTAATCACTAGCTGGTTCCCGACAGACCAGAGGGAAACGCTTAACATCCATTCTAATGTGCTCATTGCCCAAACAATCCTTTTATTACGAGGCACAATTAATCTGCAGAAAGAAGGTGATAATTTATAGGTGGAAAATAAACAGAAGTGGGTTGTAATGGTTTATAAATTACAACAGTTCATTCAAAACTCAGAGGTGGAAATTCAAGTGAACTTGAATTTTATATGGCTGATGGCAGATGTGCAGTCTTCGGCTCTCAGGGATCAGCTCTGGGAGAAGTTGATTTTGCTTCAAGCAAAATTTTAGGGTAAATTCCCATGGTTCCTTGGGAAGTGGGAACCACTCTTAGAATTGTTGCACCATTGGGGGGAGGTAGGGGATATCTTAACAGTTCTCAGTAGCCTTAACAAACTACAGCTCCCAGGGTCCTTTGGGGGGGGGGAATCGTTACTGTTAAAAGTGGTACAGTACTGCTTTAAATGTATAGCGCAGATGTGGCCTCACATTGGACACAACCATAGTTCATCTCTCATTTTTGCCCAACACAACATTTTAAGGCAAATTAGTGGAGATATCCACGTTAGCCTGCTACAGTGAAAATGACAGAGTGCCCCCGTGACACCTTGGAAGCTAACAGATTGAGGGTAATATTTGCTTTCATGGGCCAGAACAAATATTATACAAATATTTGTACCCTCCCCCCAATAAAGGAGTCATTCAAAAACACTTATCAAATATAAAGAACCAAGCATCAAAATATCCATCATGGATTGCCAGACTACTAGCAGCATCAAAGAGCCAAAACTATCAACCAACCAACCAACCAATTGGTTAAATAAAGCAGGAACAGAATCAAAATGTTGTTTAAAGAGAACTCCTTTCTATCACTGCTGGGACACAAATAGAGAGGAAGATAGTCTAACCTCACAAGGCAGGGAGTTCCACAGGTGTGGTGCTGCCACAGAGAAAGCCCTGCTTGCATTGATGCCAATCTTGCCTTAGAAGGCAATGGAACACATGAGAGGGGCAAAACAGCAGGTTTTAAAAGATGGGCAATTTCCATAAGGGGATATGGTCCTACAAGGGCTTTAGAGGCAACGTTTTGTTATTAGGGCTACATATTGCTGGACCATAAACAGTGGCATAGCGTGGGTTGTCAGAACCCGGGGCAAGGCAAGTAATTTGCACCCCTAACGCGTGGATTTGCGCCCCCTAACCCTAACCCCCAGATGTTGCGCCCGGTGCGGCCGCCCCCCCTGCACCCCCCACGCTACGCCACTGACCATAAAGAAGGCTGATCGCCGAAGAATTGATGCTTTTGAATTATGGTGCTTGAGGAGACTCTTGAGAGTCCCATGGACTGCAAGAAGATCAAACCTATCCATTCTGAAGGAAATCAGCCCTGAGTGCTCACTGGAAGGACAGATCCTGAAGCTGAGGCTCCAATACTTTGGCCACCTCATGAGAAGACAGGACTCCCTGGAAAAGACCCTGATGTTGGGAAAGATGGAGGGCACAAGGAGAAGGGGACGACAGAGGACGAGATGGTTGGACAGTGTTCTCGAAGCTACCAACATGAGTTTGACCAAACTGCGGGAGGCAGTGGAAGACAGGAGTGTCTGGCGTGCTCTGGTCCATGGGGTCACGAAGAGTCGGACACAAATAAACAACAACAACAAATTTCTCATATATCTTCCATAAACGTAATTGGTCCCTCCCTCCCTCCCTCCCTCCCTCCCTCCCTTCTCTTTTTCTCTTTTATCTGAATGGACAAACAATAGTTTGCAGCTGATAATTAAACAATGTTTTGAAATCATGCTTGTCCCACTGTGGTTTACCATGTGGTCTGAATTTTTGATTTTGTGATGCAGAAGTGCTCATTTTGTGATACTTTATGGTTCTCGGTGTTGTAAGATACTTTGAGCATTTTTTGTTTGTGGAAAGTCAGCATATAAATAAATTGATGAGTTGGCAAGCCACAGTTATGTCTGGTTTTTTGTCTCTGGAGTGTGTGGTATATAGATGGGAACTGAAAGCAGACAAGCAGCTCTAAAATAAAAGCTTGTTTCTAGATTATAGTTAACACAAACCGTGACTTGGCGTGATTTCTGAATAGGGACATTAATAAGTACTGTAGACTTAACTCCTCCCACAACAATGAGACTAATAAGAATATTCAGAGTTATGTCATTTGTAAATAACAAATAAATGAATTTTCCTCCCATCTCTTAGGAAGCATATTTCACACTATTGTTATGTCTGGCAATTTGCTATGCAAGGTACATCGTGTATTGATTTTTCAATTTACAGGTTTGATAAGACTTGAGAAATGTTTTAGTTCTTAATCCTCCATACTTATTGCAAGAGGGGTAGAGAAGGGGATATGCTTGAAAATGAAGAGATTTTTGATGCTTCTTTCGTGTCAGCAGAATTTTTCTCAGCTAATTGAATTTTTCATATACTGCACTTACTCTCTGCAACTTCAACTTTCCTCATTACAGTGTTGTTTTTGCAGAACACAGAGAAATTTGTCCAAAGGGAAGAATGTTATTTCAAAGGTCAATTTCCATTTAAGTGGGTTTGGGAACTGGCTGGCTTCTCTGCCTCTGAGACTACCCTTTTGTTTTCACATCCTATATAAAATGTCAGCATTTGTATTTCCATTGGGTCTTTTCCTGAGTGGGGAACCTTTGGCATTCCAGATGTTGCTGGACTCTGAAACTTAGCATCCTTGGCCATGGGTAGGCAAACTAAGGCCCGGGGGCCGGATCCGGCCCAATTGCCTTCTAAAAATCGCTTGCGGACAGTCTGGGAATCAGTGCGTTTTTACATGAGTAGAATGTGTCCTTTTATTTAAAATGCATCTCTGGGTTATTTGTGGGGCATAGGAATTCGTTCATTTCCCCCCAAAAAATATAGTCTGGCCCCCCACAAGGTCTGAGGGACAGTGGACCGGCCCCCTGCTGAAAAAGTTTCCTGACCCCTGATCCTTGACCATCGGTCATGCAGGTGGGATCAATTGGCATCGGCATTCAAGCATATGAAAGGTTGCTGGTTCTCCATTCCTGCCATATTGGAAAGCTGAGACAACGTCCCCCAGCTTTGCTGGTGCCCTGACCATGGGCTTAGTCTGCCCATTGGGCAATCCAGCATTGCATGTAGAGTTGCATCAGACCTACTTATGCAAGAGCTTCTGCTTGCACAACTGAACTTCCTCCCCTTCTTCCTCTGCCCAGCTCCCCAAATCTTTTCTGGGGGTTCATTCAAAGGTCTGGAGCATGTTTGAGGGAGAGCAAATGGAAGTGAAGTTCCATTGCAGAAGGAGAAGTCCTTCTGTGACTGGGACAACTTTCTTGGATACAACCTGTAACATATTTTTCTATTTTACTATAAATAAAAATATAGAGTTGTAGCCAACTAATTTCTACTCAGAGTAGACTGCTCAATATTAATAAAAGCTACTCATGTCCATTATTTTCAATAGGTCTACTCTGAGTAGGGCTAGCAATGGATAGTACCCATAATATCTTACAGATCACTGTATGCGGGCAGTGTGTGTGTGTGTGTGTGTGTGTGTGTGTGTGGCACCCTCTGTTTTCTAGCCAAACAATGCCAGATTTCTTCATCTTAATGACTCGTTTGGGACTTTGCAGAACTTCAAAGGCTGTGAAGTGTCTTAAATCCTGAGAGGATTTTTTGTTTTTTTTTAAGGGAGAGGGGTGACGTTACAATTTATTCTTGTAGGGATAGAGCACAGTTTACTTTCTTATTATTGCAGTGTAATATATCATCAAAGAAGAGATAAACAAATCTCTTCTGGATTAGTTTCTACCTCATTTATCTACTTTGTGCAAATTAACTATTGTCCTTGACACTCCGAGGTGAAACCCTTCAAAATCCTCAGCTGTTTCAGACATATCATCCTAATCCTTCCCAGCTCTACAGAACCCATCCATCTATTTGCTGCATTTGATTTATAGCCCACCCTACCCTAGTGGATCAGGGTGGCCAGGGGCAGCTCAGCTGCTCCCAATTTAAAGATGAACCATTGCAAACCCAAAACCCAAACCATGAGTTGTAATTCTTACAAAATTGTCCAATTCCGCAAAGCTCCCTCTTCTTATCTTAAAATAGCTCCCTTTGTTTTATACTGCTGTTTTGCTTATTTTAACCAGCCTGTGTTTCTTAATTCATCAGTGCTGCAGCTATGATACATATATATGATATATATACTGTGTAAGCTGACTTCAGTAGTGTTTGATCCAAAGAGACAGCCTGGGTTGTAGCTAAGTAAATTCTGCTCAGAGTAGTTCTTATGTCCCCAGGGATACAGATAACAGTAGGGACAGGGTTGGTGTGCCTGGTTTTGCAGGCACTGGACCCACATCACATCTTCTTTTTTGAGGAGGCAAGAATGATGGTATTTGTGTACTGGATGAAGTGACTTTGCCAAACAAAGATTCTGAGGGGTGAAGATCTACTGAGTGTATGGACCAGGTCTCTGACCCTTAAAAGGTAGAAGATGAGAAAGCTTTTGTTAGATGATGGATATCGCTGTTCCTTTCCAAGCCAACTTATGTGATTTCCTAGCTATTAAATGATGCCATTGTTGATGGTGATATTAGTTGCAGAAAAACATGCACATACCCTTCAACATTTCTCTGACCAAAATAGAGATGTTCTATTCAATAATAGTAAAAATAATAATAGTATTTATACCCTGCCCATCTGACTGGGTTGCCCCAGCCACTATGGGCTGCTTGCAACATATATAAAAACATAATAAAACATTAAACATTTAAAAACTTCCCTATACAGGGTTGCCTTCAGATGTCTTCTAGAGGTTGTATAGTTACTTATCTCCTTGGCTCTGGGGTTGCATAACTCCATACCCTCTATTTTTTCTCTGATGAAAATAGGGACATCATAAGGAAAAACAGGACATTCCGGGATCAAATCAGAAACCAGGATGGCTTCTGTAAATCCGGGGCTATCTCTGGAAAATTGGGACACTTGGGGGGTCTGCATGGAGCACATCCAGTAGAAGTGTCAAAACGCCTAATTTTTCATGTGCTTTTTCAAGTGTGCACATCCTCTTTTCCTCTTTCAGCGGAGCCTAAATCAACACCAGCCTCCAAATGCTGTGTCTCTAAGTGCCAGCTGGGAACCAAAATGAAGCTGTCACTGTTGCCCTAAAGGGAGAACGACAGCTCTGGCTTTCAATTAAAGGTTGGCAGCACTGATCCAAGGCAGTCAAAACTGATCCGTGCTCCAAGGTGGCGCACTGAATTCATGCCACAGATGAGAGATGGTGTGTGTGCGCGCGTTTGTGGTGTGATCAGATACGATGTACACTTCTGACTATGAGGACAGCCACCTTAACTGGTCTGGGAAGTCAGAAGTCCGGGGAAATTTATGGACTGTCCTTGTGGTCTCCAAATTTCATGGCTGTGTCAGCTATCATTTGGCAATAAAACTTAATGAGGGGATTAGGAGAGCACAGATTCCATGTGTTACTTCAAAGTTTTACATTTGGTCTGAGATGTAATTTCATTTTGAAGTAAGAGGACAGCAGAATACATATTTACATTAAAAATATTATTCCCCCCTCACTGCATCTGAGGGTATGTGTGATGCATCAAGGCCCATTTCCACTGGCTTTTCTAGGAGATCCAGTGGTGGCGTAGTGGTTAGAGTGTCAGTCTAGGACTTAGGAGACCAGGGTTCAAATCCCACTCGGCCATGAAGCCCACTGGATGACCTTGGGCCTGTCACCATCTCTCAACCAAACCTACATCACAGAGCTGTTGTGGGGATTAAATGAGGACGAGGAGAACCATGTATGCCACCTTGGGCCCCTTCAAGAAAAATGTGGGGTGTAAATGCAACCAACTAACAGATAAATAAATAATTGTCTGGTGGTTCTTCCTTCTTGGAACTATCTGGTTCAGTGGCCATGCTGCCTGGTCATGAGAAAAATGATGAAGCGTCCTGCAAGAAGCTGTGTCCAGTTTTGCCCTCTTTTCCTCTTTCCCGCTCACCCATTTTCCTTTCCACAGCATGCCTATGAACTAGTGTGATGCAGTGCTTTGAGAGTCAGACTAGAACTGGGAGCACCCAACTTCTAATCATCACTTAGCAATGTCCCATTTGGATTCATGCTTTAGAACCCTATGGTGGCAATACTCTGCAGTGACTTTGGGCCAGCCACTATCTCTCAACTTAACCTGCCTTATGTTTTTTTGCACATCATCTTTTAAAACTGTAAACATCAGGACTGATTATTTTCCAGGAAACCTTTCTCTTAGACCCTTGGTCCTCATCCTGAACTGAACAGAAGCCTATGTATGTGCAACTTAACCAAGCATACCCTCTTACACTGTTTTTCTTGCCTCAATTTTCCTCCCTATCCCTCTGTATCACCCCGCCCCCATCCCTGAACTGCATTTTAGATGGTAAGCTTACCAGGGCAGAGACCTTCCCTTTTGTTCATTATCTTATAAAGCACCATGCACATTGATGATGTTCTATAAATATTAATTAGTGAAGTTAATGGATGAACTAATTAGAGAGAAAGTAAACAGATGAGTATGGAAACCAAGGCCTATGGGCCCCTAGGTAATGCATTTCATACTACTACTACTACTACTAATAATAATTACAGGTTTGTTTGGGTGTATGTTATGATATCCAGGGCTGTCTTTACTCAGGGGTGCAAGGGATGCAAGGGGTGCAGGGCACCCGGGCACCGAATTCTGGCTGAAGCTGTCTAAGCTCTTAACTATCTACCTGTTATGAAATAATAAATAATTTTGATCAGGCTGGAAAAACAAAATACATATATACCTGGGTATTACTGAAATGTATACCTACTGTTTCACTAAAGGACTTTTGACTTTGTGCACTCATTTACCAAAGATGCGCCGTAACAGCAGCGGCGCTTGTCATTCACAACAGTGCCATGCATGCAAAATTAGCTCTTACATCAAAATATTATGTTACATATTGTATTGAGCTGCTATGCGGCAGCAGGGTCAGCGGCACCTTTGGCAAGACTGATGTTTCTCCTAAGTAGGTGCCTAAACAATACTTACAAGTTTAAGTGTGGTGGTGCTGTGTACTTAAGTATAAGTGTATTGTAAATAAATGAGCAAATAAAAAAGTCTGTTTCTTTTTCCTCCCATATTTCATAAACAAGAGATACTGTAAGGTGTAAGCATGGTGTCTGACATAAGCATAATCAAAGTTAATTTGGGGGCTAAACTAAATTTGGGGGCGCTGGGCGGATCTTTGCACCCCGGCAGCGCATATGCTAAAGATGGCGCTGGTGATATCCCAGGTGACCCCAGAACATTTTCCCCAGGTCTCAGCTTAAATCCATTTTTGTATAAGAGTGCTATAGAGCAAACAATCAAATCACAGCACCTCCTGTTCTCACATGGGGAATTGTCATTTGTGCTAGCACCGATTTGGGAAAAATAGAAACAAAAACAAAAGATATTGCCGCTGCCTATTGCGTATTAACTCTTTTTTGTTTTTGTTTCCAGATCTCTTTGCTTTGTGCCTCTCCCCACGGAGGAATTGTAGGTGTGTGGGTGGAGGAGACATCACAGATGAACAAGAGGAGAGTGACAAAGGAGAACATGCTCTTTCATGCTCAGAAGGTGCATCCCCCCCCCACTTGTCGGAACACCAATCCCATAAAATAAAGGCTGCAGATGGTGATAGCTGAGTTCACCGATGCTACTCGAACAATCATCAAAGTGTCTGAAAACAGCCATTAAACTCTTAGAACTTCAAGCTCAGAAATTTTCTCCCACAGATATCAAGGTGGAATCACTGTCAGGCCCACAATTAGTGAGGCCAATGTCATGTATCTGAGATTGTGACCTGATCACAAGGCTGGTAAGACCTAGTTCAAGGAGAAACTAACAGCTCCATTTAAGGTACAAGGAGGGTTCTGAAGCTTACAGTGAGCAGTGGGTTGAGTAAGTAGTATTTCATGTCCTGGGAGGAGGTAGTTGGTAGAGGAGGAACAGTTGACATATATTTGCTTATAGAGTGTGTGTCCCAATGGAAAAGATCTCACAGACTCTTTGGACTCTGTCCAGTAATGTATCACTGAATGAAGTCTGGCCAGCTGGGAATTTGGTGTGAGCCTCCGTAACTGAACCCCCAAGAGAAATTTCCCTCAACCAGATTCCACAGACTTGTTTCTGTCTGTCCTTAGCAAGATAGCTAGTTCAGTCTCCTGCTATTGATGGGGTGGTGGGTAGCAGTGGTGGGTGAAAAGTTTCACAACAGTAAGCAGAGAACTGTAGCTCAGTGGCCAAGGGCACAGTATGCATGCCAAAGACCCAGGTTCAATCCTCAGCATCTTCAGAGAGGGCTATAGAAAAGGAAACCTACAACCAACGCAATGCTCCCTCAGGTGTCCTGGTGACACCCCAACTTCATCACCAGCCCACCTTGTCTCCCCACAGTAAGTGACAGCTGTGCAGTGAATCAAGTGGCTATTAGTTTTATGAAATCAATAAAACATACCGCCTTGATATATTTTTATGGAAGTGTGGATTATAAATATGTAAATAGATAAAATGAATAGATGCCATTCAAAATTCACCCTTCTCTGAATTTTGTGATGCAGTTCTCCAATGAAGTAATGTGAAAAAAATGAAAATGAAAATGAATAGATATGGGGAAAGTGAGCCTCAGATGCATTTATTAGTGAAAACAAGATGCAAAAATGCAGCCTATTTAACTGCTTGGTAAAGAAGAAGAAGAATGCTTATGTTAGGGGGGAAATGGGCACTTTTGTGTGGCCTTAAAACACACACCACGCAAACTATTGCAAAAATGTGGAGAGTTGAATTTAAGATTTTAGAAATGAGAAACTGATATCCACAGTTCTCAGCACAGGTTTCCCATCCCTTGTCCTTGATAAAATGGAATTTATGAGGAGGTGTGGGTCAGATCCCCTGGAACAATATGGGAATGGAGCTGGAGGCAGAATCCTACCATCCCGTAGAACTCAATTTGCAATGGTAGGAATAAAAGAAAAAAGGCACAACCTTGTAGCTGACTTATCTCCACTCCCCTCCACCCAGAGAAGCTGGAGTCTCCTTGTGTAGGGCTTCACATGAAAAATGTAGCGCTCCTACGTAAATATTTCAGGGGTAATGATCCCTTTTTGCAATTTAAGGGAAGTGGAGCAAATGTAAATTCAGCTAATGGGAGTTCGTGTAGCCATCGTTATAAACTAACGGCTTCTCACTGTATTCTGAAGGGAATGGTCAATAATAGGAGATTAATGATTCGGGTGCCATAAAGTAAAATCAATAGAAAGATAAGCCTGCAACAAGGCCTGGGCTTGTTTGTGTTAAGTTCTCATCTCCCCCCATGCAAGTTCTCCTGTTGTTGTTTTTTTTAAAAAAATTATTACAGTATTATTATGCAGAACTCTGTCTTAAAACAAAAGCAAAAACACAGAACTCTTTCAGCCAGCCAAGGTCTGCTAGATGCATCAGTGAAGAAGAAAATGGGAAGGGAGAGCCAGTTTTACGGATTATTTTGTCTCTGCAACATTTGGGATGCTTGCCAAACGTGAGGGCTGTATAAGAATCTAAGAAGAGACTGTTAGGTCAGTCCAGTGGCCCATCTAGTACAGATGATCACAGTTCCAATCAGATGCCATCAAGCCGGATTCAAGCCCAAGAGCACTCTTCCCACTGGAGATTCTTAGCCGGTGGCATTGAGAAGCATACTGTGGGAATGTTCAGGGTGGCAGGAGAGGATATATTGTTTATTATTATCCTCCCTAACTTGCGCTAGCAAGTTCCTTTACTTAGCAGAGTTTACATTCCCCTTTTACATGCACAGCAGATAGCTGGTCGCAGGCTCGTGTGAGTCTCTCACTATTATACAATTCAGTCTGTCTCAGATTGAATTGTATGTTCCTGGTAAGTTCTCTTGAATCTCTCTTAAAAGAATAAAGACACCACAATCTTATACTAAGTCAATAAAAGAAGTTTACAGTCAAACCTCTTCTTACTTCTGCCTCCGCTCACGACCATTTTGCCCAACATCCACTGCAAACCCGGAAGTAACTGGCGGGTTTGCCGCCGTTCGCACATGCGCAGAAGTGGGCAATCGTCGCCCATGCCTCCGCACAACAGTGTCTCTCCCAGCAACCTGTTTTGACTTCCAGACAAGCCTCTGGAATGGATTGTGGTCGTGAGTAGAGGTTCCACTGTACTCACATCAGTTCACAATTGGATTCCTGAAGGCAGACTTAGTTACAAATATGTACATGTGGATCTATCCCATATGGGGGAATAATCCCAGTGCTTCTGCTAGCTGGAAGCTAGCAGAGCAGTCCTAGCTAGAAGCTGGTCAAACGAAGAAGAAGGAAGTCAAAAAGAGAAAAGGTACTGCATGACTCGTCCTTTTTTTACCTGGACAGTTTAGGTCACACCCACCTTCTATCACATGCAAAAGGAAGGATGCTCCAGCCAGGAGGAACAAGAAGTTTTGACTGGCTGGACCAAATATTCCCTCGCATGTCTTCTCTAGCATTACAAGGAATGTTGTACTTGACTGCCTCTCATGGATCACATCCCACACATACTGCCTCTGACAGTGGAAGTACAACATAGCTGTTATGGGCGAATAGCCATAGATTGCCTGCAGCACATCCTGTAGCAGTGAGTTCCAAAGGTTAGTAACATTTTGCGTGAAGGGCTATCCATCGTGCTAGAATGTTTGGAATCAAGAGCCGGCAACGTTTTGAAGAAACTTCAGAGCATCTTCAAGCCATGGACCTCAGCAAGCGAGTTCTATTTCTTGGTCAGGCCAGAGTGTGACAGAATGTTAGGAATCAGCTTCTTTAGATAAGATAATAATTAAACCGCATTAAGCGCAGGGGGTGAGATAAAAAAATGCATTGCTTCTGATTTATATGCAACTGGCTGGAGCAAAGCTCTGAATGCCAAGAGCAGTAGACGGTTTGACTCTGTCCAGTTGTCAGTTTATGTGGTGAAAAATGACTTCCTTCCCCCTCAGATCGCAACAGATTGTACAACTGTGATTTTAATCAATCCAGCACAATATTCGTCTGATCTCACTGTAGAGAGATAGAAAGAAGGAGAGAGAGAGAGAGAATTTATATATCCACACAGACCAATAATCTTATCTCCAGTGCATGCATCTAGACAGGGAGAACTCCCTAGAGACCCTAGATTAAGGATGAGCATGACTGCCTTGTCTGTGTGCTTTAATTTATTTATTTATCGGGCACGGACTCTGACGTAGAGGCAGGGAGACGTTGCCCTCGCTCAGAATTACCAGCGAAGCCTCTTGTGGCTTGACGTGAGCGGAGAGGAATCTGCGACAAGAGTCGGAGGCAGAACAGCCGCCGAAGCCACATCATTTGTCTTTCATAAAATAGGAGGGGGAGAAAGAGTGATGGTCACAAGGCTGGATGCCTTTTGTTTTGAAGATGCTCGTAAGCTCTCGTCAATTACTTGCTGGCCGACATGTTGTTCTTGATCCATAGCCTGCTCTGAGCGCAAGGATTTGTGGCTGGGTGACGCTTCCCGGAACATCGAAATACTGGATTTGTTTCTGGGGTGGGTAAGGGGAAACCATGCGGCACTCCGAATGTTGGACTACAAGTCCCATCATACCTGCTCGTGGGCCATGCTGGCTGAGGCTGAGGCTGATGGGAGTTGGTGTCCAAAAGAGTTGGAGGGCACCATGATACCAATGGCTGCAACAGAGGAAGGGCAGGAGGTGATGTTTCCTTCTTCCTGCAGCTTCCTGTGCCTTGCTTGGAAGGTCAGGGGAACCTTCTGAAAAAGCTGCCCCAGAAAGTAGGAGGATCCTGCAGAGCAGCAAGGGAGGTGGTGCTGGCTGGTGATGCAAGGGGAATCTGGAAAATCACATCCCACCATCTTCCAGTGGAAGCCTGTGCTGGAAACCTTCTGTTCATGGGCCTTTGCAGTGGCGGAGAAATGCTGTCCCTGTCAGGGAGGTTCACCTGGCCGCCATCATTACATACTATAAGTGGTGAAAACATATACCTGAAGGAGCGTCTCCACCCCCATTGTTTAGCCCAGACACTGAGGTCCAGCTCTGAGGGCCTTCTGGTGGTTCCCTCACTGCGAGAAGTGAAACTACAGGGAACCAAGCAGAGGGCCTTCTTGGTAGTGGCGCTCGCCCTGTGGAATGCCCTCCCATCAGAGGTCAAGGAAATAAACAATATCTGACTTTTAGAAGACATCTGAAGGCAGCCCAGTTTAGGGAAGTTTTTAATGTTTAATGTTTTGTCACTTTTTATTATTATTATTAAGATTCTGTTGGGAGCCGCCCAGAGTAGCTGGGGAAACCCAGCCAGATGGGCAGGGTATAAATAATAATTCTTCTTCTTCTTCTTCTTCTTCTTCTTCTTCTTCTTCTTCTTCTTCTTCTTCTTCTTCTTCTTCTTCTCCTCCTCCTCCTCCTCCTCCTCCTCCTCCTCCTCCTCCTCCTCCTCCTTCTTCTTCACCATTTTAACCAGGTCTTTTCACTATCCGTGGTCTTTTTGAGCAAGTGGGATGACTGAATATAGTTTTTTTCTTTTTTAAAAAAACAACCACACACACAAAATGTTGGTTTTAAAGTATATGTTTGTTTGTTTTTTGCTTAAAATATGGCAGATCCATGTCAGTTGTCATGGCAAAAAAAGAGAAGTGAATTTCATTAATCAATGTCAGGAGTGGGGAGCCTCAGACCCAGGGGCTGCATGTGTCTCTGCAGGCCTTTCGGTCAGGCTCTCACTGGT
Source organism: Podarcis filfolensis (assembly GCF_964270895.1). Classification (NCBI taxonomy): domain Eukaryota; kingdom Metazoa; phylum Chordata; class Lepidosauria; order Squamata; family Lacertidae; genus Podarcis; species Podarcis filfolensis. The sequence goes on along the minus strand of NC_139611.1, from coordinate 31,825,531 downwards.
CCTGCCTTGCACCCTCCTTGAGTGTTTTCACCTGGATGGAGGATGGAGAGGGTATGTACAAGTGTGTGTAGCAGCCAGCCTGCTGCAGAAAGGAAAACTTTTTAGCAGAGGAAGACAGCTCAGTTGGTTAGAGCATAGTGCTGATAATGTCAAGGTTGCAAGTTCAATCCCGTATGGAACAGCTGCGTATTGGTTGGACAAGTTGATCCTCAGAATCCCTTCCACCTCTACAATTCTAGGATTCATTGCTCTGCCAGTGTGGTGTAGTGGTTAAGAGTGGTCAACTCGTAATCGGGGGAACCGGGTTCTCGTCTCCGCTCCTCCACATGCAGCTGCTGGGTGACCTTGGGCTAGTCACACTTCTCTGAAGTCTCTCAGCCTCACTCACCTCACAGAGTGTTTGTTGTGGGGGAGGAAGGGAAAGGAGAATGTTAGCTGCTTTGAGACTCCTTCGGGTAGTGATAAAGCGGGATATCAAATCCAAACTCTTCTTCTTCTTCTTCTGCCTGCTTTTGCCTCCCGCCTCACACATGTGCTGTGTGGCTATCAGAAGGTTGCCCAAAAGGGAATGTTCCTCTTGGGACTGAAAAAATGGTTCTCGCCCCCCTGCTTTAAGTTTTCAGCCCATACCTTTGCTGGGGTAGAAGGACTGGGTTCTTGAGCCATGACATTCCGCTCTACCCACAGCTTTTTCCAGCTTCCTCTCTAACACACACACACACACACACACACACACACACACACACACCTTCTCCTTCTCACCACTGCAAGTGCATTAAAATAGCAGATGTGAGCGCGAAAAGATCCTCCCCTTAACCTACAATTCTCTTTCTCTCCCTCCCCCTGCCCAGCAGATAATGGCTTGTCGGCTTCACTTGCCGGCAATGGCATGCTCGAGCCCCGCTTGCTTAACACAGGACAAGTGCATCTATTTTCATCTGTCAGCTTTTAGAGCTACGCTGGAGCATGGAAGTGCCATTTTGAGGAGCCGACCCAGCATTTCATGAACAAAAGCAATAATGGATGAGATTTGAGTTAAGTCAGTGTAAATAATGCAAATAGCATTCGGTGTTTGGAGGATGCATAAAATGGCAGCGTTTCACCGCCACATTGCCATATTCCTCTTTGGCCTCTCAAAACAAACTCTCGGCCCCTGTTGAAGAGGAGATACATGCCATAAATCACGTGCTATCGTGCCCTATTAGTGAACTGGGGAGGGCCGCCTGAAACTCTTGCCTGATAGAACTTGTGGAATAGGAAGGGGGGAGAGAGATAATAGCAAAAAGCTCCAGCTCTCCAGCTCAAAATTTGGTTCTCCTGCTCAAAACTCCTTTCTTTCTTATCTCCCACCCCCCACATTTGCTCAAAAGGTGCTATGGAATAAATTTGGCTGCATGTAATAAGATGACCTATTTGTAAAATAATGAAACATGAACAGAGAAGGGAAAAGATACAGGGGCAGCTATTTTCCTTTCCTGCCTGGATTCATGTAGCAACTGTTGCAGTTTCATTTAATTTTTTATGTTTATTTCCCACCTTCCCACCAAGGAACTTGAGGTGGCAGACATCCCTCTCTCCCTTTTCTTGTCCTCACAACAACCATGCGAGGCAGGTGAAACTGAGAGTGAGCGACTGGCCTAAGGTCACCTAGTGAGCTTCACAGCCCAAGTGGGGATTCGAACCCTGGTCTCCTTGGTCCTATAGTCCGACAGACTACAGCTTCCATCAGCCCATGGCAGAATGGTCAGCATACCCTCCAACATCTTGCTGATCAAGATCAGGATGCTAGGGGTTTTTTTTTTATTCCAAGCTCTCGCTCACACAACTGACTCACACAAGAGTGTGAGACCAAAAAAGTTGCACCTTTTGGTCCAGCGCTCTGGCATGAGCCAGATAATTTGTGCAAGAGTGTGGGACAAAAAATGAGAATCTTTTGGTTTGATGCGAGCCATCTGCCTCATGCCAGAGTGCTGGATCAAAAATACGGGCCATTCTGGAATCCAATCAGTTGCTGGGACGGCTTCACTAATTCCAGGATGTTGGTTTCCAGTTTGGGATTGTTGAGAGGTATGGGCCAGTGATCAGGAGTGATATGAGTTGCATTTGTGTGTAAAATGCATCCTACTGTGAAAAGGTAAAATTGTATGTTTTGCTGCACCCACTTTTGCCTCTGGCCCCACCCACCACTGACATGTGGCCCCTGGAAGTTTGCCCCAAAGGAAATGTGGTGCTCAGGCTGAAACAAGTTCCCTAGTAGAACTGGAAAAGGGGTGAGGGGAACTCACTTCTCATCAAGATTAAAGAGCAAAGGTACCAGGCAGGGACATTCCAAGGCAGCAGCGCACTGCGCGCTCTGGGTGCCATTCCAAAGGTGGGGTGACAAAATGCCAACCCCTGATTGGTGGCACCTCCTGGGGGTGTGCCGCTCACTGTGCACCCCCTGGGATGCATGCAACGGCCCCTCGGGCGTGCGCCGCTCTGGGTACTGAAGCAGGTTGCTCAGCCTTTGGTACCAGGAAAAGAATCTGGGAAGATAAAGCTCTCACTGATTTTTTTTCTGGAATCCCTAGCAACAACTGAAGAGGTCTGTCATTTTCATGCCTTGCTGGTGGACTTCCAAGAGACATCTGGCCAGCCACTGTAGGAAGCAGGAGAGAAGACAGACTGGCGAAATATTGGGAAGAACTTCCTATGGTGTTGGGCTGTGGACTGAACTGCCTTTGAGGGTGGTGGGCTCCTTGGAGGTTTTCAAACAGAGGTTGGATGGTCCTCTGCTAGGAATTATTTAGCTGGGGGGGGTGGGAAGGTCCCTGCACTGCAGGGGGTTGGACCTCAGAGCCCCTTCCAACTCTACAATTCTATGGTTCTACGACCTTCCATCTGAACCAGCGGGGCTTGTTTTGTCTTCTCTCCCAGTCTTTGCCACTTCCAGACAAAAATAGCTCCAAGTGTGTGGACTCAGCTTATCCTTTTCAAAGTGTGTGTGTGTGGGGGGGGTGTTGTTTGCTCAGAGTCTTTTTCGAGCCCACCGAGGTAATCCTGGGCCTGGCCGAGTTGTCACATGATTTATTTTTTTATATAAGAACGTAAGTGGCACAGGAGACTCACATTGTTTTCTGACAGATTGTCAAGCCCCCGGCAAATATTGCTAGCCTGGGCACATCACATTCAAGCTGTGGTAGATTTTAGTGGAAGGATGGCTGACTGCACACGCATCAGGCTGCTTTCCCCATTTGTCTGTGTGTCTGTGTCTCTCCCCACCCCCGTCTCCTCTTTTTAGCTTTCATATGCTGTGACTCAGGCTGCTGCCTTTCGCTTCTGAACAGGCACTGACAACTCCTTGGGGGTAGCCTTTAGATACAATTTCAGGAGAGTTCACGGAGGTACTGCAAGTATGTGGTTGTTTTTTTTAAAAGCATGGAAGAAGGAGGGAGAGAGAGGCCTTGATATCTTTAGCATTTCTCAGTGGTTCATTGCACTGCATATTCCTTGCTCCCCTCCCCTGAATTTAAACAACAGACCCCCCTTTGAAATAACCTGAATCAAACTCCTTCAGCTTTGTTATACTTATTCTCTCAATGCATTTCTAGTCCACCTTTTTAGCCCTCCAATGAGCTGAAGGTATCTTCTCCCCCTCCTCATGTAACCCCCACAAGAACCCTGTAAGGTGGGTTAAGCTGGGATGCTGAGTGTCTGGCCCAAGGTCACCTAATGAGCTTCACTGCTTCTAGGGGAACTGAACCCTGGTCTCTAAGGTCCTAGTCCAAAACTTCCAGCCACTACACCACACTGGCTCAGACCATATCTTCAGCACACACCTCCAATCTCAGTGTCAGCTGATGGAGTTACAGTCCAACAACACTGGACAACAACAAGAAGCTGAGCCTTTTAGTGCCATTGGCCCAGTCCTGTGGAAGGCTTTGCATTCTGTGCCAACTCTTAAAGGCCTGATGAAAAGATTTCTATTCTGTCGGGCCTATGCCGCAATTAAGGACACTTGCTTCCACAATAGTATCTGTTTTTAACTTTTTTATACAGTAGTACCTTGGGTTAAGAACTTAATTCGTTCTGGAGGTCTGTTCTTAACCTGAAACTGTTCTTAACCTGAGATATCACTTTAGCTAATGGGGCCTCCCACTGCCGCTGCCACACAATTTCTGTTCTCATCCTGAAGTAAAGTTCTTAACCCGAGGTACTATTTCTGGGTTAGCAGAGTCTGTAACCTGAAGCGTCTGTAACCTGAGGTACCACTGTATATGGTTTTTATTGCACAGTTTTATGCTTTATTGATGTAGATTGCGCATATATATATGAGAGACTTAGTGGAATATCAACATTTGTTAAAATGAATAAGTTGTGGCTAGTGCAGAATGCAAAGGCTCAACTGCTAACTGGGACAGAGGATTGCCACACTATCATGCCAGTTCTGAAATAATTACACTGGTTGTCCATTACCAACCATGCTAAGTTCAAGGTGTTGGAACTGGTCTATATATTCACATACAGTATGGAACCAGGACACCAACAATATAGTCTTACATCTTCTATAGCTCTGGCAGATACTATCTCATCAGGTCCACTTCATGTAAAACAGGATTCTAGTCTTTAGTGATTCAGACCCCTGGAAACTGCCTCCCATTACATACCAGACTGGCACCATCTCTATTTCAGCACCCACCCTCTTTTGTTTTAAGTACAATCAATGTTATTTAAAAATATATACGTTTAATTTTTCAGATTTTAAATTTTTACAAACAATTATCAAACAACCAACAGAGAAAAAGAATTCCGAGGAATCTCCTGAACTTCCATCCTCACCTTTCTGGGTCCTTATATTAACCTTTTCCTCCTGCATCTTGTCTATTAATCCAAATCTTTTAAATCTGCGTTGTACCGAAAATTCAACATTAAGCTACAAGTGTGATTCCAATCCTACTAATAATTTTAATAGTTTACTATGGTTTTTAGATGAGCGCCGCAACCCCAGAATTGGTCACGACTGGACCTAATGGTCAGGGGTCCCTTTACCTTTCTATATATTTTCACCATTCCTTATTAAAATTTTGGTCTTCCTGATTTCTTATTCTTCCGGTCATTATTGCCAATTCAGCATAGTCCATCCATTTAATCTGCCATTCTTCTCAGGTAAGTACTCTGTCTTCTATCCATCTCTGGGCTAGTAACAGAAAAAGATCCATTCTCAACAAGTCTTTGAAGTGGATATTTTAATCCTAGCCTGTATCAGTTTTGAAATTGCTTTTTATATGAAATTGCCTTAATTGCTTTTATATACATTTTTTATTGTTGATCTTTTTATTATTTGAGAATTAAAATCGTTTTAAGATGTTGCATAGGAAGCAACTCATAAATGGAGTGAAAAGAAAGCAAGCAAGCAAGCAAGCACTGCTGCTTTCTCCCAGAAGAAAGAGGAAATCTGCCGAAACATAGCTTAACATGATATAGTTATTTGTTCTTGTTTTCTGGGGTTTTTGTTCACCCCTAAAGTTTTTATTCAGTCCCATTACTTTGGTGGATATATATATATAACCTTCCTTTATCTGAAACCCCATAAAAGGTAAGTCAATAACTACACCACCTCATTAATGAGAACTTCAAAAGATATATGTTACGCTTTCATCCCATCTGGCTTCCATGGCCTCTCCGAGGCATGCATCAGTAATAATGAATTGTCTGCCCAAAATATATCTTTTTACAGTAGAGCAAGTAGCTCTTTCTGCTGATGCAAATCAAAGACCTTTCTGCCTCTAATATTTAAATGGGAAATGGTATTATTGCTATTTAGTTTTATGCCTGATAATCAAGGTGGCTTTTTCACTTCATTAAACCTTTGCCGTTCTCCCTTGTCTCACAGAGACTCTGGTGGCAAACAGCAGCAGCCCAGGGCCTCAGCCTTTTCCGTTTGTATTTCCCCCTTCCCTGGCTTTTGATAAAAAAAAAAACCAGAGCCAATGGAAGCCAGATTTGTCAACCCACAGAAATGATGCAAACGCACATAATGCTTTTGTCTTGCATAACTTGTTCTGTTATTGTTACCATTGGCTCAGGGAAAAATAGGTATAAAAGGAGAATTCTTGGGTTACCAAGATCCAAGTTTGGGGCAAGCGCTCTTTGGTGAGAGAGCCCGGCACAGATTTAAAATCACAAAATATGCAGCATTATAAATCATGGAAATATAGCATGTTAGACCTTTAAAGTATGTCCTTTCAAGTTCCTTCCAGAATTTTCCTCTTCCCTCACCACAGGAAGATGCCACATGTTTGATAACACTGGCAGGACAGCTTACTCTATGGCCTTAACCCCTTCATGCATTAATTAGACTTAAGCATGTTGACTATATGAGGATGTGCTGAATCATGCCAAACACAGAGGCTTTGCTCTGCCTCCACAGTCATGCTTCTAATAGCACTCGCTAGAAACCACAGGAAGGAAAGGTGTTCTTGTTCTTGGGCCCTGCTTGGTGGGGGGGCATGTGGTTGGCCATTGCAAGAATAAGATACTGGACTGGATGGGTTGGCCTGATCCAGCTGGCTCTTATTAGGTTTGTATGAGTCTTACTGCTGCTGCCCAGGGTTGCTTTTTCCTCTCTGTGTGGGCAAAGACAGGATACCAATAATGTTCCACAATTACAGTGGTACCTCGGGTTACAGATGCTTCAGGTTACAGATGCTTCAGGTTACAGACTCCGCTAACCCAGAAATAGTACCTCGGGTTAAGAACTTTGCTTCAGGATGAGAACAGAAATTGCGCGGTGGCAGCAGCAGGAGGCCCCAATAGCTAAAGTGGTACCTCAGATTAAGAACAGTTTCAGGTTAACAATGGACCTCTGGAACGAATTAAGTTCTTAACCTGAGGTACCACTGTATATATTTATCCTTCTGCTAAGTGCAGGAAGGTTGTTTGCAGGCCTATTTTCCACAAGCAAATGGAAGAATTGTGTCCTCTCTCCCTTTCTCCTCCATTTTCTCATTTCTGGAATCAATAGGCAGCAGAGCACTGCAGTCAGCCTGCAGGTCACTTAAGGCTGGGGAGAAGCTTGACATTTACCAATGAGAGAAAAGGGCCTTTCCTTCAGATTGGCTTTTCCTGTTAGCGCTGCAACTCACATGATATTTCCAATCTACAGAGGGCCAGCACGTCGCATTTCAGTGCTTGAGGAGAAATGGGAAGTGCAGCCTTGCCCTGCTTGCTAAGGCACCTCCGCCAATGGAAGAGGAATGACACCAATATTGGCACTGAATTCTGGTGGGATCTCACTGCTTCATGGGTGCACCAGGCCTGCATGTACACCTGTACAGGGAAGCAGGAAAAGTACTTTTTCGGGGAAATGGATGGTCCCAAGGCATGTACACCAGGGATGGGGAACCTGTGCACACGCACACCCAAATGTTGCTCAACTACAAAAACCCATCTTCCCTGACCATTGGCCTTGCTGACTGGGGCAGATGAGAGTTGGAGCCTAGAAACATCTGGAGGGTCACAGGTTCCTGCTCCCTGTTCTGCAAAGATAGAAATGAAAAGGCGTTTCTTTGTTCTGAAAATTATGAAGAGAATGCAAAGGAGAACAGAATGGGAACAGAAGTTATTGCTGTTCATTTGTTCATCCCAGATCTGAAAGGCTGTCTCCTTCCCTACAGACCCTCTAGGGTTCTCAGATGGGCAGAGGGAGCCTACTGTCCTCACAGGCTCAAGGGCGGTGGTCTGAGAGAAGCCATTCCCTGTGGTGGCCCCTAAGCTGTGGAACTCCCTCCCCACAGATTTGCGCCTGGCATGCACACCTCATAATGCATCCTGCCACTAAAATGTGAAATGGAGGTGGCCTTTTTGCCCCCTCATTTGTATTTGAAATCCTTATAATTATGCAGAAAGGCTGGGTGGACCTGTCCATAATTATAATTTTGAGTTGCTAGTCATCTCTGGATGCTGTTGCTATCAAGTGATGGCGAACATATCCATCAGCCAAGTCAAGGGAAAAGTGATTAATTGCAGTGAAATCCAGTGATATATATATATAACATGTGCAAACTAGCTCTGTGCTAAGGATGTAAGATGTCGCTGTTCTCTGTTCTGTCCTCTATTTGCCACATGCAGCACTGTTTCCATTATGCCGCAGTTCGTCTACTGCCCCAACTACATTATTCACTGTGATGAAATTACATAACTTACGTAAATTACAGAAATAGCACATGCCACTTCGTTACTACCTTAGTCCACACCTTTCATTTCTATGCAAAGTAAACACAATGCAAAGGGCATGTGTGTGTAATCAATTATGTATCTTTGTGGACTTAAAGCCACAACAGCCGCAAATGCCAATCATATCCTCTAGACCGATTTCTGTTCCAGATGTAGGATGAATAAGTGAACATCTGGGATTTCTGCTCCTGTTTTCATCAGAATTGTCCAGCACCCCAACTCTGAGCTGCTAGCCAGCAGTCTGGGTAGGAAATAGTTACACCCAGAGACAATCATCCATCCTCTCTCCAGCCAATCCATTACTCCCTGGCCCACCCAGCAGTGGCTAATTTATAGATTCCCAATCCAGTAGAAATCAATCACGGCAGAGGGAAGACAGCCTAGGAAATTCTGCTACATGAAAGTTTTGGCCTGGGGACTTGCTCATCTATCTGTAAGACCACTAGGGAGACAGGCCAGCTCTGAAACTGATTTTGGCTATCAGAGGTTTTCCGACTATGCAAGCATTTTGGATCCAGCTGAAATCCATGCCTAATGTATTCTCAATTAGCTATTAAATGTGGGTGATAGGTTTCTTTGCCGGGGTGGGGTGGGGAGTTAAATAACACTCTGACTGTTTGTTTACAGTCATCTTTCTCAAAAGCTCTCCTTCACTTGAAATGCCGGTGACACGCTGCATTATTTGTCCTGCGTTTGAAAATCTTGCAATGCCAAAGAACATGACAGCACATGTTTTTGACCTTCTGCCGCTGACCTTGTAACTAATATGCTCCAATATCTTCTGCTGCAGACGATAAGGTTGACTAAACCAGATCTGTTTCGAGCCATTGGGCATTCGTCCACAATGCTAAAACCAATTGCAATGAGGTCATTTTTTTCACACAGTGAATCTATAATAGTTTTTGTCTCATGCTGTCTGATTTATATTTTTGGCAAGAAGTGCTGGTTTCCCTGAAACTGAAAAGGGATTTTCTTTTTTTACAAGAAATAGATCCCCCCCCCACACTCTCCCTCTCCCTAGGCACTTAATATTTCATACATGAAACCATTCATATTGTTTCACCATTTCCTCTTTAATCTGCCCTATATTGGTCTCTTTTATTATTTACAACATGAACAAGATTTATGTTGATAGTGGTATTAAGGAAAATACATAAAGAAGCCTCATTCCCTACATAATGTAAGCAAGGCCATGAATTTGACCTTCAGGTCTCATTCTCCTGTCAGTGTGGATATCAAATGGACTATGTTAGATGGAACATACCACTTCCCCCAAGACAATGGTGATGCCTGCTTTCACAATGTGGTAGTCCCATGAAGCCTGTTCTCTCCCTTTCACTTTCCTTCTTTCTACACACTCAGTTCCAGAACATTCATCACCTGAGGCCTTTCTTTGTGTGTCCTATTGGAGGCAGGCACAGCTGGTGATGACAGGAGGATAGGCCTTTTCAGTGGTGGCTCCTCATTCATGAAATGCTCTCCCTGAGGAAGTATGTCTGGTGCCATTGTTGTCTGTTTCTAAGCGAGGCAAAAGCATCCTTATTTACCCAGGTTTATGGTTGGGAGGGTACAGTGGTACCTTGGTTCTTAAATGCCTTGGTTCTCAAACTCCAAAAACCCGGTAGTAAGTTTTCCAGTTTTCGATTGTTTTTCGGAAGCTGAATGTCCGATGCGTCTGTCGGCTATTGTTTCCGGGGCACCTGCACCAATCCAATGTGACAGCAGTGAGGCCAGTTTGGAACTTAATGGACCTAAGAATGGCTCAGCCACTCCCACTCCTAGGAGTACACTGGTGGGGCTGAGTAGAGGGATTTTGCAATCCAGACCTCCGCCAGCCTGGTGCAAATAAGATTCAGATTGCTCTGTTAAGTCTGCTGCAGCCAAACCAGCAGAGAGAGGTTGGTGGCACCTTAAAAACTAAAACAAATTTATCAAGGCATAAGCCTTCACTGACTAGAGCCCACTTCTTCAGATGTAATCCTCAGTTGATATAGACACACACATGCACCAACACACACACCTCTGCTTGAGTGTAAACGCAGGGGAATTGTAAAAGTTGGGAGTTAAATGGCAATGAAATGCAAAGCATGTTGTCTGTGACAATTCAATTAGAGCTTATGTGTATGCAAAACAAACACTGTGACAGTAATAGCAGTAATTTAACACAACCATCATAGCATGGCTGAGTGAATTAGCACCTGTAGTGAGGCATGAAACCCTTGTCTGTATTCAAACCCAAATGAACAGAGTTGGGAGGAGGTTATTGTTTGGTGACAGGGCACAAAGAGGGCAGGAGAAACCCGAGAGTGAAAGTCAGCAGCATCACTGCCACTTGGTGTAGATACCTCTTATCGAGATGGACCAATGGTATAAGGCAGGTTCCTATGTTTCTGTACATGAAATATATACATTTCATGCTGTATTGATGATCCTGCTGCATATGTACCATGCTAACCATCAAACCATATGCTGTAAGTTCTCATGAGTTGTGGCTGTCTAGTGTTTGCTTATGATTTTTCACTTTGCAACGTAAGCTTTCCGGAGAGCATTGTCCCACCAACCTCAGTCTGCCCTCAGCTAGCCTCTTTTTGGACTGCTAACAACCAGTTGTAGGGTTGGCACTGGTGGTTGGCTTCCTCCTCTTCCATCACAGTGTTACCTGTGTGGAATTCAGCACAGAGGAGGATGGCGTCAGTCTTAGAACTGGGTGGCTCTGCCTGTCATTGGCTCTGGCTCCATCTACTGTTGGGCTCCCTGCCTTCTGCCCTATCAGTCCCAATGGGCACAAGCCAGCAGTGATCACAACTGGGCTCTTCTTCCATTCCCTTTCCCAATCATCCCACCCCAGCATCATGGCAAGCTTACAAACATGACTTCTGTTTTCAGCAGATGCTTGTCTGCACTAGTATTTTTTTTTTTTTAATGCCTGGATTGCCAGTGGTGCTTCAGGGCACCATTCTTAGACTTACGTCACCTCATAAAGATTCCACCTCACCTCTGACAAGCCCAAAATCACTCTCAGGAATCCGGCTTCACTTAAAGGGTTGGGATGCATTGGAATCTGGTGTACAGTACTATCTAGACTAGAGGAATCCATTTCTGCAGAATAATTTTTAGGAATATGTAGATTTACAATTCAATTTTCAGAATGAATTCAGACCTATTGTAGGCAATGATGATGCATCGTGCTTTATAGCATTACATAATGATGTCGTTGTCCCAAAGGGCTTCCATAATCCATGGATGTACTTAAAGCGCTTTGCTAGATCAAAATTCTACTTATTCAAGTCACAATATTACTCCCTTCTAGAATTTCAGTTTTGTGTAGGATAGTCAAACTAAGCTTCTTTCCAGGCACAATTGCACGTGGGGTGACTTTGCATGGAAAGCAGTGGGAAGGTGGAGTCACGTCTCCATATTGCGCAAGATTTTGCGGGGTGGTGATTGTCCTGTGAGATCTTGTGAGAGCGAGGAAGGATTGGGGCCTTTAAAAGGCCACACCCATGGGCCATTTTGCCCCACGAGCTTCCCACCCACCTACCCTCAGGTTAGAGCCTCGGTGAACTACTTGGGGTGCAGGACCAGAAATGATTTTCCCCTCCTCTCAATCTCAATAGGCACCTGGATTGGGTTTTATCCTGACCTTTCCCTCAGTGACATAAGGCTTTCTTTTGTTCAGTGTGGGCAGAAATGGCATAAGGCAGGATCTGCTTAGTAAAGAGGCCGGTGTGTGGGGGGAGGATTAGCTATGGCATGACCTAAACTCAGGTTGGGGAAACCCAGCCAGATGGGGTATAAATAATAAAATCATCACCATCAGCCTGGCTCATATCTCTCACCCTGATCACCCAGTGAGATGTTGGATGCATGGCTTGCACCACAACAGGATTAAACTTGGGGTGGCTCCCAAGGAAAGTGTTGGGGCCCTTCCCAACCCAACAGAGTGCTATTCCATCAGGAAGGGCTGAGTGGAATGAGGAATTGATCCTCACCTTACAGCCATGCTAACCCCACTTATCTGTGATAGTCAATAAATATTTGGCCCCATTTTCACCCAACACTTGGTATCTTGTTTCAGTTATGTCACCCCTCTCATGGGCCACAGAATGCACCTGCCTGGGCAAATAAAATATTGATTTTATCTATCTGATAGTAATTTCCTGTGTTTGTTAAATTGCTGACAGGAGAGAGGTGAGGAAAGGAAGAGAAGCTTTTTAAATCTTCATTTATCCTTTTATTTTATGGACACATATGTGATTACTTATATTTTTGCAGTGCAAAAAAAAAAGAGATAGATATAGATACAAACACATACAAACACTCTACACACATTGGATGTCTGGATATATATCCATTAGCAGGGGTGGGCGGGGTATTTTTCAAATGGTTTCACGGAAATAACACATCTCCCCCTTTTATTTCATTTCAGCAAATAGAACTTGGCTGTTGCCAGAGCACGTTCAGTGGGAGAAATGAATAATAGACACAAACATTACTTCCATGCAATTAACTTGTCACAAAACTGTAAGGACAACGGCAGAAGCTTTCAAAGTAATATTTTGTAATGTTATGCAAGACACTGAGGAGGTTTTCTGAATGGCAATACAGAGGTGTGAGTTCATAATACAGAATGCAGAATGCATTTCAAGGAAGCGGCAGGAAGCACCTTTACAGGATTAGGTAGTTAAGATATGGGTGGATGGGTAGCTAGCTAGACTGGGCAACAATTTTTTACTTTTTGAATGTTGTCTAGATTTCTACAACTGATTTAGGGTATTTTTGCACTGCTGAATCAGGAAATGACATCTGTTTCTCTCCATCAGGTCAGGTTTACTGTAAACTGAATGGTGGGCATTGATAAAGGTAAGTACACGTAAATTGCATGTTGCTTTACCATTTTTCAAACTTCAGGGCTTGAACTTCCGTTTCTTGGAACTCCTGGAATGCTCAGCGGCAGGGAGGTCTCTCTTCAGAGTCCAACAGTAGTCAGCCATCATGACTGTGTCCCAGCGACCCTGATACCTGGTCACCATCTCTTTCATGTCCTGATGGAATCTCTCCCCCTGCTCATCACTCATTGAACCCAGGTTCACAGGAAACTGGTCCATATGTGAAAATAGGTAGGGCATCTTGACGCTCATGTTTCAGCCCAGGTTTCTGAAAGCAGTCAGCATGTTGTTCACAAGTTCTGCAGTGGTGGGAAGAGTATTCTGTCTCTGTCCACCAGAGGGTCGTTGATGACGTTCCTTTCTTTGCAAGGCACCAATTCCTCCCGCACAGGCCAGTCCTTCTTCGTGTAATGCTGAGCACGGTCCCTACTATCCCACATGTACAGAAAACATGGGTACTTGGTGAAGCCAGACTGTTGTCCCAACAAAAAGTTCACCATCTTCAGGTCAACACAAATAAACCACTTATGCTGATCATAACCAATTTTATCCAGCACATACTTCACCACATCATAGTTCTCCTTCAGTGTACTCGAGTGAGCCAGGGGTATAGAGGCAAACTGGTTGCCGTTGTGTAGCAGAACACATTTCAGTGATCGCTTGCTGCTGTCAATGAACAGTCTCCAATCTTTGGGTTCATACTGTGGCACTCCAAGCTTGAGCAGAAGCTGCGCAATATCTGCACAGTACACCAAGTCCTTCTCTTCCGAGAAAAAACGGAGGTACTCTTGATGCCTGTTGCGGAAGAAGCTGATGTGAGCACTGTCAGAGAGGAGGTTTTTTTCCTTCAATCTGGATGTCAACAGTTCGGCAGAGTCCTTTGACAAGCTGAGGTCGCGAACTAGATCATTCAACTCCTTTTGGGAAAATGGATGTAGAGCATCATCTTCAAGAACCACTTCTTCTTCTTCATGTCCTTCAACACTGGAGGCATCTTCATCACTAATGTCAGGAAGTTCTCTGAAGATAGGCACTGGAATTTCATCGCAATGAGCTACAGGACGACGTGCTGATTGAAGATCAGGATTAACTTAGTTTTGATCCCCCAACTTTATGCTTTGCTGCACCAATTTATGGAAGATTTCAAGGTTTTATGACTTCAAACTGATCCCTTTTCGACATAATCACCCAGAACTATCAGACCTGAATACGTCTTGTCATTAAAATAATCATTTCCAATCAAAACAATTATTCGACATGGCATTTTACCCCCACCAACTTCTTCTAAAATGCTCTGCACAAGCGTACATGTGAACAAAAACGGGAAAAAATGACATGTGGCCATAGCTCAAAAATTTGACCTGATTGAGCAAAACCAATGTGATTTTTGGATTCAGCACATCAGATTCGTCCTAAATCAACTGAAAAAATGCAGACAACAAATTTGTTGTTGACCAGTGAATAGATAGTTAAACTATGGTTAGATAACTAGCCAGTGATGTCCACCAACTTAGCTGGCTTTAAAAGACAATTAGACAAATTCATGGAGAAGAGGACTGTTAATGGTTACTTGCCATGATGCCTATGCTTCAACTCTACAGTCGGAAGCAGCAATGCTTCTGAATGCCAGCTGCTGGAAACCACAGAAGGGGAGAATGTGCTCAAGTCTTGCTTGCAGGCTTCCCATTCAGGCCAACTCCTAGGGGCCGTGGGGGCTTCGGCCCCCACAATAAAATATTGTGCATTCCCATTCAAATGGTGTGTGTGCACTGCATCATGTGATCAATTATGCAGGGCGGGGCTTACATGGGCCCCCACAATATTTCATTCAAGTTGCCACCCCTACATTCAGGCATCTGCCTAGCCACTGTGAGAACAGGTTGCTGGATTAAATGGGCCACTGGCCTGATCCAGCAGGCTCTTCTTGTGCTTTTATGTTCTCAGAATTAAAACATGGCTCCTGCTGACCTGCAACTCTGAACTGCAACTTTCTGTTATATCAGATAAAGTATGGTGCATGGCATGATGTGATTGTACTCAATGGGCTGTATTCGGCTAAGTCCTACTTGTGGTAAGTAAAGGTAAAGGGACCCCTGACCATTAGGTCCAGTCATGACCGACTCTGGGGTTGTGGCGCTCATCTCACTTTATTGGCCGAGGGAGCCAGCGTACAGCTTCCGGGTCATGTGGCCAGCATGACTAAGCCGCTACTGGCGAACCAGAGCAGTGCACGGAAACACTGTTTACCTTCCCGCCGGAGCGGTACCTGTTTATCTACTTGCACTTTGATGTGCTTTCAAACTGCTAGGTTGGCAGGAGCAGGGACCGATCAATGGGAGCTCACCCTGTCACGGGGATTCGAACCGCCGACCTTCTGATCGGCAAGTCCTAGGCTCTGTGGTTTAACCCACAGCACCACCCGCATCCCTTCCTACTTGTGGTAGACCCGCTTAAATTAATGAACCTAAGACTGCACTCCTAAATATGTCTACACAGAAGTAAACCCTATTGAATTAAATGAATGTTCTCTATGAGGAGCTGGCTTCAGGCACCAGGCCCATTGGCAGACCAGCTCTGTGTTGCAAAGATGTATGCAAATGAGACAGGAAGGCTGGCAACACTGACCCAGCCATGTGGGAATCCCTTGCATTGCCTGAAGACAGACAATCCACAGCAGTGACCAGAGGAGAAGTGACAACTTGGAAGAGTGCAGAAAGAATAAATGCTGTGGTGCATCTGCAGCAGCACAAAAGGGTGCCTTCATCTGCTCCAGCTGCAACAAAACATGTCTCTCCTGTATTGGTCTTTACAGCCACAGCAGGCGCTGTAATTCTCCAATGGTTTGATTTCACCCAAAAACGTGCACTCCTCCTGAGATAGATGGATGCCAGCAACAATTCCTAGGTAAGTGGAGTTAGGATTGCAGACTCTGTCATATCAATTACCTCCAGCAGGTCTACTGTAAGTAGGACTAGCACTGGATACAAACCAGTGTTTTTCTGACCTTGCTATTGATGCTGGGTACCGAAGTTGTCCGAAGGAAACTTGCCAGTCACATTGTGCAAACTTAAGTGATATTCATTGCATATCCTTCTTAGTTTCCTAGGCTTTGTTAAGAGGTTATCTGCTTCCAAACCCCATACTGCAATCTCTTAACTCTGACAAGCTTAGTGATGGTAGATAAGGAAGATCACCAAAGTGATGCGGTGTGGGAGGAGGGCAGAATGATGAAGATCCACCTTGCAGTCAAACCTTCCTGGTGATACTATCTCAATTTCAGGAATGAATGATGCCATTAATTCCAGTTGCAAGGTAGCTTCCACAACTGACTCTCTGTGTAAATCATCCTGACCTGAGAATCCATCAACACCAGCTACCAGCCGCCCACCCTCTCACAGCTGGTGATACAGCTAGCCACAAAGGAAAGGAAAATAGGGAGCATTTTATATTCCCTCCTAGAACAAGCATTTTCGTAACATCATTTTGCATATGTAAAAGGTAATGTGTTTAAGTCATATGACACACAAGCCTGTTTAGGGCTACAAGGAAGGTTTCTCCCTAAGGCACTTTGATGAAAAGAGATACCAGTGATATATGAATGATTGGTGAATGTAGTTAGCTCTTCCTGAGCCCCAAACAGCCGCCTGCAAACTCCTTGTATTCATACCCTCTTCATTTTCCTGTGTAACGAGATTCGGTTCTGTGAAACTGTTATGGAGATTTCCCAGAATTGTCCTCAACTTTATTTTCAAGAAGGGAAATTGTTCTTTTCAGTTTGTTCTGAATCCATTAAGCAAGATACCAGGTGGTGATGATCAAGAGCAAATAATATATTTGTTGTCTGATTTTGACAAACAGGGGGCAGACTGAGTTGCAAGATTTGCAGTGGCTGCTGAAAGGCTGAGGAGAAACTTTATTGCGGTTAATACGGTGCATGGCAAAGATTTAACTGGATGGTTTAATTTAAAGATTTAACTGGATAATTTTAATGCTTCAGTTCCTTTAACATTTTGTATTTTAACATTTTTAAACCTGATTATTATTACTATTATTATTATTTTGACATGCTATTTGTGGGTGACAAAATTGGAAGTGCGCGGGGCATTGTACTCAATCTTCTGCAGGAGAGGACAGGAATTCTCCAACACTTTAAGACATTTTGGCTCACTGAATATTTAATTAAACTCAACTGTTAGTTCATATTGGTTGATGAAGGAAGCGATGGGCTAAGAGAAGACAACTGGAAGGAGTAGGAGACAAGCCTACTGCTTCCGCCAAGCAGTTTACAACAACGTTGAACATTGGGGAGGGCATTTTGCAGAACATTCTCCAGGGGAGGAGGACTGAAATTATTCAATAGTTCAGTAATAGCTCCAAAGGATGGGGGCGGGGGAGAACATAAGCCACTCTCTTCCCTTCTTCCCTCTCAGCTCTGGACCACCTTCAGGTCAAGTAGGGAAAGCAAGAAGGGGTAGGGCAGGCTAGGTAGCTGTTTAAGGGCTTCAGCATACCCACCCCCCAGTTAAACATGCAAGTTGTTTCTTCTCAATTGGAGGGGTGTGTTCTGTCTTCCATTTCTATAATCCAGTTCCCAGGATTCTTTGGTGGAAGCCATGACTGACAAAATTCTACAATTGCGCTTGGGATGTCTAATGGAGATGTGGCAGATGAGGACTTCCCAGCCTGACCTTGAGGAACAAGATATCCTTCTGAGTTCTCGCCATCCTCAGTCCTAGCTTGGTCTTTAGTCCTGCTTGCCCTCCAGTCTTGAATTCACCACTCATTCCTGATTCACCACTCAGTCCTTTTTCACACATCAGTTCTGACCACTAAACTGTTAACATGGCTCATGATTTCTGGCTCGTGACTCACCTCAGGTTGAAGCCCACAGCCTTGGCCCTGACACTTGTGCTCAGGGATTTCTTGGTTTGTTTATTTTGTGACTACAAAAGTGGGATATTTCATTTTATCACTTCAGTGTTACCTTCTCTAGGGCAGAATTTCTTGAATTACATTTTCCCCCACCTCCAACTTTAGTTCTCACTTGGTACAGAATACCCCCAGGGAGAAATTCTCATTACTTGAAGTACAAAGCTATGCCTCCAAGGAAACATTTCTAGGCTTGGACCATACATCTTTCTGCCTTTTTTATCTGCTCCCCTTCTTACAAAGCACACATTATTTGGACCAATATAGCCAATAGTCACCCCTGCTACCTCCCAAAGGTGCTATATGGACACAACTACTTATATCAAAACAGCAGTATGCTACCCAAAATAGCCCAATGCAATATGCTATCAATATCTAAAAAACGCATTCATTGGTCATCTCCATTATTTATTTCCTTTATGTAAACCTGATTATTAAAACATATTGGTGGCTCAAATGATCTCTCTCCACATGGGACAGTGTTGCATCCTGAATATGGCTGTTTAGTGCCTTGTTTGTGTTTAAAAGTTTCTCCCCTTAGATTTTCTGTTTTCTCTGGCCTTCAGGAGTATAATTCCCATAATGCTCAGGGAGAAAGGGGTTGGGGGGAGATACTAGGGGAAAGGATACATGGAGAGAAGGGGGCAAGACTTTAGAAAAGGAGCTTAACATAATGGAAGTTATTTTTGCACGTGTCTTTCAAGTCGTGCCAACTCCTTCCAACTACATCAGAAAGTGTGAGAAATATGATTGGTCCTCCACTGTTTATAAAAAAAGGAAATGCAATTATGTGTGCTTGTGGGGGGCAGAGATTCTGATTGGGCTGTGGGTTTAGGACAAACTGGATCAGGAAAACAGCAATCAGGAAAACCACATCCAGTGCCACCATAAGGCATATTTTTAGGCCTGAGAGGACCCACCTCTGATGCTTGCATGGGCCCCTTTTTAAAGTGGGGAAAAAATACCAGGAACATTCATTTTCTGGAACTTCAGCACCATTTATTTTCCACCCCCATTTTGGATTTTCAATGAATGCCTCCAAGTCCAAGTATGGAAAGCAATAACACCACCATAAAACCCTTCACTCCCTGCCCCCCAGATGAGATTTATCTTTTGGAGCACTGGGAGTGGGGTACAAGATAGTAGTTGAAAGGACCCAGCAAAGAAGGGGCCCCACTCCCACATGTGTGGCAGTCTTACCCTCTGATGGTTTCTTTGATGGGCAACCACTGGCCTTTGTCCTCTGCTAATGGCACAGCTAGCTAGCTATGTCAAGCTGGCTTGGCTTGTTAGCGCTACTAAATTCAGAGGGGTTCCATTTTTGGCAAAGTTCACCCAAACCTTGATTAATTCTAACTTTTACTAAATCATAGCACATTTAGGGAGATCTAGCCCCCATCACCAACTCATAACATCATAAGATTTAGATCCTAACTCTGTTTCTCTTTACACAAGTCTATTAACAGTAATTGCATCACAATCAAGCAAACTGGAGTCATTTTAATTTTCATGAAATTGAAGCAAAGTTAATATAGTGCTTTATAGATGGGGAAGCAAGTTGAATGGAGGGTGAACAAAATGGTAATGAAATACACACAAGAATTGTATCCAAAATAAACTACAGAAGCAGGGAGATGATCGTGACCTAAATAACATTTCCAGTGTATATGGAAACAGTCTAGAATATACTAGGTCCTCCTAATTATACAGAAATGCTATAAGTGGACTGTGTTGATCTTCTGAACAGAATCCTCCCTCTGTCTCCAAAGAGCCATGTGTGATGCCAGAACCAATTACAGAATGCTCAGAACCTGTACTCAGCGCAAGGTGATCCAGTGTTAAAAATTCATCTGACAAACTCTCTTATTTTCCTACTGCCCCTGTTCTCTCCGCATCCATCTCCCAATGTTCAGTAGCCTCATTTGATTGATCAGAGAAGGAAGCTTTGTAAGAGCAGGATTGTGCTGTGAAATGTTTCTTAGCGGCCTTGCTGTTTCGTCTTCGTACTTTGTCTGAATGGCATTTGACAGGCTCCTCTGTGTCTGCAGAAGGGTGGGGGTGGGAAGAGAGAGACGGGTTTTCATCCTCAATAGATGCCGCTCAACACCTCCAGCAAACGGGGGGGGGGGGGGGATCCAGACAATAGCAAATGTGTCACAGAGACTCTCTTGCTTGTAACAAAATTTTCTTCTTTGGAACCTTCCCTCCAATCCTTTTGTGGATGAAACCTTTCACTCTGTAAGCTCATCTGCTTGGACTTTGACTGTTTATGCCTTAGAAAAACCAGAGGACAATGAGGTGATGGCAGAGGGAGGGCAAAGGAGGACAGAGTGTGTGGGGGGGAGGAATGAGTTGAGAACCAGCTTCGACAAAGGAAATAAAAAAGATAGATTTAGTTTTCTTGTGCTGCCATAGAAGGAGGAGTTGGGCAGCATGTAACACTTAAAGCTTGCTCTAAACCAGTGTCTTGTTTTGGTCTGGATGAGTTGCTCACAAGGCAAGACAGGTTGGTTGCTTCAGGACCAAGGAGAGCTCCTAGGGACCAGCTTCCTTAAACCAAAGATTGGAAGTGAACTGAGGCCTTTTGAGTCTCTCTGCATCAAACCCACCTCTTCTATGCTCTGCACCGATGCTCTCTGGAGGAACTAGGTTATCACCAAGGGCCAATCCCGTCAAGATGAGCACTTCTTGCCCCCACCCCTTGTCTAGGTTGCTCTTTGCACCATGGGATTGGTGTGTGGGGCAGTTGGCCCCGGAGGCAAGGCACCGAAATGATTAAGGAAATGAAGCAACTTCGCTATGAGGAATGGCTGCAGTATTGGGGACTTTTCAGTTCAGAGGAAAGGCAGCTAAGTGGTGGTATGCCAGAAGCTTATAAAATTATGCATGACGTGGAGAAAGTGGAGAGGCATTGAGCATCCAATGAAGCTGAATGTTGGAAGGTTCGGGGCAGATAAAAGAAAGGACTTCTTCACACAGCACATAGTTAAACTATGGAACTCACTCCCGCAGGAGGCCGGGGTGGCCAGCAACTGAGATGGCTTTCAAATAATTTGCAGAAATTCACAGAGGACAGGACTACCAGAGACTGCTAGCAACTGCGCTCCACCTCTGTGCCCACAGGCAGTGATGTTCTGAATACCAGTTGATGTAAACCGTAGGAGGAGAGAGTGCTCTTGTGCTTAGGTCCTGCTTGTGGGTTCCTACAGGCATCTGACTCACCACTTTGAACAGGAGGCTGGCTAGGTGTGCCCCTTTGGCCTGTTCCAGTAGGCTCGTCTTATATTCTTGTCTAAAATAACTGTCTGTCTTCAGGGTTGTGTTAGTTCTAGTTTCCCGGTCTAGCAGAACTGTCTGTCTTAAATTTTTTTAACAGCTCTCCTGACTCTTTTCAAATATATACTTTAATACCCCCCTCATCCCAATTCCTCCCTCCAGTCTCTGTGTGACTCACTTTCCCCTATAGCTGACATTCTCTGACCAAGACTCTCTGCTAGTCACTCATTCTAACCTCCGTCCCGCATTCCATTCCGCTCCTCTGCTGTCAATCACTCTTCCACCAGCTCTTCTGTCACAGCTGCCAAGTAGAGTTTGTTGAGTGCTTGTTTCATAAATTCCACCAATAAATAAAACAAGAGGATGGGTCCCTGCCTCAAGACACTTGCAATCTAAAATTCAATATGTGAAACAACAGAAGAAGGAGAGATGTGTGTGGAGAGATGAAGGCAGCAGTGAATGGGGAAAATGTGCAATCATTTTGGCTACACATGCTTAGATTTAGTCACAGAAGGATATGGGGACATGAGGGGTCAGTGGTAAAACCTTAATAGAAAATGGGGTTTTTGAGGAAATATTTGAAAGGAGCAAGAGTGGCAACATTGCCCAGGGAGAGCCTGAGGAAGAATTGACATCACAGAAAAGCGTAGGAGCTGTTCGAGTTTACTGGGCTCTTGCTTAGCAGGAGAGCATCTGCTTTGCATACAAAAAGCCACAGAAAGCCAAATGACATCTTCCCATAGGGCTGGGAGAGAACCTGGCCTGAAACCCCAGAGAGCCACTGTTAGTCAGTGCAGACAATACTGAGCTAGCTGAACTAGGGGTCTGGCTCTTTCTAAGGCAGCTTCCTATGTTCCATAGAGCATTTGTGTTCTGTGTTGTAAACCACCCTGTGGTGCTTTGATGAAAGGCAGTATATGCAATTTAATAAGTAATTCACCACTAGGACAGAATTCAATCTGCATTTGTGCACACACAGTGCAGCAAAAAGCATTAATGTGCTTAATGTGGTGGCCTAAGCTGACTACGAATCCTGTTAGTCCTAGAAATCCTGGGTTCAAATTCTGGTTCGGTCATTCATAGACCCAAGGCCAATGGGCTTAAATCTTTTGGCCTCAAGTTGCAGCACAGATTTCTAACTCTATGTCACATCCCCCTGTTTGGGTCCTAGAGGGTACTTCCATGCCTGGTGAGATGTGGGTTCTTTTCTTATTGTTGAAGCTTCACACTCTTGAGCAGGAACTGAGGAAGCTGCCTTATAGCAAGGTGTTCCTTGGGTCCATGTGGTTCAGTCCTCTTCAATGACAGGCAGCAGCTTTCGAGGTTTTCAGACAGGGACTGAACTTGGGACCTTCTGCATGCAGTGCATCTGCTTTCATTCTGAGCAACGCTTTGCTCTTCCCTACCCCTTATGAGCCACACTCCCATCTTCTGTAGACCACCTTTCATCTAAAAGGTAAAGGTAAAGGTACCCCTGCCAGTCTTGACAGACTCTAGGGTTGTGCGCTCATCTCATTCTATAGGCCGGGAGCCAGCGCTGTCCGCAGACACTTCTGGGTCACGTGGTGTCAGGGAACTGCCATCGGAACTAGAGGAGGAGGCGAGGCTCCACAGCGATGCTGGAGAGGGGCCAAGCAGGGAGAGAGGCAGGTCTCCGGCTGGGGAAGAAAATCAGCGCAACACCAGGGATAGAGGGGGGCCGATGGGGGAAGCAGAGAGGAGGCTCCAGGACTCTTCGCAGGAGACCAGCGAGGAGAGCACAGGTCCTCCGCTGCCCACACCCACCCTGCGCAGAAGACTCCCGCGCAGGGAAAGTAGGCGGCGACTTGGCGTCAAAGAACTTCTTTGCTGGAAGAGGTTCAAGAAACGCCCACTGACAGATTCTGCTAGCGACTGAACAGCCACGGAGTGGATGGCTGTCCAGACAGGAACGGTTTAACCAGGCAACGTAGCCCAGAGCGGCGGTAACTTACGCACAAGCAACCCCTAAAGCCATTACATGTGGCCAGCATGACGAAGCTGCTCTGGCGAGCCAGAGCTGCACACGGAAACGCTGTTTACCTTCCCGCTAGTAAGCGGTCCCTATTTATCTACTTGCACCCGGGGGTGCTTTCGAACTGCTAGGTTGGCAGGTGCTGGGACCGAGCAATGGGAGCGCACCCCGCCGCGGGGATTCGAACCACCGAACATGCGATCGGCAATTCCTAAATGCTGAGGTTTTGCCCACAGCGCCACCCGCGTCCGTCCTTTCATCTACTCCATGTATTTAAATCATATTCTATCATTTTGAATGCTCATGGCTTCCCCAAAGAATCCTGGGAAATGTAGTTCATTAAAGGTGCTGAGAGACCCCTGTTCCCCTCACAGAGCTACTTTTCCCACAGTGGATTAAACACCCCTCTCTAGGAACTCTCAGCACCCTTAACAAACTACACTTCCCAGGACTACTAGGGGAAAACCATGTCTGTTTAAAGTGGTATGACAGCACTTTTAATGTATAGCGCAGATGTGGCCTGGTAAACTGAGCGAGCTAAAATAACAAACGGGTTGGATAATCTTGCCCTCCTGTTAATTATGAACCTCACGAACATTTGTATGACTTTCTTTTGCTATCTATAAAATGCCTGGAAAATGTTAGGAGCGTTATAAGAAGACCATGGTAGTACTGACGATGAGGTAGGTCCAGAAATATGATTGCTCAATTTACACAAGCAAAGTTCAGGAATTTGATGCTCACTTTTACATGTGTAGCGTTTCCTCCATGAACACACACACACACACACACACACACACACACACACACAGTGCTAGGGTTCCCTTCCCCATGGAGGAAACCCAATTCACATTGAAAATGCTGCCTTCTGTTGGAGGCAGTTGGAGGCAGCTATGCTACTGAATATTAGTTGCTGGAAACTGCAAGAAGGGAAAGTTCTCTTGCACTCGGGTCCTGCTTAAAGGTAAAGGTAAAGGGACCCCTGACCATTAGGTCCAGTCATGACCAACTCTGGGGTTGCGGCGCTCATCTCACTTTATTGGCTGAGGGAGCTGGCGTACAGCTTCCGGGTCATGTGGCCAGCATGACTAAGCCACTTCTGGCGAACCAGAGCAGCGCACGGAAACACCGTTTACCTTCCTGCCAGAGCAGTACCTATTTATCTACTTGCATTCCATACTTTCGAACTGCTAGGTTGGCAGGAGCAGGGACCGAGCAACGGGAGCTCACCCCATCACGGGGATTCGATCCGCCGACCTTCTGATCAGCAAGTCCTAGGCTCTGTGGTTTAACCCACAGCACCACCTGCGTCCCTATTCAGGTATCCAATTGGCCACTGTGAGGACAGGATGCTGGACTAGATGGGCCATTGGCCTGATCCAGCAAAGCTCTTCCAACATTCTTATGATGGTTATGTGCAGGTGTGGGGAGCATGGCCAGTGTGCCTGACGGTGATAAGAGGCTTTCTCATGGGAGCACAGGGAGAAAACAGAAGCAAAGCAATTGCCACAGAAGTTATCACAAAAATAGAACAGATAAGTTTTTGAATAGCGCAGCACCCAGAAAGGAAAAGACAGTACGAAATGCACAGCGAGGCTCAGACTTTCGAACGAGACGGCAAGGTTTTCATTAAGCGGCAAACGAATAAAGTCTACAGAGCTGTTAGCACAGTGGAGAAGAACCGGGTCGATCTTAAATTAAATCTGATAGAGCCTGCACTTTAGCAACTGCAGTTAAATGCGGGTGTCTAATGTTCTGTTAGACCGAGTGTCAAAGATAAGGGCCATTTGCAATGACAATAAAAAGGGGGATGTTTGGTTAGCGGCAAAACAGATATTTTTTTTCTCCTTTTTGTCCTTGGACACAAATGTAACTGGGCTGGTACAACGGAGAGAATGTGGTGGTGGGGGGAACCCAGTGACTGTCATTGTACAATGGTGCTATTATGGGTTAATTGGTGTTAACTTGTAGGCAGAAAGCATGGCCAGATGTTAATCACTGAAAGATAACTTGCCGGGAACCATCTTTTCTGAAGAGGTGGCAACTTTCCCAAAAACTCTGGCTGTAACCTCCCATATGTCAGTAGGCCACTCTGTGATGATAATAGTGACACTCTGCACATGCTCAGTGTTGTGTTTTTTCCACTACATATGTTCATAGCTTATCAGAAGGTTGGCAGATCGAATCCCCGTGATGGGGTGAGCTCCCGTTGCTTGGTCCCTGTTCCTGCCAACCTAGCAGTTCGAAAGTATGGAATGCAAGTAGATAAATAGGTACCGCTCTGGCGGGAAGGTAAACGGCGTTTCCGTGCGCTGCTCTGGTTTGCCAGAAGCGGCTTAGTCATGCTGGCCACATGACCTGGAAGCTGTACGCCGGCTCCCTCGGCCACTAAAGCGAGATGAGCGCTGCAACCCCAGAGTCAGTAACAACTGGACCTAATGGTCAGGGGTCCCTTTACCTTTACCTTTAGGCTTAAATAGCCATGCTCTCCTCTTCTCCCCAATTGACCCTAATAATCCACCTGACTGCTCCCAACTCCCCCCTGGGCATAAAGGGAGTGACATTTCTCTGCAAACTTCTCTGGATTCAACATCATTCTGTCAGAGAGAAGAGGCAAGAAGGAAGGCTCTCTTTGGGCTACTGCAGCAATCCCAAGAGCTACGGCCATTGCAGGTTTCCGGTCTGTGGTGTGTGATGGATGGTAAAAGATAGTTTCAAGCACTGGGGGTGTTTTTTTTTCTAGATGCTCAAGGAGAAATTGCCCCAATGGGAAATGGAAGGTGAGCTGGACCAAATGCACTTAAAAAGCAGCAAATGTGGAAATAGCAAAGGCTGTAATTGGATGCAAAGATGCAAAAGGAGGTGACGCAGTGAAAGCCAAATCCTTAGGAGAAGGATGGAAAGAAATGGGATTGAAAAGCACAAAAAGGACTGTGGATGAGCCCAAGTGCATAGCCAAATATCTACAAGAATAATTAAAAGAAATGGAGATGAAGGCGCCTCTTAATTCACTGGTGCAAGGACTTCAGTTCGGGGGAGTTTTTAATAGGACTCAGTGGTGGCTTAAGAAGATCAAGAATATCTGAACAGGCTAAGGATTTTGATAGCAACAATGGGAGAGAGTTTCTTGGCTGTGGCATCCTATAGGGGAAAGGAAATGGAACTGGACGGCCTGCTACTTCAACCATTAGCATGATTCAAAAAAGCCTTTGAACTGGGCTATGAAAAGAGAGTGGAGGAGCTATTCATGGCAAATGGTTTCCTATCAAGCAGTATTTTAATTATAAAAATTGCCCCTCCAGCCTGAACACCCTCACACAATGCAGTTGAATTACCTTTCAGGAGAGATGGCTTTGGCCATCGACCATTGAGCCTCTACATCATTTTTCTTCCATATCTTTCTTTACACTCTCTAATCCCTGCTTATTGTTTAATCAATATAAAAATCCATGTTTTTTATTATTTAAAATTCTCTGTGCTATGGATATATTGTCTCTTTGTGTTTGGTAGAGAAACTGAAAATGCTGCAGTCCTTGCTCACGTACAACCCATACAGATTTTACTGCTACAGGGAAGAAAAAAATGAAATATTTTTATTATTTTATTTTTTTGATGTGGATGATTCTGAAATTCCTTTCATCCAGGAAAAGTTTTGTTTGGTTTATATGATTCTATGATTAGTTTATTTATTCATTACATTTACACCCTACCTTTTTCTCCCAGGAACCCAAAGTAGGCTGCTTGGGAGTGGCTGGTCTGAGATCACCCATTGAGCTTTATGGCTGTTTGGGGATTTGAACCCTGGTCTCCCTGGTCCCAGTCTGACACTCTAACCACTACACCAGACCGGCTTTCACCGCAGATGGAACCCTTCCTCCCTACCATATATAAAAACCAACCAGGTCGCACATTGAATCTTACTTCAATACTGGTGATGGGATGGAGTCCTCCACCATTGTGACATAAGAACATAGGGAGCTGCCTTAGAGTAACTGGCAGAAACTCTCCAGGGTTTCAGAAAGCTCTACCTGCAGATGCTGGGGACTGAAACTGGGACCTTCTGCATTCAGTGCAGATGAAGATACAGCCTTTCCCCAAGCTAGCTTAGGTAGCAAAAGACAGGCTGTATGGCACACACAGCTCTGACCATTTCCCCCACCCATTGCTCCCCAGTGATTGCCATCCTCCACCAGCACCTGGCACCTAAGAACATAAGAAGCTTATGCTGGATCTAATCCATCTAGTCCTGTTCTCACGAGCAGGAGCCAAGCACAAGAGCACCTCCTTTCATTTCCAGCAAGTGTCATTCAGAAGCATTTACTTGTTGAATCTCAAGCCCATCAGTCAGAGGAATTTGGCACTCTCCAGGTGCCCGGCTTTGATTCCATGTTGACCTCCCCGTCAGCGACTCCCGGCAAGACAAGGCGAGGTCTTTATCGGCCGATTCTCCTCAACGTGAGAAGAACACAACCATCCCTCCTCCCTCACTCCCAGGGAGGGGAGAGAGACAGACAGAAATGTATTTACATGCCTTTATTTCTGTCTTTCCAGTAGTGCAGAGAAACGTGTCTGCACCCTCTCACATCAGCAGCCAGAGAGAGAATAACTCCACCCATGTACTTCCAGTACAGGGTCATGTGACACTCTGAGCTAACATCCGGTGCTCAGTGCACAGAATAGACTGTTCCTTGTTCCCACGGTACAGTCCCAAAACATCAACATCCTGTTTGGCTTTCCAGCCATCTGGAGCACTCAGCAGCATTGCTCCTTTTTCGTAACAACCTCCCCCAAAAGAATCAATGCGTGTTGCGGCAAGCAAAGCGTGATCCAGAGAAGAAAACAAACAGTTGTTATACACATAACACTCCCCTGTTGTTTCAGTTCCACCCTTGGAACTACCCGCCACTGGTTTCCCCAGTGTACCTCTCTGGTTGTCTGGCTTCCAAGGAATGAGTGCATCTGTATTACCTTGGCTAGCAACTCTCTGTTGTGTCTTTGTCTCTGACTTAGACACAGCTCCAACCTGTCCTCGGTTGTGTACAACAGCAACACATGCAACAGCTAAATTAGCATACTCTTCTGAGTACCTTTTGGGTGGTTCACCCTTTGTGACTCTCTCAGACCTACGTATGAGGTGCTGATCCTCTCTGCTCACTGGTCCAGTCTCAGGACCCTTTGGAGAACCAGTTCCAATGGTAAACAGTGGTTCATCCTTCAGTTGTGAAGGCCTATCCATTGTGTGAGACTTCCTCTCAATGTGTGTGACAACTGAGCTCTCCGAGCTATCAGTGTCATCACTCTCAGTACCACTGTAATCAGTAAAATCATCATCATCTGAATCGTCCTCAGTGGGAAATGTGTGTACTATCACTCTCTCCTGTTCAGGAGCACTCTCTAGAAATTTTGTGAGAATCACCTGACCAGATTCAGACAAAATTACTCTGTAGAGACCCTTTTCATACCCCACAAAAATGCCTCTGGCATTCTTTACTCCACCTGGAGCTTCTGTCCTCACATGAGACCCAAAAACCTTGAAATGGGCAACAGAAGGTTTTCTATGGAACAGTTTCTCAAAAGGAGAACTTCCCAACTCTTTTGAAACCTTTCTCACTTTCGTATAACAATACGACATTAGAGACTCGGCCCAGTACTCATGTGGCAGATGTGAACTAAGCAATTGCGCATTCATCCCCTTTTGCAATTCTCTGTTCACCCGTACACAGACACCCCTGTTCCACGCTTCCGCTGAAACAGCAACCTTGTGTCTTATCCCTTTCTTGTGCAGGAACCTCTGGAAATCCTGTAAAAGAAAAATCTGCTTCTCATCTGTCAAAAGACAATCAATGTTAGCATCATGCATATCTTTAACTTTGTCACAAAACTCCTGATACCTTTCCAAGGCTTCCTGTGGCTTCTTTAACACATAAACCCAGACAAAGTTAGAGAAATGATCCACACACACAAGATAAAATCTTGCATTGCCTCTAGATGGTTCTAGAGGACCAATCACATCAGCATACACCCGCTGAAATGCTCTGTTGACCCTGGCCACCTTCTTGGCGCTCGTTTTGGTCACACCTGCAAGAGAAATCAAGTTAGACTCAGAATTACATTCCATGTAATCACTTTGCGCAAAAGTCAACAAATATAGTCCATCCTTCTCTCTGGCCGAAAGAAATAACTCTCCATCTTTGTAAATCTCGCAGCTCTCAGCATCGTAGGACAATCTCAGTCCTTTCTTTGCAATCTGCGAAACACTCAGCAGATTGAACTTCAATTCAGGAACCAAGTAAACATTGTTTATAGTCAGGTTCAGACTCTTAAGATACACAGTTCCAACCCCGGTCGCTTCCAGCTTCTGACCGTTGGCTTGTTCCACAGCGAAGCTTTGCTTCTTAAACGTCGAAAAGAGCGCCTTGTGTGGGGACATATGAAAATTACAGCCCGTATCAATTACAAATGAATTTCCAACATCTGGCGTGGTTCCTTTCGCCATCAGGGCCTTTGCAGGTAACACCGAAGACATGGTATGACCTTTGCCTGCTGCCTCAGGCTTTGCTGAGCGGCCCTTCGCTCCTTTCGGCTGGCGTGGCTTCTTGCAGCTCCGCTGAAGATGCCCAGCCTGTCCGCAATTGTAACATCGGACAGCGTTCAATGCTACAGCATCCTTTCCAGTAGCAACATCAGTGGGGGAATTAGAACTCCGTTCTTCCCTCCCCCTGTCCTTGGCATCCATTTTGAATCCAAGTCTCAGCTCTTCACCCTCGAGCTAGTTAAAATCCAAAAGCTCCTTTTGAGCTGTCTTTCTGCCTCTCTCTCAGGCAGGCAATCTCCAAGCTGTCTCACAGTCAAAACAACTTTCGCTTTCCCGGCTCTGACTGAGCCAGCCCCAGGTGTCAGTAGTTTTCCACTGTCCGACTGTCGTTGCTTAGCAACTGTGCATACCTCTTCGTTATCTCACCGCAAATATGCCTGGTATGCAAGGCTAGGCTCTCAGAGCTGTTTTTCCAAACGCAGCTCTCTCGTGAACCAGAGAATAAATCAATCTGCATTCACACTTTTAGCCCGATATTCAGCATACCTTTTTGGGGCTCCGTTGCTTGGAAAACACCCCCTCTTGGTGTCCAGCCGTTCAGCTTCTGGCTGCAATGCAGACGTTATCTTCTTTCCTTGGTGCAGAGGATGGCACACGATCCATCAACCTCTCACCTCTCATGCTGATTCCCATGGATCAGATAACCATCCTCTGCTACCATATGTTGAATCTCAAGCCCATCAGTCAGAGGAATTTGGCACTCTCCAGGTGCCCGGCTTTGATTCCATGTTGACCTCCCCGTCAGCGACTCCCGGCAAGACAAGGCGAGGTCTTTATCGGCCGATTCTCCTCAACGTGAGAAGAACACAACCATCCCTCCTCCCTCACTCCCAGGGAGGGGAGAGAGACAGACAGAAATGTATTTACATGCCTTTATTTCTGTCTTTCCAGTAGTGCAGAGAAACGTGTCTGCACCCTCTCACATCAGCAGCCAGAGAGAGAATAACTCCACCCATGTACTTCCAGTACAGGGTCATGTGACACTCTGAGCTAACATCCGGTGCTCAGTGCACAGAATAGACTGTTCCTTGTTCCCACGGTACAGTCCCAAAACATCAACATCCTGTTTGGCTTTCCAGCCATCTGGAGCACTCAGCAGCATTGCTCCTTTTTCGTAACATTACTGACTCCAAATATGGAGACGGAGGATAGCCATCAGGGGTAGTAGCCATCAATAGCCACCTCCTTCGTGATTTTGTCCAATCCTCTTTTAAAGTCATCCATGTTGGTGGCCCTTGTGGCAGTGAGTTCCGCAGCTGAACTGTGTGTTGCTCTTTCAACTGCATCAGTTCATAAGCGCCTTGATCAAACGCTGCAGAGGAGGGATTTTTTTTAATGTGATTGTACCCACAGCTGTATCAAGATCCATTTGATACAAAGCTTTATCAATGTGCAAGAGTTCCTGTGAACAGCAGGAAAATGCCCCACAAAAAGAACCTGGATGTCTTTTGCTTGCCCACCAGAGACCCAGAAGGTGTGAATATATAAATGAACCGAAAGCAAATTCTGCATGCTTTAATTCCATTAAGAGGGGAACAGATGAACCTGTGGCCCAAGTCCAAACTGGAATCTCCTGGCTACTTCCAAGGCTACAAGATCACACCCTCCAACATTTCTCCAATGAAAATAGGGACATCCCATTCCATAGTCATAATTTTACTGTTTATACCCTACACATCTTAATAATAATAATAATAATAATAATAATAATAATAATAATAATAAATTTTATTTATATCCCGCCCTCCCCAGCCGAAGCCAGGCTCAGGGCGGCTAACAACAATAAAATAATCAAACAATCAAATAATCCAACATTCTAAAAATATTTCATTATAAAAATTAATTAAAATCAAGTTGATGGCAACCATTAAGCAAAATTCTGTGCAGGTTGCCAGAGGAGGGAGTCAGGCTGCGCCCTGACCAAAGGCCTGGTGGAACAACTCTGTCTTGCAGGCCCTGCGGAAAGATGTCAGGTCCCGCAGGGCCCTAGTCTCTTGTGACAGAGCGTTCCACCAGATTGGAGCCGCAGCCGAGAAGGCCCTGGCTCTAGTTGAGGCCAGCCTAACCTCTGAGGCCTGGGACCTTCAGGATGTTTTTATTTGCAGACCATAGGTTTCTCTGTGGGGCATACCAGGAGAGGCGGTCCCGTAGGTACGAGGGTCCTAGGCCGTATAGGGCTTTAAAGGTTAAAACCAGCACCTTAAACCTGATCCTGTACTCCACCGGGAGCCAGTGCAGCTGGTATAGTACCGGATGAATGTGGTCTCGCCCCAGCCACTCTGGGCAGCTTCCAACTGTTGGCTGTTTGCAGTATGGTAGCGCTGCAGAGAGCTTGCTGGGGAGACCATGTATTAAAAAAAAAGGACTCAAAAATAACTTAAACAAGGTTTTAATAAGAAAAACAAAAACTCCATTTACACTAAATACATTAACAAACAAACATGACCCAACCACCAACCCATCCCCCAGGGCAATGGGAGAGCTAGGTGCTGCTCCTTATATACTACACCCAAATGCTGACACACCTTAATCAAATACAACTCAGCAGCACCTGCTATGTTTCACAGCTGTAAAGCTGGGTCTCGTTATCTTGCTCTGGCCCTTGCTCTGGCCCCTTAAAGACATACACATCGGGTGGAACAATGATGAACCTTTACATTTAAATAAACCATTCAACACCAACATATATAAAAACACAATAGAACATTAAAAATTAAGAAATCCTCCCTATACAGGAGTGCCTTTGACGGCTCTGGGGTCAGATAATTCCATACCCTCCAACATTTCCCCCTTGAAAATAGGGACATCCTAAGGAAAAATGGAACATTCCAGGATCAAATCAGAAACTGGGACGGCTTCTCTAAATCAGGGATGTCTCAGGAAAATAGGGGCACTTGGAGGGTTTGCAAGATGATATTGCAAGAGTGATCATTGATGCCTTTTATCACATGCCATTTGGACGTCAGTAGGTCACTAGTTAGAAGACCCTGTGTGCTATTTTCCTGCTACAAGACAGAACAGGATAACCAGAAGTCTCCTGGGCACCTGATCGCCATCCTTTAAGTCTGGTCGGAGGCTTGCCTGCAGCACTTTCAATTCTGTAATGGTTTTTGTGTAGCAACCTCTGAGCTCATTACTTTGGTCAAATTGCTTTATATACTATAATGTGGTGGGTTGGAGCCTAGAGAGACACGGACCCCAAACAGTGTTTTAATACCAGATCATAAAATATTTAGACCATGATGCATGACTTTAAAAATGCTTAGGGATATAAAACTTCTCCCCACCCCCTTTGCACACACACACACACACACACAGAGAGAGAGAGAGAGAGAGAGAGAGAGAGAGAGAGAGAAGAGGTGAAAAAAAATTACTCTCCCATTAAGGCACTGATTTAATAGAGTTTTCATTACAGCGTATTTACTCTGTGATAATCAATTACCTCCTGCGAATTAAAATATAAATTAGGTTGTCTAGGAAGGGAAAAGGAAGCTTTAAATCAATTGGTTCTAGCTGAGCATTAATACAGATTTTACACTAGCGGTTCCCTTAATGCCCAAATGAAAGTGTGGTGGTAGAACTTGAATAGCATTTGCCTCCCTCTTTCCCCACCTCTCCACTGCATTCATTTGATTTCCACCCTCTCCACCCACCACAGCCCTGCTTTGCCAGAACAAATGCAACCTTTCTTTAAAAGTTCTTTATGGCGTGACATTACACATGGGCAGATGCTCCTATGAGATCATGAAATATCTGGGCAGTGAGCATGCAGGAAGGCTTATTCTTCAGAGTCAGGCCAGGCGGCAGCCGCTTTGCTGCTCATATTTCAAACTGGCAGCCCCGAGTTAGGTTAGAAAATGCATTTGCAGATGGGGGAGGATATAGATTATCATCATTTAGAAAAATGTCATGAGACAAAGAAATGGGCCAGTAATATAAAAAGATAAAGAGCATCAGAAGAGCCCTGCTGGATCAGGTCTATGGTCCATCTAGGCCTGCACCCTGTTCTCACAGTGGCTGACCCGAAGCCCTTCTAGAAACCAGCAAGCAGAGTCCAAACACGAGCACTTTCCCCTCCTGTAGTTCAGAAGCATTACTTCCTCCAACCATGGAAGCAGAGCAATCGCAAACGATAGCCTTCTCCACCATGAATCTGTCTAATCCTCTTTTAAAGCCATCTGAGTTAGTGGCCATCATAGTTTCCTGTGGGAGAGAGTTCCACAGTTTGGCGTGTTAAGTTGGGAAAGAGTTGGTGAAAAGGCAGCTCCCCCATTAGGGCTATTTTATATGAGGCTGCTTTGTCAGGCTTTTGGTTCATCCATGCCATTACTCTGATTGGCAAAGAGGCCATACAAGGTCTTGGGAAGAGGCCTTTCTAAGCCCTTTTACCCACAGTCCTTTGCAATACATACAAGGGAACAAAGGATGGGTGAATCTGTTTCCCCTTTTCCCAGTCTTCAACTCAATTCTCCACATTTCCACATCACCTTACGAGGATGAGTTTATGGAACCAAAGGAGTGGTGGCCTGAAAAGGTTTGGGAACCACCGAATTAAATAAATGAATGAGGCGAAAGGGGAAGCCCCATCTGAACATCATCCAAGATTATAGTGACCGCTCAAGAGCTTATAGCCCACCAACTCTCAGCAGCCGGAAGCCTCATAGCCAGACACTGGAGAGACCTGTCAGGAGTGAACATGGACCACTGGTACCAAATCGTTTGGGAAACAGCCTTACCAGAAAAGCTAACTAACAGATTGAAACTGACATGGGGACAAATAGAAGAGGATGCCTTCACCCCAGTTTGGCTCCCCTTTATCACATACGCAGCCCAACAAGACAACAACAAGAACCCACTGACAGCATACGAATCAATCTGGCTAACTTGACCCAACAACACCCCCTCCACACACATATGCAAACAACCAACCACGCCCTGGACCCCACACCCAACCTCTCTCATTACCAAGGAAATATAACAAACAAACAAACAAACAAACAAAGAACCTATCCAAATGACGCTGGCATAAAACCCCCACATACACACTAATTATAAGAATATAAGTTTACCATGAGGGATGCGGGTGGTGCTGTGGGTTAAACCACAGAGCCTAGGACCTGTCGATCAGAAGGTCAGCGGTTCGAATCCCTGCGACGGGGTAAGCTCCCGTTGCTCGGTCCCTGCTCCTGCCGACCTAGCAGTTCAAAAGCACGCCAGTGCAAGTAGATAAATAGGTACCACTCCGACGGGAAGGTAAACGGCATTTCCGTGCACTGATCTGGTTCGCCAGAAGCAGCTTAGTCATGCTGGCCACATGACCCAGAAGCTGTATTGGCTCCCTCAGCCAATAAAGCGCTGCAACCCCAGACTCGGCCATGACCGGACCTAATGGTCAGGGGTCCCTTTACCTTTACCTAAGTTTACCACTTCCCCCCTCCCCTCCCCTCTTTTCTTCTTCCCCAACCTTATTCTGTCTACAATGCTAATGCCTCACATCACATGCAACTGGTATACAGTAAAGACTTTACAACCTGAGAAAAGAGACAATGCACATACTTTTGTAAACCAAGAAAATCTTTAATAAAAATAAAAATTTTAACAAAGAAATAAACAAGCAGAGAGGTCCCTTTAATGTACGTCCTTCAAAATATTGACCGTTCAAGTAGTTATAGGCGCATGGCTATAGAAAGGTAGGCGCTTCAACACATACATGGTCTCTGAGCCACCCACCCATCCACATAATTAAAACAAGACAATGCTTAATGGAAAAGCTATTAGTGAACATTTCACCAAGTATCTCCTGCAGTACTTTCCCTCTACATATAAACAGTCATCAAGAGTAAACGATAAAATAAAGTGCCCGCTGGCTGCTATAAATCAAAACTACAGTCTTCACCTACAGTAACACTACGCCAGGCCAATACGACAGAGGCAAAAATCTATAACTGCAGCAATGATAAAGTATCAAATGCTTCTGCCCTTTGCTCTGAGGCCTGAGTACGTGATCTATTATTTAAATGTACAGTAAGCACTAAAAGTAATCAATACTTCACAAGTCTCCAGTTTTCATCATGTTTGATCATCACCAGAGGGTTAAGGAAGACAGCTCGTGATGCATGCCGCCGTGATCATTTCCCTCTGATTTTACATGTAGGTGTTTATAACATTCTGGGCATGATCTCCAGCTGAACTGGGATATTGATGATTTGCAAACATGACGCCAGGAAGAATTCATTTCTTTGCAAAGATGAGGAAGCATATCTTAAAAGGCACCAACAAGGAATCCGTCCGCTATTCAAATGGGTAGCTGACCCTACTATAGGAATAGAGGAGAATAGTTTGGTCTGCATTCTGAAGCAAACTAACCTACTTCACATCTCAAAAAGAAGAGCCTGCTGGTTCAAGCCAAAGATCCATCTAGCCCAGCATCCTGCCCTCGCAGTGGCCAAGCAAGATGCCCATGGGAAACCCACAAGCAGGACCTGAGTGCAACAGTGCTCCTCCTCTGTGGTTTCCAGCAACTGGAAGCATGCTGCCTCCACCAGCTGAGATAGAACATAGCAATTGTGGCTAGTAGCCGATAGCCTTATCTTCCAAGAATTTGTCTAATCCTCTTATAAAGCCATCTAGCTCGTTGGCCATCACTGCCTTCAGTGTGAGCAAGTTCCAAAGAAGTGTTTTCTCAGGTTCGGTCCATGACCAGATGCCTCTGGGAAAACCGCACTAAGTATATACTAAGTATGCACTAAGTACACTAAGGTTTAGATGGTATACTAAGATAGTATAGACCCACAAGCAAGACCAGAGCAAAACAGCAGCCTCTCCTGCCGCAGTTTCCAACAACTGGTTTTTAGAGATGAACAAATCTGGGGAAGGGTCATGGCTAAGTGGTAGAGCATCTGTCCTGCATGCAGAAGGACCCAGGTTCAGTCTCTAGCATCTCAAGGCAGGACCTGGAAAGAACCCTGCCTGAAACCTTGGAGAGCTGCTGCCAGTTACTGTAAACCAGACATAGGCAAACTCAGCCCTCCAGATGTTTTGGGACTACAACTCCCATCATCCCTAGCTAACAGGACCAGTGGTCAGGGATGATGGGAATTGTAGTCCCAAAACATCTGGAGGGCTGAGTTTGCCTATGCCTGGTGTAAACAATGTCAACTCTAGATGGACCCATGGTCTGACTTAGTATAAAGTTACATCTTATGTTTCTATGTTAGTTTTGGTTTTACTTTCCCATTTTCCACCCCAAGTATTAAGTTCAGTTTGCAACATTTGTTCGTACATCAGTTTGCCTTTTTTTTAAAAAAAAAAATCATCTGAAAAATTCATTGGAGTTTTAGTGCATCTTTCTCCTAATGTATGCATTTGTAAGCTATTTTGCCTAAAATACACATTTTTGCAACCAATAACCCCCAATTTATTTAGCAAGATTTATACACCGCTCCATCAAAAGAATAATAATCTCTAAACGGTTTACATAACAGCATTAAATATCTGTTAAAAATGATAAAACAGGCTTTAAAACAACAGGCAATAAAATTATCAAAATATAGATATTAATGTAATGCATTTTGCATGAATTTTTCACCAATATATGCAGTTTATGCATATTCCCCCGCTATAAGCATTTATATGAAAAAATAAAATTCTTGTTGGACATTGCGAAATGAGGAAGAGTGTGAAATTTGAAGGCTAGCTGTGTTTGCGTTCATATATTTTTTGGGGAAGGGCAAATTAGGCAAGCCCACTTTAAAATGCAACCTGAATATGCCCCCATCACCACCTGAACCTCATCCATCATCACTTTGGGGTGTGTGAGTGTTTCTCCTTGCCATAAAGTGCTACAGCGTGACAGTGAAGATGTTCATGGCCTCCGAAGTGAAGCTTCAGAATGATAGGAAATTATTGGAAGGCTCTACATTTTTTAAGAGTGTTTAAATCTTTCAGTACCTACTTCAGAATCGGACGGCCGCAGCTCTTCCAAAGTTGTGATTCACTTCAGTAATTTTTAAATCACTATATACATTACAGGCCGAAGACTCCCGATTGCTTTCTGACTAAATTGCTTATAAAATATGAAGCTGCGGTCATAAGTCTTAATATAGGGAAGGCATGCACGAAAAGGGTGCATGGGGAACGCAGGATGCCTGCTTGCATGATACTGTGGGTGCTTGTCAGGGCAGAGGCAGTGAGATTGTCGTGCCATACCCTCCTCTTGTCTGAGATGCTCTGCTAGTCCTCACACATCAAAACAGCCCTGCTGGATCAGGCCAATGGCACATTGTTCTCACAGTGGCCAACCAGAGGCCAGCAGAAAACTTGCAAGCATTACCCAACTGCCACAGCACGCTACCCTCCTGCGGCTTCCAGAATGTATGAATGTATATATTTGATTTATACGCCTTTACCACCAAAATTGGCTGCTGAGAAGTTTTACAGACAATAAAAACCAGTTAGCCAAATTGCAATAGTGGGAGTGCTTCATTGGTCCACCCACTTTTGGCTCTGGCCCCACCCACCACTGTTATGTGGCCCTCAAAAAGTTGCCCAAAAGGGAATGAGGCCCTGCATTATACTTCTATGTTTTCCTCTGTAGTGAAGGTGTTCTGACTCCTTGATTATTCTTATTTAGACTTTCTAGAGTTTATCAGCTTGAATTGTCCTGCCGGATGTTTGTTCTTTTGCAGAGGATGAACAAAATAATTAAATTTTCAAATATGAAATTAAGCAAAATGATATCATGCTCATTTGCACTTTAATATTTTCCATAAGTCATACTACACCCTTTTTTTTTTCTTTACTTCCTTCTCCTTCTTTAGATTAGGAAAGCTCTCTGCATCTGAAAACCACAAACACTGGGAATATATCCATCTATCCTGAGGACACCTTTAATTAAGTTCAAATCCTGAAGAGCTTAGTTGTCGCTCAAGCAAAACTTTTGATTGAAAGCAGGGGAATTTTTTCTTTGCCAGGGAATGAACAGCTAAGACATTCAGGATGAGGTCCAATAATTTTTTATTTTTAAAAAACATTCAAGGTGAAGTGTTTGGGGCCCAGTTTTCCTGAATGCTGAAGAAGTTTCTGAGACAGACTTATAGAATATGAATCCTCACGTCTTCCTTTAAGTATTTTAGGATACCCAGTACCAGAGTAACCGTTGCATCAGTGCCCCTGAGCAGATGCAAAATACATCTCCTTCATCCTTGAGTAACTGCAGCTCACTTCTAGGGTTAGGACGTAGGTCTTCAGATCAAGCAGTGAATGTTTCAAGCAAATGAAGAAATCAGGATCTGAGATCCTCTGCCAGGCTCACACCAGATGTGTGTGGTACGGGCTGGCCTAGCCCATGAGGGAAGGCAGAGTAACAGAAAGTTGGGATGACTTGTAGGCATTTTAGCCTGGCCTCTTTCTAAGGAACAGCCAGACTTAGGACACCTGCTTATCTCCTGGCCTGTTCCAGACCAACCTGAGACTCCAGCAATGCCACTCTCAAGGGTGGCCCAAGATGTTTCGGTGCCTAAGGTGAAATGCCCCTGCCACCATCATGATGGGGGTGTGTGGGGGGCCCTTGTTAAGCCTTGCTGGCCTACTTGAAAGGAGGTGGGCTTCCGAAAGAAGTTCTTAAGATGAAGCCCTTTCCAAGCTCCTTTCCCACTTGGTGGCAAAGCTGAGCTGCTCTGCTGTTGCCAGAACCTCTCTCACCTGAGTTGCTTCTGCAGTGGCTGTGGGGCAGATGGGGTGCTTGTAGGTGCTAGTCCCACACTCTAGCCACCACTCCACACTGGCTCTCACGCTACTAACCACTACTCTGGCATTGGAATGCTGGGAGGAGGTTGGAATATTGGGACAGTGGAGCAGAGTGTTTGGAACTAGGCTTCATAAATATAGGAGCACAAGAGGGAGGCTGAGCATCCCTCATTCACCTTCAGGTGCAAAATGAAAGCATGCATGATGCTTACCATTCTGCATTCCACAGAACCGCGGTAAATGGAAGTAATTTATTATTGAAAGACCTGGTGTGTTGCAAGTTCACTGGGTGATCGTTTGACATTTGGGTACAGCGTGGGATATAATGAGCTGAAACAAGGGGTGGTAATTCCAGCGGTATCATAAACAACTTTGCTCATTTGGCAGAATGCGTGCAGATTGGCCCGGCTGTATATACTGAGGCACAAAGAGAACAGAAGGCAGCGACAATTGATTCTGATATTTCATTTCCTTAAAAAAAAACACCACCCAAAGTTTTAAAGATGCATTCATAAGCAAGGAGTCTTTGCAATTGGACTATTTTCCCACCACATGAATATCTGAAGTGCTTCTTCTTCTTTTTGGACAAAAAAAGGAGAGACTGAGCTGTTTTCAGCTTTCCTAAGAAATA
This sequence comes from Podarcis filfolensis, assembly GCF_964270895.1. Classification (NCBI taxonomy): domain Eukaryota; kingdom Metazoa; phylum Chordata; class Lepidosauria; order Squamata; family Lacertidae; genus Podarcis; species Podarcis filfolensis. The sequence goes on along the minus strand of NC_139611.1, from coordinate 31,785,257 downwards.
AAAGCAGCATGTGTCAATTGGGGTGTCGCAATCACTATGAATATTTATTGATTGAACTGCTTGGGCTTGATATTGACGAGCCAATCAATGCATGTATAAAAACTCCCTTTGTCTGCATTCATCCAACAGTTGGAAGGCAGCGACTGGAAATGAGGACGGCACCTGGGTTTTATTCATGACCTCATCATGGAATTATTGTGTGGTAGGAGGAAAATTACAAACTCTGATCCTGGGTTTGCCAGGATAAAATGGAAGCCTTCTGAATGGATCCTTTGGAGGGAACATGTTTCCAAGTGTTTTTTGCTCCAGAGCTGACAGATAAAATGGTGAAAAGGGTTGGCTGTGGTGGTGGAGGAGGAGGAGAAAGCTCTTCATCTGCTTTTATAACTTGCAAAGTCATGTGCCTCTCTCTGTAGGAGCCCCTCACGTATTCAGCTATTCAGCAATGACAACTTCAGCATCATATTGGATCACTAGGAATGCAGACCACTGAAACAGTCACATCCATTGCTCTGCCCAATTCTTGTTTTTGCTGTTTTTGTTGCTTCAGGCTAGCTGCACACACAACTGGTGTGCAGCCACTGAAAGCTTGCTGATGAGGGAATGTGACCTTGAAGCTGAAACATATTCCTTGCCCTTGGTCTAAAAGAATGGAGAGTGCTAAAGCAGGTACGAGGGCTTGGGAGAGTAGAAAGGTAAAATGTGGCACCCAAATGACATTAAAAAAACATCGCTAGGTAAATCTCCCCAGGGAGAGCATTACAAAGCTGGGATGCAAAAATAGGGAATTTCCTTTTCCTGGTCATCACCCATTTCATGCCAGAAGACAAGCAGCCTTGGGAACAGGATTTGAACAGAGATGAGCAATTGTCAACTCCCAGTTCATTTTCCTTATTTTTCCACTCTTAAATTCAGTCCTCTGCCTTTCCACATGAATTTTTGTATCAGTACTGCTGAAAATTCACCCGCATTTTCACTGCAAATTCCACATGATTGCAAAACCATTTCCCCCAGTATACTGCATTTTGTATGTTAGCTTCAAGAACAGAGGTATTCGTGTGCAGACTTTAGACACACAGAGAGAGACACTTGTTTTGGAAAACTGGATTGCAGAATTCACAGAAGGGCACATTTCAAAGGATGGCTGTGTTTCAGTTCACAACTTGTTTCAGAAAGTGTAAATTGGCTAAGTTCACTTTTAAATGTGGACTGCATTGAATTTCTACCCCATCCCTACTTCTCAGCATGCACTTAGGACTTAGCATGTGTTATAGGTAAGAATGGGAGAATCTGTCAATTTCAGTTTTTGCTCATTTTCCAAATCTTCAGTTCACAACATCAGTCTGCAATTTATCTATGTATAGTGTTTTTTAATAAAAAAAATCTCATGAATATTCACCCGCCCTTTAGCATGAATTTCTCCTAATACACACATTTTTGTATGCAATTTTATCAAATATGCACATTTTTGCAAAGCAATTTCCATTTATATATTACATATCTTTGTGTTGATTTTAGCAATCTATGCATTTTAATCCATGCTTCATCCTAGCATATGCATTTTTGTACACATTGCTTGGTTGAGGATCAGGATTGTGAAATTTTGAAGGGCGGATGTGTTTCAATTTGCATATTGTTTAATAAAGTGCAAATTAGGCGAGTTCACTTCTGAATCTGAACTGAATCATATTTCTCTCCTACTAACGCATACCTGTTGTTGCTGCTGCTGCTGCAAATAATGTAGAAGTAGTAACTGGATCAAATTTAGAGAGATAGTGGTGGTGTAATGGTTAGAGAGTCAAACTAGGACCTGGAAAAGGCCAGGATTCAAATTCCTGCATGGCCTTGAAGCTCAACGGCCACTCACCATCTCTCAGCCTAACCTACCTCACAGGGCTGTTGTGAGGGAGTAAATGAGAAGGGTTGAATCATTTATACCTCCTTGAGCTCCTTGGAGAAAAAGAGATGGAATATGAATGCAATAAAAGAAAATAAATATTGCAAGAATGCTGCTCAGAACCAGACTTCACAAATGATGAAAAGGGAAAATGAATAGAAAATTATACCAGCAAGTGTAGTTAAAAAATACACACTCCCCCACCCCCATATAATATCAATATCAAAACTGTGATGGGAGTCCAGCTGTACTTGCCGAAGAATTTTCCTAACATTGCAATCAAGACAGGACATTTGATTTACATACTTCTATGATTATATTCATTTTCAGCATGAGGGCAAAAGGAGGGGGGAAGTTATCAGAAGAACTGAAACCATCTCCAAGCACATCCTTTCCCACTAAGTGTATTGAAGGGCTTGTAATAAAATTCCTAAGCAGATGTTCTATTTTCTTTATGATTTTTCCAGTCCTGCAAATGCTTCTGCCCCCTTGGAGCAAACCTAGAATACAGCACTGTGGCATGTAAATACATAAACCGGTTGAATTAACTGTTTTGGGATGTTAAGACCAAGTAAAAGCGATCAAGGAAACTCACTGACTGCAGCTCATTTCTGCTTTGACCTCCAAGACCAAACCTCTCCGGAAAAGGTGTTACCGCTCAAAGGGAGCTGCATGTAAAGAGCTCATATTTTCTTTCTGCATGACCTGCCTTTGGCCTCCATGGCTTTGATCTGCTAACATTATATTTAATACCAGCTCGGGTGTTTTTATAAAGGTGCTGGCAAGGTTGCTTGTGGTGATCAAGGGTAAAATAGAAAAACATATTTGTCAAACAGTAGAAAATAGTGGGATGCATCAAATTTTTTTAGAACAGAATAGTAACTTTGGTGGTAGAAAAACAGGGTGACAAAAAAACTCACACATCTTTCAATCTGTGCTTCAAAGACAACCTTATTTTTCTATGTGGTAGCATAGCATGAAGGACATTTCGTAAGTCAAAGGAAAACCACAGTACATCTTGATATGTGGTTCTGTGCATAATGCATTTGACTGAGATACAAATTTGCATTTACATATGGATACCAGCCAGCCATGGTAGTCCTGAGTGTCTTCATAGCTCAGCCTCAATTTCTCATGTGATTCAAATCATTGTGATCTGCCTCACAGACTCATTGTTATGATGGTGTATAGCACTTATCAAAGTACCAAGATTCCGTTATTTATACAAATAATATATGGAGTTCTTTTGGTTTGGATTGGACCATGCAGGTGCTTACTTTCACACTGCAACTATGTTGTAATGCTGGTAATTTGTCACTAGGTGTCACTACAGGACTGGGGGAGAAGAATAGGGGGCATGCTTAAAAATGGAAAGTGTAATGCTGGTGGTCAACAAAAGACGTTTAAAGACTGTCTCAAGGCAAATCTTAAAAAATGTAGTATAAACACTGACAACTGGGAAACACTGGCCTGCAAGCGCTCCAGTTGGAGAACAGCCTTTACCAAAGATGTTTGAAGACACTCAAACTCAGGACACAAGGGAGAAGCATGCTAAGAGGAAGGCATGCTTGGCAAATCCACACCATGATCAACTCCCGCCTGGAAACCAATGTCCCCACTGTGGAAGGACTTGTGGATCCAGAATTGGCCTCCACAGTCACCTGCGGACTCATTGTTAAAACCGTGTTTATGGAAGACAATCTTATTCAGCTACGAGTGATTGCTAAAGAAGAAGAAGAATGCATCATGGCCATTCTTATTTTGCCCCAAATAAGTGAGAGCAGCATGCCTCAGTACTAGTTACTGAGGATCATAAATGGACTCAGGTCCTGCTTGGGGCCTTGCCCTAGGCATCTAGTTGGTCACTGTGAGAAGAGGACTAGACTGGCCTTTGGCCTTACCCAGAAGGGATTTTATTATGTTCATGTGACCAAGGTCAATTGAATGGGTCATTCCTGCCCAAACAATTCCTTCCTGTTGTAACCTGATCATATGAGAAAGATTCATCTGGTTTATGTGTTCATTCACTTACCACACTTTTTAAATGTATTATATTTCTGTTTCAGAATTTGAAGAGGCGACATACATGTCCTCTTAAATTATTCCCACACTAACTTTGTGAGGCAGGTTTGACTCAGAGTCCAGGAGCTGGCCTAACATCACCCAGGGAGCTCAATGGCTCAGTGGATAATTGAATCTGAGTCCAGCATTCAAACCACACTGGCATATGATGTGATTGTACTATCCACACAATTAGGGTTTTACCTCTCTGGGCAAATTTTCCTAGGCTGCAACAGTTTTAAAAAAGTTGCTTTCATATACCACCCCACTAGTTTTAGCACTGTTGTAGCCTTGGCTAACAATGTGCCCAGAAAAGCAAAAGCCTTAATTTGCCAATCAGAATCCTCACAATACATGAAACACGGCTGCAAATAAAGGTCACAAAGTTAAAATGCTGCCCAACTTGCATTTGGAAAATACAGCAGGCTGAACTTTACCATGTTTGACAGCGAGGCTGCAGCCAGAGCATTCCCCTTGCAAAGACTCCAGAGTTCTCTCTTAGCCATTAGCAATTACCAAGTAAGCTGCAGGAACATTGACGGCCGTCCCTCCAAGCGCTTCTGTGGGCAAGAAGCTTCACTTAATGCTTGGTATAGTGCATTAGGCACTCTCATGATTTATCCCACTAACTTGATTTTAATCATCATTGTCCTTAAAAGACTAGTGAGTGCTTTCTAATGCACTAGACAATGACTTACCATGACACCTGTATTTATATAAATTAAATTTATTGGTAGCTTAAAAGCCAACAGCAATGGACTTCAAACAATAAAAGTCGTCAGCCAGCCCACTCTTTATTGCCATCTCCCTATTCATTCCAATGGTAAATCTCGGAAGAGGGAGCTGGTAGAGTGACATGTGTGTATCAAGGTGAGATATTCTTAGAAGGACATTATGGTGCTGGACTAATTGGAGGCTGGTCCATTAATGCAAATGCAGCACCTCTCCACCAGCACCTACCTCTCTGCTTTCATACATCCTACAACCAATTGGGGGGGGGAGAATCTGCCTGTCATTGGCTCCCACTTCAGCTACTGTTGGTCTCCCTGCCTTTCCACCCTATCAGTTCCAGTGAGCACCAGCCACCAGAGACTAGTCCAATTTGGAGGAGTAGTTCTTCTCAATATTGTATCATGGGGTTTGATGAGATTACAGGATGGAGCTTGCCACATAGTTCAACAGCAAGGCACATGCTTTGCATACAGAAGGTCCCAAGTTTAATCCATAATAGCCTGCTGGATCAGTCCAGAATCTGGCCCATGTAGTCCAGAATCTTGTTCTTACAGTGGCCACACAGATGCCTGTGGCAAACCCACAGACAGGACCCAAGCACAAGAGCCCCCCCCCCATGTTTTCCAACAACTGGTATTCAGAAGCATTGCTGCCTCAAGCTGTAGAGGCAGAGCATAGTCATCATGGCTAGTAGCCTTCAATAGCCCTCTCCTCCATGAATTTGTCCAATCCTCTTTTAAAGCCATCCAAGTGGCCATCACTGGCTCCCATGGAAACGGGTTCCATAGTTTGTGCTGTGTGGAGAAGTACTTTTGTGCTGTGTGGAGAAGTACTTTTGCCTGTCCTGAATCTTCTAACATTCAGCTGCATTAGATGTCCATGAGTTTTAGTGTTATGAGAGAGGAAGAAAAAAAATCTTCTTTATCTGCTTTCTCCATGCCATGCATGGTTTTATAAAATTTATCATATCACCTCTCTTGCTAAAGGGGACAATGCAAATTCTGATGATGATGAATTGCCTGTGCAACACCAAGTCCAAACACACACCCTATTTTCCTTATTGTGAGGTGACAGTTGAATCTCCTGGGATGCAGACCTCCATTCAGAACCTGCAGGTGAGTTCACTCCCGGGGATGCCACTTTCATACCTTCTTCTGAATGAGCTGTCCATTGTTCCATGTTTCCTTTATTCAGCATGCAAACACCCATGCCTGAAGCAACCTATTCAGTCCAAGGCAAATGCCAACTCTATTTTTACTTTCCCCCCAAAATGAGAACCACTAGACCTTAAGAACACAACTGGAAATAGACTTGGCCCTGAAAACCCGCCTTTTGTGTGTGTCCTTTTATAACTCACCCTGACTCAAACACACAATTGAAAACAAGCTGGGTGTTCTCCAAGAGTCACCCTGCATAGAAAATCGCAGGATCTAATCTAGTGGTGAGGGAACCTCATTAAAACCAGAGAAGAAAGCAAGGAGAGTTGCTCTGCCCAGTGATTAATGCTCAACTTATTATACCGCCATGGTGCATAGGAGTGAAAGGCAGTAGCAGAGAAATGTTCCAGCCTGACGGTTGTATGTGTGGGTGGGGTGGAGGGCAGTATATAGCAGAAGGAAAATAGACAGGTCATTAAATTTCAGGGCTGAAATATGGTTTAAAAAAGGCAGGGAGTAAGAATCCACTTGCTATTTCTTATGCTGTTATGGTTATCACAATTGGGTCCTCTTGTCCTTATCTGTAAGCCTTTGGGTTAGGATGGGGCAAGTAGGCACATATGCTTGAACTGTGATTCCTACATTTCAAAGGGTTGTACTAGATGCCTCCTGTGATCCCTTCCAACTCAATGATTCTATGATTCTAAGTAAAAATGGACATCTTTTATACCAGCCCACTGATGCTGTGGTATAGGGTTTAGCTTTTGAGAGTCTGACAAGGGATTCATGGGTTCAAATCCCCACTTGGCCATAAAGTTGGCTTGGTGACATTGGGCCAATCATTGTCACTTAGCCTAACTTACCTCATGGGAATTTTGAGGTAGGAGTTACACGTTTTTAGCTCATCGCTGATTTAAATTTGTTTTTGAATGTTCTAACTTTTTTACTGATGATTTTAATGTTTCATTTTCATTTTGTAAACTGCTTTGCTCTTTTGTCACAACCAAACAGTATATACATTTTGTGAAATAAATAAAAATTTAAAAATGAGAACGTTAGAACAATCCTCTCCAGGCAAGGATTTTTAAAACCAGCCAACCGATTCAATCACGTTCTCCCTACCCTAGAAATGCTCAAGAATTAACACCCCCTCACACTTTTAAGTGAACAGCCCTGATTTGCTACCTGAACAGATTGAACACAGGTACCCTTGGGGATTTTCCCTTTAGATTTGGTTCATTAAAAGTGGTGGTGAAATGCATATTTTAGGGTAAAATGTGTACAAAACATTTGCAAATTTTCATGTGTGCTCCCCTCACTCTTAATGAAGCATCATGCAGAAACAGGGAGGAATGAACTTATGAATGAGCACATGCAAATCTGATATGAACCATCTCTAATCACCACCTCCCATAAGGAAGCCCCAGGGCCTCTGAATCAGTGAACCACTAATTTCCTGTACCAATGGATGACCCACATCTGTCCACCCCATTTCCTTTCTAGTGAGCACAGATCCAGATTACATTCTGCAGACTTCATAACCTGCGACAGGGACCTGCTGACATTCTTGTGAGTAACCACACTGAAGCAATCCACCCAAACCTGACTAGTGATGGCTTCTGAAGCTGCCAGCATGGACTCTCTCTAATAGCATATCCAGGTCAGAGAGAAGTGGAGCAATTTTGTCAGCCAAGACTCTTGCAAAATTATCACAGCTGGTTGTTGATCACCCCCACACTGGGATGTCCTCCTTAGGGCATAATCAGTCTGAAACCACCCAGAACAGCTCTGTGGGAAGTGATTCTACTGATGGAACGGCCAAGGAAAAGACGGGCTTCTTTGCCACTTTTATCACAAAATCATAGGCTTACAAATGAGCTCTGTTGCTTTACCACATCTTGAGTCTTCTGCCATTGACACTCCAGCTGGCTTTTTCATAGTGCTCAAATCCTCAGTGGGCCAAGGTGTTAGGGGAGCTCTGCCACAATGGAGCAACAATGAAATATATAGAAGAGATCCCCGGCACCTGGGTCCACTGAGGATTTGATCTGTGGTGATTTGTAGCCATTGGGACTGGTAGGGCGGAAGGCAGGAAGAGCAACAGTAGGTGGTGCCAGATCCACCTCCTGATTAATTGTTAGAAGGTTTGGAATAAGAAGGCAGGTGCATGGGGGTATCTGGGTGACTTAAGGCAGAATGGAGTTGGTGGAGCAGCGTCCCATTTGCCCTAATGGACCAGCGTCCACTGCATACCACTGCCTTTTTGTATGCACATTTAGGAAGAATTAATTAATTGCCTTTTTACCAAGGTAACTCAAAGTGACTTATGATAAATAAATGGCCACGTTCCTTAAATCCAGCTTAAAGAAAACAAAGAAAACTCTAAAAGACAACCTTGTTTTTAAATGGCAGGATTAGAACAACCCACTCACTCGAGGATGCCACAGTTAATTTAAAGCCAAAGGCCTGGTGAAAAAGGAATTTGTTGGGCCTAAAGTAATGATTGCACCAGGAGACCCTCCCATAAGTGTGAAGCCTCCACTGAAAAGTTCAATTCTCATGTTGCCATCCTCCAGATTTCCTTCCGGAAAGGGCATGTGAAGGGCCTCAGATTATGATTTCAGGGTCCAGATTGGCTCATATAGGGAGAAGCGGTCCTTGAGGTACTGGTGTCCATAGCTGCCTAAGGCTTTATAGGTCAAGGGACCCCTGACAGTTAAGTCCAGTCGCGAATGACTCTGGGGTTGCGGCGCTCATCTTGCTTTACAGGCCGAGGGAGCCAGCGTTTGTCTGCTCCGCAGACAGTTTTTCTGGGTCATGTGGCCAGCATGACTAAGCCGCTTCTGGCACAACGGAACACTGACACCAGAGCAGTGCACAGAAACACTGTTTACCTTCCCACCAGAGTGGTACCTATTTATCTGCTTGCACTCTTTGGCGTGCTTTTGAACTGCTAGGTTGGCAGGGCCTGGGTCTGAGCAACGGGAGCTCACCCCGTCGCGGGGATTCGAACCACCCACCTTTTGATCGGCAAGCCCAAGGCTCAGTGGTTTAGACCACAGTGCCACCTGCGTCCCTTATAGGTCAAAGCCAGCCTAATACCACAACAATCTAGTTGGCCATCTAGCCTCATATTGTCTATTTTGACTGGCAGCAGCTCTCCTTGGTCTCAGTAATAGCTCTGCACTACCTGACCCTTTGAACTGGCAATGACAGGCATTGAACTTGTGATAAATATGTCATTCATCACTGGGCAATGGCCTTTCCCTGAAGGAGTGAATTGGGTCTCCAGACATGCCTAAATGGGACATCCATACATTTCATGCCTAGCTAAAATGGGGCTGCAGTATTGGAGGGAGTGGACAACAGGGTTTCTCTAGACTAGACTGGTGCCCTCCTAACATTTTGGATCACAACTACCACCAGCCCCAGCCAGCATGGTCAATGGTCAAGGATGATGGATATTGCAGTCCAACAACATCTGGGGAGCCACCAGATTGGAGAAGATGGGGACAGGCTGCCATCGTTGCCTAGGAAAATTTAGAGCCAGGCCTCAATTGAAAGATCAAGTGCACAGAAAGTAAAACCAAGGAGCTAAAAAGAAGGTCCAAAAAGTTGTCTCTTTCTTTCATTCTGCAATTCCCTGCCTCTCAAGAGTCAATTTTGCTAATTCCTTCCTAGCCTAACGAAGGGAAATTCAAAGCTGCCAGATTACCACTCTTGCATTTTGAGAGAAGTGTAGCCGCTTTGAGTCAAATCAGTTACAGTACTTCAGTTTTAATTTTCTTGATCTTTAGCCAAGTAGTCCTGGACAGAGCACAAGTCTGCCATGGAATCTATTAATGGACTGCCTCGGTGAGCAATATTTAACAGGGAAAGAATGAAGCTGCCGTCCTCCTATTCATTAATACTTGACTTTTCCCTCTAGAGGAAAGAGCCCTGGTGCCCATCTGCATAGAAATATTGTGATTAGGAACTAGGAAGGATCCTTAGAGATGGGGGAGAAAATGATAAGTTTGGCCTTAAAGAAATGTATGTCACTTTGGCCTCTCTCTAATTCACACCTTCCTTCCATCTTCAAGTCTTATAACTTTCTTTCAGATACTTATTAGCACTGAACTAGATTTTTATGTGAATTTGACTTTTGGTGCAAACCTTGCACTTTTGGAAGGGTTTCTGCAGTTCCCTCGCAAAAGGTGTTAGAGCCTGATAACTTTTAGGCAAGCAGTAAAAAACTGTCTTCGTTCCAATGGCCAACACACCCTTAAAGAAGATTCAAGAAGCCATAACTGTGGTGGAAAAGATTATATGTATTCAAGTATAACAACACAGAGGATTTGAATACAACCAAATAGTGGTACCTCGGGTTACAGACGCTTCAGATTACAGACGCTTCAGGTTACAGACGCACTAACCCAGAAATAGTACCTCAGGTTAAGAATTTTGCTTCAGGATGAGACAAGAAATCACAAAATGGGGCAGCAGGAGGCCCCATTAGCTAAAGTGGTACCTCAGGTTAAGAACAGTTTCAGGTTAAGAATGGACCTCCAGAACGAATTAAGTACTTAACCTGAGGTACCACAGGAATTAGCTGAATCAAAATATAGTCTGGATAAGGAAGGATCAGGTAAGGTAAGGATCAAGTCCCTCCTCACTTCTTGGCCTGTTTACAAGCTCCACCTGTGGCCCAGCAGCAAAGGATTAGGAGGAATTCTTCTTCCTTTCTCTGAGAACCTTGGGGATGTGAACCTGACAAGTGCACCATGGCCCTGCCCAGTCAGTATTCCCCTTGGATCCAATATCAGGCTAGTGTAGACTGACCAAAGAGCATCCTTAACCCAATAATGCCTTAAATATTTACCCCGCCAGATCCGAACTTGTATTTCCTGCCCAAACTGAAAGCCATTCAAAACAATAAAAAAATGCCACTCCAAGAACAGGACTCCCAGCAGCATGGAGTAGGTGAAAAGGGGGCACCCCAAGGCCAATCTGGGGGCTCCCCCAGGAATTCCTGCTCAACCTCCAAACAGGAAACTGGCAAAGCCCATAAGGCATAGGGCACTGCAAAGAAAAGAGTGAAGTATTTGGGGAACAGCTAACTTCCTCTCCATCTTGATTGGCCTGGTGATCCACCTGACTCTTCTCCAATTCCTGCCCAGGACAAAACCATTCTGACTCTTTTTCCCAGGGGAGTTGGTGTGTGCCAAATTTACCCTCACTCTGGGGTGGGAGTGGCATAATAAGAATGTTGAATTTTTAATTTCTCCACTGTCCTTGCATTAATTCCTTACTCTTGCTCCTTTCTTAAATGTTGTTTATAATGCTTCCTGCCCCCCCCCCCCGAGTCAGTTATTCCCTCCCTGGGCTACTCCCTGGGTTGCTGCTGCACTGCCATTTGGACTTGCCATTGATTGGCCCACCTGGTGGATTATCTATACTGACTGACAATAGCTCTCTGGGATTTCTGGCAGGGGTCACTCCCATTTCTGGTCCTATCTGAGCATGCTGGGACATGCCTTGGCCCCCTCACACTGCAGCCAAACTCTTTTGTCTGTTTAACTTTCCTTGATGTGTTACCAGCTGGGGCAGAGACGTTTTGCCAGCCTGAGGCTCTATATAGCTCAAACAAAGCTCCTATAGAACAAGGTGTCTTTTATATATTGTCTTGTGCAGAAGGACCAGCATGGATGGGAGGAACAATCCATGGCCTGGATGTACTTCACTGATAAGGATGCCGCTACCTGCAGTTAAGTGGTTCACCACATGGGGCAGCAACACACCTGCTGCCGGCAGCTCCTGACAGATCCACTGTACTCCAATGGGATGTGAACCTGCCCCTACCTGTATAGCTCACTCCTTCATCTGCAAAGCACACACTTGGATTGGGTTAATCGGTGGTGCCAAAGCACGACAAAGAGACAAAGTGCAGAAGCCAACCTTTATGTTTACTGCTGCCAAGGGGAAGTGCTTTTAGCACTTTGCAAAGCAGGACTTAGGTTGTGGTGATGCTTAGGCAAGCAGACTGCTCTGAGAAACTGGATTAATAAGGACAGGGTGTGTATGTGATGCGCACACCATGCTAATTCGCTTCACTTGAACTTTCATGAGCTTTTTAAACATGCAGATGCAGTACACTTTGGTGACAGCAGAATAACTCACATATTTATCAGTCCTACATATTTAACTCTGCTTTTCTTTAAGGGCACGTTGCTGCCTTCCCCCGCCCCCACCCAGCCAACTGGAATCATATTGTCCCTGCAAGCGGGATAAAAATTGATCTCATTTGTTTGTGTGCAAGCAGCTGAATCAAAGTCCATTTTGTGAATCTGTTCTAATAAAGGCTAGATATTCAATTCCATTACAGATAAGCACGGTGGCAATCTTCTTCATTTCATTACCAGGGATGTGAACAGAGAGAGGCTCGGCAAGGCTGTTGTTTCATCAAACCGATGGAAGGTTTGTTACGGCACGCAGCATCCTCCAAAGGGCTTCCGAAACCAGTCCAGGGAAATCACAGTGATTTCTGGAAAAAATACGTTTCTTTCTCTACACTGATACAATTAATTACCATATAAACAAAAAGAGGAGAGTCAAATTTAGAATCCCTAGACTGATAAAATCTCATGTACTCAAAGGGAAATATTTCCTGGAGTTTAATTCTTTGGTGATTTCTGTAGTTCAGACTCGATTCATACATGCATATCCTCCACTTGATTTGCACTGAATTACATTGCACCGAGGATCGTAGCTTAGTGGTTTGGATAACTGTTTTGTATGTAGAACAGATGCAGGGAAACTTCTGGACCTCCAGAAGTTGGTGGACTTCAACTCCCATCAGACCCAGCAAGCATGACCAATGACATACCCAGTTAAAAAGGATAAGGTCAGGATGGTGGGCATGTGAACTAGGACACCTATCATCCCTAATCATGGGCAAGATGGAAACTGGAGTCCAATAACAGCAAGAGGGCCATAAATTCCTCATCCTTGTAACAGATGATAGGGAAGGCCTTTGTCTGAGCTGTTGTTTTTGAACACCTTCTTAGCTGCCCTGGAGATATTTGGTTAAAAAATGAGTTGTTTTTAATTCATAAGTAATAAAATTACCATATAGAATCTTGGTTGTATGGCAATGTTTTCTCTGTGTTAGATATCACTGATTTATTTTTCCTTGTCAAGACAATATGCTGTCATGGCAGCAAATTGTCCTTGGACAACCTTGTTGACTGGTTACCAAAATGGTCCTTAACATTAGGGCAATAATTGACATGTTCAGTCTGAATGAGAGTTGTCATGTGATGGTTAATGTGTGGTTGATCTACCATCCCTTCACTTGACTAGAAATTGTGACTGCAAAGTCAGTACCTAGCATCAGGACTAACACCAGGTTTGAGACTGCTCAAGTTAAACAGATATTGATGGGCGCCTTTAGACTTACCTGGTTGCTACAGGCAGAAGCAGCATCTTGTGCCTTGAGCAGTACCAGGTGGTTTCCTCCAGCTGCATTTTAATTTCCCCAAGTGCCTTGTAGTGATGTTATGTCAGGGGCATGGTGGAAAATTAATAGGGCAGATAGATTTAGCCCCACCATGCTACTCAGAGCACTAGGACATTATTTTAAAAAACTAATAGGGGCCTAGATCAGGTATCAGCAATGGATGCTGTTTGGGTTCTGGGACCCTGGCAGCTGCCCTAAATTGCTAGGTCCTGGTGCCAGCTCTCTTGATAAGAAAAAATAGCATGTATTCAGTGCTGACTTTGAGGAAAGTTGCATGATCAAAGACATGATAAAATTCAGCTTCTCGGGTCAGATAAGGAAACAGGTCAGCTGGTGAAGTCTGCCCTTTGGGCACATGGAGTGTCTGTTGTCTGCAGTGCAGAAGACTTCCCTTACAACCCTTGCCGTGTCAACAGCAGCTCGTTTTAGGAGGAAAGAGATGCTAATAATGAGGGACAGCCTTTCACAACAATGTTTAATGCATTTGCCAAGGACCTCCAATAAATTATTTGGGTGTCTATTTTCGAGAGGCATTGATCTCATTTTGAAGTGGATAGGAATGTATGTCCCCCAGGACTGGTGTTATAATCCAACCAAACTGACTTGATTTCATTATAGCTTAATCCAGTTGCAACTGAACTTTTCACTTCCAGGAAATTATTTCCCCCTTGACTTGTCTGCCAGACACCCTCCCCCAATGTACCTGTTATAGACCCCCATGCATTTCAGGAGGCAGCTTAGTTGTTCACATTGATGCTGAATGCATAGTTGCTAGAAGGCATGGCTAGTGAGCAAGCCACCATGCAGGGGGCACACTTAATGGCCATGATCCTGCCACCCCTCACACATTTTGCACCCTTGTGTACCAGATGTTTGGATAAAGCTTCTGCCTGCCTGACTTCCAGATTTTTGAGACCCTTCCCCTCCCTGGTCCTCCAATTGCCTGGTACTTGCCAGGCATTTTGAGGCAAATTTTTAAAATGCAATTTTCTTTTAATTCAAAAGCGTATGGACCATCTGAATGCCAAGAGTATGTAGAAGAAGCCTCTATGTCATTTTTGAGTGTCCCCATTCAATAATACACATAACCACATCAGTTTGCAGTTAAAGGGCATAGCTCAAAGCATGATATTTATTTTAATATAGCTATGTATTTATTTAATAAAAAAAGTATAAGTCAATAATATATAAGAAATAAGGACACAAAAGAGAAAAATACAATTGCATGGAAATTAAAATTATTCACATACAAATTGGGTTGCTGCATTCACAATACCTGGAAAGAACAACAACTATTGATATTGGAGAGTAGTAATATGCCCTGAAAAAACATATGCTCCATTTGTAACCACCCGTGTGTTGTCCTCAGGGTCTCGTGATAGCCTCACTTGAAGTTGAAGAGTTAGTGGCATATTTCACTGGAGCCATTTGAACACATTTATTCATTTATATATAAAATGAATAAATGTGTTGACCACTGCCAAGGTCTATCGGATCTCACTATAGCCTTGCATGGTACAACCTAAAATGCACTCAGAATGCTCTCTCTCTCACTTTATTTTTCAGGGCAAGATTGGTAGTGACTGGCATCTCAGAGAACATCGCTTGCTAGTTGCAATAACCTTCCAAGGCACTGCAGCATTCCCTTGAACACAATCTGAAAACTGCTGGTTTAGTCTATCATTTTTTTGTGGGGGCTCACAGTGTAAACTGCAACTTTTTCGAGTCATAAAACACCAGTTATAATGTGATATGGTCCAGGCAATTAGCCATTTATTGACTGCTACAGCTTAGACCTTTGCCCTGGAAGCTGTTTCATTAGTGGCTTACTGGGTTTTCCTTGTTCTCATAATAAATTACATACCTGCAAAAAGAAAAGAGAACAAGAGGGAAAATGCAACGTCTAGACAGCACTATGAAATGTGAGACCCCAGAGCTGCTCCAGGACCTGATGATGTCCAGCAGTGCCTACTGTTGATGGCTGCCCTGGGTCCTCTGCCTAGCACTGGGTGCAGAACCAGGGTTATAATTTGCTGCAATGATTCCCCCATGTAACATTGTTCTGAGGCACTGTGGGAACTGAAATGGAGTATTCAGGGGCATACTGCCTCTGACAGTGGAGGTAGAACACAGCTATCACAGCATTTAGTCATCAATGGACTTGTCCTCCATGAATTTGTCTAATCCTCTCTTAAAATGATCCAAATTAGTGGCCCTCACTACTTCAGGGGGGAGCAGATTCCAGAGCTGAACAATGCATTGCCAATTTCCTTTCATTTCTCTGTCCTGAATCTTCCAACGTTCAGCTTCGTTGGATGTGTCTGGGTTCTAGTGTTAGAAAAAATGTTTTTCTGTCCGCTTTCCCCATGCTGTGCACAATCTTATACACCTCGGTTGCATCTCCTTTCCTCGCCTTTTCTAAATTACAAGGCCCAAAATGTTGCGATCTTTCCTTATAAGGGATACAACTCCAACCCCTCCATCATGTTGGCTTCCCTTTGCTGAACCATGTTCAGCTCCACAGTATCCTTTTTTAGGTCATGAACCTCATCTATAAACCATACTAAGATACCAAACCTCGTCTGCTCCTGCTCACAGAGCTTTACTCAGAAAGAAAACCATGCCTGCCTTTGGTACTCATAGCCCCCTGCACGAGAAAGTGATGCTTAGTTCATAAGGACATCAGAAGTGTCTGCTGGATCAGCCTAGTGGCCCATCTAGACCAGCTTCCTGTTCTCACAGTGGCCAGGCTGATGCCTTTGGGAAAGCTACAAGCAGGCTTTGAACACAAGAGCCCTCTCCCCTCCTGCAGTTTCCAGCCACTGGTATGCAGAAGCATTACTGTGGAGAGCAAGCATTGCCAGCAGTGCTAGCAGTCATCGCTAGCTTTCTCCACCATGAATTTGTCGGATCCTCTTTTAAAGCTATCTAAGCTGGTGGGCAGGACGCGGGTGGCGCTGTGTGTTAAACCACAGAGCCTAGGGCTTGGTGATCAGAAGGTCGGCAGTTTGAATCCCCATGACGGGGTGAGCTCCTGTTGCTCAGTCCCAGCTCCTGCCAATCTAGCAGTTCGAAAGCACGTCAAAGTGTAAGTAGATAAATAGGTACTACTCCGGCGGGAAGGTAAACGGCATTTCCGTGTGCTGCTCTGGTTCGCCAGAAGCGGCTTAGTCATGCTGGCCACATGACCCGGAAGCTGTACGCCGGCTCCCTCGGCCAATAAAGCGGGATGAGCACCGCAACCCCAGAGTCGGCCACGACTGGACCTAATGGTCAGGGGTCCTTTAAGCTGGTGGGCATCAGTAGTTTATTGCACAGTCAAAACAGGGAACTTTTCTGCTGTTATGTTTACCTCCTTTGGAGTGCCTTTAAAATGCTTTAAAAATATATATTTCTTATTAAAAAAGCAATCATGTAATTATGACTGGCCAGGTGTTTCAGAGGCTGCTGTTCAATACATTGTGTGTGTGGAATGCATGGCTTATAATTTGCTATTTGATGAGGAGCAAGGATGGAATTGAGGCACCACTTAATAGAAATGCAAACAAAAATGGCAGAGAATTACCAAGCGATGCGTGGGAGGGAGGGAATGAATGAATGAATGGCATGGAAAGTGAATTAAGGTTCACTGCTGTAAGGGACAAACAGCCGCATTGTGTATATATATCCATATCTAGGCACCTGCCAAAATGCATTTTCATTTATGTTTACCAGTAGCACGGCATTACAGATGCAGGCTGTATAAGTCTGCTGGGCTATGAAAATATCACAAATCACAGCGGCTGGCTCTCGGGCGCAGACTCTTGGTGATCTCTGGTTTCATTTGAGCAAACAAGCAAGCAAAACACCCTTGCTATGCAAGGTTCCACAGTCCTAGACCATACTGGCTCTTGCAACCAAGCATAGGAAAAGATGGTAGCTCAGTGGTAGAACATCTGAAGGTCCCATGTTCAATTCCAGGCATCTCAAGGCAGGACAAGAAAACTATCCAGTGTGAGACCCTGGAGAGTCACTGCCTTTTAGAGGAGATGCTACTAAGCACCTTCCCATGTTCCAAAAAGACTGGGATTTTGCATATATGAAATTGTGCATGGAGACTAGCCATCTGAATGGGTTCAGCACAGCTCAGTGGAGAACATTTCTAGTGGTGGTGCTGGTACCCAATGTGGGCTGCTTTGGGAATTATCCCACCCTACTCTGCATCCTGATCCCATGTTCAGGTTCAATTACTGCTTCCCTCTTAGCCCATCATCCTACAGTGTCCATAACCTGATTCAAACCACATGATCCACAGGTGTGTTCTCGAGGGATGTAAGAAGGCATTGCTTTCCATTTGTCACATGCAGCACCGCTTCTTTTCTGCTGCGGTTTGTCCTTCACCAAAAACTACTGATTTTTCCTGCTGTGGAGAAATCACATAACCTATGCAATTAATTGCATAAATTACACTGTCATTACACTATCCCACCCCATTCATGAGGGGAGGGAAATGTAATCAATTGTTTGTAGACTGAAAGCAACAGCATCAGTAAATACTAAAAATATTCTTGACTTCAGACGAGACAAGTGAACACTGGCAATTTCTACTTCCATTTCTGTTTCCGCCAGAATTTCCCAACTTCCTTTGTTGTGCACAGCTTTGGAAAACATTCACTGAATCCCCCTATCTGCCAGCCAAAGGGCCCTATTGCTGCTGGAGTTTCCCTGTTGTCCAGAGGTAACCAGTAGCTGCATGTACAGTAGTTCCATGGTGACTTGATTTCTCCTGGAGAAAGGTTTGAATGACAAACAACCTACCTTTGGGTTTCTGCATCACTTTGCATCCCCTTCTGCTGTTCAGTTGCAAATACAAGCAATAAAGATTTGACATGCCTTGGGGTTTCACTTCTTGGTTTCACCCTCAATCACTGCATTTCAAACTGTATTCTGAGAAGCTTTGCTTTTCTGCCTCTAATTGTATTCGAGCTCCGAATCCAAATCAAGGAACTGGAAATAATGTGCAATGCTCAGTCACTGGAACACTTGCGGTGCCCATCTGTGCAGTGTGCGCAACACGTTTCTGGCATGGTAATGCTACTTTTCAAACTACCAAGAGCTGCTTTCCCCCTCACTTTCGTGGAACGAGCAGGAAAGAACTGAGAAATCCAGTTCAAGGCAGTAGATTTGTTGTTCTGCAGACCAAAGCCACATCAGAAACAGGGCCTTGTGCTAGCCCACCTAGGAAGCTTCCTTTCTATCTGAAGGGAATCCAAACCTGTTTCCAGTATCTGGAAACACTACAAACTGTTAAGCTCAAAGACAGATAACCTCAGATGCAGAGGCGAAGTAAAACTTGTGGGGAGAAATTCTCCTTAAGGGTTCAATGCGGAGGCTCACACCAAAAGCCCAATTAGTCTTTATTCGGTAATGAATTAGTGGGCAGAAACCAGAGAGTATATGAAAGCATTTGCACTCTTAATTCCCCCCCCAAAAAAAGAATCAAAAAGCCCCAACTGTAACAATTTTTGGGGGAGTTGCTTTGGCCCCATGCTAATTTTGTTTGCTCTTTTCTGAACCTTTTTACAGCTCCATTTACCTTTTTTTTCAATTTTTGCCCAAGCCCCTTGTTTATGTGTACAAGAGTCAACATGATAATTAATTGGTCAAAGATAGACAAACGAAATGAGCATCATAGAAGTGACTAATCTAGATGACCAATGGCCTTGTTGTTGTCTAAAATAGGGCACCATTTCCTAGGGGCATCTATAATTAATAAGTATCAAAGCATTTACGTTTACTCTGGTTTCATGCTTTCAAGTTGACATCAGATCTCAAGTCTGTTTATTTCCCACTGCTAAGATTTTCTGGGGAAAAAATATGAAAGCACTCGTGTAAGCTGCAGAGTTCATGTTGGGTTTGCAAATATTTCATAATGTTATTGACTCAAGCCATCTTCTGGAGTACCTTCCCTAACTTGTTTAAATAAATGAACATGATAGGTCAAGAGCTTTCAGGCATAAATGACGGTAATGCTTACAGGTTATATTCTCATCTCAAATGGGGTGAGTTTCTCACATCATTTTTGCATGAACGTTACTGCTGAGGCTGAGAGAGGGGCCAACAGTGACCATTCCAGGCATGAACTCATCCTGGTGTGGAACGTCTTGAGCCAAGGACACATATACTCAAGGGTTGAAAATGGGAGAACAAGCCGGAACTAGGAATTGAATGGAACCTGGAGGGCAGAACTTGAATCTAAAGAACAGCACATGAGAAGTCCTGTTTCTCTGCAAGGTGTCCTAGAATTTGTGCTAGGCCTGGATAATTCAGAGAGTTAATTTTACTTGTTAATTGCAGGTCTCAATGTTGCTGCTATTCTCCTTTGGGATGGAAAAGAACTTGGAGATCTGAGCACTCACAATCTTGAGTAGATTAAGTCCAAGTCTTCAAACTGACCTTTTGCATTAACATCAATCTAGCTTTGTTGTTTTTTTACTTTTCCTCATCTACCCACCTATTCTGTTTAGTGGAGCATCTTGCCTGATGAAGTTTCTCAAAAACAAGTCATGCCAGACAAATCTCGTTTCTTTTTTTGATAGAGATACAAGCTTGGTGGATCAGGGGAATGCTGTGAGTATTATGTATCTTGATTTCAGTGAGGCTTTTAATAAAGTTCCCCATTATATCCTTGCAGAGAAGCTGGTAAATTGGGAATGGACAAAGTGGATTTGTAGCTGGTTGACTGACCAAACCCAAAGAGTGCTCACTAATGGTTCCTTGTCACCATGGGAACAAGTGACAAGAGGAGTGCAGCAGAGCCCATTGGTCCTGAGCCCATTGTTGCTCAACATCTTTATAAATGACTTTTAAAGAGGCAAAAAGGTAAAGGACCCCTGGACGGTTAAGTCCAGTCAAAGGCGACTATGGAGTGTAGCACTCATCTCACTTCAGGCCAAGGAAGCTGGTGTTTGTCCACAGACAGCTTTCCAGGTCATGTGGCCAGCATGACTAAACCGCTACTGGCGCATGGAGGACCATGACGAGCATCAGAGCGCATGGAACACACCGTTTACCTTCCCGCCACAGTGGTACCTATTTATCTACTTGCACTGGTATGCTTTCAAACTGCTAGGTTGACAGAAGCTGGGACAGAGCAATGGGAACTCCCCCCTTTTTGCAGATTCGAACTGCCGACCTTTGATCAGCAAGCTCAAGATGCTCAGTGGTTTATACACTGTGCCACCTGTGTCCCTGTCATAAATGATTTAGATGAAGGTATTGAGAGGATGCTCATCAAATTTACAGGTGACACTAATGGCTAATGCTAGTAAGAGCCAATAATAGCTAATGCTATTGTAGGCTGTATCAACAGAAGTCTAGTGTTCCGATAAAGGGAAGTAATAGTGTTGCTTCATACCATATTTGGACTACTGTGTTCAGTTTTGGGTGCCACAATTTAAGTGGCACTGTGGTCTAAACCACAGAGCCTAGGGCTTGCCAATCGGAAGGTCGGTGGTTTGAATCCCCATGGTGGGGTGAGCTCCCATTGCTCGGTTCCAGCTCCTGCCAACCTAGCAGTTCGAAAGCACATCAAAGTGCGAGTAGATAAATAGGTACCACTCTGGCGGGAAGGTAAATGGTGTTTGCTTTCCCCAGAAGCGCCTTAGTCATGCTGGCCACATGACCCAGAAAAACTGTCTGTGGACAAACTCCAGCTCCCTCGGCCAGTAAAGCGAGATGAGTGCCGCAACCATTCGTGACTGGACTGAACTGTCAGGGGTCCTTTACCTTTACCTTTACCTTTATTGACAAGCTGGAACATGTACAGAGGGGGACTACCAAGATGATCAAGGGTCTGGAAACCAAGCATTATGAGGCACAGTTGAAGGAATTGGGTATGATTAGCCTGGTAAGAGGAGACTGAGAGGAGGCATGGCTCCGTCTTTCCCAGCTGTCCAGCCTGCAGCCTGCAGCCTGTCACTTGTCACTTCTAGCTCAGACACACAACTCCCAACCCTGCCCTCTGTCTTTCTAACCTCTAGCAACTTGAGGGAGCAACACCCACCAATTTACTATATGCACAGAGCCACTTCCTTTGTTGCCTTAATGACCAATACTTAGAGTGCCATTATCTCACCAGGAAGTCAGTCTGGCTCTTCCAGGAATTGAATCCCCACCCACCCACCAACTCACAACAATATACTCTGAAAGCAGAGGGTTCAGTCCCTCTTATCTCCAGCTAAAGAGACTTCGGCCTAGTTGTGAAGATCCTTCAGAGCCTCTGGTAGGCAAGGAAACCCTGATCAGATGCGGTACAGAGCAGCTTTGTATGTTAAAAAATAAATAATACCTAGATTGTAAGGCTTGGTGGGCAGAGACCTGTCTCTTTGGCATATTCTATAAACCACTGTATACTTTATGGCATAATAATCATGAGCCTGTTGCCCTTGAGAAGATTAATCTTGACTAAATATAGCTGGTAGGTGCCTTTACATTTTAATGCTTTTAAATTACCAACCCGAGGGCAGCTAGTGACATTTCAAAAAACTGTAATGAAGTTAGATATTTGCAAAATGTGCACTTAGAGAGACAGTGAGAGTTAATATTCATTAATTAATCATAATTTAATTTTGTTGTTTCTGTTTCCAGTGCATGCAAAATATAATATGATGTTATGCATGGATGTGTACATGTTACATCTAGCTAGCTATCAACACATATGCATAGGCACACACATAAAATAAATGCATCCTGCAGCATATTTTTCCGTCTCTACTTAAGTTAGATTTCTTTAAAGTAACAATTCCAAGTGTGAAGTCAAGTTTGCCCAAACTGTATAACTTAATACCAGTCTCCACGCATCTTCCAAGAGGCATTTAAAGGCAGGCTATTATAAATCACTTATTATGGTCTGCCATACCATAACAGAGACGATCACTAGAGGAGGAGGAGGAAGAAGGGGCTTCTTAATGAAGAATTTCATCTCAATATCTTTCAATTTGTCTTGGTAGTGGTGGTGCCTGCCTGACCAGAATACCCAAGAAGCTAATTGCTGCAAAAATGCTGCATTGTAAGAACTTTAATATTTCTGAGGACGACGGTGAGGGCAAGTGTCAGACACTTTCTTCATCAGCTAAAGTGGCGAAAGTCACTACAGCTTGTCTTTCTTATATGTTCTCAGCCGACCTTTGACCCTTCTGCATCATTAGTAGGGACTTTGCATTCCCTTGTCAGCATGAATCTAGTGTGAATATCTGCAGTGAAGGAGCTCAAAACCCATCATTTCCAAACACCGACCTTAGTTGCGAAGATTCAAAGCAATGAACATTCAAACACAATTTGAACTCTGACTTGTAAGGACTGCGAGTTAATTAATACGATTCCCTTCCCAAAGGTCATGGGCTCTGGTAGGTGCTGTAGTTAAATAAAAGCATTTTTAAAAAGTTAATCGGGTTCCCTGTCCTAATCATACCTTGACACCTCCAGCCTGACATGTGTCAGATTTGTTTCTAAGAATGCTAGCTCTTTAAAAGGTCTGGGCCATGATAATTCGCTCCTTATAATGCAAACCTACCTAATTTTCACTTTTATTTATTAAAAGACTTGTACATACCTCTTAATTATTTGCATTTCTAAGAGGTGTATAGAAAAAGCAACCCACAGAAAATAGGACAATAAACAAACTACAGTGGTACCTCTGGTTAAGTACTTAATTTGTTCCGGAGGTCCGTTCTTAACCTGAAACTGTTCTTAACCTGAAGCACCACTTTAGCTAATGGGGCCTCCTGCTGCCACTGCACCACCGGAGCACGATTTCTGCTCTCATCCTGAAGCAAAGTTCTTAACCTGAAGCAATATTTCTGGGTTAGCGGAGTCTGTAAACTGAAGCGTATGTAACCTGAAGCGTATGTAACCCGAGGTACCACTGTATCATAAAACCGAATGTTACCTTAAAATGGCTGCTGGAACAAGAATGTCATGTGCTTGAAGTTCAGCAAGGAGGGCACCTGTCTGATCTCATTTGGGAGGAAATTCCTCAGGCTTGGACCCACTACACTGAATTCATGGCTTTCAGTAGTTAGAAACTGTAAGGCCGTAGCTCAGTGGCAGAGCACCTGCTTTGCATGCAGATGGTTCCAGGTTCGATCCCCGGCATCTCCAGGTACAGCTGGGAGAGATACCTGCCTGCAAAACCCTGGAGAGATGCTTCCAGTCAACAATACTGTACTAGATGGACCAATGAAAAATACTGTTCTAGATGAACTGGTTTATAAAAACTCAAAAGCTTCAGGCAAGGAATTCAGAAGTGTCCAAGGCAGCTTCCTGTCATCCTGTACTTAGCTCGAAACCAGTTGGTCTAGCACAGGCATGGCCAAAGTTGGCCCTCCAGATGTTTTGGGACTACAATTCCTATCATCCCTGACTGCTGGTCCTGTTAGCTAGGGATGATGGGAGTTGTAGTCCCAAAACATCTGGAGGGCCAACTTTGGCCAAGCCTGGTTTAGCAGATATTTCCAGAAGCCAACACACTACTTTTCTCCACTAACTTGCATTTGGAGAAACCCTGCTTCCGAAATAGATGGACCTGTGACTTGCTACAGCAGTGTGCTCTTTTTAGCATGCAAACACGATTCCACTCTGTATGCTTATTTTATTTAACCCCTGAAATAATTTCCGAAACCTATGCTATCAGTCCATAAAGTACTAAAAACTTGAAAATCACTGTCAACAATGCCCCCAGTGTGCATTGACATGCCTCTTTCCCTATTACCACGAGGCTTGAAATATGCTAAGTAATTTCATTCTTTCAAGCTGCATTGTTTAGATAGAATGATGGCGGCCAGATATCTTCCCCCTTGCCTTCAGCAAGTCCCAGAATTGCTTGTACAAAGGAGTGCGGCTGAGCTGCCTGCTAAGCAGACATCTTACAGATTCTAAGCAGAGCTGGAAGTAAGAGCATCTCTCCGTGTGTACATGGATACAATGGGCATGTTTCTTTGTGATCTTTCGGCTCAATACAGAATCTGCTTAGTTTAATCTTTGACCACGTATTGAACAGAAGAGGCATAAAAAAGCGCCGGATGGAAAGGTTTCTTCCTGACACCTATTAAATTTAGCCTTCATTTTTAAAAGGAAATGAAAATGAAAGAAAGGATGCTTTCTTTCACTTTCTCTCCCCCCCCCCCTTGTAGGAAGCATAGAAAAAGCAGCAGCGTCTCTTTATGTTTAGGAAATAAAGAAGTGGAGAAATTGTTAATTCTCTCGACTCCATCAGAAGCGATTCCATTGTAGCTCTTTTAACGCAACAACCCAAACTCAGATTGTTCAGCAAAATAGTAAGCTAAAGAGGAGATGTTATCTTATGGCTTATTTAAGGAGGGAGGGTCATAGCTTAGTAGTAGGGCAACTGTAGAAGGTCACAGGTTCGATCCCCAAAGGCAGGGCTTGGAATGTTCCTTGCCTGTAAACCCTGGAGAGCTGCTACCAGTCTGTGTGGACAACGCTGAACTAGATGGGTCATTTAGTGGGGAAAGCATGCATAAAATGCATATATTAGTGATAACTGTTGATATCAAGCCATATATCAGAGGAATTTGGCCACTCTCCAGAGAGAGAATAACTCCACCCATGTACTTCCAGTACAGGGTCATGTGACACTCTGAGCTAACATCCGGTGCTCAGTGCACATAATAGACTGTCCCTTGTTCCCACGGTACAGTCCCAAAACATCAACATCCTGTTTGGCTTTCCAGCCACCTGGAGCACTCAGCAGCATTGCTCCTTTTTCGTAACAACCTCCCCCAAAAGAATCAATGCATGTTGCGGCAAGCAAAGCGTGATCCAGAGAAGAAAACAAACAGTTGTTATACACATAACACTCCCCTGTTGTTTCAGTTCCACCCTTGGAACTACCCGCCACTGGTTTCCCCAGTGTACCTCTCTGGTTGTCTGGCTTCCAAGGAATGAGTGCATCTGCATTCCCTTGGCTAGCAACTCTCTGTTGTGTCTTTGTCTCTGACTTAGACACAGCTCCAACCTGTCCTCGGTTGTGTACAACAGCAACACATGCAACAGCTAAGTTAGCAAACTCTTCTGAGTACCTTTTGGGTGGTTCACCCTTTGTGACTCTCTCAGACCTGCGTATGAGGTGCTGATCCTCTCTGCTCACTGGTTCTGTCTCAGGACTCTTAGGAGAACCAGTTCCAACAGTAAACAGTGGTTCATCCTTCACCTGTGAAGGTCTATCCATTGTGTGAGATTTCCTCTCAATGACTGTGACAACTGAGCTCTCTGAGCTATCACTGTCGCTCTCAGTACCACTGTACTCTGTGAAATCATCATCATCATCTGACTCGTCCTCTGTGGGAAATGTGTGAACTATCACTCTCTCCTTTTCAGGAGCGCTCTCTAGAAATTTTGTGAGAATCACCTGACCAGATTCAGACAAAATTACTCTGTAGAGACCCTTTTCATATCCCACAAAAATGCCTCTGGCATTCTTTACTCCACCTGGAGCTTCTGTCCTCACATGAGACCCAAAAACCTTGAAATGGGCAACAGAAGGTTTTCTCTGGAACAGTTTCTCAAAAGGAGAACTTCCCAACTCTTTTGAAACCTTTCTCACCCACGCATGACAAAACGACATGAGTGACTCCGCCCAGAACTCATGTGGCAGATGTGAACTAAGCAATTGCGCATTCATCCCCTTTTGCAATTCTTTGTTCACTTTTACACAGACACCCCTGTTCCACGCTTCCGCTGAAACAGCAACCTTGTGTCTAATTCCTTTCTTCTGCAGGAACCTCTGGAAATCCTGTAAAAGAAAAATCTGCTTCTCATCTGTCAAAAGACAATCAATGTTAGCATCATGCATGTCTTTAACCTTGTCACAAAACTCTTGAAACCTTTCCAAGGCTTCCTGTGGTTTCTTTAACACATAAACCCAGACAAAGTTAGAGAAATGATCCACACACACAAGATAATATCTTGCATTGCCTCTAGATGGTTCTAGAGGACCAATCACATCAGCATACACCCGCTGAAACGCTCTGTCGACCCTGGCCACCTTCTTGGTGCTCGTTTTGGTCACACCTGCAAGAGAAATCAAGTTAGACTCAGAATTACATTCCATGTAATCACTTTGCTCAAAGTCCAACAAATACAGTCCACCTTTCTGTCTGGCAGAAAGATATAACTCTCCATCTTTGAAGATCTTGCAGCTCTTATCATCATAGGACAGTTTCAGTCCTTTCTTTGCAATCTGCGAAACACTCAGCAGATTGAACTTCAATTCAGGAACCAAGTAAACATTGTGTATAGTCAGGTTCAGACTCTTAAGATACACAGTTCCAACCCCGGTCGCTTCCAGCTTCTGACCGTTGGCTTGTTCCACAGTGAAGCTTTGCTTCTTAAACGTCGAAAAGAGTCCCTTGTGTGGGGACATATGAAAATTACAGCCCGTATCGATTACAAAAGAGTGTCCAACATCTGGCGTGGTTCCTTTCGCCATCAGGGCCTTTGCAGGTTTCACCGAAGACTTGGTACGACCTTTGCCTGCTGCCTCAGGCTTTGCTGAGCGGCCCTTCGCTCCTTTCGGCTGGCGTGGTGTCTTGCAGTTCCGCTGAAGATGCCCAGCCTGTCCACAATTGTAGCATCGGACAACGTTCAAAGCTACAGCATCCTCTCCAGTAGCAACATCAGTGGGGGAATTAGAACTCCGTTCTTCCCTCCCCCTGTCCTTGGCATCCATTTTGAATCCAAGCCTCAGCTCTCCACTCTCGAGCTAGTAAAATCCCAAAAGCTCCTTTTGAGCTGTCTTTCTGCCTCTCTCTCAGGCAGGCAATCTCCAAGCTGTCTCAAAGTCAAAACAACTTTCGCTTTCCCGGCTCTGACTGAGCCAGCCCCAGGTGTCAGTAGTTTTCCACTTTCCTGACTGTCGTTGCTTAGCAACTGTGCATACTTCTTCGTTATCTCACCGCAAATATGCCTGGTATGCAATGCTAGGCTCTCAGAGCTGTTTTTCCAAACGCAGCTCTCTTGTGAACCAGAGAATAAATCAATCTGCATTCACACTTTTAGCCCGATATTCAGCATACCTTTTTGGGGCTCCGTTGCTTGGAAAACACCCCCTCTTGGTGTCCAGCCGTTCAGCTTCTGGCTGCAATGCAGACGTTATCTTCTTTCCTCGGTGCAGAGGATGGCACACGATCCATCAACCTCTCACCTCTCATGCTGATTCCCATGGATCAGATAACCAGCAGCGTCTGCTACCATATGTTGATATCAAGCCATATATCAGAGGAATTTGGCCACTCTCCAGGTGCCCGGCTTGATTTCTTGTTGATCTCCCCGGTCTCGACTCCCGGCAAGACAAGGCCAGATCTCTATCGGCCGATCCTTCTTCAAACGTGAGAAGAACACAGCCACTCCTCCCCATTCCCTGCCATCCCCAGGGAGGGGAAAGAGACAGACAGAAATGTCTTTACATGCCTTTATTTCTGTCTTTCCAGTAGTGCAGAGAAACGTGTCTGCACCCTCTCACATCAGCAGCCAGAGAGAGAATAACTCCACCCATGTACTTCCAGTACAGGGTCATGTGACACTCTGAGCTAACATCCGGTGCTCAGTGCACATAATAGACTGTCCCTTGTTCCCACGGTACAGTCCCAAAACATCAACATCCTGTTTGGCTTTCCAGCCACCTGGAGCACTCAGCAGCATTGCTCCTTTTTCGTAACAACGTGGTATAGAAATGCATTCTGTTAGGGAAAATTGCTTGCAAAAATGTGTACACGGGTCAAAACTGCACACAAAAATGTGTTCGCTAAGAGAAATTCACACTAAATTGGTGGTGAATTTTCACGAGGATTTTTTAAATTAAAAAAATGCATATTGCTTTGGAAATGTGGAAATCTGAGTATAGGACTGGAGAAAACAAGTGCTGGAGAGAAGCCCATATTGACAGATTCATCCATCCCTAGTGCAAAGGGAAGCTTATGTTTAAAAAATGCAATCAAAGGTGAAAATTCCTGTCAATTGCAAAGAAAAAAGATGTAAAATAGAATCCAAAGGAAGCAATCAGGTTTTAAAAAATAAATTTTAAGACCATTATATAACCGCCTTTGAAGAAAAAAAATAAATGTTGGGTTTTTGTGTAAAAGATAGAAAAGAGGAAGGGTAACAGATCGCCAATGGAAGGGTATTCCAGAACTTATGGAATTGGCCAATGCAAAGTGACTGAGATGGCTTGGAAAATGGGATCACTTAACTTCATGAAAAATAGGCCTGGATATAGATTTTAGCCTTGATGGCTACATCACAATTACATATGCTGTGTCCCTCTGAATATCAGTTGCTAAGAGACAACAGAACAGGAGGGAATATAACTTTTAAATCCTGCTTATGAGTTCCTCAGAAGCAATTGGTTGGCCACAATGAGGAGCAGGATGTTGGAGTATATGGAGCTTTGGTCGGATCCAGTAGGGCACTTCCTATGTTCATAGGGATAAATCAAAATGTGCCCTTGTATGAACAGCAGGCTTCCAGTGGAAGATGGTGGGATGTGATTTTCACAATTCCCCCCTGCATCATCACACATCACAACATTTTTGGAGCAGCTTTATAGAGGACCCCCTGACTTCCCAGGGCACAGGAGGCTGTACGAAGAAGGGAGAGTCGGTGAAAATTGCCCCCTGCCCTTCGTCTAGTGCAACCTTTGCCACCCTGTTTTTCTCCCACTGTATTGGACGACAATTCCCCTCAACCCTGGCAGCATGGCCAAAAGTCAAAGGTGGTGGGACCAGTTTGGCAAAATGTGTTTCAGTGGAACCTCCTATGGTCAGAGTTTCATCAATGGGTAATCAAAATCCAACCCCTGGATTTTTAGTGCAAGGGTTTGTTTTTTGCCATGAAGACAATGCCCTTTGTTTAACTACAATAAAATCGTTGGTTCACACATTTTAAAATTAATTGCCAGAGAGACAACAGCCAAAGTCGAAGTTTTAACATTTTGATTAAGTCCTTGATTAAGTCCTTTTCAGATGCGATTTTATCTACTGGGTCATATGTTCTTTCCCAATATGACATTTTAAATGGAAGTAAGATATGGGGAGAGAAGGGGCACAATAGATTTGGGGGGTGGAGGGTACATGAAGTAGATCAGGGGTTTTTTTAAATTTAAAAAAGGCAAACGGAAAAGCTGAAGATCCTAAAAAGAAAACATTGACTTTTCTACCATATGCTAATTGCATTGTTTTGACAAGAAAACCCTGATCGGTCTTTTTTTGAGCACTGCATCATGCAAATGAGACTGAAATCTTTCAACCTCCTCTACTTGTGGCTAAGTAATCAAAGATGCTTTGGAGTGTCACATCTAATCAGCTGCTTGTGGCTTTTATGTGCAACTAGCTGCAGTTGTGGTTAGATCAGTGTCACATCTGATCAGGATCCATGGGCCACTGCCAAAACAAAAAGGGAACATTTATTTACTTATTTCAGCAGTGGCGGCTGTTCCTGATTAGGCCTGGTGGGGTGGAGGGCAGGGAATAGGTGGAGCCAGAACTCATGGTAGGTGGTGCCAACCATAGGTGGAACCACTTTCCTTCCATTATTTCCACTCACTCCTGTAACAGCAAACTGGTGTGCAGAAATTAGACTGGTGAAGCTATTCATCGAATGGCTTAATCAATGGTAGAGGGAGGGGGGAGTACTGTTATGAGTTTGTGAGTTGTTGTTGTTTAGTCGTTTAGTTGTGTCCGACTCTTCATGACCCCATGGACCAGAGCACGCCAGGCACTTCTGTCTTCCACTGCCTCCCGCAGTTTGGTCAAACTCATGCTGGTAGCTTCGAGAACACCATCCAACCATCTCATCCTCTGTCGTCCCCTTCTCCTTGTGCCCTCCATCTTTCCCAACATCAGGGTCTTTTCCAGGGAGTCTTCTCTTCTCATGAGGTGGCCAAAGTATTGGAGCCTCATCTTCACGATCTGTCCTTCCAGTGAGCACTCAGGGCTGATTTCCTTAAGAATGGATAGGTTTGATCTTCTTGCAGTCCAGGGGACTCTGAAGAGTCTCCTCCAGCACCATAATTCAAAAGCATCAATTCTTCGGCGATCAGCCTTCTTTATGGTCCAACTCTCACTTCCATACATCACTACTGGGAAAACCATAGCTTTTACTATACGGACCTTTGTTGGCAAGGTGATGTCTCTACTTTTTAAGATGCTGTCTAGGTGTCCAGACACTTAATCCCTAGACCCATCAAATGTTTAAAGCTTAATCCCTAGACCCATCAAATGTTTAAAGCTAAATAAGCCAGGCTAGTTTCTTCACGAGATAATTGCCTGGGAGATGTGCCATTAAGAGGACAAAGGAAAGGTAATGGGCCATTAAGAAGGCAAAGGCTCTGGGCCAGATGGCAAATGGGTGGGGCCCTGAACTCAGAGTTAGTTGGAAGAACAAAAAGCCCGAGTTTGGAGTGGAGAGTTGGCTGTGATGTAACCTTTAAAATGTTGCAGGCTGGTAAAGGCAGCAAGCTAGAGAGAGGGTCAGAGCATGGTGGTTGATTTCTGATTGAATCCAAGGCTTCAGATATTGAAGAAACAAGACCCTTTCTGTTGGGTGTTAATGCACCCTCCATCGTAGACTCAGGTTGTACATATGTGTGAAGAAACTATAAAGACACCACAGTCTCTGCTGTGCCTCGTTTCTAAAAGGAAACACAGATCCTGGGTGAGCACCTGGAACTCCTTCATTTAGATTGCGGTGGCATGCAACATTACATTCATTCTGCATTTAAAGAGAAACTTGCCTTTTCCTAAACTATACATCGATCAAACCACAGCCATCCTTCCAAATTTCTACTTCTCTGAATTTTGCAATCAAAATTCTCCAGCCAAGTAATTTGTACAAAAATGTGTATACCAGGGTAAAGTGTACATTTAAATGTGTGTGTCTGTGTGAAAATCACATACACAAATGCATTCTATTTGGGGAAATTGCTTTCAAAAATGTATATATCAGACAAGGTTGCATAGAAAAATGTGTGTCTTAGGAGAAATTTGCACTAAAAGGTCGTTGAATCAGCACGAGAACTTTGAAAATATTTTTAAAGTTTTCAAACTGATGTGGAAATGTGGAGAGCTGAACTTGGTTGGAAAAATGGGAAACTGAGAGAAAACGAAACTGACAATATTCTCCCATCCTTTATCAATGGTGGGGGAAAACAACAACTAGGTTGAGCTGCTGCAGACTTAGAAGTAGATCGCGCAGTGATCAAGGGGAGTTACTACAGAGTGGTTTAACACCCAACCCTTCATCCCAGGGAACTTTGGTAATTGTAGCTCTTTGATGGGAAATATGATACAGTGGTACCTCGGGTTACAGACGCTTCAGGTTACAGACTCCGCTAACCCAGAAATAGTACCTCAGGTTAAGAACTTTGCTTCAGGATGAGAACAGAAATCGTGTGGTGGCAGTGGGAGGCCCCATTAGCTAAAGTGGTGCTTCAGGTTAAAAACAGTTTCAGGTTAAGAACGGACCTCCAGAACGAATTAAGTTCTTAACCTGAGGTACCACTGTACTGCTTTAAATGTAAAGTTCAGATGGGGCCTTAGAGTTACCACTAGCTGGTACTGCATCCTACATGGTACCCTTGTATTACAAAGCTCAGTCTACCCAGGGTTGGAAAGGAAATGAACTTTAGGTTGTGCAGGAGCTCTAACAACAGAGCTCAGCAACAAAACCTCCGCTACAATGACCTTCTGCTAACTAGTGTAGTGCATTCTCATGCACTCCCACAATGTTTCAACCTTTTCATGCCAAATCACATGCATTCTGTATTTTATTCTGTATTTGCCTAGGGGCAGAGAAATCTGTCATTGTGGGGTTCTCTCAGTTCCTCATTTCCCCCCCAACCTTAAATTCAATTCTCCACATTTCTGCAGGAATTTTTGACCCCCCTCCAACAATCCTTATTTTTTTCAGCATTTCCGTAGAAATTTCTCCTAATAAGTACTTTTTCGCAAGCAGTTTTGACAGATGTACATGTTTTCGCAAAGCAGCATTGCCAAATATTATGCATTTTGTATGCTATTTTCACTTATATTTGCATGTATATGTGCACTTCACCTTTAAATGCATTTTCGTACACATTGCTCGGCCGGAGAACTGCATTGCAGCATTCAGGAAAGTGAATGCTGAAGGGTGTCAGTGTTTCGGTTGGAAAATGTGGATTAGGCAGGTTTGCCTTTAAATGCAAACTGAACGTAATTTCTCCCCTATCCACACTAAAACATATCTATTTATGGATTGCTTTTATATATCCCACCTTTCCTCCTGGGAGATCAAGGTGGAGCACATAGTTATCCCCCTCCCCATTTTATCCTTACAACCACCCTGTGAGGTAGGTCAGGCTCACACTGAAAAACTGGACCCAGGTCAGTTTCATGTCTGGGTGGGTCTCCCAGGTCCTAGTCTAGCACCCTAACCACTGCACCATACTGCCTCCCTCACAACAGGTAAGCCTGTTAAATTTATGTTTGTATGCAGTGCACCTGCAAGTAAAACAGGCAAATACAATGATTTACATCACACATCAGTTTGGGATGTTTGTTTATTTTTATTTTTAATGAAATTGCATATAAATTTTATTATTATACATATTAGAAGAAATTTGTACTCGACTACATACACTAATTCATTGCTTTTATATCACATCTTTTTCTCCAAGGAGTTCAAGGTGGCATACATGGTTGTCCCCCTCCTCATTTAATCCCCGCCCCCAATGCTGTGAGGTTGTTTAGGCTGAGAGGCAATGGCTGCTCCAAGGTTACTCCTTGCATGCATGAGTGGGGATTTGAACCCTGGTCTCTCCCAGGTCCAGCCTTCTAACCACTGGCTTCCATTTTCATGCAGTCCCCTGCCATGTGAATTCATGCAGAAATGGACAAACTGAACTTTAGATTGGGGTGGTGGTGAGGAGCTGAGAGAACTCAAAAATTTACAGAGTCCTTCATTCCTGGCTCTTAACATGTCAGTGACTGATGAACTGGAATAATCACAGCTGATAGTTCCATGGAAATGGCCCTTTCTGGATCAGCAAATAGAACTGAGTAAATAGAAGAACCCTCTAGCTGCTTCCATGTGTGCCTTGCCTCAACCTGACCATATCAAAATGGGCCAAAGTGGTTCTGTCAATTGTTGCCTGCCCTTGAGCCATACTGAAAGAAAATAATGGAGAAGTTTGCTTGCACTGAAGTATTTTGGTTTTTGGTTTTTTTAAAAACACACATCCTGTACTCTATGGAAATAGGAGTCCTTTAATAGCTAACATAATTGTACTGGGGGAAAACCCCAGTTCATAACTTGGTCATGCAGTGATGCATCAAAATGAAGGGATATGTTAGTTCATGCATTGCAGGCAGGCCAGTGGTGGGAGGGAACTTTGCTTGGGTTCTGGGGGAAATGGCAGGACTTAAACATGTCAAGAGATGAATTTGATGGGAAAGCAGCAACAGAAGAAGGTTGAGGGAATGGATAAAGGAATAACACAAAATAGCCACATGAAAATTTCCATGCAAACACGTTGGCCAATATGCATTTCTAAATGTATTTTGCCAACACGCCAGAAAGAAGACTCAAACAAACATTAGTGTAGGTAAATGAGTTATATTTATTATTATAAAATGATGAGATGCTCTGTAAAAGCAATCCAACTGAACCAGCTTAAAAAATCAAATATGCCTGGGCAAGCGAGTTGTAATAAATTGGGAGGATCCTCCCTCTCTGCTGTGTGCACCTTGGGTGTGTGAACCTGACAGGCACTCAGTGGCTCCACCAGCCAGAGTTCACCCTGGTGTGCTTGCCGACCGCAGGTATTCATGCAAACATTTCTTAAATCCTTTCACCTGCCCAGAAAAAATGCCAATGAATACAAATTAAAGGACACCACTCCAGGGACACAGACCCAACCATGTGGAGTAGGTGAAAAAGAAGAGCTCCAAAGGCCAATCATGGGCTCCCCCCAAAATTCCTACTCCGTTCCCCCCCAAAAAGTGACTAGCAGAGCCCACACTGTAAAAGGCGGGAAGGTAGGCACCAAAAGAGGGAAGAGTGTGGGGGCATAGCTGGTTTTTAGTAGTCTAATTTCTGCCTCTTCCCTATTGGGCAAAACACCCCATGTGGTTCCACTACATTCCTCCCCTGAAACAAGCCAACTCTCATTTTCTTTTCAGGGGAAGGGGGTGTGGCTAATAGTAAAATTTACATCAATTGCTCCAACCATTTTCTTCCTCTGGGCCCTGAAAGGTTGCCCAAAAAGGAATGCAGCCCTCAGACCAAAACACATCCTCCATTCCTGAACTAACAGATTCCTTCAAAGTCAAATGTTGGGTGGGGGGAACTAACACTGATTTAGGGTTAATAAAAGTTTCTCTCTTTCTATTTCTCTGAAATATTGTACTTGATTTGCTTTTCCAAAGATAATTATGGCACTCTGCTTGATTTGTTTTACTGGCTGGAGACAGACTGAATACATAATAATGATATTTGAGCCTTCCTAGCTAATGAACAGAAAGAGGGAAATATATTGGCAGAAGGATAAAAAGTATTGTATGGGAGCCGCATAAATAGCTAACTGCATGCCCACACTCTCAAGGGAAGCCTTAAGTAATCCTATGATGAAGAGGAGGTTGAAACCACTTATTAAAAGAAAAGAAGGGCCTCCTTGTTTGGACTATAAACTTTCCCACCAGCAGAACTGGAGATTCATTATTTTCAAGTCTGCAGTAAGCGATTTCTTGGCTATCATAGAAATTTGGGTGCAGAGACATTGGCGACCACTGAAGAAGCTTTGTTGGGGAGGATGCAAGTGGAAGAGAATGCCATTCCAACCTTTGCAAGCCTTCAGATGTCTCAAGTCCTGGGGTGAGAGGACAATATCTCATTGCTCTCAACCAGCAGGGCCCACAGGGAGCTGTTCAAGGTCCTGACTACCCTGGACTTTTCTTCAAACCCAGCTTCTCCAGTCATACCCAAACTGCTACTTCTCAGATTTCTTGGCACAAACTATGTGAGGATAAACTATGGGGATTTTTTTTTTTTATGGAAGGTAATACAACTCATTTTACAAATGCCTCTGGAAAAGCCAAGATGCTCATTCTTTCCTAGCAACGACTGGGTCATATTAAAGGACACACTACTTTGCCTAGTAGAATCATAGAATTGTAGAGTTGGAATCAGAGCTAATGAATTTCTGATAGTTAGCCATCCAACCTCTGTTTAAGAACTTCCAAGGAAGGAGAGTCCACCACCTTGCATTGCCAAACAGTTCCTACCAGCAGGATATTCTTCCTAATGTTTCATTGGATTCACCTTTCTTATCTCGTGAACCCATTAGTTCAGGTTCTACGATCTGGAGCAGCAGCAAATAAGTTTGTCCCATCTTCCACATGACAGGCCTTCACTTATTTGAGATTGGCTATCCTATACCCTCTCCGTATTTTTTTCTGAATATACCCAACTCCCTCAACAGTTTCCAGACCCTTTATAATCTGATTGCCCCCCTCTGCACATGTTTCAGCTTGCCAATATCCTACTTAAACTGTGGCACCCAAAACTGGACACAGGATAGCATGCTTCATGACTTTGCGACCAAATGAGCCAATCATCCATCATGGCAGAATTTTCTACATCCAGCAAAGCTTCATCAAGTTCTTCCGTAAAAACAGAAAAGATGCCACACCCTCTCCAGGCATTTTCCAACCATTGTCTACCTAAATGTTGGCTTTTTGGATACATTCACTGAGTCCTTCCATAACACCCCCCTCCCGTACCTGGAGGGGTACCCCCTCTTCTTAATGGTAGCCTCTGTTAGAATTCCTGCTCCATGATTGCAGTCATGGGATTTTTGTCTATCACATGACGGTATATGTTTTGACTCCACAAAGTGGGAAGCGATGAAGACAGGATGTTTGTGTTACTGTGTTCCGTGAAGTGGGACTATTGTCCTTTGATCTTTTTCTCTTTGCTGTCTGAGAGAGAGGGAGCCATGTTGCAGTGCTCCATGTGTGTTTATATGTAAATAAAGTAGATTAGCCAAAAGGCTGAGTTGCTGAGGTCTGTTATGCAACTGCGCAAACTCTGCAGATCTCCAAGTGTCAGTTGGCATCGGTCGCTGTGACGTTTGGGCTGAAGAAAGCTTTTGAAGCTCCCAAATGATCGACCAGGAGGGAGAGAACATGCCAGTTGGGCATGTGTCTCTGCCAGAGTACTACTCGAGTGTAGGCTGAACTCCTGACAGCCTCTTCCCTATTTTAGAACATTGTTTGTTTCCCATCTTACATTATTTGGTCCAAAACTATTGGTTGCTGCAAAGTGATGCATTCTCCCTGCCTCCTTCTCTCTTTCTCTCTCGTCTTCCTGGCCACATTACTCAGTAGCCAGGAGGCAGACCATTTGTCACTGGCTCAATAGCCATCCCGTCAAGAGCTTCTCCTCGGAGATGTTTTGTACATATGTACCAACCACTCTGAGCTGTTCCCTTCCCTTGTTATGGCTATAAATAGGGTAGAATGGGATCGGCCAATGAATCAAATTACAGGACACTGGAAAGGTCAAAGTAGCGCACTTTACTATCTCTCTCTGGAATATATGAGGCATTAAAATTCTGACACCTCATTCTCTTGAAATAGCCTTTAACGGGCATGGGAAATGGCTCACAAGCAACAGACTCTTCAAACAATCTTTAAAAACAGCCATCTCCCTGTAGCCAGGGGTCTGGCCTAAAGAGAAGGTAATAAGGGGTGGCTGATGAGCTATTGAAGGAGTTCAATCAGAAAGGGTGGGGGGGAGTCTGAAGTATTCTCCTAGCAGTGGTTCCCAAAGTGGGTGGTCTTCTGGGGGACAACACGATTACCTAGCAGGGTTTTAATTGGCAAGGGGGCACTGGAGGTATCAGACTTAAAAGCTAGTATCACTGGATGAAGTTCATCCATTTGGTTGAGTTAATCAACTGGATTTTTAATAATTGTGCAATTATTTTTTATTGTTCTGAATTTTATTGTGTTAATAACTTCCTGTGATGGCCTGGGATTCGGGCTCGGACTCGGAACCAGAGGAGTCTCAATCCTTTGCCTCTGGCAGCATCTGAACCAAGTCTGGGGCCTGATTCTGAAGAGCCCCAGTCTGCACAGCTTCACCCGCAGCAAGCACCAGCTGGGCCGAGTCAGGGGCCTGAGCCTGCCCTGGCTCCAGATGCAGGGATTACCTCATTGCCTTCAGCTGGGCAATCACTTACAGCTGCTCCACTACCAGTTGGGTCAGGAGAGGCTGAGGAGGCCTCTGGGTCTAGTAACCCACCGACATCTCCCGAACTGCAGAGACTAAGGTCTGGAAGAAGGAGAGACATGAGTACTCACAGGAGGAGTGCTCGCCTTCGGGCGAGACAGGAAGGTGAGTCACCGGGGGATCAGGACCAGCCGTTACCCTGACAAAGATAAAAGGTTGTCGGACCCTGCCCCAGGTTGTGGGAGCAACATTTCTGTTTGCTAGAACCTGCCTGAGACCCTGTGCCTGACCTTGCCTGGTTTCCTGCCTCATGTCTTGCCTTGGCCCTATCAGACTGACTCCTTGCAGAGCCCTTGGATTTCGGACCAGACCTGGACCGCGTTGCTCAGGTTACCCCCGGGCCCAGCACACTTCCTTAGTGGCCTGTGCAAGCCACTATTCTGAACAATCCTTTCTATAGGGAAGGGTAGGGGCACAGGGGGTGAGTTCATGGAACCAAGAGGGCAGGGCCTGAGAAAGTTTGGGGACCAATGTCTTACGGTGCTTGGAAGAGGGCTCAGCATGGCTTCTTGAAAGATGCTGATGAAACTCCCCCTTAACTCATCCAGAATAATAGATTTGTCTTGTTTCTAAACCATGGAAGCAAATTGGATGTCATTTCCAGTGATATGCAAACTTCCTGTAGTCCAGCTTGGAAATGGGCTCTTAAAAAAAAACAAAAAAAAACCTGATCAGTTTCCTCAAATTAACCCTTAAGTTACAAACTGAATGAGCCCTGCTGCTACACATCCAACAGTTTGAACCACCACTTTTTAGGTAGCAGTTGTGTACTCATTCCTAATCTCATTGTATGTATGAATAAGGCTATTCCTAAAACAGTAAGGAAGTATCAGGTGTTTGTGATAGCAAAGTATTTATAAGGCTCCTCCACAAACATTCCCTAATTTGTTGTGAATGCTGTTTGCCAACAAGCAGCAGATGTGAAATTCTTGTTCTAATATTGCATAATGTGAAAAATGAAATGAACGCTTCATTTTAATATTTGTTATGAGCTAAACTGAAAGCAACAACGCACACACAAACAAACACTATTCCTGCTTTTGGTGGGCAGAAGCACAATGGCAGTTCAATTCATTATCAACATAATATTCCTCTTTGCTCAATCCCTGTCCATACTGCCATACAGAATGTTGGATTGCGTACTAATGATATAATACAGGGTTCTAAAGATGGAAGCATCCTTTGGAGAAACTGCTCTCCAGGAAAGGTTCAAATTAGCTAAGATGAAGAATGAGAACATTTCTTTTATTGGATTTAATTGTACAGATTCTAATTAATATAGGCATTGCCTCTCCTCTGAGGAAGATTCATCATATCATACACTCATAATTAAAGGGGGTCGTGTATGGTGGCTCCAAACTCCAAAGTGCTATTTTCTTAAAGGATTGTTTTAATGCTCAATTGTTCTTTGATGACATCAGCCTTGAGCACTGCCAGAATGCAAACAGAATCAAATGGAAAAGGTTGGAAATATGCACAATTACATCTCCCTTTCTGCTGGCCTACTTTGGCCCTGCAATTCAGTACTTTCTCAGACTGAGACTCTGTGGACTGAAAAATATTGCAGCGTTCCTACTTTAGTACATTTGTGGGGAATACCACTCCCAGAATTGAGTGGGGGTGGATTTGCCACATGCCAGCTTTCCCAGGAAGACTAAGGCTAGCGTCTCCCAAGGGTAGATGTGAGGATGCCCCATGAGGGTGCTGTGGCCAATAATTTATAAGCCAGGAAGCTCCTGGGACCAGTTCAGGTAGTTGGTGCTGGCATAGGTAAAGGTAAAGGGACCCCTGACCATTAGGTCCAGTCGTGGCCGACTCTGGGGTTGCGGCGCTCATCTTGCTTTATGGCCGAGGGAGCCAGCAAACAAGAGCAGCGCACGGAAACGCTGTTTACCTTCCTGCTGGAGCTGTACCTATTTATCTACTTGCACTTTGACGTGCTTTCAAACTGCTAGGTTGGCAGGAGCAGGGACCGAGGAATGGGAGCTCACCCCGTTGCGGGGATTCGAACCGCCGACCTTCTGATCGGCAAGTCCTAGGCTTTGTGGTTTAACCCACAGCACCACCAGCGTCCCTTAGTGCTGGTATACAGAGCACTAAATGGCACAAGTACTTGAAGGATCACCTTCCCAAGGAACAGCCAACCCAGGTTTTGACATCCACAAAGGAGGTCCCATTTGTGGTACCCCTGATGGGGATTACTTTTGGGGTGGGGGCACTATACAAAACAGGACCTTCTCTGTGAGGGGGGGGAGAGGGAGGGAGAGATTGTACCCAGAGAAGGTTTCCTTTTGCCGCTGTTTGAAATATCTGGAATGGCATTCAGAAAATAGCCTGAACTGAAACAGATAAAGGAAAATGCTGCTCCTTAGTGATGTAAATGAGTATTGGAAGAATTACTCAAGCTAAGGAAAAGAACTAAAAATAGAGCATTAATCAGGGAAGCCTCTTGCCCTCCATCGAGGGGAACATGGATTTCATGCCTTTCATCAGTTTCACACTGCAGCAAATGGTGTACTGTAAGAATACGCATGGCAGGCTTAGAATGCTCCATTGTTCACAGGATGTTAGCTTTACGAAACCAACAAACGCTATACCTTCATCAGAGTTAAGCACAAAGCTTCATTCCATTTTTTTAAAAAATGCAATTGACAGAGGAGGGGTCCAGCCCCAGTTTGCTGATTTTGAAAGCAACCAGGTGACAGCAAACGTACGGTATCTTTGCTTAAACATGTATCCACATCATGTTGGAAAGAAACCAAAATCCACTTCTCCTGGAACAGTATTACTGTGGTATTTCAACTCAAAGTTGCCATTTTTGTCAATAGAGACACAATTTGGCAAACTTCTGAAATCTGAAGTGTCAGACCCCGGCACCCAGAATAATCTCACAATCCAAATTAATCAAAGTGCCCCCTCTAATTTGTTATCTATGAATTGAGGGGCATTTTAGGTCTACTAAAAAACCCAATCCTATTTCATTAGTTAATGTTAATCCCTCCTTTTTAGTTGACTATCTGTGGTAACCAGGGTGGCCAAGTGTCCTACATTACAGCAGACAGTCCTTTATTTGGTGGGCTGTCAAAAGCATCCTCTATTTGAAGGGTGGTTGTTCAGCCCAGGTCAGATTTAAAAATAAATAGTCCAGGAAGGGAGAACAGGAGAGGCCTTGAAGTTGCCCATCAACAGTTAACACCTGGCAAGCACACTGAGGAATACTATTGTGAGATGTATTCTATTTCCACTTAAATTATAGCAATTATTTCTAAATGTGCACCTGTGCGTATTAATTAGCATGTGCATTTTTATGCAAAGTGGAGTCTTTATTTTTGAGTGATGCATATCCGTTTCTTATTCCGTTTGACTTCTTCAAGGAATAAAATGGGGGCAACCTGAAAGAAGACTTCCCCGTTGCAAAGGGATGGGGAAGCTGTCGGTCTCCAGGTGTTGTTGGACTACAACTCTCCTCATTTGTCACCATTGGTTAAGTGGGCTGTGGTTGATAGGGGTTGTGGTCCACCAACATTCTGTTAGAATTCTGTTGGAAGCTGCCCAGAGTAGCTGGGGAAACCCAGCCAAATGGGCGGGGTATAAATAATAAATTATTATTATTATTATTATTATTATTATTATTATTATTATTGACCTTTGGGGTTATTTCCAACCCTACAATTCTATCATTCTATCACCGTAAAGCTTATACTCTGCTCTTGACCCACTTCATATTCCCTCTTATCATTTCATTGGCAGCTAGTAGATGTAACACTCAAATTTAAGGGCAGTGATGGAAGAATCCCAGATTCAACCCAAAATTCTCATTGCAGAGCTTTTTGGCCAGGCTATATTGTGATAGCCAGAGTCAAAACCAAGCTACAGATGGCTAATCTAAACACGACTCCACAGACCCTTTGGATTCGAGGCCTAGGTTCAACATTTTCACTATACCCTTACAACAAGGCTCTCACAAAAGGAGATTTCTGTTTAGGGAAGATCAAACCGCAAAGCACCATTCAGGGTCACAGTTCTTGAAACCATTCCAGATCGCTGGTGAATGAACTCATCGGATAACGGAACACGGCCTACTACAAATGGCTTTAATTAACATTGTTTGGAAAAAAGGCGAATACTTTAATACGTCCCTCCATTTGTATCTTGCCATTTCAAGAGACCCGAGGCCAGGAGCTCAACCATGAATCCTCTAGCAGCCCACAAATTTCCTGTGGTATATATTAAGCCACTCTACATTCAGTGCAGGACCTTATTTATTTTGGGAAACATTACCATAAATTTAGTTCCAATGAAAAAGTGGACTGGACAATGTCACTGACCTTTGAGACTTTGTTCCTCGTAGCTAAATGTTCATTTGTTCCTCTTGACAACAGCACAGCCTTTCTCATAGGAGGAAGCAAGCCTTTCTCAAAGGAAAGCAATATTCTGGGTGGTTTCTCTCCCCATCCCACAACCACTCTGTGCTGTCCAAAGAGGACACTCTGTGCTGTTGGTTTGCTAAGTAGAAAATGACATAATTAGAGCAGTTTGAAATTCCTTTCCATGACCAAGATGTAATCAGCATCTGGATATAAGCAAAAGGTTTGCAGCAGAAGTGTTGAGGGTATGCATAGCGTTTAGTCTTTGTATCTTCACCCTTGCAAGTTCACAGTTCCAAGCATGGAACCTCCAAATCAAGGGATCAAGGACTGGGAGTTTCTGTAGACCTTTAGTGGTCTTCTACCCCCCAAGACACATTTTTTGGTGGTTTCTAACATTTTGCACAACTCTTAATTGCCAGGCAGGACTCTGATATCAGGGCATGATTAGAAAATGCAATGAAAAATCCAAGACTATTCATTTGCAGCTCATGCGACTGCAGCTCATGCGACTATCCCAACCAGCTGTTGTCAACCTACAACTCCCATCATTCCTGACCATTGGGTCTGCTGGGAGTCGGGAGTCCAAAGTCATCTGGAGGGTACCAGGTTAAGGAAGGTTGATGTAGCTAGAGATGGGAGATAGACCTGGTTCAAGTTCACAGTTTAATGGATGGTATGGTTTATTAAGATGCTTATTTTTAGCCCATGAATTGATATTAATACTGTTGCTCTCTCTCTCTTTTTTTACCCCCTCAAAACTCTGAACTCCCTAATTAGTTATCATGTCAAAAGCATTCCATGTTTACTCTAAAACAACCTAATTTAGTGCCACTTAGATGCTATTTTCTGCAAATCTAATTACGCCAGGATACATTGTAGCAGTAAATAATTAGATACTAATTTGAGGAGACATCATTTGGTGTGATAGTTTCCAATTTGGGACAAGACCATTTCAGAAGCAAGGCGCTTGAGGGGGGCATTTGAGTTTGGGTGTCATCACCATTTTCACTCTTCAACACCTTTAACTCGAAGGCTTTTGATGCAACCGTGCATATCTTTGAGTTTCCTCCCCTTCCTCTCACGAGCCACTGTGTGGTGCATTTATAATTATGTTCTAGTAATTAGGTGATGCATGCATAACCACTTGTAGGTCTTAAAAGGATGTGTCTGCAATTATGAAAAATCAGAAGACTGCTATGATGGTGCAGTGGTTCGGCTGCAGTAACCGTGCTTCAGTTGCTCCTATGAGACCAAGGGTTCCCAGAGCCTCTTTGCCATGAAAATAAGGCCCATGTTCCAGTTTGGTGCTGCTGCCCACTGTGCGAGACCAATCATGAATTGCAGTACCATGGAGAGTTATGTGGGGTTCTGGCATTTATACATACTGTATAATATTGTTTGCATTAGTAAATGTACAGGTAGGTATATTGGGAGGGTTGGAGAAATGTTGGGG
Organism: Podarcis filfolensis; assembly: GCF_964270895.1. NCBI lineage: Eukaryota > Metazoa > Chordata > Lepidosauria > Squamata > Lacertidae > Podarcis > Podarcis filfolensis. Next base: position 31,741,765 of record NC_139611.1, on the reverse strand, counting down.
GGAGGGAGGTTTGAATGTTGGTGGTGAGTGGTGAGTGGATCAGAGTTTGAAAGGGAGTCTGAATGCTGGTGGTGAGAAAGATAAGAATCACTTCAGCTGAGAGCTGGGTTGGAGTAGAGTTTGGGAGTGGGTGGGAGTGGGTGTAACAGTTGGTAACAGATGTGAAACTGGGTTGGTTAGTTAATATTGGATCAATGTATCCGGATAAAAGGAATTAGTTACGAATGTCATTTTACAGATCTGTGGTGTGACCACATTTGGAGTACTGTGTAGAGTTCTGGTCAACTCACCACAGAAAGGATATTGTAGAGTTAGAAAAGGTCCAGAAAAGGGCGGCCAAAAGGATCAAGGGGGGTAGAGTGATATCTCTGTGAAAAAAGGTTGTAGCGTTTGGGACATTTTGGTTTAGAGAAAATGTAAGAGACATCATGATAGAAGTGGATAAAAGTATGGATAGCATGGAGAAAGGGGAAATGAGAGAAGCTTTTCGCTCTTTCTCATAACACTGGAACTTGTGGACATTTAATGAAACTGCATGTTGGAAGATTCAAGACAAACATCAGGAAGTACTTATTAATGTAGCATCTAATCAGAGAGCCAGTGTGGTGTACTGGTTAAGAGAGGTAGTCTTGCAATCTGGTGAACCAGGTTCGTGTCTCCGCTCCACCACATGCAGCTGATGGGTGACCTTGGGCTAGTCACACTTCTCTGAAGTCTCTCAGCCTCACTCACCTCACAGAGTGTTTGTTGTGGAGGAGGAAGGGAAAGGAGAATGTTAGCCACTTTGAGACTCCTTAGGGTAGTGATAAAGCGGGATATCAAATCCAAACTCTTCTTCTTCATCTTCTAGTTAAACTATGAAACTTGTTCCTACAGGAGGCAGTGATGGCCACCAGCTTGGATGGCTTTAAAAGAAGAATAGACAAATTCATGGAGGAGAAGGCTATCACTGGCTACTAGTCATGATGACTGTTCTGTCTCCACAGTTGGAAGCAGTAAATGCTTCTGAAAACCAGTGGGGGGGGGGGGAGAGGGCTGTTGTACTTGGGTCCTGCTTGCAGATTTCCCACAGGCATCTAGTTGGATGTTGGACTAGATGGGCCATTGGTCTGATCCAGTTGACACTTCTTATATTATTATGATCATTGGTCTCTTGATCTCCAGCAGCATCAGCTCAGGGCCCTGTTGTTTGTCAATGACTGGGAGGGGCTACAGTTTCCCCAACTCTGCCTACAATACAAGAAGGGCTAGGTGGTCCTACAGTCTTTAGCCAGAGATTCTGTTACCTTGCAACTCTGCATTATGATCGTTTGCACCCTGGCTTCCTGACAACCTGTATCTTAGTATGGATTCTTTCAAAATTCATTGCCTTTTGGATTCAGAACCTTTTTTTCACTTACTTCCCTCCTGCTTTTCAGGTTGACTTGGATGCTCAAACTTTTGTGCAAGAGAAAGATGCAGAAAAGCATGCCTATATTTCAAATGTTTTAAATACATGCAAAAGAGAGAGAGAGGGGGAGCGCCTGTGGCTCAAGAGCAGAACTCAAGTTTTTCATGAATAAGACCTCCAGGTTCAATCCTCAGCATTTTCCACTTAAAAGGATCTTGGATGAAAGAGGAATGGAAGATCAGTTCCTTGACAGTCAGGATAAATAGCCATGGGCTAGATCAGCCTTGCAAATAAGCTCATGAAAGTTATTGGGTAATAATAATAATAATAATAATAATAATAATAATAATAATAATAATAATAATGGCAGCAGCACCCTGCTTGTGATCATAACAGAATTGCAATTACCTAATTTCACTTTATTCAGCCAGTGTGGTGTAGTGGTTAAGAGTGGTGGACTCGTAATCTGGTGAACCGGGTTCGCTTCCCCGCTCCTCCACATGCAGCTGCTGGATGACCTTGGGCCAGTCACACTTCTCTGAGGTCTCTCAGCATCACTCACCTCACAGAGTGTTTGTTGTGGGGGAGGAAGGGAAAAGGAGATTGTTAGCCGCTTTGAGACTCCTTAGGGTAGTGATAAAGCGGGACATCAATCCAAACTCCTCTTCTCTTCTTCTTCAGGACTAAACCCTGGGGTAGAGGTATCCTAATCCCACTGTGACCAGGAATGACAGGAAATGCAAGGACAAGGTGGCCAGCTTTCGTTCTGGTAGCCTACAATCTCTTGTCACCTGTGGTACCATGTGAATGCTTAAATCAGAGCTGAGGAACTTTGGTCCCTCCAGAAGTTGCAGGACTACAACCCCCACCATCCCTGGCCATTGGCCCTTCTGGCTGAGGCTAATGGGAATTGTTGTTTGTCAGTGACTGGGAGGGGCTACAGTTTCCCCAACTCTTCCTACAATACAAGGAAGGGCTAGGTGGTCCTACAGTCTGACTCACCTGCTTTTCAAAGAGATGCAGTGCATATAAAAATAAAAATGATAAATTATATTCTGCCACCTTCAATGGGATGAACCATCAACATGGCAAGGCTAATTGTTAGAGGCACTCTAAACATTGGTTTTGGAGGGACATGGGTGGCGCTGTGGGTTAAACCACAGAGCCTAAGACTTGCTGATCAGAAGGTTGGTGGTTTGAATCCCTGCGACAGGGTGAGCTCCCGTTGCTCGGTCCCTGCTCCTGCCAACCTAGCAGTTCGAAAGCACATCAAAGTGCAAGTAGATAAATAGGTACCACTCCGGTGGGAAGGTAAACGGCGTTTCTGCGCGCTGCTCTGGTTCGCCAGAAGTGGCTTAGTCATGCTGGCCACATGACCTGGAAGCTGTACGCCGGCTCCCTCGGCCAATAAAGCGAGATGAGCGCTGCAACCCCAGAGTCGGTCACGACTGGACCTAATGGTCAGGGGTCCCTTTACCTTTACCTTTAACCCTTGGTTTAATTGGCTTTCAGTCCGGACAGCAAAGACATGTAAAGATCTCGTGGAGTAACTAACCAAGGCATTATTGGGTTAAAGCTTAAGGGCACTCTTTGTCACCCTACACCGCCTTGGTGTTAGGTCCTTTGGGGTGCACCCAGGACATCTTGTGCTTGTCAGGTTCACATCCCCAAGATTTTCATAGCAAGCAAGAAGAATTATTTCCAATCCTCTGCTGAAGGGGGAGTCCATAAACATGCTCCAAAGTGGGGAGGGACCCGATCCTTCCTACCCTATTTATTTATTTTATTCATTTCATAAGATTTATACACCCCTTGATTGTGAAAAACCTCAAAGCAGTTTACAAAAGACAAAACGTCAAGAAAAAATCGCAACCATACTTTAAAACATATGAAAGATACAGATTAAAATTACTTCAGCTTTCTTTTGGATGAAACCTTCCCTGTCCGGTCTATATTTTGAGTCTGTTAGTTATGTTTATGTTGTTATGTTTCATGAAATATAACCTTTCTCACCACAGTTAATGTTTCTTGAGTCTTCTTTAAGGGTGCCCTGACCAAGACACTCAGACCAGCGGCGGAGCTAGCCACTCGGGCACCCGGAGTGGCGCACATGCTGTGCACCCGGGGGTGGGGCGAGCCACCCAGGGGGGCGATTGGCGCCCATTGGGGGTGATCGGCGTCAAGGGGGGCGATTGGTGCGACGATTGGTGCCCAGGGAGCAGTGCAGCGTTCCGCCCAGGGGGGATTTTGTCACCCCCCCTCAGGGATGACACCCGGGTCAGACCCCCCCACACACCCCTTTCTACGTCCCTGTCTCCGGCTGGCTTCAATTAAAAGAGAGGTATTCATAGAAGTGGGTGGATGCTGTATTTCAAACTCACTCAGAACACAAAATCAAAAGGTTGAAAAATCAAATAATTGCACTGTAACAGGGGAGTGGGGAGGCTATTTCAACCGAGTTCAATCTGCATTCCATTTTTGCACTCTGATGACTGTAATTTGAATCCTCAGCATCGTGTCCCGTGAACTAAAAAGACATGTGTCACATTGATCGTGGTAGGTGATCTTAATGAAATTGTGCATTGCATACTTCACATTCAGATTATTGGATTCATGAGGTTTTTGAGGGGGCTGTTTTGTTTGGCTTTGCTTGCCATTCTCTTGGAGCTGCCTATTTATTGTTACCTGGTGCTTTGCTCCACCTTGAAGAATATTTCGATTACCACTTTCTGGATCAAATAAACTCCAATGGAAACCAATCCCTCTGTACCTCATCTTCAGATTCTGAGTGCCGTTGGTTATGTTGGCACAGAAGGTGCCTGCTGTATTCAATGCTAGGACTACTCAGAGTAGACCTGTTGCAGTTAATGGACTGGGCTAGCTTCAGTTCATTAATTTCAAGGAGTCTGCCCTGAGTAGAACTAATTCAGACACAACATTTTAAATAATAATAATAATAAAATAAATGTCACTGAGGTCCACTGGTTGCCACTGCCATATTGTGTGGGAACTGTCATCCCCACCCTTAGAATGTCCCAGAATAATCCAGAGCATTCTGGGTAATAAAAAAAATGGTGGCCAGCAGATACTTTGAAAGAGTTCTCACACCATCTTGGTGTTGCTTAAAAATGAGTTTAAAGATAGGGAGTGGTATTCATCTAAGCCTTACTGACAGTAGGCCTGCTGAAATCAATGGGTCTAACTTAGCCACATTCATTAATTTTAGTGGGTGTATTTTGAGTAAAATGTAGTTGAATATGACAAAGCAAGGTGGGCCAACCCACCCATGAGGCAACTACTTTAAGCTCCCTGGAGGCCAGATCTGCTGTCTCCTTGACAACCCTACCCTCTTGCCACTCCTACAGTGAATAGGAGGCACTGCTTGTCTCCTCCCATCCTTGAAATTTCTCATTCTACTCCTAGTTTGTCCCACTGAATGTTCTCTGATCCCCTGAATTATTGGGAAAGATAGATCCAGCTCAGCACTTAAGTATACCCATTTTTATTCTGCTATCTTATCATCTTTTTGGCCACCCTATGGGCGAAACTGGCTGATATCTTCCTACTGACTGAGACAGATATTCCTTAGATTTTGAAAAGTGCCGATGCAACTGAAAATTGGGGGGTGGGGGGTGAGGATAATTTGTCTCCCAGATATTAATGGCTAGTGTTGCTTCTCAGCCCATGAGAAATGATGCATCAGCCCAAAAAGAGACAGAGAGAGAGAGGGGGGGGGGAGAGAGAGAGAGTCAGTCAGTCTGTGGAAAAGAAATCGCTAGTATGTAAAGCTACTGAAGAGAAAAGTTTAATGAATGGAATGGCTGCAATCCTAGAGAGTGGGGGGAGGGACTGCTTAATACATGAAATAATTCACTGTGATAAAAAAAGAACCTACACTTGCATAAAATATGCTCCAGAGAAATATGCTTTCCCCTAATTTTAAAGGGAGTTATTTAACTAGAAGAGGTAGGATGGATCAAAGGACTTGCATGAAGGGGCATGCCTTGCAGAGCCATAAAAGGGGCCGTAGCTCAGTTTTAGAGCATCTGCCTTGCAAGGGAAGCGCCCAGGTTCAACCTCTGGCATCTCCAGGTAGGGCTGGGAGAGAGCCCTGCCTGAAACTCTGGAGAGTCACACAATACACAGTACAAAGCAAGGTGGACCAACAGCTCTAACTCTGTATAAGGCAACTTTCTATGTTCTCATGTTCCACTGATGCCAGGCATAGGAAAAACTCTGGCCCTCCAGATGTTTGGGACTACAATTCCCATCATCCCTGACCACTGGTCCTATTATCTAGGGATGATGGGAATTGTAGTCCCAAACATCTGGAAGGCCGGAGTTGCTCTAAGTCATCAATTGCACATTGTTGTTGTTGTTTAGTCGTTTAGTCATGTCCGACTCTTCATGACCCCATGGACCAGAGCATGCCAGGCACTCCTGTCTTCCACTGCCTCCCGCAGTTTGGTCAAACTCATGCTGGCAGCTTCAAGAACACTGTCCAACCATCTCGTCCTCTGTCATCCCCTTCTCCTTGTGCCCTCCATCTTTCCCAACATCAGGGATAGCGGATAGTGGATTGGGATAGCATATCCCAATATCAATAAAACATTAGCTGGGTAATGTTCCTCCGGCATCTTCAGTTGAGCTGGTGAGTCTGGGGCCTGCCCCCTAGGCCAGGTGAAAAGGGCCTTGTCTGGCATGCCAAATGTAAGTAGATTGAGACTATGGCACTGTAATGACCTCTGCAGCAGCAGGTGGGCAACCCTCCAGGACTCTCTTTTTGCCCCTTTAGACTCTCCCAAGATGATATCCCTCACTTGCCCCCCGCAAGTGCTTTTGCTTGGTTGGAACATGCTTTTGAGCTGTGATAATGCCTCTCAGTTTCCTGGATGGAGAAAAGATGGGTGTTTTCCAAGGCTAGTCCTGCTCACAGTTGGCCCACTGAAGCTAATGGAAGTGACTAGCACGTTCATTCATCACAGTGGCTCTATTCTATAAAGAAGGAAGTGGCTAGAGAAAAGTTTTTCTCCTTCTTTCAAGGCACTAGAATTTTAGGACTGTCCAATGAAGCTGAAAGTTGGAAGATTCAGGACAGATAAAAGAAAGTAGTTATTCATGCCGTGCATAGTTAAACTGTGGAACTTGCTCTCACGGGAGGCAGTGATGGTCGCCAACCTACATGGCTTTAAAAGAGAGTTGGACAAATTGAAGGAGGACAAAGCTCTCAACGGCTACTTGCTATGATGGCTATGTTCATGCCTCTGAATATTAGTTGCTGGGAATTCCACATGCATCTGCTTGGCTACTGTGAGAACAGATGCTGGGTGAGATGGTCCAGTGACCTGATCCAGAATGCAATATACCAAGGAAAGAGTTACATCCATTGCTCCACCAGCTTTTTCTTCTGGTGATGCCCATCACTGGTATATGCTTACTGCAAAGGTTGTCTATGTGGGGATGTATCTCTCAAGTTGAATAAGGTTCCTCTTCCCAGCTGCTGAGCAGGTGAACATTGGTAATTTTGTATTTATAAAATCATTTCATACCCATCTTAGTTTACCTTGACCTTAAATTTAATAATAGAAACTTTTTTAAAAAAAAGAACCATGGAGGGATTGTAGGAAAAGTAATTTTGTTCTCCATTGATGCAATATAGAACATTTTAGGTTGTGTGTGTGTTTTTTAGCTTTTTTTAATAAACCCACTTAACTGGGGCTGTTAATTAAAAAACAGAGTCCAATGGCACACCCTTTACAATAAGTGGCAGGGGAGCAGGGGAAGGATGCCTCATCCGATTTATGAAGCTCTAGGGTCCAGGAAACAGGATTAGTTGTCCTTATTGATATTGAACAAGTGTAATATTTTGAAGTGAATCTGCTGCTTTCTTTAGTGTTGCTTCTATGTTGTAATACTTTGTAGTACTTGGTTGTACCTCTGAAGAAGTCAGCATAATTCAAAGTGTTGGTGCTGATCTTTAAAGCCCGAAATGGCCTCGGCCCAGTATACCTGAAGGAGCGTCTCCACCCCCATCGTTCAGCCCAGACACTGGGGTCCAGTGCCAAGGGCCTTCTGGCGGTTCCATCACTGCGAGAAGTGAGGTTACAGGGAACCAGGTAGAGGGCCTTCTCGGTAGTGGCACCCGCCCTGTGGAATGCCCTCCCATCAGATGTCAAGGAAATAAACAACTATCTTTTAGAAGACATCTGAAGGCAGCCTTGTTTAGGGAAGTTTTTAATGTTCGATGTTTTATTCTGTTTTTAATGTTCTGTTGAAGCTGCCCAGAGTGGGTAGGGAAACCCAGCCAGATGGGCGGGGTAGGAAGAAGAAGAAGAAGAAGAAGAAGAAGAAGAAGAAGAAGAAGAAGAAGAAGAAGACAGGATTCTCTCCGTATTTAAGGAAGCTAGCTTTCCTAGCAGTGGATCTGACAATATGCAAATATGTTTCAATTACCTTAGGTTTGTTTCAGTTACCTTAGGTAAAGCATGCATTCGGAACATGAATAATCAAATTAGTTGGAGAGGATGTGCAACACCAAAGCTCACAACAGCCCCTCTGTGATCATCTAAACCAAGTTCCAATGATCACCAGAGCAAGGGTTAGCCCCACCCCAACTCCCACTTTGTCTCTCTCTGCCACAGGAAGTACGTTTGCCAACCAAGCAAACCCCTAATGGTAGCCAGATAAACTACTGAAACTGCTTAAATTCCCAATATTTATACTGAAGAAGAGAGCAACCTCAAATAATGTGTAGTTTGAATGACCTCGTATACTTTTAAAGATGGTACTCTCTAATGAAATGTGGGTTTGGTAATGGGAATTGTGTTTTAGCATTTAAACAAGCATTTTCTTTGTGAGCTGAGAACAGAGCAATAGCTTTGGGAAATTGTAAAAGCAGGGGGAATAGGGAGTCCAAGATTGATAGGATCTCTTTGTGTAAACTGTTGCTAAAACTTTTCTTCTCCTAGGAAAGAAATCTCTGTTTTGGTTTACGGCTCTATATACCTTTTGTGACATTGTGAAAACCTCATTATGTGTGCCAACCATAATCTCACCAGCAAAGCTGAGATAAAGCACACCACAAATTAAAAAATATTCTCCGTGTTCCATAGCAACAATATCTGAAGAATTTATTCACAGGTGCAGCCCCTAAACTCTAAAAACATTTTAGGGGGTCCCTGATAAGAAGGGTTGTATTAATTATGCAGGAAAATGCTGGGACTTTTTAAAAAAACAACAACAAAGCCTATTTATAAAAATCTTTTCTACAACAATTCCAAATTCCTCTGAGTGACATATTCAAGTGAATTTGTATTAGATGTGGTTGAGCAAACTGCTTGAGGGGCTGGATTAAGACAATTAATTAAATTTTTTGGCACTAAGGTAGCTGAGATGCCATGATTGCTTAGTAGTGTCACCAAAGTGCTGTCCATCACGCAGTCCAAAAATATATGGCAGAACCATATTTTTCTTTTTATTCATCATGCATACTAAAGCAGAACTGAAAGTGTTTTATTTCCCCCACATAGTCTAGGGCTGGGCTACACCTTTTAGCTCAGGTTTTTTGTTATCTATTCTTTGAGGGTGTGTGCATATGAAAAGAAATGTCCCTAGAGACTGGAGTTGGGAGAAATAAGTCAGAAATTTGGGGTGGAAATAGTCTGAAAATTCACCAGAAATGTCTCAACCTCCCCCCCCAAAACCCCCAGCCAATGTGCTCACCTGCTTTTTGAGGGAGGAATTATATTTGGCATGGCTTTCAGATATTCCTTCATAGCACTAGAGTTTTTCTGCCTCCCATTTCTCATCTCCTTGGCTCAGTTCAGGCATTTGGCATACTTCTGTGTGATTGCCTATGGAGTCAGTGGTGATCTTACAACGGGGAGGCCCATTTTATGGGCAATGTGGGCCTTAGCCCTGCCAAGATTCTTAACCCCTTAGAACATCCATATCCATGGACCAGCCTTTCTCCTGTCACTCACAATAATAACCAAGATGATCATGGGTCTGGAAGCTGGAAGCCAAACCTTATGAAGAATGGTTGAGGGAACTGAGTATGTTTAATCTTCAAACATCTGAAGGGCTGTCACATAAAAGATGAAGCAAAGTTGCTTGCTGCTGCCAGTCACGTAGCATGGGGGGGGCACGGGGTGGTTGTCCTGGGTGGAAAATTGTTAGGGGCACAAAATTTCTGATGGTAAGAGATATTTGACAGTGGAGCAGACTCCCTTGGGTAGTGGTGGACTCTTTTTCGTTGAAGGTTTTTAAACAGAGGTTGGATGGCCATCTGTCAGGATTCTTTAGCTGGGATTTCTGCCTTGCAGGGGCTTGGACAAGATGACCCTGAGGTGCCCTTCCAAGTTACAATTTTATGATTCTACAATATCAAGGCTGAGAAGGGAGGGAGTTTCCAGAGAAATAAGTGTGGGTGCAAGGCCCCCTTCTGAACCAAGGTTAGATGCTTTTAGATTCTAAGCAATTGCAGAACTGCACTGTTTAAGTGTCTCTTATTTATTTGCAAGGTAAGAGGATGGGCATCTCAAAAGGAGTCAACTCCTTGCTTCCACCTAGGTGTCCCACCAGGTCTAGGTGCCACCTGCCTCCACTGGTGGGACTGAAGTGAGACACCTATTGGATGAGCCAGCATTTCTGTGCAGAGGTAGAAGTCACTGCATATCAATCCTGCAAATTTGCAAGCAAACAACGTAAGAAGATACTTGCTGAATCAAGCCAGAGACTAATATGGTCCAGCATCCTGGCCAATTAGATGCATATGGGAAGCCTGCAAGCACGGCCTGAGTACAACAGTGCTCTCCCCATTTGTGATTGCCAGCAACTGGGATTCACTACCTGCAACAGTGGAAGAGGAACATAGTGGTTAGCAGCCACTTGTAGCTTTATCCTCCTATTGTAAGAGTTGCACCAGGACATAATAAGAACCTGCTGGATCAGGCCAATGGCTCATCTAGTCCAGCATCCTTTCCTCACAGTGGCCAATCAGATGCCTGTAGGAAACCCTCAGGCAGGACCTGTGTTTTCCAGCAACTGCATTATTGCCTCCAATATGGTGTCAGAGCACAGCCATCAGAGCATAGCTCAAGCAAATTTCCTGCACTGAATAACCTCAGCTCCTGTGTGCATCATGTATGAGGTTTAGAACAGCAAATACATCAGTAGCAGTGCTACCCAGAGCCGTCTTTCCCATTGGCTTGACTGGCGCGGTGCGCCAGGGCGCTGGCCTCTCAGGGGCGCCCCAGCGAGTGGGGGAGCTGCGCGGGTTTGCCGGCGGCCTCCCCTTTCCCTCCTGCATGCCCCCCAGCTGCACCCTGTCAACCATATGGCTGGTGGGCATGCGGCTTGCCTCCCAAGCCTCCACGGGAAGAGAGAGATCCCCGCAGAGGCTTAGGAAGGAAGCTACACCCCGCCAACTACATGGCTGACTGGTGTGCAGATTCCTTCCCAAGCCCCCGCAGGAGGAGAGCAATCCCTGCAGAGGCTTGGGAAAAGGTCGACAACTTTGGGAAATTGGGGGGGGGATCTTTGCACCGCGGCGCTGGATATGCTTAAGACGGCCCTGGTGCTACAGACCACCTATTAGGACCCCAGTCATCCTAAGAAGGCCCCTTAGGTTCAGCAACCCAAATGCACCCCAATCTCTGTCTCCAGCAGCAGTTATGTCCACCAGACTTTTCTGTATGGGCGGTTTCCTAAGCCCCTAACCTTCCAGTATTGCTTCCCTGCACTCTCTGCATTCTCATTAAGACCTGCTGCTTCTCGAGTCTCCACTCCAGATGTTGTCAAACCAAACATTAATGTGGCTGCTGTTCTCTGCCGTGCCTAATTGCTCATCTTCCCAGAGTTCTCCCCAGCAAAATTAATCTTCCATTGCATCATTTGTATCTTAAAAGCATCCTAAAATATTTACTCTAGCATTTGTCATTTTATCACTCTTAATTCCGTCGCCTTCTCTTTTTTTTCAGGAGACGGCATGGTGCGCTTATCATTTATAATCTGCCCAGGCCTATCTGAGATTATTTACAACCCAAGGCGCCTACGTAGGAGATATTCCCAGTACTGTAGTGCAGATATCATACCAATTAGAATAATGAGAAATATTGCACAATGCAAAGCAATGGGAGCTTTTCGATCAAAACAACAGCAAATGCATTTTGTCGTTTGGAGCCTGGTTGTGCAGTGGGGTGCCCTGCTGTTACTGAGTGCTGGGGTGGTCATGTGACTTTGCAGAAAATAGTCCTCTGTTTGAAGAGGCCTACTGCTGGGAGGGGCTGTGTCTGGTCCAGCCCATTTTTTTTTTAAAAAATAAGAACCTTAAGAAGAGAGAGCAACGGGGCCCTTGAATTTGCCCATCAACATATAGGTGCACAGGGTCAAAGCAAGCTACCTTCTACTGAGTCAGGCCATTGGTCCATCTGGCTCAGTACTGTCTATACTGCCAGTCAGTAAATCTTGAGGGTTTCAGGCAGGGCTCTCTCCCAACAATACGTGGAGATGCTCTGCCACTCAGCTGTAGCCTTTCACCATAGCACTGGAGAGTAGACAGAGCAGGCACTCAGGTCCCCCGGTCACCCTCCGTCTAAATTCTGTCTAAGTTACCACCCATACATCTAAATTAGGGTTGCCTTTTTCAAAAAGTGAAAATCTGGACACAAAAGTTGTTGAACCAAAGTTGTTGAACTGGGTGTTGTTGTTTTTTCAAAAATCTATTTTCAAAATTGAAGTTTTTGAGCTACTTTTAAGGAGATTCATCAAAATTCAGACTTCCAACATGGGTTGCCATACATCTGGATTTTCCTGGACATGTAAGAGATTTTTGCCCAGACACAGCTTCCGATTGCTGTATTACGGCTGTGTCCTGGAAATTCCAGACATATGGCAGAGACTTCCAATTCTAAACAGCAGCAGCCAATGAAGGGTAGCCACTGATAGCCAGCAAATTCAATTTTCTGAGTGCCATTCCTTACATAGCCAAATTACCACTATCCACACGCAAGAGAAACATTTCAGAAGACATGTGGGAGGGACCTCTCAAAGTCTGCAAATTTACAAAAAAGGAAAAAATATCTAATGGGGCAGAGAACCACAAAGCCATTCAAATAAGGATTGAGCACACACAGTGGCCACAGAATGCAAGCTGATAATTTGAGAGGAGAGTGAAAAGTGGGTGTATGTGGAATGCAGTATTCTAGGAGACGGTGTATTTGATTGGCTGCCTGGTCAGACCCCTGAACAGGAGCACTCAGCAGTGCAATATTTTGAGTAGCAAATTGAGTTACAAACAATACTGGATTAGTAGAGCATACCAAGCAGAATCTATAATCCAGTTGCCCTCTTGAGAGACCTCCCTCTGTGCTCTTGAAATTGGCTGGGAGGACCGGCTCTTGGAAACTTGTGTACAAAAATGAAGAGCATTGATTGATACTTTTGGCCATGAGTCATCTGAAGTCTCTGACTCTTGGGGGAGCTACAATGCCAGCTCGCATATAGATTTTTCTAAACACAGATAATAGACATCAAAAGCATCTGGGTGTTTTTTCCCCCTTTCCCCTCTCAAAAAACTGCCAGGACACACTTTAATCTTCCTTTATATCTTGAATTTTAATACCTTCAAAGAACACAGACTTGAACTCTTCATCCATTTAAGCAATTTCATCACATGTTGAAGGCACTCCACAGGTAGTACTGATCTGTTCTTTTTCTCTTGCCTTAAAGGAGTGAATTTCCCCCCCTCCAATCATGATATGACTTTCTTCATGGGGGTTTTCTCCCCCCACCCACCATGAAAGGGGCTTCTGTTTTTCTGTCTAGTTCAGAGAATACTTTTGAATTGTTGAAAATATTTCTTTACAGTTTTGGCCGCTATAGGGTGACTTTACCCAACGGTGGCCATTATACATTCATCCAACACTCTACAGCCCCTACCTGCAGTGTGCAACCCTTCCTGATCTGAAAAGGAATGTTGTTGGAGCTGTAGTCTAAACCACTGAGCCTCTTGGGCTTGCTGATCAGAAGGTTGGCAGTTCGAATCCGTGTGATGTGATGAGCTCCCGTTGCTCTGTCTCAGCTCCTGCCAACCTAGCAATTCAAAAGCACACCAGTGCAAGTAGATAAATAGGTGCTGCTGTAGCGGGACGGTAAATGGCATTTCTGTGTGCTCTGGCTTCCATCACAGTGTCCTGTTGTGCCAGAAGCAGTTTAGTCATGCTGGCCACATGGCCTGGAAAGCTGTCTGTGGACAACCGCTCGCTCCCTAGGCCTGAAAGCTAGATGAGCGCCGCAACCCCTTTGACTGGACTTAACCATCCAGGGATCCTTTACCTTTACCTTACTGATCTGAAAAAGGCTCATGGGAAGGCTCATGTCATTTTATTATGTATATTTGTTTTGAATCTGCTGGTTTTATTTATATTTTGATAAATTTTGTGTAAATTTGTTTTTAATGATTGATTTCTCTTGCATTTTTGTAATGAATATTTTGTTTTATGTAAAGTTTGTTGTTGATTAAATAGTATTTAAAGCTTGTAAAATAAAGTGATAAATATGATATAGTTTTAGTGCTTTTGTTGGCTGGAATGTGTTGTTTCCTTTTACTTGCCTGCATTGAGGATGGAGAGATGTGGGTATAGAACATTTTGACTTCTGCATTAGCTGCAACGCAGCCTGTTGTACAGAGGTCAGAATCCCATCCCTTGCTCCACCCCTTTTTCCTCTGGCCCTGCCCACTGCTGGCATGCAGCCACTGGCAGGTTCCCCCACGAAGGAATGCAGCTCTCAGGCTGGAACAGATAGTGAAAGGATAGCAAAAAGGGGCCAGGGCACAGCTCATTAAACTTGAGAAAACAGGAGCTGGGAGTGCATAGTGATGAAAGGAAAGCCAATAAATGAAAGAATAATAGGACATTGATCAACCCTTTATCTCAGCAGGGTAACTAAGTCCGCTGTCGCCAAACATGTCATTGCTGAGCCATTTGATTAAATACAAGAAATAGGCTGGGATGGATGGAAGTGTTTAGCTCCTGTCAGCAGGTATGGACAAAAGGAGATAAGGAAACCTATTGAAATGGTAAGAAGAGTTCACAGCTCTGGGCAAAAAGCTGAAAACACAAAGTTTGTTATCCTCTACACTCCTTTTGTTGTTGTGCAGAATTTGCATGCAGTTTCCCACTCCTGCCTTTGCCTTCCATATTAGTGGGGCAAATAGTTATTTTCTTTCTTTTTCTCTACCCACCCTCCCTGCTTTTGCATGGAGAATAATTTAACAGCTTAAAGCTTAACAGGAGACAATAATATCCAGCAAGGAAATAAAATGGTTGCATACAAAACTGCAGATGGTCTGAGTGGATTGGGATAGATCTCTTTCTTCTGCACAATTCACTGTTGCTCTGCTGAGACACAGTGTATTTATTGAAAGCTCCACTATCACCACTAAAACTCCGTTACTCTTCCACCATCTTTGATTGTATCAACTTTTCTGCCCTCTGTAGCAATTCCTAAATGCTTTTTCTGCTTGACCCATGCTTTCTAGGAACTAGTCTGAGCAGTTTTCCCCTTGCCTGGCTCCTTTTACCAAGGGAAACTTGCTCTTATATCGGAGCAAACATTAATCCAGAGAAAGCCCAAATTGCTGTTTGCTCTAGTTGAATGCTAAAGAGAATTTTCCTCCAGGGGAAAGCGATGGGCCAAGAGGAAGTGGGGATGAGCCCTAAGTTATGTTGTCCTTACGTCCTATTCCATTCATTTGAATGCAAAGGGAGAGCAATGCAAAGATGATCAATTGTGTATCATTTGCAGACTGAAAGCAGCAACAACAATGAATTCAGATGGATTTCTTCTCCGTACATGGGATGAATAAGTGAACACTGGCAATTTCCATTCCTGTTATCATCAGAACATTAGAAGAGCATGCAAGCAGGATTCAAGCACAAAAGTGCTCTTCCCCCTCCCCCTGTGGTTCCAGCAATGGGTATTCAGAAGCATTGCTGCTTCCAACCATGGAGACAGAACATAGTCATCATGGCAAGTAGCCATTGATAATCCTCTCCTCCATAAATCTGCCCCATCTTCTTTGAAAGGTATCTAGGCTGGTGGCCCTCACTGCCACCTGAGGGAATGAGTTCCATAGATTTAAGTACAGTCATACCTTGGGATGAATACGCTTCAGCTTAAATATTTTCGGGTTGCACTCCACGGCGACCTGGAAGTAATGGAGCACGTTATTTCCGGGTTTTGCCACTCGCGCATGCGCAGACGCTCAAAATGATGTCAAGCGCATGTGCGGAAGCAGTGAAATGCGACCTGCGCAGACGCATCTTACTTTCGCTTCAGGATGCAAATGGGGCTCTGGAACAGATCCCGTTCGCATCCCGAGGTACCACTGTATAAGCTGCATGAAGAAGTACTTTCTTATCTGTCTCGAGTCTTTCAACATTCAGCTTCATTGGATATCCATGAGATCTAGCATTAGGTTTCCCACCCCTCTCTCTTCTCTATTTCATTGGAATTCTCAGACACCTGGAGCCTCCAGTGCCATTACCAAAACAAAAGCTCACTCTCACCTTACCTTGTCTTTGGATCCTGCCCAAGTGGGGATATTTAGACATCATTTCAGTTTCAGCTGAGGGCGAACACTAAGGGGTTTAGCCAAGAACTTAACTGAAGATGTGGGTTTATAGGAGGATGGAAAAGAGAACATAATATAGTTTTTATGGCAAGGTATTTCAGGCATAAGGGCAGCAAATGACAATGGGTGAAGGTCATTGCTCTTATTGTCGTCTTGAAGCTTGCGTTTTGCCTTATGTGCAATTGTACAGAAACACTGGCCCTAGATCATCTAGCATTCATGGCTTCAGCTCAGAGCTAACTTGCCAACGACACACTGAAGTAGAGTTTACCTTTGGTATAGCCTCTTCCATGACCTTGCTGTAAGTTATCACCATAGTTCCGCTCACATTGCTGCTGTCTTTTGAAAAAGACCAGGGACTGTTCATCAAGTAGCTATTAAGGCAAATTTGTTTTCCTTTATTTGAACAGCTGCTATGTAATAAAATTCATTACACTTGGTTGAGTCTCTCTCCATATAGCTAAGTGCTGTGTTTAGAGACTTGCAATGCACACATGGGGCGGAGCGGGGGGAGTGTTAATACGCCTGCTTCCTGCACGCCAGGGACACACTCTGTCAGGAGCTGGTTGCAGGACATCAGAAATACAGAGGCAATTAAATGGAGTGTTCATTTGCTATCTGGAAGGATCCTGTTTGGATTCCTGTTGCTGATATTACAGTGGTACCTCGGGTTAAGAACTTAATTCGTTCTGGAGGTCCGTTCTTAACCTGAAACTGTTCTTAACCTGAGGTACCACTTTAGCTAATGGGGCCTCCTGCTGCCGCCGCGGTGCAATTTCTGTTCTCATCCTGAAGCTAAGTTCTTAACCTGGGGTACTATTTCTGGGTTAGCAGAGTCTGTAACCTGAAGCTTCTGTAATCTGAAGCGTCTGTAACCCGAAGTGTCTGTAACCCGAGGTACCACTGTATATGCATTGTAAACACACACAAATACAGAAGTTGTTGCATCACATAGCTGGACTGAGTAGCTGCCCTGGGTGTCTGTAGGGCTAAAGAAGCCCAGTTCCAGAGTCAGTATGATCATTAATATACCCTTCTTGGTGTTCTTTGGGTGCTTAGGAGAATAGAAGGGTGCTTATAGAAAGTTCACTCTTTTTTGGTCAGCACTGCAGGGTAATTGAAGGGGGATGTGAATCCCTCATCTCAACAAGCCTGCACACACTGGTGGTCTTCAGTCAATGCTAAATGAGAAAGTGCCTGAGGTACTTTGCTGACTGGCTAGCCAGCAAAGAAACTGTGTTGGAGTGGATATGCAGTCAGCAACCACACTGTTACTCATGGTTGACTAATAAAGTGTCTGCTTCCACCGCTGCCTCCCGCTGGATACAACTAAAGGAAGACATTCACCTCCTCTCTTGATCATCCCCACTGTGGTGACTGGCAATTTCTACTACCAAACCCTTACCTGGATGTAATGCTCCGACTGGTGAACACTCTACTTAGCTAACTTTGATTCCAACACAGAAGAAGAAGAAGAAGAAGAAGAAGAAGAAGAAGAAGAAGAAGAAGAAGAAACAGCTTCTAGCTTATGTTCTATTGTCTAGTAGATAGACAGGAAATCCTTCTTTCTCTTGGGATGGAGAGAAGAAAATCTGTATTTCCTACTATATTCTGGTCCATGGGACAAGCAAGAATGCCCAGGAAGAAAACAAGTGCCTTTGCTTAACCACACAGGAAAAGTCACGTAACTTCAATGGGAAGATGCAAAACCACAGAGGATATGAAAAAGCTAGGAACACCACAAATGAAAGGTGGAGTCTTAATGGTATCCCAAAACTTTATTATCATCTGGACAGCATACATCTAAATACCAATACTAGCTAAATAGTAGACCTTGGGCCAAGCACACCTCTGTTCTTCATTTGCCCATCTCTCAGCAATGCATAAGCATTTGGACTGACATTCCTGAAGAGAGAAAAAAACATTTCTTTTACAGTGCTTGGGAGCAATATTTAATTTCTTGCCACTGGTAATGGAGTTGCAGTGTGAACAGATGATAGTTGTCTGAGATTGATCAGCTGGCTTGAACAGCATGTTGCTTTTGTTCCGCATTCATCTAAACTGTAAGGAAATCAATTGAAGGGACCTGTCCCAGATTCTGGATCAAGATATGAACCTCTCTCTAGAATCCTTTTTATTTCAAAAGAATGTCAGCAAGAGAGGTTTTATTGTTGACTTATAAAGCCCTAAACAACTCAGGATGAGGTTATCTGAAAGACTGCCATAGAGACCTGACTGTTTGTTGAGATCTCCAGATGAGGGCCTCCTGTATAGACCACAGCCTGCTGAGAGCTATCGTCCGACAACTTGAGGGAGGGGCTTCTCCATGGTGGCACCCAGTTTGTATCTTCTCTTCTCTGAAACAAGGGAAGTGCCAATTCTCATAAGTTTTTGGCAATTGCTAAATATTGACTCGGGCAACTGCTAGCCATTAACACCAAGCTTCAATAGTAATTGCATTCTTTACTGTGGCGATTGATGGATTTATTGTATTTTAAAGCACGGGTTTTACTGAGAATGTATCTGCTAACAGCAGAACAAAATCTGCTCACTCCATCAAGAGCCTAGGGGTAAAGGTAAGTCCTTACCTAGCACAGAAATGTCATCAGATGCCCTAGGTGGGCTCACAAAGAAGAGCATTCCATAGATGGGGAACAACAACTGAAAATACCCTGTCCCTTACACTCCTGCGAGCCTCCATCAGAAGAAGGACTTGGACTTGGATGAAGATCTACGGGACCAGGTAGGTTCATATATTTGTCAAGATGTTCCAGAAGATATTGAGGACCTGTGCCATGATGAGCTTCATAGGTTAAAGTCAGCACTTTGAATTGGACTCCAAAGTGTACAGTAAGTTAAATAGCACTCCTTACCATCTAGAGATGCCATCCTCCATAAATCTATGAAGTCCAGGGTCTGAAATGACCTAACGGCACCTCTGATTGTGTTGCTGAAAGAAGCACAAAGCCATCCTTCTGCACTTCCAAGCTGATATTCTGAGGCCTGATTGCTGCACCCCTGCCCCATATTTCCCCCACTTCTCCAGCCATTGTGGGAAGGGCTTTTGCCAGTACATAGACCCGAATTGCCTGGCAAGTTTGGCCAGGGTGCCAATATCCCCAAAGCTAGCCTTGCAGCAGACAGATACAATAGAGTTAAAACATGACCTCTTCCCTCTTTCCTTGTTAGCAAGTGCTTATATTCCAAAATGAGATGCAATGTGAGAAGGAGAATGTATAATTTAACTACTTTTGCTATACTCCATCGCAAAGCAATTACATAAAGATTAATTAGCAAGCTCCCCAAACAGTAGTAAGCTGCAAAGTAGTTTAATTAAATACCATTATCTCTGGAATCAGCAAGTTAATAACACAGTTGCCAGTATAGTAAGAAACCACACGGCAACCAAACATGAAATAAGGCAACAGAGAAAGGACTTTGTCGTGCAATTATTTTGTTTTGTTAAGCCGTTGCATCTACGAGGACTGGTTAATTAACTTCTAGCGCTCTTCATCCAAATGCAGAGTGGGGAGGTGGGAGATCCCCTGAATTCCTCTAGCTCAATGTTTTGCAATGAGGGAAAGCCCTCATTGTACGGTAATTTTATTTTTTATAACATATATATTAAAGTGAATGGTTTCATTTTGGAGAAATGTTAGGCTAACTTGTTTTTAACAATTGATTTTGTCTGTAATTCTGCATTTTACAGAAATCACTTAAATGTTTTGATGATTAAGTGGTATATTTAACAAATCCCAGTGGTCGTGGCAGCAGCTGCTACTATCCTCACTGGTGGAGAAGTGACAAGCAAAATACAGGTGTCTCCCCACCACCACCACCACCTCAATGAGTGGAGCTAATAACAGTTTAATCAAGAAAACAGCATGGGAAGGAGTTTAAAATCCCCCTGCTGTTCTTCTGCCCAAGCCAACCCACCCCCTTCCAGCTGTTTTTAAAACTATAAATGTTATGAGATCCCATCTCAGATCTCCTGGATCATGTATATTCTAGTCTCAGGTCCCAATCAAACCAATAAAACAAGTTGGTAATGAATAATTGAGCCAGGTTCAAGGTCCTTGTATTAATTCACAAACACTGAACAACTTAGGTACCTCGCAGATCTCAACCCTTATATCTCAGTTTGACCACTGAGATCATCTGCAGAAGCACCACTGGTCATCCCAAAAGTTGGTGAGGCTCAACCAGAAACAGGGGCCTTTAGTGTCATCTGGAATGAGCTGCCAATAGAGATTTCTGCAGGCACCTCCCTTCTCAACTTTTAAACGTCAGCTGAAAACTTTTCTATTCCATCAGGCTTACTCAGGCAATTAAAGGTACATCCTTCCAAAACAGTTAGCTGGTTTCTGATTTTACCTTTTAAATGTGGCTTTTATTGTATTGTTTTATGTATGGAAATTTAATAAATTTTAATACGTGGAGTTTTTTGTTATTATGGTATGTCTTTTTGTGTTATTATACAGTGGTACCTTGGGTTAAGAACTTAATTTGTTTGGAGGTCTGTTCTTAACCTGAAACTGTTCTTAACCGGGGGGGCCACTAGGTGGCGCATCGGAATAACATCTCTCCGACCCACACGAGGTAATTTGGAGGCTATATGGGGGTAATTAGCCTCCTTAACCCCCCCCAGGATTGTGGGGGGGGGGACGGCCCTTGCCTGCTGTGCCCTATACCACCCCCGAATTTGTGGGGGTGGGGGCACTAGGCACAAAGCCCTCCTGTGGGATTCCGGCACTCCTGGATGCCGTCCCTGATTTGCGCTGCTAGTTGCAAGCATCTTCCAAAGAAACAATTTGGACGAGATAAATTGCACATGCTTCAAGGAAAAAGGGGAGTAAAGACTGCTGACAGAAGAGATCTCTGATAACAAGACAATAATAAAATATGAGAAGATACGTCAAGATACGGTATGACTGAGGGGGGAGGGGGGAAAAAACCTGCCTTCCTTTTTCTTATGTGATTTAACAAGAATCCCCTCCCCTAATGAGTCAGAAACTAAGGACTTAAGCTGTGGATTTAAGGCTGTGTGGAGATAAACTTTCGAACCAAAGCAATGTTTCAAGATGAAGCTGGAAAGCTAAGAGTTTTGGAATGACGCAGTTAAAAATGCCGTTGCCATTTTGGGAGGCATTGTTGGAGCTCTTGGGTCTGGGAGGAGAAAGAGAGAAATAGAGTTGTTTACATATCGTGGATCAACTTCTCGGTGGGACTTAAGAGCGACAAATGCCAAATTTATGATGGAAAGAGCGATGTTATCTATGAAGGAGATATATGGAAACCATCTGGACTTAGTGGAGGAACGGGAAATCCACACAGGATTATTATTTTGCTTATTGGCTTACGGAGACTAACAGAAGAGATCGTAAAGGAAAAATAGAAATTATATGAACAAGATATGATGTGGAAACACCAAGATAAGACTGGATAGAATTATGAATTTTGTTTGGACTGATTGGGACTGATTTGGACATTAACGCAGTAATAAGATGATCTGAATCCCCCTTTGGATCTTGAAGTATGGGTTCCCCCAACAAAATTTAAAAATTTGGCTTTGTAATTTGGAATTTATGTGATGTGATTTAATTTGATGTGATTGGCCAGTTAATAAAAATTATTTTTTTTAAAAAAGAAACTGTTCTTAACCTGAGGTACCACTTTGGCTAAAGGAGCCTCCTGCTGCCGCCGCCGCACAATTTCTGTTCTTATCCTGAAGCAAAGTTCTTAACCTGAGGTACTATTTCTGGGTTAGCGGAGTCTGTAACCTGAAGTGTCTGTAACCCGAGGTACCACTGTATTGTAAACCGCCCTGTGATCTTCAGATGAAGGGCAGCATAGAAATTTAATTAAGAACAATAATACCATTGATGTAAACAGCTTTGATAATTTTCAAAAATGAAATAGTGGTATTTAATCCCCCCCAAACTAAATAGTACCCTGAGTCCCATCACTGCCAATGGGGTATAATTATTCTTGGTTTGGGATCTGGACCCAAATGCATAAAGCAAAGTGATATCTTGAAGATTGCAACCTCTCACTGCATCTCCTACAAGACCTGGAAATGACAAAACTGGTAGTCAGAATTATAAATATCAGTACTATGAGAATTATAAATATCAGGAGTATGATATACTCATAAT
Organism: Podarcis filfolensis; assembly: GCF_964270895.1. Lineage (NCBI taxonomy): Eukaryota > Metazoa > Chordata > Lepidosauria > Squamata > Lacertidae > Podarcis > Podarcis filfolensis. The sequence goes on along the minus strand of NC_139611.1, from coordinate 31,719,582 downwards.
TTTACTCACTCAATAACAGATTCATATGGCAATTTAATAACATGTTGTTGTTGTTTAGTCGTTTAGTTGTGTCCGACTCTTCGTGACCCCATGGACCAGAGCACGCCAGGCACTTCTGTCTTCCACTGCCTCCCGCAGTTTGGTCAAACTCATGTTTGTAGCTTCGAGAACATTGTCCAACCATCACGTCCTCTGTCGTCTCCTTCTCCTTGTGCCCTCCATCTTTCCCAACATCAGGGTCTTTTCCAGGGAGTCTTCTCTTCTCATGAGGTGGCCAAAGTATTGGAGCCTCAGCTTCAGGAGCTGTCCTTCCAGTGTGCACTCAGGGCTGATTTCCTTAAGAACATACCCTCCCACATTTCACAGCAGCTCTGTGAACACTCTGCTTTTGCTGCCTTTTTTTTTCTGAAAAAAGCCTGTCCTACCCTGATTTCAAAGCAAAGCAAAGATTTCTTTCTTTCTTACAGTTAGGAAACAAAGCACATTGGTCTTTTAATATGTTACGCTGCTCCCATGTTCAAAGTGAGTCTCAGCAGCCATGGTTTGGGAAATGATTTAGCATGCTACCTGGGGTGTACATAGCAATTGGCTACTCAGTGGCTAAAAGTGCCTTTTACCAGCTGCGACTGGTGCAACAGCCAGTGCTTTTTTTCTGGGGGCACACAGGGGTACGCATACCCCTAAACATTTTGTGAATTTAAGTTTTGCCTCATTGAGGGGCAGTATTTCAATATGAGTAGGAAAATGAGAGTACCCCTAAACATTTTTTTTTTAAAAAAAACAGCACTGGCAACAGCTATGACCATTTCTGGACTGGGAGAGATCTGGCTGGGCCACAGTATTTTATGCATTGGTTGCTTCAAGACTGGATTACTGCAATGTGGAGCTTCCTTTGCAACTTAATCCAGAAGTTGAAGTTAGTGCCGAATGCTCAGCATGATTACTGATGGGGGAGAAATTTCCCTTAAGGGTTCAAGTACAGAGGCTCACACACTGAATTCCCAAGGAGTCAGTAATGCATTACCAGTCAGAGTCCAAAGAATCTGAAAGAGCATTTCCAGTAGGACACATACTATATAGAGTAAATATACATTATCTTAGCTGTTCATCTTTTACCCAACCACCTCCAGCACTTCATTATCTCTCATCCAACCACAATCCTTGAAGTACAACTTACTCATCTCTTTTTTTTACTATACACATCAAACCCCTCATTGTACCTTAACTCAAGTTGTTTTCCTCTTCAACATTTAGCCATTAAGTTCCTCTTTAACTGGTTCTTGCCAGTTTTGTGGTCAGGCCACCTATTTTCACATCACTGACCCTGTCAACATATGGCACCTGTGCTCAGAGATCTGCACTGCTTTTTACTGGGCCAATAGATAGTGCGCAATAAAAATAAACTCACTACATAGGGGCTGATTTTAATTCTGTTTTCTTTCAAAGTTCTGATTGTATATGTCATAAAGGCTCTTGCCTGAGTGGTGTGTGAGAGAGCTGCCAGCCATTGTTTATAAAGTTGGTTGCTAGGGAGAGAAAATAGGTCTGTTGCTAATTTGTTAGACTGTTGACTGACTTTCAAACACCCTGGCCAAGAACTCTAATCTTCAGTCTCTGTGAAGGTATAATCCCACTGTGTTGAGCAAAAGTTTCCTCTTCCCCCTGAGGAAATGAATATATAAATTTAATCAGAATAACTCAGGGAGGCAAAACAGGTGGAAAGGCTGATCAAGAGGCTGTTCTTCTTCATATATTGCTTAGGGACAGATATTAGGGCAAATATTCTGACAATCGAGAGCACAGCATTTGCTAGCTATGAAGGTAAAGACCTAAGTTATTAATTTGATCCCAAAATTGTCACAAGAATGATTTACAGGGACATTGCACTGGGATATTTTAAATAAAGGTTGATGGGAGCCAACTTATCGATTGCTGGAAGGAGCAGCACCTTACTTTAGATGAAAGGGTTTCTATCATTAAAACTCCGGAAATATCTGCTATTAATAATCCCTGAATAACCGCATTTGTTGTTAGATTCCCACAATCCATTCGAAACCCTATGAACTGTAATACCTTCATAGTCTCAGATGGATCCATTAAAAATTATTGCCCAGGATTGTGGTGACTGAGCACATAGTTTCCCCCCTACCAGCACGTGTCCTTTAGGGTGAATAGGCATAAGTGGTTTTGAGATGGGAGACACTTACCTGTTTGCCTGGGGGTAAAAAAAAAAAACATTCAGGTGATTGTGTGCACATACTTGCATGTGCTAGCATCAGAGCTGTGCTTTGCAGGGGGTGGTAGCTCAGTGGAAGGGTGCTCCATTCCTTCCAAATATTATGTACGGACCACGTTGCAAATAAAGTGCTTGCAGATTACTTCAGTCCAATTTAGAGTTTCTGGTTAGAGAATGGCGAGCACTTAGGCACTGAATTCAGGCCTGCTGAGCAAAACCGTTACACAGAGAGTATTTCAAATGCCCCTAAGGAATGCATTCAAAAGGTACATCAGTATTATTATCACAGTGTTGCATATGGTGGCTTGCTTCAAACAACCTAGTTAGTGGGCCAAATTCTGATCTCACCACAAGTCTGACAGATGGGTTGGGCATACAGAGCGGCAAGCACTGAGCTATGCAAGCTTTGATAATCAGCCGATTGTTGGCACTGGCAAATTGCAATCAACTGGTCGATGGTATTTGCAAACATGCTTTGTCCCAGCCACATTGTCACCTGTCCAACACCTGATGTCATACATAACACCAGGTGGTCCTAAATAGGCCTTAATGAGTATGTTCAGGTGTAGCAATGCTATCTGGCATCTGTAGGAAGCTGCCTGAGTCCCAGCATCCAAGAGGGGGCCATCAGTGCCACCGTCTACATCATGTAGCTTGGTCTGGAAAAGCTGTATTTCCCATTTTCCCATAATGCCCTGGAGCACCTGACGTAGCACTCTATGGAGCACCATGGGAAATTTCAAATGTTGACTTCTGAGCAAGGTGAGTCCCACATCAGGGGGACACTGATGGGAGCCCAACAGATAGCACTTTATAGAGAGCCCTCATAGTCCTGGAAGCAGCCCTGAGTATCTTTAACCATGGACTGTGCCAAACTTAGCATTCATTCTTTGTCAACAATGCTACAACAGCCAGTACACTTAAAGGTTTAATGGAAGGTTACCATAACTGGGAGACTTGTTTTGGATTGTTTCCAGGTCCTGTCTGTGCTATACATTTTAAAGCAGTATCATACCACTTTGAACTGTCATGGCTTCTTCCTTCAGAGATTCCTGGGCACTATAGTTTGTTACGGGCACTGATTTCCACAGCTCCCCAAGAAGAGGGGTTGAAATTTAGGTCGCTTTGACCTAAGTAAATAATCTCCATTAATTGCAATGGGCTTACTCTGCATATGTCTAATACTGGATACAACCCTTTATAAATAGCCTTATGATATCCTTTCGAATAAGTTGAATTGACAGTTTGATCATTATTAGCGGAAGCAAAGCTGCCTTGCAGTAATTTCAGCAAGGTTTCGCCACAAAGAGAAACAAGCTCATAGATTCTTCATATATCTGGAGGTGATTAATCAACACACTTGCCTTTTTGCCTCTTTTGTGGAGGAGATAATAATGGCAGAAAGTGGAGTCTGGTTTTAGTTAACCACTCCTGGCAATCATTTTAAGCAAAGACTCTCACAGGCCCAACAGTCAATTTAAGCCTAATGAAAATATATTATTTCTTTCTAACGAAGTCAGAGAAGTACCCTAAAAGGAGGGGTACTTGTGAAGCGGAAGGCAGGCGGAGGGGGGAATGACAATGGATGGACTCAGTTTATCAGCACCTTAAATACTACTAACTTTTGGAATGTTTCATTTCAGTTTGACACATTGATTTCCACATTTCTTAAAGATGATATGCAATGGATACTAGTCATGATAGCTATGTTCTACCTCCATTGTTGGAGGCAGTAATGCCTCTGAATAGCAGATGTAGCCTGCTTGCAAGCTTCCCAGAGGCAACTGATTGGCCACTGTGAGAACCGGATGCTGGACTAGATGGGCCATTGGCCAGATTCAGCAGGGTTTTGTTATGGAAAGGACATGGCTCATGGAAATAAGATACATCTGTCAGGGGAACTCGTGGTTTCTGTAGGTTCTCTGTCTCTGTCTCCACCCTTCACAGCTCTTCCATGTGCTAAGAAGTAGCATATGATACAGTTGATGCAATAGTTCTTTCTCATGGAGGATGCAAACTGGAGGGATCCTTTCACATGCCTCCTGGTTCTGTGCCACTTGCCAAAGAAAGGAGACCCATTTGAATCAGGCAGATCCACTGCTAATGTAGCAGCTATGCTTTTCTAATGCACAAGCCTTTGTTGCATATGTTTAGGCACCAGGCAAAAACATTCCCCAGGGTTTTGGCTAATTAAACAATCCTAAGGCCTTTTAAATTGTGTATGTGTGTGGGAGAGGGTTGTTGTTTTTGCTTGTTACTATGTTGTGCATTTTTGTGAATTTATATTGTAGGGTTGCCATATTTCAAAAGGTAAAAACCAGGATACCCCCAAAATTGTTCAGCCTTTTTTTTTTTTACAAAAACGCCAGAAAAACACAATTTTGACTGAGATCCAGGACAAAGTGCTGCCTTTTGGAAACACCCCCCCCCCCGGACATCATTTCCGCCTTTTAAACCCCAGATGTATGGCAGCCCTATTATATTGCAAACTGCCCTGTGATTATCAGATGAAGGGCAGTAAAGAAATATATATATTATTACATTCTTGTGCTCTCACAATATGATATATTAGCATCATACTCAAGCCAACCAAATACGTAGACCAAAAATAAGTAGGCGTTCAGGGTATTTTTACGATCACTGTCCTTCCTTGTATTCTATGCTTTTGTTAGAATGTCAGGAATAGTGGTATAGTGGTAAATTGAGACAGCTCCCTCCTCCATGAATTTGTCTAATACTCTTTTAAAGCCATCTATGCTGGCGACCATCACTGTCTCCTGTGAGAGCAAGTTCTATAATATAACTATGCACTGTGTGAAGAAGGACTTTCTTTTATCTGTCCTGAGTCTTCCAGCATTCAGCTTCAATGAGTTCTAGTGTTAGGAGAAAGGGAGAGAAATTTTCCTCTGCTGCCAGTTGCTGAGCTAGACAGACTAATTCCCTGGCTCTGTGTAGGTTCCTACGCCATTGTTAGCTTGCTCTATGCTAATCTGTCACAAACGCAGAAGCCCAAATATCATCTCATTCACTTGTTAGTGTAAAGGGAACCCACCAGTTGCCCTGACGCTCCAGGAAATGACATCATTGCTCTTGCACTGAAAGAGGTCCTAGAGCTCTGCTCTCCACTATTTCCCTTCCATCACACCACTGGTCAGGACCTCTGCTATGAACACCAGCCTGGTCTTTGGCTCAGACTAAGAGGTGCCAACCAGAACTGTCAGATCATGGAGGATGGAGACAGAAATTCTTGAGACTGACCCAGTCCCTGCAATATGACGAGGCCTCAGCCAAAGAGCCCAGGCCCATCAGATTGTGGTCTCTGGATCCGTAAACCATGAACCACTGTGGAACCAGACAGGAAAGAGTTCTTTCAAAGATGCTCTCAGTGCAGGATGGAAAAGTTTAAATATAAGAGCAAATTTAACATATGACAAGGCTTCCCCTCTTGCAAGGCGAAAGGATCAAAAGGATCTGAAGATGAGTTTTCTATTTCTTTCCAAGAGGCTCCCATGCTCTCATTATATTTTTAAGTTCCAGAGAAAAGCCCTTGGCTCCTACAGTTTTGAATAAATTGTACCCACAAAAGCAACTTCCCTCCTCAGGAATGTGGAAATAAAGATTTATAATAATCAGCGCGGTCAGTAATCAGGGCATATTTTAATGTCTTTCTGAGATATGATGGTCCACAAAAGAGTAATATTCCACACATGGCAAAGTGATTTGCTAATGGTCATCAGATCATTTGGAGAGAGATTGAGAGCAGGGGGAATGCAACTCTGGATGAATACATAAGTGAAGATTTGGGGCTGGAGTAAGATGTTTTGACACCAATATGAAACCTCTACAAATGACCTCCCTTTTGACTTTTACTAATCTAAATTAATTAACATTAACCTCAGTGCTGTGTGAAGAAAGTTGGAATGAATGATTCAGTTCCTCTACCTTGCAAGCAAATATGCTCCCCATTTTATTTCAGGTGTGTTTTCACCTACCCGCCCAGCTTGGGGAGACTGCCCCTAAACCTGCTCCTGTCTACATTCAAATATTAATATGTCACTTTGGTGTTAATGCTTCTGAATACCAGTTGCTGGAAACCATAGGAGGGGAGAGTGCTCTTGTGTTCAAATCCTGTGTTTCTGGCTGGTCCTTATGGGAATAGGATGCTGGACTAGATGGGCCCCCTTTGGCCTTATCTAACTGGCTTTGCTTATGTTCCTATGTTCTTAAGCCTGCTAGCAAGAGGGAGGCACTCCTTGCAATTTCAGACCAACCAGAACTTCATCTGTAGATCAGAAAGTGGGTGATCCGCTGAGCCAGAAAGCTTGTGAATCACCAAGCAATCTTCTAGAACCTCTGGCTACATTCTTCTTGGTTACCAGATGACTTCCCCAGCTTCCGAGAACCTTCATCCTTGAACATGGGACTCAATAGAAGTTTGAGGGTTGTTTAGGCAGGTAGTGGTTCAGGCATCAATTGGGATGGAGCTAACATTTCAGGACCTTGGATAGTTCCAAGCAGAACACTTGCTCCAACAATAACCTATTTGGAGACATTTTGGGGCACAGGATCTTAATCAACTGAAGGAGAATGGAGCCCTGCCTGACCAATCCAGCAATTTTATGATTCTGTGAATACAAATATCATTGCATGCACACAAACCTCTCTTCACCCCTCATCTTCTGTGCATGGTGGAAGGGTGTGTGTGTGTGTGGATTCCTATACCCTTAGAGCAATTGGCTCATGAAGTGCCACTTACTCAGTCCCTGCAAATTAAAGAGAAGGAGAGACAAGCAGAAGTTAAGGAAGCAAAATTTCTGCTTTCCCAGCTGCTGAAGGAGTTAAACAGGCTGCAATGTGAACAATAGGCTGCTCTGTGACTTTCTCTTAAGAAGCGCAAAGGTAATGCCATCTGACAGGTGCTGTATAACGCCAGACCTTTAAAAGGCAGATCACTCTTTTCTCATTCACTTTGGCCTCTGCTAGGAGCCAGCTATCCAATCACACATCACTGTCAGCCATCTAGATGGGAAAAGGAGAGGAGGGGGTTCTTACACCCAGATAGTGCAATTGTTAGTGAGGTGTGTAGGGATGTGGGAGGGGTGATTGTGCGATTTGGTGGTTTGTTTGCTTATTCATATAATAGTACCAACAATGTACATACATGTACATGTATCTATCCAGTGTTACACAGGGGAAAGCAACAGTTCCTGGATCAGAAGAACCTGCAGTTTTAATGCTGACAGTATGGTAGTCAGCAGCTTAAAAGGAAATAATAGAGGGGAAAGGCTAACAAGCAACAGAGAAAGGGGAAGAATGGAAGAGTCAATGGAAGGGACAAAGGATAAATGGGAACAAACCCTGTTTCATATGCTTTCACTTTGTTTCAGTTAGTGATAATGGAGAATGAGTTTGTATGATTCAAAAAGGCCACAGGGTGGTTGATAGCTTAGACCACATCCACACTATACATTTAAAGCACTACGATACCACTTTGAGCAGTCATGGCTTCTTCCAAAGAATCATGGGAAGTGTAGTTTGTTGAGGGTTGTTAGGAGGTCCCTGTTCCTTTCACCGAGCAACAATTCCCAGATTGCTAAACCACTCTGGCAAAAGAGCAGATTTATTCAAATTAAAATAACTGCTCGTAAGCACAATAACTCCCTCTGGGGAAAACAAATAATGACTTCATGATTGCATTTAGCACAAGAGGAAGGAAATGCCAAAAATGAGCAAAGCAGTTGGACGCTGGTCTAATTTTTTTGACTAGCATTTTCTCTTCCTCTCCATTGCAGGCACTGTAACAACCAGAAGGCTATATGCACATTGACCATAGTATGTGCCATAATTTACAAGGTTCAGATCTAATTCTCGAACTATGCCTGGAGATTATATATGTGATGGTGGACTTATAGATGTTGGAGACTCTGGGTGCAAATCCACTACTTGGCCATAAAACATACTGTTCCCATAAGCCCAACCTAACCTCACAAGTTTTGAAGGTAAATGAAATGAGACATGAATATTGTCCGCTCTTATGATCCCCAATGCACTAAAATGTAGGTACTTCATAGAAGTGGTACATAACTATGATGTTTCTGCATCTGCTATGGTTTCCACAAGAGAACTCTCAAAACAGTCATTGAATTACAGCTCCCAAGATGTCTTGTGGGAAAGCCATGATAGTAGTCCATAGGGTGGCCAACTTCCCCAACTTTTGCTTCCTAAATATTGTTGGGCTGCCTCTCCCATCACCCATCCTGATTGTAGTCCAAGACATTACTGATGGCTCAGTGTTGGAGAAGGTTAGGGTAGGCAGACAAAGTGTTGAACTGGAGGACAGAGGAAACACACACGTGAACACAGTCATTCCATCTCCCCTATTTATCCAAGAAGCCTAATGAGGTGTATGAGGTAGCTTAGGCTGAGAGACAATGACTGGCCCAAGGTCACCCAGGGAGCCTTATTGTCAAGTGCAGATTTGAACCCTGGTCTCCCAGGTCCTAATCTTGACACTTTAACCACTACACCATAGTACACTGCTCCATATAAACACACATTTTTTCACTGAAAGGTTTCAAGAGAGCTTAAATGTCATCCAGACAATTTCCCACTGTGTGGGTAAGGCAGTGCTGTTACTTTCAAGAGAGATAAAACTGCCATCCCTTGCTTTATGATGTCATCTCAATAGCTTTGTGATTATGATGTCATATTGAAAGCAATCCTAGATGAAATTAAAGAGAAGACCCCTCACATGAGGTCAGGACTATGAAAACGACAGGCACTGAGAGCAAAGAATAATGCTAGGAGGTCCTTCTAGCTGTCTGCACTTCCCAGCACATCTCAGCACAGAATGGTTATTGCCGCCGTTCTCATTCACATGTATATCTCTGCAAGCTATTTACTTAATCAATGGGTTACTCCCCCCACCCCCTGCTCCCTTGAGGTCTGCTTTCTGTTGAATAAAGATAAAGCCTTCTCTAAATTACCAAACTGTCAAGAAATGCACTCGTTTGGAGAGAGGGAGAGAGGGAGAGAGATGAAGAGCAAAGCTAAGCATCAGGTACCATGGGAATTATAAAATGGTTAGCAGCATCTCAGGTTGCAATCCTACCATGGTTGTTATTATCTTTCTAGGTGCATTCAGTTGATTGAAAGTGTTTTAATTTTGAAAAATACATTTAGGGGGCGATTCACCCGGCAGGATGAAGGACTGTAGTGTAAACTGAATATCGGTTGCTGGAAGCCACATGACCGGGGGGGGGAAGGGAGGGGGGAGTGCTCTTGTGCTCAGATCCTGCTTACCACTGTAGAACAGGACACTGGGCTACATGGGCCTGATCCAGTAGGCTATTCTTAAGTTCTTATGAGGGTTGTCTACAGCTGCATCCTCCTCAGAGAAGACACATCAAAACTGATAGTTCTAAGTTATTCCTATCCAGGCCCTTTAACTATCTTTGGCCTTTTTGAATGGGTGGAATGTTTTGATGTAGCTTTTGTCTTCTGCTTAAATTGTTGTAAGCCACTTTGCGTTTCCATGGCAAAAAGGCAACTAATAAATGTAATTTGTTTATTTATTTAGCTGTGATTTCTGAATTGCAGAGGGTTGGACTAGATGACCCTTGGGATCCCTTCCAACTCTACAATCCTAAGGTTCTGTGAAATAATAATAATAATAATAATAATAATAATAATAATAGGCACAATCAACAATGAGCAATGTTTGTACCTTGGAGCATGTGCATTGTGGAATCTGGCCTTTCCTGTTCCCTACCAGCAGCTATGAATAATGCTCCATTTAACATTAGGATAGCAGAGATCAGTATTATTTCCATCAATTTTGTGAGGAGGAGGGAAATCTCACTACTGTCAAAAAGGTGAACAGTATGAGGCATATAGGAATCCTCTGCAGCAATTAACAGCATTTTTATAAAAGTGATCAAAGCCCCTACAAACTGAGCCTGAACAGGAGCACATCAGGTGCCGCTAACCAGGTAAGTAGCTCCTCTTGCAATGAGAAGGAAAGGTAGGTAGATAGATAGGTAGGTAGGTAGAAAAAGAAAGGAAGGAAGCTACTCTTGCTGAAAGCAAAGGGGACATTTGGTGCCAGATTTACCCGTCTTACCCTTCCTTCCAATTTGTATCTAGCGCCATCCTGAGGTTGTGAGTAGCTTATGCAAATACATAAGATATTTCTTTTCTTTTTTTGAAAAAAAGAAGGGTGGGAGAAGCCCCCAAAGAATTAATTTATCCCCTTAATATCTCACCAACCTCTCCAAAACTGACATTGCCCTGAGGTGGTGACTCTAAGAAAATGTTTTGCAGTGGCTTGGGGTGCTGTTTCGCATGCCTGTGAACATGCATGTCCAGCAGCCTTTATTCCCCAGGTCAGTGATTTTTTTTGTGAGATTGCCCTTCTCCACACTTCTGCTGCTGCACAGCAACTGACCATGTGATGGTTATGTTCTGCCTCCACAGTTGGAGGCAGCAATGCTTCTGAATACCAGTTGCTGGAAACCCCAGGAGGTGAGAGGGCTCTTGGGCTTGGGTTCTGCTTGCTTATTTTCCCATTCCCAGTAGCCTTAACAAACTACAATTCCGAGGATTATTGCGGGGTGAGGAGTTGCGTGCTTGAAATGTATAGCATGGATCTGCCCTAAATCGGTATGTTTGTAGTCTGAGATGTCATGGGATATCTGTAGAAAGATACAGGATATGCGCCAGCTGAAAATGAAGCCAGCACTTGCTGTGTTGAATGTGGGGTCATGCATGATGTTTATGATAGCCTCATGAGCACAAATACTCGTGTATGGGCAGAAAAGAAAAGAAAAGAAAAGAAGAAGAACATATAGAGGACCCATCAGACACTCTTCCCCTCTTCATGCTCCTGAGGGCAGTTGAGAGATACATTGCAGAATTGTACAAGTTCCTGGTTGGCTGCAGAGGACTGAACCTGCAATGTCTTCTGGTTCTTCTGAGTAGCACAAAAATCAGTTTGCACAACTACTTCAAGCAAAGTAAAGGCAACAACAGCAATGAAACAAATGTCACCTGGCTGTTCTTTCCCTTGTTTTGGACACACTTGGAGATTCGGTGGGTGCCAAATAGCCTTTAAATTCTTTCCAAATGGTGTTTAATTCCATAACTAGCCCTAGCTATACACTTCACTTCAGGACCAGCTACCGTAGTTTTCAATCATCCTGGCATCATCCTAGCAGACAAATGACTGTGAATGGTATGCTAATGATCCTCTGGAGTGAAGCTTAAATGAAGCCTCTGGTTAGGTTGATGCTTAAATAAAAGCTTTCAGTGCTGATAGTTGTCCCAACAGGGATGCTATTTTTAGTCTGACTTCTGAGTAAACCCAAGGAAAGCATGTTCAGTGCATAATGCTTAATTCCTCCAATGCTTCAGGGTGGAATTTGCGATGACAGAACAGGAGAGCGAGGGCCAGAAGTAAATGGGACACCATTCGTGCAATTAGCAATGCAATGAATGGTTGTTTTCTAAGGTTTAAGTAGCAGCTGGTGTTGGAAGGATCCAGGTCAGGACCACAGCAGGGTGGCAAAGGATTAAAGCCCCCTCCCATCAGGGTCCAAATATGTATGGTGAGCCCATGACTGGCATTTCAAATTTTTATAACTGCATGCAACACTTTTTTTGGACCTAAGAAATGAATGATGATTTGATGCCAGCTACAATCTCTTGACAGCAGTGACACAACCCACCAGTATGTTAAATTCTCACCCATGGCCATGTAAGCACACAATTTAGCAATAAGCTTCACCATAATCTGAGGAAAACAAGAAGAAGGCCTATTAAAAAGAAGAACTTCATGATCTTGGAATATCAAGTTCAGTTCACCCTTTCAAAAAGCACATATGGCTTATTTGCTGCTGGAAATGTACATTGTATTCTTTGCTGTTTCGCTAACAAAGCTAAACATTGTTATCATCATCTCTAGGTGTGAACACTAACAGATTTTCTTTTTTAAAAAATAGCAGCAGGTAATTATTTTTATAGAGAGGGAGAGAGGGAGGGAGAAGGAAGGAGGGAGGGAGGGAGGAAGAGAGATGCCACAAGTGGGGAAATATAGAAATGTTCAAGATGTCTTTTATGGTGGAAAGTCAGAACACGAAGGTCAGTTGGTCATTTGGAAAGAATATCGCATTGATTTTTTTTTATGGGTGCAGGAAAAAGAATTTAGTACTGTAGATGACTTGGAAGCTTATATACCACTGTCTGTAAAAGGATTTGTGGCATCAGTGATGGATTAGCCTTAAAACAGGATAGACAAATCCATGGAGGAAAAACCCATGGCTACAAGTCCTGGAGGCTGCATGCTGCAGCTCAGCACCAGTTAAGGGAAAGAAGCCGCAGGAGGATACTGCCTCCATGCCTTACTGAAGGCTTTCCAGAAGCATTTGGCTGTCCATTGTGGGTAGCACAGTGCTTAGGCCTGATCCAGCAGGGCTCTCCTTATGCACACACATCTTTAAAACAATGCTTATTTTGTGTGCAAGGATCTGCATGCAGTTTTCCTTAAACTGGTACCCTCTAAGTGTTCTTGAACTCCAGCTCCCATTAACCCCAGGCATCATGGCCAATCGTCCTCCTTGTGATCTTCAGTCCCATTTCTTTTTACTGCTAAGGATTTGGCTTTCACAACACGACCTCCTTTTACATATTTGCATCTAATTACAACGTTTCATGGCTTTTTTGCTTTTTTAAATATAATTCCACAAATCTGTTGTACTTTTAGTGAATAAAAGGCTCAACAAGGCTGATTTACTGAGGTGTGCAGCAAATTTCACTGTCTTGCAATATGACATTCCAAGGATATCATTCAGTTGCCTTACATTTTTTGATAATCACATTTGCCTTTTTGGCCTCCAATATAATATTCAGCCCTGTATATTATGTGCATTCTCAGTGTTGCCAACAGTATTGATATGCCTGACATCTGCAAACGCTATTGCTGCTTAACAGAAACAAATCCCTTGCTTGGTTTCCTCCATCTTCCAAATCACAATGTATGAGCCAACTGAACATTCATGGCTTTTAAAGTGCATTTTGTACAGCTTGCCTTTCCCTTCCTTTTGGGGTACTTCCTCCTTGAGCATCTAGAAAAAAATTATCCAACTGCTTGAAACTATATTTTAGGAACCCTTCATTCAGCTACAGTGGGCTTTTCCCCAGAGTTTTACACACCACTGGTAGCATCAGTAAGGAGCCAATCAGCACTGAGGACCATGTTTTCTGCCCTCACTGCAGGACAGGGGTAGGCAACTGTTGTTATGCTGAGTGTCACATTCCTTCAGGGACGATCTATTGGGTAAGGGGTGCATGTCAGCCCAGGACCAGGTTTAGGTTTGATGAAGCCCTAACCTACTGGAGTTCAGCTGTCCTTTGTCAACAACAAATTGTCACTGTTTTTTGTGTTGAATATATGCTACATGGTATTTTATGGACCAAATAGGTATCTAACACCATTTGCACATAACAAAATATGTATTTTATAAAAGTAATTGATATAGAAATGAGCAAACCAGTGATATTTTAGGGAACAGACTAGCAGGCGGGGCCATTACATACATCATCAAAGCCTACACAACACAAAACACTGTTGGTGTATGTAGGTTTTATTTTAATTGTTTTTTATCTTATATTTTGGAAATGTACATTCAGGGGTTTTTTTCCTTTAATTTTTTTGGGGGGCCCACAAAAGAGTGGGGCCCTAAGCTATAGCTTGTTTAGCTTATATGTAAATCTGGCACTATGTCAGCCGTGACATAGGGCCAAAGGTGGGTGTGGTCAGATTCAAAGTTGGGTAGAGTCACCCCAGTTTCTATCATTCTGCTACCTCCCCCCCCCCCCATTTTCCCATGCTTGCCACCCAGATTAAATTAGGCCTGGGGCCACATGTGGTATTGGAGCCACTGCTTGAATCACCTATGCTCTAGGAAGAAATTGCTACGTGTTGGCATTCTGAAACCTGTCAGTAGACTCATGGTGTGTTCAGCTGTGGTCCATTGCTCTGGCTCAGAAATTGACCTGCCAAGTCAGGGGAGTCAGAGGCAAGATGTGTCCTTTACCCTTTGGAACACCTGGAATCCGTTCATCTCCTAGATGAGATGTGATGATCAATCAAGACAACCTCCGCAGATCCACGTAAACTTCTGGACACTTTAATATACAACTTAAACTATTTCTAAGTTGTGGCTCCAACTCTAAGCTGTTGTTGTGCCTTTTTCCAATAAATAACAGACTTTTGTTGATGCCTATTTCATTTCATTTTATATTTATTTATTATAGATTTTATTGGTACATCAGAACAACAACAGAAAAACAAAACAAAAACAATATACAGCAATAAAAAGAAATTAAAAATTAGATAATGACAATAAAAGTTACAACGAACAAAACTTAAACATTTACACCACATAAATATAAATAACATAAAGTTTTGACTTCCTTCACCCTATTGTATTTTAAATTACTATATGTGAAAATGTATTTTTTAAAAAGAATGGAGGGAGAGAAAAATCACACCAGGACTCTGGTACCTTGGACAGCAACAGTGAAGAAGAAATGCAGAATATTAGGGTTGTATTGAGTAGACCATATTTGAGTAGACCAATACAACCCTTAATCAGGTCCCACTTTTGAGTCACCATCCTATCTAAGGTGGGCTGCAACAGCAGTATTGCCATGTATGAATTTATGGTTAAATATTAAGAAATAGATCCGCAAATGCTTGTTTGGGTTGATGGTGGGCTCCAGGTCTGAAAATGTTGAAGACTACAGTACTGTACTGAAGTCCTGTCGAAGACTGTTTTAAGGGAACACACACACACACACACACACACACACACACACACGTTTAGCATTAATCCTAACACAATGCTTTATGTTGCTTGTGTGTGGTTTCCTGCCCCACTGAAATTATTGTATGCCTTCTTATCAACCTTTTCTGCTTGTGGTTTCCCTCCTCTGAAATGCTAATTTGTTTCACCATGCACAAGAACCAGATAATTTAAACATCTCACTTGTGTAAACACAGGAGGGAGAGAGTCACAGATCCGCTGCTGGTGCCATGTCTGATGGCATAATTGCACCCCTGAGACACACTAATACATTAATAGGCATTTTTAAAAGCTTTCCTATTTACCTGTGGAGAGAAGGGGAGGGGGGAACTGCCACTTAAGTTATTGACATTTCAACACCTTTCTCCAGCTAAAGCAGACATTAGCAGGCTGAGATGCCCTGTTTGCTTTGGTAAAAAGGCAATTATTCCATATTAAAGATAATGTGATTGTTAAGGACACTAATTGAGCTTAAGTAAGTATGTAAGTGATTTAATTGTCAAGGAAGCGACTAAGGGTAAAGCGAAATAAATGTTTGAGGAAGGATTAAAAAGATTGTCTGGGTGCTCTACTTCACTATCAAGTCTAGCTCTTATTGTGCTATTCCAAAAGAGAGAGAGAATATAATGCACATTTGGGGGACAAGAAAATGTATTATCGCAGATGCAACTCCTAGTAGATGTATCTTAAGGGGTTGAAATTGAGAATAACAGGAAACAAGATTCAACAGTTGTGCTGTTGTTGTCTTAGTTTATTTTTAGCCAAGCAAACTCCCATCTGTGTGGGTAGAGGGAGGGGATCACAAATGTGTTTATGTGAAGCAAATTTTCTTATGGATTCCATTAGAACATTTCCTAGTAATGTTCAAGCAATTTTGGCACCTCATGCAGACTGGGATGACAAAGGCAATCTAAGGATTCTGAGATCTGTGACTGCTACCTGCCCTGACTGCAGGGATGAGGGGTGCTCACCTAGGAAAAGATGTAAAAGATGGGGAGTGCTTAACTCTTGCCTCAACTGGGCCGATTTCCCCTTGCAAACCTGTCCTCACCCCACCCCGGCCATCAGCTGCTTTGGGAATGAAAGAGCTAAATATAGAACTAAAAATGGACAAATAGGGCTGCATCCAACGATAGCCTTACTCAGAGTAGGCCACCCTAAATAAATGGACATGGCTAACTTAGGTCAATTCATTCAAATGGGCTTACTGTCCTATTGTGGACAGTTGACACGTGATGCAAGATTGTAAGCACAGGAAGGCCCAGAGAAGTAGTGGAAGAGGCAAAAGAAAGTCTGCCTTTATCAAAGTGTGTGTGTGTAGACACTCTTCATCCCAACCTACCATATTTTTTGCACCATAACACTCACTTTTTTCCTCCTAGAAAGTAAGGGGAAATGTCTGTGCGTGTTATGGAGGAAATGCCTACGGGTGGCATGTCTACGGATTTTCCTCCTCTAAAACCTACGTGTGTGTTATGGTTGGGTGCGTGTTACAGAGCAAAAAATACGGTATTTGGAACACAGGAAAACGTCTTAAGCAAACCCATTGGTCCATTTAGTTCAGTACTGTTTGCACTGACTGGCAGTGGCTGTCCAGGGTTTCAGGCAGAGGGCAATCCTGGCTATACCCTGAGCTACTTGGGATTGAACCTTAAACTTTCTTCATGCAACATGGATATATTCAATAGAACTACTTCGTATAATGTTCCCTTACTCTTACATTTCACAGGACCTAATAGAAATTTTGGATTAAAGGTTAAATAATTTTAGCTGATCATAAAATAATAGGGTTGTTAGGGACCACAGGGGTCATCTAGTCCATGCATGAATTTTTTGCCCAAGGTGGGGCTGAAACCCACGACCCTGAGATTAACAGACGTGCTCTGGGCTATCCTAAATGTTTATCTTTTTTTTTCATCCCCCCCCCCCTTATTGCATCAACATACCAGAAGCAAAGTAGGGTGAAATCAAGCTGAAATCCCAACTGTTAAAGTTCACAGGCTCAGATCACACCGATTAAACAACAAAAGTTTTGGTTAATTAATAGAGCATTGAAAATGAGCATCAAGGCAATCCTAGACATGCCTACTCAGTTACTCAGAAACACAGATTACATTGAACAGGGATCATGAATTGTGGTCCCAGTTCTTTGGAGCTCCCTCCCAGTTGAGACAGGCCACTTCCTGGCTGAACTTCTGAATCTTGGTGAAAACCTTTCTTTTATTTCTGCAAGGATTTTAAACAATCCATCTGATTTTATGGGTAATTTTAACTGATTTTTTTATTATTATATCTTTTTAACCTCACCAAGCACTGCTTAGAGACTACAGTGTTATGTATAAAAGTTTTAGTCCAAAATATTTAAAGCTGTAATCCTAACCACACTTACCTGGAAGTAAGCCTCACAGAGTTCAATAGAATTTACTTCTGGGCAGACATAGTTAGGATTGTGCCACATGCAAAATATGATGCAGGTTATACCCATCACTTCAGAGAATCGATCCACATTCTTCCACCATTTCTATCAAAGAAAGGGCATTGCTAGACCTGCCTAACATTACATCATTTCCTACACGAGGGATCCTGTCTTGGACTGTTACATTAGAACTACCCATGGGCTAATCAACCAATATCACTGGAGGCAGATAACACAGGCTCTGCTCCATTACGATGGCTTACCCAGCGTTCTACAAAATGTCCCATTTGATTTCACAGAAATGTTGGTAAATTGCTAGTGATTTGTGCAAACCATTTCTCACTTAATTGTGGCTTGATTCCTGACAGCTCATGCTACAATGATCCTTCTGGGGCCATCTTAGATTAAGTCTATGGTGATTAATTGTTTGTGCATGCTTTTCCCTCCCCCTCAAACACAGCAACAGATACCAGAGTGACTGCCATGAATTATCTTTTCGCCAGTTTCATGCTTGCTGTAATGCAACCCTAGCAATGTAGAGGGCTGTGTCTGCTTTGCTGCCCTTGGCTTAAACGATTCACCAGATGCAATGCAAAATCATGGTTCTAATGTCCCTATCTCACAATCTCAATAGTTTAGCGTGATGCTATGTCATTTGCTGTACAGTGGCAACAGTCAAAAGATGCAGAAGTGATGAAGGAAGCATTGGTCCCACACATTAAAAGGAGGCCCTAGAAATCATAACTGTGCTAAAGAATGGTTAAATTTATCAAGGTGGCCCCCTCTGGTGATATCAACAACTGAGAGGGTCTGTAGGAAAGGTTGTGGTCATTCAGGTATATGGGGCCTGAGCCGTTTAGAACTTTAAACACCAACTGGAGCACCTTGAATTGGGCCCAGAAATGAACTGGCAACCAGGGAAGCTAATTTGAAAGAGAGATTGAAAGGGAACCCCGGCCATCGATCTGGCTGCTGTGTTTTGGACCAACTGAAGTTTGTGAGTCATTTTCAAGGACCAGCCTCCACTGGTACAATCCTTAGCAGAGCATGAGAATACATGAGCTGGATGCAAGATTCCAGCCTGAAGTTTCTCCCCTTATCTCCCTAGCATCACTCTCCCTATTTCACTACTGTTTCCATTGCATTGTCATTCCTCCTGCGGAACCACTCCTGTTGCCCTCTGCTTCTGGCGCCGGAGCTCCTCTTCTGCAAAACAGAAGCCTAAAATAAATGATGTAGATCCACTGCAGACAAGCCTCCTCTAACAGCCCATTCTTCATAAAGTCATTTATTGCTTGATTGGCCAGATATTATCACGGGGCACATTCTAATTATGGTCTCCTAGATTCATTTCTTCTCTGGATGGCTGACAAAATGTAAGATGAGCTACAGACTGCAGAGTCATTTTCTTTCATTTGCGTTGGCGGTTAGCTAGGACCCAGGGGAGCCTGCACTGTCTCCTGACCTCCTGGCCGGAGAGGAAAGAGGACTCAGATTAAAGGCCCAGGAAGCCAGAATTGCTACTTTCTTCTGCATGGCATTGAGAAAGTGGAGAAGAGATAACATTTTCTCCCCTCACCCAACCTCTGCTAACACAGAGACAGTCTGCCTCTCCTTCAATGCCCCCTCCTGCCTGCCTTGCTCGTTGCTCAGAACAAGGCACCCTGAAGGAGTGGTCTGGGGGAGTGCTTGGGCCACCACCATTTTTCTGGGGCAGATAGACACTCTCTTTTGAAATCATAAATGATTACAATGGGCCTGCTCTGAGTAAGGCTTAGTTAGATGCATACAGGGTGAGAATACAACCTAAAATCCAAAGAGCATGACCAGTTGTCTCCAGGAACTATGAAATGTTGAGTGTGTTGAAAACAGAAAGTCAAGGTGGAGAAGGGAATGTGAGTTAGCCTGCCTGAGCCCTTTGAACGTCATAGTATCCTGTAGGTAGGTATTACGCTTGAGACAGAAGTAGTTGTGGAAAGCATTAACACAGCGAAATTTGCTTGCAGGTCACACTTGCAAGACTAAAATTCAGACTCACTCAATGAGATCGATTGTCAGACAATTCAGTGGAGAGAACAGGAGATTGCTCTTCATGCACAGTCCATAGCTAACTGGAATTCACAGAAGAAATCCACTCTAAGAAGATGTGATGATGGTCACTTGCTTAAGCTGGTGTAGTGTGTGGTTGGGGCAGCAGGTGCCAGACTCTAACTGGCACGTGTTCGTTTGGATGTCTATAGAGGGTGCTAATGAATGAGTGTTGGTCACAGTGGGGACTTCTCCCTTTTGCCATTCATTGAGAATGTATTAATACTCAAATGTGGCTTTAAAAAGGGACGTGGGTGGTGCTGTGGGTTAAACCACAGAGCCTAGGACTTGCTGATCAGAAGGTTGGCGGTTCGAATCCCCACGACGGGGTGAGCTCCTGTTGCTCGGTCCCTGCTCCTAACAACCTAGCAGTTCGAAAGCACATCAAAGTGCAAGTAGATAAATAGGTACCGCTCTGGCAGGAAGGTAAACAGCATTTCGGTGCACTGCTCTGGTTCGCCAGAAGCGGCTTAGTCATTCTGGCCACATGACCCGGAAGCTGTATGCTGGCTCCCTCGGCCAATAAAGCGAGATGAGCGCTGCAACCCCAGAGTTGGTCATGACTAGACCTAATGGTCAGGGGTCCCTTTACCTTTACCTTTTATGGCTTTAAAAAACAACAAAGTAAAAAAATGAATTATTGCATATTATGAAGCATTTGCAAATTCCAGTCAATATCAGAATATACCCATTGAAATTAATGGGCCTAAGTTAGTCGCATCTGTTAATTTCCGTGGGTCTATTCCGAGTAAGGTTAACATTGGATGCAGCCCAGTATTTTAAGAGGTGTCCAAATGCATAGCAAACAAACAAATGACTTACCAAAATATTTAGTAGACAAAACAAAAGGTAGTTTAAAAAGAAAACTAAGTTTATTCTCTACAAACCATTTGCTTAATTAGCTGCACTAAACAATATGAGCTTTGGCAATATCAACAAAAGCAGTTAATTATGAGAAACAATGAGGAATATAATTAAAGTGATGACCTTTGTCTCCAGAAAAGATGTTAAACTGGGCCGAAGTTTGTTCCTGCTTAAATCAGTGCTGATCAATGAATGAACGGGGATGTACGGAACAAATTTGGATTCCTTCCCAATCTCTGGAGGAAACACAACCAGCTTTGTAAATTTCTTGCTGGGTATGGAGACCCAAGATGAACTTGATCAGCTTCCAGAAAACAAGGGGAGCATATTGGCACAGAGTGCAGAGAAGCTAAAACTAGCAGTGAGTAAGTTCATGGTAGTTTGCAAAACTAAGGCCAGCAGAAACAGTTCCACAAGTTCCCCCCATGTGTAAATGTTAGGGGGAAGTAGGGATGGGGAAGAAATTTGATTCACTTCACATTTAAGGGTGAATCTATCACCTTTGCATTTTCTGAAACAATATGAGAACTGAAATGCAGCCATCCTTTGAAATTTGCACATCTCCAAATACTGGACCACATGGGCCTTTGGTCTGATCCAGCAGGGCTCTTATTATTATCTTAAAACACTATGATTTACCACAGCCCCCAGGTCTGACCAAGTCTTCAAGATTGCTTTGTGGTGTCACATATTTTGACAGGTCTGTTCACCTGCCTTTGCAGCTTGTTTTCAGGTGTAGTTTCCTTGCTGAGCTGCTGTGCCTGCCTGCCTCTCTTCCTCACCTTCTCCAGATGTTCTGATGGACATCCTGTTCTGGCAACACCTGAAATTTAGAAACAGGGGCAGTGTCTCAGCCTTAAGACAAAAATGCTTGTTTCCTGTTTGCAAGGGATACCAAGTGCCAAATAATCTCTGCCTACTTATTCACAAGGAATTGAGGTGTATGTATGTTAAAACCTTCCTCATTCAGGAGTATGGGTGAAAATCGTCACTTTCCAGATCTCTGCATCTGCCAAGGTGACTCCGGTCCCTTTGACTTAACAAGCTTTATCTGCTTTCCATGGACTGTAAGAGGCCTTCTGCAAAGCCCTTCGATTTGCTAGCCCAGCCTATGCCTGCTTCTTGGCGAGCCTTCTGGCTGCAAATTGGCTTCCTTGGGATCAAAATTCTTATCACCGTCTTATCACTGCATGGGGTTTTTTTTTTAATGCTTGAGGTTATTCTTATGTTTTTAGATATGCTGTAAGCCGCCCAGAGTGGCTGGAGAAATCCAGCTAGATGGGTGGGATATTATTATTATGATGGTGGTGATGATGATGATGATGGGCCGTAACAATATGCACCTCAAGTGTTAAAAAGCCAGGGCAAAGTGGTTTTATAGACTTTAGTATTTTCCTTTTAGTGGCCATCATTTAATTGTAGGGAGTATGTGTGGTTTTCCTCCTCAGTTCCGGTTTTTTAGATGTCAGCAAACGCCTTAAAACTGGGCTTTTGCCATTACCTGTGACACCTCTGAACTGTTTTCATTTAAATCTGACCGAGAAAGTGCAATATGCCCCTTGGCTAATGTACGACATGAAATGCAACAGTTGGCGCCCCTTTGGATTCTGTTCCAAACAGGAGAACGGGGGGGGGGGGCGGGATTTATAGTGTCTATAAACAATTAGAATAAATCAAATAGATTCTCCTTTTGCATTGGTTTAGATTACTTTATAATTAACAAATGTGCTGCACTGAAACTAGTTTTATGCTTATCCTAATGGCTACATAATGAGATCCCCAACTTAATGACTGCATAACCGCGGGGAATGTTAATGAACTTTGAGAAAGGCCGGCTTTGCCTCTAGCTGAAAAATGGCGGCGATTCAAACATCGCAAGTTGCTGAAGTGTTAATTAATAAAGGTTCTACATAAATATTGAACAAGCATGCAGAAGAAGTAGAACATGTAAATAGCTTAAGATACCTGCAAATAAACATTTTTACATTGTGAAATAAATGTCAGGCAGGCATGAAGTATTGCTCTGGAGTCATTTCCCCCCTCCCTTGGATTTTTCCCTCTCCCTATGACATAAAGCTCTGCAATTCATCTCCATCCAACAGAGCACTTCAGACCAGCTTCAGGCTGTGATTCCTCAACCATCACTTCCAGAGCAGTTGGTGCTAGCAATGGATGAGGCCATTCTCCAGCAGATTCCATACAATAGAACAGCCTTCCCAACATGGTTCCTCTCAAGATGCTGTTTGACTACAGCTCCCATCAGGCCCACGTGTCATGGTCAATGGTTAGGGATGATGGGATTTGTAGTCAAGCTGTTTGCAAATATGTTCCCGTTCCTTTAGGTCAGGATGGGGAAGAGGAAGGAGTCCAGTGTGGTGTAGTGGTTAAGAGCAGTAGACTCATAATCTGGTGAACCGGGTTTGCGTCTCCGCTCCTTCACATGCAGCTTCTGGGTGGCCTTGGGCTAGTCACACTTCTTTGAAGTCTCTCAGCCCCACTCACCTCACAGAGTGTTTGTTGTGGGAGAGGAAGGGAAAGGAGAATGTTAGCCACTTTGAGACTCCTTCGGTAGTGATAAAGTGGGATATCAAATCCAAACTACTACTACTACTACTCTCCTCCTCCTCCTCCTCCTCCTCCTCCTCCTCCTCCTCCTCCTCATAAGGGAGCTGTGCTTAGAGGAAGAACTGTGAGGGGAGAGACTTCCAGCCGTCCATCAGGCAAGGCCTTTTCCACCTGCCTTGCCCTACTCTCCAGTCTCTGCTTCTCAATTTGTATTGTATTATTTTATGCACCATGACTTGCCATTCTTTTCATTGATTATAGTTTAGAAATTATTTGTTGTAATTGTTAAGAGTGGATTTCTGTTTGATTTTGATATGCTGATATTTAATATTCTATACTATTCTAAAGAATGGTTAACTATTACTTTAACTGATATTAGTTGCTTATTTTAAAATTACATTTCATTATCACATTTTTGTATTGGATTAGATTGTTATAAGGTGTACATTCTTTGTTTCTTCAGCTTGTAAACCACCTTGGGTATAGTAAAATAGAAAGGCGGTATACAAATTAAATGTGAAACGAAATGGAAACGAAAGGACTGTGGCCAAGATTTATGGCAGCTTCCTTGCATGTCGATGGTTGAACCTGAAGGCACTTCCAGGTAGAGGTGGGAAAGACCTCTACATGAAACCTTGGAAAGCCACTGCTAGTCAGTGTGGACAACACTGAACTACGTGGACCAATGGAGGGAGGGAGGAGAAAAGCCAACAGCAACAGCTCTTTTGCACAATTATGCAATGGTGTCATATAGATAGTATCTGGAATGGTCACTGCATGGAGCAGCTTTGGGAGAAGAAGACCCAGGAGGCACCAACCCTATGCAGGGTGGGGTGGGGCTTCACTGTGCCACTTCTCTTTCAGATGCACATGAGTCTGAATGGCTGCTGATGGAGACAGCTCTGGGATGTGAGGAGCCAAAGAGCAATTGCCCCAGCTCAGCTGGTGGAATGGGCCTAGCTGACTCACTTCTTCTGCTGATGCAACCAAATACATCTCTCACACTTGCAATCACCCACTCAAGGTCAACTAGCCAGCCAGCACTGGCAGGGCATTTATCTGCAGAGCAAGAACTACTGCGCTCTATTGTTTCTGACTTGTAGAATCATAGATTTCTGGAGGGAGCTCATGGGTCATCTAGTCCAACCCCCTGCAAAGCAGGAGTCCAGCCTAAATAATCCCTGATGAGTGGCCATCTGACATCCAGTGAAGAAGAGTCCACTGATTTCCAACATAATCCATCCCACAGCTGATTATAGCTCTTACCATCAGAAAATTATTCCGAATGCTTAGATTTGCACCTTTCCATTCTGGCAAAAGGCTGAAAGGGAATGCCTCTGGTTGATTCTATGAAATTCTGAATTATTTGATTTCCAGGGAACCTAACAGGTGAGCCCTGGACAACTTCTACCTGTGCCACCAGCAGACTCCAAGGGAACAAGTTGGAGAGAAAAGTCTCTCTCTCTCTCTCTCTCTCTCTCTCTCTCTCTCTCTCTCTCTCTCTCCCTCCCTCCCTCCCTCCCTCTCCACACACACACACACACACACACACACAATCTTGTGAGCATTGGCTCTATCTGCATCTAGTTTCAACCACTCACAAATTGTAAACTTAAAGAGATTTTTTTGCTTTACAGTAACAAATGTCCTTCAATAATTAACTTTCACTAATGATCTGAAATGTCTCCTGTGATATATCTTTTCCTCTTACTTTACAGAATAATTTATTTATACACAAGTAATTGCATTTTTTCTCAACCATCCGTCCAGTGAGCAAACTATAGTGTGGTGTTGTTCCTTCATCCTGTAGTTTTAATTAATCATGGAAGATGTTACGGCTTGTTGTTGTTTATGGCAATGCATCAAGCAGAGGTCACCAAAAGCTTTAGACCTCTCGCTTTGCAATATGATTGTTCTAAATATACTGTACGCGGGCGGATCCTCTCCTCTCCCTCCTCCCTGCTAAAATGCGAAGCTGGCAGCCACACATTTAAGACTGTCTCCTCTGGAGATAGATGATTTTGTTGTGGCAGATGGTAACAGTGAAACTGTTTTAGGAACAGCTTTGGCATTGTTCAACATTTCCAACAATATTTACTGCAACAAAATGCTTCCTTTTTCAATCTGACTACAATTGCAATTTGTTCCTCTTGGCAAGCCCAGTGTTTTGGATTATAATATTAAAAGGCATTGTAATTAACTACTGATTAGAGAAATGTTCATTGCTGTGTACGGAAGAAAGGGTGTTGTGCATCCCTGTAGGGTTCAATGTATATCCATTTCTTTTGAAAAGGGGAACATAGCACCTCACTAGGAATGGGGGGAAAGTTCCGTTTGGGACATATCTTAATGCAAAACCAATCCACATTTACCTTTCGCTCTGCTCTTTCCAGACAGAAGTCTGTGCTTTAATGCTCCATTCCCAAGCATTGCCCCTACCCCAGCTCTCCCTGTGAAAACCTGCTCTTTAAACCTGAATTGGAGCAAACCTCAATCTGGGGTGTCTGCAGATTGACACCTGCTCTGATTTCGCTTTAAAAAGCAGGTTTTCATGGAGAAAGCTCTGGAGGGACAGGGGAGGCACAGACCTGCCTAGAAAAAACAGAGGAAATGTGTGGGTAAGCCCCAACTAAATAGCACCTTCCAAAAACAAGGCAACACAGCAAACTGAAACACAGCTGTCCAAACCTAGAGAGCCACTGCCAGTCTAAGTAGGCAATGCTGGGCTCAATAAGCCAATGGTTTGACCCAATATGTTCTTATCCTCATTTCTAAAAATGGACAAAACCTTTCTAGGTGCCAAACCTTCATTATTATCCCCTCTATTTCCAAAGATCAGGCTGTGAGTGTCATTGCTCATATAGCCATGCACAAGAGGGAAGTATCAGCAGCAGGCTGGTGGGAATGCTAACATTTGCATGAATTTCAAACACATTTTTGGGGAGGGGGGGCTAATGGCAAGGGAGCAGGGGAAGAGCAACCTAATGGGGACAGAGCATGCTCAGTGGCCATGGAATCTGGACCAACTGCTGGGAGGAAAATCTGGCAGGCAGGTGGAAATGGAGTGGAGTGGATAGAAACCCGAGCGGAAGCACTCTGCAATGTTTTGTTGCAGGTCCCACCAGTTATTAATGATAGGCAAACCATTGTGTGCAGAAGCAAGCATTACATCTGCACCAGTTTACAACAACCTTGGAAACTCAACAAAGCCGCTTGAAAAGGTCAGCGCTGGATAACGTAAAGGGGACACATTTCTCTCCTCATTTTGTAGGTTCTGCAATCTTCACTCCCTTCTGCCCCTATTAACGTGCTCATGCATGCGAGTGCAGAGACTGTACTTGGCAATAATGGGGCAGCCCAGGAAGCAAGCAACTTGAGTTGTAAAGATAAAATAGTGCATGTCAGGATTGCTATTAAATCTCTCTTTCCATCCCCACCCTTAAATGTTTCACTTGACATCAAATCTCAGAGAACCTTTAAATGATGTGTTAGGGTTTTTTTTCTTTGGGTTTTTTTTATTTTTATAAAGCTCGTATCATGTTAAGTGTTTCAAAGAGTGTATCATAATCTCTTTATTAGCCTAGTGGGGGAAGCGCTGATACAGGCTCCATATTGAAACTCTCTGCCACAAGATGAATTGTTGTCTCTCTTAAAAACAGGCACTAAACCCTTAGAGAGAGCAGTGGGAGCAAACTCAAACCACGGAAGGAAGTGCCAGCAGGAGCAATCCTGTTTTATGACGGCATAAAACTCTGCAGAGTCGGACCTCCACTCCAACTTACTGATGGACTTGCTGGGGGGGGGGGGAAACTAACCAATTTCTTTAATGTTCTTCTTTCTTGTTCATAGAGCAAAGAGCATAGTTCACAGAGCATAGCTGAACACAAATCTGTGGTGTGACCGCATTTGGAATCCTGTGTACAGTTCTGGTTGCCTCACCTCAAAAGGGATGTTGTCGAGTTGGAAAAGGTTCAGAAAAGGGCAGGCAAAATGATCAAGGGGATGGAGAGCCACCCATGCGAAAAAAAGGTCACGGCGTTGGGGACATTTTGGCTCGGAGCCAAGGTGAGTAACTGGAGACGTGATAGAAGTTCATAAACTTGTGTGTGGCATGGAGAAAGTGGATAGAGAAAACTTTATCTCCCTCTCTCATAAACTAGAACTCAGGGACATCCAATAAAACTGGATGTTGAAAGATTCAAGACAGACAAAAGAATTTATTCATGCCATGCATAGTTAAACTAGGGCATAGGTTTTCAACCTTTTTTGGTCCCCGGCTTCCTTGACAAACTACATTCTTTCTGCAGCATCCTTGTGGTGCTCACCTCTTGCCTGCAGAGCTGGCAGTCCCTCTCCCTTTTTTGAACACCCACCCTTGTGGACTGTTGCTCAGCCTCCTCTCTGCTCCCCTCTCCCTGGGAGTCCTCTGGGCAGTTGCAGCTGCTGCCCCTGGTCTCTGAGCTGTCCCCCCAACCCCCAAAAGAGGTGCTTTCTCACACTGCCCCACAGGGGCCTGGGAAGCACCCCCTGGCCAGCCCCAGAGGTACCATTTGCCTGGGGAGCTTGTAACCAGGGCTGCTGCATAAACAGCTGTGCAAGTCTTTGGGACACAGAGATGCAAGAGGGCATCAGAGGAGGGAGGGAAGGAAAGAGGGACAGAGGCCAGTGTTGCCCGCGGCATCCCTGACCATCATTCAAGACACCCCAGGGAGCCACGGCACACTGGTTGAAAACCACTGAACTAGGGGATTCACTCCCACAAGAGGCAGTGATGGCCACAAATTTGGATAGTTGTAAAAGTCGACTGGACAAATTCTTCGAGGATAAAACTAGCAATGGCTACTAGCCATTACGGCCATGTTCTGCCTCCAACAGTCAGAAGCAATATGTTTGTGTTTGTATCAGAGAGCCAGTGTGGTGTAGTGGTTAAGAGCGGTAGTCTCGTAATCTGCGGAACCAGGTTCGTGTCTCTGCTCCTCCACGAGCAGCTGCTGGGTGACATTGGGCCAGTCATACTTCTTTGAAGTCTCTCAGCCCCACTCACCTCACAAAGTGTTTGTTGTGGGGGAGGAAGGGAAAGGAGATTGTTAGCCGCTTTGAGACCCCTTAAAGGGAGTGAAAGGCAGGATATCAAATCCAAACTCTTCTTCTTCTTCTGTATCCTCTTTGTAGGCTTCCCCATGGCATCTGATTGGCCGTTGTGAGAGCAGAACCTTTTGAATTTGCTACTATGGGATGCAGTGGTGGAGCTTCATGCTCCAGCACCGGAGGGTGGAGAGCAGGCAGGGGTGTGGCGCGTGTCCTGGGGCTGTGGCGCACCACCCAGTGTGGGCGGGGGGACAGCCGCGATGGCACACCACCAGGATCGCACTGCCAGGGGCGGTGTGCTCCCTCTGACCCCCTCTTCCTCCACCAGGGATGGGATGATGATCAATAATTTCAACCACTTTAAAAAGAGATCAAGGGGCTGGAGTAATCACCCTAGGAGAAAACATTGCAAGATTGTGGCAGGAGTAGTTTAGTGGGGAGGGAAAGGTGAGTGGGAGGATGCACAGGCCTATTCTGGAGAAAATATGTAGAGAGGCTTTCTCCCTCATAACAGCAGAGTCAAGAGTCAGTCACTGAAGCTGAATGATCAGGACAGAAAAAACTATACACTTCACTTGATGCATAGTTACGCTATGGGCTTCACTATCACAAGGTGCAATGTTGGCCACCAGTTTGGATGGCTTTGAAAGGGGATTAGACAAATTCATGGAAGAGAAGGTTATGAATTTGTACTAGCCCTGATGGTTGGGTACTACATCAAGGATTGGTGTCAACATGCCTCTGAATGCCAGATGCTGGGAAACATGAGCAGGAGATAGTGGCTGCGCTCAGGCCTTCTTTGTGGACTTCCCAAGGGCAACTAGTTGGCTACTTTGGGAAACAGGGTGGAAGATTAGATGGTCTGATCCAGCCAAGCTCTTCTCATGTCCTTGCGATGCATATTCCATTACCAATGGCTGGTTCGCTGCTTAGCCAAAGTGTGCCCTCCAGTTTGAAAAGTTGTGATTTTGTAGGGAGCTAAGAAATAGGCCACTGTTGTGAGTTAGATATGCAGGGATTTAATGGGGGTACAGGCATCATTCAGAGCATTTAGCTCATCCGGCACAGAGGCGTAATAAAGCACGGTGGAAGACTGGCAGCTTGTATTTTTGGAAAGCGCTTCATGCAGCAAATTGTTAGGCTGTAAGAAATCACGGCCCTCAGGCAGTTTTAAATTACAGGTTTACACTTTTAGTTTAAATATTCGGCTTTTGTTTTATGCTGATTTAAATAAGCACAGACTCCATTTCTGAGGCCTTGCAGACATCACTGAGCAGAGCCAGCAAAGGAGCCCTTCAGGAGGCTGGTTTTGCCAAGACATAAAAGCAGTCAGTATGGTGGAAGGAAGACGGTCCGGAAGAGGATGTTTGGGAGAACTTTCAGGGTTGAGACATTTGCTTACTGAATAGTTGCCATTCATCACGGCAGAGCCATAAGGAACAGACAAAGGAGAGCCAGCTAAGTAGTGTGGTGACAACAGAAACACCCCATACCCTCCAACATTTCTTCGATGAAAATAGGGACGTCCTAAGGGAAAGTGTGACATTCCAGGCAGGATCAAATCAGAAACCAGGATGGCTTCTGTAAATCTAGGACCGTCCCTGGAATATTGTTGTTGCTCAGGCAAAGTCCCCGCTGAAACAGGAAGCCTTTGAGTCTAGGAGAAACCAACAACCAGTTGGGAGGATGGCCAGACCATCTGTTAAGCAAAAAGCAAGTAATAAATTTAATAAATAAATAGGTAATAAATAAATAACAGAGACCTTTTTCAAATGCAGGAAGTAGGACAAATGGTCATCATCTTACTACATAGCTACTGTGTAACTAGATCAGAGCTGGTTCAAAACATCTGCAACACCTGTAAACCTTGCCTCATTGGACTCAAGGGCTATTTAATCCCCCCCTTTAAGAGTTTCATAATAATAATAATATATTTTCTAAATAATAAACAATAGATTATCAAGATACATTTTAGCAGGGAACCACCTGACATCTTTCTTTTAAAGCAGTTCAGCTACCCAACATTGGCTGTTGGATGGCTTAACTGTTTCTAACCATCTGTTTTCTTTGAAATGGCATTCAAATCTTTTCTATTTAAGGAAGTGTTCAGATTTAAGAACACAGGAAGAGCCCTGCAGCTGGATCAAGCCAGTAGTCTAGCACCCTGGTCTCATATGTTTGTGGACAAGCTGCGAGCAGGACCTGAGCACAAAAGCCATCTTCCCTACTGGAGTTTCCAGTAACAATTTGACTGACTGTCAGTGTCTGGGTGAAAATGAGTCTTTTATTCCAACAAGTTGATCCATCCCAGATTACACAGTGTATGGGGAGTCTTAAAAACTAATGGGATGGAGATTAATCATCTATAACTAACTGTTTGAAGAGAGCAAGTTGTTAAATTGTTCTTTCTCTCAGAGTTAAGTCAAGTAAAAGTTACAAAATTGGAGCCATAATTGAAGCCAGGGGAAGAAGGGGGAGAAAATTAAAGTTCTGCAAACTTTTAAAATTAGATTTTGAAAGTTAAAGACTGAGGCAGAACTAAGGCACAGGAGAGTGGCAGATAATCCCAGAATCAAATCTTGAATATAAAAAATGGAATAAAATCAATATGTAGATTGCTATAATTCAGAAGGTACAATTCTTTACCATCTTGAAGCTGCTCAGACTATGCAAACGTACTTAACTAGACAATTACAGATGTTTAAGGAACGGAAAATATGAGGGTTTTTTGGTGGGGGCGGGGTAGGCTGAGCTGAATGTCTGGGCCCACTTCTAATTCTTGGAATAGCCAGGCTAGCTTCCTGGTGAGGTGATAAGCCATTAAGGGGAACAAAGGAAGGAGCTCTGTGCAAGATGGCAAATGGGTGAGAGACCCTCCCCCAACTCATGGGTTGCTAGAAGGACAAAAGCAGAGTTGAGAGCAGAGAATTGAGTAATGTGAGCTAGAAGCAGAAAAGCTGCAGGCTGGGAAGCCAGAGAAAGTCAGAACGATGGTTGGTTTCTGTTTGAATCCAAGGCTGCGGCTATGAGGGAAGTGAGACCTTCTTGGGGTGTTAAGGCTGTTAACCCCTCCATCATAGGCTCAGGTTGTAGGAATGAGTCATATATCATAAAGACACCACCATCTCTGTTGTCCCTCATTCTGAAGGAAACACAAACCCTGGGTAAGTGCCTGGAATCCCTGGAGTCTTGCACTGCTTGGAGATTGCAGTTGTTGTTGTTTAGTCGTTTAGTCGTGTCCAACTCTTCGTGACCCCATGGACCAGAGCATGCCAGGCACTCCTGTCTTACACTGCCTCCCGCAGTTTGGTCAAACTCATGCTGGTAGCTTCGAGAACACTATCCAACCATCTCGTCCTCTGACAATATATATCTTTCAGGGTACTGTATAAATTCAATATTATAGTATTGTTGTAGGTTTAGTGGGAGTCAGTCTGATGGTGCTGTGAGTCTCTTCCAATTCTTGGGGTCCTGTACCCAGTGAGGGTAGGAATCTAATGAGGTTGCTGCACTGGCTAGACAAGTTCCTTTGTAAGGCAATGGCCTTAGTAAACCACCCATCAGCATCCCCAAAGAATGTGCTGGGTTTCAAAAAACTAAGTGATGGTGCCCTTCAAGCTAATGGTTGGGTTCTTTCTCAACCCCTCACCTAGTTGTGAGGTAGGAGAGCAATAGCCAGAGCTGTGTGAGAGCTGACCTGAAAGCAGGCTGGAAGCTGGAGACAAAGAGCCATGCTTGATCTGCGCTGGATCCAATGCTGCGACTAATGAGAAGCAAGATCTGTTGGGGTGTCAATGCTGCGAGCCCCACCATCCTATGCGTATATGTGTAAATAAAGCCACATCTGCTAAAGACACCACAGTCTCTCTGGCCTTCATTCTAAGGAAACCCCTCAGAATCTTTCACTGCTCAAAGGTTGGGGGGGGCGGTGGCCTGTAAGAATATATTGTACCACATCTAGTATGACTTTCCCAGTTATAAATGCTGTGCACCTCTTGAGTTTATCATAGCCTCCTTTCAGGTACTCCTCAGCAAAAACAACTCTGGCTGATAAAACAAAGCCATTTGGCTTATACATTCCCTTCCCTTACACTTCGGTGCCGTTCACCACACTCTCTTGAATCGGAGCATTAAGCTTATTGACGGAATTCTCCTTTACTGCTTTTGACATGCTTAATGACAGGCGCTGGCTTAGTCTCTTTAGATTAAATAGATTTATAGCCTCTCTCGCCTCCCCCCCCCTCCCCAGGCATACGAAAAGGAGCAATAAGTAGGCAACAAATAAATAAATAAAAGCAGGACAGGGAGTGAGGAAATTGAAATGATCTTCCAGGCTATTCAGAACAGCAACCCCTGAACCCTGTGAGCTTTCGAGAGTGGATAGGAGGCGCTTATTTGTTTCCTTTGCCTCAACTACCTTCTGCATTGTATTAACCTTTCACGGAGCCTTTTCAATTTACAGTCAGGATCAAAGCAAACAGGTTTCATATCAGACTAATGGGGGAAAGAGAAGGAGGCTGATATAGCAAGGGGTGATGGGAAATATAGTGGGTTAACAAAGGATCATGAGATTTTTTTGTTTGTTTGTTTATTCTCTCTTTGTTAGAGATTCTAGTTCAGGGATGTCCCTACAGATGTTCCTGACTATAGGTCCCATCCAGTGTGAGCAATGGTCAGGAATGATGGCAGTTGTAACCTACAATATATGGAACATACTACGAGAATGGCCCATGCTCTAACCTCCCAGAAAAGCATTCTGCTTAAGGGAAATTCCTTAGCAGCACAACATTGCCTGGAATAGGATGACTTGTAAGTGTTGATGGACTGGAACATGGCTGTTGGGGCTAATGGGATCTGGAATTCAACAACATCAGGAGGGCAACCCATTAGCTGTCCCTGGGTCTGGCCTTCATCCACTGGGCCATGTCTAGAGAGGGCCTTTTTGATGTTAGCATGCCATGTGGAACATCTTGCATTGAAGCTTAGGGCACACCCACACAATACATTCAAAGCACATGGCTTCCCCTCTAAGAATCCTGAGAACCATAGTTTACACCCACAGAGCTGCAATTCCCAGCACCCATAACAAGCCACAGTTCCTCGGATTCTTTTGGGGAATCGATGTTCCTTAGATGTCTGTTAAATGTATGGTATAAATGTGACTCCAGGTGACCTTCCTCTGTACTTATGCTCTGCCAGGATTTTAAGACTTGTCCTTTTCAGCAAACCTTGAACTATGCCACAGGATATGGTGCTGTGGATGACATCAGAAATGCACACATACATGTGCAGCAAAATATTGCTGTGTGGAGTACTCTTGTTCCGTATTTCTGCCAGCCATACCCTTCTCCTGAAACTCCATTCCATCCCACTTCCTGCCCATTATTTTTAATTCCCACAACAGTTAGTCAGCGTTCCACAGTCACTGAAAACACTCAGCTCACACTGGGATTTCTAGAGGGTGGGGGAGCCCCTCTTACAGTTTTGTTTACTAAAGCTACTTTTGACTTCTGCAAACCCTGAGACTTTCCTCAAGTCAGTCAATACCTCCCTTTTGGGTGTGAATGGTGCTGTTTTGGAGACATAAGCCCTGTCACATACCTATGAACCTTGGAAATAGAGGAAATGGTGTTTTATTTTATTTTTTTTATATATAAGAAGAACTTGAATGAGGAGAGCAAGATTGAATAAAGTAGACAATGTCTATTTGAGTGACCTGCCTTTTACATTTTTCTTTTCCAATACAATTTGTACACTCACGCTGCTGAGGAAGCCGTCTCACCACGGGGGACACAGAGCCTGTGAGCTCACAATAACCTTTAAAGGATTTCTAGTCTATCCTGCCTGACCCTAAGAATGAGGGAATGGGCACTTACCTTAAACACAATGGATGAACCTCAGCATGACTCTTCATCTGGTAAGTCTACGCATCTAGGAAACAATCCACATATCGGAAAACACGATAGGTGCTTATAGAGTTATGCATGGCTTGGAGTAAGTAAAGAAAAGTTTTTATCCTGCTCTCGTAACGCAGAACTTGTAGGCATTCAGATAAAAGAAAGGATAGCATATAGTTGCAATATGGAACTCACTCTCACAGGTGGCTGTGAGGGCCATGAATCTAGATGGATTTAAAAGAGGATTAGACAAATTCACAGAAAGGGCTGTTGACAACTACTAGCCATGATGTCTATGCTCTGCCTCCACACTTGGAGGCAGCAAAGCTTTTGAATCCAAGGTTTAAAGCACTATAGTACCACTTTAAACAGGCAGGCTCCCCCCACTCAGAATTCTGGGAGCTGTAGTTTGTTGAATTCTCTGGGAAGAAGCATTGATTGTTAAACCACTGAAAATCAAACAAGAATCAAGGCCTAAAAAATAACCAGGGATACATGTCTCAGGACCTCAATACCTTTAAGGACCACCTTTCCCCATACAAACCGACCCAGACCCTGCATTTTTCTTCTAAGGCCCTTCCCTAGGTCTCCCCTCACTGAGAGGTTTGGAGGGTGGCAACATGAGAACAGATCTTTTCTGTGGTGGCTCCCTGTTTGTGGAATGCTCTTCCCAGAGAGGCTCAACTGGCACCGTCATTACATGCCTTTAGGCACCAGACAAAACCATTCCTCTTTACCCTTGGCTTTGGCCATCAAAGTATTTATGGCCTGTTAAAGCTGCAGGGAGGGGCATTTTATAGATGATAGATAGATAGATAGATAGATAGATAGATAGTATGGTTATAGTATGCTTTTTATTGTGTTTTTATTATTAGGCTCCATAAAATATGTTCTTAACATTGTATACTGCCCTGGGATCTTTTGATGAAGGGCAGTATATAAATTTTGTTAACAACAACAACAACAACAACAACAACCCACAGGCACAGACCAGAGCTCAGAAAGATTATATTTCTTAAGCAAGGCTCATCTCCATCAAGTAGCCCTTTTATACTCCATCCTGCTTAGTAGGATTGAATGTCAGCCTGGCTGAGCAGAGGCTGTCCAGGGACTTGAAAATACTTCACTGAGAAGGCAATGATCTGCAGTTCAGGAGTTCACTACATGAGGCAGGTGAATACAGACCCAGCAGCAGCTGAAACTTTTCCAAAGATACAGAAAAACTCGAAGAGGCCAAAGGTTAATTTTTAAATAAATAAAGGATTGAGGGGGAAATTGGGGAATAACAGAGGAAGAAGGGTGGGGTGGGTTTAGATGGCCACTTATTATGGATGCTGTCAGGGAACTGTCATCAGAAGAACAGGTGGTGGAGGGGCTCCCAGAGGTTGAGAGAGACTTATCAGCGGAGGAGGGAACCAGCAGGGGGCGAGAAAGAGCTCCAAGGGAAGGCGAGTCAGAAGATTGGCTCAGAGACAATTCCAGCGAGAACAGCGAGGAGGTTTCAGGACCTCCATTAGGGACACCCACTCCTCGCCGGAAATTGTCACGTAGAGAGTCCAGAAGACGTGTTTCCGTTAAGGAGCTGTTATGCTGGAAGAAATTCCGTAAACGCCCACTGTCGGATTCTGCCAGCGACTGACGGAGCCATGCTTATGGGCGCTCCGTTACAGACAGTGGTTTGTGGACTTAGCCAAACACTGAGGGATTAGGAACTTTACGCACAAGCAGCTCAACATCCCATCGCAGCAATCCGACAGTCCCTGAAAGCAGCTTGTGCAGAGAAGGCATCATGAGCAACCCAGCCGGAACCGGAGAAGCAGGAGGAGCTGGAGCCGGTCCAAGCCTCGAAGAAAGGTACCGGGTGTTGGAGGTCCAGCTAGCGCTGCAAACGGCGAGGCTCGATGAGAGGAGGGCTCAGGATGCAGAAAAGGCAAAGGCCCCCCCACAAGCAAGAAAGATGCCAGGATTGGTGCAGAAGTTTGGGGGGGATCCCAGGAACTATCAAGCCTTTAGGACAGAGATGCAGTATGCTCTTAATCTGCAGTTTGATGACTTTCCCAATGAGGAATCGCGAGTGGCGTTTGTGATTAGCCATCTCGAAGGAGGGGCGAGAGACTGGGTTAGACCCCTGATGGCAGGGCATAATGAAGTCTTGAAAGACGCACGGAAGTTTTTTCGCGCCATGGACCTGATGTTTTCCAGCGACATTGAACAGGGAGTGGTGCGCAGACAGTTGATGGCTTGTAAACAGGGGAGCCGATCTGTCCGTGAGTACTGGACTGAGCTTACTATGTTGATACACAAATTGGGGTGGGATCTGTCAGCGGAACCCATTCAAATGCTTTTCGAAGAGGGACTTTCCTCGGCTGTGAAAGATGAACTTTCCCGGGCGCCCAGGGCGGAGTCTATGGACCAGCTGACCAAATCAGCGCTGACCATTGGAGCACGCCAGGAGGCCAGAGCCTTGGAGAAGCGGGAAGGGAAAGGGGAGCGTTGGAGAGATTTCCGCATTCCAGAGATTCCGGAGCCAGCTTTCCCGCCCGCAGAGCCGATGGAAGTTGGAACAGCGCGCACGCGGGCAGTTTCAAATCCCAGTGAAGGGCG
Organism: Podarcis filfolensis; assembly: GCF_964270895.1. Taxonomy (NCBI): domain Eukaryota; kingdom Metazoa; phylum Chordata; class Lepidosauria; order Squamata; family Lacertidae; genus Podarcis; species Podarcis filfolensis. The sequence continues at coordinate 31,682,961 of NC_139611.1, read as the reverse complement.
GAAGAAGGAGGGGAAGAGCCCCAAGAAATGTTATCTCTGCCAGCAGCCAGGTCATTTTGCCAGAGTCTGTCCACAAAGAAAGGAATGGCAAGGGATGGCAGGAGCTGTTGGGGGGAAGGAGGAGGAAGGACAGGACCAAGTAAAAGCCAGCGCCTGACTGCCACCATCAGGGCACAGCAGTCAGGCCAAGGAGCAGTAAAAGTGCCCACGCCAGAACCTCCGAGACCAGCCCTAGTGATAGAGGTGTTGCTGGAGCTGCCAAACGGACATCCCTTAAAGATAAGGGCGCTATTGGACTCAGGCAGCTCCTGTAATTTTATGAGCAAGGAGTTTGCAGCAGAACACCAGATACAGACTATCCCTTTAAGCAACCCCTTGCAGGTGACCACGATCGATGGGAGAGAGCTGTTGGGAGGAGGAGTCAGCTTACAGACCGTCCCAATGGTAATGAGGGTAGCCAGGCACACCGAAAGAATAGCGTTCCATGTGGCCACCTTGGGAGGGGCTCCCATTATTTTGGGGATGAGCTGGCTAGCGTTGCACGATCCGCTAGTGGGTTGGCATCAGAGAGTGGTCTCCTTTGGGTCAGCACATTGCCTAGAACATTGCAAAGAGGGCAAGGCTCCAGAAGGGGCAAAGGCCTTTCTAGCAGGAACAGAAGTAATGGACAAAGGAAAGGTGCCCAAACAATACGCTGACCTGAGCAATGTCTTCAGCGAAAGGGAAGCAGACAAACTACCACCACATAGACCCTTTGACTGCCAGATCAATCTAGTCCCTGGAGCCCAGCTCCCTGTGGGCAAGCTGTATGCCATGTCAGACAGGGAAATGCAGGAGTTGAGGGAGTTTATTGACAAAACCTGAAGAGACGTTTCATCAGAGAGTCCAGAGCGGTGGGGGGCAGCCCAGTGTTTTTTGTGGACAAAAAAAACACGAATAAACCTAGACTTGTAGTGGACTTCCGGAGCATAAATGCAGTGTCGGAACCAGTGGCCTTTCCCATGCCCAGGATTGATGACATTTTGACCCGGGTGAGGAAGGGAAAAATTTTCACTAAACTGGACTTAAGGGGGGCATACAACCTGATACGGATAAGGGAGGGGGATGAATGGAAGACAACGATGTTCACCCCCCTAGGGGCTTTCGAATATCTCGTTATGCCCTTTGGATTACAAGCAGGCTCAGCATGTTTTCAATCGTTCATGAACCACGTGCTGGGGCCTCTGCTCTACAAGAATTGTGTGGCCTTCCTAGATGACGTATTAGTCTACTCAGAGAATGAGGAGCAGCATGTAAAGGACGTCAGAGAAGCGTTGAGCCGACTGCAAGCAAACCAACTGTGGGTGAAATTAGAGAAGTGTCAGTTTCACACCAAGGAGGTGGAATTCCTGGGGTACCGCTTGTCAGACAAGGGGTTAGCCATGGATCCAGGCAAGGTCCAGGCGGTACTGGAATGGAAGAGACCGAAAACGAAAAAGGATGTGCAAAGATTCTTAGGGTTTGGGAACTTTTATAGGAAGTTCATCAAGAACTTTGCCCATTTAACGGCTCCCATCACGGACTGTCTCAGCAGCAAGAAGAAATTTGTTTGGACGGCAGAAGCGGAGCAAGCATTCGAAGAATTGAAAAAGGCTTTCGCTTCGGAAGAACAGCTCCTGCATGTGGATTTACAAAAACCCATGAGAGTGGAAACTGACGCATCAGACCGGGCGGTGGGGGCGGTGCTTCTTCAGCCGGGGAAGGATAAGTCGGAGTGGAGACCGTGTGCCTTCTTCTCGCGGAAGTTGAACAAATCCGAGAAGAACTACACGGTATATGACCGAGAACTACTCGCCATTCACGAAGCGTTCCGGAAATGGAGACACTTACTAATTGGTGCACAACACAAGGTGCAAGTATGCACGGACCACAAGAATTTAGAGTACTGGAGAACGGCACGAGTGCTCAACCAACGGCAAGTGAGATGGGCACAGGAGTTCTCCAAATTTTATTTTGAAATTTGCTATGTGCCAGGCCCGGAAAACGTCAGGGCGGACGCTCTCTCACGCAAACCAGAGTATTTGGAGGGGGAGGGAGCACCCGAAGAGAGACATATCATCCCAGAGGACCACTGGGTGTGTGGGGCGGCGTTGGTGGGGCAAAGGGAACTGGTAGAGGAGACGCAGAATGATGAATACGCCCAGAATAAGCTCCAAGGTCTAAGGAGGGAGGGAGAAAACTCCGGAGGTTTTGAAGAAAGAAACGGGGCATTGTATTACAAAGGGGCACTATATATAGCCGAAGGGGAATTGAGAGGGAGAGTACTCAAACAGATGCACGACAGCCCTACAGCAGGGCATTTTGGGCAACACAAAACCATGTGGTTGGTTACCAGGGAATTTTGGTGGCCCAGAGTGAGGGAAGATGTAAGGGAGTATGTAAGAGGGTGTGACCAATGCCAGCGAGCCAAGGGAGAAAGGCGGGCACCGGCGGGGTTGTTAGAACCGTTGCCCACACCAGAGAGGCCATGGGAGGCGGTATCGATAGATTTTATGACTGATCTGCCGAAATCCAAGGGGAAAACCGCCATACTGGTAGTAGTAGACCTGTTAACTAAGATGGGCCACTTTGTAGCTTGCTCACATGCAGTCACGGCGGAAGAGACAGCTAAATTGTTTGTAGAACATATTTTTAGACTGCATGGCGCCCCCTTGAGGTTGATCTCAGACCGGGGCAAACAATTCACGTCCAGGTTCTGGAGGAAGCTCATGAGCTTACTGCACGTGGAGGTCAATTTTTCGACTGCCCGGCACCCAGAAACCAACGGGCAGGCGGAAAGAGCAAACGGTATCCTCCAACAATATCTGAGGTGTTATGTCAATGACAGAGAGAACGATTGGGTGGAAAAGTTGGCGCTGGCGGAATTTGCCTACAATAATGCGGAGAATGTGTCCACCGGGATGAGCCCCTTTTTGGCTAATTATGGGTGCCACCCCAGGGCATTTCCAGGGGGAGGAGGGGAGAGATGGAGCGTCCCAGCCGCAGAACTTTTTGTAGAAGAAATGGAAGCGATCCATCGTCAACTCCAACTCAACTTAGAAAGGGCCAAAGAACAATATAAGAAGCAGGCAGACAAGAACAGAAGGGAAGGTGAAACCATAAGGGTGGGGGATCAGGTGTGGCTGTCCACCCAAGGACTGCCGTTCAAGGGGGGTTGCAAGAAATTAAGACCCAAAAGATTGGGACCATTTGAGGTCATTCAACAGGTTAACCCCGTAGCTTTCAGACTCCGGTTACCGAACCACATGAAACTGCATCCAGTGTTCCACAGGTCATTACTGTCACCGTATAGGGGGGGAAAAGAAGGGGTTTTCCCACAGGGACCTGTCTTAGAAGAGAGGGAAAGCAGCAACCATGTGGCGGAAATCCTCGACTCCAGGTGGAAGGGTAATCAGGTGGAGTATTTGGTAGCGTGGGAAGGGGAACCGGAGTCAGAAAACACCTGGGTGACGGCAGAGGAAGTCAATGACGAGGTCTTGATCGAAGCGTTCCATCAAAGGTTCCCCAGGAAACCTCAGTCAGTAGCGAGGTTCCGGAGAGAGTACTTTGGCACCACCGACGAGGAGGAGGAATTGGAAGGATTCACGGGGTCAGAGTGGGAAGAAGGAATAGATTCCGAGGAGGATGAGTACTTAGAAACCCAAAACAGCAACCGGTGGAGGAAAATGTTCGAGACTTCGGAAGATGAGGGAAGTTCTTTCAGGGGTTTTGCTCCCTCGCCTCCAGCAGAGGAAGGGAGGGGAGGGGGTGGAGGGGGCCCTGGAGGGGAGGTGGATGTCAGGGAACTGTCATCAGAAGAACAGGTGGTGGAGGGGCTCCCAGAGGTTGAGAGAGACTTATCAGCGGAGGAGGGAACCAGCAGGGGGCGAGAAAGAGCTCCAAGGGAAGGCGAGTCAGAAGATTGGCTCAGAGACAATTCCAGCGAGAACAGCGAGGAGGTTTCAGGACCTCCATTAGGGACACCCACTCCTCGCCGGAAATTGTCACGTAGAGAGTCCAGAAGACGTGTTTCCGTTAAGGAGCTGTTATGCTGGAAGAAATTCCGTAAACGCCCACTGTCGGATTCTGCCAGCGACTGACGGAGCCATGCTTATGGGCGCTCCGTTACAGACAGTGGTTTGTGGACTTAGCCAAACACTGAGGGATTAGGAACTTTACGCACAAGCAGCTCAACATCCCATCGCAGATGCTTTTGCTGAGATTCCTGCATTGCAGGGGGTTGGACTAGATGACACTTGGTGTCCCTTCCCACTCTACAATTCTTCGATTCAATGATTCTGCAACTTCAACAAATTATACCTTGTTTAAAACTTCTGCCAAAATTGTTATTCTGCTCAACTGAGTGGATAATCTCTCTCATTCTCTCTTTTAGGTGGCAACACCCCTACACACACATGGAACCACCCTTAAAAATTATAATGCGAGTATTAAATAGATTCCAATTCCATTGGTTACAGTTGCAATTTTCCTACTGAACACATTTTCCTCGGTTCTGCTACTTCTGCTATGCCGGATTGCCCTCAAGGCTTGGTTCTGCATCTGGGCCTCTAGCCAAAATAGAGCCACGAGAGATAAAAGCACTTGCTATCGGAGTATATTGAGCTGCTAGACTACAAAGCAGTGTTTTGCCTGAAAGCAAAGGACATGGATAGGAAACATATTTTTTGTGCAGAATCGAAATCTGGACCACATTAGAAAAAATGTATTGTTTGTCAGGCTGATCTAGCCACCTTGCCAATGTGACAGATGGAGGAGAGTGGAAATGCAACCCTATATGTGTCTACTCAGAGCTGAGTTACTTGAGACTTGCTCCAAGTACATGCATAAGAACATAAGAAGAGCCCTGCTGGATCAGCATCCTGATCACACAGTGGTTGACCGGATGCCTGTGGGAAACCCATCCTACGGCTTCCAGAAATTTCCGCCCTCCTTTCCCAACAGGTGGGTGGAGTTTGCGACACCAAGCGGGCTTACCTGGTCTGGTGCCTCCCACCTGGGTTAGGGTGGCTATTGTCCCGTCCCCGGCCTGGGAGGACAATGGATGGCCGGCTGAGGGTGGGGCGAAGACCAAGGGAAAGAGGCCACCCCCTTCAGCCAAACCTCACTTTGTTTTCTTCTCTTCCAGGTTCACCCACCCATCCCTCCCAAATTAATGATATTTTCTTGCAGCCTAATATTTTGCGTTCTGGGTCAGCGGGCGCTGCTATGGTCATAAGATGGTTGCTGTATTCAGAACCAAGAAGGAATTTTCCCTGCATTGGCAGGTTTCTCCTTCCCCGTAGCATTTCGTCACAACTTGGGTGGTTTTTTAGGCCTTGGCAAGGTCTCCTTTAGTCTATCTTCAAGTTGGGGGGGGAGGCATTTCATGCACCCCCACGTGGTGGCATTTGCAGGGCCCATTAAAGGGTTGATTGCAGGAGTCCCTGGCCCTAGAGCAGCGGCATGTAGGTCAAACTCCCGGCTGAGGTAAGGTGGGAGGGCACACTGTGTAAGCTTGTGCTTTACAGTCCCCTCCCACTGCACCTCATTGCCCTACACATCCTCAGCCCCAGACAGGCCAAGGCCTATGCCAAGTTTCCCACATTCTGAAGTTAAATAAAGTTGTGGTCAGTTTGAACCCATACTTCGGTCTCTGGTCTCATTTTGGGGGATAGGCTCCATGGACAGGGTTCAGGGCGTGTGCTCGCAATTGACATTCCAACTGGGGGTCTCTGGTTGCACTGCAGTCCTCCATCCTGCCAAGTGAATTACCCCCAAAATAGCTGGGGGAGGATTTTTAACTCCCCCATAAGAAGAGCCTGCTGGATCAGGCCAATGGCCCATCTAGTCCAGCATTTTCTTCTCACAGTGGCCAACCAGATTCCTAATGGGAAACCCTCAAGCAGAATCTAAGCAAAAGAGCCAGCTCCACTCTGTGCTTACTAACAAGTGACATTCATAAACATTACCGCCTCTGACCATGGATGCAGGGCATAGCCATCATGGCTAGTAGCCACTGATAGCCTTCATAAATTTGCCCAGTCCTCTGTTGAAGGATGCCTCATTTGAAGGGTGGCTAGAATAACTGACTCTTAATTGTCTATAGTCATGAGGTTGCCCTTGTAGATATATATTCATTCAGATCCATTGCATACAGATTCTCTTGGTTGCACTGTAGCCATCACATGGCACTCGTGATGGACTTCCTGATGTGCATTTGGATATGGCACATCTCATAAATCTTCTAGTCATGTATTGGAGTGTGGGTAGGAGTGCATATTAGAATGTGAATGGGACTACACATCCCCCAACCTTTGCCTTGGCTGCCCATACACAGCTGCATATCTCTCGAGCTGAATGGTTGCCTCCATCTCTAGAAACTGTGACCCTTGTTGTAATACAGCTCCCATCATCCTAGGTCATTGGCCATGCTGGCTGGGACTGGTCTGGAAGACCACAGGTTGTACACTCCTGATCTATGGGATCCCTTAAAAAGACACAGACAATGTTTTCCTGAAACCCTTAGCAGGGTGTATCATTCTCTTGTTTTCCCAGTTCTGATGAGCTCGCTCCCACGTTTGAAGAGATGGATCAAATAGAAGTTCATACAGAGACATATATGGGTCATCACAGACACGTGGGCAAAGAAGGCCTCAAGGAATATGAGAATCAAGAACAAGGAACTATTATGGAAAGCACAAATAGAACCTAATTGATCTTGCTGTGGCCAGATGATTAGTGATTTGTGGTGATATGATGCTGACCTTTCTCAGTGGTGGCACTGGTGTTATGGAATGTACTCCCTGCTAATATATGGGAGTCCCATTTGTAAGGGTATTCCGCCAGTGATAGCTCAGTTGGTAGAGCATGCGACTCTTGATCCCAGGGTTATGGGTTCAAGACCCACATTGGATGAAAGATTCCTGCATTGCAAGGGGTTGGACTAGATGATCCTTGTGGCCCCTTCTAGCTCTATAATTCTATGCACCTGCTTACAGAGGCATTCCCTTTATCTCTCAACTTGTGTTTCTTATTTTAATGGCAATATTGTTTTAATGGGAGTTTTATTGTATACTTTAATGGCGAGCATTTATATTTTAATGTTTGTGTAATTGGTTGTTATGCTTTGCAAATGACTTAGAAGCCTATTTTGGCATTAAGTGGTATATAAATTAATTAAACTGGCCTGCCAGGTCAGGGTGGCCAGAGGCAAAACAGGTCCATTATCTTTTTACAACAACTGTCATCCATTCATCTCCCATATGAGATGTGACAATCCATCAAGACAACCTCCCCAGACCCATGGAAACATCTGGAAAGATCTATTGGATTGGAGTCTTTAATATGCATTATAAACTGGTTCCAACTTTAAGCTGCTGTTGCACCTTTTTCCAAGAAATGGCAGACTAGCTGCTGTTGCTGTTGATTGTATTTTAAATTATGTTTATTACATGTGGAAAAGCAATAGAATACATTCTAAAATAAAAATAAAAAGTAGTATTAGTACAGCAGCTGTAGAATTCCTACTAGTAATAACAACAAAAAGGCCCCAAAGAGCAATGAAACAATCTGAATGTTTGGTAACAGTGATCAGTTTGGCTGCATCAAATCTGCTGCTTTCAGAGGAAATACCCAAATTAGAGATTGTTTGGCTTGGTTCTATTGTATCTATTCAACTGCAACAAACCACAAAACTGCCTCTGGGTCTTGAAAAAGGCCAGAACCCAATGTTATCTATTACTTTTCTTTTTTCCTCATTTGCCTCTTCAATTGGCTGCCAAATGGAGAAAAAACAAAAACAAAACAAAACCCTCACCAGTCTCCAGAGCTTTCCAGACATCTCAGTGCAGATCAGCTGTCAAAGACTCAACACATCCTTCCCCCATCTCTGCCTAGTTATGTGTGTGTGTGTACCCACACACATATACACAGCAATCACTTCAGCAGACTAACACACTCTGCTCCATTAAGGTGTGACATTATTCTGCAGTGTTAAGAACACTATATTTATTTACATGGCTGAGGGGGATTTAGCGTGGAGAGAGGGAGAAATAAACTGCTGATAGCTTGCTGAATGGTATCTCTGCCACCCAGCAATGGAAGAAAGGACTCCAGAAATTCCATAGTGATATGTTCCATAAAAAAATTCGACAACTTTAGCTAAAACATCTACAGCTTTTTCCACAGATTATATAAAAACAAGTTTTAGCATCAGCATAATTCTAAGCATTCGCAACATAATGGATGATCTTTCTGGAGCAAATTTGTAAGTCAATGCTTAAAATGTATTGTGGGTTTGGAGGTTGGGTCAGTCTGGATGATGCCCTACTCCCTTCCAATTCTTGAGATCCTGCATCTGTGGAGGGTAGAATTATGAAAGCAAGGTTTCCAAACCAGTCTATTTGTCTAGGCAATGGTTTCGGCTAGCTAGTTAGTACCATAGTTGGCATAACCAAAGAAGTTGCTCTATGCCATAGAACAAATGGGTGGGCCTTTCTGCCCTACTGTCCCTTCCCTGTCTCCTTGCACCAGAAGCAGTTTAGTCATGCTGGTCACATGACCTGGAAAGTTGTCTGTGGACAAACGCCAGCTCCCTTGGCCTGAAAAGCGAGTTGAGCGCCGGACCCCATAGTTGCCTTTGACCAGACTTAACCATTCAGGGGTCCTTTTCCTTGACCTTTAAAATAAGAATTTTAAAATGTCATACAATTGCTTCTGTTCTGTCAGTCACTCTGAAAGCTTAAGTTGAAGAGCAGCTGACAGTGCAAATAAGAAAAAAAAAGAAATACAATTAGAATGTTCTTTCTCATAGTAAACAGCAGCAGCTTTTGCTTCCTGTTTAAAGAGATATTTGGATTACTCCCTCAATGGATGACCAAAGCTCTGGAATGCAAGAGGCCAATTTCCTGATGCCTTCCCTCTAGTGGTGACACCTGACACCAATCTTGGTGGTATCATTTAACAGATTAATTGATGTGAATTTCAGATTTGTTAAGGAGTCAAATTAATCAACGTCCAGCTTTGTTTGCAACATCAAACCAACCCAATGCGCTGAAGCCAGAGTTCATGTGAACGTGCCATAGTCATTACTTCAAATCCGAAGCATCGTTAATGGAAACCAATCTCTTGAATTTGATTCTTGATCAGGATAGGCCAGATTGGTTTTCAGCTTAGCGGCTATTAAATGCATGCTCTGAATTAACGAGAAAACATTAAGGTTTAAATTACTTTCCATCCCCTCTTTAGAAATACAGTTTTGTAGGAGAAGCCAGGGAGGTTTAACAGTTTCTGCGAGCCTATTTTGTTCAATTCATGGTGAATTTGAACATCTTTCTCACAGGGAGCCTGCTGCTATGAAGTTCACTTTTGTTTTCGCCGTTTGGGTTGTGAAGGCTCTGTTTCTCAAATCTAAATGTACTGTTCTGCCAAGTCTTCTAGGTCGATAATTTTGACAGAGAGACAAGGCTTTCTCTTATTAGTGCTGGGAAAGACCTTTCCCCACCCATTCTCCAACAAGGCGTGGTCCCCCCCCACCTGTAATAGTTGGCCTGTGGGGTGGGAGTGATGAAATAAATATCTCCCCACAGCCAACAACCCAAAAACAAACCCCTCCCTCTGACTGAAGCATCCCAAATAGATTTTTCCAAGGTTACACATTTTCCCAGGAGTCATTGCAATGCTAGACCAACGTTTCAATCTGTCAGACACACTTTGGCCACAGCTGAGTTTCCAGGTGAATTATTCTACTCTTCCAAAAATGCACAAGTACAAGAACGTAAGAATGATGCAAATCTGTTTCAACACTTTCCCTAGCACTTCTTTCCTTCTATCGAATCTCCGCCTTAAACTTCGCTTCCTGAACACTGATATCTAAAGAGATGGCAAGAGCTCAGAGCCAAATCCCGAACCGTCTCCAGACCTCTTTGTCTTGTCTGTTAGAGGCATCTTTTGCGATCCCACAAATAATCAATAAATTAAGCCCTGTGTGCTTTCATCTGCCTCTTCTCTTTTTTAGACATTCACCTTGCCGTCTGCGCAGGACACTCAGAGATCATCCCCCCCCCCCAACTTGCTTCTGCAAAATGTTTTTTAATAAGGCCCTGACTATTTGATATTTATATTGTCATCAACATGTTTTGTCTAAGATCTAATATCACATCCTCCCCTCTGAAGTTTAAATCTTTCCTTGTCGTCTCTCTGCTCTTTTGAACTGTAAGGCTTATTATCTGGATATGCAGAATCTTTATGTAAATGGCCTGCCAAATCTGTCACTAGGACTCAACCGTTCTTCTATTGAGGAGATATGTTTCCCTTTGTTACTACTGGCTGTAGAATTCATTATTCTTGCATCTCTCCCTGTGGTGAATTCTAAATGTGTTCTCCTATTCTTGTGCCTCTTTCTTCTGTCCCAGGAATGCATCTGTAACCACATCCTAGGAGGAGGAAGTGGGGAACCCTCATTAAAGACCATCCACTTCAATCCTTCTTGAGGTCTAGCAGCCTTTTGTTTTTTAAGCACAGCATCTAAAACTAGGGATGAAGGAGAAATTTGAATCAGTTCACATTTCAAGGAGGCTCTTCCTAATCTGCACTTTCCAGAAAAAATATATGCAGACCAGCATATAGCCATTGTTCAAAGTTCCCACTTCTCCAAATTCTGCAATGCAGCCAAGGAATGTATACAAATAAATGCATGAAGTAAACTGTGCAGAAAATGCACCTGTTGTTAAGAATTACATAAAAAGGGGCATTGTACAGGGAAAATATAAATATTAGGGGAAATACGCTTTGCAAAAATGTGCATATCAGGCCAAATTGCATACAAAAATCAGGAGAAATTCACACACAAAAGTTGAATTTTCAGGAGGAGTTTGCTTTTTGCTTTTTCAAATGCAATCATGGGGATATGTGCAGAACTGAACTGAAGACTGGAAAAATTAGAAACCGAGAGAAATCAAATTCGACTGATTCACACATCCCTAGTTGGAACACATGGTTGAGTCTTAAGGTTCCCTGGAAAGAGAGATGGCTGTTAATCCACTCTGGGAATTGTACCTCTTTGAGGGGTATAGGGGGTCTCCTATCAACTCTCAGCACCCTTAACAAACAACAGTTCCCAGGATACTTTGGGGGAATGCAGGAATGTCTAAAGTGGTATAATAGTGCTTTACATGTATCGTGCAGATAGAGCCATAGTCTGGAATTTGAGTGTATTAGGGATCTTCTATTATTATTATTATTATTATTATTATTATTATTATTATTATTAACATGCATCTACAGTTTGCTGCAACTTCTATGTCTTCAGGTTGTTTGAGTCTTACATTTCCACTTCATTGTGTTGTTTAAAGCTTTAGCCCTCCAGGGAATTTAATTTTTAAAAAAACCTGATTTAATTTAAGAGCTTGTGGTTTCAGGTTAAAATTATGTTCAGATACATGAACGTGTTCCCTTTTCAACGCTTATTTGCACAGATTTACTGCCACTTGCTTTTGGGCTAATTGGATTGATAAACAACCCTTGCCGGACAGCCTTGTAAATTGAGGGAAAATAAAGCACACCTTACAGGTAATTTTCAGCAATGTTGAAATTATTTAGTTGTTTCCCCTAGGCACTTTGTTTACAGTAGTTTACTTCTTAATTAAGGTTATTTGCCCTCAAGGATGTTGAGGTTGGCTGGTCTGGATGAAAACAAGCAAATATGTTAATTCGGAGGATGTTGAATATTCATATATGTAGACTGAATTTTATTATTTCTCTGGTTATTTTTCCCAACAGGGACGAAAAGAAAATCCAAGATAAAATAACACTGGGAAGCATTGTATGCGAGAAACTTGAAGTGAGGAGGAAATGGATAGAGTGGAAAAGTAGGAAAGAGAAGTTAAAAGTTATTTATTTGTTCATTCTCCTGAATTTACAAGCCATTTGAGGGCTCAATGAAATAGGTGACTTATTCAACCCCAGGGGTAAGGAAAACCTTTGGCCCTTCAGATGTTGCTGAACTACAACTCCCATCAGTCTCATCCATCATGGCTAATGGCTAGGGATGGTGGGAGTTGTAGTCCAGCAACATCTGGAGGTCTAAAAGTTACACCATCTCTAGCCACAAAAAGGCTGCTTGACTTTATTGGCTATTTATGATGCATTTATGCCCCACCTTTTTCTTCAAGGAGCTCAAGGTGGTGTACATGGTTCTTTCCCCCCTCCTCATTTAATCTCCACAACAACCCTGTGAGGTTGTTGAAGCTGAGAGGCAATGACTGGCCCAAGCACACCCAGTGGGCTGAGTGGGAATTTGAAATCCTGGAAAATGCAGCCATAATTGCATATTGTTGATACTGTTTTGTGTGATGCCCTGTGCTCCAATTGGGTGGAAGGGTGGGGTGAAGAAGGAGGAGGAGGAGGAGGAGGAGGAGGAGACTGGGCATAGAGTGTTGATTATTGGAAAAGTGAAATGGAAAACCAAGAGGGGAAATGAACCACCTTTCCTGAGCTCCTAACAGTTCCCAGCTTGCCAGAAGAATGGATACATGTATGCTGCCCTGAATAGCAGCACTTTTGCTGTTGGGCGCGAGCTAACACACTACAACATTTCATTGCTGGTCCTGAATTTATAGAATATATGAAACGATATATAAATGCCAAGGAATATATTGTAGCAGACATAACAAAGCTGTCAATCTATTTCCATCCATCATTTACTTAGCTGCCTCAATCAAGCTTTCCCAATCTTGAGGCTGACAAGAACACTTGCCATGCTATGGGATCGAGTGGGTGCATGTACCCCCAGAGCAGAAAGTCCTGGGAAGTTTCCACTTAGTCTCTTGCATTGAAGAGGATCTAAATGAGGCTGGGCAAGTGGGGGAGAGTGAAATGATCCTGCCTTTAAATGAGAGGTGTTGTCTGTCAGAGCGGAGAACACTGGGAACAGAGGGACCCAGTCCTGGCCTGACCATCTGGCAGCTCTGACAAATGCCAGAGGGGTCTCTGCACTCAGGGGCTGGTGAGCCAGTGTTCATGAAAAAGAAATGAAATCAGATGGATCATCAAGGAGCCTGGCTGCCTGGTGGATGTGTGTGTGTGTGTGTGTGTGTGTGTGTGTGTGTGTCAACATGCACAGACCTTCGGTTCTTTATTTTACTGCATTTCAAAAAGCTCTCATCTTTTCGTTTGGATGGCTTTTTCAGTAAAAGCAGCAGGAGGGGAGATTTTTCTCTCTCTTACCCATTGCCATCAGTTTATTTATATGCCACTTTTCCATATTAGAACCATGCTGAAGACAGCTCACAACTTATAGAATGAAACCTAACAGCATTCCAAGATAATGCATCAACAGTTACGAAGCAGAACATGACTGAAACAAAAAGTCACACTAAGATCAACAGGGCAAACAGATATCTCGTGTTAATTAAACACTGAAGCATCCAAACAGAAGCAAAAAAAACCTCTCCCAGGCAGGTGGAAAGCTTGCCCTACATGATTTCAGCAGACTCTCCCCTGCAGACTCTTCCCCAAAGATTTTCAAAATGGAAATAAGACTATCTGGGGCATATTATCCTAACTTATTCATAGCATTGCTTAACACAAGGGGGAAATCGAGTCAAAGAAGACTTGTGGGGCAGGGAGGGGCATGTTTGCCTCCACTCCTCTCTTATTGGAAGGAAGGCTTGGCAAATTTGCTCCCAGAGGTGGTGGTGTGGGGTTGCAGTGAGGATCACTCAGCGAAGGTGCCAATCCTGCTCCTTGGCATGGTTATTCTCTGCAGGAAAGCCACTAGCACAGAAGTGCCTTGCACCAGGTGGGAAGGAGAATGGGGTCCTACCTTCTCCCAGTGGTCATGGTAGGTCTCGGACTGTTGTGGGACTTTCTCACCCAATGCCTGTCTCTCCTTCCTGCATGATGCCCTGCCCCACAGATTGCTCTGGGCCACCCAAACTGACCTGCAGGGATTGGTGGCTGCCTGTACCCAATTCATCTGATGTCCAAGTCCCTCCAAATATGCCCAATCTGGCTGGGTGTTCTCCCAAATCCAGTGCACAGCCCAAATACTTAAAATGCTTCAACATCTTTGGATAGTAAGCTATCTATAAATGGAAATGGGGCACCAAGGGTGGTCTCAAAGTAAACCCACGGAAATTAACAGACATGACTATCAGGTCCATCCATTTCAGTGGGTCCCCTTTGAGCAGAACTTTGTGGGATACACCCCCAAATGTTTGCTTGCTTGGGATCTCCCACAAGTTTGTGTTAATTCACAGCCAAAATGCTTGCTGCAGACTCTGTCCAAGCTTTCATGGCCTTGTGTAAATTCTTGACATTGTATTTCTCTGTGTTATGTGTGTCCCTTGCCTTTTCCATCACAAAGAGTGATGTGTTATCAGCCAAGCTCCATTTTTCTTTGTTATGATCCAATAATAGCCCAAGTGTAAAAGTGAATAGAGCTTTGTTTGTCTAAACACACACACACACACACACACACACCAGTCAAACTCCAAAGGTTGTGATATGGACTTGAAATACTTTCCACGAAGTAAGATTTATTTTGAAGACACGGGCTTGCTGCAGGAGGGCAGCCTTTGCTTTGATGCAATAATTGAAGAACTGCACTTTGAGCAATGAAAAGGCCTTGCACACCCTTTATGAGATGTTGCATTTGAAGAACTGTAAAATAATGCTGACTGGAAATGAATCTCATTGTCTGGGAATAATGCATGATGGAAGTCTTTGTTTGCCACCCTATCATGAGAGGGTTTAAGTGACATGGAAAACCAATTGTCTCCAATTAAGTCAGACTTTAAAATTAACAAACCTATATTAGTCATGTACATTAACTTCAATGGGTCTACTCTGTGTACAACTAGTTTGTATACCATCTATTGTTTTAGGATCACACAGGATTAAGGGAGAGATCTGTACCTAATAGTGGTGTAGAAAAGATGCTATGTTTCAGTGCCCTCCAGCCTGAAAAGCTGCATCTGCCCAAATCCCCTCATTGGCAAAACAGACTTCCACAGATCTACTTGGAGACACAAGGGATTTTACCTGAAGCTTTCTGGATGCAAAGCATGTACTCCACTTCTGAACTACAGCCGCTTCCCTCTAGCCCAAGGGTGACAATCCAGTTGCTGCTGTCTCTAGCATCAGGCATACAGAGCTATTGTTACAAACTCAACCACACCTTTGTTTTCAACAGCACCAAACAGCAAAATTAAACAGCAAAAGTATTGTCTATTTGAAGGAGATAAAATGGCATGTCTTCCAAACCTTAGAAAATTAGCCATCGTTGGAGGAAACAAGGAAATTGGTTCTTAAAGCAAAGCTCAAACCTGTTAACAAAGTATGTTGAAAACGGCACCTGCCAAGGTGTGGCATCCATCACACATTTGCTGACCAGAAAGCTATGTATGTGCACAGACGATGGATGACTTAGTGGAGGAAAACATTGCCCATTAATCCCTGGGGCCCAAGGCCTGGTGCTAATGAGGCCATCCATCACCCTAAGCCACATCACTAAGCCAAATGTGTCCCTCAGGTCTTGGGTGTATGAGATGATTTTCAAAGGTGCCACTGCGATAAACCTCAGGAAAACCTGTGTATGGACTTCAGTCCCAGACACTATAATCAGGGCTAGCATGACTCTTGTACACTTGAGCAGGTTGTCCCATTCCAACTTCAAGAGAAGCTGACAAAGCCACACTATAATCAGAGAACAAGTTTGAGCTTCATGACCTTGGGAAGTATCAAGCTAGGAACTTCCCTCAACAAGGTCTGGAGATCTGGGGAATGAGAGATGCCTGGCACAGGGGAAGCAGGTCCTCCATAGGAATGTGGTCCAGTGAGGGCTGTCTCAGGTGAGTCCAAATCAGGGATCTCTGGCTCAAAGGGTTCCTACCTGACACTCTCAGGATTGATGTTGGGGTCTATCTTGTGCCACTGGTCTAAGTGGTCACAACTTCTCTGGGTCAGAGTTTGGTTTACAGCTCAGGTTGGGAATCATGGCAAACATGGCATCCAGCTTGAGCCCGCCCACAGGAGGCAGTGACGGTAACTAACCTGGACTGCTAAAGCAGGTTTAGACAGATACATGGAGAGCTATTGATGGCTTCTAGTGATGCTGGTTATGCCCTGCCTCCATAGTTGGAGGCAGCAATGCTTCTGAATGCCAGTTTCTGGGAACCACAGGAGGGAGAGGGCTCTTGTGCTCAAATCCTGCTTGCAGGTTTCCCATAATGGGCATCTGGTCGACCAGTGTAAGACAGGAGTGCCAACTTGGCCCGCAACTATGGGTGCCCAGGGCCATGGGTGCCATGCAGCGTGCATGGCCCTGGGACCAAAATATGTGGGTGCCTGGCTCCTTCATGGGGAATTTTGTGGGTGCTCAGGCAACCAGGTCCCCAGGGAGTTGTCACCTATGGTATAAGAAGAGGTTGCTGGATAAGATGGGCCATTGGCCTGATCCACCAGGCTCTTCTTATGCTGAGTAAGCACCTTGGTTTTTGTTGTTGTTTAGTCGTTTAGTCGTGTCCGACTCTTCGTGACCCCATGGACCAGAGCACGCCAGGCACCTCTGTCCTCCACTACCTCCCGCAGTTTAGTCAAACTCATGCTGGTAACCTCGAAAACACTATCCAACCATCTCATCCTCTGTCGCCCCCTTGGTTTACCTCTGCAGAATATGCAAAATTGCTTTGGAGTCTGCTAATGTGCATTTTTGTTGGCCATTTTTAAAATTTTGCTCCTTTTGCATGCAAAATTCAATTGTTTGTCAACATTTCATCATGCAGGTATGTTAAGACAGTTGTATTCTCCCATGACTTTCAGGATTTGATTTGATTTAGCTACAATTAGCATTTAGGTACATGCATATTAGCTACAACTTTTTGACCCCGTTTGCTTTTTAAAAATTATGGTGCCTCATTCTCAGTTCCCAGATGTCTTCTCTCTTAATTAATCCTTGCAACCTCCTCTGCAGTTTTAAAACAAATTCTATTATCACCATTCAAAGTTGAGAGAAGAATTGTAATGGATCCCAATTGCATATTCAGATTAATCTTATTATGAGCTGTAATTAACATACCAGACAAACTTAATTTGATGGCCCCACAACTGCATTTTTCAACTAAGTAGGTAATTTCATTGCTCTACAAATGTACGGATCAATATTGTTACAAGGTAAAAATGATGACACGATAATGGATTTCTGCTATTGATTTCCTCGCCACCACCAAATCAGTCATCCCCTTTACACACATTCATTAAAAATAAAAATGTCAGATAAAATGTTGCCGGTGAAACTTCCCCAAATATAATATGGGAAGGAAAATATTCCAAGGAAGAGATCATGACTTCCAGGCAACCTTGATGCGCAGCCATCGTAATTGGAAATAAAATGTGGGTGGTGGTCGTACAACACACACCACACTGCAATGTTTGAGGAAACCTGCCTGAGCTTCTTCCTGTTATTGTTCTTATTCTTTGAGGGAGTCCCTTCCCTCAATCCCAGCACCCTCACAGGCATGAGGGAGAGGGCCTTCTCAGTGGCTGCTCCCAGACTTTAGAACTCCCATCTTAGACTGGATCCCCTCCTTGTTGCCCTTCTGGCAGCAGGTGAAGACCTTTCTATTCCAACAGGCCTTTGGGAACGGCCTCTGACTGTTTTTGAGGAAATGGCTGGTATTGTGATGTTTTCATTGTTGTCTGTGTTTTTAAGGGATCTTTTTATATTACAGTGGTACCTTGGTTCTCGGGAGAACACTTACTTCCGGGTTTGTGGCGTTCGGGAGCTGATTTGTACAGGAGCCAAGTCGTTCAAGTACCAAGGTACCACTGTATTTTAATCTTGTTTGTAAAAGTTTTAATGATTTTTTTTAAAAAAAAAATGTTTTTAGCTTGTTCTATTTTATCTAGGTAAGCCACCTGGGGAAAAGTTGGGATATAAATAAATTTTACAGTAAGGATAATAGTACAATGCATTGCTCACCCTTCACCCTAAGGTCCAAAGGCAGGTAACAACAACAGAGGATTAAAAATATCTTAAAACAATAATACAGAAATAAGGTGGGTGCTTAGATCAGCAGAGGGGGACGCTCTTGGTAGTTCCTCTGCCCTCTGAGGCTCTGGGGTAGTGGTGGCCTGGGACAGGACCTTCTCTGTGGTGGCCCCTATATTGCGGAATTCCCTCCCTGTATCTGGCACCTTTGCCAAACAGCTTCCAGAGCATGCTGAAGACACACCCCTTTACTCTTCCTTTTGACACTTGAGGTGTTTCTGGGGTCCACCTTGTTTTTGTGGTTGTAAGCTGTTGTAAGCTGTTTTTAATATTGTGCTTCAATGTAGCAACCCACCCTGGGACCTTAGGGTGAAGAGCAAGTAATGATCAATGATAATACCCAGAACCACATCCAGAACTCTGCTCATTGGCCATCAGCTTTAAAAGTAGAAGTCCCAGTGTGCAAAGCCCTCTAAACTTCCCACCTTACAATGAAACTTTAGTCTGTTGCATCCAAACTGTGGATGGCAATCTCAAGGTGCATCATGCCAGAGAAAGGTGCATGGCCTGCTTAGGTACAGCTGTGATGCCGCAGGGCCTATTAAAATATAATTAGGATTTTAAGTAATTTATTGAGCTGGGATGGCAAACTTACAGAGTTCACTTGAGAAGAGACAGGAGTAATTAAGAGCCCCGATAGGCATCTATGCAAGCTGGCTTCCGTTAATTTAAACCCATGGTAGGTCATTCTTACATCTTGAGCTTCTCTTAAGAGTAAGAGCCCACAGAAAGGGCTAATCTCCATGCGGCAGTGGAAAACATGATTAAGATTGCTCCGCTTGAGAAAGTTTGTTTTCAGAATCTCTGTTGCCGCATGTTTATGGGGGATGAAAACATTTCACAATCTGCAGCATGCAAGTTGAGCGGCTACACCACCAATTGGCCTCCTGCCCTCAATTTAAAAGTGTTTCCTGCCAATCCGCAGAGTCCATCGGCTCAAATATATATTAAGGCAACCATTAGATACTGGAACGACTCATATTGGGAGGGGGGCGGAATTGGATTTGTAGGAAAGTGGGCACACGCACTTTCAGCTTACCATTGCTTAAAAAAACATGCCGTGAAAACTGACAGGGGATTAAGCGCCTGTTTATTATGGAGGGTTTTGCAAATGTGGAATTAGATCGACCTTGGCTCAAGAAGAGAGTGGCATCAAGCCTGCATATACTTGCAGCCCACCAGAAACTTTTTCTACAGAATGATGTAAAGTACTAGCTATATCCAATGAGGCCTGCGGTCAAATCAATATGTGAAGCTTTATTATTATTATTATTATTATTATTATTATTATTATTATTTCTCTTCCACTTATGTTTCAAGATTATATACACCATGTCTTCAGCCAGGCCTTTGGGTGATTAATATTCTACAGTCTTTTAAATTGTTTCTGCACGCGGGGGGGTGGGTGGGGGGGTGTTTTTTGTTTTTTTTATTTTAACTATTTATTTGTGCTTTTATCTTGTATTTTTAACTTGGAACCATCCTGAGATCATTTGATGAAGGGTGGTATAAAAATCTAATAAGTAAATAAAATAAACAGGTTAAAAACAGCACAGAGATAAGCAGAAAGCTAATCTAGTTCTTTAAAAGCAGGTCTTTTAGATTTTATTATTTTTTTGAATGCTGGTTTTAATGTATGTATGTATATGTTTGGATTTTTTGCTTAAAATATTGTAAATCACTTTGAGTTGGCCAAAAAAATCAACTAAAACATTAAAATAGCAACAACACCACAAAATGGACACCCATGACAGAGACCTGTTCATCTAACTGGGGAAGCTAGTTGGAACCAAAAAAGGCTTCCTTTTTCTGGAAAGTGCAGCTAGTGGGTGCCTGTTGCATTTCTTGACAGGAGTGCTGTCACACAGAGGAGGGACTGTAACCCTAAAGTCCTCCTCCAAGTTGCTGTGGAGTGGGTTTTTGAGGCTTTTGGGACCTATAGGAGAAACTTCGCTCTAGACCACATTGATCTACAGTGGTACCTTGGGTTAAGAACTTAATTTGTTCCAGAGGTCTATTCTTAACCTGAAACTGTTCTTAACCTGAGGTACCACTTTAGCTAATGGGGCCTCCCGCTGCCGCCACGCCGCCGCCGTGCAATTTCTGTTCTCATCCTGAAGCAAAGTTCTTAACCCGAAGTACTATTTCTGAGTTAAAGGAATCTGTAACCTGAAGCGTCTGTAACCCGAGATACCACTGTATAGGATGTATAAGGGATAAGGTTACCTGGTCCTGAGCTTTATAGTTCACTGCTTGCTATATGTTCACTGCTCCCCCTAGGTTGCTTTGTGGCCCTGTTTACAATCACAGGGTACCCCTGAAATTTGAGAACCCAAAGTCTGCCACTACCCTTACACCTATGGCAAAAACTATTAACTTCCCTAATGAAAATGGTCCAAAGGTGATTTATTATTTTATTGTTTATTTCACAAAATTTATACATCACTTTGCCTGTAAAACTCAATGACGCCTCAAAACAGTTTTCAAAGAGAATCAAACAATAAAATTATCTGTAAACCCAGTAAAAACAACTCTTTAAAACATTCAAAGGATTGCAATTGCATACTTGTGATGGTGATGGTGTATCTTCCTAAAAATAGGTGCTGTGCCGTGGACTGCAAATTCTAAATGTATACCTGAAACTGGTGTGTGTGTGTGTGTGTGTTAAAAAGTCAATTTGTTCAGACAGGCAGCTTTCCAATGGCGGTCCTTACGAGCTAAACATGGACTTCCCAGGGTCCCATCTATCTTTGCTTGTCAGTACGGTCACTCAAATGATCCACAGCAGAGAAAACAAGATGTGAAGTACTGCTGTCTGCCTTAAGAAAAATTCATTCACAGATGCCTACTGTTATAAAAGGTGTACTTAAGCTTACCTTCATGCCTGAAAGCTTGCAAGATAAATTTCTGCTCAGAGAACCTAACACACTTTGAGAATACTAACATCCGAGGAAGACATCCTACTGCACGGTCACAATGTATAATGAGAAAGAATAAATTTCAGTGTGGTGAAGAAGCTATACAGACCATTGTCATCTGTGACCCACCGAGCCAAATGCGATGTGCTACTCATATGTTTCGCACTGCCAAGTGGTTGGCGAGCCCCTCTCTTTTGAATGCAGGTTGCAAAAACATAGGTAATGGGATGCAGCCCCAGGGCAGCCCTGGACACCACACCTAGGTAGATCCACCATAAAGGTAAAGGTACCCCTAACCGTTAGGTTCAGTCACGGACAACTCTAGGGTTGCGGTGCTCATATATAGGCTGAGGGAGCCGGCGTTTGTCCACAGACAGCTTCTGGGTCATGTGGCCAGCATGACTAAGCAGCTTCTGGCGAAACCAGAGCAGCGCACAGAAATGCCATTTACCTTCCTGCCAGAGCGGTACCTATTTATGTACTCGCAGTGTGGCGTGCTTTCGAACTGCTAGGTGGGCAGGAGCTGGGACCAAACAACGGGAGCTCACCCCGTCGCAGGGATTCGAACCGCCGAACTTCTGATCGGCAAGCCCTAGGCTCAGTGATTTAGACCATAGCGCCACCCGCTGTTTGTAAACACAGGTGGGCTGAAATAGAGAGGGCACAGGTGCAGGAGCAGCCTGAAGATGGTGACTCAGTCCCTGCCTGCATATAAGGTGAAGGGTAAGATAAGGACATGAGAAGAGCCTGCTGGTCCAGCATTCTGTTCTCACAGTGGCCTTTGGGAAACCTGGAAGCCGGGACCTGAGCAAAAGAGCACTCTCCCCTTCCTGTGGTTTCCAGAAACTTCACAGATGATAGCTTTGACCTCACACCTGGTCAGCTATTGAAAGAACAGCGTGTTGGACTAGAAGGGCCATTGGCCTGATCCAGCAGGCTCTTCTTTATGTTCTCATGTCTTTCAAAGCAGAGCAGGCATCTTTGATTATGCCTAGCCATGTAGCCTAGATTCTGTCATTGTGCCTTGGGGAAGCTTGTAACCTGCATTCTCATCTGAAGCAGAGATGCAGTGCTGAGTTCTTCAATAAAACTGGCGGTGGACCTTGGGGTCTCAAATTTCACCGATGCCCTGTACAAAGCCAAAATTTGGTGCCCCTCACATTTCACTTTCCATTCCACAACATAGTTGCATTGCCCCCTGCAGCACCCCTGAGACTTCAGAACCAGCCGCACTCACAAATCCTCCTATGATAAAACCTCTAGGATTTCTGAAGTTGAGAGTCAAAGTCTTTTGTCCAAGGGTGGAAGACAGGACAACATTAGCCATAATCCATATCTATCCTGTCATTTTTTGGGGGGGAAACTCTGTGCGAGGATGTGTTTTCTTGCCCCCAAAAAACCTACCTTCAATCCTATTTGAAAAACAAGCTATGTGAAGACATCTCCACCCACCCCGGGTTTGAGAGAGTGGGCAATGTGGAAGTACATCCAGCTGCACTGATGTGTACAATGACTTGGAAATGCAATTTGGAAAGAAGCAGTGAAAAAAATGGCATTGCTATGTTTAAGTTGGTGATGTGTATACAGATGACGACGACAATGCATAGAATCATAGCATTGTAAAGTTGGGAGTCCAACCCATGCAATGCTGGAACGGCAGCTAACGAAACCCTGACAGGTGGCCATACAAACCATGTTTACAAACCCTCAGTGAAGGAGAGCCCACCACCTTCTGAAGGAGTCCATTCCACTGTGGAACAGCTCCTACCATCAGAAAGTTCCTTCTAAGGTTTAGCCAGAAGCTCCTTTCTTGCAATTTGAATCCATTGGTTCAGGACCTGACCTCTGGAGCAACAGGAAACAAGCTTGCTCCATCTTCCACCTGACAACGCTTCTGATATTTGAAGATGGCTATTCTTCCTGATGTTTATTATTATTATTATTATTATTATTATTATTATTATTATTCAGTCGCTCATTGATAAAACACTCCCTGGGTGGCTTACAACAAAATATTAAAAACGCAGCATACTTATCCACATTCACACATTCAAGGTACCACTTGAGCCTTGATGCCTGCTTGGCTCTGCAGAGGCTATAACAACGCTTGGCATTTATATGGTTTTTTTCACCCCTTGAGTTCACATATTTATTTGTTTTAAAGATGTGTGTGCCACCTCTCTGCCAAACGGCATTCAAGGCAGCTTAGCAATGTTCCATAAAATAATAATAAATAACAACAACAACAACACCCCCGTAAACCACCCTGAAAGAAAACAGCAAATAACAGAGTAAAAACAATTTGTTATTTGAAAAGTAATAGAGAAAAGCAGCAATTACCTAATTCAACAGCCTGGAAACCATGTACAGAGTAAAGTGGGCAGAGAACCAAGGTAAAGCAATAAATTTAATTAAACTGCCAAAATTAACTACAAAAAAACCTCAAACAAACAGAACATAACTTAATCTGATGGCTTCAGGATAGCAAGAAACATGTCCAGGAGGTCTCGCATGGAATGATGTTCCATTATCTGATTAATCCTTACAAGTGACCATTTAAGGTAGGACAATATTATAATTCCCATATTGTATATGCTTAAGACTGAGATTCAGCGTCATGGTGGTTTACCAAAGGCCAGCTGAGAAGTTCATCATGAAGATATTTGAAGCAGGGCATTCCCAACGCAGACTTATTCACTTCAATACTTCGCAAGCTCTGTTAACAATGTGATAAACTATTTTCAAGGATCATTCCCATTTTTAATCAAGCGGTTATATGCATTTAGTTCAACCATCAGAACATCTCTCTCTCTCTCATTCCCCCACCCCATTTCATGGCTTATAAAGCAGTTTCAGGTCATGAGACACCCCAGGTGGGTGATGAGCTTAGTTTTTGCTTTTCTAATGAATGCCAGAATTTACATGAATTTGTCTTACCCCCCCCCCCGGAAACTATATGGAGAAAACTTCCAGTGCCTCCATATCTGTCTTTTAGCCAGTAATTAAGTCTGCACAGACACTGATGTGTTTTTAGGCAGATATTATCGGAGCCCTGACAAAGAACCCAAATTATTCACATAATTTATCGCCATGGCCATCTTGAATGCTAACGAGAACACTCCTTGATTAAAATTGTCAAAAGGCGTTTCCCCTGCTGTCCTGCGAAGGAACATTCTTTTTCCCGACAGATGCTGCCTTTCATATTAACTACAAAGCGATCTCTCATGCTCCGCTCTTCGGATGTTTTCCTCGGCCCTGAAGTAACGCAACACAACAATCGTATCTTTTACCCTCTCTTTTTCTCCGCTGACTAGAGTTTGATAAAAGAGGGACTCTTATTAATGTCTTAACGCTCTTATCTCTGTTGTGGGTCCCCTCCTTAAAATTATACTCAAAACCGAAAGAATAAAGCTACCAGACTCGCCCCCCCCCCCAGCTTGTGGAAAACCCAGAAGCAAAAGAGGTCTGTTTTCATTTTGTTTTTTAAAGCAAACGCTGTTTTTCTTGAGAGGAATGTAGCTGAACCTCAAAGATCTTGCTGAACTGCTGCTGTTCAACAGATCATTCACCAATCATCAAAAAGGGAGGGACCAGATCCGTGATAGAGCACATGCATTGCTGGCAGAAAGTCCCTGGAACCACTCTGGGAATTGTAGGTCTGTAGGGAAAATTTAATAAGGGACGCGGGTGGCGCTGTGGGTTACTACACAAGAACACATATGACTAATTTTACCTACATGACCTCTAGCCATAATATGATATGTATCAACCCTAGCAGAAACAAACCGAGCACCATTCGACTTAACAGAAGGAGAATCCGAACTTGTTTCAGGCTTCAATGTAGAGTATGCAGCAGGACCCTTCGCACTCTTTTTCCTAGCTGAATACATGAACATTTTAATAATAAACACACTATCATGCATTTTATTCTTTAGCCCAACCACTACCTTACAAACAGAACTTTTTACAATTAACTTAATAACAAAAACCACTCTACTTACTATTGGATTCCTATGAGCCCGAGCCCCCTACCCACGATTCCGCTATGACCAACTAATACATCTTCTGTGAAAACAATTCCTCCCAGCTACCCTAGCACTTTATTTATGATATGTTTCTCTTCCAATTTCACTAGCCGGTCTTCCACCATTAAATTAATTATTACTAGGACATGTGCCCGAGATTTAGGGGTTACTTTGATAGAGTAAACCACAGGGACTTATTAACCCCTCACCTCCTCTAGAAGAATGGGATTTGAACCCACACCTAAGACTCCAAAATTCTTCGTATACCACTATACTATCCCCTAGTAAAGTCAGCTAATAAAGCTCTTGGGCCCATACCCCAAAAATGTTGGTCAAACCCCTCCTTTACTAATGAACCCCTACATCATATCCATCTTAATCTGCAATCTAGCCCTTGGAGCAATCATCACAGCCGCCAGTTATCATTGATTCATAGCCTGAGTTGGTTTAGAATTAAACACCCTTGCCATCATCCCAATCCTAGCCAAACATCATCACCCACGAGCTACCGAAGCCGCAACAAAATACTTTATTATTCAAGCAACTGCTTCATCTATTATCCTATTTTCAAGTATTATTAATGCATGACACACCGGAACCTGAGATATTACCCAACTTACAACACAACCAACCCCTATTATACTATTAATTGCTCTAGCCATAAAACTAGGCTTGGCTCCCATACACTTCTGACTTCCAGAAGTCATACAAGGCGCTGACACAATAACAGCCCTATACAGACCAATATTAGAACTTGCAGGAAAACATATAGGCACACCAAGAGAGTAACACCCATTTGACCATTTTGCCAAGCTTACCATGCAATGACATTGCTATACACTGCATAAAAGAGTTGCCATTGACCTTTTGCATGGCTGATATTCATTTGGACAGAGTTCTGTGGTCTTCAAGATGTTCCTGAATTTCAGCTCCCATCATTCCTGAACTATTCTGGCTGGGTCAGACTGGAATCCAAAAACAATAAAGTTGCTGCAGGTTCCCCACACCTATTGTAAGGGGAATTTCTTACACAAATTTCACCGTGGACCAACTTTGGTTGTGTAAATCAGCCCTGCTTCTCCTCATTACAGATGCAACTCAAACAATAGTGTCTGCCCCACCAACCATACAGTGAACATGCCCCAGTTACGTAGCTCAGGTCTGGGAAACATTGTACCTCAAGGCACATTACATTTCCTTCAAGATCTATCTTTTGGCAGGAATCCTTGTTTCAACCCATCCTAATAGGAGAACCAATTAGGACTGTATATTTCCAGACTTCTTGCAGAGCAATCTGCTTGTTGTTCAGTTGAATGCCCATAAACCCCCCACACTCCTTTTAATCAACAATGATAGCTAGGTTTTTAATATTTTGCTGCTGTATTTGATTTTCATAAATTAGAAGTCATGTTGTTTTTATTGTGTGGGTGTTTTGGGGAGTGGGTGGGTGGAACCTCCCATACAGTATATTGATGAACCAAAGGTCTTCAAGAACATTGTCAGTGGACCACTTAGCATATGATGGGAAGTGGCAGACTTTGGGCTCTCAAATTCCAGCAGCGCCCTGTACAACACTAAAATTCAGTGATTCCCCTGCCTCTCATTCTCCATTCTACAGCATTGTTGTGGCGCCCCCTGCAGCACAGCACCCAGTGCAGCTAAACCAGTCACGCTACCCTAAAGCCACCTCTGCTTAAGAATGACCTATACTGAGAAATAGATTGAAGCCCAAAGCTCTTTCTTGCGTATATTCATAAATGGAATAATTCCGCCTCAAACATGAAGATTTCCCTACACTCAAAACTGGATGCACTTGATGCCAATTTAAAGTCTCTGAATCCCAAGTGTGTTCCCCATTTAGACTGGTAAGCATGTGCTGAGTGTTTTGAATTTTGCTGCATATCAAATCCAAACGCTCATGTTGTCTTATCATAGTTCTGCGTGAGATCACACAGTTTGCATGCAGAAGCTCAATTCCAGGCTCAATTCCTGGCCTCTCCAGTTAAAAGGATCAGAATCCTTGCTGAGCTACTGAATGCTAAAAGGATTCTCCCTGGACTACTGTAAAGGGTCAGCTTATCCAGGGCAATTGCTTCCAGTGGAGGTTTGAAGAGAACTGCTGTGGCATCCAGGGATGGGTGAATCTGTCAAATTTGGTTTCTTTCAGTTTCTCATTTTTCCAATTTTAATTTCGGTGCTCCACATTTCCACATCAGTTTGCATTTTTTAAAAAAAGTCCTGATGAATTTCTATGGCCACTTTGCCCTAGAATATGCATTATTGGACCTGTGACATGGCTAGAGAACTGAATTACACAATTTGGGGGGGGGGAGTGAATTTCAAAGGATGGCTATGCTTTGGTCTGCATTTTTTCCCAGTAAATTAGGTAGGTTTGCATATGTATCCATGCTCACACATATCACACGGACTCTGGTGCCTGATTGTTTTCCCAGAGGCTATAACAATGCTTGGCATTTATATGTCATCCCTAACAAGGGGAGAAGGAGAAGGAGACGGAGAGTGTGTGGCGATCACACAGGGCCCCCGGAGGTTTGACAGTCTATTGACCCAGTGCCACCACTGTGATTGCTTTCTTCGCTGCCACCAACCCGTTTCTCACGGGTACACACGGAGTCCAGTCAGTTGTTAACATTAACAAATATTCAAGTTTATTTTATAGGCATGAACAAGCTTATGGTTTCAGTTACTTTTTCTTGGCAGTTTCTTAATCTTAGTTCCTTAACTGTCCTATTCGTTCCTAGCAACTTCAAACTGATTATCCCAACTAACTATCTGACTCCACCTAACAGTTCCTCTCACTCTTTCACCACACAACTTGACCAACCCACAGACTTATCCTTCCTCTTCCTTCTCCAACTCCTAACTCTCAACTGACTTTCACACAACTCCCCCTCTAACCCTAACTCCTCCTAACAGTTTCCACTGGCCAATCACACCACACTCATTTTAACCCTTTCCTTATGACCCACCTAGGAGGCAAATGCCACAAAGTGTTTGGAGGGTCTCTGGAATCATGGAAAGTTGAGTGTCAATTGGAAAAGTCAACTAGAAAACCAGGAGAGGAACACAACCACCTTTATTGAGCTACAAACAGTTTCTGGTATCCCAGAGGAATGGATGGATGAATGAATGAATGCACAGAACCCTGAAAAAGACCATACCTGTTGGGGGTGGGAGTTATATGTTGCAACATTTCATTGACAGTACCAGGTTTATAGAATATATGAAGCAAAATACAAATGCTACATAGCATATATGAAACAAAATACAAATGCTATATGGCATATTGCAGCATATATCAAATAGTGACTTTACACTAGCTGGAAGCATGTCCGTTCATGCAAGATTCCCATACCTCCTTCTACCCTCTGTGCCATTCCCACACTATTCAGGAGGGTCCCTTGACCCTTATGAGCAGGGTTTTTGGGTGGGACACAAAAAACACTCAGGGTGTTGCCGTGAAAAAGAAGAACCAGCAAAAGTTGTGTTCCCCACCTTGCATCAACAAAAGTGCACATTGCACAAGTTGATATGCTTTCTGCTAGTGCAAACCAACCCCCTGAATACAACCTTCTCGTCCTCCCATGATTCCATGAAAATAAATCCTGGTGCAGCAAAGCTTTCCATTACATGCAAAGGGTCACATGAGAATTGCTATTTTTCCTGCCAGCCTCTTCACAGATCCTATCAGCATTAATTATAGCTCTGCCCACCGCCACATAATAATTACAAATATATAAAGACTTCATTAACAAATCAATGAATCATTAAACAGTCATGAATATATGCAGCCATAATGGGAGCTTATGGCCACATGTTAGTCCCTATACGGTGACGGGAAAATATACTCCGAAGTCTTTAATATGGCAATTAAGAAGCTGGAGCTGAATTCCGTTCGTGTTATAACTACTGAGTACTAATGTAAACATGGTAACTAGGCAGTCTTGAGGGCTTTGCTGTATGCCAAATAATATTTTATTAAGCACATTTTGTTAAAGCAGTATCAGTTTTGTAAGGGGGTATCTCCATGTGGTACCATGAGAGAAATTAGCACTGAGAGGAAAGCTGTGTGTGTGTGTGTGTGTGTGTGTGTGTGTGTGTTTGATGTGCCACTTTAATGTGGAATGCTAAACAATACACATCTGATCTCTTAATCTGCAGGCACATCATGTCTCGAAGTAAGAGTTCTTTGGGTTATGAGTCAGTCTGTTGCTCCTTGTGCAACTGGAGACAATGGTCATAGAAGGGAACTGGATGCATTTGAGCCAGGGAAGAAGGATAATTTCAGTTCAGTTCATATTTAAAAGTGGACCTAGCTTAATTCATACTCCCTGAAATTGTAATATATAACCATGCTTTTGAAATTCGCACCTCTCGGATTTTGCAAGCAATGTGTACAAAAACGGGATAAAGGGTGCATATATACATGAAAATAGCCTATTAAAATGCATTCTGTGGGGAAGATGTCTGCAAAACAAAGTGCATATGAGGAGAACTCTGCACTGATAAAGAGTGAAAAGGACTTTTTAAAAAAGCAAAATAGTGTGGAAATGTGAAGAAGCGAAGTGATTTTTTTTTGGGGGGGGGGGAAATTGAGAGAAAATGGATTCAAGAGTTTGCTCTATGACTGCTGAAGATACTAGGAAAATCTGACTTGCATGACACAACCCTAAGTAATTATTTATGGGTTGGTTCATTTAAGAAAAATACATATGGCAGCAAATCTATTCAGAATACTCTGTGCATATGTTTTGCAGAACAGAACCCTAAGTTCTAGCGCCATTTCGTCAGCTCATTCAAGTTCGCTGTCTTTGGATGACAATCAGGAGCTTCAGATGTCAAGCTGAGGGAGACGCTTTCCAAGCAAAGGCATCTGGCTGGCTGGCAAATTCCTCCTGTGGTTGTACTGGCAGCTCAGATTTGCCTCCAGGTCATTAATGTGGATAGCTTGCTAATGGGATGCGGGGCCTGTTTTATCCTCCCAATACCATTTTGAACTCATTTTGGACTCAAAAGATTCCATGCATTTTAATCTGTTTGTGAACGAGTTCTAGCATAACGTCCCAAGTGGGACTGCAACAAAGATTCTTCTGTTGTCTATGTGCATTTTCTTCCCCACTCCTGGGTTGCTGTTTAAAGAACTCTTTCCCCTACAGCAGAATTGCTTTCCCCCCCAAAGTAGGCTAAAGCTAAAGTCAAAGCAAATGTGGAGGTTGCTTTTTTGGCAATGTGAAGGAGTTCAAAGAAAAAGTGAAGAAATAGATATATGCCAGGTAACAATCCCTAGATTGCCACTGATGAGGATGGTTATTATTTTGCCTAAAGCAAATGTCAAGATGAGCGTTGAGGGTCACACATGGACAAAACATCTCAGGAATCTCAAGGAAAGCAAAGAACATAAGGCTATAGACCGAGTCCTGCTGGACCGAGCCAGTGGTCCATCCATTCCTGCATCCTCTTCTCACAGTGGCCAACCAAATGCCCATGTGCAGCCTGCAAGGAGGACTTGAATACAACAGCACTCTCCCCACTTGTGATTCCCAATAGCATGCTGCTGTTGCGAGGCACATTGCTTCTGACAGCGGAGGTAGAACATGGCCACCACAGCTTGTAACCATTGGCAATTTTATCCTCCTTGAATTTGTCTAAGCAATGCAAAACTGGTGACCTACATCACCATGTACCATCATTCTCAGCCAGTGGCTGCCAGGAGCCTCAAACCCAGGTGGGGAGTGCAGCCTCTCCAAAAAGTGTGCACCTCTCCTCACCACCAGCCTGATCATTCAGATGTGTCTTCTTTTCATAGACTGGAAATGGGGCCATGAAAATGGTAGTGGGCTGTGGGGAGGCAGAGTCTGAAGACTTTGCTTTCATGTTCATAACCAAGCAACCCTAATCAGCTTTAGTATCTTCCCACTGCCTTCTCTCTTTTTCATATCCTATTGCAAACAGGGCAGGAATCAACAGATATTGTCCTTCTGCTGAGAATTGTGTCCATTGCAGAGGAGCAGAAGATGGCAGGATCTTCTACTTGCCCCCCCTCCCTCCCACAATGGGATGTTGCAGCGATGGGGTGGGGTGGGGTGGGATAGGACAGGACAGGACAGGATTCTCTGCGTCCTGAGCCAGACTTGCTACTTTCACAGAACTGCAACAGGGTGTCCTCGAATGATAATGTGGTCTTCCTTGGTGTGCTAGTTTGGGTAAGGCAGGCCAATTGTTACAGCACCATGGATAGCTCCAAGTGTGCAACTTACCGTATCTACTCGAGTATAAGCCGACCCAAATATAAGCCGAGGAACCTAATTTTACCACAAAAAACTGGGAAAACTTATTGACTCGGGTATAAGCTGGTTCACCACACCACTAAACTTCTGGTGGCCCGGAGTACGTGTGTGCATGTGTGCATGCACACACGGCAGAGGGGGCTTCTCTCTCCCCCCCAGCTCCTCCCATCCGCCTGCCTACCTAGGATGCTGCCAAGAGGCAGAGCCTGGTGGCGGCAGTAGTGGAGGAAGAACAAGCAGCCCGAAAGGGCTGCTTTTGGACTGCTCGTTCCTCAGCCACCGCCGCCGACAGTGGCAAAGGGGACCCTCACTCGAATATAAGCCGAGGGGGGCTTTTTCAGCATAAAAAATGTGCTGAAAAAGTTGGCTTATACACGAGTATATATGGTACTCCAAGAAGACTCCTGATGACTACTAGCCATGATGACTTTGCTCTGCCTACATGGTCAGAGGCAGTAATGCTTCTGAATGCCAGTTGCTGGAAACCACAGGAGGCGAGAGTGTTCTTGTGCTCTAATCCTGCTTGCTGGTTTTCCATAGGAATCTCTTGGGCCACTGTGAGAACAGGATGCTGGGCTAGATAGGCCATTGGCAATATCCAGCAGGCTCTTCTTATGCCCTGATGTTCTTCTGTTCTGCTCTGGCATGGTGTGGGCAGCAGGTCTAAGAAAGTGGCAGTGGCCATGCCACTCCATTAAGTCCTGCTGTTGCCTCATCTGAACCCAGCAAATAATGGATAGTCCAGCCAGTCTGTCTGCTGAAGGGGCAATACTCCAAAGGACTTGCTGAAACCTCATAGCTAGTATAATAGCTGTGGGATAACCAGCCTCATATATAACCAACATGCTTAACACAAAGGTGTTACAGTGGTACCTTGGGTTACAGGCGCTTCAGGTTACAGACGCTTCAGGTTACAGACTCAGCTAACCCAGAAATAGTACCTCAGGTTAAGAACTTTGCTGCAGGATGAGAACAGAAATTGCATGGTGGCAGCGGGAGGCCCCATTAGCTAAAGTGGTACCTCAGGTTAAGAACAGTTTCAGGTTAAGAATGGACCTCCAGAACGAATTAAGTTCTTAACCTGAGGTACCACTGTACCACAGAGTAATCTGTCTTGCCAGGCTTAGCTAAATCCACTTCCCATCAAGTCTTTGTTCCCTCCATCAGCCTACCTGATGAAATCAGTATGTGAAGAGACTAACTAAACATGTGGTATTTTCCCATGATGGGGGAAGAGGGAACTATTTTGGAACTCACTTGAAAAGACATGCTTTTCTTTGCTGTGTATTTTGTGTTTTTAAATTTTTGCTGGGGGTTATCTCACCCTCTAGAGGACTTGCCCTGAACTTGGAACTTGGCATTTAGGAATTCTCCTTTTATACCTTTTATTTCCCCCTTGCACCAACAATATCAACCTAATCCTTAATTTCAGAATTAGGAAAGAAGTCATTGTCCCAATGTCCTTATTCTCACACATAGCTATTTTAGTCAGTGTGGCCAACATACATTACCAACATTCTCCATTATCTGTCCACAAAACCAAAGTTACACCTAAGTGCCATAGACTACCGGTAATGTAATTTGCATTATATCATGAGAGGCCTTGTGGACTAAATCAGTATTTTAAATGGTGAATAAATAACAGGTGTGGTCAACTTGTGTCCTGCCAACCTAAAGTCCTCCCACTTATGCCTCTTCTCCTCCTGCTGCATTTTAGATGGGGGCCTGCAAATTTTGGGAAGATTTCTGATATGTACCAGAGGTCTTGAAGATCTACCATGCTGGTGGCCGTCATGTTAGAGTTCCCAGAATGCCCAGCATTGAGAGGAGATAATGGCTTGTCCCTCCTACCTGCAAAAAAGAAGAAGAAGAAGTTGTGAAGGACCATAGTGAGTGTTCCACCACCTTTGGAACAGGGCATTCTGGGAAATCTAATATCGTGACCAACAGCACAACGAAGCCTCAAGAGATCTGAGAGGTATTGTCCCCATGGGGAGATTGCTTCATCTCCCAAAATAGTCGAGACACAAAGAACATGAGAAGATCTCTGCTGGATCAGGCCAGTGGCCTATCTACTCAAGCATCCTGTTCTCACAGTGGCTAGCCAGATGCCTGTTATTATGAGGCGTACATCCCTCAACCGTGAAGCCAGAATACTATCACCATCATGGCTAGTAACAAGAAATAGCCTTATTCTCCATGAATTTGTCCAATCCTCTTTTAAAGTCATCCAAGCTGTTGGCCATCACTGCCACCTGTGGGAGCAAGTCCCAAGTTTGACAATGCACTGTGTAAAGGAGTACTGTCTTTTACCTGACCCAAATCTTTCAACAAACTCATTTTGGGTCACTTCTATCAAAAAGCCAGTGAAGCAATCTTCTGGCTGGCCTGGCCATCGCACTTTGGCTCATCAGGTGCCAAAGTTGCACATTCTTCCTATATCATCTTAGGAGTCATCACTTGTGTAAAATTCCCTATTGTTCAGTAGGATTTTATTTCTCAAAAGGATCCCACATGGGCACAAATTCAATCCGCAATATGCACTTCTGATATGGGAACAATAGATAACCATTGTGAAGGGGTGGGCACCCATTTTGCCTGCTTAGAAATTAACTTTTTTCCCACCTGCTTTGCATTGAGTTCATATAGCCAAAGCATTTCCATCTTTGCAACAATGTAGCTATGAGCTATCCTGCCCGCCCGCCCGCTTGCACCCACCCCCTCCCCACCCGCACACACTTTTAAACAAGGAACTTTAAATAAATGATAAATGTTCAGCGAACCGGGCCAATAGCCTGCGATAAACATTCCTAAACCCATTATTCTGCATAAAGGGTGCCAAATTCTGCTCTCAATTATGCCGGCATAAATCCAAAGTCAGGATTTGCTGGAGCCAGAACTCATGGCTGTAAATAATGTAAGAATCTGCCTTTTGGTGCCCAGAAGGAAAGGGAGAGAGGCAGGAAATAGATCGTGGGCTGGCAGCTGAAAGGATGCATTATTCCCAAAGCCATTTTCCAAAGCGTCTGTGTTTTGGCCTCCAGAATCCACAACAGCATGAATACATTGATGGTATTTTCTTACCATTAATATTGAAGGACATCACCTTCCTGACACTTTCAGGTTGTCTGGATGGGAGACAAACTAATTGCTGTCACCTTTCCTTGAGTGCAAGTCCCTGCCATTCAGGTTCCCTTTCACTCACATCTGCAACTTCTTTCCGCCCCAAATGAAGTCAATCACTTCGGCTCCTTTCAATTTATTTTATTTTATTTAGCATTAAAAAGAAAAGAAAAATACCAGACATTATGAATGCTGGTGACCATGTTTTCTATGTCCTTCCTACCCCACCCAGATTATGCATATATATCAGGAGTGGGGAGCCTTCAGCCCATGGATCTAATTAAGCCCAGCATAGGTCATAATTTGGCCCATGTTTCTCTCAAACCAGGGCCACCTGCCCCACACCTGCCTTTTTGTTTTGATTTCTGGTGATGATTTTTTTTTAAAAAGTATACAATGGTACCTCAGGTTACATACGCTTCAG
Source organism: Podarcis filfolensis (assembly GCF_964270895.1). Classification (NCBI taxonomy): domain Eukaryota; kingdom Metazoa; phylum Chordata; class Lepidosauria; order Squamata; family Lacertidae; genus Podarcis; species Podarcis filfolensis. The sequence continues at coordinate 31,648,096 of NC_139611.1, read as the reverse complement.
GTTACAGACTCCACTAACCCAGAAATATTACCTCAGGTTAAGAACTTTGCTTCAGGATGAGAACAGAAATCACGCAATGATGGCGCGGCAGCAGCTGGAGGCCCCATTAGTTAAAGTGGTGCTTCAGGTTAAGAACAGTTTCAGGTTAAGAACGGACCTCCAGAACGAATTAAGTACTTAACCCGAAGTACCACTGTAAGTAAATTCATCATGCTACATACACATTAGGTAAAGGTAAAGGGACCCCTGACCATTAGGTCCAGTCGTGACCGACTCTGGGGTTGCGGCGCTCATCTCGCTTTATTGGCCGATGGAGCTGGCGTTTGTCCGCAGACAGCTTCCGGGTCATGTGGCCACCATGACTAAGCCGCTTCTGGTGAACCAGAGCAGCGCACGGAAATGCCGTTTACCTTCCCGCTGGAGTGGTACCTATTTATCTACTTGCACTTTGACATGCTTTCGAACTGCTAGGTTGGCAGGAGCAGGGACCGAACAACGGGAGCTCACCTCGTTGCGGGGATTCGAACCGCCAACCTTCTGACCGGCAAGTCCTAGGCTCTGTGGTTTAACCCACAGCGCCAACCGCATCCCTTACATACACATTATAACAGTGTAATACATGAATTAAACAATGAGAGCGATTTCATAATGTTCTTATCCCTAAATTAAGCCTTATTGCAAACTGTTCGTTAGTAGTTAAATTGATTGTAAATCCCTAACTAGTGCTGGGTATGAATGATCCAGATCTTCCATGTTAAATAAAGTTTAGCCAGTTTCTCCTAAGCCTATTTTGCCAGCATTCTCCTTCTTTGCTCTTTAAATAATAAGTCAGCTTTATCATGGTTGTATATTCCCAAACCTTTTCATGACATGTTCCAATAGAAGGTACAAAATATTGCCTCAATGTTTATTTTCTTTCATAGGTTGCTCTAGCGCTGTGATTTTGTAGGAGGCTAATGCTTTGCATTCTGTGATTGATTTAAAGAAGAATTCCCTGGATCCCTAGATCCAAACACAGGGCAAGCATTCTCTGGTAAGAGAGTCCCAGCAGAGATTTAAAATCACAAAACATGCAGCAAGGCAAAGCATTGAAATATAGGCTGTTAGACCTTTAAAACACCCCCTTTTAAAGTCCCTTTTGAATCATTTTCCCATTTGGCATAGGAAATACCACACAGTTTTGGTAAGTTAAAAAAATGGTTTACTTACAGACTTGTCAAAGGTTAGATTCATGTGCTTTTCCATACAGCAGCAAGAAAACCCAGGTAGAAAAAAAACATGTAGTTACGAAACTTGGTACAATGTCTCTAAACACACAGTCTGCACTTGGACCAATTAGCCCAGATGTCTTCTCTGGTCAGAATCACATGGTGGACGAGACTAAACAAAGAGAATTTGATGACCCTGCATCCCTCAAGGAGAGGGGGCGTGATGTAGTCAAGTATGACAAAACAGCTTACTTTGTGGTCTTAAACCATTCTTGCACTAACTAGAGCTAAGCATGCTGGTTATATGATACTGAATTTCCCACAAGTTTATTAGAATTCGTTATTTGAAAATCCCCAGCATTTGTAAGCTGGGGGACTCACTGGAAACTTTCAAAGTGTGTCTCATTATATTTTACTGGGTTTGGAGGGAAGACTGAAGGTTGGATTATTTTAATGAGATCTGGTTATGTTTCATACAATATTGCTAAGCATTTGTTGGAGGGCTAGGAGTCAAGAAAGTGATATATTGAGCCCCAATCCAGAGAACCATTGCTAAATTGTTATGAAATAGGTTTTTAGTCACTCACAGTTAATTTCTCCAACTGATTTCAATCAAATTGCATAGTTCAGGGATTGGATTCCCTGTAGTTTAAGTGTGTGTGTGTGTGTGTGTGTGTGTGTGTGTATGCACACACATGCATTCATCTATTTATAACATACTGGTAAGGGAAGAAAGGCAGAGAGTGATTTAACAACCAACCCATTTCCACACAGAAATCTAGGAATAGTCACTCTATGAATATGGGCCTCCTAACCATTCTCAGGACCCTTAGTAAACTACACCTCCCAGAATTATTTGGGTGAAGCAATGGCTGTTTTAAGTGGTATCCTGGCACTTTGAATGTATTGTGTGAATGTGGCCTCAGTCAGCCATTGTTTACACAGTTGCAGTATAAGTTACTCCTATTTTTTTGGCCCTGGGTCACATGTTAGGATGCTCAGGGTCTTTGCAGTGGATTTATGGTGACCAGCCACTATCCCCTGTGGCCTGGGATAATGCCATCCTGATGCTTTACAGTAACACATTACCAGCTTCCAAAAGGGTTGTTATGACTTCTTGTAAAGCTTTCAAAGACACCAATAAAATATTGATATCAAAATCCCAACATAGCTTTAAACAGGCAAATCAATGAGAGCAAAGGAAAAGCTGGTCAGGAAGCATGCCAACTTAACATAAGTGTGATTTGCTACCGGACCTGCATAAATTATTGCTTCCGGATGATGCCAAACATTAGGCGGCAAGCAGGCGTGTGGGAAGGCTGGAGGTAATGTCACGGTGCCAAAGCCAGGGTGACAGCTGTGGAGATTACGCAGCTTCCCCAGGTGAACTGCAGCTTACCGTTTCGTCAGAGGACTTTGCACCAGGAGAGATACAAGACCCATGCAGCCTGGGTTGCCCAGGAGACTGCAATATGCTTCACCCCTATTCCCCTCCCAGAGCTACAATTTATAGAGTTTTCTGGGAAGACGGATGGACTTTTTAAACCACTGTGGAAATTGTAGCTCTATGGGGGAGAACAGGGGCTCTGTACCTGCTCCGTTCCTGATTGCCCAGCCTCTCCTACCTTGAAGCCACTACAGTGGTACCTCAAGTTAAGAACTTAATTCATTCTGGAGGTCCGTTCTTAACCTGAAATTGCTCTTAACCTGAGGTACCACTTTAGCTAATGGGGCCTCCCGCTGCTGCTGTGCCGCCGCCATGCAATTTCTGTTCTCATCCTGAAGCAAAGTTCTTAACCCGAGGTACTACTTCCGGGTTAGCGGAGTCTGTAACCTGAAGCGTCTGTAACTTGAGGTACCACTGTACGTCATGCCTCCGCAGCAGCCACTTTGTGATATGCCACACCCCATCACTGAAGCCATTTTGTGACTTGCGCCTATGGTGCTTTCTCAGCTGAAAATATTTGGTGGCCCCTGCTGTAGCCATTTTCCGGAGGCCCGAGCGTTTTTCATATCCTCATTAAGAGTACATTGGCAGTCCTTTGTGGCTGCTTCTCAGGATGCATGTCACCCCAAGTTGCCCCCGAGGAAGCGCAGGATGTGAGTGTGTTAAATCAATCAATCAACCTGCTCATTGTCAGCTTCTCTGCATGGAGCATGCAGGTCCTGTGCAAAGGCTTTGGTACCAAGACTTTGCTGAATAATGGTAACTGCCAGAGGGACATTTGGTGCACTCTCTTTGCTCCGAGCTCCCCTGCTGCTTATCCTGGAGTCAGCCTGCTGTTTGAAATGCCAAATGCTTGTTAGGAAGATGTAATCTATCTCCAGCGACTGCAGGAGTCGCATTGTGAAAGGAGCTTGGATATGCCCAATCAATTCTCTATAATTATGCTTTGCATTTGGTTGTAGGTATGGGGGGGGGGGAGGGAGTCAGATCTTAAGGAAGTCCCGATGGCAGTTTCTTGTGAACTATTATTTTGGCATGAGCCTGCACAAGATATTGGCCTCATCTGCATTATACATTTAGGACCATATCATACCACTTCAGACATGGCTTCACCCAAAGAGTTCCCTGGGAAGAGAAAGGAATGTTAGAAAATGAGAGGGAAGTGCTAGGATTATCACACCATACATTGAAAGCACTGTGATGCCACAGGATGGAACTAGGCCCCATCTGCACTACACATTTAAAGCAACACAATGCCACATTAAACAGTCATGGTTTCCCCCCAAAGAATTCTGGGATCTCTTATTTGTTAAGGATGCTGAGAGCTGTTTGGAGGCCCCTATTCCCCTCACAGCCTACAATTGCAAAGTTCCCTGAGAAGAGGGCTTTATTGTTTAAAACCACACTGAGGATTGTAGCTCTGGGATGTGGGAATGGGGGCCTCCTAGCAGCTCTCAGCACACTTAACAAACTACAGTTCCCAGGATTCTTTGAGAAAAGCCGTGACTCTTTGGACAGGTCTGATCCTGCTTTAAACATATAGTGCAGATGGGGTGAGTGATGATGCATGGCTATAATACACCACATCCCAAGCTGACCAAAGGCACCATGAGAATGCATCAGACTGGACTGGCACAATCACTACAGGATTGAAGTGTTTTTCAGCAAGCTCCCTCCAGGAAAGGGCCTCGGCTCAGTGGCAGAGTATCTGCCTTACATGCAGAAGGTCCCAGTTTCGATCCCTGGCATCTCCAGGTAGTACTGGGAGGTACTTCCTGCCTGAAACCCTGGAGAGCTGCTACCAGTCAGTGTAGACAATATTAAGCTATAAGGACCAATAGTCTGTTTTGTGTTCCTAGATTCTCATCCATCCTGGCTGAAAGTACCAACTTCAGAGGGACTGAGAGAGGAGGTGCCGAACGATCAAAATCCAACTTACCAGAATAGCAAACGAAACAAAAAAAAATATGAAAAGGGAGTCTTAAAAAGAGGGAGGCTTAAAAAAAAGAAACAGTGATGAGAAATAAGGTTGTTAAGCAACATTTTTTTTAATTCTTCTCAAGTATGAATATTCATAAGTCTGAATGAAGTATGGACTCAGTTAACAGCACAGCATGGAATGCAAACCAAAAGTAATTTAACACCTGTTTTGCTTCTGTGAGAATATTAAGGCGCTTTATCTTAAATAGCCGAGGCGTCATTTTTCTTTCTTATGCAAATGCTAATGAGTTATTTATTGTCCACCTGTTACAAACATCTCCGCCCTTGTCAGTCATGTTTTACATGCTCTCTGAACAAGCCTCAGTGCATCCTAACGGAAAAGCACCTTGGCATTTTAATGCAAAGCAATATCCAATAACTAACCATTTTTCTCACCCCCCCTTTTTAAAAAGGTTCTATATAGAGAATGTGCATATCAAATTGAAAATTGTGATATATTTATCACAAGTTTTCTAAGAATCCATGAAAAAAGAAGGGCGGGGAGTTAGACAAAGTTTAAATAATCATGATCTATACTTCGTAATCAACGTCATGAAATGAATTTGTTTCCATTTTATATATTTAGAATATTTATGTTGCAATTTGTAGCCCAGAGAGGCTCTCCAGGTGCATAATTCACCCAATAAAAGTCACATTAAAATCTGGTATCAGGAACCAAAATAGCAGGGTGTCTTGATAGTGTCAGGATTACTCCAAGGATATTTCCTCTTCATTCATTCATTCATTCATTTACATACAATTGCATTTTGAGCCCACATTTTTTCTCCAAGGAGCTCAAGGGTGGCATACGTGGTTCTCTTCCCTCTCCATTATCTCCTCACAACAACCCTGTGAGATAGGTTAGACTGGGAGATGGAGAGTGGCCCAAGGCCACCCAGTGAACTTTGTGGCTGATGAGGGATTTGAACCCTCATCTCCCAGGTCCCAGCCCAACCCCCTAACCACTACACCTCACTGGCTTTCTTGGTCTTCTTAGTCTTGGTCTCCCCTTTTGTCAATCTTGCTCTTTTTTCGGCAAGGTTTCACAGCCCACTGATATCCTCTGGTTGCAGGCAGTGGGGCTAAGCAAGCTGGATCACAGAGCAGCTCAGCCTGTGATGGAGTGATATCTTCCCAGTAGTCTATTATATGGCAGTAGAAGATGGCATGGTGGGGTCCTGTCCTACCTGTCATTTGGACAGCACATCAGCTAGGATTGCCATATTTCAAAAAGTAAAAACCAGGGCACTCCAAAATTGTTTAGCTTTTCTCCCCCCCCCCCTTTTAAGGAAAACAGAAATTAGGAAACCACGATTTTTCGATCGACTTGCCTAAGATCCAGGACAAAGCGCCACCTTTTGAAAATTCCCCCCAGACATCAATTCCACCTTTGAAATCCTGGTAATTCCCCCCAGATGTATACCAGCCCTACATTAGTAGCTTAGCAGGAAGTAGAAGGGGAGGGATGAGCAGATGGGGAAACCAGTGAGGCTCAAATTGTTTGACTCCAGTGATGTGCTTGCACCACCCTGACCTCACTGCCTCATCCTTTCCCTCTATCCCAGAGGTTCTCAACCTGTGAGTCCCCAGATGTTGTTGGACTACAACTCCCATCATCCCTGAGCTCTGGCCTTGCTAGCTAGGGGTGATGGGAGTTGTAGTTCAACAACATCTGGGGACCCACAGGTTGAGAAAGGCTGCTCTATCCCCTGGTAAGCAGCTGCAGTGAGACCAACAAGACATCAGCTGGGCAGAATCCCACCATGCAATCTGCTACTGTTACAGGTGTGTGCAACACAGTGCCTGGACAGTATCATGAAGAGGAGGCTACACAAAAGATGCACCCACTCAGATGGAGCATGACCATGCACAGCAGAACCATAGGATGAGAGCTCATCCTGCCTCATTTTTAAAAGCTTGCTGAGCAGAACGTGCCAACTGTTGGGGCATCTTCCTAGCTTCCATTCAGTTATGGACCTCTTGGCTTGCTCATGTAGCTCAGAATCTTGACTTCTGAACCTTGTGTTTGTCTGACTAAAGATCTCTTCCTTATTTTCAATTAGGAGTCGCTGTTGTTGCACTTTGGGGACAGGAGTCTGACAGCTATGGTCCTTCCACCTAGATCTTTAACCTCACTTTCCCCCCTCCTTTGACAATGATTATAGGAAAACAGCTGTCCCTCTTTAAATCTCTCTGTCTCTCCCTCAGTCTATCTCTAGGAGTGATAGCACTGTGCTTGCCAACAAACACAGCTCAAAGTGCGCAAAACTCAGACCCAGGAGATACACACACAGTCCACACACATCTCACCCTGCATATTAAGTGGATTCTGCCAGAAACAGCAGACCAGGCATTTCGACCACATTACACTATTTCGTTTATTTTTTCAAAAGCGTCCCGTTGCTGTTTGTTTTTCTTTAAATGGGTTTTAGTTATCTAGGTGCCCAACTATTCCACATGTTTGAATCCATCCAAATTCAAGCAGAGATTAAAACCTCAGAGCAGAGGAAGGAGGGAAAAACACTAACTCAGCTCTCAGTGATTTGGTGATGAAATATAATTGCACCTTTGGAAGGAAATCGCAAGCTGGGAAGGGAGGAAAAATACACAGTTCCCCCTTCTGACAAATTAGCTGTGCGCTAAGATGCACCTCCAGCAGCACCTGGAAGTGCTAAAAGAGCAAGCTACGGTCTGCTTGCACTTCCAAGCTGATCTTAAAAATACGAGGCAAGCTGACACAGGCGTCAGATGATGGGTGAAAATTCGCAAGATTGCACCTACCAAAGGGAGCTCCGGGCGGCTTGGGAAGGGAATGATAAGTGACCTTGATGAGTAGAACTTTTCTGCACATTAGCTTTTTTTCTCCCCCTTGTCAAAAACTTACAGAACTTTGGTAATGAAAAAAGAATATATGCATAGTTCAAGGAAGGGGCAGAATCTCATTTGCACACCAGATGCAGGTTTGGCTGAACTCCTTTCTCCTTAAGAGAAGAAGAACCCTAGTGCATTAGACCTCAAGCCCAGCACCCAGAGAACATAAGATGGGGCCTTCTGGATGTGGACAGTGGTCCACCTGGTTTAGCACCCTGTCCTCATAGTAGCTGACCAGATGCCTGTGGAGAACGGTTAAACAGGACCTGCTCACAAGGGCACTTTGCCTCCTCTGCCTTCTTCAGTTTAAGGCAGGTCTTAGTCCCGGAAACTATTTTCAAGGTTCAGCCATACAGCATTATGCTTGCATTCTGTTTTCTTTTCTTATGGCCCAGATCTTTTAATCTGTATTGTTTCAACCAGGAGTGATTCACCTCGCAGGCTGGCTAACCTGCAGGCCTTTAGATCTTCACAGAATTGTAGAGTTGGAAGGGATCCTGAGGATCATCTAGTTCATGGGTAGGCAAATTAAGGCCCGGGGGCAGGATCCAACCCAATCGCCTTCTAGATCCGGCCCATGGACGGTCCGGGAATCAGCATGTTGTTACATGAGTAGAATGTGTCCTTTTATTTAAAATGCATCTCTGGGTTATTTGTGGGCCATAGGAATTTGTTCATTTAGTTTTTTTCAAAATATAGTCCAGCCCCCCACAAGGTCTAAGGGACATTGGACTGGCCCCCTGCTGAAAAAGTTTGCTGACCCCTGATCAACCCCCTGCAATGCCCTGATCTCAACTACCGTATTTTTCGCCCTATAGGACGTACTTTTCCCCCTCCAAAAATGAAGGGGAAATCTGGGTGCGTCCTATGGGGCGAATGCAGGCTTCAGGAAGACATCCGCAGCCTAGGCAGCCCTGCGGGAGTTCCCACAGGGCTGTCTAGGCTGCGGATAGTAGCCTGCTTCCTGGAGTGCCGGGCGCGCTGAAAGCAGAGCGCCCGGCGCTTCGGGAACACATCCGCAGCCCAGGCAGCCCTGCGGGAGGTCCCGCAGGGATGTCTAGGCTGCGGATAGCAGCCTGCTTCCCGGAGCGTCGGGCGCCCTGAAAGCAGAGCACCCGGCGCTTCAGGAACACATCCGCAGCGTGGGGAGCCCTGCAGGAGTTCCCCGCAGGGCTCCCCATGCTGCGGATAGCAGCCTGCCCCCCGGCAGGCGGGGCGCCCTGAAGCAGAACGCCCCGTGCACCGGACAGACATCCGCAGCGTGGGGAGCCCTGCAGGAGTTCGCCGCAGGGCTCCCCATGCTGCGGATAGCAGCCTGCCCCCGGCCGGCGGGATGCCCTGAAGCAGAGCGCCCCTCGCGCCGGGCAGACATCGGCCAGCCCCACAAGCTCGGGGGACAGCAGGGAGGCGCAGCGCCGCCATCCCGCTGTTCCTCGACCTGGTTCGGTTTCCCCGACCTGCTTTTGGGGGGGAAATAAAGGGGAAAATTTTTTCCTTTATTCCCCCCCAAAAAAAACTAGGTGCGTCCAATGGGACGGAGCGTCCTATGGGACGAAAAATACGGTAGATCATACAGCACAGGTGGCCATCCAACCTCTGCTTAAAAACTTCCAAGGAAGGAGAGTTCACCACATTCCGAGGGAGCCCATTCCACTGTCGAACAGCTCTTACTGTCAGAAAGTTCTTCCTGATGTTTAGTTAGAATCTCCTTGCTTGTAACTTGAATCCATTGGTTTCGGTCCTAGCCTCTGGAGCAGGAGAAAGAAAGCTTGCTCCATCCTTCCTGTGACAGCCCTTTAGCTATTCGAAGATGGCTATCATACCTCCTCTTAGTCTCCAACTCCCACCTACCCCACCCAATATGGAAAATGGTCAGGGGATGATCAGAGTTGGAGTTCCAAAATATTTGGAAGGTCACTGGTTTCCCATCCCTGTTTTGTTGCTTAAGAAAAGATTCCCAATCCTCATAATTCAGCATTCATGTTGCAAGGACAGGACACAGACTAAGCTTGTGGGCCTTTGTTCCAGTAATGGCAGCTGGCTATCGAATAGGATAATTAAGAAAGTCCAGCCATCCTTCAGACCACTGGCATCCCCAGATATAGACAGCTCATTGAGCTTTTCAGTCTATCAGGAAGCCAATTTGAAACACTGGCATTGCCGAGACCAGCTTGGCTTGGCCTCACTGCTTCTGGGGTTTGTTCCCTTGCTGGGAACTTTGACAAGGTTCTAAAGCCGAAATCCACTGGGCTTTGACTAATGTGCATGTTGCTTAAAGTGAAAGAGGACCTCCCTGGGCTCAGAGGGACTCAAGCTTATCTAATGTGTTTGGCACTTGAGCCCTAGGAGAAACTTGGCCAGAGAGGGAACTATTTGAAGGAGAGGTTAGGGTGGCCACATACAAATTGCTAGAGAGAGCAAATGGTCACACAGATTTGTATATGATGTGCCTCTGTTGTGTTATACGTGTAGATGGAAATTTTAAAATAATAATTTTGCTAATAATTCAATACATTCCACCATAGAGAGGAAGAATGTGACCATGTGACCTTTGTGCCTGCTCAGTTAAGGGTCCCAGTGGTCACTGCTGATGGGCAGTTTCAATGCCCTTGATATCCCTTCCTAAAGTTGCTTTATCTTTAAACTAGACTTTGACCAGACAGGCATAAAGGGAAGGGCTTGAGTCATATCTCTCCTACCAATGTTTTATTTGTGCTTGTTACACATGCCTGTTGTGAAAAAACAGACTTCGCTTTACTACAAAGTTACTAAAGAATATTAACCACAAAGTTACTACAGAGTAACTACAACATTTTGTCATCTGCATCTATGGCAGTGTTTTCCAAACCCTGCAAGCTATGGATGATGGGAGTTTTAGTCCAAAAACAGCTGGAGACCCAAGTTTGGAAAACATTGATCTATAGGGAGGAGACTGGATGACTGAATGCTGAGAATATTCATCCAGTAGTTACTGATATAGAGTAACAGGAACATAACTAATTGTCCTGATGGTCCATCATATTCTAACAAGGACGAGACTGCAAGATGGCCTTTTCTAGAAAGGTGGCACAGGCTTGATTTTTAAAGCCTGAGATTCTCTAGATGTTGGGGAGAATGGTTGTAACCTAGCAGTTTCCCTGAAGTGCTAGGTTGCTGCTGTTTTACTTGCAGGAAACTACTGACCAATCCATGTACAGTGGTACCTCGGGTTAAGTACTTAATTCGTTCTGGAGGTCCGTACTTAGCCTGAAACTGTTCTTTACCTGAAGCACCACTTTAGCTAATAGGGCCTCCTGCTGCTGCCGCACCATCGGAGCCCGATTTCTGTTCTCATCCTGAAGCAAAGTTCTTAACCTGAAGCACTATTTCTGGGTTAGCAAAGTCTGTAACCTGAACCCTATGTAACCTGAAGCGTATGTAATCCAAGGTACCACTGTACCTATCTAGTTTTTAAAATATTGTGTGAGCCCCTTCTTCATTCTGGACATTCTCAGACATAAGTTTACCTATTCAGTGAAAGTTATCCTTGGAAAAAAGAAACCCTGTAGTCCTTAATAGGGACTTTACACAGGGGTTGAACCAATTCCTCATTTCACAGTCTTCTTCCTCATCGTCGTCCCCTCCCGCAACTCTTAGACATGCCCACTACTGCAAATCAAGAGTAATTCTCCTGAAATGTGCATGTGTCCCATTTTCCTCAGCTCAGCTTTACAAGAAGCAATCTCATAAGCTCAGAGGGGGTCTTACTGCTTCTTAAGCCACACGCAGGCTATGACCATATGTTATGCTTCTACCATAATGAGGGACACAGATCACTCAACACTCACCCCCCCCCAACCGCCCATGAGGCAGCAAGGAGATATGAAAACCTGATTCGTGACCAAACTGCACCGAGAGATCCCAAACTCCTGTCACAGTGTCCTCTTCTCATTTTATTTGACAAAGAAGCCAAGAGGAATGACTTTAATTCCGGTTAATTAGCGAGAGAACATTAAGACTGGAATAGAACGGAGAAATATTAATGCGGGGAGTCATTAATCTTTGACATTGATGGGAAAGGGTTATTCGTTTTCCAGACCAATCCTGTGTCTGTTTACCTGAAGGGAAGGCTCATGGGGGTTCAATAGGTTTCTTGCAGTTGAGAGCGGGCAGCTTTCATTTTCAGCCGAAGGGTCACATTTGCTCTCTGGGAATGTATTGGGGACCACATTCCAGTGATAGGCAGAACCAGAGAAAAATGTGGGTAAAGCAGAGGTAAAAGGGGTGGAGCAATTGGTGTGAATTTTGTTTGCATATATTAGGCTTCATTCTCTCTCTCACTCATTCACACACACACACACACACACACAAACACCATTCTGGCAAGCAAGAGGCATTATCACAGGACAATTATTTCAGCTAGGCAAAAGCAGTTAAGGAAGGCATGGGGCAGGGCCAGTGAGGGTAGCATGAGGCTCAAGAGGATGACCTAGCTGGATCTGATTAGCAGCCTTGTCATCCGCATATTGTTTTCCTCTTCCCCATCCACTTTTTTTCCTTTTGTGTTGTGCATTTCTTTTCTCAGCTGCAGCACATTCAAATACACCCCACCCACCCACACCGAGTGAGCAAAGAGGATCCTTTAGAACAAGGGTAGAGAACCTGTTGCCCTCCAGATGTTTCTGAAATTCATATTCCATTTAATTCATAAGATTTCTACACTGCTTGGTTGTAAAAAACAACACCCAAAACACCCCAAAGCAGATTGCAAAAAAAGATAAAACAATAAAATGATCACGAAGAGAAATTGACAAAGGTAATTTAATAATTTAAAAATATAAAATGGTGATAGGCTAAAAGCAGATTAAGACTTGAATCAACTTTCTAAACATCTGAGAATGCTTGTCTTAAAAACAAAAGTTTTTAGCAGGTGCCAAAAGGCATACAGTGAAGGCCCCTGCCTGATACCAATAGGCAGGGAGTTCCAATGTGTAGGTGCAGCCAATGTGGAACAAGTCTTTTGTGGCACCTGTAGCAGTGCCAGTTCTGCTGATCCCCGGAATGCTTGCTGGGGCTGACGGGAGTTGTAGTCAGTGCTATTTTTCACTGACTACAGACCACCACGAACACCTCCCTTGTTCTCTTAGAATGGCAATGGCGCCCACCTGAGATGTGTCAGAGCTGAGTTCTGGTGAGTTCAAGCTGAAAAAAGCCCTAGTTGTAGTTCAGCAATATTTGGAATGCTGCAGGTTCCCTACCCCTAAATTAGATTTAAAAAACCACCCACCATTTTCTTGTAACATTGCTGTTCTTTATCTCTCCTCCTGGTTCTTTTCCAGAAATTTGCCTCTTGCAAATGAGTCTCTGGCCGACTTTCCATGTTATCGAAGATAATCTCAGCCCGCACACTTCTTATTCTGCTCCTCCAATTAACTATGCGGCTCGCCTCAGCTAATTTGACAGCTGTTCTTGCCTAACTGGCTTCCTTTCCGAGTTCTTTATTTACAGTCTCCTCCTTGCTCAGTCGCTCTGACTCAGTTTTATGTTCAGCCTGCAGCAAAGCAGCCAGGCCTGCTTCCTAATCCCTAAGAAGAAATGCCTTGCCAGCTCCCTGCACAGGGGGTGACCTTCAGTTCCATGTACCCAGATTTTATTACGTGCTTTTCAGTGCTCTGAAACCTTTAGCTGGCGTTGATTGTCAGAATCCGCTGCTGGAGCCTCCATGGCTACCAGTGGTACTGATAGGCTTTGCTGTTTTGGACATGGTGACCTTACACCTCAAGGGGTATTAAGGGAATCAGCCAGGGTTGCAAACAGCCTGTCTTGCAGGAGTCAGCAGCTCAAGAAGCAAAAGGGGGAAGCAAAAGGTTGTGACTCCCGGTCTTTGCAGAGTAGGCTACATTGCAGCCACATGGAAGGCAGAGGTTTCCGCACATGAGCTCAGCAGGAACCTTGATTGGCCAGGATTTACATGCCTGGAATGGCTTGGAAGCAGCCCTAATGAGGCATTCAAGAGAATGGGCAGGTAGGAACACAACCATTCATTTGCAACACATGTGCCATCAGCATCCTCCCACATTGTCAGCTGAGTCCGAAGGAAGCAATTTCAACATGCATAGGGTTTCCTCCATGGATGTGGCAACCTTGGCCATCAGGGATCCCACAGGGACCTTGGCCAATCAGGGTTCCCGTGAATATTGAAGTGGCTCCCTCCAGACAGAGCCCATCACATACTTATCATTGCCATCACATTGTCATCCTCACGTTGTCATATTCAAGGGGGCAGTCCAAAGCATTCCTACTGGTTCCTTCGCACACATGGTACCCACATGTACTGGTCACCTGGATAGGGCTGGTATTTTTAACTCTCAGGCACCCTCCATTCAGCCACTGCAACTGAGCAGTGTTCTAGAATGGCTACTTACACACTGCCAAAGGAGAGGAAATGCATCACCAAAAAGAAAAAAGAGGACCAAAGTAGATACGAAATCTGCATATTTGTTTAAAATTCAGTTTTGGAAAGAAGTTGTTGTTGTTGTTTAGTCATTTAGTCGTGTCCGACTCTTCGTGACCCCATGGACCAGAGCATGCCAGGCACGCCTGTCTTCCACTGCCTCCCGCAGTTTGGTCAGGCTCATGTTTGTAGCTTCGAGAACACTGTCCAACCATCTCGTCCTCTGTCGTCCCCGTCTCCTTGTGCCCTCCATCTTTCCCAACATCAGGGTCTTTTCCAGGGAGTCTTCTCTTCTCATGAGGTGGCCAAAGTATTGGAGCCTCAGCTTCACAATCTGTCCTTCCAGTGAGCACTCAGGGCTGATTTCCTTAAGAATGTATAGGTTTGATCTTCTTGCAGTCCATGGGACTCTCAAGAGTCTCCTCCAGCACCATAATTCAAAAGCATCAATTCTTCGGCGATCAGCCTTCTTTATGGTCCAGCTCTCACTTCCATACATCACTACTGGGAAAACCATGGCTTTAACTATATGGACCTTTGTTGACAATGTGATGTCTCTGCTTTTTAAGATGCTGTCTAGGTTTGCCATCGCCTTTCTCCCAAGGAGCAGGTGTCTTTTAATTTTGTGACTGCTGTCACCATCTGCAGTGATCATGGAGCCCAAAAAAGTAAAATCTCTCACTGCCTCCATTTCTTCCCCTTCTATTTGCCAGGAGGTGATGGAAAGAAGTAGTATAATGTAAATAGAAATAGCATGCATCTCACCATAGCAGAGAAGACTCAGGTACCCTAAGTGGCTGCTCAGCTGGCTACCCAGGTGTTCACTGCTGATAGGCCAAGGGCCAGACCCTTGGGTCTTTATCCTTAAATTGGACTTGGGCTGCCAGCCTTTCAAACACAGAACTCTTGGAAACAGAGGCTATTCTGTATAAAGTGTTGTTGTTGTTGTTGTTTCCATTTATAGAATACTTTACTATCCAAAAGATCTCAAAGTGATTTACATAGAGAATGATAGAAACTTTATCAAATTATTCAGATAACGTAATACATTAAAAAAGGAAAAGAATCATAACCATGAACACAATATAAAATAAACAAGGTCAGAGAGCACTCCAAGGCAGTATAATGTAAAATGTCAATCAGCTCAACATCCGTACAATGACTCACACAATGTCACTCCCCATCCAGTTCACACAACTGCTACAACCATCTACTACCTCAAAAATACCATTCGTACATAAAACACTCACATTCTGCTATATTACAGCCCACATAGAAAGGGCCACTACCAAACATACACACATGCAGAACTCTCCTAATCTCTGAAGCTCTAATGGACTCACGGCACCCACCCACTGGATCATCAAATATTCCTCTCCCGTACCTCACCTGAGAGGGGCCAGGATCTATACCAGAGCAGACTCTCACTGCTCCCATCCACTCACTCCCAGCTATAGAATCATAAGATGCCTGGAACTGCAGAGTCTCAGCACCTGAGAAAGAAACATTCAGCACTGGGAATGCCCAATGGTCAGTCTGGGTGAGCCAGGCCAGTACTTCCCTCAGATGATCAAAGCTTTAGATCCTCAGAACTTATCCCTAGGGACAGCCCTCTGCACAGAATGGAATGTTTCCAGTTGCAGTCCCGCCAACTCCTGACAGCATGCCACCATTTGCTAGCCTTCAAGATGCTGAAAGATTGTTGTCCCTGAGACTAGCATGTCAACGCTTTGGCCTACATCCAATTTAAAGATGGCAGAGGGGCTTCCAAGGAACGAGAGCAACTGCTTTCAGGTCCCTTCCTTGTGCCTTCTGAGAATCAAATCAGCGGCGCCTTGAATCCGTTCCATCTTTTAGGGCAGTAATTATTGTCAAACCATGCTAATGAATTAAATACAAGCCTTTTATAGATGCATTGATCATCATTTACATGAAATAACCAGACAGCCAAAATCTCGACGGTAAATCAAAAAGGAGGGAAAATGGTTTATTCAGGTTAATCCTAGTTAAACCAGCTAAATTTTTCAACATATCCCAGCGGCCTCTTTTACAGAAGAGTGGGGGGGAAAGGGAGATGTGACTTGAATGAGATGAGGAGGGATGGATTTCGGCGCTGGCTGAATCCATTCATGAGAAAGGGGTAGTGTTAAGTTTTTTTTAAAAAAAAATCCTGCGAAAGCAGACAAAATGGTTTCAAGTTTTCTTTTAAACATCTCTGTGATGTGCAGCCCCCCTGCTGAGCAAGCCAACCCTTTGAAACTATTTAGCAAAACCAGCCAATCCCAGCTATGAAGTGATTGAAATTCAGCACCACAACTACTGATTCCTTCCTGTTGCTGGAGGCTATGAGCAAGGCGAGAAAGACTGGGAGCTGGTAAACACTACAGGATGCAAAATAACAGATTTTTTTTTTATTTTTAAAAAATTGCCTATCCTTGTAAGGGAAATAAAAAAAGCCCCTATTTGATGATAGGATTGAATATGCACTAATTAAGTCATTGTGTGTGCTTGTGTTTGCGTGCGTGATTAAAAGCACCAGTGAAAAGGATTTAACAATGCTTCACGTTTAATGTAAAAGTAATGTGATGTTGTGTTAAAGGCAATAACTGTATTGTTGTTAACAATGACAACAACTGGGTTTTGCATTTGTTGCAATGACAACAATTGGGTTTCACCATAAGGTCCCAGGGTGGGTAGCAACAATATTAAAATACAGGATTTTTATTTGAATGCAAGAACACAAGAAGAGCCTGGTGGATCAAGCCAATGGCCCACTCAGGCCAGCATCCTGTTCTGACAGTAGCCAATCAGATGCCTGTGGGAAGCCTACATGGCAGGGCCCAAGCACAAGAGCCTTCTCCCCTCCTGCGGTTTCCAACACCTGTTATTCAGAAGCTATTGCTGTCTCCAGCTGCGGAGGCCAGCAGCCATCAATCGCCCTCTCCTCCATAAATCTGTCTAATCCTCTTTCAGAGCCATCCAAGTTGGTGGCTATCACTGCCTCTTGTGGGAGTGAGTTCCATAGTTTAACTAGACACTGCATGGAAAAGTGCTTTATGTTATTTGTGCTGAATCTCCCAACAGGATGCCCATGTGTTATATGGGGGGGGGGACTTTTTCTATCAGTTTTCTCCATGCCATACATGATTTTATGAACTTTGATCATGTCACTCCTTACTTGCATTTTCCCTAAACTCAAAAGCCCCAAACGCCACCATCTTTCTACTTAGGGAAGTCATTCCATTCCTTGGATCACTTTGGTTGAACAACCTCATGGGAAACATTTTAACGAGCTGTCCTCAAATGGTAAGACTAGGAAGGTAGGACTGGTAGGCAGACCTAGCAAAGACATTTCTGCTATGTAGCCCCCATCCTGAATGTCATTCCTTTTTTTGTGGGGGGGGCATGCATAAAGTGTCTCCACTTTCACTCCTCCAAGTGAAACCCAAAATTCATGCATCAAACACAGACTTGGACATTTATATTACCTGAACACTCCAGAGCACTTTACGACATTGTTCACCATAACCCCTGCAGTCCTGAGACATGGCCATATATTCTGAAGGCTTTCCGAGAAAATATACACATTTAGCTGAATCTCTAGGTCAGAAGTGTTGGGAAATCGCTGTTTTAAACAACAGTGCCAAAAGTAAAATTTAATGGTGGAACAAATATACTTTTTATTTTTTATTTTTTAAAAAACCACACAAATGGCCTAGGGATTGCAGAGATGAAGTTGTCAAGAACAGTTTGTGAAAAGACATTGCCCAGGTAGGTGCTTTCTGTGGTCCTGTGGCAGCACTGAAATAACTGGACACTGAGGTTGGGAGAAATCAGCCCAAATCTTTATCGACTACAGGAGGAAAGCTGGTTTGGCATGGCAATAGGTCATGGATTCAGTTCCTTAGTCCAGCAGCTCTTGCTGATGGAATGGCGCTCAGTCAGAGTTGAGAAGCATCCAAGCCCCAAACCATAGGAGAAACCGAGCATTGAGCCCTAATGTGGTTCATGCCAAACATCCAAGGTCTCGTTAGAAGACCAGAGTGGGGGATTCAAGGCAGGCAGAGGACCACACTCAAGCTTAGGGCAAACTACAGCCAGTCCTCCACCCCAAGCCCCTTATAGGGGTCCCCTTTACTATGTTGATCCTACCCAATCCATTTCCGCCAGAGTATACAAAGTCCCAATGCCGCCAAACAGAAATAAACTGATGTAATGACTGAAAGGGGGGGCACCCATCCCTGGAGCCAATTAAGGTTGGTAACAAAAAATAAAATAAATACATTTCCAATCCTGTCAACCAGCAGCCAAGTATTCCAGGGAGGCGATAACACTGAGGTGGGGCTGGTGAGAAGCTCACAAGGGGTGAGTGACCCCAAGTCCTTGTGGGTGAGGTCTTCTAAGGCCTACTTTGTTTTGTGAGGTCTCCTGCAGAATGGTTGTCATCCCATGAGATCCCACAAGAACTCCCAAGGGGAAATGCAACTTCACCCCCTCCACTGCTGTTTGAGCCCTCTGCCACCAGGCAACGTCA
The DNA here is from genome assembly GCF_964270895.1 of Podarcis filfolensis. Taxonomy (NCBI): domain Eukaryota; kingdom Metazoa; phylum Chordata; class Lepidosauria; order Squamata; family Lacertidae; genus Podarcis; species Podarcis filfolensis. The sequence continues at coordinate 31,629,623 of NC_139611.1, read as the reverse complement.
CCCTGTGTGCAGGACGCACCCAGGTCGGGGCTTGTCACCAAACGAGAAGAAATGAAGGCCAATAAGTTTGAATGAGCTACTAAGAGTGTGATCCTATGCTCATTCCTATGCATCGCCAGGGGTGGACTAGATGGCCCATTGTTTAGCCTGGAGAAGAGGAGGTTAAGGGGTGATATGATAGCCATGTTCAAATATATAAAAGGATGTCACATAGAGGAGGGAGAAAGGTTGTTTTCTGCTGCTCCAGAGAAGCGGACACGGAGCAAGGGATCCAAACTACAAGAAAGAAGATTCCACCTAAACATTAGGAAGAACTTCCTGACAGTAAGAGCTGTTCGACAGTGGAATTTGCTGCCAAGGAGTGTGGTGGAGTCTCCTTCTTTGGAGGTCTTTAAGCAGAGGCTTGACAACCATATGTCAGGAGTGCTCTGATGGTGTTTCCTGCTTGGCAGGGGGTTGGACTCGATGGCCCTTGTGGTCTCTTCCAACTCTATGATTCTATGATTCTATGGTTCCCTACCCAGGCTACACTTCTATGGTCCTTTGAGTCTAAGAAGTTGGTGTAAAGCAAGACAGTGTATATTATTCTGGTGTTAAGTTACATCGGGAGCAAACCCTGTTTGGCAGCGGGGTGGCTGCTGCTGCTCTGCCTACACCTGGCAGAGGGAAAACAAGGCTTTAAAATACCCTGGGTTGCTAGGTCATGTGACTGAGCTGAATGGCCCTGGATCCAGCCTTAAGTTCACACTGTGCAGGACACACCCCTGCTACACCTCCGTAACCCCCCTTTTAGTTAACACTGGCCTTGGCTCAGCTGTAGCTCAACTAGCCAAGAAGAGCAAGTTATTATGGTATAGTATCTTTAGCTGAGCCAAGCTTGAAGACTGAGCTGGAGATCTCCTAAGCTGCTCGTCCCGGTGGATCTTGCCATAGGATTGCCCCCCCCCCCATCATCTCCCTGGAGACATTCAGTTATGATAAACATCTTTTCTTCCATATTTTGTTGATGTTCATATGCAGTGTTAAATGTTGCTAAAGAGTTCCCATTTTAATTGAGAACAGTCTCAGGAGGAGTTGACAGTTCCATAGCCTCCCACATTTCACATATGGGAAACATGGGAGTTCAGGCCTCCTGTACTCATAACTGGGGGGTGAAGAATATACAGAGAAATTAGTTTCTGCTTGCATTTAAAGGCAGACCTGCCTGATTTGCAGCTTCCAAAGCATTACTTGAACTGAAACACGGCCATCCTTCGAAACTGAGACATTTCCACATTTCACAGTGCAACTCTCCAGATAAGTAATGAGTGTGAAAATGCATATACTCGTGTAAAGTGTGCCCCAAAATACATTATATTAAGTGAAATGTGAACTAAAATCTTGATGAATTTTCAGGAGAGATTTAAAAAACAACAACTCATGTGTGAAAACGTGAAGAAATTAAGAGTGCAAAAATAAGAAACTGAGAGAAACCAAAATGGATAAGTAAGGTAAAGGTTAAGGTACCCCTGACCGTTAGGTCCAGTCGTGGATGACTCGGGGGTTGCATGCTCATCTCACTCTATAGGCCGAGGGAGCCAGCATTTGTCTGCAGACAGCTTTCAGGTCATGTGGCCAGCATGACTAAGCCGCTTCTGGCGAACCAGAGCAGTGCATGGAAATGCCGTTTACCTTCCCACCGGAGCGGTACCTATTTATCTACTTGCACTTGACATACTTTCGAACTGCTAGGTTGGCAGGAGCTGGGACCGAGCAACTGGAGCTCACCCCGTCCTGGGGATTCGAACCACCGACTTTCTGATCGGCAAGCCCTAGGCTCTGTGGTTTAGACCACAGCGCCACCCACATCCGATGGATAAGTACTCTGGCCTATAACCCATCAGAAATAAATGCCTGGACCTCTGTTCTCCTGTGATTCCCATCACTGATGCCTCTCCGACATAGGTATCAAAAGGAAGGTTTTCATCAACTGACCAATCCGCAACAGCAGATGGTCATCCAACTGCTGCTTAAACACCTCCAATGAAGGCGAGACAACCACCTTCCAAGGTAGTCAGTTCCACTATCAAACAGCTCTTCCCATCAGAATGTTCTTCCGAATGCTTAGTCAGAATCTCCTTTCTCATCATTCGGGAGATAGCGCCTTCTGAAAAAACTGGTGCAAAAAATGTGTGTCACAAAAGAGCGGAGGAAAAAACCCAAGAGACTTTCATGGCAGACTGGTGGCCATTCAGCCAGCACACAAACAAAGACTCTACAGGACAAACGACACCTGCCACATTCCATAATATACGTTTGTGTTAATGTCTTGCTTTATCAGCAACTTTCAGACTCTTTCCACTTCAGTGCCTATATGAATGTTGCTATAATTATTTAGATCTAAACTGTGCCTTCAGGCTGTGTAAAAGGCAGGGGGTATTTTCAGTTTGCCTTTCCTTCCCCCCAATATGTAACAATTAATATTTAATTCTAAATATATATCTATATATATAGAGAGAGAGAGTATTGAGGGGATGCAGAGGAAAAGATGTATGGCAGATATGTAATTTGAGCAAGGGAAGGTAGGTGGGAAAATATGTAAGTGTGATTTTCTCTGCAAGACCTTGATCTCCTCTGAGGGTTCTTGGCTCCTTCTTACATCACAGGAGAAGGCTTAGAGATGCTGTAAGCTTCTGTCCTGAGAGCTGTGACTCATCCTAGAAGACTGTGGACAACCTGCCCCGCCTAGCTCCCTCCTACAAACCAAAGAACTATTATTACAATATTCTTTTAGCAATTCTTTCTGCTTCTTTGCAACATCCCTCAGCTTCCTCCTTCTGTCTCCTACCCTCAATTTTCCCCCTTGCTGCTTGTAAAGCAGAAACAGTACACCTGGGCTTAATTCCAGAGAGACGGCACAGGCAGACAGCCAACATGCCTTAGCATCTCTCCCAGACTCATCACACAAGTTTTAAAAAGCTGTCTCCCATGGCAGAACTGAAGGGCCCAAGCAAATGTTAACTGGAAGAAAGTTACAGGATGGTGGAGCCACCACTGAGAAGACCCTGTCTCGTGTGTTCGCCAAGCTAACTGATTTCACCAGCAGACACACAAGCAGGACCATAAGTGCAGAACTTTGATTATGGGAGGGATCTTACAAGTGCAAGCAGTCCCTTCAGGTAACATAGTTCCAAACTGTTTAAACGTTTGATCCCACAGTTGAACTTGACATGCTTGCTTATCATAGAATCATAGAATCATAGAATCATAGAATCATAGAATCATAGAATCATAGAATCATAGAATCATAGAATTGGAAGAGACCACAAGGGCCATCGAGTCCAACCCCCTGCCAAGCAGGAAACACCATCAGAGCACTCCTGACATATGGTTGTCAAGCCTCTGCTTAAAGACCTCCAAAGAAGGAGACTCCACCACACTCCTTGGCAGCAAATTCCACTGTCGAACAGCTCTTACTGTCAGGAAGTTCTTCCTAATGTTTAGGTGGAATCTTCTTTCTTGTAGTTTGGATCCATTGCTCCGTGTCCGCTTCTCTGGAGCAGCAGAAAACAACCTTTCTCCCTCCTCTATGTGACATCCTTTTATATATTTGAGCATGGCTATCATATCACCCCTTAACCTCCTCTTCTCCAGGCTAAACATGCCCAGCTCCCTTAGCCATTCCTCATAAGGCATCGTTTCCAGGCCTTTGACCATTTTGGTTGCCCTCCTCTGGACACGTTCCCGTTTGTCAGTGTCCTTCTTGAACTGTGGTGCCCAGAACTGGACACAGTACTCCAGGTGAGGTCTGACCAGAGCAGAATACAGTGGCACTATTACTTCCCTTGATCTAGATGCTATACTCCTATTGATGCAGCCCAGAATTGCATTGGCTTTTTTAGCTGCCGCGTCACACTGTTGGCTCATGTCAAGTTTGTGGTCAACCAAGACTCCTAGATCCTTTTCACATGTACTGCTCTCAAGCCAGGTGTCACCCATCTTGTATTTGTGCCTCTCATATTTTTTGCCCAAGTGCAATACTTTACATTTCTCCCTGTTATAATTCATCTTGTTTGTTTTGGCCCAGTTCTCTAATCTGTCAAGGTCGTTTTGAAGTGTGATCCTGTCCTCTGGGGTGTTAGCCACCCCTCCCAGTTTGGTGTCATCTGCAAATTTGATCAGGATGCCCTTGAGTCCATCATCCAAGTCGTTGATAAAGATGTTGAATAAGACCGGGCCCAAGACAGAACCCTGTGGCACCCCACTAGTCACTCTTCTCCAGGATGAAGAGGAACCATTGATGAGCACCCTTTGGGTTCGGTCAGTCAGCCAGTTACAAATCCACTGAGTGGTAGCATAGTCAAGACCACATTTTACCAGCTTCTTTACAAGAATATCATGGGGCACCTTGTCAAATGCCTTGCTGAAATCAAGGTAGGCTACATCCACTGCATTCCCTTCATCTACCAGGCTTGTAATTCTGTCAAAAAATGAGATCAGGTTAGTCTGACATGACTTATTTTTCAGAAATCCATGCTGACTATTGGTGATCACAGCATTCCTTTCTAGGTGCTCACAGACTGTTTGCTTAATGATCTGCTCCAGAATCTTCCCTGGTATTGATGTCAGACTGACTGGGCGGTAATTATTTGGGTCCTCTCTTTTCCCCTTTTTGAAAATAGGGACATTTGCCCTCCTCCAGTCTGCCAGGACTTCGCCTGTTCTCCAGGAATTCTCAAAGATGACTGCCAGTGGTTCTGAGATCACATCTGCCAGTTCTTTTAATACTCTTGGATGCAGTTCATCTGGCCCTGGAGACTTGAATACATCTAGACTAGCCAAGTATTCTTGTACTATCTCCTTAGTTATTCTGGGCTGTGTTTCCTCTGCTGAATCATTTGCTCCAAATTCTTCAGGTCGGGCATTGTTTTGTTTATTGGAGAAGACTGAGGCAAAGAAGGCATTGAGGAGTTCAGCCCTTTCTGTGTCCCCTGTTTGCATTTCACCATCTTCTCCTCTGAGTGACCCCACTGTTTCTTTGTTCTTCCTTTTGCTACGAACATACCCATAAAAGCCTTTTTTGTTGCTTTTAACCTCTCTAGCAAGCCTGAGTTCATTCTGTGCTTTAGCTTTTCTGACTTTGTGTCTACACGTGCTGGCTATTTGTTTGAATTCCTCTTTGGTGGTTTCCCCCCTTTTCCACTTTTTGTACACATCCTTTTTTAATCTTAACTAGTTAAAAGTTCTTTAGATAGCCACCCTGGCTTCTTTAGGCACCTTCCATGTTTCCGTCTCATTGGAATTGCCTGAAGTTGTGCTTTTACTATCTCCCTCTTAACAAACTCCCAGCCATCATGAACTCCCTTTCCTTTTAGTATTACTGTCCATGGGATCTCACCCAGCACTTCCCTAAGTTTTATGAAGTCGGCTTTCTTAAAGTCGAGAAATTGTGTCCTAGTATGCTTGGCTGCTCCTTTCCGCTGTATAGTAAACTTCAGAAGAGCATGATCACTCGCGCCTAATGATCCTTCCACTTCTACCCCACTAACCAGGTCATCAACATTGGTTAGGACCAGATCTAAAATGGCTGTTCCTCTTGTTGCTTCTCCCACTTTCTGGACAATGAAGTTGTCTGCAAGGCCAGTGAGGAATCTGTTTGACCTTATGCTCTTGGCTGAGTTTGACATCCAACAAATATCCGGGTAATTGAAGTCTCCCATTACTACTATCTCCCTTCCTTTTGCATGCTTGGCCATCTGTTCCAGGAAGGCATCATCTATGTCCTCCGTTTGGCTTGGGGATCTATAGTAAACTCCCACAATGAGGTCACTGTTATTCTTCTCTCCCTTAATTTTGACCCAAATGCTCTCACTTTGGCTTTGAGGTTCTAAATCTTGGATCTCTTCACAGGTATACACATCCCTGACATATAACGCCACTCCTCCTCCTTTCTTGTCTGGTCTGTTTCTCTGAAATAGATTGTATCCCTCCATTATTACATTCCAATCGTGGGACTTATCCCACCAGGTTTCAGTGATGCCTATTATGTCATATTTAGTTTGCTGTACCAAGAGCTCAAGCTCATCTTGTTTATTTCCCATGCTTTGCGCATTAGTGTACAGACATTGAAGTCCATTAATCATTCCCCCGTGTCTCTTATTTAAGGATTTTTTCCTCCCACCACTAGGTCTGCGTGCTGTTTGCTCCATTCGGTCTATGACATTTGGATGATCATCTTCATCAATTGATAGACTCCTACCTTCAGGAGCACTGTCTCCCTCCCCCACATTAGTCAGTTTAAAGCCCTCCTGATGAGGTTTCTGAGATTTTTTGCAAAAACATTCCTCCCAACCGTTGTGAGGTGTAGCCCATCGCTTGCCAGAAGTCCATCTTCAAGAAACTGCATTCCGTGATCTAAGAATCCAAACTGTTCCTGTTTACACCATTTGCGAAGCCAGTTGTTCACTTCCACTATTTTTCCCTCTCTCCCTGGGCCACGTCGTTCAACTGGGAGGACAGATGAGATGACAATTTGTGCATTTAATTGCTTCAATTTCCTGCCCAGAGCCTCGTAATCTCTTTTGATCTTCTGGAGGCTATTGCTTGCAGTGTCATTGGTTCCCACATGAACCAAGAGGAAGGGGTATTTGTCAGTGGGTTTTATGATTCCTTGCAGTCGTTCAGTTACATCTTGGATCTTAGCCCCGGGGAGACAGCACACTTCCCGAGACATCTTGTCAGGCCCACAGATCACTGCTTCTGTTCCCCTCAGTAGGGAATCCCCTATCACCACTACACGCCTCCTCTTAGGTCTGGTCGGGGTTCTTCTGTGAGCTGTCCGTTCCAAGGTCACCTGCACATTCCCCGAGGGCTGACTTTGCTGCTCGTCTTCATATACCTGATCGACTGTAATGAGGGAGAGATCCTCAAATGGAGTCTGCTCTTCGTCTTCCATGCTAGGGGAGAGGACCTCAAAGCGATTGTGTATTTCTAAACAATCAGAGCGAACCCTGGGCCTCCTACTTCTTTGAGTCACGTTTCTCCATATATCTGGCTCCTGTGTTGGTGAACTAGCCTCCTTCTCAGGGGAGTCCCCTGTCTCCTCCTTGGTGGAGACAGTGTGCTCTGTTGCTTCCAAGAAGAGCTCTAGCTCTCTAATTCTTTGGAGCGTAGCTACACGTTCCTCCAGTTGCTGGACTTTGTCTTTTAAGAGGGCAATCAACATGCAATTGCTGCAGGTAAAGCTGCCTGCAACCTTTGGCAAGATGGCAAACATTGCGCAGGAACCACAGGCGACTGCAGCTGTTCCCTCACCCTCCATCTTGAGAACGTGTCGTTGGGGCTGACTACAGCGGTCCTCCATCATAAAAAGCGTGAAGACAGGACAAATAAATCCCCCCAAAAAAACCTAGGTCTCCCCCAACAAACGTTTAAGACTAGCTCCCCTAAATCTAAAAGATGGATCAAACTGTGCGCGCCGCTGCCCTACAAGCTCTGATAAGCTCCTCCCACAGCTAATCACCTACCTCAACAGAAGCCCTGCCCCCTCTGACCTTTGCACAGAGAGAGCAGCTAATCAGCCACAAGAAACTCACACAAGAAAACCCTTTTTGTTCCTTCTTCAGCTTTCATGTTTACATTTTCATTTCAGACACTTTCAGCTGCTGTAACTGTATGGGATTTGGAGGTGGGTAGGAAGCACTGCATTTTAGTTTTTAGGTTGCATGAACAGAACCATAGTTTCCAGATCTTGAGGAGTCTCACTTTTTTCAGACGTCATCTGGTGTATGGCAGATTGTGACATATTGCTCTTGTGGAAAGCCTGGTGGCTAAGGAAGAATGGAACTGTCCATTTTGATTCTCTCATTTTTTCCAGTCTCAAATCCAGTTCTCCACATTTCCATATCAGTCCACATTTATTATTTTCCATTTTCCTTTTTGTTATTTTCATTGATTTTAGAAGATAATCATTGATTGTAGAATTGGAAGGGACCCTGAGGACCACCCAATGCAGGACTATGAGGCTGTCCCATAGAGAGATCAAACCTGCAACCTTAGCATATTGGCACCACACTCTAACCAACTTGAGCTATCCACTTGGACATAAGATTTAAGAGAAAGCAAAATAAACACAATTTTTTTAAAAAAAAAACCCTCAGGAAAGTATTAGTGCAAATTTCTCCTAAAACCGTTTTTTTTGCAGTTTTGCCTAATATACAAATTTTTTTTTGCAATACGCTTTCCCCTAATAAAATGCATTTTTATATGTTGTTTTCAATAATGTAGGTCTTTGTATGTACACTTTGCCCCCAATATATGCATTTTTGTATGCATTACATGGCTAGCGAACCAAACTGCAAAATTCAGAGACAGCTGTGTTTTGGTTTGCACATTGTTTCAGAGGATGCAGAGGGTTCATCTTTCAATACAAACTGGATTGAATTTCTCCCTCAGCTGTGTTTATTGGCTCCGGGGGGGGGGATCCATGTACAACCCCATTGACCCAGAAAACCTTGGGAGTAAAGTGATGAAATTTGGGGTACTGTGCTGGCATGCAGTTATTTCCTGTCATTTTCACGGGGAAACAGAAGCACTCAGGTGTAGAAAGGATGGAGGAGTAATGATGTTGTCCAATTATATTCACTGTTGTGCTACAACACACCCACTGCTGTGAATGGGATTTAGCACAACATGCTGGTATCTTGGTCCAAAAGCCAGTTCTGTAATGCAACAGGTCCTGCAGCATGAACAGAACATGAGAACCACTAGCATAATAGTCAGAAAAACCAGTGCAATGTTCCCCACATCTAAATGCACCCTTAACTTTCATTTCTTACTCAGATTCCTTTCTGTAAGATGCCACCTTCTTTAACAACCCTGTGCCCAAAACGGGAAACTTCTCTTTTTTATTCCCCAACCCTCTTCCCCCCCCCCCACCCCTGCCCCTGCAGAGAGGAAGAACTGTTTTATGAACCTTGACATGGCAGATAAAATGCTGTGTGTCTTTGTTTTGCGCAAAGTTTCCTTTGCCTCTAAGCATCAGAGATTAAATCTGTTCAGATGGAGGGGGGGAGAGATGCAATGTTCTTTGTTCTCTGCACAAAAGATAGGCACACACACATACAAAAAGGGATTCTTGGGGGGGCTGTGGAAGATGGGAGTGGGAAAAAAGAGGGAATGTGAGCCTTCGTTGAGCTGTTAAGGGAAATAGCTCACAGAAACCAGTTTTTTAAAAGCAGCTATGAATATTCACCCTGGTGTTGTGATGGGAGCCGCCTTTTATTTCTGAGATGCGAGTGTCAGCCTGCTACGCCTTGAATAGAAACAAGGTTCTCCACGGTTTGGTTTTGTTGGTTTTTAAAAATCATCCTCATCGCCAAAGTTCTTTCATGAATATAAATTTACATCCCAATAGAAATCACTTTCTCGTCTGAATTCATGAGTTTTAATAGCACGGTCCGACCGTTCAGATTGGTGTGTGCGCACTTTCTTAAGTAAACAGACTCGTTTTCGACAAAAGGGTCTGATCTCTACATCCTTCCCTTAAACTCCCTCCTCCCTGGCCCCTTTCTTGCATTTTCATTAGCTGCATCGCTTCGGGTCCTGCCTTTAATACTCCCCCCTTTAAAACATTTTTGATCTTCTATCATCTTTGATGTCAGCTTCAGAAAGAATTTCTTTTTGCCTCTTTTCATATCAGCCAGCTGAAATGACTTAGCAAGGGACCATGCCAGGCTAATGTTCTATGTGGAAAGCGGGGGGGGGGGGGTTATTATAGGTAATCACGCAAGCTCCAGTCTTAGCAAAAGAAAAAAGAAAAGAAAAAAAGAGCCCTGATGAGAATAAGGATAGGTGTGCCGACAAAGCCAGTGTTTTGTAGTGGTTAGAATGTCAGACTAGGACCTAGGAGAGGGCAAGATTCTAATCCATAGTCTTGAATCTCACTGGGTGACCCTGGGCCAGCTGCTGCCTCTCAGCCTAACCAAACTCACAGGGTTGTTGTGGGGGTTAATGAAAGAGAACCATGTACACCACCTTGAGCTCCTTAGAGGAAAAGGTGGGATACTGTATATATAAGTTACACCTCTACTTCTCCTTTACATCTGCAGGTGAGGCAGTAGATGTGCCGGCCTGCATTCCTGTCCTGGTAATGGACTGGAAGAGAGCCAACAAACTGAAATTCAATCCTGATATGACAGAGGCACAGTTAGTGGGTGGTTGCCTGTGTTAGAATTCCTGCTCCACGATTGCAGTCATGAGATTGTTGTCTATCACATGATGGTGTATGTTTTGATTCCACAAAGTGGGAACCGATGGAGACAGGATGTTTGTGTTACTGTGTTCTGTGAAGTGGGACTATTGTCCTTTGTTCTTTCTCTTTGCTGTCTGATGCTAGAGAGAGAGGGAGCCATGTTGCAGTGCTCCGTGTGTGTTAATATGTAAATAAAGTAGATTAGCCAAAATGCTGAGTTGCTGAGTTCTGTTACGCAAGCTACGAAGACTCTGTGGATCCCTAAGTGCGCCGATGTCTGTTGGCATCCATCGCTGTGATGTTCGGGCAGAAGAAAGCTTTTGAAGCTCCCGAATGATCGACCAGGAGGGAGGGAACATGCCATTCGGGCATGTGTCTCTGCCAGGGTCCTACTTGAGTGTAGGACAAGCTCCTGACACCCTGCTCTTCAAGGGGTCACACTCCCTCTGAAGGAGTGGGTACGCAGCTTGGGAGTACTTCTGTCATTTGAGGTTCAGGTGGCCTCAATGGCCTGCCATCAGCTTCCCTCTATGTACTGTGGAGAGGAATATGTGTGCCTATATATTTGTTGTATAGAGGATACAATCCAGAACCTGCCAGAACCTCAATTGCCACCAAATGGAAAAACCCTACAGGATTTGTGATTTTCACTTTGATATAACAATAGGTGGAGTTTAGCATTAGTTGAAGAAGGAAAGAACTTAATAAAATACATGTTGCCGAAAGCTTGGGGGACCCTGAGAAATGCTGTGGTGTTCACTGGTCTCCAAGGCCATTGAGTCAGAACTCTCAGGCTGAGCACAGCTGCTTGCCATTCAAAACCTGCACCCCAACTTTCTCTGCAACATGAGATGTGATCCCAGGGTCCACCTCCTCAGATTATGTTGGCAAAAGGGCTTTTGTCCTCTCTGCTGGAAGCATCATATTGATGACTCCTTTTAGAACATTCGCCTGATGTCCACCCTTGACCATAAGGTGTCAAGGCATGCTCATCTCAGAGTGCTTCCTTTCATTTCCTCCTAGAGCACTCCAAAGGAAACAGCTCACTCACCTGCCCTTCCACCTGAACTACAGGTGAAGCAGAGGAGGAGGCAGAGGCGGAAAAGACAAACAATAAGTGTCAGGAGATGGGCTGGTGGTGTTTTCTGCTTGACACTCATCTGTTCTTGTCGCATGGATGGACCAGTCTGTTGCAATTCATTAGCTCACTTCTCCCTCTCTCTGCATATCGGCTGTAGGCTTTAATGTGACAAATATATTAGCAGGGAAGGGGGGCATGGAAGGCCATGGGGGAAGCATAAGCCATCTTAATTGGTTTACATAAAAGGCAGAGGTCCCTTATGCTCTTTGCATTAGCACTGAAACAAAGGACTTACCTCTTGCCCTTCAGCTGTGCAATCCAGTCCTATATAAAGCTACAGGCCTGAAGGAAAGAGGGGTACCTCCTCTGCCTCCCCGTCTTTCCAAGTTGGCTTGAAAAGAACAGCCTGAAAAGGGAATCAAGTCCTCCCTTCATCGTCATCATCATCATCATTTATTATTTATACCCCGCCCATCTGGCTGGGTTTCCCCAGCCACTCTGGGTGACTTCCAACAAAATATTAAAATACAATAATCTATTAAACATTAAAAGCGTCCCTAAACAGGGCTGCCTTCCGATTGCCTTCAGGTTCATTGCAGTGATGGCTGGAGGAGCAAACAGCTGTATGAGGAAAAGCTGACAATTTGGTAGGGTGGGGGGCAGAGAGATGAAAAGCTCAGACAGCCCATGTGGGTTACTTTGTTTTTATAAAATTTCTCCTTCCACCTCCTCTATTCCCCTTGCAAAAGCCCCAGCAAGCCTTCGGATTAGCTCAGCTGGTTTTCTTCTGTTTACCTGTTTACCTGCGGCTGAAAGGAAATACCAAAGGAAACAAAGCAAACAAAGAACAATTACCACCCCGAGAGCACAGCTCGGAGTGTGTTTGATACAGCTGAGGGTAGGCAGGCGGCAGAATGAAAAGCAGGCGAGGTGGGAGAGTCGACTATCGTTTCAGACAGCAAAGCAGGAAGTGCCGCTTCCTGAACGGAATGTGGAAAGCAGCCTGAGACTGAGTCAGATCATCCATCTAACTCAATATTGTCTACACCAGTGGTTCCCAAATTGAGTGGGACCATCCCACGGCGAGGTGGGATTACTAAGAAGCAGGAGGTCACTGGCTGTATAAATGACTATCAGTCTTTGAAAAGCTGGCATCACTGGATCAAGTTAATTACGTTTGTTGAACTGATTAAGCTAAATAGTTTCCATTGGATTTTGAACACATTGTTAGCATTTTGAATTTTATTGTTCTAGGGTTGCCATACGTCTGGGATTTCCTGGACATAGCCAGTATTCAGCCCTCGTAAACAGCGTCCGGTAGGAAATTGCTTAAACATCCGGGAAAATCTGGACGTATGGCAGCCCATGTTGGTAGTGCAGATTTTGGCAATAAAAAAATAGATCAAAAACTAGAAAAAGCTCAACAACTTTAAAAAATAAAAATAAAAAGAGGCAACCCTAGCATGTTCCTTAGTAAGTCATGCAAACCACTCTTCTGAATAATGCTTTTTATAGAATAGGGTCAGGGTCACTGGGAATGAGTTTATCAATTTGGCATGAGAGAATTATGGTAAGCAGAGATCACAGTATGCTACCTCCCCACCTCACAGGCCACTACTAAGGGTGGGGGAGAAATTCAGTTCCGTTTGCATTTAAAGGCAAACCTACCTAATTCACATCCTATGAAAAAATACATGAATTGAAACACTGTCCTTCTTCCAAATTCACACTTCTCCAAATTTTGCAGAGCAGCTTTCCAAACACGTGTACACAACCATGGAAACGAGGGAGGAAGTGTTCACAAATATGCATATATTTCTGAAAATAACAGTAAAATTAATTATTTTATGAAGAATTGGGGGGGGGCGGGTGTATTGTTTGGGGAGTCATCAGTCTGGAAGATATTTGTGGGTCCATTCCGAAACTCTAATTCTTTATCTGTGAGGTTAGAATCTATAAGAGGACATCAGCTGAAGCAGTCAAACTAGTTCATTTGTGAAGGTAGCAGCTTTAGCCGCTCAGCCAAGTACCCATCATCAGCATCTTTAAAGAGTGAGATCTGTTGCCATAGAGACAAATGAGTGGGCCTTTTCCCACCTCACCTGGCTGGATGCCAGGATATCCTAGGATGCAGAACAATAGGCCGAGAGGGGCTATTTGTTTGAGAGAGTTTTAGCTAATGCTGGAAGCTGGAGACACAGAGGACTGTCTTGTTCTGTGCTGGACCCAAAGTTATGGCTTGGGGATCTTCCTGGGAACCTAATGGGAAGGCAAAATCTGCCAGAGAGTAATGCTGTGAGCCCCTCCATCCTATACTCAGGTTGCATATATGTGTAAATAAAACCATCTATTCCAGGCATAGGCAAACTCAGCCTATGTTTTGGGATTACAACTCCCATCATCCCTGACCACTGGTCCTGTTAGCTAAGAATGATGGGAGTTTTAGTTCCAAAACATCTGGAGGGCCGAGTTTGCCTTTGCCTGATATATCCCAAAGACACCACAGTCTTTATTAAGAGCATAAGAAGAGCCTCCTGGATCAGGCCTGTCTAGTCCATATCCTATTTTCACAGTGGCAGAACAGTTGCCTGTGGGAAACCAGGAAGCAGGATTCAAGCACAAGAACATTTCCCCTTTCTGTGGTTTCCAGAAATTAGTATTTCTGCCTCCAACTGTAGCTATCGTGGATAGTAGTCATCGGTAGCCCTCTTCTTTCTAAGGAAACTAAAAAAACTGGGCATGTGTTGGGACCCCTAGGGTCTCTTGCTGCTCTCAGATATTGGGGTGTGTGCAACAGTACCAAGAAATTTGCATGAAGACTTTTCAAAAAACGAATTTGCAGATTGTTATGGAGATGTGGTCTGTATAGTTAAAGCTAATTAAAGTTAAAGCTCCTTGTGGGCTTATAGCCGAATAAAGTATTATCTATCTAAAGTTAAAGCTAGTTAAAGGTCCGTATAGTTAAAGCTATGGTTTTCCCTGTAGTGATGTATGGAAGTGAGAGCTGGACCATAAAGAAGGCTGATCGCCGAAGAATTGATGCTTTTGAATTATGGTGTTGGAGGAGACTCTTGAGAGTCCCATGGACTGCAAGAAGATCAAACGTATCCATTCTTAAGGAAATCAGCCCTGAGTGCTCCCTGGAAGGACAGATTGTGAAGCTGAGGCTCCAATACTTTGGCCACCTCATGAGAAGAGAAGACTCCCTGGAAAAGACCCTGATGTTGGGAAAGATGGAGGGCACAAGGAGAAGGGGACAACAGAGGACGAGATGGTTGGATAGTGTTCTAAAAGCTACCAGCATGAGTTTGACTAAACTGTGGGAGGCAGTGGATAACAGAAGTGCCTGGCTTGCTCTGGTCCATGGGGTCATGAAGAGTTGTGCACGACTAAACAATAACAAATGGAGATGTGGAGAACTGAGCTTCAGATTGGCAAAACCAAAATTGACAGATTTGCCCATTGAGAATGCAGTGAGATTCTTTGGCCTCCTGGTGCCCAAGAAGACAGTGCAGACATGCCCCACAGCCAGCATGAAGGAGAAGCCAGGTTAATAATGGCTTTGCCTTCTGCATTTGTATTCAGGCTACCCACCCCTGGATACCCAGTGCATTTCAATATGGGGTTGTTACACCAAGACAAATGGCGGAGGTAGGCTCCAGAAGTAAAGGAAAGGACAGGACAATTAATATTTTACAGCCTTGCGACAAATTTACTAACTTTCGGCAGCAAATGACTTCATATATTGTCTGACGTTCTGAGCCAAAATATTAAGTAGGCATTACAGATGGCAATTTGTGTGATTTTTGGGAGCGATGATGGATGGTTGTAATCGAGCTGGAAATAGCCGGCTAATTAATTATTGTGCACTCAGAGAGAGCATTAACTGGAAGACAGTGGAAGTCTGCAGCATCACCTGTGATGAGTGATAAATGACTTTTATTCCAGCATTGCAGAGACAGGCGCTCTGAGCATTCATCTGCTCGCAAAGGACAATGCTCCCTTTGGCAAAGGAGCCGTGTGCTACAGAAGTCACGCTGGCTACCCTTGCATGAAACTTCTGGAGGGGGTTGGATGTATGCCACTAACTTCAGCCTCTGCTCATCACATTCACGTCGGAAACTGTGACCTTCTGAATAAAACCACTTGTCATCCCCTGGGTGGCAAAACTGTGGCCCTCCAGGTGCTGCTGGACTACAAATCCCATCATCCCCGAGCATCTGCCATGCCGACTGAGACTGATGGGAACTGGAGTATATTGACAGCTGGAGGTTCATCAGCCATGCTCTGACTGCTTCCATCACAGCCGGAATAACTTCCAGCTGCTCTGTCCCAGTCCCTTGCCTCAGAGGACTTGTTGCCTGCAAACTTGAATCCTAGGAACTGGAGATCATTCAGGGAACTGAGAGATGTTCCTCAAACAGAGCTACGGTTCCTAGAGTACTCTGGGAAGAGGGATTGATTGTTAAGCCACTCTGGGAATGGCAGCTCTGTGAGGCAAACAGGGATCTCCTAACAACTCTCTGCACCCTTAAGAAACCACAGCTCCCAGGACTCTTTAAGATAAGCTATTATTTTTTAACGTGGCATGATACTGCTTTAAATGTATAGTGCAGATGGAGCCTAGCTCTGTCCTTGTACCAGATTTGAGTGTGATTTTGAATATGTTTTTAGAATGTTTTGTAAGCGACTTTGGAAATCCCTCAGGTCTTTAAACTGGGGTAGAAGTATTATTGATAAATAAATCATGAATAAATAACTGACAGTGGCTCTGTAAGGTCTCAGACTCTGATGTCTTTACTAGCTCAGCTTTGAAAAACCCTTTATTGCCAGGATTGGATATGGGATTTTTCTACTTGCAGAATATAAGCTGCATTGCTGTGCTCTGAGTTTTGCCACCATAGAGACATACCCCCTGCTTATTCCCAACACACTGACAGATACCATTTCAGAGCCTTCTGCATATAATGATGGGCCTTTGGTGGGGGAAAGGTATCTGATGGGTCCAGCATCCTCCCTTCTGAGTTTCCAGGAAACAATCAGATGCCCTTTCACACAGTGCGGAGTTAAATTATGGAACTCACTCCCACAGGAGTCAATGATGGACACCAAGCTAGATGGTTTTTAAAGAGTACTGGACAAATTCATGGAGGAGAAGGCTACTGAGAGCTGCTAGCTTCCACAGTTGGAGATAGCAATGCTTCTGAATACCAGTTGCTGGAAACCACAGGAGGGGAGAGTGCTGTTGTATTTGGGTCCTTCTTATGGACTTTCCTTTGGGGCATCTGGTTGGCCACCGTGAGGACACGATGCAAGGTTCTTTTTATGTTCTCATGGTCTTATGCCATCTGGAAAACCAAGTCTGTGTTATAGGAGAATTTCAATCAGACGATCTGCTGTTTGCTGTTTCATTCATTCATTATTATTTAAGGTACTTTAACTCACTTGCAAAGCTCATAGAAGATCAATTAAAAGCAGCAACAATTCATCTCAACGGCAAAAAGTGTGCAACATCCCAAAGAGCCCATTTAACGAGGTGGAGATAATGACTTTTCACCTTGATGGCTCCCCTTCCTCCTCCTCACAAGGCAATTGGTTCTGATAGCTTCTGTAAGACCATCAAATGAGTTGCCAATTCTGGTGGCTTTTGTAGCAGGGGAAGGCGGAGGGAGCCTTAGCTGCTGAAGCAGCAAGGGGTAAGATTGCCAACAATGGCCATTTTGTTGGCTACTTCCCTTCCCATCCTGGATGCTTCACTCATGGTATCCAACAAGCCACCATAATTCAAGCACAAATAAGGCAGCATAAATGTTCAAGCTTGCCAAATATCAGATAACAATATGAGCAAATGGAAGGTAAAGAGATTGCTGGCCTTAGGACAAACTGGTAGAAGGCAGAAGTGAAGGCAAGGGAAGGAATGTGCTTGCTGACTGTTGCTTGGTTTGCCTCACTGATATCAACAGTCTGCAACCCACAAGGGACAGACAGCCAATCAGCAGACATGGTGCTGGCCCAACACAGCCTGAAATGTCTCAGCCACCTCTCATCACTTTCTGGTTGGGATGAGAATTCCTTATCCAATTTAATGTTCCTGCAGCAGCGGACAGTGGCTTCAAAAGCCATGCTGTTTTCACTCGATGCCATCACTCAGGGAATGCATAATACCTGCAAATAATCTGTGAGCTGAGATGACATTATATTATTTCACCAAGTTCCCTGAAGGCCCCTGTGTGGTCTCTCATAAGTTGCTTTCGCCACATGCTGAACACACTCAAAAATCAATTAAACACATTGGGTTGCAGTTTCACATTGAACAAAAAGGCATTTGTTGCTTCCTCATCGCTGCTGACTAACAGACATGACATGGGGGAGGCTGGCCATTTCACAGGGATTAGCAAAAACAGAGAGACAGGTGTTTAAATATAACTGCATCGTTCTTTTCTTTTTAAAAGATGTGCTGTTGTTTCAGCAGAACCAAATCTTTACGGAACGATTAATTTACAGGGAGGGCACCACTTTCCACGTTCCACAAGACAAATAATACAGAAATCATAAAAGCCAATTGTGTCAGATTAATAATTGATATTTGGCCGTTTTGTGGCCTGCCTTTATGTATGTATTGGACTTTGCCACAGTCTAGTTTGATAGGATTTTAAGAAATCAATACCCTTTCCTGCATTTAGACCAGAGTTTCTCCCATTCGATGAAATCGTATTCATTCATCACTTAAAACCCATTAGTTACGGAGGCAGGGAGCTGTATTATGCCAAGCCAGACCACTGATCCTTGCAGCTCAGTACTGTCTACTCTGACTGGCAGCAGCTGCCCAAGGTTTTCAGGCAGGAGACTTTCCCTGCTGTGCCTGGAGACAGCAGGGGTTGAAACCGGGACCTTTTGGATGCAAAGCATATACTCTCCCACTGAGTTACAGTCTTCTGCATCAGTAAGTCTCACAGCTTTGAATCAGGTATGCCTGATTCTAAGGTGAGACTTCAGGAAGTTGGCTGGGAGAATACCTCGGTGTAAATAAGTGAAACAGGGAATCATCATGTACCAGCTTCAATCAGTGAAACGGGCATGGATTCAGAAAGTGGGGTGCATGGAAGTCCTGGGCATCTCTGGGATCTCAACTACACCAGCCCAGAACTTTATCATTCAGATCCCCTTGCAAAGACAGATCATCCTGACGCAGGCAGGACATCCTTCCCCAGGGGCCACAGCCCTTGTTCCCAAGGGCCTCTTAATCTCCACCCCTCTGATGGTGCACCTGGCTGAACCTTGCTAAGTGGTGATGATCAACCCCTTTCAATTTCCCCATTCATTCCTTAGGGGAGGGGCATAGAGCCTGCAGTAGGTAGCCAGACTCATTGGGCTCCAGCCCAAGTCTATGGGCAGCACTGGGGAATTGGATCAGATCAATAGGTTATCTTTTTAGGTGTCTTGATCTCAAGCTGCTTAGGGCTTTGTATCTTGAGCAAGAGGCCCCCTTTCAACCTCAGCTTCCACAGCTGCAAAATGGCCCTTTCAGCCCCCCATCAGGTTAAAAAATTCACAGGCCTCCAACCCAATAATAGTGAATCTTTTAAGTGCAAATACAAAATGCCCTTTTAAGACACTTCTTTGTATTGCTCGCAGCTAAAAGACTGTTTAGCATTTCTCCCGCTACTGTTATTAATAATCATCATCATATCCCTTTTCTCTAGTGCATTATGACGTACGAGGTGCACTAAGTGGTTTCAATCACTTGGGAAGTGTGTAATGGCTTAGTAATGCATTCCCTGTTCAGTCTTTCAACTTTTATGCAACAGCAATGAAAATATAAAATGTGTTTAATTAAAGAAGGTGGCTTGTTTTATTGAACAAATGTACTGAATAAATAAAAGGAATCATAGCGCATTTTAATGTGCTCATCCAACATTCAAAGTAGGGTTTCGTTTATTATGTGTAGTAATAGATTTCATTGCCTTTTTTTTAAGGGAGAGGGGAAGAAACAAACATTTTAAATCAATGCATATATATCTATATATATATTTGTTTGTTTGTTTTTAATTTTCATGAGCATTAAATTGTAAGTTTCCCAGCTGTGAATCAGAAGAGCTGAGATCATAAATTGATTGGAAGGAGAGAGGAGTCTTCGGGAACATCATTCATTAAAGAAAGCTGCCTGCGTCCAGTCACTTACTCCAATGAGTCATAATAAGGTCACATTCAAACCCTACATTTAGAGGACTATTATACCACTTTAAGCAGTCCTGGCTCCCCACCCCAGGAATCCTGGGAAGTATAGTTTGTTAAGGATGCTGAGAATTGTTAGAAGACCCCTTTTCCCCTCACAGAGTTACAACTCCCTGAGTGGCTCAACAGTCAATCTCTGTTCCCAGGAAACGCTGAGAATAGGCCTCTAGTTTACTTTGCCCAAAAATTGTTCTGAAGGGAAGCACTTCTATTTGTTTCTTTAAACATTTGGAGAAGGCCTGTAGCTCAGTGTTACATGTCCAACTTGCACTTCAAACCCCAGCATCTCCAAGCAGGGCTGTGAGAGTTCCCTGCCTGAAACCCTGGAAAGCCATTGCTAGCCAGTGCAGGCAATACTGGGGTTCATGGGCCAATGGTCTGACTCAGTAGAAGGCAATTTTCCGTGTTCCTACATCTCAAGTACAAGGTCAGTGGCACTAAAGTGGTATAGTTACAAGAGATGAGCCAGAGCTTAAAGACTCCAAGCAGAAGTAGCTAAAAGAAGAAGAAGAGTTTGGATTTGATATCCCGCTTTATCACTACCCTAAGGAGTCTCAAAGCAGCTAACAATCTCCTTACCCTTCCTCCCCCACAACAAACACTCTGTGAGGTGAGTGAGGCTGAGAGACTTCAGAGAAGTGTGACTAGCCCAAGGTCACCCAGCAGCTGCATGTGGAGGAGCGGAGACGCGAACCTGGTTCACCAGATTACGAGTCTACTGTTCTTAACCACTACACCACACTGGCAGGGAAATCCCCTGCCCTCCGCCCCCACCCCAAACACCCACTGCTAAAGAGGGTGGTCCATTAGGTCAAATGGGGCACTGCTCCACCAACCTCAGATTCCTCCAACCCCACCTGCCCTCTTACTTACAGAAAGTCCAGGGATAGTCCTGGTTGTTGGTGTTCTCGGTGCTGCCCTGTAGTACTCAGGAAGGAACAGGATGGGGATAAAACTAAAATGAGTTAGGTCTGCCTATCATTAGTTTTCACTCTACCTACCTGTGGGAGTTAGGCATGTTTAGCCTGGAAAAGAGGAGACTGAGGAATGTGATGGCCATCATCAAATATCTAGAGGGCTGTCACATGAAAGATGGAGCAAGTTTGTTTTCTCCTGTTCTGGAGGATAGGATTCATACTGCAAGAAATGAGATTCTGATAAAACATCAGGAAGGACTTTCTGACAGTAAGAGCCGTTTGACAGTGGAATGGACTCCCTCAGAAGGTGAAGGACCCTTCTTCTTTGAAAGTTTCTAAACAGAAGTTGGATGGCCACCTGTCGGGAATGCTTTAGTTGTGATTCCTGCATTGCAGGGGATTGGAATAGATGATCCCTTGGGTCCCTTTCAACTCTACATTTCTATGATTCTACTGTTGGCTTCCCTACTTTCTGCCCCAGCATTCCCAGGGGGTATCAGCCACCCCTGAGTGATACCTCAGTTCTACGCCAAATCTGCTCTGCTGTTAAGCCCCAGGGCTCATGAACTAAGATAGATAGGAGATGCCTTGCCCCAGTTCCTCTGAATTGCTGCTGAGTCACTGCAGCTGCAACAGTACTGCAAGTTTATTAGAATATAAAAGGAGGGAAACACATGAGGAAATTAAATATTGAAAGCTCGGTTGAAATAATAGAGTCTTTGCTCATCATCATTTGCTTGCTTCCACCGCTCAGCCTATCTGTTTCGGCATTTGGTTCTGATTTATTGCATAATGGTTCCCCTTTTACACTGTAATGCAATTCATATCGCTTTTTAATGTACACCGCACGGTAATGAGTGTACCAAAGAGAGTAGCAAGAAGATCCTGATTGGTTTGTCATGGTGGAAAATACCCGTTAATTATTTTGTCTATCTATATTGGACCCTTTCGCAGATTGAAAGTCATGTAAAACACACAAAGAGACTTTTTGTCAGTATTCTATGGTGAGAAGAAGATACAGGCCACACATTCACCTTAGATTTAAAGCAGTATCGTACCACTTTAACACTCACAGCTTCCCCCAAAGAGTCCTGGGAACTACAGTTTGTTAAGTACTAATGTGTCCATATGCTCCCTCCTCTTCTTCCCTCCCCCATTCATACACTTGGCTTCAGCGAAGCTATATTTATTTCTCAAACCACGGTTTCATGTGATGTCTGAACCAGGAAACTATGACTTAAGGAGTCCTTCCAAACCTGCACACGAGGCCAGCATGAGAGCCTTAAACCACTGTTTCCCAGTTTGGATGTCAAGGTAAACTGTGACTTAAGAAAGTAGGACACCGTTGTTCTCTGTAGCCAGGCACACACAGGAATGAGCTACTGTGTCAAGAAGGGAGCATGGAGACACCCAGTTCATTCCCAGGCAGATAAACCATGGCTTATCCCGCTGCAGTCACCACATCTGAACTGACCACAGAAAGGCTGTCTGCTAGCCAGGGAACAGAGGCACCAGCTTCTTCAGAGGATATGGGAGAGGGCATCGTGAACACGCAACATCCTGACATTGCATGTGCCTCCCTGTGCCTCCTCATGATGTGAGGAGTCAGGGGGCAGAGCCAAACGCTCTCTGAAAACTGAGGGGCCCCAGCCCCCTCAAAAAATACATAGCGGGGAAACTGCCTTAGCCCCTATAAGTTGGTGTCTATGCCAGGGAGGCATTGGAGAAGCAAAGAGAGGGAGGTGTAACAGAGGATTTTGAGATGAATAGTTCTCCAGTCTCTTGAGTTTACCTCGACCCACAACTTCTTATTTAGGATAAAAGCAAAGGAAATGCCAAAATGTGAAGTATGGGTTAATTTGGATTGCTGACAGTCAGATATGCATAAAAATGAGTCCCTGTCCCAAGACTCCTCTGAATTTCCTTGCCACAAGCGTGTAAACCAGCTGAGGTGCCCCTATTTTGTCAGTTAACGTAGTCTCTGGGGTGCCTCTTGTAATAGCTTTGCCAGTGTCAAATGTCAGGTAAATAGTGCTCTGTTCAGGGAAAATGCCAGAAAACCATCCAACATAAATTATTTACAGGCCGACGTGATAGCCGATCCCACACACCCTGGGACCCGGTAATGCTTAGTCAGGCCAGCGCAAGGACCTTGCGGTTTACAGAGATCTTGAAAAACAGACTTCTCTGCCAGTAGGCCTCCTTTCTCTTCAACAGAATGACAAGCAATGAGTTTCCAGATGGGAAGAGGGGTAGGATTGTTTCTGTGTGCCAATTCCAGGTGAGAGGAGGCAGGCAGGCAGGCAGGCAGGCAAAAACCACCACATAGCCTGCACCAGCTGGATTATCCCACCTCAACCTCCATGGGGATATCTACCATCATTTGCCTCACCCGAAAGGAGAGAGAGGAAAGGAGGGGAAGACTAGGCTGAGGCACAGCCCAACCCCATCTGATTCAAGGGCCCAACCTAGGGACACCAATCCCAGATTTAGCCCCAAATCAATTTTTCTAGATGATCCTACAGGTGCCCAATGCCTCACCCCATAACAGTCCAACCCAGCGCAATTCTGGAGCATCTCCACCAAATTTGTTTAGGGGTTTGGGCTTTGTCTGAATCATGGTTCAGACTACCACAGAGCCTACTACAGCTGAACTTCTCACCTCATTGACCTCCTAGGTTTCAAACTGACACTATGGCTCTTGTCCCCAGTGCCCGCCTGTTTGTGGTAAACTGTTCCCAGGCTCAGTTGATCATTGCTAGGTGCTCCCACCAGTGGGCTGGCAAGGGTCACAATGGCTGACAACCTCCCTTACAGGACTGGGTGACAAAGGATGTGTCAGGAAGAAGCAGTGTCAAGTTCTGGCCCATTGCTATAACCCAGGCAGGGCAGCTTAAAGGCTGCAGGACCATGGACAGCTCCAAATGAGCAACTTACTACATTGAAAGTTTAGAGCACAGAGGACTTGGATGCCTCTGTCTCCAGACTAGCCTCCACCCCCTTGGAGAGAGGAGACTTAAAGGGCCAACCCTCTAGCCTGAAATTGCCCACTCCTCCTATCACGCTCCCAATACTGCTGGACTGGTGATGTGCTGTAGGAGGCATCTGGTTCTTCTTGCTCAAGGGAAGGCATCAGCAAGAGTCCAGGCTCTGACCCTGTAGGCCCTGGTGGTCTGGGACATTCCTCTGGGAGTTCCTGTCCACCCACCTCAGGTCATCACACAATAAAGCAGTGGGTTACTATTAAACTGGGAGATGATCCAAATACCTGTGGCACTTGAATGTTCCTACAAATCTTTGCATGGACACCCCCCTCTATTATGGAAGAGTTATTCTGCCCCATACAGGGATTTATGATTCATGGAAAGGAAACTTAGCTACATGTTGTATGGAGCTCCATGCACACAAAGGAGCCTGGATACGAATGTGGAATGGAAGCATCAGACCCCTGAATCAGCATTGTGTGTATTAGAATCTACAAATGTGCATGACTTTTAATATTTTATACAACGGCGGGAGGGGGTGAATAACAAGTCCGTCTGTCTTAGAGATAAGTGTATTTTTCATTAAATTCAAAACACTGCGGTTCATTTCCAAGAAATAATAAATTGATGATAGCAATGGAAACTGATTGCATTGTGATGGGCCATGGCAGCAAATCAACACCCTCTCACGCAGCCAAATAGAGGCTCATAGGCAAAATCACACTTAATTCCCAGAGAGAGTGTTTCAAACAAATTTACAGGCAATGACCCTCAAAATTGCACATACAATAATGCAAATAATTATTCTCAGACATGCAAGCCAGGCTTCAAACACTCGCCAGAATGAGACACTTGTCTTGCTCAGTTGCACAAGCAGCAGGGCTCTGGGATTTCCCATTTGGAAACATTTGTGCTGGATGGTGACCATTAACTCCTTGCTTATTTGCTCTTGCATGGCCCCAGAATGCTTCTCTCATTTTGACCTTCTCTTCATTTACACATGTGCACAAGTGACCTTCATATGCATCCACTGAGAGCTTATGTTAATGAGCTAGTGTGGTGTAGTGGTTAGAGCATTGAACTAGAACCTAAGAGACCAGGGTTCAAATCCGCATGCAGCCATGAAACTGACCTTGGACCAGTCACTTTCTCTCAGCCTAACCTACCTCACAGGGATGCTGTGGGCAGGGCCGTCTTAAGCATATCTGATGCCATGGTTCAAAGCTCCCTCCGGCGCCTCGCCACCCATTTCCCAGAGTTGTCAACCTTTTTTTTAGGGGGCTGGAGAAGGTGGGGCAGTGGCTGGAGGGTGGCTTCTCCGGCGGGGAAGAGGCGGAGGCTGGACCCGGTGCCTCCCAGCTCAGCTGGCTGCTTCGGGCCGTGGTGGCCATGGCAGATGGAGGCATGGCGCTGCTTTGGCACGGCATGTCGGAGACGGGCGAGGGCGGCGAGCTGATACCAGGAGGCGCCGCGTCCAGCCTCTGCCTCTTCCGTGGCGCCCTCCAGAACTTGGTGCCCTGGCACCCCGCGCCACTAGCCTCTGTGGGTAAGATACCCCTGGCTGTGGGGTTAAATGAAGAAGGAGAGAGCCATGTACAGTATGCCACTTTGAGCTCCTTGGAGAAAAAGAAGGGATATAAATGCAATAAATAAATGAACAAATAATAATAATTCTGTCTCTGTTCTTCAGTTCACATTTTTCCTTTTTCTCCAATACTCAGACTAAGCCCTGGTGATGATCTGCCTGGAGGGCATAAGTCTTGAAAGTTGGGTGCCAACATTCAAAATGCCTTCCAAACATTAACACACAGGATCCCCTGTTCAGATGTCGTGTCAAATGTATTGGCAGTGGGCATATTCTGCTTCTCTTCTTTGCATTTAGTGGACAGAAACATTTTTACATACAGAAGCTATAAATGCTGCAAGTTTTAAAAAGCAAAGTCCAGCCCCTTCAAACAAACTTTCCAAAAGTTGTGTATGTTTGTCAATTTGACGGGATGTGTAGTCAGTTTCTTTTATCACGGAGCAAGCACAGGAATGTTTGGCTTTTACAGAACAAGAAAACCCTGCAGGAGATGAGCTGCATGAGGCTATTAGCAGATTTTCAACGTAAAGCTAATTGATAAAATCATCGCAACCCAGTTTGTATCTTCCTCCCCAAACAAAAGGGAATACTTCAGTTTGTTTATTCCAAATATACTTGACACATTAATTTAACATGAAACGAAAGGGTTTAATGAAGTCTGAAGAGAATTGCTATCTGCCCTTTGAATGAGTTATCTAAAATGCCACTTTATTATGCAAAGCTATGTAAAATAAATTGCATCCCAGCCCTTGTTCAAAAAGGAGCTTATCACAGGCTGATGTTTACAGAGAAATGATGGGAAGATCTGGGGACCATTCCTCGACTTTAAAGACATGGGGGGAATTTTTTGATATTTTTTTAGCACCAACAGTCTTGTATTCAGAAGCAGCTAATTTGACATGCAGATAATTATCATCTTGCTTTGAAATGTGATTAAGTGCAATTATATTCAGCTGGAAAAAGATATACTGAACAATGAAAACAAAATATAAGCACTGAGTCATACCATCATAGTGGAAGAAGGAGACCCAAATAGATCACTTTTTAACCTCCTAACCTAAAGTCCTAATACATCACAAATCAAATGCTCCATGTATCGTTGTGCACAATTTAGATCAGGGATGGGGAGACCAGATGTTGCTAGACTACAACTCCCATCATCTCTGATCATTAGCCATGCTGGCCAAATGGAGTAAGGTCTTTGACAACATCTGGCAAGCCAGAGGTTCCCTGTCCCTGATCTAGGCTACAAAATATTATAATGTACTTTCCTTCTTTCTGAGTAGACTTCAGTGCTAGTCCCAAACAGAGCAGACACAGTGAAATTAATGGACATGGCCAACTTAAATTCATTAATTTCAGTGGATCTACTCATAAGTAGTGCAATGCTTTGCTTCCAACCTGTCTTCTAAGTCCTTCATTTTGTCTGTCCTGAATCTTCCAACATTCATCTTCCTTGGATGTCCACGACTTCTAGTGTTACAGGAGAAGGAGGAAAACTTTCCCACTGTCCATTTTCCCCATGCCATGCCCAACTTTATAAACGTCAGTCATGTCATTTCTTACTCACATTTTCTCTAAACTAAAAAGTCCACAAGCTGTGCAACCTTTCTTCACAGGGGAATCACTCCATCTCCTTGATAGTTGTGGTTGCCCTTTCCCGGACCTTTTCCAACTCAAACAATATACTTTCTTGAGTGAGGTGTCCAGAACTGCACACATGGTTCCGACTGCAGTTGCACCATCGATTTGTACAAAAGAGATGATGGGCATGGCTATCCAACGACATCTAGAGGGCAAAACGCACAGTGTCCATTCTAGCTCTAACCATTGTACCGCACCATCTTTCAACCGTCGGTTGTGCTGGATCGCGCAGAATAATTAAGACCTTTTGACCCACCCCTCCTGATTTTAAAGCCCCTTTGTTTATTTTTTATTTTTTTACCGGATTTCTTTCTTTCTTTTCTAAAAAAGAATAAGAATAGGAATTTACTGCTTGTTATTCATGTGGCACTCTCATACATAATTTATCATTTGATATTTTCTTCCCCTTTTCCTTTTTGTTGCACAAAATAATGTGGAACATGGCTCCTGGCTCTAACTGGCTGGTGGAAAGTGATTTTTATCGTGCAGAGCCAAATAAAGTATAGCGGATAAACAATGTGTATTCATTGTGATAGATGCTTTACTCCAAACAGCCTCCCCAGGCACTGTCAATGACAGAGTACCTCCTGTTCGGCATTCTTCCCTTCCCTTCCTTCTACATGCTGTCTCCTAGGCAAAGGTTCGCTTCTTTCTGATAAACTTAAGAGGGCCTTAAGGAAGGAGAAAGGTGAAAGGAATGGAAAGGGAAAGAAGGTAGTTAGGACAAGGTGGCTTGAGAAGTCATGGTAAGTAGGGCAGGATCACGTAAGGCATCACACTGCAGCAGAGAGGGAACTTCCAGCATACACAGGGAAGCAGGAGGAGTGGAATTCAGTTCAGTTTGACTGTAGAAATCCTCACATTCTGAAACAATATGCACGGTGAATAAACTTCTATAAATCTTGAAATGCGGTTTTCCAGCCAACCAATGCATACAAAACATGCATATACTAGGGTAAAATGGGCAAACATTAGTGAAAATAACATCAGAAGCGCCTTATGACAGGGAAAACTGCTCAGCAATAATGTGCATATTGGCAAAATTGCATAGATAGATAGATAGTAAAGGTAAAGCTAAAGGGACCCCTGACCATTAGGGCCAGTCGTGACTGACTTTGGGGCTGCGGCGCTCATCTCGCTTTATTGGCCGAGGGAGCCAGCGTACAGCTTCCGGGTCATGTGGCCAGCATGACTAAGCCGCTTCTGGCAAACCAGAGCAGCGCACGGAAACGCCGTTTACCTTCCCGCCGGAGCGGTACCTATTTATCTACTTGCACTTTGACGTGCTTTCAAACTGCTAGGTTGGCAGGAGCAGGGACTGAGCAACGGGAGCTTACACCGTCGCGGGGATTTGAACCACCAACCTTTTGATCGGCAAGCCCTAGGCTCAGTGGTTTAGACCACAGCGCCACCTGCATCCCTCAAGATAGATAGTATATTGGGGCAAATTGGCACTAAAACACTGGTATAAATTTTCCAAACCGATGTGGCTATGAGGAGGACTGAAGCTCAGAAAAATGAGCAATACTTCAAGGACCACCTCTATTTCTATGAACCAAACCGGACCCTGCGCTCATCATCTGAAGCCCTCCTTCACGTGCCTCGTCTGCAAGAGGTCCAGAGGGCAGCAACAGAAGAATGGGCCTTTTCTGTGGTGGCTCCCTGCTGGTGGAATGCTCTCCCCAAGTGTCATCTAGTCCAGCCCCTTGCAATGCAGGAATCCTGCTCACAGCTGTCCCTGGGTGTGCTCAAACTACAAACCTTCTGGTTAACAGCCAGACACACTGAGCCATTGCGCCACATGATTGTTTTTGGAAATTTTGCATTTTACTTATTGTAAAGGCCTTTGGTTGCGTACAATAAACTTGGCTGAATAGTGATGGGGAGCAAGTGGCAGAACTTAGCCCCAGATAACTTGGGAGTTTGCAATGGATCCCAGCTTTTTCATCTGCCCAAATGGCAGGAAGTCACTGAGTAAGGGTGAAGGTTCTCGGGCATTATTCTAGAAGCAGCCTTGTCTTGCACCCAGGGAGAGAGCAACAGTCCCTCTGGCTCAGGCAAACAGCAGGATCAGAGAGGTCAGGAAGGAAGGTCAAGAGGTATGCAGGGCAAAATGAGGAGGAGAACTCCCCCTCTCCCTCTCAAGTTTATTCCCCAAGAACAAGTGCATAAGTGCTTCTATCTTAGCCAGCCTCTAGGGATAAGGAATGTCTCCATGCAGTGAATTAAACATCAGGACAGATAGGAAGCTCATGAGCAATGCAACTTTCTGTAATTATTCTGAAATTTGCATATGGCCGTTCCTTTTGGCTAAAAGCGGGGATTTGAAGATTCTGAATTATTAACTTCTTGTAGTAGTACCAACAGAAAGCATAATACTTGTTAAACATATTTCTTTTTTTAAAAAAAATAGAGAGGAGTAGATCTGTAATGCACAAACACTGTTCAACATGAACTTTTGATAGCCCTGTTCATGCATCATATAAGAACATAAAAGGAGCCTTCTGGATCTGGCTAATAGCCCATCTACTCCAGTATCTTGTACTCATAGAACTACAACTCCCATAATTGCTGACCATTGGTCATGCTTGCTAGTGGGTCTATTGGGAGCTGCAGCCCAAAATAACTGGTTGGGGAAGGCGGCCCTAGATCAAAGATTTGTTGATGGTAGAAAGTCTGGAAAACACTGTGGCAGATTATTTAATTTTAGCTTTAATTGTTAACAGCATTAACCGTGATGCATGCTTTTGATATGTAAGTCATTGGGTTGTCTATTAGCTTTTATGAGGAATTATATGTTGTGGTAGATCATCAATCGATCATTAGTTTCATTTGTCAGAAACCACATGATTAAAATGTACAACAATTGGATTTTATTAAAAGCCCTCTAACGGGCCATCCTTTAAAGAAAATCAAAGATTAGAGGTCATTTCAAACTAGGGTGTGGTTTTGTTTTCCCCCATCCCCTGAAGCAGGGCGCAACTCTTGATAGCTAATTATTTTCTGTAATTTGAATTTTGGTTAATACATTATTTACAGGAGCTTAAATAGTGGCATTGTTTTCTTAATTGCTTCAGAAACCATTAGTAGATTTGCAGGATTGAAATAAACCGATAATTACTCTAAAAAGTAGGCCACCTTGCTTGGCGAGTCATGGTGGGGAGGGTAATAGGCAGAATCCACCTGTTGTCAGGACAAGACCATATTATAATTAGAATGATAAAATTGTAGAGCTGGAAGATACCCAAAGGGGTATCTAATCCAAGCTCCTGAAATGAAGAAAGCACACCTATAGAATCCCTATAAAATCACAAAATTGTTGAGTTGGTTGCACATCTGGGTCTTGGTTTATTAATTTCACACTCACATGCTTCCAGCGTGCCAACCTCACCACTGCCTAGCCTCTTTTGATGCTCCCAGTCCTTTTCTTCTCCTGAGCAAGAGTTCATCTTCTTGAGTCCATACAGGTGACCATTTTAGCATACATTGTATCATCCATCCACAAATGATATCTGGTCAATCTTCCTTACCACGAGCTGGGATGAAAAAGAACTAGACTAGATGGAAATGCTTGTGCTGGAGTAGTTTGGTCATTTGATCTTTAGGAGAGAGAATTTTATTAGTGATGTATGCTCTCAAGTTATGGTCTTTAACATAGTGGCACCTGTAGTTTGGAATGCACTTCCAATTAACACCAGGCAAGCACCTAGGGTATTGTTAGAGGCAACCACGCAGAGGGTCTTCTCAGCAGTGGCACCCACCCTATGGAACATCCTCCCATCAGATGTCAAGGAGATAAGTAACTATACAACTTTTAGAAGGCATCTGAAGGCAGCCCTGCATAGGGAAGTTCTGGATGTTTGATCCTTTATTATGTTTTTTATATTTTTTTGGAAGCCAACCAGAGTAGCTGGGGCAACCTAGTCAGATGGGTAAAGGTAAAGGACCCCTGACAGTTAAGTCCAGTCGCAGACGACTCTGGGGTTGCGGTGATCATCTCACTTTACAGGCTGAGGGAGCCGTCGTTTGTCCGCAGACAGTTTTTCCGCGTCATGTGGCCAGCATGACTAAGCCGCCTCTGGCGCAACCGAACACCAAAACCAGAGCAGCACATGGAAACGCCGTTTACCTTCCCACCAGAGCGGTACCTATTTATCTACTTGCACTTTTTGGCATGCTTTCGAACTGCTTGGTTGCCAGGAGCTGGGACCGAGCAACGGGAGCTCACCCTGTCGCGGGGATTCGAACCGCCAACCTTCTGACCAGCAAGTCCAAGAGGCTCAGTGCCACCCGCGTCCCTATTCAGATGGGTAGGGTACCATTCTTAGCTTTAGCATAAGAATTAGCATTTAGGCACCAGCTTAAAATTCACCTCTTCAGCTGTTAGCCCCATGATGAGTGGTCCAGCTATGGTGATGTCTTCATTTGATCTACTGATTTGTGACATGTTTTGTATTTGTTTGATGGGTGCAATTTGATTGTCAATGTTGTGCTGTTCACTGCCATAGTATTTTTCCTTAAGGTTGGCGATACAGAAATATTTGCAAATAAATAAATAAATAAGCAAGCATGGGCTCAGTGTGTTTGGACAGTTCAGTGAAGAGAAACATATTGGTTAGAGTTACTATTCACAGCAGCCTTGAAATTGTGAGGGTATGGGACTGCTTTTAAATGTGTCTAGATGTTCTTCATTATTTCAGATACGTTGAATAGGCCATGTTTTGTTTTAACTGCATGGTTTTACTACCTTGCTGTTGCGGAGGCCACCCTGCAGTTGGAGGCCAGTCCATCAGGGTGAATGGGGCACCGGCCAATGAACCTCAGTTACCCTCAGCCAGTCCCTCATCTGCCTGCCTTTTTACTTAACAACCAGTCCAGAGGCTGTCAGCTTCCCCCACCTTAGTTTCAGTATTGCCCTCGTAAAACTCAGCAGGGAGGAGGATGGGGACAATTTATTGACTATGGCTGTGGTTGCACCTGCCATTGGCTCTGGCTCCACCTACTGTTGGCCTTCTGTCTTACACCCTACCAGTCTCAATGGACACTAGCTGCCATTTTTGCCCTAGAATTCTTTTGGAGGAAGGGCAGGATAGAAATTTAATAAAAGAATGCATTAAATAAATGAAATAAAAGGGAATATTTGAAAATGGAAAGATACAGCTAAACCCAAATATCAGCTATTCTGAGATCTACTTCTAGTTCCAAAACTGGATGGGGTCATTCAAAAAATGTGTCCTCTTCAAAGCAAACTCCTGATTTTCGGTGTTTGTTAGATTTAAAACTTATAAAACCAAATCCCTCAAATGAACTCCATATGTAATCTAAGACACAGATTACATCATCTTTGGGGCTCAGAACAGTGTACAAAGGGGTGGTACAACAATGCAGCAAAGGGCACTAGTCCATCCTAGACCACACCATCAGCCTTTGGCCCTTTGGAGTCTTCTCTGTGTGATCTAGAATTTAATCACTGGTCCATCTTCAACCACAATAGCTGCATCCTGCCCTCTGATCTTCCTGTGCTAGACTGGAATCCTAGTTTTAGCTTATCTCCAAACTTGGTCAAGTTCTAACACCATATGATGTAATTTAGGTTGATGGAGATGGCTTAGCCCAAGGTCACCCAGTAAGCCTTGCAGGTGAATGGGGATTTAAATCCACACTTGCCTAGTCAAGCTTCAATCCTCCATTCCAGCCTTCACCAACCTGGTGCCCTCCAGACATTGCTGGACTACAACTCCCCTCACCTCTGACCATTGGCCATGATGGCTTGGGCTGATGGGAGCTGGAGTCCAACAACATCCAGAGGATACCAGATTGTGGGGAACTGATCTACTCACTACGCCGCAGTGTTTCCAATGATTCATCTCCTATGGATGGATTTTGCCCATTACATTCAAAATTTAAGTTGTGGAGGGGACATTATTAAGAAATATGGCTCCTCAAGCTTCATTGCAGCTCCAAATAAAATCACTAATTTATTTTTCTTGGAAGGCTACCACAGGCTACAAAAATATGCTGAAGCATATTTAATGGAAGCAGAGGAGAAAATGGCAGTGATGGAAAATGTGTTGTGAAGTAGACCTATACATCTGGAAGAAAGCATCTATGAATATTGTCCAGCAGAAAAGTTCTCTTAGAACTGCAGGGGTTGCTGTAGTTACACAGAAATACATCTCCAGGACAGCATTGACTTAAGACAAGTGAGTGACAAGCTAATCTTTTCCTAAATAAAACATGAATTGAGAATAATGAAGATCGCTCTAACTTATGTCCTCCAAAAAGGAAATGGAAAGTGAGCAGATGGGAAGGAGCAGAAAGCTAAAGGCAGCAGCGGGGTGGGAGGGGGAGGGTACAGATCAAAAACTGCAATCAGTTGTCAAAGCCATTCTTATTGCTGTGACTTTTTTGTTTAGCTCAAAAGACTTCAAAGTGAGCACCCTCTGAGAATTTGCCCAACAGTTCAAAGGGCCTGAGAGTTGAAGCAAGTCGATCATCTCAAGATCTTATGGCATTTCTCTAAAGTGGTGGCTATCAAAAACTGTGCTCCAGGGAAACCCTCCAGTTCCTTAGAAGCTTAACAGGAGTTTTTAAATGAGCACATCGACAACAGCAGACAAGCATCCCTGAAAGTGAGCTGGCTCCTAGCCACAGATCTTCCCTTGAAACCTAGAGTTCCCCCTTGGGTTCCATTTAGATGGTCCTTACAATTTTCGCAGAGTGACAATGAGTCGTAACTGGCCTGGCCAGCATCTTCCTGTGTCACATGTGACAGAATGCAATGTGCACAGCAAAGCATAAGAACACAGAGAGCCGGTGTGATGTAGTAGCTAGAATGCTGGACTAGGTTCAAATCCCCATTCACCCATGAAGTTCACTGGGTGACCTTGGGCAACAGTCACTATCTCTTGGCCTAACCCACCATGAGGATAAGATGGAGGGGGCAGGAGTCATAAGAACATTAGAAAAACAATGGCCCATTTAGACCAGCATGCCATTCCCACAGTGGCCACCTAGATGCCCAGGGAAAACCCGCAAGCAGGACTCAAGCACAAGAGCACTCTCTGCTTCTGAAGCCTCCAGCAACTGGTATTCAGAAGCATTGCAGCCTCTGGCAATGGATGCAGAGCATAGCCTAGATCATGGCTGGTAGCTACTGGTAGCATTATCCCCCGTGAGTTTATCTAATCTTCATTTAAAGCCAGCCAAGCTGATGGCCATCATTGCCTCCTGTGGGAGCAAGTTCCATAACTAACTATTCTGCTCTTCCGTCTGTTATTTTACCTTGTCCAGCACCCTCCTAATTTGTGGAACATCTCACCTGAGTTGTTAGAGGACTCCTATTTCCCCCTCAGAGAACTAGGATTCCCAGAGGCACAACAGGGAAGGACAGAGAAATAGAGAAAGGGGTAAAGAGGGAAATAATATGCATTTATTTCAGTTTTACATTTTTTAAAGTTTGGGTTCATGGGATCTGGGGGTGATGGACTTGTGCCAAAAGCTTCATGGGAAAGATAGGTTTGAGGAGGTTTTGTCCCTTTGCTGAACTTTCATTGAGATTGACAACTTTCTCCCAGTTTGCGTTTTGAATTGGGATGCGGAATGAGGCGGAGGTGAAGGGGCCTGAGGCTTAAGAAATGCCCTCGCGGCTCAGAATCTCATGAGGTGCCACTCATGTCAATGACAAAAGTTAATGAAATGGGTCTCTATCACTGAGTGGGTGACCTATTGAAATAATTGAAAGTCTATTTGCCTGGGAAATAAAGCAGATTAGGATGGTTGCAAGGGAAAATCGCATTGGAAGATAAATGGCACCTTAAGCTCCGACCTTTAATGACCTCAGATGAACAATCTGGAAATGACATGAAATTCAGGCTTCTTCTTCTTCTTCTTTTAAAAAAGGAGGATAATTTATAAAGCATATGCCAGAATGAACAATGGCTATGGACAGGACTCGTAAGTAAGTGGAGGTAACACGTCAAAAAACAAAATATTGCTGGGAATACCAAATGGGTTTGAAGCATGATCTGATTCAGGACAAGTTTGTAGGAACATAGAAGACTTCAGGGCTGGGCAACCACAGGCCCAGCAGCTAGATGTGGCCCCCATGCTTCTCAATGTGGCCCTCAGGAATCTCCCTAGGCTGTGCACCTCACTGGTCCTGCTCCACATCTTCTTCAAATGCTTTTGCCTGCATGGAATACATCACTGAACTGTGACTATGGTCACATTGAAACTGTAACATTTAAGGTCTTATGATACCACTTTAAATAGTCAGGGCTTCCCACCCACCTCCAAGACCCTAGAGAACTATAGTTTGTTAAGAGTGCTGAGAGTTGTTAAGAGACCCCTATTTCCCTCCACAGAACTACAATTCCCGGAGTTCCCTGTGAAGGGCAATTGATGGTAAGTGTTGTGTATATAACCTACTGTACAAAGATCCATACATCCATTTTTTCCACCCACTTTCCCCTCTGACCCATCTTGTCACCAGCACACACACCCTAGATGTTTCCTAAGAAGGGAATGTTCTCCACCCCTAGAGTACTGCCTAAATTGATAAATCATTTGTCTGTGTAGCCCAGTAGCGTCTACTCTGGGTGGCAGCAGCTCTCCAAGGTCTCAGGTAGGGGTATCTCTCTCTTCACCCAGTATCTGACCCTTCTTGGAGAAGAAGCTGGAGACTGAATTTAGGATGTTCTGCATACAAGGCATGTGTACTATCACTGGGCTATGGCTCCTCCCCTGTGGGGCTCACACTTGAGTGGCAGTTTTAGCACTCAAGCACATAGAATCATAGAATTGTAGAGTTGGAAGGGACCCAGAGTGTCAGCTCGCAAAAGATCACCCTGTCAGATTTTAATACTGTTCACGCATACGTGAATTTAATAACAATACAGTAAAAGAAATGCAATGTGATAAATCAGTCTTTGCTTCTGAAGACTGGAAAGTGAACGATGAAAGTTCAATTTTTAAACAGGAATCCATGTGGAGGTGGGATCCAGGAAATTACAGACGCACTAGTTTAGTGCTGTTCCAGGAAAACAGCTGGAAAGCATTACTAAAGATAGAATCAACAAGTGTATAGAAGAACAAGCCTTGCTAAAGAAGGTCCAGTATGGCTTTTACAAGGAAAGCTCACTAACCTTGACAAAGACACTCACTAAAGTGTAGCAGCCATGGGTTAAGAGAATGGACCATTCTCACAATGTAGAGATGTAGGAAGTGGAGTCTTTAGCTTGAATGAACTAACCACTAAACTGAAAGGTCTTCCCTACAGGTCTGAATTAAGGAAAATGTGAGTTTTGAGGAGGGATTTGGAGGAAGGAGGCAAGGTGGCCTTACAGAGACATTATGGAGGCAGTCTCAGACATAAGGGGCAGTAAGGGAGAAAAAGGAGTGATAGAGGGAGCAGCAGACTTTTAGGTGAGCAAAGGTGATGGATTGTTGGGATTAGGGTTGCCAGACCTTCAGGTGTGACCTAGTTTCTCCAGGTTTGCCTGGTCCCCTCTAGATGGCGGGGGGATCTCCAGGTGCATGAGAGTACCTTTAATGATGATGATGATGATTAGTGTGCATACAACTTGCAAGCTTCAGCCGAGCAGGAGCTGGCTGCAAATTGCAGTATAGACACTCTGGGCATGGGGTCTGCCCATCTCCCCTACACTTCCATGTCCAGGGCCTGCCCCCATAACATCACAAGGTAGCAGCCCTAGGTCTCAGGTTTGGGCCCTGAAATCTCAGGGACTGGGATGCTCCTCACCTGGCAAACGTAGCTGGGATAAAAGTGCAGAGAGATAAGCAGGGAGCAAGACTATAGAGAGGTTTGAAGGTAGGGACAAAAAGCTAGCGAGCCAAGATAGGGACTGGGGGTAGGGTGGGCACTGCAAAGCCAGAAATATGAGAGGGATTCATAACTGTGTCAGCAGGCAGGGCTAAGGGGACCCAGATGGACTAGAGAGGAGGAGATTGCGGCAGTCAAGACAAGAAATGACATGGCTGTAAACTAGAGGTTTGGGCGGCATTTATTTTCATTTTGTGAAAATAAGAAGCTGCCTTATACCAAGTCAGATCATTGGTCCAGCTACCTTAGTAATGTCTGCGTAGGCTAGGAACAGCTACCCAGAGTTTTACACAGGTCCTTCCAGCTCCAACCAGGAGATGTAAGCATTTGTGCCTGGGACCTTCTGCATGCAAAGCACATGCTCTGCCACCGAGCTAAGGATATTCAGCTTGTAATTCTGTTTTTATTTTTTGCTTGAATGGCAACCTCCCTATCTCTCTTGTAAATAAAATAAAATAAACCACTGAAAGAACTGCAAATGCGTTTAAAGGAACCTGACCACCCCACGTGCCACTCTGAAATGTGCCAGCAACAGCAATTTCACTTACAGCGTGAATAAGCCAAATATAATTTAAAGTCACCAGTCCTTCCTGGGCTTGATAAGGATTTAAAAAGCTGCTGTTTACAGATTTGCCAAGCCGCCTGTCCCCCCCACACCCAAAGAAACCCAAAGCGTTCCCAGAAGAACACCCCTAAGTTCTATTATGTACATTACACAGCAGGACTCAGCCTGTTCTCTCATCAGTTTAAAGCTGTTACATAGCAGATTATGGGCTAAATGTCAACATTTGGGCGATCACGCTGATTAACTGTGCATGAAAGATGCCTCCAGTACAAGCTTATTATGAGGCCAGAAGCAGAATCAAAGATTTTTGAACTACCGTTTATATATTTAGTCCTCTTATCCCTGCCGTTAGGTCCTGCTGTGCAGATTTTCTTTCATGGGGAGAAGGAGGAGAGAGAAATTATTTCTAGGGCCTTCATTAGCGCTCTATTACTAGCAAGTGGTTGCATTTTATATGTGCAATGTCGACCAATAGATTGAGCCTATTCCCAAATCATACTCTTTCCTGTGGCTGCACACAACCTTTTCCTCCTCCCCTCTCCCTCCTTCTTCCTATTCTCAATCGTCCTCATCATCACTGCTTTTTTCTAGGGATGCTAAAGGTTACACCATATTGTTACCTTTTCTTCTAGAAGGAAAGCACAGGTTAAAAGTGTGGCACATGCTGTTACAACTTTGTGGTGAGTACTGGCACCATTTTTTTTCTAGAAGGAAAGCACAGGTGATAATGATACATTTCTTACCTGCTCTTCACCAGGAGGTCCCAATGTATTTAAAATTCAGAATTAAAAACAGTGCAAACAAATTATAGTTGCAGGAATGGGGTGGTACCGAAAACACCAATTTCAGGTGCCAACGATCAGGGTAAAAAGGTGTATCTTCAACATTCACTGAAAGCTGTATAGTGAAGAAATCAGATGCACCTCTGTGGGGAGGGGATTACACAACTTAGGGGCTCCCACAGAGAAGGCCCTCTCCTGGGCCACTATCAACCCGCAAACATCTGAGGGCAGTGGAACTACCAAGAGGGCTCCCTTCGCCGATCTTAGCACCTGAGAGGGTCTGTGGGGAAGGAGTTGGGTCTGTCAGACATTTGGGGCCTGAGTCATTAAAGGCTTTAAACACTAACACAAGCACCTTGACTTGGGCATGGAAATGAACTGGCAGCAGTTTTAGAACAGGGGTTATAGAAGTTCTAAAGGCAGCCCCAGCCTTTAATCCAGCCAGTGCAGAATAGCTCACACAGCAGACAAAGCACAGGGAAAGTTCTAGGGAGAGCCCTTCTAGGAGGCTGGGGAGCAGTGGTGGCTGGTGCCAATTGGGATTGGTAGGACGGAAGGCAGGGAGGCCAACAGTAGGTGGCGCCACAGCCAATTACTGGCAGAAACAAGAAGTTCTAGTTTTTCCACACATACCCCTCCCGCCTGAGTTCTACAAGGGCGACAGAGAGAATAAAGAGGAGGAAGCTGATAGGTTGCAACACCCCATGGACTGATCTTAGGCATGGCATGGCAGCTGGGTGGATGCTGACTGAAGGCAGGCTGAGGTTGGTGGGCAGTACCCTGTTTGCAATACTGAACCAGCCTCCACTGCTAGGGAGCAAGAAGGGAGAGTTCTGCTCTTGGGCAATTTCTGTACACTTCAAGCACATCATCAAGGAATTGACTGCTGAAAGCAGAGGATACCACTCATGCAGGAGGGACTCCAGAGTTGCGCAAGTTACAAAGATGGAAACGGCCATGTGCTAAAGGAGCATGCACTATCTGTGTTACCCCCAACAGGTCCTTTTGCTGTGTTAAGGAAAAGGTGTCATAAATGTCCACATAGGTTACAAGTCCACATAGAATCACAGAATCATCCAGCTCTTTCCTTCTGTGATTCCATGTAGACCTAGGAAGCTGCCTTAGTCCAGTTCAGACCATTGTTCCATTTATTTTCAGCAGCAGCAGCCAATATGGTGCTATTCAGCTGCTCTTGGACTACATCTACCACCTGTCTCAGCAATCATGCCCCATGGCCAGGGATGGTGGGAGTTGTAGTCAAAAGAAAATAAGAAGAGTCTGCTATGGAGCAGCAGACAGACGGCTTATTTAGACCAGCATCCTATTCCCCCAGATGCCTGTGGGAAACCAGCAAGCAGGACCTAAGTGCAACAGTACTCTCCCATCCTGTGGTTTCCAGCTACTGGTATTCGGAAGCCTATGACTGTGGAAGTGGAACAAAGCCATAAGGGCTAGTAGCCATCGACAGCCATGAATTTGTCTAATCCTCTTTTAAAGCCATCTAAGTTGGTGGCCATCACTGCCTCCTGCAGGAGTGAGTTCCATGGTGTGTTGTGTGAAGTAGTCCTTTCCTTTGTCTGTCCTGAATCTTCCAACATTCAGCTTCATTGGATGTCCACTAGTTTTAGTGTCATGAGAAGGGACTTTTCTCTGCCCACTTTCTTCATGCCATGCATAGTTGTATAAACTTCTCTCGTGTTGCTTCTTACTCTCCTTTTCTCTAAACTAAAAGGTCCAGAACGCTGAAATCTTTCCCCATAGAGGAGTCACTCCACCGCTTGATCATTTTCGGAGTCCAGGGACAGGACAGCAAACCTTTGGTCCTCCAGAATTGTTGGGCTCCAACTTCCATCAGTCCCATCAGCACAGCCAATGGTTGGGGGTGATGGGAGTTGGAATCTAATAGCATGTAGAGGACAAGAAGATCTGAAAGTTGTCTTCCAGCATTTCTCTCTACAGGTTTCCACTGCATGTGTCCTGGGCATCATGGCTGCCTTATCACAGTCCTCCACAGCTTGGAGCTTCTTGGGAAGAGCAAAGTCATAGTGCCTGAAGTCCAAAAAGGACAGGGAACAGACAAGCTAGAAGGCCGTCCTCC
Source organism: Podarcis filfolensis (assembly GCF_964270895.1). Lineage (NCBI taxonomy): Eukaryota > Metazoa > Chordata > Lepidosauria > Squamata > Lacertidae > Podarcis > Podarcis filfolensis. The sequence goes on along the minus strand of NC_139611.1, from coordinate 31,589,657 downwards.
TCTCCCTATCGGAGGCATTACAAGATTTTCTCTGGCCAACACAGGCCAAACGATGAAGCCTTTGAACTCCTCCAATAAGGCATGTTGTGCATTGCACAAAGCAAGAATAGAAATGTATGAATGCCAAGGATGATGAATCTGAGCTCCTTTTATCTCAGGGGGAATTACCAGGTGGAATGTCCACCCCTTAGGATTTCTTTAGCTCTGTATCCTGCATGTTGTGTGTGTGTGTGTGTGTGTGTGTGTGTGTGTGTGTAGTTGCTTTGCTCTTCTGAGGTTCACTTCTGAGGTTAACTAGTAGCTTTTGCTACTAGTACATCGGAACATAGGAATCTGCCTATATCATATCAGATCACTGGGCTATCCAGCTCACTATTGTCTAAACCAGTGTTGCCCAAACTTGGGTCTCCAGCTGTTTTTGAGCTACAGTGGCCATCATCCCTGACCACTGGTCCTGCTAGCTAGGGATGAAGGGAATTGTAGTCCAAAAACAGTTGGAGACCCAAGTTTGGGAAACACTGGTCTAAACTAACAGGGAGCAGCTCTTTAGGGTTTCAGGAAAGGAGTCTCTTCCAGCCCTACCTAGAAATGCTATTGGGGGCTGAGCTTGGGACCTTCTGTACACAAAACAGATGCTCTACCATTGGGCTTTGGGCTTTCCTGAAGACAGTGTGTGGGCAGCAGCACTTGCAGTTACCCCCTATCAAGCCCCACTCACAGGTACAAAAAGTAAGAACTCAAGCCTGCACAGGTTTTCCCTGTCAAAACATGGCCTCAACTGGGTTCAGTCTTGTGCACTGCAGCACCTGGGCTCTTTATCAGGTAGGAGAAATTGGATGCATACCGAAAGTGGCTAGGCAAGGCCTCTTTGAAGGGAGATCAAAGCAGCACCAATGTCTCTTAAAATAGCACTGTGCATGATTCTAAGGCCTCAATTGCTTTCTTCAAGCTGTTAGAATTCTTTCTCCCACCCCTCCAGTCAATGCTGTTTCAATGATAACACATCTAACACAACATGCTCAGACATCCAGAGATAGATCACTTGCATATTTCATGACAGAGACTTTGTGCCGACATTTTGATGAGTGGTTTGGCTAAACTCTCTCTCTCTTTTACAGGCTGGGCTCTGACTTTAATGGCATCTTGGACTGTGTTGCGGAGAGGCCCCTATCCATTGTCAGCCTGGGCTTTCACCGGGTGCTGCTGCCATCTGGGTCCTCAGCCCTGCTATCATTTCATCTCCTTTATATAACTTAATTGTCTGTATCTTGGTAATGTAACAGTTAGCAGAGCATTCTTCTGCAGGCCAGTTAATAAAAATGGGAAATGATTCACATTAGCAGCTCACTAAATGTGCAATGGCAAGTACTTTGCTTTTCGTCAACCTGTTTTGATCTGCTATCATTATGGCAGGCTCTCAAATGGACCAAAAGAACATCATAAGAGCCTGCTTAATCAGGCCAACAGCCCACCATCCTGTACTTCCAGTGGTCCATCAGATGCCCCAGTTGGAAGCCTGTAAGCAGGACCTGAGCACAAGAGCAGCTCCCCTCCTGCGGCTTCCAGCAATTGGTGTGCAGGAATATTACTGCCTCTGGCCAAGCATGCAGACAATAGCCTTCATTGCTAGTAGCCATCAGTAGCCTTTATCCTCCACGAATTTGTTCAATTCTCTTTGAAAGCTGTCCAAGATGAGTAGCTAGCTTCTAGAGGTACGTAAGGATTCTGAGGATTTTTAAAATATGAAAACAATTAGATTTTAGAGGGTTCTTTTTTAATCAAACTCTGAGCATGACAAAGGCTGCATCTTTATTATAAATATCATTTGAAGATAGGAGAACTCCAAGAAATGCACTTTACAGAATGTTGTTACAGGATAGCCAATCCCTTTTAATACCACCATAGTTCTCAAAGTTTCATGGCAGAGTAGGGGACGAACAGTTAAATGGCGTTTAGATTTCTGGCATTAAGAGCCATTCCAAATCTCCTTGTAGTCTACTTAAAAACAACCATAAAAGAACTTAATGTCAATGGATTTGCCTCATGCCTTAAGCACATAAGCTGGAACGAATGCAAAGGAAGGTGACCAAGATGATAAAGCATCTGGAAAACAAGCCTTATGAGGAATGGTTGAGGGAATTGGGTAAGTGTAGCCAGAAGCAAGTCTTCAAATATCGGAAGGGCTGTTACATGGAAGATGGAGCAAGCTTGTTTTCTGCTGCTCCAGAAGGTAGGACCTAAACCAATGGATTCAAATGACAAGGAAAAAGATTCCAACTAAACATTAGGAAGAACTTGCTGACATTAAGACTTGTTTGACAGTGGGCTCCCTCAGAAGGCGATGGGCTCTCCTTAATTGGAGGTTTTTAAACATAGGGATGATGGACAACAGTCAAATAATCTTTAGCTGCGATGCCTGCATTGCTGGGGATTGGACTACATGAGGTTTTGGGTCCCTTCCAACTCTACAAGTCTATGATTCTATGATCCACCAGAGCATTCTATCACCAATGAACAATTTTTAAAATCCAGTTAATGCAAAAGAAAGAAAGAAAAGTAGCATGTCAACCTAGATGCAAGCAACCACAAAACATTTTGGCCTAAAATAATTATACTAAGCAGTTGCTAAAGGATTAGTCTTTTCAAGATTTTGCAGAATTCTTGTGCAAAATACAGAATTGTGTTCTGTATTTTACCTACTCTGTATTTTACCTATTTCACCTTACCAACAAAGGTCCATATAGTTAAAGCCATGGTTTTCCCAGTAGTGATGTATGGAAGTGAGAGCTGGACCATAAAGAAGGCTGATTGCCGAAGAATTGATGCTTTTGAATTATGGTGCTTGAGGAGACTCTTGAGAGTCCCATGGACTGCAAGAAGATCAAACGTATCCATTCTTAAGGAAATCAGCCCTGAGTGCTCACTGGAAGGACAGATCCTGAAGCTGAGGCTCCAATACTTTGGCCACCTCATGAGAAGAGAAGACTCCCTGGAAAAGACCCTGATGTTGGGAAAGATGGAGGGCACAAGAAGGGGACGACAGATGAGATGGTTGGACAGTGTTCTCAAAGCTACAAACATGAGTCTGACCAAACTGTGGGAGGCAGTGGAAGACAGGAGTGCCTGGCGTGCTCTGGTCCATGGGGTCACAAAGAGTCAGACACGACTAAACGACTAAACAACAAATTTTACCTACCTTCGTTCAGATCTGAGAAACACCACCTCTGTATTTGGCAGGCCACAATAGCTTTGTTAGAACACAAGGTGCATGGGATTGGTTTATGATATTTATAACTGGCACTGCACCATTAAATTAATCTGTCCTTCTGTTCATTTTCATGGCACAATTTTGCAGAAACAAGCAAGTGGCATGGTTTGTCATGGACTGTTTTGTTGTAGCTTACTTCCAACCAAACCTTGTCTTTCTAGAGTAATACCAATGCTTGACACTATGCCCAAGTGGTGGTTTTGGGGCAGACATACTATTAGCCTGCATATTTCTCAAATATTTCTAACACCTATTTATATTATGTGTTAACACCTTACGGGGGGGTCACACCTCAACATTCCATGTATCATTGTTATTGGCTGGTAGAACAGACTGGGTGACAGAAAAATCAAAGTGCAGAAATGTTCACAGACACCATGCACATCAGGGAAGCCTACAGGAGATCAAAGAGTTGCTTTGGGAAGTACAGTGTAGCTGGGACATCAGTGCATTTTGTATTTAAGTTGCATTTTATGTATCCTAGTATTCTGACTGACCACTTTGCTGACCGTATACATCATTTGTAAGCTGGAATAAAGCTGAAAAAACAAATGCAAACTTTTACTTTCATGTGTCAGACTCAATGCCTTTAATGTTGTGTAAGAAGTTCAGTGCTTGGAGGAAAACGGTTGTGGTTGTTACATGTCTATTTCCCGGTGGGGTGCGGTGGGGAGGGAATCAATCAGTGAGTCTTCAAAAGAGAAGGAACAATTCTCTAGCAAAATAAAATATATATTTGCAGGATAAGGCATTTCTGTGCTCAGAAACTGCTGCCTCATTTTAATTCAAAGGTTCCTGGACAAAGACCAGATTTACGGTACTTTCAGATTTGGCTGCTTCATTAACACACAAATCTAGAAAGTATGATCACAATCCAAAGGGCTGTCATAATTTTTTATTTTTTTTAAAAAAATAATACCACCACCACCACTCATGTTTGGCTAGCTTTCGAACTGCATGGTATATTTTGAAACTTACAGTGATGCATTGACCAGATGTTACTCCACATATTTTCATTCTATTTCTCCAATATGAATGTGGAAGAGTAACTCATCACTGATCTCTATCTACAACCAGGGATGGGAGTCCTGTAGCTCTCAAACAATTGCTCGACTTCCAACTCCCACCTGCCCCAGTCAGCATGGCCAATTAGATCTACAGGAACTAGAGATAGTACTGCAATGATGGGAGCCCAGTGTGTCTCATAATCACCCATGAGTGGCATATCAATCAGAGTCCATTATCTTACCACGGGAAAGTGACTGAGAAAGGCCTAGCTGTTTATTTGATAACAACAGAAGATGGCTGGGCTCTTTTATTTCTTCAGTCAAGGTGAGGGGCCTAAGCTCTCCAAATGCATCCAGGAGGCTAAGGATGTCAGAGCACAAGGTCAATAAACTGTATTTGTCATCATATAGCAGCTAGTGCAAGTGCAACCTCCACCAGGGGCACACAATGATGGAAGGCATTAGAAGCTTATTTCTGCTATAACTTTAAAACAACAACAACAACCCAACAAGCTATCAGATCTCATGAGATTCTCAGTATGAGTCCAAGGATGGCTGGGCCTGCTCACACATAAAGCAAAAACTCCTGTGAAAACTGGCCCATCAAAACCTCAGTTGTCTGGTTCATAGTTTTTGATCCAAAAAGGTTACTATTTTTTATTAAGATGTATTGATTTTCTCTTAGAAAACGTTCAATTGCTTTACTAATTATAGACAAGCTACACATCATTATGGGAAAGCACTTTAATCCTTTATTAAAACTGACCAAGTACACAAACAATCAGATCTGAACAGTGACTTGGGACAGTTAGCCATACTTTCCACTCAACTTTTTATTTTATTTTAAATACATTACATGAACACCAGCCTCGTTCCTCTGCATACATACAGGGAATAAAGAGCCAGGCATCCAGAAATTTAACCCACAATAACTAAATCTTCTGAAGGGAATTCATAGTAGGGAACCTCGAGATTTAATGGAGCTGGACCTTTGCGGATTCTGCCAGACGCATCGTAATGCGACCCATGGCAGGGGCAATAATAGCCACCAAATTCCCCAGCATTTGAAATGGGTACGCAGCCAAGATGGGTGCAAACACCGATCAGGATGATCCATTCAGGTTTCTTTACTCGGTCTAAATCATGCTGGGGGTCTCTTAAATCAGTCAAAGATACTGCAGCTTCTTGCTCAATCTCTTTTGCGGTTCTGTGACGCACAAAGAGAGGCTTCCCTCTCCACTTGAAAGTCATATTCTTGCCTTCAGGAATATCGGAGAGCTTGATCTCAATCTTCGACAATGCCAACACATCAGCAGAAGCACTCATGCTGCTGACGAACTGAGTGACAGCATTCTTAGCAGCATATGCTGTCGCCACACAGGTTGTTGCTGTCATAAAGTAGGAGAAGACTTTCCTGGATTCACTGCTCTCTTGGGATGATTTTGCAGCATCTGTTACATCATGACGACGGTAGTCAGAGAAGTCAGGCACAGCGACATCATTGTGGACGTAACGAATGCTAGCAGGAGCTGCAAAAGAATGGAGAAAACCAATTACTGATTTTTTTAAAATTACAGGACATTATACTGGTACCAGATTGACTCCATAAAATTTATATTTTTGGTACTACACTAACTATCATGAACATTTAACTATTGATTTTCATACACGTTCCATACAAGAACTAAATCACCTTATGGAGGTGCAGGCATTCCATTTATTTCTTCCTGCAATTATACATGAAAATCTATTATCTCCTGGCTGGGAAGCCTATAAATTGTCATCAAATGATAGTAAATACCAGAAAAGAACACAAATATGATTACAGTGGTACCTTGGGTAACATATGCTTCAGGTTACATACGCTTCAGGTTACAGACTCCGCTAACCGAGAAATAGTGCTTCAGGTTAAGAACTTTGCTTCAGGATGAGAATAGAAATCGTGCTCCGGCGGCGCGGCAGCAGCCGGAGGCCCCATTAACTAAAGTGGTGCTTCAGGTTAAGAACAGTTTCAGGTTAAGTACGGACCTCCAGAACGAATTAAGTACTTAACCCGAGGTACCACTGTATATTGGATTAAGGGGGAGAAATCTAGTGTGTTTTGTATGCTGTAAAGAAATCCCTAATATTCCAAAGTGTTTTGTTAAACCCACTCCAGTAGCCCTTTATAGGGTTGCTATATGTCCTCTTTTTCACGAGTATGTAAAATGAGTGTCGTCATAGCGATTCATAGTTAAAAGTAGAAGTCAGCAAATGTGTTCTCTTTTTTGCTCTTCAAAATATGGCAACCTTAGAACTTGATTAAATTTTAAAAGACAGTTTTAATTGACAAATTTAGAAGATTTCTCTACATTTTATGGGGAATTCTATGGCCTAATCTACAAACCAGTTAAACCAAAGTACCTTGATTTACATTTCGCCAAGCAAACAAGTGAACTTATGCTGGCATCATTAGCTACATGTAGCCTACGAAATTACATCTAAAGTTTAGAGTAGGATTAGTATCTCTTTTAGATGCAGTAATATTAGGGTTTTTTTTTGAAAACTTTGAATAAGAAAGCTTCCAAATGCAAACTGACTCAAATTCAATTTTGTATGCTTGACATATTTGGTAAATCAAACTGGATAGTTGATTTCATGTCGCTTATGAAAATATTATCAACTCTTTCCAATTGCAGGTATTAGTTAAGCTAAAATATCTGATTGGGGGGGAAATCACTTAGCATGATAACTCTGTCAAATCCAAAGGAGTATTTGGAAAATTATTTTTACTAGAGTATATGTAACTGTTTTAAGACACAACAGCTCAATACCATCCACCTTCATTAGTTATTTTTTAAGAAATGAGGGTCTGCATAAAAATGCAACTTCGTAAGAATGCAAGTGCAAGTTTTATTTTTTGACTTAAGGGCAATAACACTAAGGGCTTCAGGAATCAAGCTCAAGGCAATTAGGATCTCTTGGGACATTGTGCAGAGATTACAATAAGTGTTTTCAACAAGCTTGAACTAATGAAGGGATAAGAGCATCTCTTTATAATAAGATTTTTTTTTAAAGACTGCTTCCTTAGAAATTAAATGAAGGTTGTGTTAAGATTTTCAGGACAAGCTAATACACACTTAATTTCAAGGTCTAAAGTTAAACAGAAGACTATTTGCATCCAATAAAAAGCTAATGAAGCAACACAATTTTTTAAAGAAAGTTTAAACCATTTCTGCAATTCCCTCTAGTAGCATATTATCCTTCCCTTTATACTTGGCCCATAATACACGGGATATTTACATTTTAACCTTGTAGCAAATAACCCAAACTGGGTCTACGCTGAAAATACTGTATCAGATTTTTTTTTATAACTGCCACGACTTCCAAGCAGTCCCACAACTTAGCACCTGCCCTTTTATAAACTAGAACTCACTTTATTTGCTGGCTAATAGGTATCAGTTGATCACATTTAATAGGCCTCCACTGACCCATTGGCTGCTGCTTCATTTTGTACTGTAATTTTACTAAACACCACCTTGTGATTTCAAGTGAAAGACAATTGGTAAGGCTCATCTGACACACACATGAAACCAAACCTTTAGTGTCATCAGCTCAGTCCCTTGAAAAGAAATTCATCAGCCACCTTCTGTTTTAACCTTTAAACATCTGCTGAAAGCTTTTCTTTCCTGCCAAGATTATGTAGTCAATTAAGAAAACATCTTTCTGCAATAATTGATCATCTTTTTAAATATCTACATGCTTTTATTGTACATATGTATTACTGTTGCAAAGTGCTTTGACTTTTTAAATGAAACAGTGGTATATAAATATTTTAATCAATGAATATGTTAAATAAATAAAATATTTTAAATAACTAAAATAAACATTTTAAATACATAAAACAATAAACTAGAAAACTACCAGTTGGAAACAAGCAACTGGGGCAGTGTGTGTACTGTTTCCTCAAGTACTGCTGGCTGGAGAGTGTTACAAAGAGGATACTGGACTAGAAATGATGCTCTCTGATCCAGCCGGGCTCTTCTATACAAAAAGTCAACCTCCAACATTCCACCCCACTCCCATTTTTCAATTTGGGAAAAGGAACAAATTCAGCCTATATACGAACAGCATCCCCAAGTATAGCTCTTACTTCCTATTATGCAAGTGAAAGGTTAGTTTCTCTAGAGGAGTGAAAAGCGAAGGGCTGAACTTAGTGATCCTGCAACAGTGAGAACAAAAAGACTATCCCCTGGTGATATGAGATGAAGAACCAGCTAACAGGGAACCTGTGGGGTGGCAAGCATTATGCTGGGGCAACAGATAAACACAGATACAATCCTTACACTATACAAGTCTAACCCCTTCCAACTCCCATTTTAGGAATAATTCTTAATATGGTAAATCTTTCTCTGGACTGCACCTCTGAGGCTGCAGGTAAAAACTTGTGTGATTTAATACTCCTTCCAAAGAAAACACTTGTACTGAGTCAGACTTTTGATCTATCTCACTCAGTGGTAGTAGCCCTACACCTAAAAATGTCCCTTCCCCATATTGATTTCTTACTAATACCTAAGGTTTTGGTAGAGGGTTTGGTTGTGTCTTTTTGCCAGGGTGGGGATAGTCAATCATGCAAGCTCCATTATGCAGTCTTGGAGTAGTACAAGCCAGAAAATAATGCTCCATGTACGAATATTCCCCACAAACAGGAAACCAAGGTAGAAGGCTACAACCAAGCCTGCATGCAGGGACTTCTGTTCTGTTCTGTACAAAGGAACATTCAATAATGTGAGCCTTCATCTTCAGCATGACAGCCCCAATGAAGCAAATAATAAATCCCTGCGTAAAGAAAACTCACACTTTTTATTACAGATATCTCAACTTCCCCCCACAGCAACTCATTTCATCCTCACAACAACCCTGCAAAGTAGGTTAGATTGAGAGATAGAAACTCTAGAGAACAGCTGGCAGCCAAGTATAGACAACACCAAACCAGAGGGACCCAGTCTGACTCTGTATAACGCAGTTTATGTTGACTTGTCCAATGTCACCAAGTGAACTTGACAGGTGTGTGAAGATATGAACCTGGGCCTCCCCAGTCGTAGTCCAACACTCGAAGCCAAACTGGTGCCATTTAGATATTTTGACCCACAACCCACCCTAGCATGACTATCAAGCAAAGGATGGTAGTCCAAAAAACATTTGGATAGCACCAGGTTTAGGGGACTGCTACTCTAATGACTGCACAGCACCAACTTCGTCAGAAAGGCGATCTGGCCAATCCCTGCCATACTAGTTTTGCATATTAAGTTTGAGGTGGCACAGTTCAGACACAGCACCTTCCATTCAGGAAGTTCTCCCTCAGTATAGAAAGCCAGGAGAAGCCTGACTTGTGTGCGGGGAAACTGTTTTGTACACCGCAGCATCTGAATCAAGTGAGCACCCTTCAGCCTAAAGGTGTGTGAGAGCCAGTGTGGTGTAGTGGTTAGAGCAGCGTTTCTCAACCTTGGGTCCCCAGATGTCGTTGCCCTACAACTCACATCATCTCACCACTGGACCTACTAGGTGGGGAAAACGGGAGTTGTAGTCCAACAACACATGGGGGCCCAAGGTTGAGAAAGTCTGGGTTAAAGTATTGGACTAGGACCTGGGCAAGAAGGGTTCAAATCCCCCCTCAGCAAATGGAATTTGCAGGGTGACCTTGAGCCAGTCACCACCTCTCAGCCTAGCCTACCTCACAAGGTTGTGCTGGGGATAAAATGTGGAAGGAAGAGAACCACATACACCCCACTGATCTCCTGGGCTGGGGGGAGTGGGATATAAATGTAATCAATGACTCAATGAAGTGGGGCAGCCCTCTACCCGACACTGCATGCCCACTACTATGATGCACGACGGGCGTTTTGCTGTCACCTTCCCTAGTCTTCATGAAGCCCAGAGGGGACACAGAAAACGCCTCTGAGCCACCCTGGAAACCTCGGTAAATGAAGCGGGAGAGGGACGGAGGGGAGGCAGAGAGAAAGCGAAGCGACCCCATACCCCGCCCTGCTCAAGCAGCGCCGACCGCCCCCCGCCCTCCTTCCCCGCCCGCACCATTGAGGCTGGCGGTGGCGACGAGCCCCCCACGGGCGGCCTGGCCTTGCATCGACTCCCGGCAGAGCAGAGGCCGCTTCGGGTCCAGCGGCAGCTTCGAGGCCGCCGGAGCCAACCCGGTCGCCAGGGGCTTCAGCGGGCCCGGGACGGCGTGGGCGGCGGCCGAGAGGTAAGGGGCCAACGGGCCGGAGCGGGCGGCCACGGACAACATGGCGACGGCGGAGCCAACTTCTCCTCTCTCTTCCCTCTCCGGCCGGTCACCTTCGCGTCCGACGTCAAGGCTGTGCGACGCGCACACGCGATGACAGCAGACGCCGGTAGAAGGAGCGGCGCAGGCGCGCTAGAGGAATTTACCCCTCCCTCTCCTATCCGGAGAGAAAGAGGGCGAACGGAGAGGCGTGGCTGGAGCGGTGACGAGAAGGCCAAGGGGCGTGGTCGTAGAGGAGTTGGAGTCTCTGTCGCCGCCTTTGTCATTGCGTGCATGATAGAGAATGGAGTAAGAAGTTTGAGCTGCGCCTGCGCAGGCGACCCTAGTCGGGGGTGGGGGGACTTGTGTTTCTTCTCTCTCTAAGTACTTTTTACTAAATTTTAATAAAAACATTTTTTTATAAATAGCAATGCTAATAAAATGATTAATAATGTTAACAGGGGGGAATGAAATGAAATTGGTGGTGGTGTTTTTTAAGGGTGAATTGTCACAATTGCCTATAAGGAAGTTTGTTTATATACTGCTTGTTCCCTCCAATGGGCTCAAGGTAGCATGTTTAATTGCCACAACAACCCTGTGAGGTAGGCTAGACTGAGAAGCCGAGTGATGGGCACAAGGTCACACGCAGGGAGCTTCTTGGCCAGTTGCAGGGGAATTTCAACCCTCGTCTCTCCCAGATCCTCGTCCGACGCTCGAAGTCCAGTACACCGGTACAGGATGCAGCCATACAATTTCCTGAGTCGGTAATAAACCATACGAAGAGGGAAAGGGTGTGTGGCTTACAATTGCAAGGGCTGAATTAATACTATGTGTGTATTTAATGTTGTTGTTGTTTAGTCGTTTAGTCGTGTCCGACTCTTCGTGACCCCATGGACCAGAGCACGCCAGGCACTTCTGTCTTCCACTGTCTCCCACAGTTTGGTCAAACTCATGCTGGTAGCTTCGACAACACTGTCCAACCATCTCGTCCTCTGTCGTCCCCTTCACCTTGTGCCCTCCATCTTTCCCAACATCGGTCTTTTCCAGGGAGTCTTCTCATGAGGTGGCCAAAGTATTGGAGCCTCAGCTTCAGGATCTGTCCTTCCAGTGAGCACTTAGGGATGATTCCCTTAAGAATGGATACGTTTGATCTTCTTGCAGTCCATGGGACTCTCAGGAGTCTCCTCCAGCACCATAGTTCAAAAGCATCAATTCTTCGGCGATCAGCCTTCTTTTTGGTCCAGCTCTCGCTTGGTGTTGTGTATCATAGTCATGCAAAGCAGCAAGGCCAAAGGGGAGACTTCACTGGAGCATGTGCTCACCAGTGATGGGCGTGCAGAAATGCATCTGAGGGTGCAATGAATTTCCTTCACTAAGGCAATCACATAGAAGTACAGAGTCTTGGTATACTTCTTGCTTGGTATTCCAAGGAAGAAAATATTCCAGCATAACTATTTTATTGGTCAAACCTGTAATGATATGGAAAACTAGTTGTCCAGATACTTGAATGTTTCCATTGCAGTTGGTTCAGCTGTATTTTAAGACCTCAAACAACTTTATCCTAACAAAGTAATAAATCTCCCCTGTTTAATATAACATTTTTATTTCCTCCAGGCATACTCTTTTCCCCAAAACAATCATTTAAAAAATCCCTTACTTATCTCCCTCCCACTACCTCTCTAGCTCTTAAGATGCCACTTTCAAGTAAAGGAAAAGGTCAGTGATAATTTTCCAATTTATCATAAGAAAAATAGTTGTAAATCATGCATTGTACACCATGTTCAACAGCGCTCTCTTTTACAACACATTAGTTCTGCTTGTCGCCATCGTCTGATTCTCTCCCACCCCCACCTCAGTTTTTTTCCTGTATTGCTCATGTTCTTTTTGGATCCCGTTAGAGGTCAAACAATCCCTGAGAAATTAATTCTCATCATTGAAGATTAGCAGGGCACACAAATGCTTCTGTTGCAGTTATCATTGAAAATAAAATCTCTAGCCCCGGTACGACTCTACATGCATGCAGCAGCCAACTGGCTACTTCCCTTGCCTCCAAACAACTGTTCCATGGGGGAACAAGGAGAGTGAAATTCCATCCCACTTAGTGCTGTAGGGACTGCCCTATATATTTCTTTATTTCCTTATGTTGTTACCCTGCCCTTTCTTTAAGGAACTCGTGACAGCGCCCCTGGTTTGGCCAGGAGAGAGAGGGTGACTGGTTCAAGGACCTCGAGGGTTCGAGCCTCACTGGTGTCACAGTCAAAAACACATTTACCACATTGTGGCCATGTTCACACCATACTTTTAAGACATTATGATACCACTGTAAACAGTCAGAACTTTGCCCAAAGAATTCTGGTCCCCTAGTCCCCACACAATCCCCAGAAGAGTTTAATAATCAATACTTCCTCACAAGGAACTCAGGAAATTGTAAAGGGGATTTGAACTGGTGTTGTGGTCAAGCACATGGTGGTAACATTCACACCATATGCTTAAAACACTATGATATCGCTTTAAATTGTCATAACTCCCCAAAGAGTTCTAGCAGATGTAATTTGCTAAAGATGCTAAGAATTGTTAGGAGACCCTTTGTAAACAAACAAACAAACAGAAGCTTTTATTTTGGGAATTATGGGATCAGTTACCCTGCTGCAACTACTGCTGCAAGAATGACATTTGCCCAAAAATAGAAAGAAGAAGAAGTCCCGATGAAAGAAGAATGGCGATGGAAATGGATGGATTATGCAGAAATGGCGAAACTTTCTGGAATAATAAGTAATCAAGACAACAAACCTTTTATTAAGGAATGGAAATCCTTTATTGAATATTTACAAATAAATTGTATACACATTAAGAAATTAGCAGGATTATTGTTAAAAACTTGCATTTTCTAAAATATATATGAAATAGATGAGGAAAAGAATAAACAGAGTTAACTGGGATATTCAGAAGAAAGAAAAAGGGTAAATTCATGGAATATCTGAAAGCGGAGAGAGAAGTCAAGGTTTGATATGTGAGAATTGTTTTTGTTGTTGAAATGATTATTTGTTATAAATGAAAATTATAAATAAAATTATTTTTTAAAAAGAATTGTTATGAGACCCCTCTTCAACTCCTAAAACTGTGATTCCCAGAGTGGTTTAACAATCAATTCCCCTTCCCAGAGTACTTTGAATTTCACTTGTTCAATAGGACTTCATTCCTCTTCTTCTGCTGCATCCACCCTGAACCTGTTCTAGGGGTTCCCAGATGCTCCAGAGCAGATTTGGGGAAGGTGTGGAGCAGACATGTGAGGTAGGAAGGGGGCAAGGACCCATTCTGCAAATTGAAACCCCTCCACTGATGGGACCTGTTACGATTCGATACCAACCCTAAAAACAAGCCAGACTCCACCCTCTGCCTGATTGTCCCCCAGATTTCATCCTTGAGAATTGCATTTGCCGCCATCAACAATTAGCACATACTAGGATTGCGAGGCATTGATATCTTAGTTAATTCACAGTCTAAGGCTTCGCTGAGCAGCGGCCTATGATAATTAAATAATATATCCTATAGCGAGGTGTGTGCTGCTGATTAATAAATTACTTGATCCCCAGGTACGGAGAGTATGGCTCCAATCGATATCGTTGCCTAAAAGCTGCCGCTTAGAAATAGTGTAATAAAATGTAAATGAAATGCACTGGGATTTGCTGGTTTTAATTAAAGGGAATGATTAATTGATCATTCAAATCGTATTGATCTACAGCTTTTTTTAATTCCGAGCAATTTAATTTGTCAAATATAAGCTTGGATAACTGATGATTTGTACTCCTAAAAGCTGGAGCCTTTTAGTTGAGCGGCAATGGAAACAGCCTTACAGCGGGCCTGGGAGAGGTTGGACCCAGACCGCTCGGGATGCTGGTTTTATGGGACAGTCTGGGGATAAAGATACTTGCTGTACTGCTGATCTTCTTTTGTGTATTTCATTTTTATCGTTGCACCTGTTACCAGCTCAAACATAGACCTGGAACAAAGAGCACCTGGCGTTTATATAGTGACTAATAAAAGACCCACATTTATGATGGGTGGTGTGTATGTGGAGGGAAAGTGTATAGATTTGTCAAGAGGACCTCGCAGGGGCACAGAGTATCCTGCTGCACTCTGTGCATGGAGAGAGGCCATAGTCACACCTTGCAGTTAAAGTGTTATGATGCCACTTTAAACAGTCGTGGCTTCCCACAATGACTCCTGGGAGCTGCAGTTTGTTAAGGGGTGCTGAAAGTTGTTAGCTCTTCCCCCCGCAAAGCTACAGTTCTCAGAATTACAGGGAACTCTGTGGGTTAAACCACAGAGCCTAGGGCTTGCTGAGCAGAAGGTTGGCAGTTCGAATCCCTGCGACGGGGTGAGCTCCCGTTGCTCGGTCCCAGCTCCTGCCAACCTAGCAGTTCGAAAGCACTTCAAAGTGCAAGTAGATAAATAGGTACCGCTCCAGCGGGAAGGTAAACGGCGTTTCCGT
The DNA here is from genome assembly GCF_964270895.1 of Podarcis filfolensis. Lineage (NCBI taxonomy): Eukaryota > Metazoa > Chordata > Lepidosauria > Squamata > Lacertidae > Podarcis > Podarcis filfolensis. The sequence continues at coordinate 31,574,631 of NC_139611.1, read as the reverse complement.
GCGCTGCTCTGGTTCGCCAGGAGCTGCTTAGTCATGCTGGCCACATGACCCGGAAGCTGTACGCCAGCTCCCTCGGCGAATAAAGCGAGATGAGCGCCGCAACCCCAGAGTCGGCCACAACTGGACCTAATGGTCAGGGGTCCCTTTACCTTTTTACTTAACAGGGAATATATTGTTAAACCACTCTGGGAACCGTAGCTCTGTGAGGAGGAAGAGGGGTCTCCAAGCAACTGCCAGCACACTTAACAAACTACAGTTTCCAGGATTCCTTGGGGAAAGCCGTGACTGTTGAAAGTGGTATCCTACTCTTCTAAATGTATGGTGTGAACCCATCTGTATTTTCACTGGAGAAATGCTGGAGAGTCTGGAATAAGCCAACCCCTATTTTCATCAGAGAAATGTTGAAGTGTATGCTGCAGTGAGGTGTAGATTCTGAGCTGGAAAACAGTTGCTTTGAGCTTCTTTCCAGCTTCCCCCCCCCCCAAAAAAAGAGAGAGAAACCAGTTCTAAAAATTGTCAACTGCTAATGCCTGCTGTAGTTTCAGAACTGGAATTCCTTCTTCAGGAGGAATCTAGAGTTACAGTGGTCCCTCGGATTACATACGCTTCAGGTTACTTATGCTTCAGGTTACAGACTCCGCTAACCCAGAAATATTACCTCGGGTTAAGAACTTTGCTTCAGGATGAGAACAGAAATTGTGCAGCGGCGGCGCGGCAGCAGCAGGAGGCCCCATTAGCTAAAGTGGTGCTTCAGGTTAAGAACAGTTTCAGGTTAAGAACAGACCTCCAGAACGAATTAAGTACTTAACCCGAGGTACCACTGCAATTAAAAATGTAAATTTCCTCTGTTGGGAAAAGTGCATCACTTTTTCCATTCTGTTCTCCTATCATTTCCCCTATCTGATGCTGCTGTTTCAGCACCACTGTGGTTTGCTGCCACCAAACCCCTCTTCCATTATGCATCTTCTTCCTGGGTTAATCACACAGGCAACCCTCAGCCAGTCAGCATCACGTAGGCATGGTGTCACAAACCGGATACAGCCAATCGATGTCTGATGCAATATGCTCTGAACCAGGATTGGTGAATCTGCAGGACTGGTGAATCTGTTGTTGGGCTCCAACCGCCATTGGCCCTAGCTGGCATGGCCAGTAGGCAGGGATGATGGGAGCTGTAGTCCTGCAAAATCTGGTAGTTCACAGGTTTCACAACACAGGTGTGAACTGAGTAGAAGCGGCTCTCCACAAGGGGTTTCAGAAAGCAGTGTTTCCCAACACTCCCCAGTCCTGATATAAATCAAATAATAAATAAGAACATACTCCTTGCAAAACTAAGTTGCCACATTTTGGGCTGGGTCTTTCAAGACAGTTCTGCAAAGGTTAAGCTTTGCCAAACAGTTTGTTTCTTTTAAAAAGTAAAAAGAAAAGTTCTAAGCTGGTGAAAAGAGATAAAGCTGAATCGCTGACAGGAAGCCAGGGGAAAAGAAGGCATGCATCAATGAAGTTCTTTACAAATTGGAACCGTGGTCTCCTATCTACCTGAGCCCGGAGATCCAACTTCAAAAATGATTGTTGTGCCTTTTTAATGGAGTGTTAGCATTAGAAAAGTTCAAACTGCTTAAAGCAGCTGTCACCGAAAGCAAGTGAAAAGCTAATTTGCATGAATACAAACAACGCGAAAGGTATCAAAGCGAAGTGTTATGAATTAGTTGTGATACGTTTGCGATAATGACTTTGGCACCGGCAACCGCGCTGCACATCCTCCCACCCCTCTCCCAGTTGTTGCTTCTGTCAGCTTTCATCCTTCCAAATATAATTTGTGGGGGTGGGAGTCTGGAAAGGTTAATTGAGCCAGACAATTAAATCATGTCAAGAGGACCAGGCGTTTCGAAGCTGTGTGCCACAACAGCGCATTATGTCACACAGAATCCTGATTGTGTAAAATGGGCACAGACCTGGGAATGTGTGTTGGAGGAGTGTCACGTGGGGAACCCCAGGGCCTGCTAGGAGAAGGGGCAAATGCAGCCCTCAAGGCCTCCCTACCTGGCCCTTGGAATGGTTTCCAGGCCACATCCTCTGTCCTCAGGCCACATCCCTCCCTTGCCCCTCTTTAACACCCTGAATGTTTTTGCCTGGCTGGAATGTGTCCTTGAAGGCTGACCATGTCTCTTGCTTTCCTGGATAGTGGATAGAGGTTGTGGGGGGGCAACTAAAGGTACAGGGACCCCTGACCATTAGGTCCAGTCATGGCCGACTCTGGGGTTGCGACGCTCATTTCACTTTATTGGCTGAGGGAGCCGGCGTACAGCTTCCGGGTCATGTGGCCAGCATGACTAAGCCGCTTCTGGCGAACCAGGGCAGCGCACAGAAATGCTGTTTACCTTCCCGCTGGAGCGGTACCTATCTATCTACTTGCACTTTGACATGCTTACGAACTGCTAGGTGGGCAGGAGCAGGGACCGAGCAACGGGAGCTCACCCCATCACGGGGATTCGAACCGCCAACCTTCTGATCAGCAAGTCCTAGGCTCTGTGGTTTAACCCACAGCGCCATACGTGTGTGGCAACTAGGCAGGGCTTTTTTTCAGCTGGGACTCACCAGAACTGAGTTCTGCCCCCTCTTTGGTGCATTCCAGCAAATCTTTGTAGCGCACCGGCTGCTGTATAGCGCCATGGCCTCCAGATCCTTGTTTCGGAGCCTATGGGCTGCGTGCCGCTCGTGGCTTTGTGTTGGAGGCTGTGGGGCAGCGACACTGTAATGTGTCCACAGCGATGCTGGCACCTCTTTCTCTAGAAAAAAAGGTTGCCAGTACCTCAAGGACCGCCTCTTCCCACATTAAACAGACCTTTGGCTTTTAACTGTGTCTTGTTTTCGTTTTATTGCATGGGTGGCATGTTTTAATGTTCCTTTTTATGTTTTTAATATTTGTATGTGCTTGTCTTTTTTTAAAAAAACAAAATCTATGTCGCTTTGAGTTGCCGGGGAGAAAAAGTGGCTAATAAATTTAATGAATAAATGATAACAACAATACTGGACAGAGATATAATTTACACTTGTTGTGCCACCCATCTTTGTTTCTGGCTCCACCAACCACATGGACCTCAGAAGGTCCACCAGAAGGGAATGTGGCCTTTGACCTATAAAATGTTCTCCGCCTCTGATACTGATTTAAAACAAAAACAAAAAAATGATAGGGGTGTCATCCACTTGAAGAGAATTAGGACTGTTTTAATTTGCCTGACATTTTTAGAAGGTAAAATTAACATTCTTTGGTTTTCCGGGAGCAGTTTATGTGTTTTTTAAAATAAAAAAAATAGATTTACCAAGCTAAATGTTGTTTGATCACAAAAATAATAGCAGATTTGAATTCCTCACACCCAAATATATATTTCTAAGACCTCTCACTGAAGTACAGTGGTACCTCGGGTTAAGAACTTAATTCGTTCTGGAGGCCCGTTCTTAACCTGAAACTGTTCTTAACCTGAGGTAGCACTTTAGCTAATGGGGCCTCCCGCTGCCGCCATGCGATTTCTCTTCTCATCCTGAAGCAAAGTTCTTAACCTGAGGTAATATTTCTGGGTTAGCAGAGTCTGTAACCTGAAGCATCTGTAACCTGAAGTGTCTGTAACCCGAGGTACCACTGTAATTTGCAAAAATTAAGTTTCACCTCCTAAAATGACACACTTTACTCTCCAGGATTTCAGCCACAGGGGTCTCTCCCAGCCCTGCCTGGAGACTGAACCTGGGAACCTCTGCATGCAAAATGGATAGTCTGCAGGTCCTGGAATTTTGGGATAAAAATGGAATAAATAACATCTCCTGGCACAGGTGTGGGAGCCATTTCGAAAGTCATTACATGTGAATCACTCCTCTGAATTCTTCCCAGTCAACACCAGCCTCCAGCAAACCTCCAAACGGCACTTTCAATCCTTTGGAGTTTAAAACCGAAGTTTTGGGGATTTGGTGATAAGAAAAATAAAACGCTGCTGGGGAAAAGGATACGTACCCTGTATGCACCTAGAGGCAGTTTGCTTATCAACAGCTCTCATATCATACTCCTCCGAGTGTGTTCCAGGGATCACCGAGGGAAACACTTAAAATAACTTAGGTGTACTGAGAGAGAAACCCTTTGTAGATCAGGCTGCATTTGATGCTCAAAGGAAGCAAGGAAGAGGAGTAGGTACTGAGAAGAGGAGTGAGTTCTCAGGTCCTCTTGTAACTCGGCCTAAGGATGTACAACTGAAACATCTCCTCCCCCCATCCCTTTGCAGTTGTTTCTCCTGCATTGGATTAAATGGCTCTTCCAGACTGGGGGGCTTCTGTAGATGCGTTCTGCAACATATCACTGACTGTTAGCTGATTGTAGCTCAGGGGTAGAAGGTGCCAGACTGAATCCCAGGCATCTCCAGGTAGGACTGAGAACTTTCCTTGCTTGTCTTCTTCTTTGGCGATCACTCGTAGCTGAATAAGATTGTCTTCCATGAGCACAGTCTTAATGGTGTGTCCTTAGGTGACTGTGGAGGCCAATTCTGGAGCCACACCTCCTTCCACAATGGGGGCATAGGTTTCCAGGTGGAAGTTGACCATGGTGAGGGTTTGCCAAACATGCCTTCCTCTTAGTTCGTTTCTCCCTTTCGTCCTGAGTTCAAGTGTCTTTGAAGTCCATGACACCTCGGGTAAAGGCTGTTCTCCAATTGGAGCGCTCGCAGGCCAGTGTTTCCCAATTGTTGGTGTTTATACTACATTTTTTTAGATTTGCATTGAGCAAGTCTTTAAACCTCTTTTGTTGACCACCAGCGTTACGCTTTCCATTTTTTTAATTTGGAATAGAGTGGTTTCTTTGGAAGACAATAATCAGGCATCCAAGCAACATGACCAGTCCAACAAAGTTGATGTTGAAGAATCATTGCTTCAACACTGGTGATCTTTGCTTCTTCCAGCACTCTGACATTAGTGTAGACAGTACTGAGCAAATGAACCAGTGGTCTGATTCAGTAGAAGACTTCTTTCTATGCTCCTAAAATGAGAGAATCAGAAACCAACAGATTCACCCATCTTTAGTCCAGCAGCACCTTGGCTTCCTCAGTCCCCACCCACGTGGACTGCTTGCTCCACATCTTTACTACCTGGGAAGTCACAGCCACTCTCCTATTGCAGAGGTGGGTGTGTTTGCAGATTCCCTGGCACAGCCCAGACCTCGAAGAATTCAATCAAGACAAGCGATCCCCTACAAAAGAGGAAAGAGCTCAAAAAGCATTTCCACGCAGGTGTTTTTGAAGAGTAAGTTACTTGAGCGTGAGTTAAAAGGAGAAGGAAATGAAAACCATTAAAATGGCACAAATATCACCGAGCCCAGCTACGGATCTTATCAAGCCTTCACAAGAATGGCCGGACGGACAAAAGATACAATAGGAGACGCACAAGACCTCATCATATTTAGAAGGGGCGATGATCAGAACACTCACAAAAGCTGTCCAACCAAGCAAGAGCCAGAGGCAAGATAATAATTGCCTCAAGCAGCTTCAAAGATTGTTCAACCAGGCAGACACCAAAGGCTAAATAAAGTCGCCCCAAGCAGCATCAAAGACAGCTGTAAGAATGTCAATTGAAGAGTGAGAGGGGAAGGAATATGCTTTTTTTGAATCTTCCCACACTCTGAAAAATGCAAGTTCAGAGTTACTTTCTCTTAAGGACGCCTGGCGTTTCTTATTTTATGTCCGTCTTCTCTCTCCCTCTGTCTCCTCTGCCTGTCTGTCTCTCGCCTTCCCTCCCCCTCCCTTCCAGGCAACCAGAGACCATCTAGTGTAGTGGTCATCAAGGTGGACTGTACCACCCCCTGGGTGGGGCAGTGGAATTAATGGGTGGAGTGCTAACAGGCAAGGGGGTGGCAGATGGATGCAAGAGATCCAAACGACTACCAGACTTTGATAAGCTGGAATCTCTGGAACAAGTTCATCAATTTTGTTGAATTAATTCAACTGAATAGTTTCAATTGGACTTTTAGTAAACATGCAATTAACAGTTGCTGCTTTGAATTTCATTGTGTTACAATCTTCCTTGGTGGGTTGTGCAAACCACTGTTCTTAATCTTGCTTCCGTTGGGGTGGGGTAGAGGGCAGTGGGGGTGAGTGTATGGAACCAAGGGGGCAATGGTACTAAAAAGTTTGGAAACCACTGATCTAGTGCCTCCATCTCCAACTTGGTGCCCACCAGATCTTGTTCACCTATAGCTCTACCATCAATAATATTACTACCATCAAGTAAGGTCCATGGAGTCAGGACCCAAGATGGGGCCTTATTGGTGATGGCACCCTTATGATGGAACAACCTCCCCCGATATACAGCTGGCAATGACACTCATTTATTTCTTTGGTACCAGATGAAAATGTCTTCTTTTCTCTGGGCTTTTGGGGTTGATGTCTCCTAAAGGCACTGGCCTATACTGAGAAGAGGAAGGCAATATGGTGTATAATCACCGCTGTTCAAATGTTTTTGATCGATGTCATACTGTGCTGTATTTTATTGCTGTGACCTGCCACCTGCCCTGAGATTGCTTGATGATGAAAGGCAGGAGGTAGGTGTTTCTTTAAATAAAAAAGGGAATAAATAAAGGGTGGCAAACTCGGGGGGAGCCATTTTGGCTTAGCATTAGGTTTGCTTGGTTTTTTGTTTTTGTTTTTTTGAGCAGAGCAGGTTTCAAGTAACACAACCATTGATTCCCAATGAGCGCACTTATTTAAAGCATTTTTTTCACCCCTTTCTTCAGCCAAAAGGGATCTCAGAATGGCTTACAGGTGATCAATAAAAACAAGGCAGTCCTGCATGCAGACTTACAATCTAAAAGACACAAAATGTAAAAAAGAAAAGGGGGGTGCTCCTCATCTCTCCTCCTCTCCTTCAGTCTGTTGACAATTGAGGAACAGGAGGCGCTCCTTAGAGATGGTTTCTCAGCACAGCCAATAAAGTGGTCCTGCTTTCAACCTCTCCAACGGTGAACATTTGGGGTCTCAATTTGGGTGGAGCCCTGTGCCATGCCCAAATCGGGCACCCCTTGCCTTTCACACTCCATTCTAAAGCATAGTTGCGGCATCCCCTGCAGCACCCTGAGACTCAGCACCCAGTGCAGCTGAACTGGTCACATTCCCCGAAATCCACCTCTGACCTCTTCTTGCGCTGCAGCCTGTTTCCAGGCAGCAGTTGATGAAGGAAGCAGCCTGATGGAACTGACACCTCACTAGAGCCAATGGTCTGGCCCTGCTTCCTTGCGCAATATTTCAGATTTGGCTTACCGCAGCTAAACTCTTAGTTCTCTATCTAGCTCTGTCTTATCCCAAATTTAACATTCAACTGTTGTTTTTAGCCATGCCAACTAAATTACAAATTGACAAATCACTGGGTCCAGATGGCAACCAACCAAGAGTTCTTCAGTAACTAAAAAGTTAAAGTCGTCTTCTTCTTCCTCGTCTTCTCCTCCTCCTCCTCCTTCTTCTCTCTCTCTCTCTCTCTCTCTCTCTCTCTCTCTCTCTCTCTCTCTCTCTCTCTCGCTCTCTCTCTTACACACACACAGTAACTTGTCCCTAAGATCAGCCTCCATAATTGAGGACTAGAAAGCGACCAATATAACACAAACATTTAAAAGGGGATAGAGAGGGGATCTGGGAAATGACAGGACTGTTCACTAAATATCATTCCTGGGAAAACTCATGGAAAACATTGTTAAAGATAGAATTATGGCGCATACAGAAGAACAAGTCTTGCTGAAGCAGAATCAGCATGGCTTCTGCCATTGTGGTGTAATGGTTAGAGTGTCAGACTAAGAACTGGCAGACCAGGGTTCAAATCCCCACTCAGCCATGAAGCTCATGGGTTACCTTGGACCAGTCACTGTCTCTCAGCCTAACCTACCTCTCAGGAAGAGGAAATATGTATACCACTTTGAGCTCCCTGAAAGAAAGGTGGGATATAAACATAATAAAATAAATAAATAAATATTCACTGACTTTTCAGACTTATTTAAGGTACCAACAAGCATATAGAGAGAGGTGGTTCCAGTCAATATTGTACACTTAGATTTTTTTTTATTAAAAAGCTTTGGTGAAATTCCTCACCAAAAACTCCTGAGAAACTTAACAGTCATGGGACAAGAGGACAGGTCCTTCAGTGAATCAGGAACTGGTTGAGGAGCTGGAAGTAGAGCATACGAACAACTGGACAGTTCTCCCAATGTAGAAAGTAGAGTTCCCCCAAGGAGCCACGCCATGGAGAAAGCAGATATGGAGAGTTTCATATCCCTCTTTTATAACACTAGAGCCGAGGGCAAAGCAATGAAGCTGAACGTTGGAAGATTTAGGACAGGAAAAAAAGGAAGTACTTCTTCACACAGCAGATACGTAGTTAAAATGTGGAATTCCCTCCCACAATATGTAGCAATGGCTATCAGCTTGGATGGTGGTAAAAGAGGATTAAAAAAAAAAACATGGAATATAGATGGCTACTAGGGGACGCAGGTGGCGTTGTGGGTTAAACCACAGAGCCTAGGACTTGCTGATCAGAAGGTCAGCGGTTCGAATCCCCGCGACGGAGTGAGCTCCCGTTGCTCGGTCCCTGCTCCTGCCAACCTAGCAGTTCGAAAGCACATCAAAGTGCAAGTAGATAAATAGGTACCGCTCCAGTGGGAAGGTAAACGGCGTTTCCATGCGCTGCTCTGGTTTGCCAGAAGCGGCTTAGTCATGCTAGCCACATGACCCGGAAGCTGTCTGCGGACAAATGCCGGCTCCCTCGGCCCATAGAGCGAGATTAGCGCCGCAACCTCAGAGTCGGTCATGACTGGACCTAATGGTCAGGGGTACCTTTACCTTTACCTATGATGGCTCTGTTCTGTCTTCTATTTATCTCTTTGTCAGCTGCTAGGAATCACAAGTGGTGAGAAGGCTTCCTTCAGGCACTATAAGAAGAGGATGCTGAGCTCTATAGCTCTTTCGTCTGATCCAGCACAGCTCTTCCTATGTTCTGTTATGGCATTCCATGGGATGAAGAGAGCTGTCCAGCCACTAAGGACCAAAAGTCCATTTGTTGAGCCAAGCAAGGCACAACCACAAGGGCTTAATTTGCACTAATCAAGTCAGCACAAGTCATCACAATAGCCTGCAGTGAGAGCAGCCAGCTGGCATCAGGGAACAAGGAAACCTCTTGCCCCAATGCAATCTCTCTCTCTTTCTTTATGTTAGTTGCTCCTGTGACCACAGACACCAGAAGTTTACAAGTGCATTATTTGGTCACACACACACCTTTTCCACTGTTCATAAATCAGCATAATCACCCATAACTTCACTAGCAAAAAAAAAAAAGGCAAAAAGCAAAAATAAGGCACCAGCTTTCCTCCACAGCCTTAAATAATAAATGCAATTAAACCAAGTGCACTGGCGAACTGCCTCAAGACCTGAAGAAGCAATTAAAAATAAATCAACCACCTCTAACAAAAATAACAATAATTTGCAGAAGCTGTTGTCTCCACAGCTTGAAACAGAGGCAATATATTGAAGCAAAATTAATGCAATAAACACTTGTCTTCATTAGAAAAAAAAGGGAGGCTAGAAAATATTTCCATAGCTGGTAAAAGTGAAAGAAATAATGGTTTTGGGCCACAGAATGGAGACAAAAATGTAGGATTCTGTATTCTGACTTAGGGCAGTGGTAGTCAAATTCCTTCCTTCTGGGTGTCCTTTCAACATGGATCTGAAGAAGTTTCTGTGCATGCTGGGATGTCTTATTGGGATAAGAACCCTGTCCTGTATGTTGTTTTAATATTTATTTGTTTACAGCAGCTGGATGTGGGGAAGGCGGTTACAAAGTACCGTATTTTTCACTCTGTTGGACGCACTTTTTCCCCTCCAAAAATTAAGGGGAAATGTGTGTGCATCCTGTAGAGCGAATGCAGGCTCCTTGGCTTCAGCGATAGCAACGTGAAGCCTCCAAAGTGCAGAGGGAGTACTCCCTCCGTGCTCCAGAGGCTTCGTGTTGCTTTCGCTGAAACCTGCAGAGCGAGAGGGGTTGGTGTGCACTGACCCCTCTCGCTCTCCAGGTTTCAGGGATAGCCGTCTGAAGCCTGCAGAGCACAGCGCGAGTTCCCGCTGCACGCTGCAGGCTTCAGGTTCCTTTCGCTGAAGCCAGGAGTGCAAGACTCTCCTGGCTTCAGCAGAGAGGGAGAGCTGCGCAGCGCCCCTTCAGCCAAGCGGGAGGAGAAATGGAAGGGGCTCCGTTTCTCCTGCCACTTTACTGAAGGGGCGCTGAGCAGAGAGGGGGAGTTTTTTTTTCTTGTTCTCCCCCTCTAAAACAAGGTGCGTCCTATAGAGACCTATAGAGCGAAAAATACGGTAGGTTGCAAAGATCCATAAGAAGACAGTCCCTCAGCTTCTAATAAAGAAAGCACAACACAAAAGGAAAAGCAATGGGGAAGGAGGCGTAAGAAAGCAAACATTCTCACCATACATGGCTGAATCTACACAGATATTAAAAAAAAGCTGTGAAAATGCTTTTTTAAAAAAAATTGTTTTAAAATATACATGGAATTTGCCATTAGCTCGTCAGTGCCATCCACTCTCACATTTGTATGATGTATTTAAAACACACTTAAAATGTTATATTTGCAGCTGTGCAGCCGAGTCCCATGTATGGTGTGAAGAAACCCAGGAAGAATCATGGGAGCTGTAGTTTGTTAAGGATGCTGAGAGTTGTTAGCAGACCCCCTTATTCCACTAACAGAGCTACAATTTGCTGAGTGGTTTAACAAATGGCTCTTCACAGGGAACTCTGAGAAATGTAGCTCTGGGAGGGGAGCAGGGGGTCTCCTAAGGCCATGATGCATTCGTTTCCATTTAATAGGATGTGGAATGCCCTTCCATCTTATAGGGTGTGGAATGCCCTTCCAGCAGATGTCAAAGCGATAAACAACTACCTGACATTCAGAAGACATCTTAAGGCAGCCCTGTTCAGGGAAGTTTTTAACGTGTGATATTTTACTGTATTTTTGGTTTCTATGGAAGCCGCCCAGAGTGGCTGGGGAGGCCCAGCCAGATGGGCGGGGTATAAATAATAAATTATTATTATTATTATTATTATTATTATTATTATTATTATTAGTATTATTATTATCGTTATCATATATGAAGACCCAGAAAGAGCAATGCATCTCTGGATAAGAACACTGCAAACCTAGTAAGAGCAGAACAAAGTGTAAAACATGCATAGCATCACAGAAGGCGTATCACGTGTCTCTGCTTAAAAATGCTCAGAGCAGTTTGACCAACAATTCTTCATTGTTAATTAAAGATCTAGTTAACTGAAAATCCAACATAGGGGCAGCTGGTAATTACATTACCTTAATATTTATTTTCAATATTATACCCCTCCCCCCCAAAAGGTAATTCAGCAGTACTCTTTAAATTGTAAAATTGCTCCATGCCTTTGGATCAATCAATCCCCAAATTGTCGGTATAATGAGTTCCTTTTAATAGGAAGGAGCTCATTAATTAGCATGCTGATTGCACAAAAACATATTTTAAGCCAACACAAAAAGGCTCCTGTAGAGTCTGTCTTCTTCCACCTGCCCATGGGGTGAAAAATTCTAATTAAAACAAAACAAAACAAATAAAATGGAACATTTTGTACTTCTCTGCTCTGCTCTGACGTATTAGTGGAAAAGTTCTGCCCCTCTTCACAAATGCTGCATTTTCTTCAGTATGCATCCTTATAAAAGAGACCATGTCCCCAAGGCCGTTGGCACATCCAGGGCAGCATAGCATCGTGAAAGCTGTACAGCCCAAGCCCAGTGTGCTATAGTGGTTGGACCATTGGCCTAGGATGGGCATAGCCAGTGTGGTGCCTTCCGAGGGTTGCTGGACTCCAAATCCAATCAAGCTCAGTCAGCACAGTCAATGATCCAGGATGTACAGGAATTGTAGTTGAGAAACATCTGGAGAACCTCACACTGGCTACTCCCATCCTAGGCCAACAGGGGCCCATCTAGTCTAGAGTTCTGCTCTCACTGTGGCCTAGGACTAGAACTTAACCCACATTCCCACCATGGATTTAAAACACCATGACACCATTTTAAACAGTTGCGGCTTCCCCCAGGGAATTCTGGAAGCTGTTATTTGCTAACGGGGTTGCTGAGAGTCGTTAGGAGATCCCAATTCCCCTTCCAGATCTGCAATTTCCAGAGTGGTTGAACAACCAATCCCTCTTCCCAGGGAACTATGAGAGAGTGGGGCAAAGGGGTCACCTCCAGGGGCTGAGGTCTCTTCGGGGTCCCCAATAAAATATTTGAGGGGGCCAGGGGCCCCCAAAGCTGATGAGCATTGCCATTCAAATCGTGTGTGTTGTGATCTATTTTGTGGGGTGGAGCACTCTTGGAGGGGGTGGGAATCGATGAGGGAGAGAGAGGGAGAAATAGGCAGAGAGAGAATGAGAATATATTTATAGAACATATAGGACATCTATACACTACCTTTTGACCAAGGAGCTCAGGTTGGTGAACATGGTTCTTCCGGTCCTCATTTCATCTCCCTAACAACACTGTGCAGTAAATTAGGCTAAGAGAAAGTGACTGGTCCATGGTACACTAAGTAGGCTTCATGGCTGAGTGAGGATTTGAACCCAGGTCTCCAAGGTAAGGAAGATCAAGAAATGGGTAGAGAAACATCCTGTTTACTTTCAGAATATCAAAGTAAAGTTAAAGACATTCAGCGTGAAATCCTTCTAATTTTAACCCCACCCTCCAATGGGTTTTCTTCCCTGCTATTTGTTCAAATGTTAGGAGGGCACAGAATGTTCGTGTTAGAAGAAAAGAAAGAAAGAAAGAAAGAAAGAAAGAAAGAAAGAAAGAAAGAGAGAGAATGGAATTATTGTACATTTTATTTAATTCATTCCCCCTGCAGATACTAATTTAATTCATTTTAATTGGTTTGAGGAATGTCTTTGAGCGCCAATATTGCGCTCAAAGGCACCAGCAGGGGCCCCCAATGGGACTTGCACCTGTAGCTGAAATCAAAAGATAAGAGAGAGAAGAAACAGCTCCTTGCTGAGGAGAACTGAGGGAATGGGGTGGGGTGGGGTGGAATGCCCCTTCAAAAGAGGTACATTTCCTTCCCTTTTATATTGCAAAGCAATAAAAGGAAATAAATTTGTGTTCCAAATCTTGGCCGTATCTTAAGGTCATTATATAAGGATGTAATCTCAGCGAGGAGATTTCTGTGAAGTTGTGAAGGCTGAGTGGAGTGGGGAGGAGGATGTAAAAAGTGGGATTAGAATATCACAAGGAGAATGAGGTGAAGGGGGTGGGGGTGGTAAATGTCAGGATGGAACAAACCTGTGTACTTATTTTCCAATTTTCGTCTCAACATGAGACCCCAGCGTGGCGTTAAGTTTTGACACAAAAGAAGCACAACTTTACTGGTCAGGAGCAACCGAGGGAAGGAATTAAATTTTGTAAAGCAGTTGGGGCGGGGGGGGGGGGGAGAGTTCTCCAGCAGGCGTTTTTCTTTTTCACCATGCTAGTCCAGCAAAGTATATATGATTGTGTGGATCTCCTAGCTGAATTATGCACTGCAAGTGGAATATACATTGTTGTGGGCTGCATTCAGTTCACTGGCGAGGACAATCAGCTGGATGCGATACATCCAATGGCATTCCTAGCAGGAGAATGGTTGGTTCCCACACTGCGCTATAGATTTAGAGCACTTTAGAAAGACCTAGCTGGAAAAGACTCTTCTCCCTCTCTCATAACATCAAAACCTGAGACATCCAAGGAAAACAGTGGTACCTTGCTTCTCAAACTTAATCCGTTCCAGAAGTCTGTTCCAAAACCAAAGCGTTCCAAAACCAAGGCGTGCTTTCCCATAGAAAGTAATGCAAAACGGATTAATCCATTCCAGGCTTTTAAAAACAATCCCTAAAACGGCAATATAACATGAATTTTACTATCTCACGGGACCATTGATCCGTAGAATGAAAGCAATAATCAATGTACTGTACTATAAAATAAATAAGACAGTATTGTAGATGATAAAAAATAAAATTATTATTATTTTCTTACCTGCATTGATGATAGTCATTGTTTGGACGGGCGGCTTTTATCCATTTCCGCAGACACACAATCAGTGTCGCTGAACTGTGTTCCACACAGTCACAAAAACAAATTAACCAGAAAAGCCTCAAAAACGCAAAATAAATAGCAAAAACAAAAGCGCCAGACTTTATCCATTTTGGAAGTCCGTTTGACTTCCAAAATGTTCAAAAACCATGATGCAGCTTCTGATTGGTGCAGGCACTCCGGAAACAATAACCGACAACTGCATCAGACGTTCAGCTTCCGAAAAACATTCAAAAACCGGAACACTTACTTCCAGGTTTTCGGCATTTGAGTACCAAGGTGTTTGAGAACCAAGGTACCACTGTACGTTGGAAGATTTAGGATGGGGAAAATAAAGTAATTATTCACGGAGTGCCTAGCTAAACGATGGAACTCATTCTGACAGGAGGAGTTGAAGACCACCAACTTAGATGGCTTTGAAGATTAGACCAATTCATGGAGGAGAGGGCTGTCAATGGCTACTAGCCATAATGGCTATGCTCTGCCTCCCCGGTTGGAGGCAGCATTGCTTCTGAATACCAGTTGCTGGAAACCACACAAGGAGAGAGCACATTTGTGCTCTGGTCCTGCATATGGGTTTCCCAATAGAGGCATCTACTAGTCCACTGTAAGAACAGGATGTTGGACTAGATGGGCCATTAGCCTTATCCAGCTGTATGTTCCCAAGATTGTAGCCACAACATGGTAGGGAGGATGATTTGTTGCTTTCCCAGTCTTGGGAGAGATGAGGAGAATTCTTGGAGGTGGGTATGCAACACTATGGACATTCAAATGTTTTGCAAATATGTGTCATTTTTCTGTGTGAGGAGAAGCCACACAGAAGCTGGAGAAGCCAAAATCTGGGGGGAAACCCCTCAGCAAAATCAATCAGAAGAAACATTATAACATGGGCAGAGGGCTCAGTCCACATACACACCATACTGCACACCAAAAACCCTGTTTGCATCCTGGTAAGTACATTGATCTCACCGTTTTGTCTTTCTTCAGGCCACCATATTTGATGAAAACAGGTCAAATAGCAAGCACCCCTGTGAAGTTTTCCATGCATTTAGTCGACAGGGGGGAAACCCCTCAGATATTATTATGCTGATAATGACTATTTTTGTAACACTGAAATAATGGAAGTGTTGTTATTGTTTGCCGATTCTCCAGCTAACACTGTATTAATCTTGTCTGTGTTTAATACAGTACTGGGATATCACAGCAAACAGCTCATTGCTTCTTAAGATACATTGACACGAAGGCCAGTAGGCTGATAGCATAATCTCT
Source organism: Podarcis filfolensis (assembly GCF_964270895.1). Lineage (NCBI taxonomy): Eukaryota > Metazoa > Chordata > Lepidosauria > Squamata > Lacertidae > Podarcis > Podarcis filfolensis. Next base: position 31,559,216 of record NC_139611.1, on the reverse strand, counting down.
CAGATGCAATTTAGGCAGATCTCTTTCTCTCTTGCTCTCGCTCTCGCTCTCTCAAACACACACACACACATTTGTACCTTGCAAATCCTTCCTTCCCTCTTCCTCCTAAAAAGAAAAGTATTATCATATCTGAATGGTGGACGCTTTCTTCCATTAATGAGATGTCATGAATCCTTGTCATGATTTGGCATATAAATTCTTCACTTGCCAGCTTCCGGGATGAACACCAAGTTTACAAAACAACAGCGGCAACACTTTGAAAGATAATAACCTATTTAAACAGTCGGTATTCTGATCTAAGCAGTTTGTGAATGAGAAGCCTTAGCAAATCAGTAAAAACAAGGGAAAAAAGGTGAGCCGCTTCCATGGCGCTCAAGAAATTGGCTTGTTTTTACACCTCCTTCGGCATCGTCACATCTTTTCTTCCAATTTCCCTTTTAATGTAACTGTATGTTCTGTAAATATTGTTGGGGCTGACAAGAACATCAATTCATGTTATTCATAAAGCAATTCAGGATTCCTGCCATGAATAGCAAGCAGGAGGAACAATCACTTGCATATTTTTTATTCTTTTTTATTCTTTCTTTTGCATAAAGAAAATGCTTGCACTACTGAAGTTTAGCAGGCACATAATGCACAGGGGGAAAGGAACATCTTTAGCGTTACTTCATATGCAGAGAGCTGGGCCCTTACAGTTCTTGGTATTATTATTCCCCATTTGCTGTTCTAAATGTTTGTTTGAAAATAATCATTTGGGGGGAACGGGAATAGCTTCTTTTGGAACGGAACTGTCAAAGGAAGAGATGGAGAGGGCCACAGAGGAGGAGCAATATGAGTGCAGTAAGCCTTCAGATGTAATGTATCAGGAAATCTTGTTCACAAAAGGGCTGTAAATGGGTGTGAATATGAGGGTACAGTGGAACGAGGAACTGAGTGAAGCAGAGCTTTCAGAAACGACAATGGATGTGCTGGGCCCCAGCTCACCATGCAAGCGCTTCATGATCTCTTAAGCTGTTTTTGATGCATCCCCTCCAAGGATGTGAAGGATTCAAAGCACTGAGCTGCCTCCATTAGACGCTGTAGAAAAAAGAATTAGAAATACATTTCTCCCTCCCTCCTTCCCTCCCTCTCCTTCCCTCCCTCCCTTTCATTCCTGATTTTTGCTACATACAACTTAATGCATTCACTCTCTGTGAAATAAATAAAAAACATATGCCTTTAATATTTGTTTACTTACAGCATCTATGCTGTCCTCTTGCAAAAATGTGGATGTTTGTCAACACTGTACACAATATTGCACTTTAGGACAAATTTGTAGTACAGTGCTGACAGGTTTTCTGGATTTGTGGGGTGTTTTTTTTAAAAAAATAAATAAATAACAAATTAAGAAAATGTGCAGCACTGAATTTAAGATTAAAATAAATGAGAAATTGAAATCGACAGATTTGTCTGTCCATGCACAGCCTCACCAGAATTACACTGGCACTGAAAAGACTTGTGCAGAAGTGCAGGTGGAGTTTTTTCCTCTTCCATCTCCACCATCAGGTTTAAAAACAACAACAATGGTTTCCAGTGAATCAGAAAACTGTTTTCAGGACACTCTCCAAACTTACTGGAGCTGCAGAACTCAGAGTTGCAGAGCACAGGAAGGCAATTCAAACAGCTCACTGTCTTTGACTTCCACAGATTCATGAAGTCATTTTTTGGGTAGTTGAAAAGAAAAACGCATCTCTATCACAGTGTAGATGGTTAGGAGACCATTGTCGCCCAATAAGGTCTAGCTTCTGTAAAAGCAATATATAAAAAATTTAATGTCCCCAAAGAGTTTGGTATTAAGCCTTCAAAAACATGCCATTTTTACTTAAATGAAATCTCTTCTCCATTATTTATTGGTGTGAGTCCTTGATTATCAGATTAAAGTGACAAAATATTTGGAAGCATCAAACCTACCTAATTATAGGTGTGCTTGGACCTTATCTCGGTTCAGAGATTTCAGGTACCCTTTTTGATGGATGTTTAGGTCCTTGTGGGATTGGAGAAGCTGAACCTATCACATTAGTCTTATTAAACTGTTTTACACAGAGATTAGATCAAAGTTGCTATCCGATTCAGTGAAATCCTTGAATGAGTTTATCAGATGTTTACTTACTGCAAATATTAGGTGGAGGATTTTGCAAACTCTGAGAAATTTTGATTTGGTGTTTTTAAACGTCATTTTGTTTGTACTTTGCCGCTCTATGATTGCAATACATCTTTTATTTATATCTGATCCTGGATGGCGAAAGGACAGACATGCCCATCTACCTTATCCTTCAAGACCAACATGGTTACAAATACTGAATTCTCTTGGCATCACCTCTGCTGCTGTTTGGCTTCCAGGCTGAAAACTTCTTAGGACTCCTGACATTTTGTTGGCAGCGGTGTGAAAAACTGCAAAGCTGTCCAAAGGGGAGTGGGGGTGGGAAGCAACAACCACGATGATGTGTGTGTATGTGTGTGTGTGTGGCTTTGGTGAGATTGCACTGAATAATGTATTCATTCTAGGCCGTCATCACTTTCATAGAGGCACTGGGAAGAATTTGCTGAAGTTTAAGAAGATGTAATGTAAAACTTTGATTCAGCTGCAAGAGGAGTTGTACTGAACCCTCTCCTGGTAAACAAAAAGCCAGCTCAAGATCCATGTGTTTGTTTGCTTGCTTGTTGCATTTATATCCCACCTTTTTATACAAGGAGCTCAATGTGGCATACATAGTTCTCTCCCTCCTGATTTAATCTCTACAACAGCCCAATGACAGCCCAATGGCTCTCCAAAAAAACCCCCATTTGTTTGCAACTGCATCATTACAGTAGTACCTCAGGTTACAGACACTTCAGGTTACAGACTCCGCTAATCCAGAAATAGTACCTTGGGTTACGAACTTTGCTTCAGGATGAGAACAGAAATTGTGGGGTGCCGGCGGGAGGCCCCATTAGCTAAAGTGGTACCTCAGGTTAAGAACAGTTTCAGGTTAAGAACAGACCTCCAGAACGAATTAAGTTCTTAACCCAAGGTACCACTGTAGATGCAAAATAGGAACACAGGGTGCTTGCTGCCTTATATCGAGTCAGGCCATTGGTCCACCTTGCTCACTATTGCCTTCACTGACTGGCTGTGGCTCTTTGGAGTTTCAAGCAGAGCGCATCACTAGCCCTACCTGGAAATGCCAGGGATTGAATATGGGACCTTTTATGTACGGCTCAGCACTACAAGATGAAGATGGCCTGCGACTGTTAACTAGACTTAGGCTAATGTCTTCAGTTGCTCTGTAGCAAATCCCTGCTCCATTCTCCCGCATACATGAACATCAGAAGAGCCTGCTGGGTCCAGCCAGGGGCCCATTTGGTCCAGCATCCTGTTCAAGCAGATGCCCGTGGGAACGCAGCAAGCAGAACATGAGAACAAGAGCCCTCCCTCCCTCCTGTGGTTCCCATCAAATGGTATTCAGAAGCATTGCTGCTTCCAACTGTGGAGGCAGAACATAGCCATCAGGGCTAGTAGCCATCAATAGCCTTCTCCTCCTGAATTTGTCTAATATGACTCCTCTAAAGTCATCTAAGTTGATGCCCATCACTGCCTCCTATGTGAGTGAGTTCCATAGTTTGCTTATGTGCTGCGTGGAGTCCCCCCGACCTCCACCTTATCATCCAACATCCAGCTTCATTGAATGTCCATGTGTTAGGAGAGAGGGAGAAAATCTTTTCCCCGTCCATTTTCTCCATGCTGTGCATCATTTTAGAAACTTACATCATGTTGCCTCGTCCTTGCCTTTTCCCTGAACTTCAAACAATTCCTGAAACCATAACACCTTGTTGAGAAGAACGTCTCTTTCCCCCATTTGCCAGGCGTCTAAGGCTAAATCAAGAGGACAGGAAACAAACAACCTGCATAGCGCGCGCGCGCCCGCACACACACACACCTAGGGACACCCCTAGGTATTTCAGCTATGTTAATTTGTGTCAATAGAGCATTCACAGGAACAATTTTATCCAGCACACAACTAGGAGAAGATTTTTTTTCATCACTTTGGTTAGATCAAGATAGCTGAGCATACAATTTCAAACCATTTAATTCCTTGAAGCATGTGGAGTGAACAAGCTATTCTTACGTTAGAAAACAGGTGAGAGTCAACAGAGGAAAAGATGTTAGGCATGCATTGTTTTGTGTTTATGTGTCCCACCAAACACCCTCTCCACCAGGTGGCAGTCAAGAATCCTTGTTCATGATTCCAGATCTTGGGAGTTGACTTCATACTGGCATCAGTAGTAAGCTACTGTGGTGTAGTGGTTAGAGTGTTGGACTAGAAACTGGGAGAGACTAGCCTCCACTCTGCCCTGAAGCTCAGCGGGTGACCTTGGGGGCCAGTCACTGCTTCTCAGCCTAATCCACCTCACAAGGTTGTTGCAGGGATTAAAGGAGGAAGAGGAGAACCATGTCCACCACTTTGAGCTTCTTGGATGAAAAGGTGGGATATAACCTAGTTAAATAGATGGTAGATGATAGGTAGATAGATAGATCCACTCAGAGTATTTTTGCCCACTAAGAGTAATATGAGCAAAGCTAGTGGAGAAGATTGCTGCCTTTGTTTGAATAGAGTGTTGTAATAAATATCCCTGCAATAATAAGCAAAGAAGCAGAAAGCCAGTATTGCTGATGGATTGTGCAGTAATTTATACCCACAAGAGTCAACCTTAGTTGACTCCCATTGTTTGCATGCCACTATTTTCCCTGACAGGCTTCCTAAACCTCTAGCGCATTTGACTGCTAAGAGGAAATTCAGCAATTACTCCTTTTTCCTGACATGCAGGTCCAATGACTGGGGAAGTCAGTGTGGGCCAGTGGTTTGAGCATTGGGCTTGAACTGTGGAGACCTAAGTTCAAATCCTCTCTCTGCCACGAAGCTCACTGGACAACCACGGGCCAATCACGGTGTCTCCGCCTGACCTTCCTCACAGTGTGTTTGTGAAGATAACATTGGGGGAAGGAGTGTAATGCATGCCTCTGTTGGGAATCACAGGTGGGCAGAGGGCTCTTGCTCTCATGTCTTGCTCGTGGGATTCCCATTGGGGCATCTGGTTGGCCATTTTGAAAACAGGATGCTGGAGTAGGTGAGCCATTGGCCTGATCCAGCAGTCTCTGATGTTCTTAGGTATTGGGGCTGTGCATTCGGCCTGACAAATCCTGGGTCACAAACTGAATTGGAACGCTTCTGGACTTCTGCCCCCCAAACGGTAGCAACTCTATATGTTCTGCTCTGTCCAGTAGTGTCACCAGGATCCTTACCGCTTTGGTTCCTTCTCCCTCAAATGACCCCTGAATTTTATTGATATTTATGGTGCATTTTATGTTGTGTTTTATGCTGTTTGTGAGTCACATTTTAGGGACGCGGGTGGCGCTGTGGGTTAAACCACAGAGCCTAGGACTTGCTGATCAGAAGGTCGGCGGTTCAAATCCCTGTGACAGGGTGAGCTCCCGTTGCTCGGTCCCTGCTCCTGCCAACCTAGCAGTTCGAAAGCACATCAAAGTGCAAGTAGATAAATAGGTACCGCTCCGGCGGGAAGGTAAATGGCGTTTCCATGCGCTGCTCTGGTTCGCCAGAAGCAGCTTAGTCATACTGGCCAAATGACCCGGAAGCAGGACACCGGCTCCCTCGGCCAATAAAGCGAGATGAGCGCCGCAACTCCAGAGTCGGTCACCTTTAAGTCACATTTTACCTTTACCTTTACCTTTAAGTCACATTTTAATCAATGTTTTATATTTGCTGTTAGCCGCCCTGAGCCTGGGAAGGGTGGGGTATAAATAAAAATTTATTATTATTTATTATTACTCTCTCTTCCTCCCCTCCACATTCCTGTTCATCCTAATGCCAGATCCTTTTTAAAATTTAAATTTGCACGTTGGTCGTGACTTGATATGTAGCTAGCCCGGCTTTTCAGATGAAAATCATATTGTGGATAGTCGTAATTAAAATTCAATGCATCACGCTGGTGGCAGCGCTGTACACGAAAAGAGAACGTCGGCCTTGCCCTCAGGCTTACAAAGGAAAAGACCAAACACACAGGGGAATGCGGCTGGTGGGGGGAGGAGGAAAAAGGGAGAGGACGGCAATGAGATCGGCTTGACAAGGCCAGTACAAAAATGGACAGGTGTAAACAGGTATCGTGGCACTTCAGGTCAAGCTTATGCAACCTTTTCTGGGATTCTGCATGGCAGTGATTCTTAGCCTTTTGGCTAGTGACAGAGGAGCAGATAGTGTCCTTTTTCTCTCTATGGAGGCTAGAGGAGCATCAGATATGCTTGCAAAGAAAAAGAGGAGGAGGAGGAGGAGGAGGAGGAAGAAGAAGAAGAAGAAGAAGAAGAAGAAGAAGAAGAAGAAGAAGAAGAAGAAGAAGAAGAAGAAGAAGATAACCACTCTCCTTTGCATCCATGGTTGTAATCAAGATCCTTTTCCTGCAACATGCCTTTATCTCATACACAAATCAAAAAGATAAGCAATACCCTAAACAGTGCTGAAAAGCCGAAGATCATGAAAAGAACAACAACAAAGCAAATTTTCTTTCTTTTTACTTAAAAGAACCCCCTATTTTGCTGTAATTTGTCCCTGTATTTTAATTGCCGGTTATGATTTCAATGCATTTCCTCCCAGATTACATCATGTTAGAATAGGATAAGAACTTCTGGCCTGTGGGCCAATGTCAACCCACCAGGGGGTGCATGTTGGCCCGCAAAGACATTTTCTCCAGACCATGATGCCCATTTACCCAACTTCCTGATGGGCAGGAGGGCAGGGTTCAATCCTGCTGGGAATGTGCTTTCAAAGCAGACCCCTGCACTGCAGGCAGCAAGATTGAACCCTCTGCTCATCAGCTGGTGAGTGGAGGGATGAATCCTGGTCACTTTGGCTGTGAGCACCTGTTTCTCTGCTGAAGAGTTTTTATTTTTATTTTTGCAGGCTTCTGAATGTAGATTCAAAGCAGAATCAAAGAACTGAATTGTAGGGTTGGTAGGGATCCCCAAGGGACATCTAGTCCAGCCCTCTGCAATGCAGGAATTAGATAAAGAGGAAACGTTTGTTACATTTTGCTTCTTTCCATAGATGTAGAAGGGACGCGGGTGGTGCTGAGGGTTAAACCACAGAGCCTAGGACTTGCCGATCAGAAGGTTGGCAGTTCAAATCCCCGTGATGGGGTGAGCTCCCGTTGCTCGGTCCCTGCTCCTGCCAACCTAGCAGTTTGAAAGCACGTCAAAGTGCAAGTAGATAAATAGGTACCGCTCCGGCGGGAAGGTAAACGGTGTTTCCATGTACTGCTCTGGTTCGCCAGAAGCGGCTTAGTCATGCTGGCCACATGACCCAGAAGCTGTACGCCGGCTCCCTCAGCCAATAAAGCAAGATGAGTGCCGCAACCCCAGAGTCATCCACGACTGGACCTAATGGTCAGGGGTCCCTTTCCTTTATAGATGTAGAATGAGAAAGAACAACAACAGCACCAACAACAGAAGTTCAGCTTGTAACGTTTATAGCTAGCAGCTATAGTTGTTTAAACCCCTGTTAATCATTATGAAAACCAGGTGAGGAAGAATTGATCTGTCTGGCTCTGATGAGGTGGTTTCATTATACGATCTGTAGAGTTAATTAGCTAACTTATTTAGTTTGATTATGTCAGAGTCATCAGCTGAATTCTTGCTTTGATGCATTTTTCCTTTTCCTTTCTCATTGATCTTTCTTGGTGGAGTGGAAACACAAAGTTGTAAACAACGGCCGTGTGGCTGGCTTTTGCAAGCATAGGCGAGGTTGGGAAAACTTGGGTTATCAAAGGATTATCAGCCTAAAAACATAAAACCAAAGGAACAGCCCTGCTGGATCAGGCCAAAAGCTGATCTGTCTTAGGTCCAAGCTATTTGAAAGACTGTATTCCCTCACATGAACTTGCCCAGGTCTTGAGATCTTCAAGGAGGAGAGCCAGTGTGGGGTAGTGGTTAAGAGCAATCTGGTGAACCGGGTTCGTGTCTCTTCTCCTCCACATGCAGCTGCTGGGTGACCTTGGGCTAGTCACACTTCTCTGAAGTCTCTCAGCCCCACTCACCTCACAGAGTGTTTGTTGTGGGAGAGGAAGGGAAAGGAGAATGTTAGCCGCTTTGAGACTCCTTCGGGTAGTGATAAAGCAGGATATCCAATCCAAACTCTTCTTCTTCTTCTTCTCTCAGCCCCAGCAACCTTCACAGGCATGCTTGGTGGCGACATGGGAGAGGGCCTTCTCGGTGGCTGCCCCTAGACTTTGGAAGTTAGAAAAGTTAGACCGGCTCCCTCCTTGCTATTCTTCCACTGGCTGGTGAAGACTTTCTAGTTACAAAAGGCTTTTGGAAACCGACTGTTTTTAACAAAAGGGCTGGTGACATGCTGCTTTTTTATTGTAATTAAATGTATGTTATTAATAGATTGTGTGTGTTTAATTGTTTTTTTAATGATTTCCCCTCCTATGTTTTAAGCTGTTCTTGTTCATATGCCACCTTGAGTCCTTGTCAGGAAAAAGATGGGGAATGGATGGATAAATAAGAAAAACCAGCACTCTGTCCTCACAGTGGACAACCAGGAGGTCATAGGATGCCCACAAGGAGGACTTCAGCACAATAACTCTCCATCACTTGTGGACTCCCGAAACTATTCTTTAGAAGCATAGGATCTCTGATCTTGTTTGCCTTATCTTCCACCCGCCCCCCGCCCCAGTTCAAAGCAGTACTTTTTCTAAAAAAAATATGTCTAGGGGTACTCTCATTGTTCTACTCATATTTAAATAATGCCCCTCAATGAGGCCAAACTTAGATTCACAAAATGTTTAGGGGTATGCATATCCCTGCGTCCCCCCCAGAAAAAAGCACTGGTTCAAATAACTCAAGTGGGCATATATGGGGTAAGTCGACCTTGCAGGAGTGGCAGGCCCTGCCCTGTGGAACTCCTTGCCAATGGAGGCTCAGCAGAAACAATCCCTGTCTACTTTTAGACATCTCCTGAAAACTATGTTATTCGGACAGGTTTTTGAAACATTAATTTTCCCCCCAACCAGATTTTATTTACGTTTTTTATTTATCTTATTGTAATACTTTGTACCACCCTGCTGATTTTTTTTTAATGAAAAGTGAGGCCAAAAAATATATCGATCAATCATCTCACCCACTCAATGAACTCTTGTGCGAATGAATTCAATGCACTGTTTGAATAAGGACTTCCTTTTGTCTGGCATAAATCACCCCACCATTCATCTTTGTTGCTGACTCTGGATTCTAGCATGATCTGAGGGAGAGAGAGCCTTATCTGTTTATACTTTCTCCACATCATTTAAAATTTTAGGCATGTCTATGCCCTGTCCAACCCACTGCTCCACTTACCTTTCCTTCAAACTAGGAATTTAACACTTGACTTGCCATAAATACAGGGCAACAGTAGGTTTTTCTCCAAGTGGGGCTCGCAACAAAATGTTGCAGCACAGAGCTTTCCTGTTCAGCATTCCAGGCACCCAGCCACATTTCCTAGGCAAGTTTTAACCTGCGTCATGTGCAAAGCCTTCCCAGTCACTTAAACTATGGCTGGTTCATTGCTAACAAAGAGTTACTTGAGAACCCAGCACTCTTGCTTAACTATGGTTTGCTTTGTCACCCCATCCCAGGCACTCACCAAACTACTAAGGCACAAGAGCATCTGCAAGACTGAACAAACCATGGTTTGTTTGATGGGCTGTGGCACTGCTTATGTTCACCTCATGGCTTCTTATGGTGAACCAGGCCTCTGTCTGAACTCTGCCTTAATTATCACCCTGAAGAAACATCTTTTTATTTCATGTTGCAGATGTAATTGTTAAGAGGGACAAGATTGGTTTGGAATAAATTCCTCAGGAAGAAATATTTTCTGTTCATCTTGACATATTCTGCAGCTCCGTTAACGCCACCGACCGCCTATATTTTTGTCTCATGCAATGAAGCATGTGAACTGGAATGATGGTGTTACAAACTGGTTCCCTGCTCCCATTGTACAACTAATTATGAGACTGACAAATTGTCAAGTCAAAATGCCAAGAGGAAGAAGGGAGGGGGGCGAACACAGAGAAGAATTATTTGAATGCATGCAAACAGTTCTATTGTGTTTGCACATACTGGGAGGAGGAGCTTTTTGGAGCTGTAGGGAAGAGGAGTTAGAATAAGCTGCGATCCGAGTGTTGACAGATGAGCAATATATTTAGAATACTTCTCTTTGAATGGACACAGCAGCCCCGGAACTGATGATCCATTGTTCTTTGGGGGCAGGAAGAGATGGAATACAAATGCAAAGTCATTCCCTTCTTGTCATATGAAAGATGTTTTATGTCTTGTGCTTGCTGGTAAAAGAGGCCGAGAGTGGCTCTGTCTTTTTGTGTATGGATGCCTTGGGGAAAGGGTGTGGAGTCTCAGACACAAATGTGCATAGGGATATAGCAAAGAGCCTTACACTGAGTTGGACCATCAGTCCATCCAGCTCTGGCAGCGACCCTCCAGAGTTTCAAGGCAGGGGGCTCCCCCGGCTCTACCCCTGCAGATGCCAAGGATAGAACCCAGGACCTTCTACATGTGAAGCAGATGCTCTACTACCAAACTGCGGCCCTTTCTCAACAAGAAGACTCAGGCCATTGGTCCATCCAGCTTGGTAGTGCTTACACTGACTGGCAGCTGCTCCCCAAGTTTTCAGGCAGGGTTCTTCCACAGCCCTAGCTGGAGATGCTGGGCATTGAACCCGGGACTTTCTGCATGCAAGGCAGATGCTCTACCACCAAGCTATGGCTCCTCAGGCATCCCTAACTGGCCTCACACCCTTCTCTGGCTCTGCGCCACACACACTCTGAGGGCTTTCGCTTGGCTGGAATGTCTCCTTGAACTGTGATAATGGGGTGTATCCATTTTAAGTATGCTGGGAATGTTTAAAATAGTAATTTTAAACTGTTTATATTTTTAACCGGTAGGTTCATTGCTTTATCCTTTTTTCTGTAAACCACTTTGAGAGATTTTTCTTCTCTTTTCAACAACCAAGTGGTATATAAACCTATCTGTGATTCCTGCATTGCAGGGGGCTGGACTAGGGCTGGCTCTAGACACATCAAAGAAGCATTTCAGTTGAACGTGTTGTAAACTTTGTATGAGAAATCTGGTTGGCGAAAACAGAACTCCACAGCGCCATCTGGTTTCACCTTGTTTTAATAAATATACAACACATATAAATCACTTTTTCTTTGCCAGTGTAGTTGGGTCCCTTCCAGTTCTATGATTCTATGAGTCTATGAAACAAACAAACAATTCTGTGAATATTGTGGCGAAAGATATAGATGATAGGTAGGTAGGTAGGTAGGTAGAGATAGATAGATGATAGATAGATAGATAGATGATAGATAGATAGATAGATAGATAGATAGATAGATAGATAGATATAGATAGATAGATATAGATAGATGATAGATGATAGATGATAGATGATAGATGATAGATGATAGATGATAGATAGATAGATAGATAGATGATAGATAGATAGACTTAAAGAAATTTACAATAAACACAAGGAAGTGGGAGAAGGGAGCAAAAGCTTTATATGTGACAGCAGCCTTTGCGAAAGTCTCATACCTCTGTATTTTAAAGTGAATCGAGTTATTATTTAGCCCAATGCCCCAAAGCTTGCTTGACTCTCCTGATGCTCTATGAGGAGATGGATAGCTCAGGAACCTGTTGTATTCCCAGCTGACGGCCTACCCTTTAGCCAAAGTAAACTTTGCAAAAGGTCAGCATAACAGACGATGACCACATACTCATGCTTCACCTAAGCTTTGCCAGCCCCACCTTGGGGAACAGCAGCTATTCATCTCCGTGTGAATCGATCTATTGGACTCAACAGTCCCACTCTCCCCTGAGATGCACATTTTAAAAGAGAGAGAGAAATCATACCATGCTTTCTAAAAAAAATAAAAAAAATATCCCCACTGTCAGATATTGGATTTGTGAACTTTTTCTTGGCTTCTACATTCTATGTAATTGACCTAATGTGGTTGACTGCAAATTAGCATGGAAATGGGTGGGAATCTAAAAAGACCTTGACTTTGCTGTTCAGGGAAAACTGGATTTTAATTGCTGGATCTATATGTGTTCTGAGGCATTTTAATCATTGTTTTGTAGCTGGGTTTCTTTATTGCCCTGTATTTTATAATGATGTTCTTTAGATGTTGTAAGCCGCCTTGAAACCCAAACTGGGAGAGAGGCAGGAAAGAAATGCATTAATAAATAATAAAATAAAACCAAAACCAAAGTGGGTATCACTAATAGGTAGAAAACTACACCACAGATTATATATCAATAGCTGGCAATTTGTCGATTATGTATGATTAACAGAAGAAGGAATGTATATATTACCCTCTTCTGTATTATTAATGTCTCCCACCAATACTTCGTTGGAGACATGGTCGATATGGTTAATGTATCGTTTTTCTCTGAACATTTTGGCAACAACTCATTTTAAGTGGTCACGATATCCAAGATTCTGTTGCAGTAAATCTGCCATTTGGTGCCTGCATATTTCTTCCTTGCCATTGCAGAGTTGACAATATGGAGGTACAGAGAGTCAGAGCAGAAAGGGGGGATTTACAACACAAACACCATGGAGCTGCAATAGCCTCTCGTTTAGTTATTGTACAATGTACTGTGGTGAATTTTTACCTGTAAAATTTTTAAGGCCAGAAATGGTATTTTCAGGGGGTGCAAGATGCATCTCAGACTTTGTCAAAGAAACACCAAACACACCTTTCTATTTTCATTTATAGCTTTTTGAAGCTATAAGTGTGCGGCTTTTTGATGCTACAGGTATATAATCTATCCCCTTTCTCTGCTGCCTCCAGGCACTGCTTTCTGTCTTCTTCACACCAATGTGCTCCTAGCCAAATAGGGCTCACATTGTGAATGTGATGACATCATGAGCCATGTAGCCAATTGGGCATAGCTTCATGACTGTGTCACTGCAGGCCTTTCTGGGAGTTTCCCCCCCATGTAACTAAGAGCACAGTCACACACCACACATTTTACACCAATTCAAAGCACATTTCCCCCAAACTGTAATTTACGTCTCATAGAGCTAGAGTTCCAAGCACCCTTAACAAACTGCAGCTCCCATTATTCTTTGCACAGGACATTGCTTTAAATGAGCTTTAAATGTATGGTGTGGATATGACCTAAGATTCCTGATCTTCTTTTCTATTCTCCAGTCTCCTTGACTTGGTTTGGATGCGACACTAAACAATAGTTTAGCATTCCGTGCTCCAGCCTCTGGCTTGGATGTTCCCCGTTCCCCTTTCTTCCCTTGGGCACTGGAAACACCTGCTCCCACTTTTAAATTAATCAGAGCTCCCCATTACACAAAAACTTAGGGAATTCTTGTTGGTTTAAACCAAGAGTCGCCAACATGGTGCCTTCCAGCTATTGTTGTGCTCCAAATCCCATCAGCCTCAACCAGCATAGCCAATCGTCGTTTGAGTTGCAGTCCAAAAATGTTCTGGAGGGCACCATATCAGCTTACCCTTGGTTTAAACTATTGACAGTGACCAAGACAGAATCATAAACCATGTTTTAATCCTGGTTTGTTTAGATGCGGTGGAGTTATGAGGAAGCAAGAACAATGGCTAGCAGAAGCAGTACCTTTCAAGATCTTCCTCGTAGCTGCAGCAGAGAAGGGGGGAGGCAGGGGAGAGCACACAGCCGTGATTTAGTAAGCTACACGGTGTCTCCTGGATCTTGTTGGACTACAGTTGCCATCAGTCCCAACCAGTATGGCCAGTGATCAAAGCTGGTGGCAGTTTTTGGGTAGTCCAGCAACATCTGGAAGGGTACCACATTGGCTGCCTCTATGTTACATCTTCCCAGCTCTGGCTAATTCCTGCAATACCTGCCAATGAATTTCCTGCTAACCACCCATCCCATTCTGCTGGCATTTGTGCCTCCAGAAACCTACACTTTTGGCTTCCCTAACTTAAGATAGGGAGTATTCCAGGGGGCGGGGGAGAGAATGAACACTGGCAATTCCCCCAGTTGGTTTGCATGGGGATACTTGCTGAGGAATTTTAAGATCCAAAGGATCAAATCCCAGGTGGCTGTTGGTTAGCCAACGGCTTACCATAGGGCAACTCTGTCCGAAAGTCCATGCTCCCTTTCTTTGTCAAGCCGGAAAGGCAGGAGCTACAGCGATGTCCTTGATGTGTTCTCTGCCCTCAGCGTTTTCCTTTTCAAGCATAGTGTGACCACTTCAGAAAAACAGAGTTTAAAAAAAGCTCTGTTCATAAAGGGAAAAAATTAATTGCCCTTTTCATAAAACATTTAATACACAGTAGTACACTAAACCTCCAAAGACACGGGTTACCGGCTCCGCCGTAAATCCGCTGCTTATAACCCTACGATGAAACTGGCAAGCATAACAATATATAGGTTTTACATTTAGGGGCCTTTTAAAGGTACATAAAGTGTGCACACGCACACACACACATATCCAGGCTGAGAGATGCCTGTGGCACGTTTCAGTAATATAGCTTGCTTCCCCTCTGTCTTTTTACACCTATAAATGGATGGTAGTCATCTCCTCTCTGTGAGCTGTTCCATCAGCCTTTGCTGTGGCGATCCATAGTGTGGCAATAAAAACTAGCCCTCCAAAGGCAATTCTGTCCCTCCACTCTTGAGGATGACGTGCCCATCCATCTTTTAAAGGCACTGAATGACACATTCCACAGTCCTGTCACACAAAAAATCTCTTTTGCGATGTCCCACATTTTTAGTTTAGGTCAGGAACCAGATGGTCTACCCCCCAGAGCTATCACCCTTCGAACCCCAGATTATTGGAGCCATCTCCTCCTCCCTTTCATCCTAAGGTCCATGGTGGGTTACAACATTTAAAACACAATGATTAAAACTAGTTTAAAGCAATTTACGTTCATAACAATAAGGCTGGTCCTGAAAATATCCAATTCTGGAGTCAAAGAGGCACGTCTTCAGCATTCTCCAAAAGCTGTATAATGATGGCACCAGGTGGGAAGGGAGTCCCACAACTTAGGGGCTGCCACAGAGAAGTCGCTCTCCTGGGTTGCCTCCTCCAAAACTTCTGAGGGAGGTAAAATTACCAAGAGGGCCCCCTCCTGTTATGTGGAATGATGGAACAAATAAATTAAGGAGGGTGGCTCCAATTGCATGGGGTGACCTTCTTCCTGCTTTTGCACACAGAATATCACAAGTTCAACCATCGACATCTGGATAACACTGGGAGAGACCCCTGTCTGAATCCTGGAGAGCTGCTATCAGATCAGGAGCATCTCAGGCAAGGATTTCAGAGTCCAAACCTGAGACCTATTGATGGCCCCGATGATGTCATGGAGGCACACCTGGTGATGTCACAGGGCAAACCCAGTGATATCATGGGGGAAGGCCCCAGAGGTAGTTGTTGACTGAGAGGGGGGAGAAGATGAAGAAAGACCTTCATTGGCCTGTGCTATAATTTGCAGCCTGCTCCTGCTGGTCTGAACCTTGCAATCTGCATTCTGTGTAGCCCCCACAGCATCCACAAAAGGTGGAGGAGCTGTGAGATTGATTTGCCAGCCTGGAGCTGTTGCAGTCCCAGATCAGTGTCCGTGCTGTTGAATGACAGTAAGTGTTGCCAGGTCAAGAGCACCCCAGTCACTGAGATTTCAGGGCCCAAACCTGAGACCTAGGAGCAGCACCTGATGTTGTCACAGAGTGGCCCTGGTGATATCATAGATCAGGCCCTCAAGATGGAGGTTAATTGGGAGAGGGGAGTGGATGACAGACCATCCAAGTGTCCCTATTTTCCAGAGATGTCCCTGATTTAGAGAAGCCGTCCCGGTTCCTGATTTAATAACAGAATGTCATACTTTTCCGTAGGATGTCCTTATTTTAATTGGAGGAATGTTGGAGGGTATGGAGTTATCTGACCCCCGAGCCATCTGAAGGCAATCCTGTATAGGTAATGTTTCTTTTAATGAAGAAGAGAAGAGTTTGGATTTGATATCCCGCTTTATCACTACCCTAAGGAGTCTCAAAGTGCCTAACAATCTCCTTTCCCTTCCTCCCCCACAACAAACACTCTGTGAGGTGAGTGGGGCTGAGAGACTTCAGAGAGAAGTGTAACTAGCCCAAGGTCACCCAGCAGCTGCATGTGGAGGAGCAGAGATGTGAACCTGGTTTACCAGATTACAAATCCACCAGATTAGGAGTCCACTGCTCTTAACCACTACACCACACTGATTAATGTTTTACAGTGGAACCTCGGCTCCTGAATGCCTTGGGAGCTGAACATTCCAGCTCCCAAACAAATGAAAACCGCAAAAATTTGTTTCTGTTTTTTTTAATGTTCTTTGGAAGCCGAACACCTGGTGCGGCTTCTGCGGCTTCTAATTGACTGCAGGAAGCTGCCACAGCCAATCAGAAGTCGCGCCTTGGTTCCCAAACTGTTTCAGGAATAGAACAGACTCCCAGAATGGGTTAAGTTCAGGAACCAAGGTTCCACTGTATTATGCTTTTATATATGTTGGAAGTTGCCCAGAGTGCTGGGGCAACCCAGTAAGATGTGTGGGGTATAAATAGTAAAATTGTCATTATGGAATGGGACGTCCCTATTTTCATTGGTGAAATGTTTAAGGGTATGAGATGATGGCAGACTCTGCAGAGTGCTTGCAGGCTGTTGGGCTGAAGCTTGCATATTGCAGACATGGCACACTTGCTCACCTGGAGACTCAAGCCCTCCCCTGCCACCTGGAGGGAGCCAGGCACACCTGTAGATCAGGCAACCCTGTGTTGATCAAGAGTATCAGTACCTCCAAAATAATGTCCAGTCTGGTTCTGGAACTTGATGGCTGTTTGTGTCTGGAAGCAGAGGGTGACATTTTTCTTTTTATTAGCTGTCCTGATGCTGCTTGGCAATGCATGAAATAGCTTATAGCCCTCAAAACACTTTGCATTCCACTTAAAAAAATGCTTTCCCCCTTAAAGCACAGCCGCGTGCGTCGCCTCCTGAAGTTCTTTGCAAAACCACAAAGGACAGCAGAGGAATATTAAGCTGCGATTTGGACGGCGACTCCAGCCGCCGATCTGAATGTTTGCATTTTAATTTTTAATAACTCCAGTAATAGTTTTTGTCCTGAGGAGAAGCAACTGGAAGAATTATAAAACCTTGATGACCTCATTACAAATGAGGATCAGCTCTTGACTTTTGCTGTAGTTAATAGCGGATCCTTGCAAATGCTGTACTTAAAGTTGAAGGGTGCTGCCTGGCTGACTTTCCTTACAGTTTTGAAATAGACTGCACATATTAAGGGACAGAATTTAAAGCAAGAAGCTCGAGGCTATCCCTGTAGCCGGTCGCAGCTCCACTGTGGTGCCCCAAGGGTGGGACTTTGGGGCAGAGGTCCAGAGCCCCACACAGCAGTGGGTCCTCAAATTCAGCACACCACCTGCTTGTGATTCCCATCAACTGGTATTCAGAGAGATGTGGCCCAGAGTTCCCTGGGAAGTGGGACTGATTGCTAAACTATTCTGAGAATTGTAGGTCTAGGATTGGAATAGGCATCTTCTGAGAGCTGGACCATCAAGAAGGCTGATCGCAGAATAATTGATGCTTTTGAATTATGGTGCTGGAGGAGACTCTTGAGAGTCCCATGGACTGCAAGGAGATCAAACCTATCCATTCTTAAGGAAATCAGCCCTCAGAGCTCACTGGAAGGACAGATCCTGAAGCTGAGACTCCAATACTTTGGCCACCTCATGAGAAGACTCCCTGGAAAAGACCCTGATGTTGGGAAAGATGGAGGGCACAAGGAGAAGGGGACGACAGAGGACGAGATGGTTGGACAGTGTTCTCGAAGCTACCAGCATGAGTTTGGCCAAACTGTGGGAGGCAGTGGAAGACAGGAGTGCCTGGCATGCTCTGGCCCATGGGGTCATGAAGAGTCGGACACGACTAAACAACAACTCTCAGCACCCTTCACAAACTACAGCTTCTCCGAATTCTTTGGGGATGGTTTCAGGTAGTATCATAGCACTTTAAATGCATGGTGTGAATGTGGCCTGAGTCACCCTTTCCATATGTCCTCCAGCCCTTATTGACATTTCATAGGCAAGGGTAGCCAATATGACATTTCTAGAGGTTGATGGACTACAGCTCCCATCCTTCTGAATCCTTGCAATACTGACTGGGGCTTATGGGAGTTGGAGTCCAGTAATACCTGGAGGATCCCCTGTTGGCTGTCCCAGGGCTCAGGTCTTTCTTGACTTTGCCTGAGATCCATTTAACTGAAGATACCTGAACTTGATCTGCTAGTGATGAAATACGCGTGCATAAATAGGAGTCAAAGCTGGAGCGTAAGCTATGCTTGTAGTGTGGCAATCCTTAAAAAAAACTGAGTCATTTTATTATAAAGACACACTAAAGATGACACTTTGATGGTCCTACAGAGTGAATTTTTCCAAATGGAAATCTTGAAGGAAATTGATTTTTATCTCTTATGTCCCTTCCCAATCTGCCAGAAAGATTCTGAATACACAGAATAGCTCCAAACGAAAGTCTCTGCAGGGACATTTTTGAGTAATATTATGAAGTATTGATTATTCTGGCATGTGTTTGCCAAGATAGGTATTTTTATACTGGCACACACTAGTAGCAGCTACTAAATTGTGCTTGATGCCAAAAAGTTGTGGGGTTTTTTTTTCAAAAAAGAGTAACCTGAAGGTTTTCATAATTCAGCACTGTTCGATTCCAGATCAATGTGATGCTTTTGCACATTGCAAAATCCCTCTAGATGTCAACAAAAGAGACTCAGAGCTAAGGACTGCTATCTTTCATTTAATTGGAATCCAATTTTAAAATAACAAAGCAATTCAGTCAACTACATCAGCGGGAAAAGAAAGCCAACGAAATAGAGGTAGGTAGGTAGGTAGATAGATGATAAATAGATAGATAGATAGATGATAGATGATAGATAGATAGATAGATGATAGATAGATAGATGATAGATAGATAGATGATAGATAGAAGTAGATATAGATATGTGTGCGAAAACTTATGTGTGGATATAATTAGTTGCAATATTTATTGACAGTCAATTGTATTTAGCCAAAATAAGGCTTAGAAGAGGCAAATTGAGCATTGCTTCCCATAAAAAATAAACATTTGGGGTGGTCTGATGCATGCACAAGGGACTTGTTCTTCATAGATTCTGGGATGAACTGGTCTGATCTGCACCTCCCAGACCAATGTGCAGATTTAAACTCCTTCAGATTTTGCACCTCTTTGAATTTTCCAATAAGTTTTCCACTCAAAAAAGTACCAGAATGCACATAAAAATGAGTTCATTACAGAATGAAACATGTTTCAAATTGTGAGAGTAAACGCATTTAGAATTAACTCTTTTGTGGGGGAAATACACCCGAAAATGAAATGCAAATTGAAATATGAATTTTCATGCAGTTTTTTTTTTTAAAAAAGCTATACTAATAATGAATGGGCCACCTCATGAGAAGAGAAGACTCCCTGGAAAAGACCCTGATGTTGGGAAAGATTGAGGGCACAAGGAGAAGCGGACAACAGAGGACGAGGTGGTTGGACAGTGTTCTTGAAGCTACTAACATGAGTTTGACGAAACTGCGGGAGGCAGTGGAAGACGTGCTCTGGTCCATGGGGTCACGAAGAGTTGGACATGACTAAATGACTAAACAACAACAAATAATGAATGGGGGAATGAATGAATGCATGCAAAACTGGAATGGATGGGAAATAAGACTGATCTGTCCTTTTTTTGATGGTGGAAACTTCACCAATCCCACTTATCCGCATTTCCCGATATTGTTTTGGCCTCGCCTTGGGTGGGGTGTGTGTGGCATTGCGGTGTCTCCTGCAGCACTATTGAGACTAGGGAGTTGCTTTTGCTTCTGATCTCTTGCTCCTTTTTTAAACCCAGGTCTGCAGAAATGATAAGGAAGTGCTTTCCCCTTCACCACCCTCTCTTATCTTTTAATTAAATCGGAGAGCAATATGCATGTTACATGCTCGCCAGCCACAGTTTCTACCACTGCGGAAGGTACACGGAGGGCAGTTGGGAAGATAGAGACAGGCCAGAATATGCTAGCGGAGATAAGCCTAATGTTATGGAAGCTGAACCTTTGGCCCCCATTCTTCCTCTTTTTTAAAAAATAAGATCCACTTCTTGGCCCACTGAAACAAACGAGATGGCGGGGGCATCTGTGGTTGCATTTGCTCCATTTTCCAAGCTACAAACAGCCAACGGATATATATATATTTAGAAGACTTCCCTTTTGCAGCCCAAAATATTCTACCCCATTGCATTTCTGGGTGAGTCCCTATTGTGGGAACACCTCCTCTGATTCTGGTTTGATGTCTGTTTTAATTTTGAGTAGAAACGCATCTTTTAGAATCGGATCTATTTGGTGAGAGGCCTGAGGCTTAAAAAATACTGAAATCAATCAATAAACAAACTCAGGTTGTGTCCACACTATTCCTTCAAAGCCCATTCAAAGAATTCTAGGCACTGTAGTTTGTTAAGGGTTTCTGGGAATTGTAATTCCGTGAGGGGTTACAGTGCCTGTAATATTTTGAGGGAAAGAATGTGCTCTACATGTGCTTTAAAGGTATAATGAGTGAGTGTGCAGCTTCAATTTTAAACTGTCTCCAGGTTAAACAGATAAGCTAATAGCAAGGAAGGGTCATAGCTCACATGCAAAAGGTCTGAGGTCAATTTCTCAACAGCTCCTCACTTTAGGCTGAGAAAGATTTCTGACTGAAGCTTGTCAGTATAGGCCAAGGAGGTGGGAAACTTGGTATCTTCCAGATGTTGTTGGAGTCTCCCATCAGCCCTAGCCAGCATGGCCAATGGTCAGTGGTTAAACGCTGAGACCTTTAGTGTGTCATACAGCCCCCCTCCATCCTGTGCTTTCCAGGTGTTGTGGACTACAGCACCCATCATCCCTGACCACAGACGAAGCTCACTGGGGCTGATGGGAGTTGCAGTCCGAAAACATCTGGGGGGCACTAAGTTGGATGAAAACTGGTGCAAAACATTTCACTTGTAAAGCAAGCCTCACTGGGCATGTGAGCAGGCTCATCCCTGCAAGAGCTGTATGCACCATTAGATAAATGGTCTCAGTCCAGTATACCTGAAGGAGTGTCTCCACCCCCATCGTTCTGCCTGGACACTGAGATCCAGCGTCAAGGGCCTTCTGGCAGTTCCCTCACTGCAAGAAGCAAAGTTACAGGGAACCAGGCTGTAGTGGCGCCTGTCCTGTGGAAGGCCCTCCCACCAGATGTCAAAAGAAAAAAACAACTACCAGACTTTTAGAAGATATCTGAAGGCAGCCCTGTTTAGGGAAGCTTTTAATATCTGGACTATTGTATTTTAATATTTTGTTGGAAGCTACCCAGAGTGGCTGGGGAAACCCAGCCAGATGGGTGGGATATAAATAATAACAATAACAACAACAACAACAACAACAATAATAATAATAATTACCCCCCATGAAAGCAAAGGCATTCTTGCTATTGCAATATTGCTTGGGGCCAGGTTACCTGAAAGATCTTCTTCTCCCTATATGAACCTGCCCAGGTGGTAAGATCCTTAGGGGAGCACCTTCTTCCAGTCCATCAACATCAGAGATATGGGGTGGATCTACACAAAGGGGGGAAACGCTATAAATAAGTCAGAAATTAAATCGTTAAAACAAAACAAAACAAAACCGCTATGTAAAATCGCAAAGATTTTTTTTTTTGCTCTCCAGAGCCATCTGTTGTTGCATGTTTTTTGACTAATGCAGGTTAATTGGGAGAGGGGAGCAGAGGAGTCCATGGTTGGTGATGACACAAGAGAGAGCCTTTTCTGTGGCTTCTCCCATATTGTGGAATTCCCTCCCAAGAGAGGTTAGACTGGCTGCCTCTTTGCTATCCTTCCCAGCAGCAGGCATCATCAGACAGGTCTTTGAAAACTAAGGTGCAGGCCATGCTGATCACTGGGCTGCTGCGTTTCATTTGCTGGTTCTAAATGTGTTTTGGAGTATTTCAGCTACTGTTTTTAACCAGTTTGTTTTATTATTTTGTATTTTGGAATGTTGTTTTCAAATGTTGTAAGCCACCTTGATTCCTAACTTGGTAGAAAGGCAGGCTATAAACACATTTACATAATAATATGAATAATGTTCCATAGCTCTGAAGGTTTGTTAGGGGGAAGTGCATAATATAATTCCTCTCCCCTCCCCTCCTGCCGCCTTTATAATTCTATAGACAGACTCTTCCCTTGTAGTTAATCACTCCGAAAGAAACATGAAGAAAATCCAGATACAGACCGATAGCGTGAAGGATTAGAACCGAAGGTCTTTTCAAGATTAGAAGTTCCACTGACCATAATTATGTTCCTGATTTCAGCAGATAACCACCTTGGCAAGTAGAAGAATCCTTGTAATGCAGTGCTGAAAATCTGAAGCATTTCAGTCCCACAAAAATTCCGCTTGCTCCCAATGAAAGGAATGGAACTGTATTAATGGAAAACGCTGTCTTCCTTACTTAAAACTGATCTTTAATTCATTATTTTTCTCAATTTCCTGTCAAATTCCGATTCATCTTCAAAGCATTGACTCGACGCACTTATTATCATGTAGAAAAAATGTTAAGGGAGGTAAATTAATTTATCCATTGTGGTTTCATTGAGAGGAGCAGCTGTAAAGAGTAATTGATTATAAACAGATTCTGTAGGGGTGAGTGGTTTGAAAATAGATTTAAAAAATGATCATGTGGCACATTTTCAATAGTCTCCCATCCAGTAATGAGAGGCAGCACTAACGAAAACAAAGAAGGTGAATTGAAACCAGTGGTAGCCCCAAGTGATGTCATGGGATGGGCCCTGGAGATGGAGGTTAATTGGGAGAGAGGAGCAGAGGAGTCTTTGCTATAATTCACAGCCCTTTCCTGCCAGACTGAAGATTGCAAACTGCATGTACAGCCTTCTTCATATCTATAACTTTTTTAACTATTGGGGGCATTGGTTTTATTTGTTGCTATGGTATGTATTTTTGTATTTTTATGTTGTAAACTGCTCAGATGTAAGGTAGTCTAGAAATTAAATAAATAATAATAATTCAAGTTACAAGAAAGGATACTCTGACTAGACGTTTGGAAGAACCTTCTGAGGATAAGAGTTGTTTGACAGCGGAACTCCCTCAGAATGTGGTGGACTCTCCTTCATTGGAGGTTTCTAAGCAGAGGTTGGCTGGGCATCTGTCAGGGATTCCTTAGCTGTGACTCCTGCATTGCAGTGGGTTAGACTAGGTGAACTTTAGGTTCCCTTCCAACTCTACAATTCTACGGAATGCCTACACCTGAAACAATTGACCACTGCCTCCAGCTGTAGCCCCAGACCTCAGGAGGGCACTAGATTGGGGAATAACTTTGTTAAAATGCAGCACCTTGACTTTGAGGAAGAGCCGAGGTAGACCCAATGCCATTGCACGTTTGTAAGATTCGACTTTCCACACAGAAGGAGCTTGACAGCTAGACGGGGTGAAAAGAATAACATTAACGTACAGAGTGGAGAAAGAGTGAGCTGGAGGAGGTGGAGTGTGGTTTTCAGTGGGAGGATTTCATAACGGCATCCCAATATGAATTCAAAGTGTGGCTCCACGCAGTGGGGGCGAAGGTCTCCTGCTGAGCATTTTATGGAAGAGAAGTAAGGAACAAACATCTGTCACTTATCTAATTAGCAGCTGGATGTAGCTGTCATGTCTGAGATGTACGACTGGAGTGTTCTTTTTTTATTGGGATGAGGAATGTGAGCGTACATCGAAAAGAGCAGTTTGATCAGAAAGGGGCTCACAAAAATGTGTCACTTTCTCCTGGAAACATCTGCACTGTAAGTAAAGGCAGCATATATTACAGTGTAACGAGCTGAGGATGAATATGCAAGAAACCCAAAAACTGCGTCAGGAAGGAAACTAAACATCTCTGGAATATTTTCAGGGCACTCGGTGGTCCAACGGGGAAGCCGTTGGGGTGAGCCGAGCCTCAGAGCAGAGGGAGAAAGAGGGAGGGAGGGAGGGGGGAGAGAGAGAGAGAAGAAAGGAGGGGGAGAGAGGTGCAAATCTACCCCAGGACCTCCACAATTGCCACAATGAACTGCTGGATCTGTGTACAGCTGCCCCTTGTGGTGAACCTTCAAACTACAGGTGTCAGCTCCTCAGGCCCTGGACTCTCTCTACCCGCCCAGGCTGGCCGTTGGATCCTATGGACAGGAAGGACTGTAAGAGGACTTCCTGTTCCCGTTAAGCCTGGCTTGAGTAGCAAGGTCTCAGTGAGCACCTTTGTGACTTTCTACATCCTTAGATGGTCTTCATTGCTGACTCCTGGTTTGGCCCTTGATTCTGATTTACTCATCAGTCCTGGACACTGGCCTGAGAACATAAGCAGATGCCCCATGGCTCCTGGTTCCAGGCATCTTCCTTACCTCAGACTACTGTCCATTATATAGCCCTGGCAAAGGCCAATGCTCTACCCACTACACTACACTACACTGCACTACACTACACTACACCTCCTCTAATGGCAGCTTTTCCTGGCAGCATGTGTCTGGCAATTGATCCATTTATAATTTTAAAAAGGAGGGTGTGTATGAGTGTGTCTGGGGATGGGCAATTCTGTCAAATTAAGTTTCTATCCATTACTTGTTTTTTCCAGTTCACCTTGCAGCTATTAGGGAATCCATTTCCCTGCATGCCTCCAAATAAATGTATCTTTGTCCAAATTTTTGCCTAGTATGAGCATTTCGCAAGTAATTCCCCGCAATAGAATACATTTTGTATGTTATTTTCACCAATATACTGTGTTATTATTCTATGCTTTCTTTAGCTGGAGAACTGCGCCAAAGAAAATGCCAATTTAGAAAGTCACATAGAAATGCAAACTGTAAGCTTCACCCATGCCCTAATTTCCACACACATTTTTCACTGGAAACCTTTAATATTGCCCTTAATTCATAAAGCTTCTTTTCCCCAGGCTGCCAAAACTAGGGAAGGCACAGAATGTACACTAACATCCCGTTCTGCTCCCATTTATTCTTACAACAAACCTGCAAAGTAGGCTAGGCTGTGACATAATCTTTTGCCAAGGTCACCCCATTGGTATTTCAACTTGAGATTCTCATGTCTTAAGCCTGATATTTTACTTTCTGCACCGCACTACCCCATAGCCTCTATTTAAATTAAAACTTGCATACCCCCTATATGTTTTCCACATGCATTAATGGTTTTCACTGTTCGACAGGTTCTCTGCTGCACACATGAAACTGGAAATTATTTTGCTGCAGATTTCTTAGATATGAGAAGCCACCATACTTCCCCTTCTAAAATATTTTTTTAAAAAACCAGACTTGGATGCAGGTAAAGAATCTCGCAGCTGGTAGAAGTAATGATTAGAGACAATTATAGCTTGATTGACCTGTCTTGGAAGCTAAATTGATCAGGGACACTTAAAATGCCTAAAAGAATCCCCCCCTGTCCTAAATGTGTGGGATTTGCTGATGTGCATGTATTTGATTTGGGAGGTCAGTTTGTCGATTGGTCTGCATGTGCCAATTTTCATCTGGATGAAATGTTTAGTACAGGGGGTGGCTGGGTGGAATTGCCCAAATTAATCCTTTTAGTGATAACTAAATTATGTGCTACATCCAACTAAATCCCAATTAAGGGAAGAAGGAAAGAGGAAATAAGAAAAGATGGATTTACAGTTGTGCCTTCCAAACATGTGGCACAAATAAACAAAAGGATTTAGCACGGGCTGGTTGAACAGTGCTGCATTGTTTTTTTCAGGAAATTCATTTAGGCGCTTGGACACCCGTTTCAATAAGGTTGTTCATCACCTGATTCTCCATCGTGTGATTATTCAGCTTTTCACCACTGAATATGTGGATGCCCTAAAATACTGTGCTCAAGAATGTAAGAAAGCAGAGAGGGAGAAGAAGGGAATCTTGCCAACTGGTCCTTCCCCTGACTGACAGTGGACCCAGATCTTTCTCCTATTTTTGCCATCCCCCTCACACAAGGGAATTTGTTCATTGTAATTTCTTAATCTTCTCTGCCTTTCTTGAACCACTGCTGAGGCTTTATGAAGCAGTGCAGTCACCATTGCACTCCAAAGAGGGTACAGGTGAGGTGAGATTGCTTTGCTAGCCTGGAGCTGTTGCAGACCCATGCTAAAATTCGTAACCCCATGTCTCATCAACGGCTGCCAGGTAAGGCATATCTCTGCCCCTGATATTTCAGTGCCCAAACCTAAGCCCAGGGATGGCCTCTGGTGATGTTATGGGGAAGGCCCCTGACAATGTCACATGGGCAGACCCCAGAGATGGAGGTTAATTGGGAGGGAAGAAATGGGTCTATGCAATAATTTGCAGCCAGCTCCATTAAGTAAGCTCAATGTTTTGTTTTTTGTTTTGTTTTTTTTGTTTTTGTTTTTGTTTTGTTT
Source organism: Podarcis filfolensis (assembly GCF_964270895.1). Lineage (NCBI taxonomy): Eukaryota > Metazoa > Chordata > Lepidosauria > Squamata > Lacertidae > Podarcis > Podarcis filfolensis. Next base: position 31,532,616 of record NC_139611.1, on the reverse strand, counting down.
TTAAAGTAAAAGACTCTCCCCTACACCTGCCCTCCAACTGCCACCTGGAGGGGATCAGGCAAACCTGGAGACTTCAGGTCAGACATAAAGATCTGGCAATCTTAGTGATAGCAGTGAAGCCAACTCAGGACCCAATAGTCCCCAGCCCAGATTATTCCCTTCTTGCTCCTAGAATGCCCCATTTGTGGGCTTTTGTGCTGGCTCCAAGCAGTTGATCTCTTGTGGACCCATACATGCAGGGGATGGCAAGAGGCTGCCTTAGCCAAGAAAGCCGGGCAAAGGAACCCCTTGCTCATTCTACCATCAGCTTTTGGGTTGCTCTATCCATTACCTACTGTATTTCATATCCCCCTCCCCAAATGTTGTGATGCTGTTCATGGCAATTTAAATGTATCAAACATTATGTAAATACATACTGGGCGGGGAGGGAATACACACTAAAATATATTAAAGTACGTATTAAATGTGTACTTTGATGATAGTGAACACACACAAAGAAATAATTTTTGTTATAATGACTTCTAAAAATTGCTGAAGGCAAGCACGAAAAGGACATTCTCTCTGTTCTCTGCCATGAAAGAATGTCTCCCCCAATACAATGCCTTCCATGACACAAAGCAAAGGATGCTTCCTTCTTCAGAATCGTTTCCCTATATTCAAATTTCTGCAAATTTGAATAATCAGTCAGTTTGATCGTTTGAGTAATATGTCCCCTACATATATTATTTTTATAAGTGACTCATATATTGATTGAACTGAATAGTAGATTTTCTGAAGCTCATATACTTAATCAAATAAGGTTTCTTGAATTTGTGATAGCACTAAAGTGTTTGACTCAGGAAGCCCTGGAGCAAAGAAGCAAACCTATTCAGGTCAGCGCCATTATGATTTGGGCATTATTTTTTGGAAGTGCAGGGGAGCTGCCTTATGCTGAGTCAGACCACTGGTCCATCTAGCACCATGTTTTCTATACTGACAGTGGCTCTCCAAGGTTTTGAACCAGGAGCTTTTTCCAGCCCTACCTATAGAGGCCAAGGATTAAACACGGCACCTTCTGCATGTAAAACAGATTCTCTTCCACTGAGCCAGAACACTTCCCCTTTGATAAACCTGAGGATTTCTCATTTCTCTTGAGCTGTGAAATAGGGATGGGAAATATGTCACCCTTCAGATGTCTCTGGACTCCATCTTGAGCTAACATGGCCAATGGTCAGGGATGTTGAGACTTGCCACACAGAAGCTCCCTAGTCCTGACCTAAAATGGTCACTTAGCTGGGATGTGTCTGGCCTATGTAGCATTGCAGTAGCATCTTACCAAATTCTGGTGGGACAGTGTACATGTCTATAGTAGCAACCACAATGTGCCTATTTCATGTTTGCTTTTAATTGTTGGATATATGTGTAATAAACATAGAGGGTCATGCATTTTTACTCTTTGGACAGAGTGGCCCAGTCCTTTGTCAGACCATGGAGGAAGGATCACCCCAAGCAACAGAAGGATGAACATCTCCCTTGCATTGCTTTGCCATTCTGGCTTCCTACATGAAGGACATTATGAGAAGGTTGACCTCCATTGACCACAGCCATCACGGAGAGACGTAAGGAGGGCAACTCCTAGTGATTTCCTCCAGTTGAATCTGAATGCCTTTAACCAGTCCAGAGAAAGTGGTTTTGAGATTAGCAACAGGCAGAGAGGCATCAGCAATAACAACAACTCAGAGTTTCTGAAAAGAGAGAGGGAGAGAAGAGGGCAAGTGGAGAGAAATAAGAAAATTGTATGTTTTTGGTGGGTGGGTGGGTGTGTACACAAACACACACATGCACACACACACTCCTGGTCCAGAGAGCTCTTGACAAGTGAAATCCATTTCTAGCCTCTTGTTCATGCAATAGCAATAATGCTTTTAAGAGCCCCCTTTATCTCCTCTCCTGCATGTTCTCCCTAATTGTTATTTCTGCATTATATTTGAGCTTTCACACAATGCAAAAGCCACTTCTGGAAATATAATGGACTATAATGCATTTCCGTGTTATTTGCAAGCGGTTTCTTTTTTCTTTTTTCTGGAAGCAAATAACACGAATGCTAAATTTGTGCTGCATTCCACAGTATTTCTGAAAGTGGCTTTTTTGACATATGAAAGTTCAGACATAATTTGGAAATTATCTGTTAGAGAAATGTCAGGGAAATGGAATAATCTGACATGTGAATGCAACCTTAGTCTGCTGCCCTCCAATGTAGCAGAGAACTCTGTTCTGCTCAGTGCTGTTGATAGGCTGTTTTGCACCCTAGGCAAGGCAAACTACTTGCACCATCACCCCCCTCACCGAATTGCTAACTTCAATTTTCAAAAACAGACAATTTGTATAGAAAATGAAAAGCATGCAGCTCGAAACTGCTAAATCTATTTTCAATTGCAAGTAAAAGTAATACAACAAACTTAGATTATCTTTCGGTCTATCTGCATTCAGGTGTGCTTTTTTATTAAAGTTTGTGGCCTATCTATTTAATAGATATGTTAAAAAAAAACCCATTTAATGTATGAATTATTTCAAAAACCGATAGAATGCTTAAAAAAAAGTAAACTATCATTGGAAATGTAGAAGATATAACAAAAAGGGAAGAATTTTATTATTTTTGAAATAATTCATACACTGGAATTGTTTTGGTCATCAAGGAATGCAGGAGAAAAGGGGAGGGTCATGTTTTATGGGAAAGGGTTGTGGCTCTCTGGTACAGCCTCTACTTTGAATGCAGAGGATTCCAGCTATGGTCCCTGGCATTTCCAGGAAAGGTTGGGAAAAGCTTCCTGTCTGAAATCCTGGTGAGCTGCTGCCAGCCAGTGTTTGGCAGTACTGAGCTAGATGGACCACAATTCTGACAACTTTGGGTGCTCTCCTGTTCTCGGCTGACCCTCTGCATATTTCATGTGTGGTTCCATCTTGGTGCCTACAAAACTCACAGTCGGAATGTCAGAAATCGGAAGAATGATAGACTTTCCAGGTCTGCATAGACTTCAACTGGAAATTCTTTCCTAGCACTAGATTTGATGTTGCATTAAGCAAAGTAATCACTCAGTGCCTGCATACCTTTAAAATCCAGACACATTCCACAGCCATCGCTATTTCCAACACAGCAGACAAAACAAAGCTTCATTTTAGTTCATCCTCATGGTGTATCTTCTATTGCGTCAATACATCTACATGAGTGTGTGCGTATTGACCTCAGTAGTCTTCTTATGTAAGGGGATCTATTAATAGACTAACTTTAAATGGTTCTTTCCCCTTATTTTTCTTTCTCCCCCCCCCCCCCACAATTTAAAAATACATCCTATGAGGATGTGTCATATTAGAGAAGCACCACTTCAGATTCCATGATGACTCATAGCAGGACTGACAGAAGTTAAATAATGAAGGTGGAAGTCACAAACAGGAATCCCAAACCATTTTAAAAAAACAACAACATGAAAAACCAATCACCCAGGTAGAGAATTGTCCTTCTGCATCACCTTGGATGCTTGTAAAGAACACTTGCATCTCCAAGTATCATCCAGGAATATTGCATCTCCAAGTATAGTCTTCCTAGACGCATCTCCAATATTGCACCTTGATGCATAGGGCTATTGATTAATATTGATTGATTGATCAAAATACATATGGAGATAAGAGTCTGCTGGATCAGGCCAATGCCCACCTAATCCAGCATCCTGTTCTCATAATACAAATGGAAAAATAAGAAGAGCCTGCTGGATCAAGTGAATGGCCCATCTAGTCCAGCATCCTGTTCTTACAGTTGCCAACCGGGTGCCTGTGGGAAACCCAAAAGCATGACCTGAGCACAAGAGCCCTCTCCCCTCTTGTGGTTTCCAGCAACTGGCATTCAGAAGCTTTGCTGCCTCCAACTGTAGAGGCACAGAATGGCCATCATGCCTAGCAGCTATCAACACAGACCTCTACTCCATGCGTTTGTCTAATCCTCGTTTAAAGCCATCCAGGTTGGAATGAACCCCATGTAAACTGTGAATGGACATGCATGGAAAGCATTCCATCCTCACTGCCTAAAGCACAAACTTGTATTTCTCCTTATGCTTGGAGCACACCAAAGCCTGATGGTAGACTGTGTTGTGGTTCCTTGGCATATTTATGTACAGTGGTACCTCGGGTTACATACGCTTCAGGTTACAGACTCCACTAACCCAGAAATAGTGCTTCAGGTTAAGAACTTTGCTTCAGGATGAGAACAGAAATCATGCTCTGGCAGCGCAGCAGCAGCAGGAGGCCCCATTAGCTAAAGTGGTGCTTCAGGTTAAGAACAGTTTCAGGTTAAGTACGGACCTCCGGAACGAATTAAGTACTTAACCCGAGGTACCACTGTACATGCAAGGACCAGGAGCTGTCCGTGGGGCCAGTCTAGCACTCCTGCTGGTGTTTTTGCACCATGGCGACCTTGCAGCTGCCTTGCTCCTCCACGCTCCCAGTGAGCCCCAATAATGCTGGTGATGGGACGTCAGGTAAGCGCCAAGGACGTTGGTGATGGGAGGTCAGATAAGCCCCAGTGATGCAAGGCTAAAATGAAGAGGGCAAGGACCATGTACTCTACCTTGAGCTCCTTGAAAGAAAGGTGGGATATGAATCAAACAAATGATGAAATAAGAGTGGATGACTGCCTGGAACCCTGAACAGGAGTGTGCAGTGCTGCAACATCTTGTTGCAGCCCCCAACTTGTATATTTTTTAAAAAACAATATAATCATGATTTTTATTTTTTAATCCATTTTTAAGCATTTTCCCTTCCTGCACATTCTCCTTCTCTATTCTGAACCGCAGGCAGGCAGCTCTAGTCTAGCCCCCCCCCCCCCAAAACTCACTGCATTACAGGAGAACTCTCAGAAGCAATCAAGATGCTAGGCTCACCCCATCTGTGGAAGAGGAGGCAGGATTATCTGTCATTTTATACATAAAAAGAGGAATTAGTAGGGATTGGACACAAGACAGCAAGAGCTCTGAGCTCAGGATGTGCCCCCTCTCCTTCATATATTATCTGTTTCGTGAACCCATCTTATGACTCCATCACAAACCTGCCACTCCAGTCGAGCTCCTCTCCCGTGCTTTATCATCGGCTGAACTTAAAATACACAGTCCCATGAATGCTTCGAGCTGGGGGTGAAGGGCTATGCTGTGTAATAAAGATAGCTTTTCTAGCAGTGGACATAGTTATTGCTTTGCATCAGACAATGCAAATCATTGCTTTTTATTGCAGGCCTCCTTTTATTGGACATCGGGGAAAGGAAGGAGATCGTGTATTCTCTACCTACCGCAAACAGTTGTACTGATATTTCAAAAAGGGTGACTAGATGAGTTTGTCATTGCAAAGGCCAGCTGCCGTATTAACTATTTGGGTTCCAGTTGGAATCCCCTTCCCCAAAATACCTCTGATAGCCACCAAAGTTGTCTTCTTCTTCCTCCTCCTCTTCCTCCTCTTCCTTCTCCTCCTCCTCTTCTTTTTTTAAAAAAACCGGATCATTTTGAAGTGCTAACTAGAATTCCAGCTGCTGCAGGGCAGATTGGAGTGATCTACGGAAAGAATAAATAATCCAATACTTAATCCAATACAATACTTAATGCAAACTGAGTGCAGTGTGCTTTTTTGCTGACCGCATTAAACAGCTGTCAAGCAGTCATATTTTATTGTATTTCAGGAGTCCAATTAGACTTTTATTAGATGCACACCAGTTTCGTTAGGCAGGCTGTAAATTCCCAGGGTGGTGGGGTGAGATGGGGGTGGGGACACCTTTTAGTAATCGTAGAATCAGAGAATTGCAGAGTTCTGGAGTTGGAAGGGACCCAAAGTGTCATCTAGTCCAACCCACTAAATCTTTGGTTCAGGAATTTGATCAAAAGGCAAGAACTAACCTTGAGATTTGCAGGACCATCAATATGTGTTATATTTTAAGCAATACATGAATGAATACAGTATATAAATGGGACCGCCAACAAAATGCTGCAGTATATTCTCACCCCCTAAAAGGAGTGCTCTGGTTCAACATTCCAACCAGCATAGCCCTACTTGAGAATATGGCAAGCTTTTAGGGATTCATGCATGCCAATTCACTCCCCTCCCCCACAGTGTTCCATTTTCCACGTCCAGTTGATACTCAACGTTCCATGGCTCTTGGAGTCTACTGAGCATGCTCAGACCTCACTGAACTACTTTTAAAGGGGCTCTTTCTTTCTTTTTAGAAGAAATATTTTAACAAATATGCTTCATTTCCAGAAGGAGTCCACTTTCAGGCATCCAGTTCCTTCAAACTGCACAATATTAATATCTGCAACATGGCCACAATCCGAGCATTGGACACACCATTAGCTCCACCCCTTGAACATCCAGGCATTGATGCAGATATCTGCATGGAAGAATCCTACATGTGAGCAACTGCTTGCAAATGGGATTCTGGGCATTTGGGATCTCTGTGTGACCAGGAGTCCTGATTGTGCACAAATGTATGCACAAGCACCTACTCATGCATGGGCTGCCCCACTGCAGATAGCTATGCCAACCAGCAGATACCTTGGTGGCCTGCCTGATGGCATAGATTAAAACAAAACAAAACATGATCCTGTGAGCTTCTGAACATGAGCGATCACCATTCGGTAGACCAAGCATTCTAAACCAGCTGCTTTGAAAGCACATGGCGAAAAGTATTTGAACATTAAGCCCATTGCTCTAGTGGGAACTCTCTCTGCTCTCAGATGATGTGTGCTACAAAGCCATCTGCTTTGTAGAACAGCAAAGTTATTTCATGTTGATCCTCTACTCTCCATGCAACTCTCTTGGATGTGCCATGTATGTCTATGGCCAGATCAGCTGGGCCTGGTAGCCTTTTCAGTAAATGGTGTCTATTTGGGACAATTATTTTGACTGCAAATGTTTCGTTTTGAATGCTGCCCCTCGCTTGCTAGGGATGGAGGAAATTTTTGCTTCAGTTCACATTTAAAGGTGAACTTACCCAATTCACACTTTCTAGAACAATATGCAAACCCAAACACATCCTCATTTGCACTTCTCCAAAATTTTGCAATATAGTGTAATGTGTCCAAATCACATATACTAAGAGTATACCTCAAAATGCCTGTGTTAGTGAAAACAACATACAAACACCCATTATATTAGGGGAAACTGATTTGCTATAATGTTTATGTTAGAGGAAATGGTATATAAAAGTATGTAGAGCAGGAAAATGTGTATACAGAAATTCATGCAGAAATGCTTGTGAATTTTCAATAGAATTTTTTTCAATGCACACTGATGTAGAAATGTGAATTTAAGGCCATATCTGAAACCCTCTTTTTCTCTTTTTTGTATGTGTAGGGTTGATGGTGGTACTGCAATTCTCATTCATTCTTTCCCATGGTTGATGCCAGGAATTACAATTCCCTGAGGTCAGGATGATATAGTTCATATACAGGGCATCGTCAGTGTGCATAAGCATACATTACGACATAGAGGAGAACTCTCTAAAGTAGATTATTATTATTTTTCTGAGCTTTTGCTGAGAAAGCTTGTAATCATTACTGAGCGAATTCAGGATCAAGCCAAGGGAGTTAGCTCATCACTACGAAAAAAGAAGAGAGCATTTTGAAAGCTTTATGAAAATTCTTGCTCCTCTTGTGGATACATTAACCTAGTATAGAAAACACATAAAGCCTGTTGGATGCAATATAACAGATATAATGTGACAAAGCTCATACATTTATCTAGTAACTTACAGTTATTCTGTAGCTGTTATTCCTTCTAAACCCAAGATTTGTGTTCAAAATGGAAAGATTAGCCACCATGGTCATCAGGTTGTAACCTAATCCAATTCTTTCCTTGCATCAGCATTATTATTATTATTATTATTATTATTATTATTATTATTATTAATACCCTGCCCATCTGGCTGGGCTTCCCCAGCCACTCTGGGTGGCTTCCAACAAAATATTAAAATACAGTAATGCATCAAACGTTAAAAGCTTCCCTAAACAGGGCTGCCTTCAGATGTCTTCTGAAGCAGGACGTGAGCAGAATGACTTGCTAACCTCTGTCTTAAGCCTTCATTCTCTAGTGGTGGCTAGCACCCATCAGAACAATTAAGCAGAAGGCAAGGAGACCAACAGTTGGTGGAGTCAGAGCCAATAATAGGTAGAACCAGAGCTGCAACAACAGCCAAAGGCAACAAATTCTAGTTATGTCCCCGCTATCTTTCCTCATCAGTTCTACAAGGGAGATCAAGGAGGTAACAGGCAGGGCCACCTCCAGGACTGCTTGTAAGTAAGGAGGCAAGCAGGTGGGGGTTGGCTGAAGGGAGACTGAAGACAAAAGAAAGACATCCTGTTCCCAGAGTGGCTAAACAGATGCCTGTGGGAAACCCACAACGGGGCCCAAGCACAAGAAAATTCCCTCCTGTGGTTTTCAGCTACTGGCATTCAGAAGCTGTACTGCCTCCAATTCTGGAGGCAGAAGCATGGCCATTGTGGCTAGTAGCCATCAGTAGCCCTCTCCTCTATGAATTTGTCTAATCCTCTTTTAAAGTCATCCAGGTTGGTGGCCAGCATTGCCTCTTGTGAGAGCAAGTCTCATAGTTTTAACCATTCTCTGCATGAAGGAGACTTTCTTTACTCTGTTCTGAATCTTCCAACATTCACCTTCTTTGGGTGTCCATGTGTTCTAGTGTTCCAAGAGAGGGAGAAAATCATTTGCTTTCTCCATGCCATGCATTGTTTTATAAATTTTGATCATGTCGCCTCTTACTCGACTTTCCTCCAAACTGTGCCCCGCCCACCCAAATGGAACAGCCTCCACTGTGTTTTGGCCTCAATATTGTATTTATGATTAAATGTTCTGTGCCTTTCCAGCTGCCCACCCCCTTGACTGCCTCAGCCTGGCTCTTAGCAATTGTAGTGGGATGAAATTATTTAGCCGTCATTAGCCCAAATAAGAGAGAAAGCTGATTAGTGTCCTCTCTCTCTTGCTCTCTCTAGAATGCAGTAAACATGATTTAGGGTAATGATCACCCTGAGGTTGGGCCTTCACTCAGTATAGCAGAATTAGTCTGCCCTTTCAGCCAAAGCTTTTCAAGATGGAGAGGAAGGGGTGAGATATAATTTATATGTTGTCTTGTGGTTAAAAAATAAAAAAGTCAGACATTTCTATCAATCCTCACTTCCAGGATTTTACAAGCTGTGTAAATTAAGCACAATAGACACCAGTGGTGGCTGTCTGCTTCTGACAACAAAATCTGAGTTGATGGACATCAATATCCCACAGGGAACTAAAACTGTTAATTGAAGCCCTGGTGGCTAATCCATTTCCTCGCCCCACTTCATGGATCCTGATATAATGGCCGTCTCTGCAACTGGAAAGTCATTCATGCAGATGTGGTCCAGGCATCCGGTTATGATCAAAGTAATTGATTGTGTGTATTTATTCCCCCTTTGACCGGCTGTGTGCGTGACAGATGGCAGCCTTGGGATGATAACCAACAAAATGTGCACACTGATATATTTCCTCAAAACAATAGTCTGTGCTGTAAAAGCACCATCTGACAAGAAGTATTATTAATGCCACCCAATGTTTCAGGAGCAGAAAACATGAGGTTGCCTGGTTACTTGGGAGCACAGGAAGTCAGACCATTGTTCCAATTAGATGTGATTTCTGCATTCGATGATCTACCTTAGTATTGGGTACACTGACTGGCAGAAGCAATCCAGGGTTTGGGACAGGAGACACTCCCAGCAACATGTTGATATGCCAGGGATTGAACCTGGAACATCCTGCATGGAAAGCAGATGCTCTGCCACTGAGCTGATTTTGAAAAGAAGTGTGCAACACACGGGTGAACAATGGATTGCAGTGGCAAAGACAGAGGCAGATGTCGTTATTTAATTTCCTCCAGACATTTCAAAAACACACATTCTGAAACAGCCTTTGTCAACCTAATCTAGAACCTGAAAATGTGCTGGCTGGGGGACTGATGCGAGTTGTAGTCTGGAGGGCACCAGGTTAGTGATGGCCACTCTAAAAATACTGGATTAAGTTCAATAGCTTCCAACTTGCAGTGAGATGGACATACCTGGAGGAATGTATCTCTCCACCATCACTTGCATGCCACTTAATTTTCTCTGAAGGGTTGGGGGACCCGCTGGAGTACACTGGGGTGTGGAAGAAGCAGCGTCTCACTGGGAGCTCAGCCAGAGAACTTTCCCATCGCCTTGATCTTTTAAAACTAGAGATTCTATGACGGAATCTAGGAAATTATTTTCCCTACCACAAAGCCTCTCCTAAAAGACCCAGATCTTATAGCCAGGAGAAATGTCTTGATTGGGCCATATGGGCCTCTGTAGACAGAGCAGTGCAGAGTACTGGCATCACCACCATAAAGCACACAAATTTATTGTGTCCACCCACCAAACATGGCAAAGAGGGCCCCAAAGCAAGGCCTCAGGTGTCAAATGAGAATGCTTGGGTGAGCAAGCTATGGAGAAAATGTCTTATATGAACTCACCAGCTGCCTATGCATAAATTATGCATTTACTTAGAGCATTTACACCTTGCTATTTGGGTCAAAAAATGTTGTTCCTAGAGTGGCTTAGCAAAAACAGATAAATAAATGCATGTACCACAATTAAAACTTTTTTTCATGCAGGGCCAATTTTCATGCAGGGCCTCTCTCCACCTGCCAACCCAAGTGGTTGCAAAAGCTCACTGTGAGCTCCAAGAGTCAATGACTCAGTATAAATTATGTTAAGCAAAACTGTCATGTAAAGTTTACATCAAGGGTAAGCATTCAGAACAAAGAGAGAGAGAGAGAGAGAAGGTGAAGCATTAGCATAAGGAGGATTAATACACATGGATCTTTGAAATGGCATACACATTTCATGTCTATTAAGAGTGGAGACTTGGTGGAGAAGAGGAGGGGGAAAACAGGAATTTATTCTACAGCTCAAGGGCAAGCAAGCCATGCAGCCTGATTAGCAAATCTTAATGTAAAGATAAAGGAGGTCTGTAACACTAGACTAGAACACTGATAACAGATTTGAATTAGCTTGGCAATTGACTGGGAGGGTAATTGCAGAATGGTAATGATTATGAATAATGGGGGTGTGCCATGTTGTGTTCCCTCCCAGGCAAATACTTAAGTTCCAGTCAACATCAATGATTGGTTTTGGCCTCAGGGTGGAACTGGCTCCTTAACACAATACATAAACACCGAGATTGAGGCTTGTATCAAATCCAAGATAGTGGACCAAGGAGGGTGTTATGGGCAACCTTAAGAACTGGAAAGCTATGGTTTAAAGCAATGGTTTTCCCAGTAGTGATGTATGGAAGTGAGAGCTGGACCATAAAGAAGGCTGATGGCTGAAGAATTGATGCTTTTGAATTATGGTGCTGGAGGAGACTCTTGAGAGTCCCATGGACTGCAAGAAGATCAAACAGATCCATTCTTAAGGAAATCATCCCTGAGTGCTCACTGGAAGGACAGATCGTGAAGCTGAGGCTCCAATACTTTGGCCACCTCATGAGAAGAGAAGACTCCTTGGAAAAGACCCTGATGTTGGGAAAGATGGAGGGCACAAGGAGAAGGGGATGACAGAGGACGAGATGGTTGGACAGTGTTCTCGAAACTACCAGCATGAGTTTGACCAAACTGCAGGAGGCAGTGGAAGACAGAAGTGCCTGGCGTGCTCTGGTCCATGGGGTCATGAAGAGTCAGACACGACTAAACAACAACAAGAACGGGAAGAAAGCCAAGTAGAAGAGGAAAGTGTTGAGGAAGAGAACCAGTGAAGTGTTGTGATCATAAGATCTGGCTACCTAAATTCAAGGAACAAGGTTATGGATTTGAAAGAAGTGTCAGGCTGGGAGAGCAAATTGCCCTCAGAGCTGGTCCTAAACATCCCATTGCCCTGGAAAAATCTAGTGTAAAAGGAGCCCATTTTGCCAGCATCTCTCTTGCCTGAGGTGGTTGCATTACCGTCCTCTGACTCCAGGAATTGACCGTCTTCCTTACACTGTCAGATTCAACGGCTGTTGAAGCAAAAGAGGTGCTTTTAATTTCAGGAGGAAGATCTAGCCATCTAGACTGAGCTGCTCACTGTGGAATTGCCTATTGCTGAAGCAAAATTTGAGTTTTGCTCCTGAGTCTTAAGCGCCTTATGGAAGAAGAAGAAGAAGAAGAAGAAGAGTTTGGATTTGATATCCCGCTTTATCACTACCCTTAGGAGTCTCAAAGCGGCTAACATTCTCCTTTCCCTTCCTCCCCCACAACAAACACTCTGTGAGGTGAGTGGGGCTGAGAGACTTCAAAGAAGTGTGACTAGCCCAAGGTTACCCAGCAGCTGCATGTGGAGGAGCGGAGACAGGAACCCGGTTCCCCAGATTACGAGTCTATTGCTCTTAACCACTACACCACACTGGCTCTCCTGGAACTGCCCAAGGTGCTATTTGCACTGTTGCAACATCTGAGTTTTACTCCTATGAGCCTTGAGCTCTCTATGGAACTGCCCAAGGTGCTATTTACATTCTGATAACCTGCTGTGCTTTACCAGAACTTGGACTATTTCCTTTCCTTTTTACTTAGTCTTATATTGCTCAATTACACTCTTGTCTTGCTCAGATCTGGACTTTGTCCTGCTTTGCTGGACCTTGAACTCTGGGACCCCAGCTTCACCACTTCCACTAAGGGCAAAACTCTTGCATTGCTGTGGCCAGGGCCTGGAACAGAACAAGCAGATATTTGTCACATGTAAACATTTCCAACAGGGATGCATGCTTCCAGAATTCTTCATACTCCTTTCTTCATCCATTCTAAGTCCTCTTGAACAGGCAATAGCACTTGGAGGTCAGAATCGTATTTTGAAAGTGTTTTGTGTTTATTGTCATATCTGAAAAACTGTCCCATAAGATACATAACAACAGGGGAGATGCAAACCCCTCACAGGCTGCATCTGTTTGTGGGCTGTTTATGATTTATATGACCAAATAACCTCCTGGTTGGCACATTCCTACTAAATATGACTTTATCTGGTGATGTCTATGAATATTTGATATATTTTGTATAAATATGAACCTTGTATTCCACTGCGGAATACATTTTATGCTACTGTATTTATTTTTTTTCAGTTAAATTTTTTATCTTGCATTTTTACTATAATTGCCTTTATGAATGTGTTTATGATGTATTTTAGCTTGATGCTTTGTTTGTTCCATTTGCAAATCTTAATTTAAAAGCATTCTAAAAATGGTTTTAAATGCACTTTATATTTCTCTGTTGCCCACACTGCTTTCCAGTTCAAAGAGCAGAAGATTGTCTGGGGAGGGAGAATGGTGGGCAGGGAGGGGGCAGAAATCAGCAAACATAATCAAATTAATCCAAATGCATTTGTATGCCTATTAAAATTCACCTGTCTGGGGCTTTTCATTTATCATGATTATGACTGAACAACCAAAACGGAGGAAGGTGCTGTATCTCCACTCAATGCAGAATGATGATTTATTACCCTGAGCATCCTTGGTAATGGCTGAGATCTAATGGACATCCCTGCATGACAAATCATTCATCCTCCGAGTAAATTTAGACACGTTGTCCTTTCATGTAGAACATTTCACAGCAGTTCGTGAGAAACCTTAAAAAAGAATAAGAAGAACCTGATAAGTAATTGCTCACAGAGCTCAACACGTGAAGCAAATCTCAAGGAACATATGCTAAGATTAAGGTTTTGATGAGTTACGGTAAATAAGCAGTTTGCCCTAACCTGTTTGCAAATGTCAACGCTTCTCAATTCATAGATTTGAGATTGTTAAAATGCACTGGGTTTTGTTGCTGGATGGGTGAAGCATGGGGAAAATCCCCCATTCATTTTAGGTACACAGGTGAAATGTGTTTAATCTAAGCGGCAATTGGGACTGAGGAATGTATTCACTAGGAAACATCTATGGTTATAGACTTAGGTGTTATTTCATAGCTTTCTGACTCCAGATGTATGCTTCTCTGATTGCCAGTGCATAAAGAAACACATGGATTCAAAGCAGACATTAAGAATGACAACTCAGCGGGCATAGATGTCAGTCTCCCAAGACATTCTATTTCTGACCTCAAGGTCATCATAATTGAAGTAACAATAATAACAATAACAACAACAACAACATTTAAAGTTGGATCATGCGTGACACTGCTGAGCAAGAGTTCATTTGCAGATTGGTACAACTTCATCAAGCCTTAATTGCAGCTTAGCTTGGCTGTCCGACTGCAAGGCAGTAATCATATTGTGCATGGAGTCATGCAAATTGAACCCCAGCCCACAATGGCTGGCTTGCTAGCTGCTCGTTACTGAATTTTGCTTGCTTCAATTGAATGATTCACGAATCAATTAGGGATGCTTGAAGGATCTGATCGTCGTGAGTTCCTATGCAACGAGGGAATGTGTGACCCCCAAGGTATTGCTGGACTGCAGCCCCCCCCTTCATCCTTGTGGGCTGGGTTGATGGGTGATGGGAGTCCAATAACTTCTGAAAAGCCCCATCACAGCTATAGAAAATGGCCACACGACTAAAGTGCTGATCAGAACTTAAGGATCTACCAGATTTTCAATTTCTCCAAATGTTGCAATGTAATTCTTGGCAGCTCAAATGCAGTAGAATCTTCTTGGGAGGAAAATATACATATATTTTGAGTTTTATTTGTTTATTTTTAAGTGCATATTCATGCAGAAATAGAACACAATGGAATTAGGCAAAACCATGTGAAAGCAACGCAAATAAAAATCAAGCAGATTTATCCATCTTGTCCAATCTCTTGACTGTGGTGTGCATATGATATCTTGGACTTCAGGATATGCTTATGCTTTTTAAAAACCTCATTAGGGAAGGACCACCAATAACAAACTCAGCCTCTGAGCAGGATATTAGAGTTCCCAACTTTCCTTTTGGTAGAAGTCCTATGCCTTTGACAGCTGCACGATGGACAGCACCAGAGTCGCCATCTTTCTTTACTGGTGTGGCTCTTGTGCACAGTGGGCGGAACTTAAGTTGATCGACCATCACCCAATTTTCATCACATGACGTGTTCCAAAGGGGGACGGCTTAGGGTCCAGACAATCCAATTCATCCCAAAGTGCCTCCATTTGAGCGGCCACCTCTTCCTCTGTTATTTTGCACAGATATAAAAAGAAGCCTGCTGGTTCAGGCCAGTGGCCTATCTAACCCAACATATTGTTCTCACAATGGCCTACCAAATGCCTGTGGGAAACCTGCGAGCTGGACATGAGCGCAACAGCCACTCTGCCCACATGGGATTCCCAGCAACTGGTATTCAGAGGAATACTGCCTCTGAAAGTGCAGGTAGAGCATAGCCATCATGACTATTAGTCATTTATATAGCTTTATCCTCTATGAATGTCTCCAGTCAAAGTTGGTGGCCATCATCGCCACTGAATTCCACAGCTTAACTATGCACTGTGTGAAGCAATGCTTTCTGTTGCCTGTCCTTCCAACAAGAATGCCATTCATTCCAACAAGACTGAAATGTAATTTCCTGGGTTCAGCAAACCCAGAGAAGGCCTCACCAGCACCAGCACCAGCACCTGAAAGGATGATTGGCAATTTCTATGGCTCGGTGCCATAGAGCTACCTTTCCGAATGAGCTCTAACTTTTGTTCAGTCTACTTTGTCATGAGTTCTTCTCCTCTCGTGTTCCATACACCTCCCCTGCTGCTTCATTGTCCACTGTTCCCTGTGACCCTGTTATAGAACAACTAGGCTACTTGAAGAGACAGTGGAAAACACCAATCTCAAACGTCCTGTTTTTGAGATTTAGGAACTTAGCCCAAAGGCCCTAAGTGGGAAAAGACATCACCAGCAAATATGTCTGACTCTTATGCCAGAATATGATCTTATCTAGGGCCCCATCTGCAACACAGGAGCCTGCAAAATCTAGCCTTCCATTCTGATCTCTCATAAATGCTTGAATTTCCACAATGGTTCCACAGTGGTTGACTGATCTCTGTTTTTATCTCTTTTATTATTTTATTGGATGGTTTTATGTTTTTATTGCTGTAAACCACTTCGATATATATTTTTTATGATGCAGCAGTATACACAAATAGTTTTATAAATAAGTAAATAAATTTCACAATAACAAGCACCTATACAGAGAGTGTGTGTCTGTGATATCATGGAATATTATCCCTGTTGGCATCCATCAGTCTCAGGAGACAATGAAGGAGTGTGGCTTTGTGGGTGAAGTCAAACTGTCGGAAGGTTGCAGTGCCTGCTGTGGCTATAGAGAATGATATGGGAGAGACATGTTTTGTTGCAGCTGGGGCAGATAAAGTTGCCTGGTTGTTCTGCTGCAGATGAACCATGGCATTTCTTCTTTCTGCGCTCATCCCAGTGGCCATTCCTCCTCTGATCACTACTATGGTGTATGATCTGACTGTCTGTCTCCAAATAATAAAATGGAACTTCATGAAACAAACACATAGAAACTAAATAAAAACATGGTTGACATGGGATGTTACATTTACTAGAAGAAATAATAAAGCTGGCTATCCAGATATTTGTGATGAGATACAGAGAGGTAAGTAGAGAGTACTGTCATAAGAAATGAGAAGGGGGAAAGGTGTGGTACATATGACTTACAAGATATACAGAAAGATGAACCTATGACTGAAACTGCCAGAAGCACAAGTATAAAAGGCTCTATATTACATCAATAAAAATTTTCAACCACTTAGATGATAACAAGCACCTTTGTGAACTGCTTTCAAATATGCAAAAGTAAGATTTCCTCAGTGAATTGCACTCAGCATATTGTTGTTCAATGAAGTTCGAGGATGCAGCAGAATTACGTATTTAAATAGGCTGCTCCTTCCACCTCTGCAACATCTTACAATCTGACCTAGAGAAGAATCTGAGACAAAAATCACATTCCAGCATCCCTCAACAGAAGCGCCTCATTGTGTCCATCATTAGTCATAACAGTCCCAATGAAGTCTTCCTATTGACATGTTTATCAACCATAAGAGCATGAGTGAATAATTGCACCATCTCCTAAACAGCCCACTGCATGCTCTCCGACAAATTATATTCATCAGACATGACAGAAACATTCCACAGTTGTGTTTGTTTGGGCCTCACATTTCTTCTGAAGAGTTTTCAATGACAAAAGTTTTAAACGCCTTGAGAAATGGCCTTTGGATCGGGGATATTCCTCTTCTTTTAACAGAAAAGCTGTCTGGTGAGTGTTCAATGAACTTTAAGGAATGGCAGAGTGAGCTAGATCTAAACACCTGAGCCACTTCTTCATTATTTTATCATCTTGATTGCCCTCCAAGTTGGAAGTATGAGGAGAAGGGCAAGATGATCAAGGGTCTTTAAGCCAAGCCTACTGAAGAATGGTTGAGAGAGCTATGTTTAGCGTGGAGGATACTAAAAGATAATATGATAGCCATGTTCAAATATCTGAATGGCTGTCACATGGAAAATGGAGCAAGCTTGCTTTCTGCTGGTCCAGAAATCACAGCTAAGCAGTCCCTGACAGATGACCAAGCAACTTCTCTCTAGAAACCTTCAATGAAGGAGAGTCCACCACCTTCCAAGGGATTCTGTTCCACTGTTGAACAGCTCTTACCATCAGAGAGTTCTTCCTAATGTTTAGTCAGTATCGCATTTCTTGTCATTTGAATCCATTGGTTGGAATCCTACCCTCTGAAACAGCAGAAAACCAGCTTGCTCTATCTTCCATGTGACACCTCTTCAGATACATGAACATGGCTATCATAACACACCTCAGTTTTCACTTCCCCAAGCTGTTCGAATCCATGTGATGGGGTGAGTTCCCGTTGCTCTGTCCCAGCTTCTGCCAGCCTAGCAGTTCGAAAGCACACCAGTGCAAGTAGATAAATAGGTACCACTGTGGTGGGAAGATAAACAGCATTTCCATGCTCTATAGCTTCTGTCACGGTGTTCCATTGCACCAGTAGCAGTTTAGTCATGCCAGCCACGTGACCTGGAAAGCTGCCTGTGGACAAATGCTGGCTCCCTCGGCTTGAAAAACAAGATGAGAGCCGTACATCATAAGTCACCTTTGATCTGACTTAACTGTTTGGGGTTCTTTACTTTTACCTTCTTTGTGCTATTAATATTTTTGTTGCAACTTTTTACTAGTACATCCAGACCCAATAAGTTTCAGCTGTTAGCAATATTCTGCAATCAGCAACTTCTTTCTATATGGAGATTTTGGTGTGTGTGTTTTTGAAAAAGTTTCACCCATCGAACAAAATTGTAACTTATAAAGCACTTATGGTTTGCTTCCTAGCCAAACGGTATCAGAGGAATGCCTTGCAACTTCAGCAAAGATGATTTTTGTTTTCCTTTAAAAAAAGCTGTCGACATCTTATTGAATTTACAGGTGAGATGTAAATGGTGCTGACAGATTGTCGGAGCAACATGCAGTGGAAATAGATTTGAAAAGTTTTCTCCTCCCCCACCCCTTGACCCTGGATGCAGATTTCAAGGCTGTTTATGTTTTCCAAGGCAGTTGAATTAAGGGTGTGAGACTGAGGGAGGCTGTAAACCATAGGATGGGTAGGATCAGGCCTAAACAATTTGCCCCTGCTTTTATTTTATTTTTTAAAACAACATATTTTATTGATTTTTCAAACTTAAACAGAATGATATAATAACAACAACAAATAAAACTCCCTCCTACTTTCCTGTCCTAGAGCGTGGATTTGCCTCTACATAAGCTATCGCTTCTGCCCAGTTCTAAGTTGTCACAAGCATAAATAAAATAATTACTCAAGCATGGCTTTCCACAGTGTTACATGTCTTCTTGGTGGGTGAAAGCAGTGTTCACATCTTGAATAAAACCAAACCTTGTTGCATAAAAGGTGGTTCTCCTATTTCCTCCCCTTTCCTCTTTCATGGGGTAGAAAATTTGTCCTTGCGTATCAAATCCCAGGTCTGTGAGATCCAAGCTTCTATAAGATATGAACTGAGAGATCTGTAGTGTCTGGCGATTACTAGCTTTGCAGCTGTTAGCAGATGCATGATTAAATTTCTATTCATTAAGCCTGTGAAACTCTGGAGACTGATAGGTGAGTAGTACCACCTTTGGGCCCATAGGGACAGTATGTTTTGTAATCTGGTCAATTTCAATTATGTGTAGGACCTTTTCTCCAAAAGGTGTGATTTGGGGGGCAATACCATCACATGTGCAGCAGGGTCCCTTGTTGTTTACAATCTTGCCAACATAGTGGTGAGGACCCTTGGGTGATTTTATTCAGCTTAGAGGGTTACATATACCAGCAATATATAATCTTTAATGCATGTATTTAATGGCACTTCTTTTATTATTTGCTTTCTCAATATATTTCTTTCTGTCGTGTCCCCCACAGGGACTTAATGACATGAAACTAATACAAATAATTAAAAAGAAAAGAAAAGCTAGTATCAAAGCAGCATAAAAGGATCAGAGCAATAGCAACAATTGCCTGGAAAAGGACCTGAAACAGTACTCAGTGATCATCAACAACAGCTTCATGAACCTTGGCAATTGCCGGATAGACTTCCCATATAAAATTTCTGTTACGAAAGGTTACAATAAAATCTGTTATATATAATCTTTCTATCTTTAAAATGCCATAGATTTTCTCTTTTACACAGTGGAATAAAATTCTAACCAAAAGGTCTGTTATCTGTTATCCAATTTAACACATTCATCAATGATCCCCAATGTTCCCATGAAAAAAAGGAACCAGTATCTTCACCTATTAACTAAAACCAAGCTGTAAGGGAACCAAACGGACCTCCTTCGGGATGGAGGCAATTTGTATCATTTATTGGGACTGTGTGCAGACCCCCTGTTCCACCCTAAACAATTGCAGTAAGATTAAATGATAGGAGAAGCTTCCCATCCTTTTTGAATTGCAGCACAAAGGTGGCCATTTCCCCACCTCTTTTCCTCCTGGCCTTGCTCTCACTCCGCACACTTGGGCCATGTAAAATGTAGTAATTTCTATCCTGGCTATTGCGGTAAAGTGATTTCGGGGAGGGAGGGAAGCGCCGCCAATGCAGCTCCTTGCCAAAGACGCAAGGGACCCTAGGTACACCTATGGTATCCAATCCTGCACAGGTGCTGCTTTGCTTTACAGCATCTGTACCCTGCAGGATTGAGGTCTCTGGAGGCATGGATCCTGCAGGGCTAGGAATAAGGCAGGAATAAGAACCAGGGCATTGGGCCAACCTTCTCTTGGGAAGCAGCCAGTTAGGTACGTAGGTGTCAACCTTTTCCATGCAGTTTCCCCATCCTCTCTGCCTCTGCTTCCTGCCTGATGCCCCACCTTCTGATAGCCACAGATCACTCTGGACCAATCCAACCCAACACATATTGTTGTGTGTACCCAATTTCTCCATGGCCCAACACGAGAGCCAGTATGGTGTAGTGATTAAGAGCGGTAGTCTCGTAATCTGGTGAACCGGGTTCGCTTCCCTGCTCCTCCACATGCAGCTGCTGGGTGACCTTGGGCTAGTCACACTTCTCTGAAGTCTCTCAGCCTCACTCACCTCACAGAGTGTGTGTTGTGGGGGAGGAATGGAAAGGAGAATGTTAGCCGCTTTGAGACTCCTTAAAGGGAGTGAAAGGCGGAATATCAAATCCAAACTCCTCCTCCTCCTCTGAGCATGCCTAATTTGGCCTGGGCCTTGGTCAAATCCAGTAAAGAGCCCTATTATTTATTCAAGGATTTGTACCCTGAGTTTCCATCTCTAAAACAGAGGTACCCAACGTGGCTTCCATCAGGAGTGTCTGTCTTCAAAACTGCAATTATCAAGGTTGCAATCCAAGAGACTTTCTCATCAGCTATTCTAACATTATTTTAAAGCTTTAAAAAACCAATTCATTAGTAAATTCATTTTAAACCATTTTAAACCATTTAAACCATTTTAAAAATTAAAAACAACAAGTTTTGAGGGACACAAAAAAAAACACCTCAGGATAGCATGGCATCACAAGTGAAGATGCCCTTTTGCACATCCCTGCCAACCACACCTCATTTAATGGTAAACTACCCAGAAGGCCTCTGCCCAATGACAAGAAATGCAAGAGTGGATTAGGACAGAGGTGGAATCTCCCATCATTTGTCAGGAACAGCAGTTATTCAATATATATTTTTAAAAGATTTACTATGATCCAAAACTGGTGAAAGGAGGTGGCTGGCAGTGAATATCCCAGTAGTAAGAGCTGGAAGAAAGTTAAGAGTATATTAAACTGTGAAATCTCCCTATGGGAGTCCTATTGTTTGGACCCATATGAATATATTGAAAATGTACATTTAAATTGATATTTTGAGAGAAAACATGCATTTAAATAAATACATATTTAAATACATATTTTTGGGAGGATTTCTGTTGCTGCTTAATTTGCAGATTAATGCAGAAACAGAAAGGAGAAGAATAATGGGTAAAAACATGCAAGAACAACACAGATAAGAAACAAACAGAATTGTCCATCCCTCATCTACATGCTGTGTCAATCAAGACTCTTTTTTCAAGGTGGGTGCCGAAGAAAGGAAAGATGGCAGGAAAGCTAGCATGGTCATTTTTGCGATTCATTACCAGCAGAGCCTTTTCTGATCAAGTCACTCCAGGTGGTAACTTCTGCTCAAGACAGAAGATGAGGCAGGTCTGGGTTATGGAGGGCTGAAAATGGATTTTTTTCTTGAATAAAAAACCACGGAAATGAGCACTAAAATGAAGGAGGGGGAAATTTCAGCCTCTTTTTCCAAGTTTCTAACCCCTAATGTGCGGGATGTAGGATTGGTGAGAGTATACCCTTTAATCCTCTAACTTTTTGTTGTTTAGTCGTTTAGTCGTGTCCGACTCTTCGTGACCCCATGGACCAGAGCATGCCAGGCACCTCTGTCCTCCACTACCTCCCGCAGTTTAGTCAAACACATGCTGGTAACCTCGAAAACACTATCCAACCATCTCATCCTCTGTCGCCCCCTTCTCCTTGTGCCCTCCATCTTTCCCAGCATCAGTGTCTTCTCCAGGGAGTCTTCTCTTCTCATGAGGTGGCCAAAGTACTGGAGCCTCAGCTTCACGATCTGTCCTTCCAGTGAGCACTCAGGGCTGATTTCATTAAGAATGGATGCATTTGATCTTCTTGCAGTCCATGGGACTCTCAAGAGTCTTCTCCAGCACCATAATTCAAAAGCATCAATTCTTCGGCGATCAGCCTTCTTTATGGTCCAGCTCTCACTTCCATACATCTAACTAAGAGAGGCTTTTTTTGCCCCCCCCCCTATATTAGGGAAGGGGGAGCAAGTCAGTTTGCATTTAAAGTCAAACCCATCTGGAGGCTGATATGAGAATGGGATGTATATACAGATTACAGCTCTGTCAAATCCAGTTTGGCCTTAAGAAAATGGGATCTTAGGTCACAGAAAGCCGCTCTAAGCACTGAGCTACAGCTCTTCCCAATTTTGTCACCAAGAAAAGGGCCACAAGCATCCAACATGGCAACTTCATTTCCGGGGATAGAATTGAAAATGGCTATTTGAACTCTCAGTTGCTCAAGCAGCCGAGGGGGGGGGGCAGCAAAAAGCTCGAGACTAAAAATGGCATCCTTAAAATAATTTGTGAGAGCAGAAACTCCTATTTCTGTGCCACTTAGAAGGGTGTGGAAATGAGATGTAGGTGCTGTTCCTCCCTTCTGTACTTTCCTCAGCTATGAAACAAAAAATGCAGCCAGAAGAGCACTATTTCAAACCAGCTAAAAGAAGAACGTATCCAAGAGGAATTGTCAATTATGATTCATGCCTGAAGCAAGGCATGTCCATCACAGGCCAAGAGAATGTGTCAGCCCCTACAGCTATTATTCTGTAGATAATTACTTGGGTTCTTGAGAATGTTAAAACCTGGTCCAGGTTTGGTTGCTCCAGAGAAGTGGGAAAATGCTTTGGAGAGGGGGGAAATGAATAACATTCCTCGCTGTCTGTATGACACTGTTGTTTCACATACACACACGTGTGTTTTTACATGTGTGTTTTTGTATGTAATAAATGCATTCATGGGACCAGAGGCACCACCTTCTCCGGAGGATTGAGAGGGCTGGACGAGACACCCTGATGCCGCATAGGGCCCCCTCTGAACATTGAGGAGGCCCAGCCCCCTAAAAAAATGGGTACAATAATAAAATTATTATGATGATGATTCCTGTGCATATATAGATATATAACACCTAGAGACGTATAAGTTGCATGCAGGACCAAATGTTGAGTAACATAATAACATAAAACAGACCTGTCAAATATTAACATTTCTATCCCACATTCTTGTTCAGCGGAAACTCTACAAGTGGCTAACAATGCACAATAAGGCTGTGCACCAGATTCGGCCAAAGCCTGAATCCCATACTGAATTGCGCCAACTTGGCGGATGTGGTATTTCATATCTGGAGACAGCTCCAGATTGCACCCATTTGGGCCTTCTGGAGCTATAAGGACATAAGAAGAGCCTGCTGAATCAGGCCAATGGCCCATGTAGCCCAGCATCAGATTCTCACAGTGGCTGACCAGATGCTTGTGGGAAGCCTGCAAGGAGGACTTGAGCACAAAAGCCCTCTCCCCTCCCCTGGTTTTCAACAACTGGCATTCAGAAGTGTTTCTGCCTCCAGCTGTGGAGCCAAAGCATAGCCAAAATGGCTAGTAGCCTTCAATAACCATCTCTTCCGTGAATTTGTCTTTTTTAAAAAACACCCAGGCTGGGCCATCACTGCCTCCTGCAGGAGCGAGTTCCATAGACTATGTGCCGTGTGAAGAAGTACCAACAAGAAATTCAGAAGTCCTTGCTATTCTATCCAGTAGTTATTTGGGAAGTAAGAAAGAAATACATGTTGCCGGATTCCAACTCCCATTGGCTCTTTGAGTCACCCAATCACAGTTGTTTTAGTATCCTGTAGTATCTCTTCCTAATCAGGTTCTTCCTAGTAAGGGTGCTCAAGAGCAATTGCATGGCAGGTAAACCACCATTGTTTCTACCATAGTTTTTTTGTGCTTTGCTGCTGTCACATTTCCAGATGTCCTCTGCTCAGGCATACAAACATTTTTCTTCCAGCGGCTGATACTTCTCCTGCTTAATCCAAATAAACAGCCCAGAACCTTTATCATATTTTAAATTCATCTCATTGAACAAACTTGACAAAGCAATATTTATGGCATTGATAGCACAAGGGGGGTGGAAATGTTAGCAATGCTCAGTCCTTCAATATCCTATTTTCATTTGTTTTTTAAAAAATTGATCTGGCGAACACATTTTATTAAAAGGAATATTTCAGACTTGATTACTGTTCTCTTTGACTGACTGCCTAATTCATGCATGCAGTGTGCCTTGGGAAATTACACACAGTAGTTTGGTAGCTTTATTATGTCACTGTCTGAAAACATTATTTTGCTGAGAGCATAATTAGTCACATACAAAGCTACAGGCCTTTAGACTAATCTCTGCCATCTCCCTGTGTTAATTATGTGGCTTCCCCCACCCCTCTCTGCAACACACTTTTATCCCCTAGTCCCTTTAATATATTCTTCCTTTTCCTCTCTTTTTTCTTTTTTATTCAAAAGAGAATTTAAAAATAAAACAGATTTATTCAGAACATTGCTAAGGAGAGAGAGAGAAAAAAAAAATCTTTAGAAGCTGTGTCTCCAGATATTAATTGGAAAGACCATTGTTAACTGGAAGAAGTTTGACAATACATTTTCTAGACTTCAGCCAAGTTGAATTATCCAATTTAGAAACTAGACATTTGTTGATTGTTTTCATTTTTAAAAAGAGAAGGAACTAGGTTACTGAGGTGCGGTGGCGGGGGGCAGGGGGCAGGGGGAACCAACACAATCAAACCAAGGCCTGGTTTATAACACGGTCCTGGCCTGCTGGAGGTTTGTTTGGTAAAAGTTTGTTGGGAAAGTGTTTTCTGTGATAAAATCAGCTTAACTTTGCTGCTCAGTTTAGGGCAAATGTTATGACATCTTCCTTTGAAATTGAAATTTTTTTCTCAGCTCCCTGAGGTTATAAAAGTCTCTGCTGGACAGAATGCCCCAAGCAGTCTTTCATCATAACGTGTTTGTTTACAGTTTCCCTTTGAGTTTTCACAGTTTCCATATTCTTGATCAAAAGAGGGGGAGAAGGTGCTTTCGCTCCCCTTCCCTTGTTACTCTAATCTCTGCAGTTTTATTACATCAGAGTTTGCTTTCGGTGCTGCCTTCTCCTGCAGTTCTCAAATAGAAGCCAGGTATTCTTTTATTTTTCTCCTCTTCATTATGAAGCTTTGGACGATTCTCTCTCTTCCTCCACCCCTTTTATTCCTGCCTGTGAGCTGAGACACAGATAAATGGGAGGGAGGAGTTGATTGTGCAAGGCAACATCCCTGTCAAGGCTTCTGCCATGTTGGCACTGGGAGGGGAAGGGATAACGAGATCCTGAATCCTAGAACAATAGGATCCAGAATGCAGCAGTCTGATTGGTCCGCAGGAGCCACCCAATCCAGCTCCAGGTGGAAGTGAATCAGCGACCTGGTTGGTCTGCAGGAACAGCCAATCAGGCTCCTGGATGAAGTGAATCAGCAACCTGATTGGCCTGCAGGAGCAGCCCAGAATTAGCCAATCACGTGGGGCCATTGTGTAAATAATGTATATATAGCTAGACATTTTGGGGAAAGTTTCATTCATTTCTACTACGAGCTGAATAAAGAGCATGAAATTCACACTCAACTCCGAGTATATTTCAGAGGGTTTCATGCCAGGCAGCCTAAGTTACCCAGACGCAAATTCCTTTTGCTTGCATTTCTGTTTGCAAGACTTTGGGCAATGCTAATCGTTTTTGCTAAGTAATCATGGTGCTACAAAGGAGAGAGTGGAAGACTCCCATGCCAACACTTTTCTACAGCCCCCTGATCACCGCTCCGTCAGTTCTCAAGCCAATAACCTCATTTGATGAGAATTGTAGCTTGTCTCCAGTTGCAGCTGAATGCACAATAGCTCAGTAGCCACCTGTAGTGATATATTGATCCAAGTCTCCTTCTGACTGCTGTTACCAGAGAAAAAGAAATCTGCTATTCGGAACGCAGCATGGGTCATGGTTGGAAATATACTGCAAAATTACTCCCTCACTCTTTCCCTGTAATGTCATGTGAGGCACACCACAGAATTCCAAGAGAGTTATCTCAGAGAACGCCAGAATAAAGGAGAACAAAAGGAGGGTCCAGATTTTGCCAACACTGCGTACAAATTGCGTAGCATTACATCAGCTATAATTTATGCAAATGATGAGGTTCGGTTTAGTCATCTTCCTCTTCCACATCTCACATCCATCTTTGGATAGACACCTCTTCATGTTCTCTCCATCATTCTGTGTTGTTTGCTTCCTGAATCCACACAAGCCCTGCTGTTAGTTTTAGATCATCCACCCATTGCATAGAAGGTGATGCCTGGGTCTTCTGAATTGTAGGGTCTCCACATCAACACTGCTTTATTCCATCAGCCTCAGTTGCCTCTTGCCACATGTCCTCTATATATCCATTTTAACTTTGTAGCCTTTTCCACTACATCCATAACTTTGGATCTTTGGCTGGCTAGTTAAGTACGATGACTTAACATATCTAAAGAATCTGCTCTGTTTCCATAGAGACAAATGGGTGGGCCTTTTCCTAGGTGAAGGCTGGTGGGGACTGGCTATGAGAGAGTTGTGTGTGTGTGTATTGGACTGGCTCTGGAAACTGGGGACACAGAAAGACATGTCTTGCTCTAGGCTGAATTTCGAGCTCCCCTAGAAACTGAATGAGAAAGCGAGATCTGTTGGGGTGTTCATGCTGAGGTACCCTCAATCCTATGTTCAAATTGTATATAGGTATAAATAAAACCATATATCCTGAAGACACCACAGTCTCCATTGACCTTCATTCCAATGAAATTGAACCCTGGATAAGCACCTGGAAGCCCAGATTATCTCACAGATCTGAGAATGGGTGGTGCCTAACAATATGTAATGTCACACAAAGGGAAGCTATGACCATTCGTGATGGCTGGGCTGGAAAGAACAGATGGATAGAGGACATTTTCATCCTTTCCTTTGCCTTCATCTTCCAGCCAGCTACTGCAAAAATCCTTGTTGGAGAGAGAGGTTGGAAAAACAGATTATTTCTCCTAGTAGAGATAGCACAATGGCTGATATTCTCCAAACATATTAAAACTTGGTTAGATTTGATATCTAACATCATCCACCTTTAAACAAACATTCCCCACAAAAGTACTTAGGCTAGAACAAATCAAAGCCACTTAGCTTTGCAAGTAAGTGAATATTTCAGTTACAGAGTTTCAGCAGCTGCAGTAAACAAGTATCCATCCAGTAGTAGTAAAGAAGGAGAAAGGATCAAAATGATTTAAAAGGAAATAACTTGGTTTCATTACAAAAAAGGATCATGCGAAAAGCAGACCTTGTTGTCTGTCTGTCTATCTATCATATATGTAGTGTGTGTGAGAGAGTATTCCTTTATTTCCAGATGAAAATATTTGCATATTTGAAACTATATATCAATTCAGTCAATAGATTGATCCCTCAAGCCTTAGTAGAGTTAACCTGCTGAGATTTCTTTACTTGGGTGACTGAAAAATAACTTTACACCATACTGGTCTGGATCATTACAGGTAGTCCCAATGAACCCTGGGTTGAAGTCTTGGAGTCAGAAATGTCTTGTTGCTTAAAAAAAATAAAACACCACAAGGTAGCATTAACATTGATTCAGCCCACTTGGTATATGAAGCGGTGGGGATTCTTACAAATCTGCAAAGCCACAGATCTTTCCAGGCTCTCTTTGCTTTCATTACATCAAAATTAAATTCTACCCAGACAACTTGCAAAAACAGATGTTCTTGAAAAGCAGATAACTCTGAAGTATTTGCAAAAGGCTTCACGAACCAGACTCCTCCAGTATGTTTTTAATGTAAATGTCTGGAGGCTCCTCTTTCAAATATGTCTGATTTCCATTTCTCTTCTGATGAATGCTGTCTACTTACTGCTCAGTGCATCTGCCTTTATTCCTAAAGGTGAACAACTGTGGTTTCCTGTAGCAGCAATAAATGAAAGTCCCTCTCCCTTCAACAGTGGTCCTACAGAAGAAACAACCCAGACCTGCACCCTCCACTGTATTCATGAGATACAAACATGGGTTTAAAACAAAGGGCTACCACCCAATTAAAGACACCTTAATTGAGTAACCCAACAAGTTTTAATCAATTAATTCAGGGGTCTGATGTTTTGGGGTCTGATGATACATTTGGATTTGGGTGCAAGTGCCATGGTCCCCAGCCCCTCTGCTTACTTCCAGTAGAATTAATCTGAGCACTGAAAAGTACATGGAGGAAGTAAGAAAGAGAATCGCTTTTCTAACTTCCTCCTTTAGCTCCATGCTAGGGTTGCCATATTTTAAGAAGTAAAAATATGGACATAAAAAGTTGTTGATTTCCCAAAATTCCCCATGACTCTTATTCCATCATTCGAATCCTGGACATGTCTGGGAAAATCCGGACATATGCCAACCCTACTCTGTGCTGGCACCAGAGTTTGCCTGTCCTTCCCTGAGCCCTAGGAAGACTCTTCTGCTGCCAGAGTTTGATGGCTGGTCCACAGACTCCTTGGGGCATCAAAAGAGAAACCCAAGAAGAAATCCCCACAACTGTAAACCCTACTACGAACAACTGAGGAGCCACAACTGTGGAAGAAGGCACTGGCCCTTTAACTGGCCAGGAGGCAACAACTTAGAAATTGGGGCTTTCAGCTAATGACTACCTAGCACTGCTGTAAAACTTAGCCAGTTGCATTGCTAAGTCAACAGGGATGGGTGGGCATTGCTAAGAAAACTGGGATGGTTGGCCTCAATTACAGGATTCACTCCATAAACCTCTCTGTGGTCTTGAAGCCTTGCCTACCCCACCAACCCAATTGGAAGCTACGGACTTCCCCTTGCTAAGGCCATCATTCCTCCTCTGTGCTGAGCATCCCTGTGGATCACAGCAGAAACATGAAGATGGAGAGTTGGGGTTAAGGTAGAGCATGAGAAGTAACTGGTGTATGGGTGAGAAGACATCCTTCCTGCTGGCTAACACTATGGTCTTCTCAGAATCCCCTGCTGCACTCAGTGGTTGGGACCAAAGGACAAATTATAGTGGGAGAAGGCAGGGTTGAGGGAACAAAGCATAAGGCAGGACCAAAAGAATAACCAAGGAATAGGCCAGAGCTCTGGAAAACCTTGTTGCTCAAGCAGAGTTCAGCTGGAATAGGAAACCAATCAGTCCAGCACTTGGAGATATTTCACTGAGAAGTGGTCATTTGCAGTTCTATGATTCAACACATTGGATTGCTGCATGGAGATCAAGCAGTTCCCAATAAGGAGGGATCTCTGAGCATCTGCTAGATGAAGAATTTCACTTTCTGGGCTCATTAGAATTTGACCCCTCTGATTAAATGAAGGCTTGCGAAAGATATGTGTGCATACTTGAATAAGGAACATAGCAAATGTCTACATGAATAACTCGTGGGAGACCTAAACTGTTCTTTGTAGAAAGTATGACATTTTCTGCTTTTTGTTCATGCACTGGGACAAAATATACTTCCATCTTTCTAAAACAAAAGTAGTGCATTCTCTCCCCTCCTCCACCACCAAATTGATCAGGGCCGCATCCGATTTCTGAAAATTCAACACTGCTATCCATGACCAGCAGTTCAAACAAGATTTGCCAGCGGTATCATGCAAAATGGCCTAGTGATTAGTATACAATAAGTCTGTCGCTGATAGCTATTTGTAAGCTAAAAGCATCCAAGCAGAAACAGCCCCAATGATTGGTGTCAGATAAACTATTCAGCATCCAGTTGTTCTGGGAACAGCATGGCGTCCCTGAAAATTAGCTGTGCCTTTCTAAACACACACACACAAAGATGAAGAAAGCAATATTGACTGGAATTTGAGACATGTAGAAAAGTTTGCAGGACAAGCTTTTTGCAATCAATCTCCTCCACCCTTCCCCCACCTGCCCATATAATTCTAATGCCTCTGAACTGACTAGGTAGATTTCCATTCTATTTCACCATGCTAAGTAGGAGAACTAGTTGCATTTACAACCCAGAAAGAGAGGTGCATGAGTGTGGAGTTTGCTTTATTTATTTATTTGAGACATACTCTCAGATCCAAGAAGCTGGGGTGGGTGGGCTGGTGCCCACTGAGTCTGGTAGGGTGTACAGTAGGGAGGACAACAGTAGGTGGTGCTAGAGGCGATGAGAATCAGAGCCAACTAATTCTGGTGTTGTTCCCATCCTCCTCCCTGTTGAGTTCTACAAGGGCAACACAGAATAAGGAGGAGGAAGCTGAAAAGCCATGCTGTCCCTTGGGCTGGTTGTGAATGAGAAGGCAGAAGAGAAGACTGAGATTAGTGGGGCAGTGCCCTGTTGACCAAACTGGGCCAGCCTCTACTGCAAGAAGCCCATGTCCTGTTCCAGTTGGAGAATGAGTAGAACCGAAAGGGAGGTGAGAAATCTCATGGAGAGAAGTGGAACCTTCCCTCAGTCACAGAGCACATACCAAAGTGCAGATGGGGCCTTAGCCAATAGGACTCCACTTAAAGCTTGCTTGCACATCGCCCTGAGCACAGCTACAAGTTATTTGTATGTGTGCACAAGTGTTTGTATGAAAGAGTATTTACTGTTAACTTGTTTTGGACAGCTCAGCTCCCCCCGCCCCCGCCCCCCGCACACTGATTGTACAGTCATTGACTGTAACATGTGAACATCCCTTTATTCAAGGCAAACATGTCCCGTTGATTTTAATGGGGACTAAGTTCAACTCACTTAGGTTGGATAAAAGCATCTGTATTCACTCTAGCAAACACCACCATGGCTGCCTCTTAAAGTGTGATCCATCAGCTCCTAATTTGCCGAGGGTTTCATTTTTAGTGCTAATTTAACTGTATTTCTAAAAATGAAAATGTGCTTCAGTACTCCAGAATATACTACATTATTCCTTTCCGCTCTCATCTGTCTTCCATTTGGTCATGTTTCAATCAAGTATACAATAATCCAGATCCAGCCATATGAAATTGTAAATCCTGCTGGAAGACATTAAGGTACAGCTGCCTGGCGAAAATCCTCTTACAAACACAGCGCTCATTAGCGCAAAAGGGGAAGACAGGGGGTTTACGGAGGGAATCAAATCAAAGTATGCTGATGCTTCAGAAATATAATTGTGCTGATGAAATTAACCAAAAAAAGGCAGTAATAACACTGGGGAAGTGCTGAGGGTTGTGATGGGAATAAAAATAAATGCCTGCGTACATGGGACCCCTTTTATAATAACTTGTTCTATGTACTCAAGGGCAGAAAAAAATGGGAAATCATTGCACATTCTACAGGAGCCAAAAAGGGGGGACATTTTCAGGTAACCATGAACAGTAGTGAGAGCTAGGATGGTGCAGCTGTTAGAACAACCTTCTCTAGCCTGGTGCTCTCCAGATGCTGAGAACATAAGAAGAGCGTGCTGGATCTGGCCAATGGCCCATCTGTTCCAGCATCCTGTTCTTACAATGGCCAATCAAATGCCTGTGGTCACTGGGTAATCTTCGGACATGAAACACACACACTCAGTCTAAGTTACAACTCTGTTATGAAAACGAAACAGGGTGTGCAAGAAACTGCATGTGCTATCCTGAAGTGTGGGATTTAAATGAAAGAACATAACCACTCAAGCAGGAATGGAGAACCTATGGCCCTCTAGATCATTGTCTTTCAATTTGGTTCTCCAGCTGCTTTTGGACTACAATTCCCATCATCCCTGACCACTGGTATGATGGGAGTTGTAGTCCAACAACAGCTGTAGACCCAGGTTTGGGAAACCCTGCTCCAGATGGTGTCCAACTACAATTCCCATCACGCTCTAACCATTGGCCATGATGTCTGGGTTTGATGGGAGTAGTAATTGAAAGTATCTGGAATGCAGCTCTCTGAGGAGTGCTGGGATAGAGATGAGTGGGAAATAAATGTAAAAATGTGAATAGCCAATCCTTTCCCAAAGAGAGATGGGGAAGCTGTGGCCTGCAATGGTCACCATTGGCCATGGTGGCTAGGGCTAATGGGAGTTGGAATCCAACAGCACCAGCACAGGCTCCCTATACTTAATTATTGTTCTGAATTAAAAGCAGGGCCAATATAAGCATGCAGAACCTTAGAGCTAGCTTGGTGAGAGACTCTATAGAAAAGTCTGTTTTTGGTGTGTGAGTAGAGATGCTTTAAAAATGATTCATGTGAATTCCAGTACAAGCTGATCTGATCTAATGTGGAGATCACAAAATAATTTTCCTTCAGGTTTGACTGTTCTCTGAATTTTGCAAAACATCAGTATAAACACCTGTTGAGCGGAGGCATCAATCCTGCATGGTGCTGCTTCACAGGCAGCTTTCCTGCAGAAAAGGAACTTGCAAAGCAGCACATTAACAGTGCTTAGGCAGTGCTTAGGCAGAAGAAGAGCCAGGAAGCATCATGCTCCTACCTTTTCCAGAGAAGATGCAGCTGGTGATCCGGTAAGTCTGGCCTTGGGGGAAGGGGTTTCCCATATGCTGCCTGCCTCTGCTTCCTGCCTGATGCTTGGCCCCCTAATAGGCCAGATCATTCAGGACCATTCAAACCAACCCAAGGCCAACTTTGGCTCTCTCAACCCAATTCGACCTGTATCTGAATCCTCCAAATCGGCCTAATTTGGCTTGGGATTTGGCTGAATCCATTGTTCATCCCTAAAAGTGCCCAGTAGGGTGGAAGGTAGAGAGGCCAACAGTAGATGATGCTAGAGTCAATGACAGACAGTTTCTAGTTTTGCCCCCATCGTTTTCCCTGCTGCACTCTGCACCGATGCTAAGGAAGAGGGACCTGCACTGGGTGTAAGTACGAAGGTTGGCAGGAGTGGACAGACTGAAGGTAGACTGCGGTTGGTGGGGCAGTGCCTAACGGATGAGCCTCACCCTAAAAGATCAGCCTTCACTGAATTCTTCAGATCGTCTGCTCCCCACCTGGGAGAATTGTGGCAGATGCATCTCAAATAGAGGTGGATGGGTGGACATAGGAAGATCTGTGCCAGATCAATTCTTGTGTCCTGTGTCTTTATTCCTATGGGGGGAGGCGGGAACTCACCACACAATGGGCCATCAAGTTCAGCATCCACATTATGGAGCCTGGAAGTTTGGCCACATAAGTTTGGGAGAAATGTAGAACCAAATGGTGAAAATGTTCCGGAAAACTTGTAAACGTCATATTGGTAGTCAACCCCAGGACTAATTGTTATTTGCTGCAAAAACAAGCTCATATATGTTTATCAGCTTTGAAGCCTTAGTTTTGGTTCAGGAGAGGCTTCTCATGCTGGCTGCCTGTCAGTTGCTCCCTTATCTGAGATATGGATGAGAGCTGGGAGCGGGCCTCTAAGCCAGGGGTGAATTAATTGGGCTATTGATGCCAGCTTACATAGCTTGCTTTGCGTGTAATTATCAACATATTAGCACTTTGCGGGCAAGTCATGATGACATCTCGCTGCTGGCATGTCTGTCCAACATCTGTAATGGCAGTGAGGTTTTGCAGGCTGTGCTGTAAGTTTATGCTTCCTTCTTGTAATAAAGGGCTGATAAATGCTCTGGCACTTTTTAATACCCTTCTTTGGTATCCCTGCACCGAACCACTCCTCCTTTGGCCTGTGAATCAGGACAGGAGCGCTCTTTATTACACTTCTCTTTCTCCTGGTATGCCCTGCAGAGGACCTTAAGGTCCATGAATAACCATAGCTTAGAGGTCCCAGGCCCTAAGGAAGTCAGACTATCTTCCACCAGGGCCAGGGCCTTTTCAGTGATGGCTCCGACCTGGTGGAATGCTCTGTCCCATGAGACTAGGGCCCTTCAGGATTTAACCTCCTTCCGTCAGGCCTGTAAGACAGAGCTATTCTGCCTGGCCTTTAATTTGAATTCAGACTGATCTTTTATTTCCCTTCCCCTTTTATGAAGATTACCCGCTCTGAGACCCCACAGCTAATACTCCCCTTGCCTCCTCGCTGGCCCAAGTAGGACCAATTCAGCCAGCTAGCCCTAACTGATTTCTGATTTCTGATTTTTATTGTTATTCATGTTTTTATACTGTATTTTATGCTGCTTTTATAATTAAGTGTTTTAAAGTGTTTAAAATTTGTTGTTAGCCACCCTGTGCCTGGTTTTTGAACCGGGAAGGGTGGGGTATAAATAAATTATTATTATTATTATTATTATTATTATTATTATTATTATTATTAGAACATAAGAGAGCCTGCTGGATCAGACCAATGACCCATCTAGTCCAGCATCCTGTTCCCACAATGGCCAACCACATGCCCGTGGGAAACCAGCAAGCAGGAGCCAACTGCAAGGGCACTATCCCCTCCTATGACACCCAGCAACTGGTATTCAGAGGCATCGCTGCTCCCAACCATGGAGGCACAGCATAGCCATTGTGGCAAGTGGCCACTGATAGCCCTCTGCTCTGCGAATGTGTCCAAACCTCTTTTAAAGCCATCCAAGTTGCTGGCCATCACTGCCTCCTGTGAGAGCAAGTTCCGTAGTTTAACTATGCGCTGTGTGAATGTGTACTTTCATCTATCCTTTCATCTGCTCGTATGTTCAATTACTCAGTCTGCTACACACACGTGCAACCCTTCGCTTCCTGGCTGGCACTGAAAAAGAACATAATTCAATCAAATTATAGAGACTGTTGATCACGTTCAGCTTGAACCGAAAGCAAATGGAGAGACTTAAGAACAAATCATTCAAAGCAAACTCTTTTTTAAAAAAATCCTGCCCATTTCCATGGAGTGGGGCTTCTGTGCACGTTTGGATTTTGAGAGTTTTTAAGCTAAAAATTCCCTCCCAGCTGGCAATCGCTTGGGTTGGTGTGTTGAAATCATAGCCTCTTTGCTACTAAGTATTTTCCTTCCTCCCCCCGCCTTCCCTGATGGAATGTTTGCTGGACGGCTGCCAGTCCATTTAATTGGAAAAAGAGAAAGAGCCAGCCAAATGAACTTTGGGGCTTGCCAAAAGCAGAGAGAGGGTCAGCTCAGGGAATTCCACTGTACTCCGTAACAGGGGTAGCCAATATGGTGCTCTCCAGATGTTGCTGAAGGACTTCAGATGCCACCAGGCCCTACTGACATGCCCAATATGCAGGGGCAGGGATGGCTGAATATGTCAATTTCAGTTTCTCTTAGTTTATCCTTTCTTCCAGTCTTAAGCTGATTCCTCCCCATTTCTACGTGAGTTTGTGATTCTTATTTTTTAAGACATAGCCCGCATTTTGTGCAATTTTTTTCCTGCTATACACATTTTCAATGCATTTTTTTTTGCCAATATACACATTTTTAAACCATTTTCCCCTAATACAATGCATCTTTGGAGTTATTTTGACTAATATACGCATTTATATACACACTTTTACGCATGCATTACTTGGCTAGAGAACTGTATTCCAAAATTCTGAGATGTGTGATTGTTCAAATGCGGGCTGGTGTTTCGGCTTGCCTATTGTTCTGAAAAAAATGTAATCTGAAAGAATTTCTCCCCCCTAGCTGGGGATGATGGAAGTTGGATTCCAACAACATCTGGGCAGTACAACGTTGGCTCTAGAAAGTTTGGGATCAAGGATTGCTTCAAGTAGCTTGCCTGACTCAATCCATTATCTGTTAAGCCACACATTCCAGGAAAATGGGATAGGCCACTGGTGACCTAAGGATCCCACAAGAACTTCCCATGGCTGCCAATCTCAATCAGTACGGATTGTGGGGAGAGACTACTACCTAGTATTGGAGTATCTGCTCTGATAGCAGGTCATGGAAAA
Source organism: Podarcis filfolensis (assembly GCF_964270895.1). Classification (NCBI taxonomy): domain Eukaryota; kingdom Metazoa; phylum Chordata; class Lepidosauria; order Squamata; family Lacertidae; genus Podarcis; species Podarcis filfolensis. The sequence continues at coordinate 31,496,646 of NC_139611.1, read as the reverse complement.
CACCTCTTTCTGCCTGCATATCATTTCAGAAAGTGTGACCTTGGTTGGTTTGCCTTGAAGTGCAAACTGAATTAAATTTATCCAGAATCCCCAACTACAGCTCCCATGAGCCCCAGCCAGCACATGGGAGAGCACCAGGGTTGGTGAAGGCCAGGCTAGAGTTTGCTTTCGATGCTGCCTTCTCCTGCAGTTCTCAAACAGAAGCCAGGTGTTCTTTTATTTATCCCCTCTTCATTATGAAGCTTTGGATGATTCTCTCTCTTCCTCCACCCCTTTTCTTCCTGCCTGTGAGCTGAGACACAGATAAATGGGAGGGAGGAGTTGATTGTGCAAGGCAACATCCCTGTCAAGGCTTCTGCCATGTTGGCACTGGGAGGGGCAGGGATAACGAGATCCTTCACGGAGCAAATCAGCAGGCACAGGAGATGTTGCTGGTACATCAACCTTTGCTCAGTTTCAACAATCCCCCGCCTAGTTAAAAATTATCTGGCAACCAGAGCGAGAAGTCACAAAGCACCACTGGATGTTTTCGAAGAAGGCCTCCTCACTGTCCTTCCTCAATGCAGCATTTATGAGAGGTGCACCCCGTTGCAAAGAGGCCCGCTCTGCAAAACAGACGAACAAAAGGGATGACTCATTAGCAAACCAAAGGTGTCATCCAGGTAGGCTTTCCAAAGCCAGGATTCTATAATGCAAGGGGCTTCATTTGCATACCATGCACATTTTATCTTCATAAATTTGCATATCACCAGCGAACACATTTTACAAAAATTGCACTTTCTCTTAATAGCTTTCCCCTCTTTTTATTTTCTTCTTTTAAGAAGAAGAATCATCCTCAGACGCACTGCAATACAGGTAAGGGAGAAATCTTACAGCTGCTTCATCTTAAGGCAACAAGTTCTGCTCAGCTCTTTTTCAGAACAGACGTGTGACCCAAAAGTTCAAGATCTAAAGAACAAATGTAATCGCTCGGTGATGTGACTGGAATTACGTAGAATAGTCAGGTCATAGTTGAAATTATATAATGAGTTGGGGAAATTATCTGTGACAGTAGTAGGTTTTTCATGATTCTTTCAAAAAAAAATAACAAACCAAGGTAAGGGGGCAGAGAATTTGCACGTCTGAAAATGTGATATGTAGATAAAAGGTTCTTGTTGTTGTTGGCATCTGTCTGTTTTGAGAGACAATGAAGTGTACCTCTGGGGGTTAAGTCAAACCACTGAAGAATCACAGCACCTGCTGTGGCTGTAGAGACTTGTAACTCATAACAGTTGCCTCCCATGTTGTTTTTGCTGCATTAGCAGCACCAAAGTGACTTCTCTGGGGCACAAGCCTTAGCAGTGTGTATGGAGGTGCTGGGCTGCCCAGACAACAAGAGCAGGGGTCAGCAAACCTTTTCAGTAGGGGGCCGGTCCACTGTCCCTCAGACCTTGTGGGGGGCCAGACTATATTTTTTAAAAATAAATAAATGATGCAAGAGCACCACGAACCCCAGTGGCTGCTTAACTGTGTCTTGCAAGCAGCAGGGGCTGGAGGTGGTGGAGGGATGATGAGCGGCACGCGAAAGGGCTCTGGAAAGGGGCTGCTTAAAATGGCGGCCACTCAAACTCTGCTGCTGCTGCTGCTGCTGGCACCAACAAAGCCCAGTCCCCTTCCTCCTCTAGGCAGGGCAGGAGAAGCCAGGAGGAGGGAGGAAGGAGGCACCGGTGCTGTGTGAGGGAGAGGGAGGGGAGAGGGAAAGAACGTGCGAGCTGGCAATCCACACAGCAATTCCCGGACAGTCCGCAGGCCAGATCCAGAAGGCAATTGGGCCTGATCCAGCCCCCGGGCCTTAGTTTGCCAACCCATGAACAAGAGCCTTGCTGATGTGGTCCAAAGGAAAACAGAGCAATATATTTGGTACCAGCTTGGCTGCAGGAGTTGCCAGAAGGAGGTATACAAGATGCTGTCCAACCGTATTAGGGACTCCACTCCGGTTTTGTGTAATTTACTACTTAGTTCTTTCTTCTTCCAAAGATGTATTGCAAGGCAGTGGGTATGGATTTTTCCTTGGGGTTTACTCCTGAAGGGCATGACATGAGCACGTCATGTGGCGCAGGCCCCCTCAATCACGGGGGCAAGCCAGTGTGCCTGAGGGTTGGCATCAGATAACAATAGCAGGTGGTGACAGAGTCATTCCCCTGAAAAAGGGAGACATTCAGCATCATACAAGGAAGGAGGAGGCTGCCATGGTAACAAGGAGGCATTATGTCACCACAGGAAAAAAAGTGCTTTTTGCAGGAGAGTTTTGAAACGTAGGTTGCCAGGGGGGACAGGGAAGATGCTGGAAGCGGAAGGGGAGGAGTTGCTTTCTGCAAAGGATGCTGGGAAGAAAAAGCAGGAAGTGGGTGGAACTCTATGCACCCTGGCTTGGAGAGGCTGCACAGAGAGGCTGGGGGTCATGACTGGCTGGTGCTTTGGATCCAAGCTTGGCTGGAACTAGGAGAGGAGCAACAAGAGACACTCTTGGGGTGTGATGTACTGCACCTCCTTCATACCAAGGCTCACGTGTAAATATGTAAAATAAACCATATTTCTTAAAGACACTCGTCTCCGCTGTGCTTTGATTTCCCAACAGAAGCACAACCCTGGTTAAATGCCAAGACCCCTGGAATCTGGGTGGCCAGTAATACTATGCTTGTGCGTCCCAACTTATCTGCTTTCAGAATGCAGTTGTGGAACTGTAACGACAGGAGACAGGTTGCTGGATGTGCTCAGGTGTCTTGGGTTTGGAATACGCCACGCACCTTCCAAAACGGAAATCAAATCTGCCATATGCTAATAAAACTGTCATCCATGGCCCCCTATGAAGTGGTGGGCATTTATAAGCAACCAAGGTCACGCTTGACTGTTTGGGGAGAGGAATCGGATGCTGGAAACATGATTTGATTACCAAGCCCGGATGATTTCATTTGAAAGCCAAGGGGGCTCTTTGTTTAATACGGACTCTAAAAATATTTTTCTCACCACCACCACCACCCTACTGACAATTTACCATGGGAAGTCTGTTATCTAACATTAAATAAGTTTGACACGTCTCAAGATAAACACCTGTATTTGATTTAGAACATCCCACTTCATTTTCAGAAAGCATTAGAAGAGTCACACACCTCTGAGCACTCATCTCCAAAACGCTTCCCTTCACAGACAGCCAGAGAACTATACCAAGGGTTTGTTGATTAAATGAGCATCTATGTTGCCCCCAAGTGACCTGCTTGTGTGTGTGGATCACATTATGCCTCCTGTTCTATACAGTCGTACCTTGGAAATTGAATAAAATCCGTTATGGAAGTCCGTTTGACTTCCAAAATGTTCAAAAACCAAATTGCGACTTCTAATTGGCTGCAGGAAGCACCTGCAGCCAATCAGAAGCCGTGAAAGCCCCATCGGACATTTGGGTTCCAAAAGAATGGTCGCTAACTGGAACAATCGCTTCCAGGTTTGTGGCAATGAGGAGCCAAAACGTCCGAGTTCAAGGGCATTCGGGATCCATGGTATGACTGTACCTCCATAATACTGGATCACTCCATCACCAATGTGAAACTGTGGTTCGAGTGTCACACTAGGACATGGGGGACCATGCTTCAAATACCCAATCAGACCTGAAGCTCACTGGGTGTGCCAGTCACTGTCTCTCAGTCTAACCTACCTCACAGGGTTGTTGCAGGGATTATTGGGGGATTGTGAGAACTAGGTATGGCACCTTGCGATCCTTGGAGGAAAAGGTGGAACATAAATGCATTATTATTATTATTATTAAAAATCTGTTGTTTCATAGTGACTCAAGGGCATGCTTAAATAAAAAAATCACCCACTGAACCTGAGGAAGCTGACAGGTCATGTGTAGCATATAATTTTTAACAAATCTTCAGGCTCCGGTGTCAGATGCACTGATATCATTAGGGCTCTTTGTGGTTTAAGACATCAGTTGATTATGGTGACTTAAGACAGAGTGGCAGATTCCCAGTGAGGCACATTACTTAAACATGTGTGCGCACAAGTATGGATGGTGAGCCTGTCTCTTCAAAGCCTGCCTCATTGCAGAGAGATAAATGTATTTCCTCTACCGTTTGACCCTGATAGGCTCGCAAACTGATAGCAGATGACTTGTGTTGATCTTTTCCTATTATTGAGCAAAATATATTCCTCTCTTCCTTTCATTATTAGTTTCTCTCTTTTTTGCCCCCTCAGGCACTTCTGTGTGTGCAATAAATAAAAATTCACATTTTTTTTCCTGCTACAAGAATGTCCTTGTCATTTGAACTGCATATGTGCCATGCCTTTATAGCATATTTGAAACACAGCCCCCCCCCCCCAAGAAAAAAGAATCTTAGGGACAGTAGTTTGTATAAGGTTTTGTAATTCCATGAGGGGTAAAGATGGGGCTCATAAACCTAAGAAGGTAATCTGTTCTAGGAGAAGGAAAACTCTGACCCTAAACTTCTGCTGTCTTGTGGGATATCTTTGGGAGAAGAAAAGGCTAAGGAGTAAACCCTAAACAAATCTTGAGCAGAGTCCCTAAAATGGTTGGATGGCACCTTGTTCGCTGCCTTCTGGCAACTCCTGCAGCCAAGCATATGGCTCTGTTTTCTTCTGGACCACATCAGCAAGGGTGAAAGAAAAGTCTCATTGTCTGGGCATTCTAGGACCTCCATGTATATTGCCCAGGCTTGTTCCCTGGGGGGGTCACTTCACTGCTGCTAATGAAGTGGTTTGACTTCCCCGCCCCCCAGAGGTGCACTCCATTGCTTCTCAATGTACAGTGCTACACATATTAAATAGTACTTCCTGAACCAGCTAAGTCATGGACATCTAATGAAGCCTGTATGTGGAAATGGGATTTAAAAACCCTTGGCCTTGCCCCCGTTGATTCAAGAATGGACCCACGGTAGAATGGGTGGCCATCAGGCTGGCACAGGGCCAATTAGCCTAATCTGGGAGTTGCAGATGGGGGACTTCAGGGTGAATTAGGGGGTCTGTGCACAGCCCTAGTGAATATACTCCAGAGGGAGGTATCTGCCTTTGCCCTGCACTGAAAAATATACTAGCCCTCAAGAATTCTATTGCATGCTAAGGTAAAAGTAAAGGGACCCCTGACCATTAGGTCCAGTTGTGGCCGACTCTGGGGTTGTAGCACTCATCTTGCTTTATTGGCAGAGGGAGCCGGCGTACAGCTTCCGGGTCATGTGGCCAGCATGACTAAGCCACTTCTGGCAAACCAGAGCAGCACACGGAAACGCCGTTTACCTTCCCTCCAGAGCAGTACCTATTTATCTACTTGCACTTTGACGTGCTTTCGAACTGCTAGGTTGGCAGGATCAGGGACCGAGCAACGGGAGCTCACCCCGTCACAGGGATTTGAACCGCCAGCCTTCTGATCAGCAAGTCCTAGGCTCTGTGGTTTAACCCACAGCGCCACCCACGTTCCACATTGCATGCTAATACAACTGCAAAAGGTGGGAAACCACCCCCAGTATTTACCCTCAAAGACAGAGATGCAGTTTCACCAGGGACTGGAAGCAAATAGGCACCACCCCAAGTGAATAGGGACAATGGGAGGGTGGATTTGCTAGCCTTTGCTACCTCTTGTACACACAAGACTTGCTGATGACGTTCAAGGCCTGCCTCAGACATTGTGAACTGATGGGAAATTGCCACCCGTTTTCATCCAGGACTGGGTGCATTGCGCTCAGTGTGAATCTGCCTTGATTGCCCAAACTACTTTAGGAAATCACTCTTTTCCTGTTACTTGTGTATGCAATGCTAAAATTTGAGCCATACCACAGTTAGGGTCAAAAGGAGCAAATCAGCTTTGCCAGAAAGCTAGGCAACAGAGTTCTTACATAATTTTTTTTCTCTCTCTCCCCCAACAGAGACACAGATGGGAAGTCTATTACTTGCTATTTTGAAGATACTACATCTGTGTTACCAATGATTATGTAAATGCACAGATTTTATTGCCATCATCCTTCCTTTCAGCACACTTGCCTTTCACAAATTTTGGGCTAATCAGCAGTTTTGTCCATCCACATTTTCGCGCGTTTCAGCAAATAAAACGCCGTCTGCAATTTACTATTCACAGTAAATAAGTATGCGCGAAACAAACGGCACATTCATAAGGGGGAAAGCAGGCACCACTAAAGTGAATTGTTTCATGCGCAGTCAGGAAGAGTTGGCCTGGGTTGAAAAAGAGAGAAAAGGAGAAGGAGCAGGCTTGAGTTAATGGCACATTGGAGAAGCTCTTTTTTTATATATCACTGAGGGCTTCAGAATGCAGCCATCTTCCATTTTTTCATGAGGCGTTAAGAAACTAATGCAGCGCAGCTGGTTGGAAAGGATGGCGGCTACTCAAAAGCACAAATGGGACAGCTAACGAAGTTTACAGCTGAGTTGCTCTGGCAGCTTGTAAGCGGAGGGGAGAGCTCCATTTTATGAGCAATGTGGGGCTGGTGGTGCCCTGCATATTGAGTGATCTCCTGCAGCTTCATAATCTGAGGTGCAACGTAGGTAGTGACCCTTCCCCCCCTCCCACACACACACTTCCTCTTCTGGCTTCCAGGGATCCTTTGACCTGCATGAATCTGCCCCGTGTGGTGAGCCAGAGAACTGCAGAATGGGGAGCATGTTCCTGGGCACAGGAAGGTGTTTAATTAATTGCATTGCATTGAATTGAATTCATATTTTTCTCCAAGGAGCTCCAGGTGGCATACATGCTTCTCCCAGACCTCCTTGTTTAAACCCCACAAGAACAATGTGAGGTGGGTTAGGCTGAGAGGCAGAGACCGGCCCAAGGTCACACAAAGGGAGCTTTATGACTGAGCAGGGATTTTATACTGAGCCCATCTAACTCGGTGGTTCCCCAGGGTTTCAGAAAGGGGTTCTCTCTCAGCCCTACTTGGAGATGCTGAAAATTAAACCCATGACCTTCCATTGTAACTTTTAAATGCCAGAAGAAAACCTTTCTATTCTGCCAGGCGTATGCAGGCAATTAAGAACACATCTTTCCACAATGGTTAATTGATGTCTATTTTTAACTATTTACATATTGTTTTTACTGTACAGTTTGTTTGTTTATTGTTTAGGGTGTGTACTTTTCGAGAAGTTCCCATCGTGGTTGCCTGTCCACAGCAGCATAATGGCGTTTGCTGGTGCCCGGGGTGGCGGATTGTGTGTGCCAGGCGGTGTGTGTGTGCCAGCCCAGCCCACACTGCCGACGCCACCAGAGCAACCCTACCCCCCACTGGAACAAAGTCAGGCCACACTGAGCTGCCTGCCCACCTGTAGGCATAGGGAGCCCTGACAGCTGACACCCATGGTGGTTTGTGGCCCCTCAAAAATTGCATGCCTGGAGCTATGGCCCCCTTGTCATCCCCCATGCTACACCCTGCTTGTCTGTGTTCACACTATAGTATGTTACGATTTTAGGAGAGGGTTGTTGATGGCTACCAGCCATGATGGCTGTGCTCTGCCTTCACAGCTAGAGGCAGCAATGCTTCTGAATAGAGTCATAGAATCATAGAATAGAATCATAGAATCATAGAGTTGGAAGAGACCACAAGGGCCATCGAGTCCAACCCCCTGCCAAGCAGGAAACACCATCAGAGCACTCCTGACATATGGTTGTCAAGCCTCTGCTTAAAGACCTCCAAAGAAGGAGACTCCACCACACTCCTTGGCAGCAAATTCCACTGTCAAACAGCTCTTACTGTCAGGAAGTTCTTCCTAATGTTTAGGTGGAATCTTCTTTCTTGTAGTTTGGATCCATTGCTCCGTGTCCGCTTCTCTGGAGCAGCAGAAAACAACCTTTCTCCCTCCTCTATGTGACATCCTTTTATATATTTGAACATGGCTGTCATATCACCCCTTAACCTCCTCTTCTCCAGGCTAAACATGCCCAGCTCCCTTAGCCGTTCCTCATAAGGCATCGTTTCCAGGCCTTTGACCATTTTGGTTGCCCTCCTCTGGACACGTTCCAGTTTGTCAGTGTCCTTCCAGCAGTTGCTGGAAGCCTCTTGTGCTTAGGTCCTCCTTGTGGATTTCCCACAGGTATCTGGGCAGCCACTATGAGAACAGGATCACAGACTTGTCAAATTGTTGAGTTGGAAGGGACCCCAAGGGTCACCTAATCCAACCCCCTTCCAATGCAGGAATCACAGTGAAAGCATCCCTGACAGATGGCCATCAAAGTCATGCTTAAAAACCTCCAATGAAGGATGCTGGACTAGATGGGCCATTGGCCTGATGCAACAAGCTCTTCTTATATTCTTCAGTTCTAATGAAAACCAAAGGAGGGGAGAGTGCTCTCGTGCTCAAGTCCTGCCTGCTGATTTCCCACAGGCCTGATCCAGCAGGCTTTTCTTATGTTGTTACGTTGTCTGGAATTAGAAAGTATCGATTGGTTTTCGGTTTGGCATTTGGAGCGACTTACCCTTACAATCCGTATAGTTAAAGCTATGGTTTTCCCAGTAGTGATGTATGGAAGTGAGAGCTGGACCATAAAGAAGGCTGATCGCTGAAGAATTGATGCTTTTGAATTATGGTGCTGGAGGAGACTCTTGAGAGTCCCATGGACTGCAAGAAGATCAAACCTATCCATTCTTAAGGAAATCAGCCCTGAATGCTCACTGGAAGGACAGATCGTGAAGCTGAGGCTCCAATACTTTGGCCACCTCATGAGAAGAGAAGACCCCCTGGAAAAGACCCTGATGTTGGGAAAGATGGAGGGCACAAGGAGAAGGGGACGACAGAGGATGAGATGGTTGGATAGTGTTCTTGAAGCTAACAGCATGAGTTTGACCAAACTGCGTGAGGCAGTGGAAGACAGGAGTGCCTGGCGCGCTCTGGTCCATGGGGTCACGAAGAGTCGGACACGACTAAACGACTAAACAACAACAACAACCCTTACAATTTTTACTGCCCCAAGGCAGACCCCCTCCCCCCCCCAAAAAAAGCTTTCATATGCTTAATATTTCTCAATGGCCTGCAAGTGCACAGAGCTAACCTATCCACGTCAAGTTTTTTTTCCTTCCCTGCTTCATGAGAGAGTGAATCACTATCATGGCATTTGCATTTCCATGAAACGATGTTTCGCCTGACCCTTCCGAAGCTGTACAACCAAAACTTTCAAAGTAAAATTACCAGCGTTAAATGGCATAATTTGTCTCCTCCATACTCATTATGTATGAGCCTTGGGATGATAGTTGGAATGAAAGATGATGTTTAATCTGTCACTAAATTACATACGTATCTGCTCTGAGTGCTTATTAAGCCTTAAGCAAATCAATACCTGATTGCATTTTAATCAAGAATAGATAAGAAGAAAAATCCCATAATATGTATAAGCACTTAAAACAACCCTTCCAAAGCATTATCGAAGTTTAAACTTGTGATGGAAATGGACTGATAAAGCAAATATGTGGTAATCAGCACATACTTGGAGCCATAATGGATAATAAGCAGGAAGTTGATCTTTTAGGATTTGGACGTGTTGCTTCTTCTCTCACTAACTCAGCAGCACTGTTCCCAAAACAAAGTTTGCTGAAATGATTTGGGCTCCTGGATCCTCTAAGGGTTCCATTCCTAACAAGCCTACTCTTATTGAAGCCTAGGTCTTACTGACTATACCACTTCAGATGGACAGAGAAGGGGTAGATGATGAAATACCTTGCAGTTTAAAAATTTCCGGTGCATTAAGAAATATAACATATCATGGAGCAGCTGCTGCAATCTGCTGCATATGGAGATGGTCTCTCCCCCCCCACCCCCAGTATGGAGAAGCACCTAATCCAGAGACCCCACTGCAGTCCAAACACAGGTTTACAGCTTGAACTTATTTTGTAGTTGCTGTCTTTAATTCATTGAGGACAGTGGCCACTAAACCTGATGGCTATGCTCCACCTTCTATGGTTGGAGAAATGCTTCTGAATACTGGTTTCTGGAAACCACAGGAGGGGAGAGTGTTCTTCTGCTTTGGGGCTTTCCATAAGCACCTGGATGGCCACTGCAAGAACCAGAGGAAGCCCCTCAGCTGCGCTGTGGTTTAAATGGCCTGTGGCCACGCCCCCAGCCATGTTGATTGGCCACTTGGGAGCATGACACGGCTGGGCATCTGCATGATGCGGACAGCATCCCTTCGCTCCCCGGCCAGATCACTGAGGATCCCAGATGCCGGGCCACAACACCGCCCACCAGTAAAGGTGAGCGGACTTGCTGGACTTGGTGGGCTACTGGCCTGATCCATCCAGTTTTTCAGATGTCAAACAACATATGAAGGGCACCGTGTTATAGGGATTCTCCACTCGTTGATTGTAGCTGAAACAGTCAAAGGTATTGCATTTAAGGTAACATCGAGTGAGATAAAGATCTTACCCATGACGTTAGATCTAGGATAACTATTGGGATGACTATTGGTATATAAAGCCCTTAATACCTTGGGACAAGTTTACTTCCAGAACCTCCCTACCTCCTATGTGCCCACTCAACTCTTTCAATCTGTGGAACTGGTACTATTAGCACCTGCCACATAATACTTGACCTGCACTTGTAAGAAATCAATCTTTTAGAGCAGCAGCACCTATACTTTGGAACTCCCTGCCTATTGAGACCACGCAGGCACTTTCGCTGTTCTCTTTTGGGGACCTGGTTAAAACATTCATGTTTATGCAGGCCTACCTAGCCACATAGAGGCTGATGTGCTTTAACTGCTTTATAGTTAATTACTCATCATTGCATTTTTATCTGGCCTTTTTCTCCAGGGAGCTCAAGATGGTGCACATGGTTCTCCTCCTCTTCATATAATCTGAACAACAACCCTGTGAGGTAGGTCATGTTTAGAGATTGAGTGACTGACCGAAAGTCACCAAGCGAGCTTCATGGCTGAAGGAGGATTTGAAGCCTGATCCAGTGCTCTAACCATCACACCGCATTGCCTGTTAGCTGGTCTCATTCCTGTTTCATCCAAAGGGTACACTGTGTGCCTTGGAATGAAAATAAAATACACGGAGGCTCCCACAGAGGGCTGTAAACCAGAATAATAAATAAACATAGGTATAATTGCAAGGCATGGATTTGTATGCAAAGCTTCAACGTTGGCAAAAACCTAACGTGTCCTACATCTATTAGCCACTCGGGATCCGGGAGCAATTATAATTACAATGTGTCTCTCCGTAAACAAACAAGCAAACAAACTTTATGGCTATGGTCCTGTCAGCTTACTTTCCCTCAAGCATACTTCAGATTAATTACAATGCATTTGAACAGTAATATGAACATCTCTGACTCCCTTTAAATACCATTAGCACTGTCAATAAGCTTGCTTCTGCCAGCAAACAAGCCCAAAAGGCTGCCTTTCCAAAAAACAAAAAAACAAACCCCACTGGGTTTTCATTTTACTCCACCCTCTCTTCAAAATGCATAGTTGGACCATACCTTTTATTGGGACAAGGGGTGGGAAAAGGCACCGTTTTCCATTCCACTGTGTTCATCGCACACAGCATTGTTTCCATTCCACCTCACTGTCCACTGTGCTGAAATTATGTAACTTGTACCTACTGTACGAAGGTAAAATTTTGCCTACATTGGCCTCGGGCCCTGCCAACTACAGGGGCATGGCCCTAAAGTAGCTTCCCAGAATGGAATTTTTGTCTCAGGCTCAGAAACATCCTTCATCCTTCCTTTTGGGTCAATGTAGATGACAAACCTACCTTATGGTCTATGTGGAGAACCCTTATCAGTTCCTGTGACTCAGCCTGGAGCACAAATCTGTAGCAGGAAAAGCTCTCATTGTCCCACTTTCCTCAATACAGAGGACCAAGCAGAGCTGGCCCACCCATTAGGCAAGGTGAGGTGACTGCCTCAGGCAGCAAGATCCACGGGGTCAGCAGTTATGGCCTGTAAGGAATTTATCACTCGCTGGTGCTGCTGCTGCTGCCACCATGATGGTAGCAATGTCTGCAATGCTCTCCTGGGAGGTTGGACCTGCAGCTTCTTCAGCAGCACACCCATTCCACCTCTATAGTGACCTCTTGGCAAATAGGAGGCACTGCTGGTCTCCTCTCACTCCCTGAGAGGAAATGGGGGGGGGGCTGCCATCTGAGGTTTCCTGAGGTCTTCACCCACACTGTGATGGCTTCTGATTCCCACTTCAACCACTGGGTAAGGTTGATTTAATTCTCCGTCCCACCCTGTTCCCAATGCAGACCCTCTGAGTATCCCTATTTTCCAGGGACAGTCCCAGATTTACAAAAGCCATCCCGTTTCTGATCTGATCCTGGAACATCCCACTTTTCCTTAGGATGTCCCTATTTTCATCAGAGCAATGTTGGTGGGTATGGAATTATGCGATCCCTGAGCCAAGGTGATAAGTAACTATACAATATTTAGAAGACATCTGAAGGCAGCTATGTATAGGGAATTTTTTTTGTAATGTTTAACGTTTTATTGTGTTTTTATATATGTTGGCAGCTGCCCAGTGTGGCTGGAGCAACCCAGGCAGTTGGGCGGGGTATAAATAATAAAATTGTTGTTGTTGAATAGGATGTCCCTATTTCCATCGGAGAAATGTTGGAGGATATGCCAATGTCGATCTCCCCTCACCCCCATGTTCCCAATGTAGATATTTATTTCTCCTTTGTTCCTGATGTAGATCTTCACTAATCCCTTCTTCCCTTGCGTGGAGATGCCATTTTGTGTTTCTCCTCAGTTGTGGAAATGTCTTGAGCCAGCCCTGGGACCTACGCTAAGGTTACCAGATTCTTTCCGATGAATCCGGGGACACTTTTCAACTTCAATGGATATTGTATAGGGACTGATTTGTAAATCCGGGGACTTTCCCCAGGAAACAGGGACGTCTGGTAACCTTAACCTATGCAATCTGAGGTGGAAAACATCACTGCCTGGCATATTCGTTGCCTGTCTCTACAGTAAATGGGATGTGTATGATGGGGACATAATCAATATTGTGTTGTGTGGAAAATATTAGAAACAATGAGGTATCAGTGTGAAACAGCCACAGAGCAAAAGACAGACTACAAAGCTGGAGCCACTTTTTTAAAAAAAAAAGATTCAAACTGATACTCAAATGTCTCATTCTTCAAACTCCTGGAAATGGATGTTCATTCTGAGTATCCATCTATCTGTAGTTCTAAATCCAATGATTTTTATTATTATTTTTCCCTATTTGGCTCTCACCACACAAAGGACTTTTGTAGTTGGAAGAGCATTTTGAAAAGCTGGGGAGTTGAAAGCACATTTTCACAAAGCTGTTTTTCCTCTTTGTTTTCCCACCCTCCAATACCACCCTTTAAACCAGCATTATGTATGAAGAAGGGGGAAAGCCTGCATTTCATTTGCCCAGGGTCTTCTGATTCACTCTCAATTTCTTATGTTAAAAGGGGGGAGGGGGAGAGAAAGAGACTTCTTACAGTAATGTGAAATCGTTTTGTAAAAAAAGAGAGAAAGAAATAAGAAATCATTAACTTTTCTATTTCTATTTTAAAATGGGATTCAATATTTCTAGAAACCTCTAAGTGCTCCAATCAGGAATTCAACCATCATAAATTAATACAGTGCAGTGTCGTAATTAAGTTCAATAATCTCATTAAGGCTTTTAATGAAATTGATTAATTTAAAAAAGAGTTGGCTGGTGATCATGAGCTTTTTTAAAAAGAAAAAAGGAGGGGGGTGTAGAGAGAATGCCAGAAGTTTACTGAGCTATCTCAGATACAAAATTATTTGATGCTATAGGTCTCCATGCCCAGTTCTTCACAGCATGCAGACATATGGTGAAATGCTCCAGGGGATGGGTGCTTTGTTTTCAATATTCATCTTTGGAAAGCAATGCTGGAAAGCTCAACATTTGCATTGTATTTTCTTTATCCAATTGATTCTGAGTCAGGCTTAGTTGTTTTGAATGGACCCTGTCACTACACAGAATTTCAATTGCTTGACGAACACACACGACTGTATTGCCTGCCCTTCACTCCATGGTCCCAGGGCAGGTTGCAACATTAAAACACAAGATTAAAAACAGTTTAAAATGACACACACACACATGTACATATTTCAGGAGGTTAGACAAGATGACCTTTGGGATCCCTTTCATCTCTACAATTCTATGATTCTCTCTCTCTCTCTGTGTGTGTGTGTGTGTAAAAAAGGGGGAACTATATGGCTGCTAGCTGTGAGAGAGGAATGCTAGAAATGTATTTTTGATAAGCAAGGGCTGTGTGGTTCTGAGAGAAAGTACTCAAGTGTGGTGAAAATACTAAAAAAAAACCACCCCCCTGACTGTTGGTGTCATGCAGCAATTGAAATAACTAAGAGCAATTGAAATAACTCAGAGCGGAGATGCATAAAATTGTGAATTAAAATGGATTGGACAAAGCTGGGGCTGGAGAAGGTGGGGGATGGTGGAATACTAATGGAGGAATCTAATTTATCCCCCATCCATTTTCCAAGCAACGTTCGGGTTCTTCTGACTTTGTGGGGAAAACAAGAGTTCCAAAGCGCAAGGAACATCTGTCCAAACCGCCAAACTGTCTGACTCCACTCTGCACTATAGGCACACACAGAACACTCTCAATACACTGTCGCTGGCTGGCTGCTGCATTCTCAGTGTTGGACCCCAAGATACGTGTGGGCTTTGACATTGTAATGCCATAAGGATTCTCCATTAGAACATAGATGGAATTCTCTTAACGTTTGAGTGGATGTATGGATTTATGTATTGATTTGTTATTTTTCTGAAACGAGACTTTCAGCAAATGCTTGGAATTATATAACTAGAAGAAGAAGAAAAAGAGTTTGGCTTTCGCAACTGAAAATGTACCCCCCCCCCCGACTCTCTCCACACTGCTTGCCTTAATAGAGTTCTCAACACACACACACCAAAACATATACCAGGGATTAAAGCTGGGACCTTCTCCCTGCAAAATTGAAGCTCTACCACTGAGCTGTGCTCCTTTCATATCGTGAATTCTCTCCCCCACCCCCATTCCTTACCATCATTCTCATGAGGTCTTTCTCTTCCCGGGGATTGGCCAGAGATAGTACCCTGATATAAGCCAGGAGCTAGGAGCCATTGGACAGGCAATAATTCAGATCAAAGAACAAGGCCACATCTGTCCCATGCATTTAAAACACTTTGATAACAATTTTAACAGCCATGGCTCCCCCTCAAAGAATGCCAGAAAGTGTAGTTTGTTATGAGCACTGAGAGTTTTTAGGAGACCTCAGTTCCCCTCATGGAGGTACAGTTCTCACAAATTCCCTGGGAACAGGAGTTAATTGTTTAATCACTCTAGTAACTGTTGTCAGTGGTACTTGGCAACACTGAACTAGGCAAGAGTCTGTGCAAAAAGGATTGTCATATAATGAATATACAGTGGTACCCCGGGTTAAAAACTTAATTCGTTCTGGAGGTCCGTTCTTAATCTGAAACTGTTCTTAACCTGAGGTACCACTTTAGCTAATGGGGCCTCCCGCTGCCGCCGCACGATTTCTGTTCTCATCCTGAAGCAAAGTTCTTCACCTGAGGTACTATTTCTGGGTTAGCGGAGTCTGTAACCTGAAGCGTCTGTAACCTGAAGCATCTGTAACCCGAGGTACCACTGTAGACTCTTCCAGAATCATGGTGATGTTGTATGGGAAGGGAGTTTGGGGACCTTTTTCTGGCAGCTTCCTTGCCCCATGGAGTCCACACGCTTCCGTGGCGTGACTCTGTTGAACCCTCCGGGCACCAGCTCCAGTTAGCAGAGATTAACACAGCGTCAGAAGCAAGCAGCCTTGGGTGCAGCAATAATTCAGGCAGACGCTCGGTTTTTTCCTTAACTTACAAGTAGCTTTAATCTCGTACAGATCAACAGATCGTTAATCTCCCGGTGACAGCGCACTCATCTCGTGTGCAGCTAGACCCACACAGCGTGTGTCTTTCTCTCTCTCTCTCAGAGATACTGACCACTCCCAGTGTTCTAAACACGCCTCTGAAGAATGTGAGGCGTCACTCAGAACTTCTTAACCCTGTAAGTTCTGACTCTCTCAACACCCCCTCTCGCATCACATTCTGAGAGGACTTGTGAGCACACCTTTACAGACCTCTGTGTGTCCCACACCTTCCCACCTGCCTGTTGAGTCTCCTCACAAATCTCTGGTTCGCACTGTGCGAGACCAACCCACGCATTTGTGACTCGAAACCTCTCAGGTGGAATTCCCTTTGTTGCCCGTGAAGACCGCCTGGGCACAAACTGGGGTTCTTCTTCTGACCCACTGGGGCCAGCAAGTGCGTCTTCTTCATCAGACTCCCCCTCTGACTTGACCCGTCTGTGAGCTTTCTCCATCACTCTAACAGGAGATGAGGGCTCACTCTTGGACACTCCTTTCACAACCTGTGGAGACGCCTCCCCCTGGTGCTGATCCTGATCATTGACCAGACCACCGTTACCTGGCTCTCCCTCCTGCTCAGATTCGGATTCAGACAAACAATCTGAGACAATGTCATGACTGACTTTGCGCCCTGCGCTACTTTCCTGCTGCTCTTTGAACTCAGCATGCTTACTGACCAGAAGCTTGGTCTGATCACCTTCTGGGTACGCAAATCTCCACCCCTTTGTCGCGGGTTCATACCCACAGAAGATCATTTCCTGGTACCTTGGACCACCCTCTTGCTGCAGCCACTTTGGTACAGGCACCATGGCCCTGCAACCAAACGAACGGAAGAAATGCACCTGTGGCTTCTGTCCGTTGAGCAAGAAATATGGGGTGTCACCTACCACTGCATCGTGTGCATCACCTACCACCTGTTCATCGTGAAATTGGCCATTTTTACTGCCTCCCCCCAGAAACTGTGAGGCAACCCAGAGTCACTCAATAGGACTTCTGAAACTTGAACCAGAACCCTACTCCTCAGCTCTGCCACGCCACTTTCCTGAGGCAAAGTCACCTTGTGACGTATCCCCCTCTGGCGAAAGAAACTCTTTAGAGCAGACCCAGTGACCTCTGAACCACGGTCACACTGGAAACCTTGCACCTTGGTGGAGAACCTCTGTTCCACCGCCGCAACCCAATCTTTGATCAGTTGCGTTGCTTCCTCCTGCGATTTCAGCGTAAAAGCCCAGGAGTTCCTAGTATAATCATCGATCAAAATCAGCAGATGCCTGGCTTTGCCCAGACTTGGCTGAGGCATAGGCCCAAACAGGTCTGCGTGCACAAGCTCAAAAGGCTTCGTGGTTACCCTCTCCACCCTGGGATAACTGCATCCCTTGCTCTTGGCTTTCCTGCAAGCCCTGCAATTTAGGGTTTCACCACATTCTCTTACCTTGCACCCTTTGGTGCATTCTGATAACATCTGCAAGTCATCACAAGACCCATGTGCAATCCTCTTGTGCCACACGCATTCACATGAAACATGAGTGTTCCCCACTCCCTTTCCCTCCAGAGGTGATTCCAGAACAAAGAGGTTGTTCTGATTTTTCTCAACACGTACCAGTTGCTTCCCCCCTCTGGAAATTGTACAGACATTGTTCTCAAAACAAACCATGTACCCCTCCTGTAAAAGACATGGTACAGACAAAAGACAACAATTCAGTCCCGGCGCCACGTAGACTTCCAGCTGCGCCTGCAGGAAAAAAAGATAAATATTCCCAGACTTTTGTACAAGCCTTTGTGACCCATCAGCAAAACACACTGTTTTCCCAGCTGAAACAGCTCTGCAGTTTTTTAACTGGACATCAAGTGACTCAGGCACGAGATGTCTATTAGCAGCAGAGTCAAGGACCCAACGTAACACATTGTCCTTCGTTGCCTTTGCAACAGAGTTCCTTCTGCCCCCCTCCTTAGGGCCTTTACAGGCGTCTTTCAAAACAGCCATCGACGCAAACATCTGATAAGCACCTCCTTCCCCTTCCGGCCGACCCTGGGACTTTCCACGCTGGCCTCTTCTCCCGGGCTGGTTCCCATGGGAAATGTCCTTGGGACTTTCCTGCCCTTTATCTCTTTGTGGGCAGCTTCGGCGCAGGTGCTCCGGAGAACCGCAAACAAAACAGCAACAAGTGGAAAACTTTTCAAACTTGCCTTTGGACTGCAGTGCCCCCCCCCCACTCTTGCCAGCAGCACTCCTAGAGGCTTCTGTTTGAGGCTTGGGGACGTGGCTTTTGGCTTCCAGCTCTGTGGTTTCTCTGCAAACCTTCTCCAGCTCCTGCCAAACAGCCTGGCACTCAAGACCCTTGGACTGGCCTTTCTGGCCTGCACCCCCATTCCTGGGTGCATAGCTTCCAGAGGAACAGCTAGCCTCTGCTTTCCTCTTCCCAGCTTCCAGCAGCTTTCCAGCACACGGCTGCCTGTCACGTTGGTGTGTCAAAGCATCGCAGCAGCTTTCGGACACGGCTCCAGCCCACTTTGGGCTTCCAGGGCGTCCCACAGCCCCTCCTTGACTCTCTGGGCGTTCCCCAGCTTCTGTGCAGCATCTGGCCCCCTCTGGGCGTCCCTCAGGCTGGCGTCTAGCCCCCTCTGGTCTGGCTCCCACTTTCTTCAGTGCCTGCCACTCGACCCAGGGCTCCTTCCCGTCTGCCTCTTCAAAAAGGACTGCACAAGACTCATGGCTC
Source organism: Podarcis filfolensis (assembly GCF_964270895.1). Lineage (NCBI taxonomy): Eukaryota > Metazoa > Chordata > Lepidosauria > Squamata > Lacertidae > Podarcis > Podarcis filfolensis. The sequence continues at coordinate 31,478,011 of NC_139611.1, read as the reverse complement.
TCTGCCATCTTCTCCCCCGGGGCCCAGCTTACTTACGACCAGTAGCAGCTCCTCCCGGCACCCGGTACAGCACAGCTCCTCCCAGCGAGCTCCTTGCCTCACGATCAAAGGCACAGCTCCCCAGCTAGCTCCAGCTGGCTTGGCTTCTCGGCTTTTCTGCTTTTTTCTCCACTGCCCTCTTCCTTGGCAGGAGATCACACAGCACACACCGGCACGAACCTGGCTTGCTTCACAGCGTCAGCTGACACCCATAACCTTTGGGGACCTTTTTCTGGCAGCTTCCTTGCCCCATGGAGTCCACACGCTTCCGTGGCGTGACTCTGTTGAACCCTCCGGGCACCAGCTCCAGTTAGCAGAGATTAACACAGCGTCAGAAGCAAGCAGCCTTGGGTGCAGCAATAATTCAGGCAGACGCTCGGTTTCTTCCTTAACTTACAAGTAGCTTTAATCTCGTACAGATCAACAGATCGTTAATCTCCCGGTGACAGCGCACTCATCTCGTGTGCAGCTAGACCCACACAGCGTGTGTCTTTCTCTCTCTCTCTCAGAGATACTGACCACTCCCAGTGTTCTAAACACGCCTCTGAAGAATGTGAGGCGTCACTCAGAACTTCTTAACCCTGTAAGTTCTGACTCTCTCAACAGGGAGGAGCCTGCCATTCATACAAAATAATAACAATAATTCACCCTGTGCCAAATGGGGCATGCCAAAATCAGAGCTGTACCCAGGCTCCCTTGTGTCCTTGGCAAGCAGCTCCTCTGAGGCACCCAGAGGAGGCTGTGCACCACACCTGGTCACCTAGAGCAGCAGAAGAGTGGTCCAGGGAGTGTGTGGATGAGCTCCTATCCACTCCAAGCCAGAGTGGAGAGGTGTGATGTTCATGCCTGCCTGGGCCTGGGCCTGGGCCCTTGGTGTGGGCCAACCTGACCAATCCCTAGGCATGCCCCTGGCCAAAATAAGCTTTATGTGCAGAAGCCAGTATTTTTAATGTAATGCTATTAAAAGTCTTATGTGGCAGTTTATGGCTCAGTGCTTCCATATATCCTGTGAGAAAAATTAATTCAATTATACTTCTGAAGAATTGTTTAATGGATCATTAGTTTACAATATGGTCTACTTTCTTGAGAGCTTTTGTTGGTTTGTTCATTTCTTTTGGCACCACGATGACAACATCTAGCCTGATGAGCCTTTGTTCTTGGGAGAGGTGATGGAACCTAAGGATTGTCTCTATAATGCATATTACCCACCGTATATTAATATCCCATTGAAACCAAAGCTTCAGTTCAGCCCTGAATATGCACACTGGTTCAGACCATCAAGCAATGTTACCCTGCCCCTTGTTTAAAAGTGCAGAAGCTTCACTTAATTGTACAATACTAGAATTCGGGGTCTTCCAATTAAACTGAATATTTTCACTATGAACCTGCTTTTACTGTCTGTATTTTAATAGATTTGTGTTGATTCTATGAATGTTACTTTTTAAACTATTGTCTTTTGTATATCCTTAGCTTATTGAATTTTAATTTGTGTTGTAATTTGTGTAAGGGGGAATATAAATAAAAACAAGGAGCAGGAGGATGGAAGATTTGGGACAGGCAAGGGGAAGTTCTTCTTCCCACAACGCATTGCTAAATTACATCCCATGAGATGTGTAATGATGGTTACCAACCTGGGGGGTTTTAATACAGGGTTTGATAAATTTTTGGAGGGGAAAGCTATCAATGGCTATTAGTCATGATGGCTGTTCTACCTCCACGGTCAGTGGCAGTGTGCCTTTGGAACGCAGAGAGTGCTGTTGTGCCCAGGTCCTGCATGGAGAAAGTGGGTGGAAAAAAAGGTTTCTTTCCCTCTCTCATAACACTAAACTTTGTGGACCTCTGGTAAAGTTGAAGCAAGCAGGACACAAGCACAGGAGTGCTCTTCCCTCCTGCAGTTTCCAGAAACTGGTATTCGGGAGCATTACTGCCTCCATCCGTGGAGACAGAACAGAGCCATCATGGCTAGTAGACTTTTATAGCCCTCTCCATGAATTTGCCTGTTGTCTTTATCCATGGAGTTTTCTTGGCAGGGATACTGGAGTGGCTTGCCGGTTCCTCCTCCAGGTGGATCACGTTTGGTCAAAACTCTCCACTATGACCTGTTCATCTTGGGTGCCCTGCTCGGCATAGTTCATAGCTTCTCTGAGTTATTCAAGCCCCTTCGCCACAGCAAGGCAGTGATCCATGAGAGCTGGGCCGTAAAGAAGACTGATCGCCAAAGAATTGATGCTTTTGAATTATGGTGCTGGAGGAGACTTTTGAGAGTCCCATGGACTGCAAGAAGATCAAACCTATCCATTCTTAAGGAAATCAGCCCTGAGTGCTCACTGGAAGGACAGATCGTGAAGCTGAGGCTCCAATACTTTGGCCACCTCATGAGAAGAGAAGACTCCCTGGAAAAGACCCTGAGGTTGGGAAAGATGGAGGGCACAAGGAGAAGGGGACGACAGAGGACGAGATGGTTGGATAGTGTTCTTGAAGCTACCACCATGAGTTTGACCAAACTGTGGGAGGCAGTGGAAGACAGGAGTGCATGGCGTGCTCTGGTCCATGGGGTCACAAAGAGTCGGACACGACTAAATGACTAAACAACAACAACCATTAATTTGCCTAACTCCTTGTTAAAGCCAACTAGGTTGTTGCACTCCTGAATAATAAAAAGAGGGATGGGAAGAGTCTTCTAAGCCAGGGGTCCAGATGCAGTGAATCTCGACTTCCGGGGTGGCGCCATCGGTAATGGCGGACTCCCTCTGAATTGGAGGGACCAGCTCCGCATGAAACGGGTCTTTTCCGCTATGGCGAAGCGGGGACCCTTCTGGAAATCACAGGCGGATGAAGCCTGTGACTGTGGGACTCAGCGGGCACCCTTAGCGCCCCCCAACCCGCAAAGGAACCCACTAACGGGCTCCGAAGCGACGAGGGGGAAGTGGCGCGGTGCTGTGAGTCAATTGCTTTTTCTGCGGAGCGAAGCCGTATAGCCGTTACCGGAGAGCGCTGCCTTTTTCCTGGGACAATTTGGCATCTAAAATAACCACCCATGAGTACTGAAACACTGAATAATTGGACTTGAATTAAGAACTGGCGAAATAGAAAGGAATTTGGACTTAAAAATTGCCCTAATTTGGTACTGAAACGGGAAGGTCTAATCGTTTAAAATCGCTGAACCCCCCTTCGGCAGCAGGAGAAGAAGGGGGATCTTTTTTGGGCTGCTTAAACCTGCAGAAGTGAGTTTAAAGAAAAGTAATTTTCCACCGTCCTGATCCTGGAGCGGGGTGTCAGAATTGACATTTGAAGCTCATTGACCAGAAACAAATGTCTCTGACAGATAGTTAAGAGAAGAGAAACATAGTGATTCCATTGTTTCCTTTCGCATTTTAAAAGAACAAATATGGACAAAATATCACAAAAAAGAAACTTTGTTGCTATTGTTATCAAAAGAAAGAACAACTAGAAGCTTTCCCCCAGAGGGCGATTGTGAAATTGTAACTAATTCCTGGGAGCTTGCAGCTGTCTCAGATTACAACCGTGGGAAAGGATTTGTGACCTTGCAGGACAATGTCTTCAGAAGCACTGTTGGGTGCTTTGTGTAAAATAAATGCCCTATTGGATCAGTTAAGCCAGAAGACAGATTTAATGACTAATGCGGCCAGAACCCTTGAACAGGTAGTGGGAAATTATATGGAGCCCACCCAGGAACTAAAGCAGGAGTGTGCCATGACAGAACAACTGAAAGAAGAGGATGTTGCTGAATCTTGGGCGCCAGAGACGGAGGGAGCAGCGGCCCAGCAGGAACATAAATTTTTGGAGTTGACAAATGAAGTTGGAAAAAACCAGACTTGGAAAGATAAAGTTTGGTTAGGTTTGGAAATGGGGGGCTGGATAGACCCCCCTTTACAGGGAGATTTGGACTTTTCGAGTCTGGCAATGGGCCGTCTGATGTTTGGAGTTGTGGGGGCTCTCAGTTTTGGAGGGAATCTGGAACATGTTTTTAAATACCATATGGAGTCCAGTCTGGTCTATGGAAAAGGGGCTGATTTGTTGAAAAGGGTCCAAAACATTACCAAGCTGGAGTTCCCGAGAATGAAAGGAAAATATGAAGAAGAGCTGCGGAAGGGACATGGAAGAGACTTGAGGGCCTCGGATATAAGGTTACCAGGTTAATGTGCTAGATTAATAGGTTAAAAAGGACTGACAAAGCCCGGGACCAGGAGGAAGGGACGCTGGATGAAGATTGGATTGTTTTTGTCTTTTTTTTATATGTAATTAAGATTGTTCTATAAAATTAATGAATGTTAGAAAAATGTTGAAATGAAATTACTTGGCTCTTGTAAAAATGTCTAAAGAATTAGGTAAGAATGTTATGGTTAGGAGAAGTTGGTAAAAATAAGATTTAAGCTTTAAACTTTAAGGTTTCTATATGATAAGATGAAAATAGAATTAAGGTAATGTAATGACAGAATATTATGAATTAAGGAAAGGATTTGCTGCGATTATTATTAATCAGGATACAAGAAAAGAGAGGAGGAGGAGGTCAAAGAAAGAAGGTATTGAAAGTGGGGAATCTGAGAATGATGGTTTTATTTTTATTTTTTATTTTTCTGTCTTGTTTTTTCTTTGTGTGTGTGAAATTTTTTTTAAAAAAAAAAACAAACAAACCTTTTTTCCAATAAATATCATTTAAAAAAAAAAACAGATGCAGTGAATCTCTCCAACAGATCATGCTCTGAAAGTTAATGAAATACTCTTATTCATATAGCTACTTATCCTTCGCAACTGTTGTTTTCTGATGTGGGCCAATTCCAGAGGCTTAAAGGTAAAACATTAAATTGTTTTCCATCATCGCTGATGGGCAATTATTTGCCCTGTCATGCTGGCAAGCCCATAGTCTAGCATGAATTAATGCGACCTGACAAGGTGTTATGACATTGCAATAATCAAAATATCGATGAATGTGCAGCTAATTTTGTCTGGCATCGTCATCTATCACATCAGGAAGTGAGCGCAAGACACTGAAACTGGAGTCATTCAGTGGAAACTGAGTCCAGCGACTGCCAAAAGATCTCATCCTCATTCAAGCAGAAAGAAGAAAAGGAAGATTATAAACCAACTGGAATTATGTTAAGCCGAATGAACAGGAAACTTTAAAGTGTACCGTAGCAACGCATCTTCCTACATGTTACTCTCTGGACGGTGAGGTTGCCAAAGTGTTGAAAGGGAGGTAGTCACAGATGGTGCCTGAACATGCGTAAATTCACTTCACTCAAGAGCAGATGGATATATATTTTTTTTGCAAGTGAACATCTGAAACAGTGGCTCTAGGGAAATTACTAACTCACTCTTCAAGTGCGCACTGCAATGTCCTCTAGCAACTCATCCCTTCAGCTTACTCCACCATTGAGCTCAGGAAGAAACTTCAGAGTTGGGTTTGGATACATTACTGTTGAAATGTGTCACAGAACAGCAGGAGATAAGCTGAGGAGACCCTATTTTCAGGGCCACCACCCTTTGCAGTTTGAGGGGTGGTGGTGTGTGAGAGTGACTCCTCTGTGGTGGCTTCAAGGTTGTGGGATGCCTTTTCCTCCAAAGTGTGTTTTATATCACCACTGAAAGCTTTTTTTGACAATGTGCGGAAAAATGCATTTGCTAAGTCATGATGGCTATGTTTCATCTCCACAGTCACAGGATCATGCCTCTGAATAACAGAGAATCGCAGGAGGGAAGAATTCTGTTGTGCTCAGGTCCTGCTTCCAGGGTTCCCATAGGCATCTGGTTGGCCACTGTGAGAATAGGATACTGAACTAGATGGACCATTTGCCTGATCCAGCAACCTTGCATTGTGTTCTTATGTAAAGTATGTGCAAAAAATTGCATATATTCCTGAAAATAACCTACAAGAAACAGAAAGACTGGAAGATTTCGCTCATCCCTAGAACTGACTGCAATGAGCAGCATTTCAGCTAACGTGAAACAAAAAAAGTTTTGTCTACGATATGCAGTTCGCACATGCAAATAATTATTTGAAACTGTTTCACCCAGCGAAAACCTGCAGATGTCAGTCAGGTATGTGCACAAGCAAAATGACTGCACTCATCCAGGCTCCACTTCTGCAGTCTTTCAGCTGTCCAGAACAGCAAAATGGCCTGAGCCTTGCTTCAGGAGATGACCATGTGCCGACATGTGAACTAGCCGAAATTTTCACTGCAAAATCAACTCTGCTTTCAGCTAACACATTTTAACAAGGCTGATGATCTGCCTAGTTTCTTTAATGTTATTTTAGTGGATGAGTGGCATGGCAGGGGTGGGGAATAGCATTTCCAGAAACAAAAATAATAAAAAATCAATTTATCTGCTGCATGTGACTCAGGAATAATGAAATGGAGGGCACTGTGCTGCTGGTGTGTGCCTGAAACAAAAGGAAAGAAATAAATCTTGACAGGGATGCTTTAAGATTCATTCAAGAAAAGGTCATCTCCTCTCTATTTTCTGGACTTAGGAGAGCCTTGTTCGTTCAGCTGCACAGCCGCTTGCTGTATAAAATATGCACTTAGGCCAAGAGGTCCGTTAATGGATGCTTCATCATCTGCAGCCGCTTATGTTCTCTGCTAGGTAGCTCCTCCATGAGACTAGACGTCGGGATTGTCTCCCATGCTTTGTCCAATTCATCAACATGGTGGCACATCATCAGCATGCTGAGACTTTATTCAAAGAAGCAACAAGGCTCTTGATCTTGTCTTAATCATGCCCAACTCCTTCATTCTGATGGAGACTGGAGCCCATTGGCATGGTAGGCTGAATGGCAGGGAGGCCAGCAGTTGTTGTTGTTTAGTCATTTAGTCATGTCCAACTCTTCATGACCCCATGGACCAGAGCATGCCAGGCACTCCTGTCTTCCACTGCCTCCCGCAGTTTGGTCAAACTCATATGGTAGCTTTGAGAACACTGTCCAACCATCTCGTCCTCTGTTATCCCCTTTTCCTTGTTCCCTCAAACTTTCCCAACACCAGGGTCTTTTCCAGGGAGTCTTCTCTTCTCATGAGGTGGCCAAAGTATTGGAGCCTTAGCTTTAGGATCTGTCCTTCCAGTGAGTGCTCAGGGCTGGTTTCCTTCAGAATGGGTAGTAGGTGGTGCCAATGAACCAGCTACCTCGTGTTTTGCCCCCATCCTCCTACCTGAAGAGTTCTACCACTGCAATATTATTTTGATTGAGTTTTTGAGGAAGGAGGAGAGATGGGGGAATTTTTGTGTGTGGATGTCCTCCCTGGAAGGTCCATCCAGAAAGGGATTGGAAGGGCATGTATGCTTTTGGGAATGACCCCATCAGTTGAGACATGGAAAGAGAACTACCATTGCTGAAGCATCTCTCTGGTCTTCCTTGCTTCTCTACAGATCCCAGGAATGCTGCACCCATGCAGGCGCCACCTTTCTCGCTCTCCATCTCCATCTCTGATCCCCTAAACATTGAGAGCAGGGATGGAGGAGGGATTTGATTCAGTTTACATTTACCAAATTCACGCTTACCAAAACAAGATGTGAACCAACACACAGCCATCCTTAGGAAGCTGCACTTCTCCCAAACTTGCAGTGCCATTCCCCAGCCAAGTAATGTGTGCAAGAATGCATTTACTAGGGTAAAGCGTGCATTGAAATACATATAGTAGCATCTGGTTGACCACTGTGAGAACAGGATGCTGGACCAGATTGGCTGTTGGCTTGATCCAACAGGCTCATCTTTTGTCTAACATTTGTATGTCTCGACTGCCATTATCTTGTACTTTTGGCCAGATACCTCTTAGCAATAATTCTACATCCTGATGTAAGCCTGTCCCTTCCAGAGACGTTACTGAGGCGAGGGAGGGGGGGCAGGAGAGATGCCATTGGCCAGGTGTTTTGTCAGCATTTCTGACCACACCACACTGTGGAGGTTGAGAAGTCTCATGTGAAGCAATGTTGCATCATATCTGTGGAGAGAGCTCTCAGCATAGGTAACCCTACAATGCCAGAGAATTTCACTGGTGCCTGTGAGTGGGAGTCTGAAACTTTCTTGCTCACTTTTAAAGGGACCATTTGGGACATGTTTTCCATTTCAACTGAACAAAGATTCCTTTGGAATACCAATAATGGAAACAATTGGTCTTTTGAGACTGGGACCCTGTACTTGCTTCCTTGGGAGTAAGCCCCATTGAGCTCAGCGAGGCTTATATCTGAGTAGACTCGTACGGGATTGTGCTATCTTAGTGTAAAATGCACTCTCCCAGAAAATCAGTAGAAATTTTCCTTTAAAATTAAACTAGTTGTTAAAAGGCTTTAGAAACCCTAAACGTTCCTATCAAACAAATAAATATACAAAAGTGTGTTTATGTGTGCCATACATGCACACATGCACATGTGTGTGTAAGAGTACATGCCACCATTCTCATTAATATTTTGCTTAGACTTCTGCGTAGGGGGTAAGAATGTTTTAAGGCAAATGCTTAGAAGCTTTCCAGTGAATTCAGCATGTTTTCTTAGTTTAGCCTTGAGCCATTATGAGCAAAATGGCCAAAAGCAACTTCTAAAATAAATTAATAAATTAGTACTTTTTTTAAAGGGGGGGGATCGAAGGTTATTCACATTTAAATAAACAATGTAAAGACAACTTAAGAAAATGTAAGAGGCGGCAACATTTTAAGAGCATCCTTACAAAATCCAAAGTAATAAAAGCAAGCCAGCATTAAAATATTGATTGCCCTGATGGCAATCAGCATTGTCTGCACCATGGTTTTCAAAGGCCTGTCTAAAGAAAAAGGTCATGTGCCAGCCACATTGAAGGGCTCAACATAAGCTCCAGTCCTGACCACAGGTTCACGCTAAGCAAATGTTGCCAGTGCAAAGAAGAGATGGGCATAAGGATTTGCATTAAAACAGGCCGTAACTTGATTGCTAATGCACTAAATCAATTCTGCAGCTTAAAAGTAGCAACTGCAGACTCAATTAAAGGGTGGTGTTGGTTGGAGGAGACTCGCTAACATCCTGACATCCATGAGATCTGGAGTGGCCATCCCAGCCAATGGCCTTTGGGGACCTGCTCAGTACTGAGATGCCCAGTGGACTTATGGCATGTTGCCATCTGCTGGAGGGGAACACCAGCACTCCAAGGTATCAGACCAACACACACACACCAGCCAGCCAGCTCCAACATGTGGTCTTTATATGCATGAAAGCTGCCCCAGGTCATCTGACCCTTTAAAAAATATAGCTCTCTTTTTCTCTCCTAGAAAAGACTGTGCAAGGGGTGTGTGTGTGTGTGTGTGTGTGTGTGTGTGAATGAGACTGGCAAACTTACGAGACTTTACAGACTTATTATGAGGCACAAAGCAGCATAAAACAACTCCTGCTACTCACAGTAAAACTCACTCAACTACTGGGAGCTCTGATACCTAGCCCAACTTACCCCCTTACCTAATACAAGTTTGGGTCTAGCAAGCTCCTCCAACATTGCCCGTCTACCTGCCAAAGCTCTGATAACAAAAGAATTAGAAGAAATTATAGCCAAAAATAATGATACATATCCTAAGGTAGACAGAAGCCCCAGGAAAGGCCAAAAAGAAAGATAAGGGCAATCAGAATCAGAGAGTTTGACAAATGTTCCTGCCTGGCCCTCGTGTTTTGCCCCCATCCTCCTACCTGAAGAGTTCTACCACTGCAATATTATTTTGATTGAGTCTTTGAGGAAGGAGGAGAGATGGGGGAATTTTTGTGTGTGGATGTCCTCCCTGGAAGGTCCATCCAGAAAGGGATTGGAAGGGCATGTATGCTTTTGGGAATGACCCCATCAGTTGAGACATGGAAAGAGAACTACCATTGCTGAAGCATCTCTCTGGTCTTCCTTGCTTCTCTACAGATCCCAGGAATGCTGCACCCATGCAGGCGCCACCTTTCTCGCTCTCCATCTCCATCTCTGATCCCCTAAACATTGAGAGCAGGGATGGAGGAGGGATTTGATTCAGTTTACATTTACCAAATTCACGCTTACCAAAACAAGATGTGAACCAACACACAGCCATCCTTAGGAAGCTGCACTTCTCCCAAACTTGCAGTGCCATTCCCCAGCCAAGTAATGTGTGCAAGAATGCATTTACTAGGGTAAAGCGTGCATTGAAATACATATAGTAGCATCTGGTTGACCACTGTGAGAACAGGATGCTGGACCAGATTGGCTGTTGGCTTGATCCAACAGGCTCATCTTTTGTCTAACATTTGTATGTCTCGACTGCCATTATCTTGTACTTTTGGCCAGATACCTCTTAGCAATAATTCTACATCCTGATGTAAGCCTGTCCCTTCCAGAGACGTTACTGAGGCGAGGGAGGGGGGGCAGGAGAGATGCCATTGGCCAGGTGTTTTGTCAGCATTTCTGACCACACCACACTGTGGAGGTTGAGAAGTCTCATGTGAAGCAATGTTGCATCATATCTGTGGAGAGAGCTCTCAGCATAGGTAACCCTACAATGCCAGAGAATTTCACTGGTGCCTGTGAGTGGGAGTCTGAAACTTTCTTGCTCACTTTTAAAGGGACCATTTGGGACATGTTTTCCATTTCAACTGAACAAAGATTCCTTTGGAATACCAATAATGGAAACAATTGGTCTTTTGAGACTGGGACCCTGTACTTGCTTCCTTGGGAGTAAGCCCCATTGAGCTCAGCGAGGCTTATATCTGAGTAGACTCGTACGGGATTGTGCTATCTTAGTGTAAAATGCACTCTCCCAGAAAATCAGTAGAAATTTTCCTTTAAAATTAAACTAGTTGTTAAAAGGCTTTAGAAACCCTAAACGTTCCTATCAAACAAATAAATATACAAAAGTGTGTTTATGTGTGCCATACATGCACACATGCACATGTGTGTGTAAGAGTACATGCCACCATTCTCATTAATATTTTGCTTAGACTTCTGCGTAGGGGGTAAGAATGTTTTAAGGCAAATGCTTAGAAGCTTTCCAGTGAATTCAGCATGTTTTCTTAGTTTAGCCTTGAGCCATTATGAGCAAAATGGCCAAAAGCAACTTCTAAAATAAATTAATAAATTAGTACTTTTTTTAAAGGGGGGGGATCGAAGGTTATTCACATTTAAATAAACAATGTAAAGACAACTTAAGAAAATGTAAGAGGCGGCAACATTTTAAGAGCATCCTTACAAAATCCAAAGTAATAAAAGCAAGCCAGCATTAAAATATTGATTGCCCTGATGGCAATCAGCATTGTCTGCACCATGGTTTTCAAAGGCCTGTCTAAAGAAAAAGGTCATGTGCCAGCCACATTGAAGGGCTCAACATAAGCTCCAGTCCTGACCACAGGTTCACGCTAAGCAAATGTTGCCAGTGCAAAGAAGAGATGGGCATAAGGATTTGCATTAAAACAGGCCGTAACTTGATTGCTAATGCACTAAATCAATTCTGCAGCTTAAAAGTAGCAACTGCAGACTCAATTAAAGGGTGGTGTTGGTTGGAGGAGACTCGCTAACATCCTGACATCCATGAGATCTGGAGTGGCCATCCCAGCCAATGGCCTTTGGGGACCTGCTCAGTACTGAGATGCCCAGTGGACTTATGGCATGTTGCCATCTGCTGGAGGGGAACACCAGCACTCCAAGGTATCAGACCAACACACACACACCAGCCAGCCAGCTCCAACATGTGGTCTTTATATGCATGAAAGCTGCCCCAGGTCATCTGACCCTTTAAAAAATATAGCTCTCTTTTTCTCTCCTAGAAAAGACTGTGCAAGGGGTGTGTGTGTGTGTGTGTGTGTGTGTGTGTGTGTGAATGAGACTGGCAAACTTACGAGACTTTACAGACTTATTATGAGGCACAAAGCAGCATAAAACAACTCCTGCTACTCACAGTAAAACTCACTCAACTACTGGGAGCTCTGATACCTAGCCCAACTTACCCCCTTACCTAATACAAGTTTGGGTCTAGCAAGCTCCTCCAACATTGCCCGTCTACCTGCCAAAGCTCTGATAACAAAAGAATTAGAAGAAATTATAGCCAAAAATAATGATACATATCCTAAGGTAGACAGAAGCCCCAGGAAAGGCCAAAAAGAAAGATAAGGGCAATCAGAATCAGAGAGTTTGACAAATGTTCCTGCCTGGCCCTGCCAGGAGACTATGCATCAGGGGGTATTGTTTGCTTGTTTTATTTATAAAAAATAAACTATCAGTGTTATTTACAACAATTGTACATAAAATCATATAGTAAAAATCCTGTTAAAATTTCAAATCCAAAATCAGCTGACTTTTGTGAAAATGTGTGTTATTAGTTGCCTGCAGAGGCTTGGTGAAATGGGAAGGTTTTCAGCAGGCATTTAACAGTTGGAAGCTGGCCACTCAACAGCTATTGGCAGAGTATTCCACAGGACCGGCCGATGACACTGAAAGCTCAGCTCCTTCCTGATGTCAAATGAGACTCAACAAGCCCGGGGATGACCAACAACACTCTTGCAGATGATCTCGGTGATTAAGCTGGGTTTAGGCAATCCCTGAGGTTTCCTAGACCTAAGTTGTTCAGGGCTTTGTAAATGAATACAAGGACCTTGATCCTGACTCAGTAGAAGATGAGCAGCTGGAGCAGATGCTTAAATTACAGAGCCACAGGTCCTCCACCAGATGCCTCCATCAGCAGTCTGGACTGCACATTCTGCAGCAGCTGGAGCTTCCAAAGGAGCCCCATAGGGAGCGCATTGCTGTAATGTGAGAAAGAGTGGGAGTTACCAGCCCTGTAGGATCAAAGTGGGTCTGACTTAAATGCCCACACCTCCCAACTTCTTGAAACCAACCCATCCTAAGCATGCAGATTCCCATGTCTTGTGTATGGGCCATCTAATTGTGGTTGCCTGCTCATCCCAGCCTTCCAGACTGCCCCAACATGACAACAGGCGCCATAAGCTTTTGTCATTGGTGATACACTGATACACCGAGTCAACTATTATGCCTTTCAGGGTTATTATATTATATTATATATTATATTTGTTTTTATCATCATTAAACATGTTCTTAATTACATTTGCAGATTGAGTACTGCCATTATTGAGAATGCTATCTGAAATATACTAGTCCATATGTCAGTACGGCTGTTATTTGTGCACAGTGATTTCATCGACGTGAGTGGCCAACTCTTGTCTTTATATTATTATTTGTATTAAGATTTATAGTTTGGTTCAGAATCTGTATTAATTAAGTGCTATTTTGTATTGTATTTATTACCGGTTAGCTCATCACTTCATCCAGACAAATTAGCTTGGTGGCTAGTTTGTCTGTGACAAATTGTGTGAAAAATATTTTTGGATGACTAAAGAAGACCCACAGGGTTGAAACACATTTGTTCTTGGGTATAACTTATTATTTAAAAGAAATTAGTTTGTTGATCAGGCATCCATTCATATATATCATCGTATTAATGCACTCGTATTCATCATTTCATTGTATTTGAATCTGTTTTCTCTATTGTGGTAATAAAGGCTTGTACATTTATCTCTTTATAGCATTTTAGCAGCAGTCAGTTTTACTTTTTGGGCGATGCTCAACTAAGCTTCATGGAGTAGATCCACTGGAATTCACGAACATGACTAGGTCCATTAATTTCAGCAGGTCTACTTTGAGTAAAACGTAGGCTGCATTCAGGCAGCACTTGATTCCATTTTCCCGAGATTCCCTTACCCAATAATTTCCATGTTGTACATGATCTTTTCAAAATATAAGTAATTTCTGGGAAACTATGGGAATCTGCCAGGTGTGTGTGTGTTGTGCTCATTTCCGTGTTATTTGCTTCCGGGGGGTGGGGGGGCTGCTTGCAACTCCATTAACCCACAAAATCTTGGCAGTTTTGTGTTGCAATTTCATGTGATGAAATTTGGGGTGGTCTCCCATCATACAGTTCTTTCTTACCGTTTAAAATTTAGCAGGACATGGTGGCATATTGATCAAAAATCCACGCAACGGATCACACTTTATGGAGACTATCTTATGCATGTCTACTCAGAGGTTCCATTGAGTTCAGTTACTCTTGCACCTGGGTATGTGTGTACAGAGTACACATGGGGAAACATTTCAAGCCCAAGAGTGGCATTTCCTCCCAAGCAACCTTCCATAGGCCTCATGTCAGTGGTAGGCAGGGCCAGGGACAAAACGAGGAGGCACAACTAATGGGAAATTTAGGATAATCTAGGTTTTATATACCCTCACACACTCTATCCTCCATCCAGGCAATCAAAAGTCATTACTAGGGTTGATGGGCACAGTCCTGCCAAGCAGAAAATGCTTATGTGAAGCTGGGGTACTGAGAGAGATGGCTTGGGAAGAGGGAACTGGGGGTCAAGAGAAGGTGTTGCCTGGAGAGAGTCCTGACAGTCAGGCATAAAGTCCTGCATTTGATCCCTAGGTCTGTGGTTCGCATTGCTATTGTATAGGCATGGCCATCTTAGGGTGGTATTCTATGCTAGACCTACTGGTTGATTCATTAATAGCTTCATTAATTTCAACAGGTTACTCTGAGAAGGACTTTGTTGTTGTTTAGTCGTTTAGTCGTGTCCGACTCTTCGTGACCCCACGGACCAGAGCACACGAGCCACTCCTGTCTTTCACTGCCTCCCGCAGTTTGGTCAAACTCATGCTGGTAGCTTCAAGAACCCTGTGCAACCATCTCATCCTCTGTTGTCCCTATCTCCTTGTGCCCTCAATCTTTCCCAACATCAAGGTCTTTTCCAGGGAGTCTTCTCTTCTCATGAGGTGGCCAAAGTATTGGAGCCTCAGCTTCAGGATCTGTCCTTCCAGTGAGCACTCAGGGCTGATTCCCTTAAGAATGGATAGGTTTGATCTTCTTGCAGTCCATGGGACTCTCAAGAGTCTCCTCCAGCACCATAATTCAAAAGCATCAATTCTTCGGCAATCAGCCTTCATTATGGTCCAGCTCTCACTTCCATACATCACTACTGGGAAAACCAAAGCTTTAACTATACGGATCTTTGTCGGCAAGGTGATGTCTCTGCTTTTTAAGATGCTGTCTAGAGTAGGACTTTAGTTGAATGCAATCTTTAGCTTTGTCTGGTTTTTCTAAATAAGCACATAGGAAGCTGCATTATACAACATAAGTCTATTTTTCTGTCCAATGCAGGGGGAGGGGGGAGGGGGAGGGGGAGAGATGCTGGGGATTAAACCTGGTACTTTCTGCAAGTATGCTACAGTTCCCACCCCAAGGAAGGGATCTCCAAGGAGCTTTGCAACAGGCAATAAAGCAATCAAATGCAATAAAGCAAAAGGTTTTTTAAATGGTGGGAGGGACTCAGTCAGTGACCAAGAAATGAAATATTGATCAAATGCCACCCAAGGCTTGAATGAACAATTGTGAAAATGAGATATTAATCAAAGGCTGACAGAATGCCTCCAAATGCCCAGGAGAACATAAGCATTTTGAATAGGGATGTACCCCTTAACAACACAGGCACCTCATTAATACATGGCTGCCAAAGGATGACAAAGGAACTCTTGCCTAACAGCCACCCGCCTCAGTTCTGAAGACAGGGACACCCAAAGACCTAGGGTAACTGGGGAGACCCAGGTTCCAATCTGCATACAGCCAATGAAGCTCGCTGGGTGACCTTGGGCCAGTCACCATCATTCAGTGTAACTTACCTTACAGAGTTGGTATGGTGATAAAATGAGAAGAGAGAGTACCATGTATACCCCCTTGGGCTCATTGGGAGAAAGATGGAATGTAAATGTAATTGATTAATTAGTTAATTAAGGGCAACTTCTTCAGGTACCTTGTCCCAGTCTGCTTAAAATTAGCGCCCCTGCTTATGGCTCCTGTGTACTCACTAGGAATGTAAGAAGGCAGTGATTGCCATCCCGTTCTGGGTTCATTACAATCAGAGCTGTTTCCATTCCATTCCAGTTCAGCTTCCTCTGAAACTAAGGTTTATCATCCCACTATCAGCAATGGCAAAAGCTTAAGGAATTTATTTCAGTTGAAGGGAAATAATGAATACCACTCATATTCGCTTGCATGAATTCTGTTCCTGGCCTCAGACAAGCATGCAAATTGTGGGGAAATTTGCTCCCATTTCCATTTTCAATGGAATTCTCCAACTTCACTAATCCACACTGGCGCTACATGCATTCCCAGACGACATGCAACCCATTGAATGAGTGGTGCTAATATGAAATTGGGGAGAGATTATTACAATCTAAAAACTAGATTTGATCAGGTCACAAGAGGCTAAATGAAATTATGTATTTTGTGTGTGCTGGGGAGGGGGGCAACACTGAGCCTATTGGATGCCAGCTGAAACCCCTGACTCAAAAAAATTTTAAGGACAGTTAAAACCCTTGTGACAGAATGAAGTGGGAATGAGGTGCCAGAATGGACTGTTCCACTTCAAAACTGAAGGTCAGGGGGTTATATTCTTTAATGCTGGCCCATTTGTTTTTTAAAGGGTATTACAAGTAGAAAACTAGCAGATGGGGGAGTGGATAGGGCTAAAACTCTTCTTGTTGTGTTACATTTTTTACTTGCAGTGTTTTGGCTTGTTTTCACATGGGAACATTAGAAAATAGCATTCTCTGCTCGCAGTGATACAGTTCACTCTACCACCCCAGGATTCAAATGCCTCATTTTGATGTATATGTATATCAGGAATCACTCAGAGGCAATGGTAACTGTTGGAACTGGTAGGGTGGAAGTGAGGGAGACCAACAGTAGGTGGCGCCAGAGCCAATGATGAATGGAGCCAACTAATTCTAGTCCCCGCCCCACGCCCCCCATTCTCCTACCTATTGAGCTTGACAAAGGCAACACTGAGTCTAAGAAGGGAACTGACAGCCAGGAGGACTGCATGTAAGGAGGAAGGCAGGCAGGCGAGTGAGGGCAGATTGAGGTTAATGAGTCAGTGCCCCATTTGCCCTAATGGACCACCTTCCATTGGTCAAGGGTTTCCATTGAGCCATGGAGAAAAGAGGCACTCAGTACATATTCTATACAGCTATGGCCTCCTCTTTCACTGAGTCACTTCCAGCTCAGAGTTACAGACACATAGTAACAGCTGTCTTTAAAATGTTGTGTTTAGTACAATTTTAACACAATAAATTACATTTCTTGGGTGTCTCGCTGAGGGATTTGTCCAATAACTGCACAGTTGGCCTCTGACTCTTCCTAGAAGTGCCTCTGCTGATATTCCATCAAAGAGCAGCCTGCCATCTCAAAGCCTAACCCACATGTCTTGTGCAGGTACATCAAAAGATGAATGACAGAAAGTGTGAGTTATGCATTTCAAAAGCAGCTCCATCCGTCTACGTTCCTGGGCATGCTGTAGGAAAAATGGGAATACGCCATTCTATATTTATCCTTAACTGTCCACTGATGACAGCTATCTTTCCAAAGCATGTAAGATTTGGAGCACCATCTGTATCTCTATTGTACTAAAGTTAATTCAGCAAATATGATAAAAATACAAAGAGGAAGGAAGAGAGTCACAATATAGTTACATTAATTTAGAACATCGTACCATACACACCACATTACATAGTTGACAGTAGCTCTTTAACTTGCCAGACACAGCATCAGAGGAAGGGGGTTCCATCTTTATTTCTTAGTCCAGACTATAAAACTGTATCAGTTGCTCCAAGATACTACCAAGCCAAGATGCTTCTCCTGGTTCAGCTTCAGGACTGCTGTTGGTGATCCTGAATTATCATCTTGATCCTTGCCATGGTCCTGGTAGCCTTGCAGTTTATTTGAGAGATCTGGTCCTGCCGGCATCCATCTTGCTCAGACCACCATCTTCTCTTGGTTTTAGACACCCCACTGAATCAGTACCACCTAGATAGAAGAGGTGGGAGAATGGTGGAAAGTGTTTATGTCCTTCTTCATCAGTGCAAAATACAGCCTCTTTTAAATGAGGCTGGACAACCGCAGCTGGAGTGCTAAAGCACATGCTTTTCATCTACATTTGTATGAGCACATTTTATACAAATCGCTTTCTTCTTTTTATTATTATTCATTTCTTCTTCGGGCTGATGCATAAGTGGCCAGTCTATCTGATACATTGGTGGGAGTTAACTCCATGTTGTTTTTAAGTTGATGTGAATCAACCTCCAGGAGGGGGGGAGGGAGGGGGTTCAACCCCATTGCAGTGCAGACAACAGGGATGTCAAAACTTGTAGCTGCAACTGAGTTTCTGATCTCACTTTCAAGCCTGTCAAAAGCTCAGCTTTGCCTGCGTGTTTACACACACACACACACACACACACACACACACACACACACCTCAGAGAGCTGTACTCATTTCCCCAGCACTTTTGGAGGAGAATAGCAGGAAGAGAATGCCAGCCACTGAACCGACTGTGAACGTCATCCTGAAATGCATCCTCCAAGTATTGACGATAAATTACGGGGCTTCAGCAGTGCTACAAATCCTGTGCTTCAACATGTCCAAAAGGAACTATTATGCTCCCAACCTAGTATAAAATAATCACAGTAAAATAGGTGGACTTGTCAAGTGGTTAAAAGATAACACTGAAATACACAGCACTCGGTTTGCGACGGAGCCATCAAAGGCAGTAAATAATGGTGGAGAAAACAGCAAACCGGGCCAAAACATTGTTATTGTTGTGGAAATCATCTGCCTCTCAATGGCTCCAACCAGATTCAATAGCAAGAATCAAAGGCAGTCCAAGGGCTACAAAGAACCTGAAGTTTGTAGGTTCCAGACTTGTAGTTCACATCTCTAGTTTTTTTATCCATTGTCTTCATCATGAACACCATTGTTATTGTTATTGTTGTTCCTCTTATTATGCATGGTGTTTTGTAGAGCTTCATAATCAAAGCAAATAGGCCACAATGTCATGAACCCAGTCCTGAATAGCAGTCAGGAGGAGGAACTAATTCGATCTGAAATACCAACATCTCCATGATTTTATTACTGGATCAGGACTCAGACCCGAAGACTGACCCATAAACCTGGGGTCCTTTTGAACCATAGCACCACCCCAAACTAGGACACCACAAAACAGCACTCCCTCTGCTTTAGTTTGTGAGTCTCATCCTGTCTGCTTATCAGTGCAAATAATGCACAAACTAGGAGCTGTCTCAGAGGTGGTAGGATGCTAGGCTCCAGGTCAGAGGACCACACCTCCCAAAAGTGGGGGATGGAGAGCTGTGGTCCTCCAGATGTGGCTGGACTCCAAAACTCATTCTCCCTAGTTAGCATGGTCACTGGTCAGGAATACCAGCAGTTGCAGCCCAACAGCACCTGGAGGGCCATAGGTGCCTTCAAGATTCTTTGCCGTTTAGAAAGGACATAGAGTTGGATGTATGGTCTATCTCACGGTGGATAAAAGACATTGGCCAAGCACTACATCTCATCAGAGCAGATGGCCTGCATGGAGCTATCCATGGTCCTGCAGCTCCAGCCAAACCTCACCTGTCTGACTAAGCCAGCTTCAGGCACCCAAAATTCCCTGTGGACTCCCTCTCATGACCTAGAGAAGGGGAATGCTCGACAGAGAGTTCTAACGGCCAGAAAGAGAGGCCTGGAGGACCTTGTTTGGCCCCTGGGCCCAAGGCTCTCCATTCCTGATCTAGATTATGATGACCCACCAGCCACAAGAAGCATAGTGCAGGATGTCACAAATGCCCAAAGAATAAAGGGACCAAGTTTGACAAAATACTGAAAAATCAAATCAGTAATGATAAAGTGCTTCCTGGACTTTTATTACAGAATGATGGAGAAATTGTGTTTCCGAACCAAAAAGGAAAGCAAAGAAGAAGAAAAAGAGTCATTCTGGCAGTATTTTCAACAAATCTTCAAGGTTCATTTACAGTGCAAAAGCCTGGCGGCCCTGGAGATCTGACAAGGAGGAACAAAAAGTTTTCAGGCTCATCTTCCCATAAAATTACAAAGTCACCCTTTCCATAATCAATAGCCATAAATCTCTCTTATGCACTTCACAGCCTTCGTTCATCTATACCGAACCAACTGCTAGCAGGAAAAGAAAAGAAACAAGGGCATCCCCATCAGATATTAGCCCTCTTCCAGAGGTGGGCAGCACATGGCGCTTGGCCTAAATGCATGCTGGGGCAGGGAAGCAAGAAGGAAAGTGGTGGCAGAAAGAGAGGTCAGCAGTACTCATGCTACAATCTGTGGAAGGCAGGAGTGAGCTGCCTGCCCTTTTCCTTACCCACACTACCTCCATGCAGCAATGCTCCACAGCACTGTGGGAAATTAAAAATGGCTCGCTGCTCTTTG
The DNA here is from genome assembly GCF_964270895.1 of Podarcis filfolensis. Classification (NCBI taxonomy): domain Eukaryota; kingdom Metazoa; phylum Chordata; class Lepidosauria; order Squamata; family Lacertidae; genus Podarcis; species Podarcis filfolensis. The sequence goes on along the minus strand of NC_139611.1, from coordinate 31,457,692 downwards.
TCACTGAAGCTTACATAAGACAGAGCCCAGAGAGTGTGCTCCTGGGTGAAACTGGGCCAAGAGCAGACATCAGCACTAGTGGATCCAAGGACAGCAGGTGGTGATGTCAACCCTACTCTGCAGGCTCAGATCATGACAGAAACATAATATATGGCTTGGGCCCAGGTCACCTGAAAGGTCCTTTTATGAACCTGCCCAGGTTCTAAGATCCTCAAATGAGCACCTTCTCTTGGTCCCATAAACAACAGCAGCATGGTTGGTGATAACACAAGAGAAGGAGCCTTTTTTGTGGCTACTCCCAGATTGTGGAAGCAGAGGGACTAGATTGACTCCCTCTTTGTTATTTTTCCACCAGCAGACTAAGACCTTCTTCGTCAGAAAGGCCTGTAAAAACTGATGCTGATCACTGGACTGCTATCAGGACAAACTGTATTTCAGCTGCTAGATCTAATTGTGTTTTGAATATTTTAATTCATGTTTTAAACTAGTTCTTATCACTTACTGTTCTATAATGATGTTTTTAAATTTTGGCAGCCGCCTTCAGTATGAACTTGGGAGAAAGGCGGGATAGAAATACTAATACTAATAACAATAATAATAATCCAACTTCCTTGGAAATTCTAAATCTGAGAGAATACATTGTTGTTTCCTTGTGGTAAATCAGGCATCCCTAATTCGCTCATCTAACCATCTGGGCAAGACTCCTGTGGAATGTGTTCATCAGTATATTTACTGCAGAGATATTCTAATTAGATGGCGCGGTAATCTCCCATTACTTTGAATCAGATCAGATGGTCCACTGATATATCAGCAAAGCCAACTCAGATTGGGAAGTGGGTCACACCAATATATCCTTCATCACATGACTCCCTTAATCTGATGCAATTTGTTTTACACAGATATGGGGGCATCCTCATCTCATCACCAAACACTTCTCAAATGGAGAATATTTTCATAACAGAATCTGAACCTCACAGCATATGCCAACAACACTGTTGTTCTGATCTCTGTTTTTTGTATATTCAATTCTATTTACCTGCTTAATTTTTTTTTTAATGGATGGAAGAGAGGCAGTGTATTGTGTATGTGAAACTTTTCCCAATGGCTGTTTGTTGAAAACCTTCCTTTCCAGCTGATGGAAATAGCCCTCAATGTAAAGCTGGTTACAATGAGAACAATATCGGCCAATCTGCATTTTACTCAGTGTGCGAAAGCCTGTATACATTGAAGATGTTGAGATAATTGTAGTTCATCAGTTGCACATCTGTAAAAATGTTTGGCAAGCAATGTCAGTAAATGGGCAAGTCATCAATCTCACAATATTCTCTACAACAGTGATATCCCACTTTAGAATGAGTATGGTATAATGGTTAAAGCAGGTCTCCCCCAACCTGGTGCTCTCCATTTGTGTTGAGATGCCTGTGATACCTCAGCCAGACCTGATGTCGCCTCATAGTCCAAGCTTTGCATAAATAATGCTTATGTCAGTATTTCCCAATATGGTGCCTTGTCAGTGTTTTAGACCACAACTCCCATCATAGCTGACTATTGGCCATGCAATGGGAGCTGATGGATGTTGGTCAAAGCACCATGTTGGGGAAGGTTGGTATGTGTGATTGGCTAGGATGAAGCTGTCAATTATAGTGTTGAGGAGCAGGTCTGCCATTCCAAAGATCACTTCACGAAACTTATTGGCACAGTGAACTATCTTGTCTTTCTGAAATGCATAAGATATTGTCAGTATAGCAAAACAGATATGATAAATAATACAAATAATTGCCAATAAGCAATGAGCAAAATGTTTGCCTGCAATTTAATTAAAATCCAGTAGCGCCAAAGTATCCAGAACTTAAGCTTCCTTTCTATCAGTCTTTGCAAATTGGAAATTATATTCAAAACATAACAAAAATAATATATAAAAGATCTACTGGTTCTGAGAAACTGTTAATCTTCACAACAACAAAAATGGCAGCGCTCTAAAACAGATAAATTCTATCAGAATTAATAATACCAATATATGTTTCATAAAAATGAAATTGGAAAACTAATTTAAATTAATTTTATTGGTGGAGAAATGGAATCAGGTGCATAAAAGTGGGTCAAAAAACTGATAAGCGCACCACTGAAAACAATCTTAGTTATAAAATACATTATCTCCGGCATTACACACTGGAAAGATCATCCCCAAAAAATCTACCAGTGTCCAAATTCTGTTGTAAATGTATTTGGAGAAAAGGGCACTTTTGTCCACATGTGATGGGAATGCTTTGTAATTAAAGAACTCTCCTATACTGTTAGAGAGATAAGAGGAGGCAGTTTCCAAATGGACAATGTAGAAAGGATGTTGGGTCATGTGAAATACCCGTTTTGAAGTGACAGAATTGTTTTAGTATCTCATTTCCTGATAGCTGTGCAAGGATAATTACAAAAATGTGGAGAAGCATTGAACTAATTGTTTATAGCTGGTAATTATAATGATTAAAGCTCTGGCAATTGATCAGCGCTTAAGGTAGACCTGGGATATTATGGTACCAATTAAAGTTACCAGCTGTAAACAATTACGGAAGCAGGAAATTAAGACCAAAGTGACTTTTCAACAGAAGTGGGACACCATTTATTGTGTGATGGAATCAAAAGATTCGTCATGAAATTGTTTGGTTCAATATTGTACTGATTCAATTCAAGAGGCCATAGTGCCAGATGACATATTTCTCAGGTGTTGACTGCAGTAGGATTGGGAACCTCTAGCTGACAGACTGGTTGGCAGTACTAGCATTGTGCATTTCTACTTCCACAGTGTTTTCGAAAAATGAAAAGGCTTTGGATGGTAGAAGAGGGCAAGGCTACTTCTTTTGGCAAAGCACATGGTGCCAATGTGCGCTCCTGAGACTTTTTGTGGGCAGGAAGAGGGGAGAAATTACGTTCAGTTTGCATTTAAAAGCAAAGCTGCACTTTCCAAAACAACACACAAACTGAAACACACACATCCTTCAAAATCTGCACTTGTCCGAATTTTGCAATGCAGTTCGCCAGCCAAGCAACATGTACAGCATGCATCCAGTAGGGTGAATTGTGCATCAAAATGCATATGTTCCTGAAAATAACATACCAAAATGCATTATATTAGGGGAAATTACTCTGCCAAAAATGTGCATATTGGGCAAAAGTGCATACAAAAATAATAATACATAGATTAGGAGAAAATTGCACTAAAACGCTGATGGATTTTGCCATGGACATATAAATTAAAAAACACTGCAAACTAATATGGAAACTCTGCAAACTAATATGGAGTTCAGTTGATAACTGAGAGAAACTGAATTCGACAGGTTTGCCCACCCAACAAGGAAGATCTTCCTGCCGCTCCCACTGGGTGTCATTCCTGCCTCAGCCTTTGCCATCTGCAATTTTGGCCAAAACATCTAGTGCTACCTCAACACCAGGAAGGACCCACCTAAAGGGCAGTACTGAAGGAATGCTGTCTGTGTATAATTTCAATTTAAGTCTAGGTGCTCCTTAAGAAGGGATGCGGGTGGTGCTGTGGGTTAAACCACTGTGCTGCTTGGGCTTGCCAATCAGAAGGTTGGCGGTACGAAACCCCGCAATGAGGTGAGCTCCCATTGTTCGGTCCCAGCTCCTGCCAACCTAGCAGTTCGAAAGCACACAGTGCAAGTAGATAAATAGGTACCACTCTGGTGGGAACGTAAACGGCATTTCCATGCGCTGCTCTGGTTTTGCCAGAAGCTGCTTAGTCATGCTGGCCACATGACCCGAAAAAACTGTCTGCAGAAGCAGACAAACGCCGGCTCCCTCGGCCTGTAAAGCGAGATGAGTGCTGCAACCCCAGAGTCGTTTGTGACTGGACTTACTTGTTAGTGGCCCCTTTACCTGCTCCTTAAGAATTAAGAGAAGGACGCAACTCTTGCTTGCATGGTGCTCAGTGATGTGTAGATCAGACTCCCCATTCACATATTGGAGCTACTGCATCAGGATGCAAATGTTGGTCAGATTTTTATACTGCTTGTATAACTGTTGCCTGCCATTTAGAAAGGAGAAACAAAGATTACCAGCTCCCCAGAGAGCTCTTTGCTTGAAGATCAAAGGACTAAAACCTAGATAATCATCTTTACTTTTATTCCAATTATGGAATGGCATTCCATCTTGCTGGCTTACCAAAATGCAATGGCATGGCCTTCTAAAGCTTGTTATTTGCATTTTATATCTCACCCCCCCACCTCTCCACATGTCAGCATGATGTATTTAATCTAAGCCTTTTTTTCTTTAGATACAAATCCAAGCCAGCATGGTCAATAGTCAGGGATGGAATCATAGAATTGTAGAGGTGGACGAAACCCCAAAGGACATCTAGTCCAACCCCCGCAATGCAAGAATCACAGATAAAGAATCCCTCGCAAGTGGCCATCCAGCCTCTATTTAAAAACCTCCAGTAAAGTAGAATCTACCAGCTTCCAAGGTAGTCTATTACCCTGTCAATTCTTATTGTCAGAAAGTTCTTCCTAATGCTTACATACATACATCATACATCATTTTATTTCTATGCCACCTTTCCATAGGAAAAGCATGCTCAAGCAGCTTACAACATGAAAAAAATTACATAATTACAAACATAGCAAAAGTAATAATAAACAATAAAGAAACCATCAAAATATACGCAACCAAACTGAAATGATTTCCACATAAATCATAAGAACTAAAATAAAGATATAAAAAGTTTATATCAATAACAGCAACAACCCCACCACCACCACCAAACAACCCCCCCCAAACAATACCCCAGCCCAAGAATCTGTGCAGCAGCTTCAGCTTGTGTAGCTGGAGCCAGTCAGGGCCTCACCTGGCCAGGTGCAGAAAGGCCTACAAGATATGGAGACCGTCTTTCAGGACTCAGAGCCCAGATGGTTTAGTTGGAATCTCCTTTCTTGTACAGTGGTACCTCTGGTTGCGAATGGGATCCATTCCGGAGCCCCATTCACAACATGAGCAGAACGCAACCTGCGTCTCCACGTGTGCGCAGATTGCAATTCACCGCTTCTGTGCATGCGTGTGACGTCATTCTGAGCATCTGCATATGCGCGAGCGGCGAAACCCGGAAGTAACCCTTTCTGGTACTTCTGGGTCACTGCGGGACGCAACCTGGAAAGACGTAACCTGAACCGAACATAACAAGAGGTATGACAGTAATTTGAATCCACTGGTTCAAGTCCTACCATCTGGTGACACAGAAAACAAACTGGCTCCATCTTCCACGAGACAGCCCGTCATGTATTTGAAGATGACTATCATCTCTCTTCTCCTGACTAAACATTTTAAATTAATTAATCAGTTAATAGATTGGCCGGTCGCTTTATCTTGCCCAGGGCAACCCAAAGCAACTTACAACAAGCCCCCTGGGGAATCTAAAGCAGATTCTTCCTCACATCAAGGCTTCAGTGCAGCCCCCTCAGCATCCTTGACTTGGATACAGCAAATCCCCAACACTCTCACCAATTCTTCATAAGGTTTGGTTTCCAGACCCTTTATCACCTTGTCCACCCTTCTCTCAGCACTTTAGAACTTGTCATATCCTTCTTAAACTGTGGTGCCCATTACTCCAGGTGGGGCCTGACTAAGGCAGAATAGAGCGATACTATAAATTCCCTTGATGTAAACACTGAACTTCTGTTGATGCAGCCTAGAATTACCTTAGATTTTTTTGGCTGCTGCATCATACTGTTGACTCAGTTTGGGGCATGGTGGGAGATGGAGACCAGCAATGTCTAGAGGGCATTGTGTTGGCTACTCATGAAATCAGACCCTCCATGATGGTGCTCAGGTTGATACACCTTCTCAATGCAGTATCTAGAGTAAAGAATACCTCCTTAAAATACGGAGATTTTCCATATCTAGCTTAGGATATCAACGCAGAAGGTGATTCAATAAGTCCAGGGAAGGGAAGGCACCTTTGACAGGGCCAACCCTTTCATTCAAGGGAACTGCAATAAAAATCTAGATATCTTTTTTTTTATAAAGAAAATAACTGTTGATGGTGACTGTCATGGCTACCAATGTGGGGGGGGGGGGAGGCAGTGGGAATGCCTCTTCTCAGATATTACCTACAGCAGTCATCACCTCTGCTGTGATTCCTGCATTGCAGGAGGTTGGACTATTTGTTTAGAAGATGCTCCTTGCTCCATTTTGATCAGTATTTCCTATACTTACTGGCAGCAGCTCTGCAAGGTTTCAGAAAGAGAGTCTTTCCAAGCCCTACCTGGAGCTGCCATTGGGGATTGAACCTGGGACCTTCTGCATGGCAATCAGGTGCTCCACCACAGACCAACAGGCCTTCCCGTTGATAATAGCAGGAGGGCTGAGATGCCATTCAGGCTCCAGACAGCAAAATGTCTTGATCTGGTGCTGTAAACAATACAGTGGTACCTCGGGTTGCATACGCTTCAGGTTACAGACTCCGCTAACCCAGAAATAGTGCTTCAGGTTAAGAACTTTGCTTCAGGGCGAGAACAGAAATCGTGCTCCAGCGGCGCAGCAGCAGCAGGAGGCCCCATTAACTAAAGTGGTGCTTCAGGTTAAGAACAGTTTCAGGTTAAGTACGGACCTCCGGAACGCATTAAGTACTTAACCCGAGGTACCACTGTACTTTAAAAATGCAACTCCTTCCACCTGCAATCTGTAGGGGTGCAGTCCAGCAAAGATACCCCCATCTCATGCTTCTGCCAGCAGTGCTTCAAGTGCAATGTGCTCTTAATTAACAATTGACAAATCATGTTGCTTTCAGATCAATTTTGGTGTCTTATTAAATTTTCATTTATCAGCACGCAAATGGTTTGCACTTATTTATTTATTTATTTTAAAATATCACAAACAGCGGGTGGGGTAGAAACATCTTTTATTTCCAGATTAAGACATGATGCGCCAACTTTCAGCCTTGAGAAAAATTTTACGAGGCGGTTATAAACCCCTGCTAATAGAGGTTTATAATGGAACTGCTGACACAACCTTATGCACTACTTTAATAAAAAGAGTGAGCACGCAAGTCAGGTCTGGAGTAGGGGATCGACCCATAACTCACAGGAGGCAAAGCATTAAGGGAATTATAAATGTCAGTTCCTTATGATTTTTCTGTATCTCATAAAATAGAATAAAAAACCACCATCTATTCTTCTAATATCTGTTTTCCATTTCCTCTTAAATTAATAGAAGAGCTGGCCTGTAATATTGATTTGATTTTTCTAGGGTTTTTTTTTTAAAAAAAAGCTTAAAAGCTCTCTGTTCTGTAGCTGTTGATTCAACCCCCCCCCCCCAATTGTAAGCTCAGTCTGCTCCTTGACTTACATAGGTTTTCATAACTGCATTCAAAGGACTAAAACTGTTTTCTGTTCAAGAAATAACATTATGGAGAAAATGAATTGACCGTGCAATTTGGCATTCTGCCAGAAATCATTACATAGCAGAGGTGGGGAAGCTTTTTTTCCCCTTGTCAAGGTGTTCATTCCCTTCTTAGAAAAAGTGGATTGGGAAAAGTTTTTCTCCATCTCTTCTAACTCTAGAACTTGTTGGCATCCAATGAACGTTGGAAGATTCCAGAAAGTTAAAATAAATGACTTATTCATAGTTAAACTATGGAACCTAGCTCCCACAGGATGTAAGTTGGATGGCTTGGATGGCTAACTTGGATGGCTTTAAAAGAAAATGGGACAAATTCATGAATGCTAAGGCTATCAATGGCTACTATTCTGTGGAATAACCCCGTGTTTCCGGAGGTGTCTGTTCATCTCCTTCAAATCCAGTTGTTGGCATCTGTCTGTCTTGACAGACAATGGAGTGCACTTCCAGGGGTGAAGATAAACCACTGCATTAGCAGCACTGAAGTGACCTCTGCAAGGCGTAAGCCTGGCAGTGTGTATGAAGGTCCTGGACTGCCTAGATGATAAGAACCCCCCCCCCTCAGTCTCACTGATGTCATCCAAAGGAAAGCAGAGCAATATGTTTGGCACCAGCATGGCTGTAGGAGTTGCTGAAAGGAGGTGACAAGGTGCCATCCAACCGCCTTAAGCTGCAGATTTGTCTTTTCTTCTCCCAAAAATATCCTGCAAGGCAGAGGGAGTTTGGGTTCAGGGTTTTCCTTCTCCTATCTGGGCTACCTTCCCAGGTTGATGAGCCCCATTTGCCCCTCACTTCCCCTACACGTGCAGAAACCGCCTTCTTGGCTGTTGGACCTGCTGTTGGTCGTGTCTGTTCAATTTGTCTTCACATGCAGGAGAAGTCCCTAACTCATCAAGTGTTTGAGACCCATCACCTACCATCACCTGGTTTAGACAGGCAGTCTCAGGGTATGGCTAATGGCGCATACTGGCAGCTTCTAGAAACCACAAGTGAGAACTGAGTGCAAGATGGGGAGCAAAGTTGGACAAACTACTCCAAAAGGAGCATGATGTGTCCCCCACCAAAGATACTACCCTTTCCCTAACACCCCATACACCCCAAATCCAGTATGGCCCTGAAATCTCCCTTCTTCTTCTTTGGAAGAATGAAGAACATGGAGAAGCAACTACAGCAGTGCTCTTTCAGGGGCACAGGCTCTATAGCATAGGTGGATATCAGGTGCTGAATGGCTTCTAGGCCCCTCCCACTTGTTCCACAGGCAGGAGTATGTAAATTAGACAAATCTTACCTCACAGTGGGAGGGCAACACTGCCAGTTGCCAAGGTAATCCAGCTCAGAAGACCATGGTAAGATAAATGCACCACATCTGATAGATACAATATGTCACCTGAGCAAAATGCAAGAACTGCAACTCTTGAGGAAGAGTTGCGGTAAAAAAACAACAGTTCAGAACTGAACTGAGGAGAGAATGTTCCAACACTAGAATATATTCAATTAGAACATACACACACACACACACACACACACACACATTTGACCAATGCATAGCCAATAACCAAAACTAGCCTAGGGTGTGTAAGATCCCCTTCATCCCATGCAGAAAATGTGCTTTTCATGCAAAGTCAAATGTCACAATTTCCTGCAGGGGGGAGGGGATCCTTGGATGAAACATTATCAGGGTTCAAGGACATGCTCTACTCAGGCTAAAGCTCTTGGAGGGAGTGCCAAGTGAGGCCAGCAAGGGATGTATGGCATGAAGAGATCCCCCAAGTTCAGAAAGGGAGACCTGGAGGCATGTGGTTGAGCTCTGAGACTATGGTTCCCCCTACTTCTTCTCCAAGAGGGCCTGAACCAGTTAGTTATTTATATCTATATAACCACTTTCTTCCAAGGAGCTCGAGGTGGCATACCTGCTTCTCATTCTTCCCCCACTTTATCCTCTCAACAGCCCTATGAGGTAGGTTTTTGGCTGAGAAGCTTAAGGTCACCCAATGAGTCTCATGGTTAAGTGGGGTTTGAACCCTGGTCTCCCAGGTCCTAGCCTGACACTCTAACCATTACACCACACTGGCTCTCGCACTGCTTTAAATGCAGATATTTCTTTTTGCAAATTAAAATGATAAAAGGTAGCCCATCAGCTTCTCCTCCTCAAGGAACTTAATTTCCCCTATTTAAAATGCAGAGGGGGATGAATATGACAGCATTGAGGGGAAGGAAGGAAGACTTAGGCACCTGAGCTGCTTATCTGGAGAGAATCCAGTCCCTCCAAGCTGAGGAAGTTAACCATCCCTACTAGAAAGAAAGAAAGAAAGAAAGAAAGAAAGAAAGAAAGAAAGAAAGAAAATGTTACAGAAATGGCATTCATTTTCTCTCAGCATTACAATCCCAATGACTCTGTGCTAACAAATTGCAGATGACGTGATCTGAGGCCCAATTCCACACCTAACAATAACCCCTGCAACTGTCATAAAATCAATCTCTTAGTGTTAATAACAAACACGGCTCTCCCCAGTATTAAAACCACAAGTAATCTTCAGAAATAAGGGCAAATAATACAAAACACTGGAAGTACGGGGGTGGGAGCATTGCTTATATATCTCACGGAACTGGGATTTGTTGGCTGCACATATTGCTCATTGTCTTTAGAAAACACCATGAGTTTTGGAAGAGTATTAGGAAACACTGTAAATAAGATCTTGACACCCAAACCAAGACAGACGTCATATGTGTGTTTTATAACCTGGGGGAAAAATTAAGGTGGGCAATTGGCAGGGGGGCTAGGAAACTTATAATCCTCAGAATTTCTATAGTGGTTATGCCATCCCCATTTTGCCTGACCTCAGTGTTAATGCTTGAACTCACAGCCAGATGACAAAAGGGTCAGCATGAAATTTTTATTAGGGTATTAAACTAAATACGGACTCCCATTTGCGGGAAGAACTATAAACCCCATTCATGGCACATTATAGGATTCCACCAGAGACCTTTAGTTTAAATCTATTAGGGGGAAGAATATTTATTCCACCTATGTTCTGCCTTTGGGGTGGGGGCAAATTGGTGATAAGGATAGTGTGTGTGTGTGTGTGTGTGTGTGTGTGTGTGTGTGTGTGTTTATCTGTGATCACTTTTTTGTGACTGCTTTATTTCCAAGTTAAAAAGCCCCAAATAATGTAACCTTTCCTCTTAGGGGAGTCAATCCATCCCCTTGGTCATTTTGGTTGCCTTCACCGAACCTTTTCCATGTTCAAAGATATCCTTTTTGAGACGAGGTGACCAGAAGTCTATACCATAACCCTCATGTGGTCATGCCATAGATTTCTGAAAAAGAGATTGGCAGTTTTATTTTGATCCTTTCCCTAATAATCCCTAACATGGAATTAGCTTTCCCCCCATAGCTGTGCCATTCCAGCGAACATAGGTCACCCAGCAGTCCATTTGTTGTGGATCCCATGTTGGCTAGGATTGGAGAACTGGAGGGCCAGGTCCTTAGCTTTTCCATATAGGCCAACTTTGACAGGTGGGCATGGCCACAACCAGTCAACCATCTGGCATTATGATAGAATCAGGTGACTGACAGGTGGGTGGTCACACTCATCTGTCAAAGTTGAACCATGCCAGGGGAGGGGTCTGCAAAGAACATGTAAAGAGTTCAGTTCTGCTCTATGAATAAGTCTGCTTTGCAAGTGATGTCAGCTGATGGACAGGTGACCATGGTTTGGATGACATGTGCTCACAGGCCAAATTGGCCCCTTTGGTGGACCAAGATTAGCCTGAAGGTTCTCCATCCATGGTGTAGGCTGTGATGTTTGCATGACTCATAGGAGGGACATGGCTCAGTGGTAAAGCATCTGCTTTGCACAGGTTCAATCCCCGACTTTTTCAGGTAGGGCTGGGGGAACCCTGTCTGAAATGCTGGGAAGCCACTGCTAGTCAGTGTGTAAACAAACCCAAACTTAGGTCTGACTCAGTATAAGGATTCTTCCCATGTTCCTTTGGATTCTACTTGTTAGGTTAGGAAATGTTTCAGAGAGACATCCCTGTGAAAAGGGGCTGTTTCCATGTGGATGCCAATCGGCAGCCTGGGAAACTCCTCTCTTTATATTCTATTCAGCTCATGGGATCAGTTGTTGGACGGATGTCACATCCCAACGCATAATTTTAATGTGTTTACATCCACGGTGGAGCTGACTTGAATTGCTAAGTGTCCGGACCTCTTGCCTAGGAATTGCTCGCATTTTTGTTCCGCATGTGTCAGTCAGGAACATCGGTGCTGCAAGAACCATTTACTTACGACAGGGGAATTCTACCCATTTGTCTAAGGCCTGGGACCTGAAGCACAGGCCTGGCATGCTCTGAAGCAGTTCCATAATTGCTCCGGCTGTGTGGATCCCCCAAACCCAGACTTCTTTTCTTCCAATTTATAGTCCGTTTATTGTTCTTCCTTGCAGAGGGTGTGCTTACACTGAATGGAAGTCCTTGTACGAGATGAATGGGACCATTTTTTTCCATACACTGGATGATCCTCATGTTGAAAGGGGGCCTCCCCTGCCCTCCCCCGCCCCCAGTCTTCAATACTATGTCGGCTTTTCTTTTTGGCTGGTACATTCTGATCCCTTATCCCGAGCTTTCTCAACTCCCCCACTCTTGTCGGCCAAAGTTTCAATCAGCTTCCTGCATCTAAAGAGCAGCCACTTACACCGAGTCTTGAATCAGCAATGTTTCCATCCTAGATCGCTTCCACCATCCTGCCGCTCCCCCCGAATCTGGAATGCAGGCTCAGCCGCCCATCCCACGTTAAGCAAATTACCAGAGTTTGGTGGTTTTTAGTAGAGTTCTGGAGGTTTCTTACCGCCTTATTATAGTGAATTAACAACCCACAGACAGTGATTAAAACCCACTTATAACAAGCTTGCAAGTTATTCTGTGCAAAAGGCAATAAAATCACAGTCATTTGCTTTCCGATGCAAAAAAAAGAGGGGGGCGCCAAGGAAATACAGTCACATTAAAACTCTTGTTTTCCCTACACTCAGTGAAAACTTCCATTGTCAACAGTTTTGCCCTCTCTCTCTATATATTTTAATAGTTTGCTGCCCGGGTTCCTTATGAAAAGAAGTTAATTGATTTATTTTTGCTTGGTGATGGAAAAGGGGAGTCAGTCCCAAGTCTCAGAGATTAATGTGACCTCCATTCTATAACGTCCGGTGATATTGTTTCATTCATTGCACTTAGGAGGGCACTGAGCGCCTCAGGGAAGAAGGCATTGTCATTCAGAAGTCAATTCTGCTAACCCATTAGGAAAAGCACATTCCGTGGCCCTACAGTCAATCGGTAACTAAAAAAAAAACCTATGGGAAAATAGACCTGTTTCACAGTTCACTGCCCCCTGCAATTTGATCAATATTGTTTTTAAATGTGTCTTTTCTGACTTTATCAGTGATGTCTTATTCTGCTGGAAAATAGTTTCATACAAAGAATTATTATTGGGGGGTGGGAGGGAGGAAGTCCACTTAATCCCATAGTATCTCTCAAGGTAATTTACACACAAACAACTTGAGGGTGGGGGTGGGGTGGGAACATCTTGCTTTGCAAAGAAATAATTTCTGCAAGTGCCTTTATAGTGGGCAATGGGGGCTGCTGTCCACTTATAAATGGAAGAGCTATTGAAGGTCATTTAGTCAAACCCCATGCCAGGAAATCCCCTACTTGCAGGATCCCTGATAGGTGGACATTCAGCCTCTTCTTAAAAACCTCTAATGAAAGACAGTCTACCAAGTCCACCACCTCCAACTGCAGTTTGTTCCACCATCAAACCACCAGCACCATCACAAAGCTCTTCGTAATGACTAGTCTAAATCTCATAATTTGAATGTTCAATCCCTACCCTCTGGAGCAGCCTTTCTCAACCTGTGGGTCCCCAGATGTTGTTGAACTACAACTCCCATCATCCCTAGCTAACAGGACCAGTGGTCAGGGATGGTGGGAGTTGTAGTCCAACAACATCTAGGGACCCACAGGTTGAGAACCGCTGCTCTGGAGTAACAGTAGGGTTACCAAACTTGGGTCTCCAGCTGTTTTGGGACTACAATTCCCATCATCCCTGACCACTGGTCCTGTTAGCTAGGGATGATGGGAGTTGTAGTCCAAAAACAGCTGGAGACCCAAGCTTGGCCAACACTGCAGTAGGGTATAAAACAGTAGGGATTAAAAATAATTTATTCCATCAACCATCTCAGTGCTCTTCAACCTTGGGTCCTCAGATGCTGTTGGTCTACAACCTGCATCATCTCCAGTGGTGTCAACTTGAATAAAATATTGGGTGGGGGGCAGATAAGGCCCACTCTACATAATTGATCACATTGCATGGTGCACACACACCAATTGAATGGCAATGCCCATCAACTTGGGGGGGCAGCCCCCTCAAATGTTTCATGGGGAAGCAAAGACTCTTCTACCTCTAGGAGTTGGCTCCTATGATCATCTCTGACCATTGGGAGAAGAAGGATGATGGGAGTTGTAGTCCAGAAAATATATGAAGACTCATGGTTGAGGAGCACTGATCTGAGTGCTCGTCCTTCAAGATATATGGAGATGGCAATCCCTTCTTAATTTTATCTTTTCCAGGCTAGACAAACACAACTTTGTCAACCTTTCCTCGTTGGATTCAGTCTCTGGGTCCCTCCTCTAGACATGTTCCAGTTTGTCAATATTGTTCACAGGATCATAGGAAACTGCCTTATACTGACTCATTGGTACACCTAGCTCAATTCTTCACTGATGGGAAGCAGCTATCCAGAGTTCCAGGCTGAGTTATATCCCAGTCCAAAGATGCCAAGGACCGAATCGGAGACCTTCTGCATGAAAAGCAGATGCTCTGTCACCAAGCTATGGCCCTTCCCTGTAAAAATGCAAGAGACAAACATTTAGAACATCCTTCTTAAACTATGGTGCTCATAAGTACTCAGGCCAAATCATAACAAAGTTGTACAGTTGCTTCTTGTTATCTAGACCACATGCTTCTCCTGCTGCAGCCTGGACTCTCATGAGTATTTTCCCTTTTTTAATTGCCACGCCATGCACTTAGTTGCATTGCATTTAGTTTGCAGGCCACTGAAACCCCTTCTAACCCATTTTTCACATGGACTGCCATCAAGCCAGGTGCTTCTGAATCTTCCTACCTAACTGCAAAAGTTATTCCTACCTAAATGGCCTGTGGTCAGAAATCTTGGGTTTTATTTTTTTTAAAAAAAAATGATTTATGGTTTAGAGAGCAGAGTTTAAGAGCCTGTAAACTGGATCTACCCAGTCTCTCCACTACTCACTCTGTCTCATTCACAGCTCAGTCAGTAAGAGCATGAGACTCTTAAGCTCAGGGTTGTGGGTTTGAGCCCCACATTGGGTGAAAAGATTCCTGCATTGCAGGGGATTGACTCTTGTGGTCTCCTGTTGTTGTTTAGTCGTGTCTGACTCTTCGTGACCCCATGGACCAGAGCACGCCAGGCACTCCTGTCTTCCATTGCCTCACGCATGTTTGTAGCTTCGAGAGCACTGTCCAACCATCTCGTCCTCTGTCGTCCCCTTCTTCTTGTGCCCTCCATCTTTCCTAAAATCAGGGTCTTTTCCAGGGAGTCTTCTCTTCTCATGAGGTGGCCAAAGTATTGGAGCCTCAGCTTCAGGATCTGTCCTTCCAGTGAGCACTCAGGGCTGATTTCCTTAAGAATGGATAGGTTTGATCTTCTTGCAGTCCATGGGACTCTCAAGAGTCTCCTCCAACACCATAATTCAAAAGCATCAATTCTTTGGCGATCAGCCTTCTGTATGGTCCAGCTCTCACTTCCATACATCACTACTGGGAAAACCATGGCTTTAACTATACAGACCATAAAAATACAATGTAATAAAACCCCATGAAATACATAATAATACTCTCTTTACCTTTCTCATTCTTAAAAAGAAACCCATACCAATAACAGGAGTGGTGTCATGGACGTAGTCTTCCTAGTGTCAGGGCAGGATCCATTGGTGGCTTCAGACCCACCAGCTGAAGACCTATAATGTATAGCCTGCCAAGTAAGCAACTGCCTAGTATCATCACTACTGGGAAAACCTGTGGTCTCCTACAGCTCTACAATTCTATGACTCTATGGATCTACTAGCATTGCTTTAAAAAGTAAAAAATAAAACAACAAAACACACAGAGAGAGAGGTCCCATTGGTAAAGAAGAAGTTCCTTCATATTTACAAGATGGCTTCGAATTGTAAACTTACATGGTTAGAAAAGGTTTCATGGCTGTCTTGTGCAGGAGAAAGGGGAGAGAGCAAGGAAGATGAAGGGGTGGAGCTTGGGAGTTTGGCAGGAAAAAGCACAAAGGGCATTTGCCCCTGTCTGTTAGTCTCAACCCTGCCCTCTATTGGCTGGAGGCATGCAAGGTTGCTTCTGCCCAGCAAAGGAAAGGGCTGTAGCTCAACAGCAAAGCATTCGCTTTACATGCAGAAGGTCCCTGGGATCTCCAGGTAGTTTTGGGAAAGATTCCTACTTTGAAATCCCAGAGAGCCACTGCCAATCATAGAACACAATACTGAGAAAGATAGACCAATGTTCTGACTCAGAAAAAGGCACCTTCCTATGTCCTTGTGGCTTTGAGGAAAGGCAGAGGCAACTGAGTCTTGCTGAAGTCCCGTGGGTGGGCAGACAACCCAAAGGAAGGCTTCTATTAATTAGAATGCTCTAATTAATAATAAAACAGCGTTATTCAAATATAAAAGCCTTCTTGTGCTAAATTAAATATAATTTGTCAGGAGGGTCGTTAATAAAAAAAAGCAGGGCATAAATAAGTGCTATAATATTTGCTCTATAAAAAGAGGTCTAGCCAAAAGGGCCATTTGACTAATGTATTAAATTCCCCTTGCCTTGCAATTCATTGGAGAGAAGATTTTTATTATTATTATTGTTGGTGTTTAAAATAGACACAGCACATTGGCTATCAGTTACACATAATGGTTAAATATAGGCTATTGATTTTTGAAAAATCACTTAGGCAAGCTGAGAAATATGGTGGTTGTTTTAAAAAAAGAAAGGAATCTGGGGGGGGGGGGAGAGAAGAACGTTTTCCTGCTGATCAACTTGCTTTTTATCTCTGTGTTGTTTTACTGGTGCTTTATTTTTCTGTTTTAAAAATTAAATGCATCGTTCCATCTGTTGGTTATTAGGCCATAAAAACTGGGACGTTGGTGGTCAGAAATGATGAATGGTATCCAGCACTACTCATACTCAAAGTAGGCCCATTGAAATGAATGGCAATGGCTAATGTAGGCCTATTAATTTCATTGAGTCTATTCTGAGGAAAAGAGTAGATGGATGCAATCCTTTGCTTGCCATCCTTTGCTTGTCAATCCTCGCATACCCAGAACAACGCCATCCAGGCACAAGAGGGAGGTGTCTGTAGAATTACCCCACCATTTCCTTCCACATTCTTCCCACAAACAGCACATCCACCAGTGTTGCTCTCATGGCACCTTTCTTCTAGAAATTGGGGTGGTGGTGTGTGTGTGTGTGTGTTTGAGGGCATATGACTATAAATTCCCTTCAAGGGGAAAAGGCACATTCAACTCCCTCCTGCCAACGTTAAGGCAGTGCAAAACGTTTTAATAAAAGCATAAATGATATTTAAAAACTTTAGCCTCCATCCTATTTCTGTAAGAAATGTAACAAATTTACATTTATTTATTTTCATTGCCAAAGGGGTCCCAGAGTGGGAGCCAGTGTGGTGTAGTGGTTAATAGTGGTAGTCTCGTAATCTGGTGAACCGGGTTCGCTTCCCTGCTCCTCCACATGCAGCTGCTGGGTGACCTTGGGCTAGTCACACTTCTCTGAAGTCTCTCAGCCTCACTCACCTCACAGAGTGTTTGTTGTGGGGGAGGAAAGGAAAGGAGATTGTTAGCCACTTTGAGATTGTTAGCCACTTCGGGTAGTGATAAAGCAGGATATCAAATCCAAACTCTTCTTCTTCTTACATGAAACCCAAGTGTATAATGCACCTTAGAACTGATTTGCTAATTAGCTGAAAATTGCACTTTATTTCAATTGTGTTTAATGAAGATATCTCTAAAGGTACTTTGGTTTGTTTGCAAGCCTGGCTGCAAGATTTGTGGATTTTGGCTTTATCTAATGTTGATGCTTTATCTTAATCCTTTGTTGATGATTATCTTTATCTTCTGTTGATGTTTATCTTCTTATTCTTATCTGTGCTGATACTCGCCTTTTTTCCCTTTAAATGAAAAAAATGAAAAAGAAAGGGGGAAAGGAGTAAAAATAGAAAAACCAGTAGTGCAATAAAATCCTATGACTTTTAAAACAAGCACAGAGAGAGAATGGAAAAGCAAATGCAACCAACAAAATAAAAAATTCTGATGCAGCAATCTTCAGAGACTGCACAGGTAAATATATACATCTTGAGCTGGGGCCAGTAACTAGTAAGAGTCTGGGCCAGACATGTCTGAGGAAGAAGGAAATACAGTGGTACCTTGTGTTACAGATGCTTCAGGTTACAGATGCTTCAGGTTACAGACTCCGCTAACCCAGAAATAGTGCTTGAGGTTAAGAACGTTGCTTCAGGATGAGAACAGAAATCGTGCAGTGGTGGCTCGGCAGCAGCGGGAGGTCCTATTAGCTAAAGTGGTACCTCAGGTTAAGAACAGTTTCAGGTTCAGAATGGACCTCCAGAACGAATTAAGTTCTTAACCCGAGGTACCACTGTACCATAAACAGGACCAGCACAATGTTGTATGATACTTTTTCTTAATGCAAGGTCCTCCCTCTTACAGTCAGAGTTTGTTCAGAGACATTCCCATTGAAAGTGCAACAACAGAGATCATTCTGTATGCAACTCAAGGGTTAATCCGATCATCAGTATTTATGTAGTTAATTTCATAAAATTTATACACAACTTGATTGTAACACTCACTGCCTCTGTGAATGTTATGGATGTTCTTGCTAGATGTTGTGGAGCATTTGGACTTCCTGCGAGATCTCATGAGAGTGTCCTCACCTTGCCCCCGTATTGTTGCGATCATGCAAATAAAAAACGCGCAAGATGCGAGCGTACTGTAGCAGATCACATGAAGCCAAATTACACTCCTCACAATATCAAAGAGCCTGTCATCACTTACCTGGAAAGCCTTTGGCTGTGGAGGTTAGTGCAGTCTTGAATCTTTCACTGGCACTCAGCGAATCGATAGTTTGTCCATGACGAGTCCATAATTGGTCCATATAGTTTAAAATTAATGGTACATAATTTAACATTAATTGCACTCTCAGTGCATACTGATTCGCAATCAATTAACACTTACTTCTTAAATTTACCAAGAGTCACTTGGCAATTGTTCCCAGATCCACATGCTTAAAAGCTTCCGTTCAACGTTTGAAAGCTTTGTCATCATAATGAAACACACGAGACCTTTCAACTCCTTTTGACCACCTTGAACATGGTTTTCCATCTGGGTCCCGATGTGACCAAAGGCACATTGTCCAGCCTTCAGGAACTTCAAAGGTGTCAGCTGCCAGGAGCTTGTGATTGATGTATTCCAGGTTGGCTGGCAGGGCCATGGGGTGTGTGTCTGTCCTGCAAAAAGAAGGATTGTATCATAATGTAGCTGTGAAGGCATAAATCTGTGAACTCTGCTATGACAAAGCTTCCTAACATGGTGTCTGGAGATGAAATGAATCAAAATTAGGGTCCTTGATGCTTGTTAAGTTTGATTATTTTTTTTAATGGGTGCTGAACCACACTCAGCTGCCATTTTAGGGGCCCAAGCATGCCTCAAAAAGGTCTGCAGTCATAGACCCACTTCCATGAGAATAAATCCCATTCAGTTCAATGGGATATTTTAAAAGCTACCTGCCCCCGAAATGAAATGAAACTCCCCTTAGAATTCAAACCATGGTCCCGTGGTTTTCTGCTGGCCTGTGAAACTCATCTGGTTTGGAAGTCTAAACTTGCAAGGTAGAGCTAGGGAGGGTATTGACAAAGGCCATAATAGCCACTGTTAGTCCACTCCTGGACTTAAATGTTCTTTTAATTTCTGAGCTGCTCTTATTTATTATTCAGGAGCTGCATCAGGGTAAGACTAGAGGCTCCGCTGACATGGCAAAATGTAATCCTAGCAACTCATTAAAAGATGCCTCAGAGTAAGTTAATATATTTGTGAGACTCAAGCAAAGATACTTCCTGCTGTAGCTAGGTCTAGGCCGAAATTTATCAGAAAATAATTTTTCAACAATTTCCTGATTTGTTTTGTTCTGAGGGTCCCCTGCAAGCTGTTAGGGAGTTTCAACCATCAGACAAATGCCCTCCCAATTTCTCTCTTCATATCCAGTTTAATAGCCAGACAAGATGGTGCAGAGGTTAGAGTGTTGGACTATTACCAGTGCTTTTTTCTGGGGGGACACAGAGGTACGCATACCCCTAAACATTTTGTGAATCTTTGTACTTTTGTCCATTTACTGTATTTTCTTCTCCTGATTTGAACTGTAAAATGGTGATTTTCTTGAGTCAAAATGAGAGTACCCCTAAACATTTTTTAAGAAAAAAAGCACTGACTATTATTATTATTGGGGTTGTAGATTTGGAGAACCCCCCCCCCAAATAAAACCCAGAAATTAATAAATGGTAGGATTTTGATTATTTGGGATGTGATGGGGAAGATACAAGCTGCAGAGGAATTCCTGAGTTAGCCTATGCAAAATGACCGGAGCATACAAGAGAGCTGTCCTTCTCCCTTGCCCAGAGACCAGGGATTTGGAACGCTGCCATGGTAACTGGGTGTGGTGTGACAGGAAAAGAGAGTTTTTAGCAAAGCTTGCTGGGGAGAACAAGGGGAGAACAAGGACTGGAATCCATCTTAGGCAGGCTGGCTGAAGGCTGGCTGGGAGAGATGCCTTTGACTACAGGACTGCATTGCTGTGGGGAACAAGCCCGTCTTGAAATGACCAGGCTGTAACTTCAGGACTCTCTTCATGCAGACTGAAGGTGTAAATATGTGAATAAATCAAATTTCTTAAAGCTATGTCAGTTTCCGCCATGTCTCAACTCTCATAAGTAACAAAGACCCTGTGTGGTGCCTGGAACCCCCTGGAAGCTTGCTACCACTCAGCAGAGAGTGGGGGTGGCACCCAACTTTTGTATCATTATTACTACTGGCCCTTCACCAGTAAGTCCCAAGACACATTCCAACATACTCAAATTGGATGCAGTTAAAACAAATAGCAGTCACAGGAATAGAGTGGGTCCTTGAAAACATACATCTCAGGTACTGAAGGTCAGGGCAAAGAGGCGCATCTTCAGCTTAAGATGAAAGCTGTATATTAAAGGTGCCAGATGCACTTCTGTGAGGAGGGAATTCCACAACATAGGAGCTGTAACAGAAAATACTCTCTCCTGGGCCAACAACACCCCAAACATCTGAGGCAGTGGAACTACCAAGAGGGTCCCCCTCTGCTGAGCTTAACACCCAAGAGGGTCTGTAGGGAAGAAGATGGTCTTTCAGATAATGCCTAAGGGTTTTAATGTGAGCATCTTGGATTGGGCCCAGAAATGAGCTGGCAATCAATGAAGATGCTTTCGAGTTCTAAATGGAACCCCAATCTGGGTGCAACATTTTCAACCTGGGTGCAACATTTTGGACCAACTGAAGTCATCTTCAAAGGGCAAGCCCATGTACAGCACATTTCAATAATCCAGTCTAGAAGGTATCGGAGCACGGAGTACTGTGGCCAAATCATATCTGTCCAAATGTGGCCAAAGCTGGTGAACAAACCATAGCCTGAAACTCAAGTGACAATATTGGATCCATGGGTGGCCACAAGCTATGAATCTCTTCCTTCCAGAGGGGTGCAACTCTGATTTAAAACTGTACCAGGTGGGCTTTTGTTTTGACCCAACAGAACTCTAACTTATTTTACGCCAAGATGTTTAGCTTCCCTTCAAAAAAACAAAAAAACACAGTAAGAATATTATATCTCTCTCTTTTAACTTTTCAAAACACACCTAAATATTTACCCTGGATTTCTCTAAAATGCCTTGTGTCAAAGGATGAGCACACAACGTGGCTATAGAAATGAAAACTTTTAACAGCTGGAAAGGATTTCCTGCTTCTTGTTCTGAGCATTTATTAATTAGATCTTTGGATGGCATAATTGAATCTTCCTTTAAAGCTGCTCAGACTTGCCCACGGCTTTCTGTTTAGTTATATAAGAAACCTGCATCGTGTCATTTAATTACAGCGCTGGCTAGATTATGGCAACCCTGCACTGCTTAAGCAGGGGCAGAACAGGAACCTAAGTGAGCATTGCTTCTTATGATTTCTGTACCGCGCGCACTGGGGTGTGTGCCGTTCCTCCCGTGATCATCTGTTTGCTGTTTCTGGGTAATTACCCCAATTTAATGTCCATTTCAATCAAAACATTACATTTATTTTAATAAAGGCAAGGAGTGCATTTTCCTTCAGTTTTGACGCTGCATTACCTATTCACTGTTGAGAAGCTATCTGCGAATACAAATGAATTTCCTGTTTTCCCGTAACTACCTGATTAAGAGATGGGTCGCTAACAGAAAGCACAATTCTTCCTTATTATAGGGAGGTTAACAGATGTCATTGGGGCCCTTTAACTGTTATAGTAGCCCTTTCACCTTTTATCCCATTTATAATTTTACCTTTTATACTAGTCCTTTTTAACTTTCATCATGTCTATGGTATGCCAATTGTAAAAGCTTGAAAAATACTAGCATTATGAAATCCTCTCATCATTAATAGCATAAAGATTTCTGCATATATATTTCCTTTTTTTCTGCACAGGAGGAAAAGGTGGTGTACTTAGGAGGATTGTTCACCTGGGACTAAAGTGCAGCTAATTCTTTGATGGAGCACCTATGTTTATGGTTTCATTTTAAGGAATATATTTTTGTTGTTGTTGGAAAGTTAAGGACAGATAAAAGAAATTGCATAGTTAAATTATGGCTACCAACCTAGAAGGCTTGAAAGGATGATCAGGGGGAAATAATGGAGGAGAAGACAACAGGAAGCTACTAGCCACAATGGCTATGCAGTGCCTCCAACCATGGAATACCCCTTGCTAGAACCCACGAGAGATGAGAGTGTTCTTGTGCTTGAATCCTACTTTCCCACTGCCTTCTATTTGGTTACTTTGAGAACAGGATGCTGGGCTAGATGGACCATTGGCCTGTTCTAGCAGGCTCTTCTTATGTTCTTATGTAAGCCACTCTCGGCTGGACGTCCACAGAGATGTATTCCTGTCCATATAATGCCAGGCTCACAATCTATTTTGCAGGGCATACCGTAGTTTATGGAAGCAGATTGGCTGTAACTTCATGACAGAACATCTGCTTTGCATGCAGGAAGTTCCAGATTCAGTGCTGAAGATGCACCTGTTCACTCTGGCTTTTGACACTTGAGATTTATGTTTTTAGGTCCTATCTTATTTTTTTGTAATGTTAACTTGTTTTAAACTGTTTTTAATATTGTGTGATTCTGTGTTTTAATGTCAATGTTGTGTTTCAGTTGTTGTAACCCACCCTGAGACCTTAGGGTGAAGGGTGGGTAA
Organism: Podarcis filfolensis; assembly: GCF_964270895.1. Taxonomy (NCBI): domain Eukaryota; kingdom Metazoa; phylum Chordata; class Lepidosauria; order Squamata; family Lacertidae; genus Podarcis; species Podarcis filfolensis. The sequence continues at coordinate 31,434,675 of NC_139611.1, read as the reverse complement.
TAAATTGAGGAACTCTCCATGGTCCTGCTTTGGCCCAAAGTGAGCCTGATGCCTTGCTGGAATCTGACACATGCTTCAGAGGGAGCTCTCTGTGGTACTGACTCTCACTTGCTTCCCTTGTACCTTACAACATCTAGCCAGATCATCACATGTGCTCCAGCCAGGAACAGAACAGCTGCACCCTGACTCTTCAGGCAACAGCTAGGCTCTTCTCCTAGCTAACCAGGTGCCATCTCCTCTCAGCCCCCGACCCCACAGGACCCCACTAGGCTCCAGCCCCTGATCTGCCAGGCACTATCCTTTAATTAACATGGTATCATAACATTGAAGATTCTGTGTAAATCTCAGCCAGCATGGCCAACAGTGGGGGATAGAATCATAGTGTTGTAGAACAGGAAGTGACACCAAAGGTCATCTAGCCCAACTCACTGCAAATGCAGGAAACACAGCTAAAAATCCCAGAGAGATGGCAATCCAACCTCTGTTTAAAAACCTCTAACAAAGGAGAGTCCACCACCTTCCAAGGTCATCTGTTCCACTAGCAAACAGCTCTTTCTATCAGGAAGTTCTTCCTAAGGTTTAGCCTGAATCTCCTTTCTGGTCATTTGAATCCATTGGTTTTGGTCTTGTGCTCTGGAGCAGGAGAAAGCAAGTTTTCCCCACCTTCCGTGTGATCGCCCTTCCAGAACCTCCTTCGTCTCCACCCGCTGCATCTCAGACTCTGAACCACACAACACGTGGCAACCTTAAACAAATACAAGCACACTAGTCACTACATCGCACAACTCCTCCAGTCCGCCTTCCTTTGCAGCATTCATTTCTCCCTCCATTCATTCTTCTTCGCTGTACTTTGGCCCTAATATAAAAAGCACAGTTTGCCACCGGGGGTCCACTTTGCACAAAGCACAAGTCTCTGCCTTGAGTTCTATTCCTGTCTTGTTTGTTGGGCTTTATTATAATCTCTGAAAGTTTCTTGATGGACCCCTTGGAGAAAGCTATAAAGTAAATTACTTCATGCCAGCGTGACACTTACTTATCACAGTGTGGGAGATCACCTCCTGCATCGCTAAATGTATATCTCCACATACTGATTTCTGAGCTTTCCTGCGGAATTTTCGATAAGGGTCGGGAGGGTGGTGGTGGGAAAGCCATTTATGTCATTGGGAAAGAAAGCCCCAACCCTTGAGGATGCTGGATCAACATTATCAGCTTGATGCATGTTTGTTTTTGTTTAGGGAGAAAAAAAGAGGGAGGGGATTGAATCCCACAGAAGTAGGGCAAGAGGACAAAAACATTCCAGTAACGGAATACTGCGTGAGGTGACCTTAGCAAAAAACATTTGAAGGAATTGCAGATGCCTTTATTAAAAAAATCTTTTAAAATATGAATTTGTTTGTTTATATTGTGCCATCATCGTAGGGATGGACAGATCATTATATTCTGGGTGAATTTCACATGTGCTCATTCATAAATTTGCTCCATGTTGTTTCTTCATCAGCCTGCAATTTTAAATCTGCACAAAAATCGTATTTTATTACATAGCTAAATGCACAACCAAATAACTATTTCACCCCCAAAATGCAAATGTGTGTTTTTTCTCAAGGTACACATATCTAAAATGTATTTTAGCTTAAAAATATTAATGTATCTTGGCACATTTGCTTGAGCCAAAATTGTATTAGGAAATTTGAATGTGTTGAATTCCAAGTGATAATTGCATCCTGATCGGTATATTAGTCTGAAAGGTGTGAATTAGATCAGTTTGCTTAAAAGTATGGACCCAACTAAATTATTTTCCATCCTTACATCAAAATGCATGGTGCTTTATATAATACAAGAGGATAGTTACCTGTCTGAATGAGTTCTTAATCTAAAATTTGATACAGAAAATTTTGAACAGACATAGAGGGAAAGAAGTCAATTTTAGAAGGCAGTTGTTGCCCATGTCACTGCTGTTCATCTATTTTTACAGTAGATTGGTTTATGATTTATTTGTTTATTTAGAACATTTTTACCCTGTTCTTCTCTTGAAAAGGCTCCAAGAGTAGTTTACACGCAATCACAGAAAAGAAGACAGTCTCTGTCTGTAGAATTATAATCTAAAATGCATGGCACAAAAGGAAGGAGGGATGGGGAGGGAAAATGAAAAAGTTCTATCACTGCAGAAGAGCTAGAAGGCAGATTTTGTTGTGGTGATGATTTTATAATTTTTCTATTACATTCCCCCCCCCCCATTTATACATTAACCAATGCAACAATACATTAGTCATCACCTTCCCTTCCCTTCCATAGTTCCTTTTAGTTATCCATTACTACTGCATCTTCTGATTTTGCTTGTGCGTAATCTTGGAGTACTTTTCAACATGAACTTCTTTGAATTGAATTGGTATGGCATGATTCTTTTGATGAAATGGTAGTTTGGAACAGGCCTGTACCACTTCTGACCCATCAAGCTAACTGCAGCCCATCAACCATAACTTGGACTCAACAAGTTGCTTGACAACACCTCACCTCAGTATTATTTTTTCCACTCTCAAGACTGGGAAGTTGAGTCCTTCATACATCACCTTACATACATGGAGGCACAGCATAGTCATCTTGTTTCTGGTATGTATAAACATATCTCTCATGTGATTCAAGCTCTCGCTATCCCTTGATTTTAGGAAGCTGTGTTATACCATCAAGCTCACCCTTGTCTGCACTGGTTGGCGCCGTTCTCTCCCAGCCCAAGCTGAAGATCCCAGGGATTGAACCCGGGACCTTCTGCATGCAAAGCAAATTCTATACCACTGAGCCATGACCTTTACTTTTTCTCTTGAATGCACCCTCTTGTCCTGTTATATAGGCTAGGGGATAACATTCTGAAATGAGGCCTCAATCTCTTCCAGCACTCAATGACCCTTCAAACTGTCAGCTTTCCCAGCCATGTGTCAGAGTGTGAAGAAAAACTCATATCGCAACCCTGAGCGCTTACTCATATTGATGCAACCATGTGTAACTGTTTGGATGCAGCCACATCCATCAGTTGCACAGGTTTCAACAAAGCTGACCTCTGTAAACAAGAGATATCTGGCATCACGTTCACTTGCATCCTGCCCAGTGCTGGGAAGCTTCCATGCATCCGTGCTCATTGCTTCAGACTACATGGATGCCTTGCACTTTCAATAAAATTTGGCAAAATTTCTGGGCGGCAAAAGGCAAGCAGACTTGTCTCTCATCACCCACAGTTCCAAAAATCGTGGCCAAAGTGAAACTTGAGCCACCATGGAAATGTAATGCAGATTTCACGTGGGGATAGGAATAAGTGCTGTACTGCAAACATCTCTGGGGGGAAATGGGGTGCCTAAAAACCATTGCAACCCAAAGTAGGCAGTACTGCCCCCTGAGACGTGTGTGTGTGTGTGTGTGTGTGTGTGTGTATGTGTGTGTGTGGATTGCCTGGGAAAAGCTGGTATCACTGGATCAAGGTCATCCATTTTGTCAAATTATTTAAACTAGCTTCAACCAGATCTTGCATAAATGTGCAATTAATTGTTACTGTTTTGATTTTTATTGCTTTATTATCTTCCTTAGTGGGTCATGCAAACCGCTATTTCGAATAATGCTTTTTATAAGGTCGGCTAGGGAGTATCAGGGTGAGTTTATGGAACCAAGGGGATGGTAGCCCCAAAATGCTTGGGAATCACTGCTCTGAACTCTGAAATATCTGTTATTCCAATATTTCTCACATTGCACATTGGGCCAATTTCAGGTGAGCTTCTGGAGCACAGTGTCTCCTCATTTGCCTTGCCTTTATTTTAGTTTACATTAAAAAGGGAGGAGTGAATTGCTGGGGGAAGTTGATATAGCTTATGGTATAATCATACCATAAGGTACCCAGAGGCTCATCCAGTCCAACCCCCTGCAGTACCGGAATCACAGGTAGACCAGCTACTCCAAAGTACACACAACTGCCGTGAGTGGTGACTACAGCATATTTATAGTGTTTCTTGGGAAAACATCAAAATGAGTTCCCTTATGCAGTAAATAGTAAGGCTGTGCACACACCCACACACCAATCCAGTTCAAGGCCCAATTCAGCACCTTGGTTAAGGCCCAAGAATGGCTCCAATAAGGGACTTTGCACAACCCTAAGTTAAATTAGGGTTTCAATTAAGCATGAGGTTGGCACAAGGAGGGTGGGGGGCTTGTTTGGCAAGCTTGCTCTGATACATTCTACCTGCATATGTAGAGGATCCCAGGAATTGGAAGGGATTCAGGGCATCATTTAGAATGGCCCACCTAATCCGCAACATCATCCACATCACACATAGGGGTATGTCCATTGCATTTCTTTTTTAAAAAAATAAATAAATAAATCACAGTATACAAAGGATGTGCATAAATAGCCATGGGATAGTTTTATAATACTGGTAAATCACCTTCTTTTCTCTCTCTCTCCTTCTACTATATGGGGCAGGTGCATAATGTGAGTGTGAAAAAAACAAAATTAAAATTCTCATTTGTTGCTCTGCCCACTGTTACCTCTGGCATTGTCAGGATGCTGCCAGCAGCTCCCAGCTGGTTGCCCAGGAAAGTATAAAGACAAGGAAAAATTTCTTACCGTCCTTTTTTATTTCAATCTTTACAGAGAGAGGCTATAGAACCCAGCCTCTTGGATAATGGTGTTGTCCCGAGTGAATCTCCACCACCCCGGTCTCTCCCACTTCCTCATTTGTCACTTCTATGGGTGCTGCTATGGGCCCTCTGTCTTCGAGCTCTTTGCTCTCCTACTTTAAGGCTCACCAGGTTCTGGGAGATGGAGGGTCTGGAATGCTTTCTAATGACAACGTGTCAGCTGGGTGTTGTTCTGGCTGCCCCATGATTTTCCAGCTTTTCCCCTCATCTGTCTCTGAGCTGCTACCTCCCTCAAACCCCTGTTGTAAATCTCTACTGTCTTCCTCTTCCTCCTCCCTGGAAGGGTCAGAATGGGGAGGAGGTCTCCACCATTCCTCCTCTGCCCAGTCCCTGACTGGCATGTAGGCCCAAGGATGTTTCCCTGAAGGGAAGGGGGCCTCTGAAAAAGGTTCCGTCCTCCTGCTATAAGACCATAAAAGTACACTATCTTGCTCCTCCTCCCCCGCCACAACTGAATCATTTACTATTCAGAGCAATGACTGGGGAGGAAAATCAAGCCATTCTCTTTGATTGGGACTTTGAAGAAACTATTTTGAAATTTTTCTTTGTACTTGGAAGTTACAGTTGCAGCCCGTTAATAGAACGGAATGCAGCCATGACTTTTTTTAAAAAAACAAAAACGTGTGATCTATATGGAAAGAGACACATCCAATTTCAATAAAGGACAAGAGAAGAACGTTGTGCAATAGGAATAAGGCCACTTTGTTTTTTTTCAAGAACACTATGATTTTGAAGCAACGTGGCGGGGTCATCAAATCCTCCGAAGCCTGAGCTACAGCTTCCTCTGAGATCCACGGTTCAATGCTTGTCCGATATTCTCCAGCCAGCCGTCTCTGAGTTGCAAACATTCAGCTCCTGACTTTTGCTTGAAGTTTTAATGATGTTTTTGATCACAAAATAGCTGTGTGCATTACCAAATAAACAGTAACGTCGGATGAAATATGCTAACACTGCCAAGGGATCTCTGCAAAACAGCGATCCAGGGAAACGGTGGAAGTTCCCCCCTGAGAAATCTTGCTGTTGGAGACTCAGTTTGCTTCACTCAGAAATTGCTTGGATGCTTTGCCTGAGCAGAAACCTCCCATAACGTTACACAGCAAGCATAATTAGGTGACCACGACAGAACCATTAGTGTGTTCTTTGACTGTGTTTTATTGTTGTTTGCTTGGATATTGTTACCCACCCTGCAATCTATATGATGGGTGTGATGAAAGAAAGAAAGAAAGAAAGAAAGAAAGAAAGAAAGAAAGAAAGAAAGAAGGAAGGAAGGAAGGAAGGAAGGAAGGAAGGAAGGAAGGAAGGAAAATAGTATGGGCCATAATAAATTTGCCTCAAGTGATTTATTGGTAAAACATGAGTCTCTTAATCTTAGGGCTGTGAGTTTGAGCCCCATGTTGAGCAAACGATTCCTTCATTGCTGAGGTTTGGACTAGATGACCGTTGTCGTTCCATCCAGCTCTACAATTCTATGATCAATAAAGCTGCATTGAGATGCGGGGCTCATTGCAGTCATTTTCATGGTTATAGTAGTAGTAGTAGTAATAGTAGTAGTAGTAGTAGTAGTAATAATAATAATAATAATAATAATAATAATAATAATAATAATAATTTATTATTTGTACCCCGCTCATCTGGCTGGGTTTCCCCAGCCACTCTGGGCGGCTCCCAGCAAAGACCAAAAATACACTAAAATGTCATGCATTAAAAACTTCCCTGAACATTCAGATGTCTTCTGAATGTCAGGTAGTTGTTTATCTCTTTGACATCTGATGGGAGGGCATTCCACAGGGCGGGAGCCACCACCAAGGAGGCCCTCTGCCTGGTTCCCTGTAGCTTTGCATCTCGCAGTGAGGGAATCTTCCATTCCATTTTCTAGCATTCCTTTTACGAGTGAGCCTCAGGAAAAAAAAGGGCACGGGGCATATAGACAGTGCTCTTTCCTTGCCATGAGAAACCTCAGTAAATGGTACCTCTAGTTACGAACTTAATTCGTTCTGGAGGTCCGTTCTTAACCTGAAACTGTTCTTAACTAGAGGTGTGCTTTCGCTAATGAGGCCTCTTGCTGCCACTGCGCCGCTGGCACACGAGTTCCGTTCTGATCCTGCAGCAAAGTTCTCAACTAGAGGTAACTTTTCCAGGTTATCTGAAGCGTTTGTAACCTGAGGCGTTTGTAACTCGAGGTACCACAGTATTTAATGTGATGATCCCACAATGCACCAGTATTCTCAGATCATGTTGCTTTATTGCTTTACTTCCCCATTTGTTTATTTATTACCTTTTATTATTGCTAGTACTGGTGATGGAAGATTATTCAATGTTAGTTATATATTAAGATTTCTTGGCTTTATTTCATTTGCACCTCTAAGAATTTGGTTTTGGGCGGGGTGGGGGTTAATCCAACAATGACTTTATAAGCTCACTAAAGGGTCCAGGAATTCAGAAATCTAGGAAGCCCTCAACTAGATGGCCCAATGGCCTGACTCTTGATAAGGCAGCATCTAACGTTCCTTTGCTCATGCACGGTGCCCAAATCTATCACATGTGCCTTAGATCAGGCTTGAGATAGATATAGAGATGGGCATGTGCACAACCTATGTGAATTGTCAATGTTATGCATTTAAATATTTTAAAACTGGTCTTGCAGCCAAGATCAGTGCTGAGTCTTCCCCCCCTTTCCTTTTTCTGGCAAATCAGCAAATCCATCAATGGAAAGGAAAGGACCTTGGCAGAGCACTGGCCTCATACAGAAAATTAACCCTGCAACAGTAATGGAAGAATCCCTAGCAGTTTGGGCAAAAGACCTCTACAAATAGCAGGAAATGAGGCAGTGGCAGCAGCTGCCCAATGACAGAAGCAATCATGTCTCCTCTCACTAAACGTTCAGACAACCCATTTAAGGGGCAGCCAAATAGATCGTTAGTGACTAAAGAGGCCATTATGAGCCATTGTGCAAATATGTATTTGGGCAAATGTTGCCATGTGGATTGCTGCCGTTCAAACTCCTTGGAAAGGATGGCTCCTGGCCACTCCATGTGATATACTAAGCCTTACTAGTGCAAAGTTCAGGTCTCTACTGGCTGGTGTGAAGCCAGTCAACATCACAGAAAGCTATCCGACCCTCCACCTCATTTCTGCATACACTTGTCATATTTCATTGCAGTGACTTGTAAATCAGGTCCTCAGGAAGCCAGGGCTCCCTCGGTGAGAAGATCAGCAATGGGAGACAAGCTTCCCCCAAAAGCAGCTTAACCTGCCATGTTCAGCTACAGGGTGTGTCATGGTCAGGTCTTTCAGGTTGACAGGGAAGCCCAGCAAACCTCTTTGAACACAAGGACCATAGCTCAGTGGTAGAGCTTCTCCTTTGCACATAGAAGGTCCCAGATTCAACCCGCCATGGCATCTCCAGGTAGGGCTGGTAAACACCCCAATCTAAAACCTTGGAGAGCAACTACCAGTCAGCATAGACAATACTGAGCTAGGTGGACCAATGGTCTGATTCAGTACAGTATAAGACATTTTCCTAGGTTCCTAGTGTGAATCCGAAACTATTCCCTAGACCAGGCTTCCTCAACCTCGGCCCTCCAGATGTTTTTGGCCTACAACTCCCATGATCCCTAGCTAGCAGGACCAGTGATCAGGGATGATGGGAATTGTAGTCTTAAAACATCTGGAAGGTCGAGGTTGAGAAAGCCTGCCCTAGACTCTAGTGCAGGCATGGTCAAACTCAGCCCTCCAGCTGTTTTGGTACTACAACTCCCACCATCCCTAGCTAAAAGGACTAGTGGTCAGAGATGATGGGAATTGTAGTCCCAAAACAGCTGGAGGGCCAAGTTTGGCCATGCCTGCTCTAGTGGGTAGGGAACCTCAAGCCCAGAGAACAAATACAGCCCTCCTGGCTTCTCTGATTGGTACTTGGGACCTTCCCAGGCCATGCTCCCTCTTCTCAGATCACACCCTCTTCCTGGCTCTGCTTCACACCTTCCTTGAGTGTTTTTGCCTGGCTGGAATGTATCCTAGAACTCTAATAATGCCACTTGTTTGTATGGATGGAGGATAGAGAAGCGATTGCAAATGTGTGTATTATTATTATTATTATTATTATTATTATTATTATTATTATTATTTATACCCCGCCCTCCCCAGCCAAGGCCGGGCTCAGAGCGGCTTATAAGCAATAATAAAAACAAGTTGAATGATTACAACTTAAAAACAAAATTAAAATACAACATTAAAATATTGAAACATTAAAATATTAAAATGTAGCCTCATCGCAGGAGGAGAAGGAAAGGAAAAAAGAAAGAGAGGGAGGGAATCAAATTGGCTCCAAGCCAAAGGTCAGGCAAAACAACTCTGTCTTACAGGCCCTGCGGAAAGAAATCAGATCCTGCAGGGCCCTGGTCTCATGAGGCAGAGCGTTCCACCAGGCTGGAGCCAGAGTTGAAAAGGCCCTGGCTCTGGTTGAAGCCAATCTAACTTCCTTAGGGCCCGGGACCACTAGGGTGTTGCTATTTATGGACCTTGAGGCTCTCCGTGGGGCATACCGGGAGAGGCGGTCCCGTAGGTACGAGGGTCCTAGACCGTGAAGGGCTTTAAAGGTCAAAAGCAGCACCTTAAATCTGACCCTGTACTCTACCGGGAGCCAGTGCAGCTTGAAAAGCACTGGGTGAATATGCTCCCATGGCAGAGACCCCGTGAGGAGCCTCGCTGCAGCATTCTGCACCCGCTGGAGTTTCTGGGACAGCTTCAAGGGCAGCCCCGCGTAGAGCGAATTACAGTAGTCAAGCCTGGAGATGACCGTCGCATGGATCACTGTGGCCAGGTTGGGGCAGGAAAGGTAAGGGGCCAGCCTACTGACCAAAGGTAGCATTTCCAGTTGTTGTTCTGCCCACACCTTTGCATGCAGGGTCCCAATGAATGATGGAGGCCTCATTTGTTGTGGTGGGGAGCCAATAGACCAAAGGAATTCAAATCCTTATCAAAGTTTGCTAGCTGCTTATCGACAGCTCCAAAAGCTGCTCATTGCAAAGAGTTGGAAAAAGAATGGTACTGCTGTTTTGACAGATTGGCTGGATAAAATATGAACCATTGTCATAGTGACTGAAATGACCTAGCACAGTACAGCTAATGTTGGAAAACCAAATTAAGTTCGTAGAAAGAATGTAATGTTCTGGAATGAAAAGTACCAGGACCATATTTAACTGCATAATGCCTTTCAATTGCTTTATTAGAAACCTATAAAGCACAGACTGTTTATGTACCAATAGCAAATGTACATGAATATTGTACAAATTTTATAAAATATATAATAATAATCTTTTTTAAAGTTTCCTAGTTGATGGATTAGCACCCAAATTCAGCTGGTCAAACTTCCAGCTCCACTTGGAGCTCTCCGTGGTGCTGATCTGCTCTGTGTCTGACCCTTCATACTGACACCCAACTCCTGCCTGCTTACCTGCCTGTTTGATCTTCAGCCCTGGCCTGACCTGACACTGCTCACCAGAACCTGGATGGATTTGGATCTCCTGGACCTGCCCCACCTGGACTAGAACCCTCTTCCCCAGCAGGGACTGCTGCCTAAAGCAGAACAGGCTATTTACATCCACACCCATTCCTCGTATTAAAGGAAGGAAAGCCTTAATAAAATACCTTTGGATCCTCGTTGTTTCTGATTACCCTTCATTCTGCTTAGCTAACATGAAGGTGCTCTCATTTACTGTTGATAACAGTTATCAGCCAGAGTGCATTTCAAGCATTCCCTGTGAAAAGCGCAGTGTGTAGACTGGCTTGGTCTAGTCAGGCTGTAGGCCAAAGTAATGATCCACGTTTTCTCCTGTAATGCATACTTACGGCATGCCTTGCATTGTCCCCTGTGATCGCCCATTCCATTAACGTCCAATTGCTGTAAAATGAACAAACTTAAGTGAGGTCGAATGGAGTGGTTCACCTTGGAGCAAAGTTTTCACTCCACATTCTCATTCAAATTCCCAGCAAACTAGGGACAGGCAGAGGGGGGGATTAAATTGTAGATGTTGACACAGCATTCCCATCGCCATAAAAGAGAGCAAGATGCCGGGCTTTATTGTAACAGCTTTTGATTGCATGGCAAAGAAATGCATAATGAATAAACATTATTTTAAAAGATTGCATGGCACAATGAATTTTTCAGTGGGAAAAAAGGAGTCGAGAAAGTATTTAAAAATACATGAATTTCATATTTGATTATAAGTCAAGAAGCAGCAAAAAAGAAAGGAAGAGCAAAAATAAAAGGAGGGTGATAAAAATGGCACCAGGCATCAAGCATTCTGTCTTGAATTAATGAGGTTCTTCATAATAGGAAGGGAGTGACATAGTGATTAGTTAATTACTGTGCAGAAACATATAATTAATGCACAACTGAAATTGGTGTACAATGAATTAAACTGCCACATAATGCAGGCTACAAAAATGGAGAAACGAACCTTGATTGCTGATGGAAGTTGTTATTAGAGCAGCTAAACTATTGTGATTTTAATAGACTTGCTATCAAACAACATGCTATTTAGCCAGCGAAAGCTGGATGTGACAGTGGTAATAGCAATAACACTAGAGGGGGGAATAACATTGAAGTGCCATTGAATGCAAGGTCAGGATAGCTCCCTCTGCTGGGCTGGTGCTGAAGAAGGAAACTAAGGAAGAGGAGGCACCCAAACCCCATATGTACTAAAGAGAATATAAGAAGTCTTCTTCAATTAATTTACAAAGCACTGAAGAACATAGGCCCAGGGAATCACTGATATCATCTGCAGGAGTACCATTTGGTTGCCCCTTGAGTTGGCAGGGCTCATTTGACAGCAACAAGGAATGGAGCCTTTAGTGCATGGGTAGGCAAACTAAGGCCCGGGGGCCGGATCCGGCCCAATTGCCTTCTAAATCCAGCCCACGGACGGTCTGGGAATCAGTGCATGAGTAGAATGTGCCCTATATTTAAAATGCATCTCTGGGTTATTTGTGGGGCATAGGAATTCGTTCATATTTTCCCCACCAAATATAGTCCAGCTCCCCACAAGGTCTGAGGGCCAGTGGACCGGCCCCCTGCTGAAAAAGTTTGCTGACCCCTGCTTTAGTGTCATCGGCCCAGTCCTGCAGAATGCCCTGCCAATAGAGATTCAGTGGGCACCTTCTGTGCCAACTTTTTAATTACTTGCTGAAAACTTTTCTATTCTTCCAAGCTTAGGCAAGCTATTAAGAATGCATCCTTCCAGAATGGTTCATTGATGTCTGTTTAAACTATTGATTGATTGATTGATTGATTGTACGGTTTTACTGCTGTAAACTGCTTTGATATATTTTTGTGGCACAGCGATATACACATTTAATAAATAAATAAATAAGAACCAATGCTTGCGCTCATTGGCTACGTTGCCTGAATTGTACAGGATACCCTTGCCAACTGGACAAATCTCCATTCTTTCCCACCACCAAAGTCTTTTGATAGTTGCCTCTTCTCCCCCATCTTGGTGTTGGTGCTGTTGTTAAGACCCAATGTGATGTAAAACCTGATGAGTGGAATTTGGGGGCAGGTCCCCGCATGCTCATTCGTCACTCAGTGATAGCAGTTTCAAGGAAAGAACTGAATGTGTTAATGAGCCACATTAACAGATAGGGGAAGAAGGGAGAAAACATCACAAACACGCAGACACATCATTGGACTTTGCTATTTTTTCCAAATTAAAATTTAGAGGGAAAGGGTGGTGGTGGGGAGATTCGTCCATGGAATATTTTCTCTTTTAGAATACAACCTACCACCTTAGAGAGCTTTTTATTGTACACAACTTTGTGATTTCAAACAAAATATGGTATATCAGATAAGAAAAGATGATAGATAGATGATAGATACATAGGTGATAGATGATAGATAGATGATAGATAGATAGATACAGATGATAGATATGATAGAATGCAGTTCTGCATATAGAGTGTGATGCCATCTCATGAGAGGAGCACACAGGGCCTTAGTTGCTTGTGAATTTCTGCTTGGCTTTTCTAGTGGATTTTGGTCCAGTGCTGAGATCCTAGAAGCACGCCCCCTTCGTCTGCTGTCTTTCTGACCTACCCCCTCCATTCTGAATGACCTTTTCCTCTCTCCCCTATAACAATTGTCATCCAGCTTATAACCCTGCCTTGCTGAATGATTAAAAGGCCAAGAGGAGGTGGAGCAGAAACTTTGGGATTTGGGCACCCACAACAGGTCTTCCAGAGGGAAAATCTGAAAGTCTGAGTGATAACTGAACTCCAACCAAGACCCAAAGGAAGAACTCGCTGTTTTCCTTCCACCAGCAGGCAAAGACTGTTCTATTCCAGCAGGTCTTTGAGAGCTGGGTTTTTTAAAAATAGTGCTGTGCTTTTTTATTATCTGTGTTTTAATATACTTGTTTCTTCTATTGTTTTAATTCTCTTTTTAACAATTATCATTTAAATGCTTTCAGCTTTTGGTATTTTATCTTTGTTGTTTTAACTTGTGCATTCGGGGGGAAAGGTGGGATATTCTTAATAAAAATAAGAAACCACAAATGGGCATATTTCCAATTTTTGCTTCTACAAAGTTAAGACATGGTTTTACATTTTATATTTTTTTACAGTTTATTTTTGCATTTTCAATTTGACACACAATAACAGAAAAAATAAAACCAAACTCAATAGAAACACAATTCCCCTTTGACTTTCCTCCCCCCACCCCACCCCCCACTTTGTGGATCCTTATGTAATAATTTTCCCTTTTATAAATACACTAAATTGTAGAATTTTATATTCTAACTTAGATATAAACAATATATTTTATGTTGTTAACGCAGTAAGTGTAGACTTGAGAAAAAGGAAGTGTTTCATATATTTAAGATTTTCCCAAATCTTCAGCAACAACAAATCTGTAAAAGTGGGAAGGGGAAGAGGGGAAGGGAAATCATACTTTCCCACAATTTTCTGAAAATTTTACATATCTTGTTGCGACTCAAGTTTGAGTAACTGAATCTTTGTTCACACTTTTGCCTCTTAACAAGGTATTGCTTGGAACACTTCCCACCTACAACAGTTAATGTAAGTTCCTGAAGCAGCTGAAGGCACCTGTGCCAGGAGATTTTCTTTTTTGGCCTTTCCTCACCTTGCGCTTTTTAACAAGAAAAGTGCTGCTGTTGTTTATTTTCTTTTATGGAAATACAATGCTACCTCCATAATTTGCAAGAGAGAATAAATAAACTGAGTAGGGACATTGTAATAGTGTCAGGGCTGTTCACAACATAAAAATTGTTGTTGTTGTTTAGTCGTTTAGTCGTGTCCAACTCTTCGTGACCCCATGGACCAGAGCACGCCAGGCACTCCTGTCTTCCACTGCCTCCCGCAGTTTGGTCAGACTCATGTTTGTAGCTTCGAGAACACTGTCCAACCATCTCGTCCTCTGTCGTCCCCTTCTCCTTGTGCCCTCCATCTTTCCCAACATCAGGGTCTTTCCCAGGGAGTCTTCTCTTCTCATGAGGTGGCCAAAGTATTGGAGCCTCAACTTCACGATCTGTCCTTCCAGTGAGCACTCAGGGCTGATTTCCTTAAGAATGGATAGGTTTGATCTTCTTGCAGTCCATGGGACTCTCAAGAGTCTCCTCCAACACCATAATTCAAAAGCATCAATTCTTCGGCAATCAGCCTTCTGTATGGTCCAGCTCTCACTTCCATACATCACTACTGGGAAAACCATGGCTTTAACTATACGGACCATAAAATTACAATGTAATAAAACCCCATGAAATACATAATAATACTCTCTTTACCTTTCTCATTCTTAAAAAGAAACCCATGCCAATAACAGGAGTGGTGTCATGGACATAGTCTTCCTAGTGTCAGGGCAGGATCCATTGGTGGCTTCAGACCCACCAGCTGAAGACCTATAACGTATAGCCTGCCAAGTAAGCAACTGCCTAGTATCATCAAAGGAAGTTATTCTATAAACACAACGTGCACACACTCATTCATACTCTTAAAAATCATTAATGTAAGTTAAATCTGAAAGGACATAGTCAATTAGCCATTGATTGGTCACAGCCTAGTGGGTTGGAAATCATGAATAGGAGCAGATGGATTCAATCTAGACAATTACAACTTCATCTGCCATTATAGCTTTAGGAAATAAGGAGGAGGTCCACAAAGGACTGGAGGTATATACACACATTCCCGTCTAATAACATCACTTTATTATACATTGGAGCATAAGAATGAGATGCAAGGGATCGACATCAATCAATCCTTCCTCCCCAGCACTCTCGTTTATCACTTTGTCCTTTAATCCAATGTTCTGGTCAGTTAGCTTGGTATGAACCCACCAACCACTTCCCCAAACTGTTTTCTTATCAGCCACCTTCCGTATTCACCCTGTCCTAGCAATCTAGCTGATTGATTGAGAAAGGTAAAAGCTTTTGCAAGACACTGAAGGATTGATCCTTTAAGCTTCTCTGCCTTAACCCTTATTGTGCTCTGGGATGGTCTTAACAGGCAGGGCAAAAGGGCTTATAGATTAGCAAGATTCAGAGAGCGAAGGTAGGTGTGAGATGTACAGAGCAGAGGGGCAGGTGTGAAAGTACAAACACACACTGGGACTTTTTAGTTTAGTTTAGTTTGGTTTGGTTTAGTTTAGTTTAGGCTATTAAGAGGAGACACAGAAATCTATAAAGTTATGCAAGGCATGGGGAAAGTGGATAGAGAGAAAAAATCTCTCTTTCTCTCCAAGCCTTAGATCTCATGGACATCCAATGAACCCATACCCTGGAAGATTCAGGACAGATAAAAGGAAATCCTTCTTCATGCAGCACATGGTTAAATTATGGAACTCACTCCCACAGGAGTCAATGATGGCCACCAATCTGGATGGCTTTCAAAAGGGATTGGACAAATTCATGGAGGAGAAGGCTAATGGTGGCTACTAGCCATGATGGCTAGGCGCTACCTCTGCTGTAATACTTCTGAATACCATTTTCTGGAAACCACAAAATCCTGCTTGCAGGCATCCCATTGAGGCATCTGGTTGGCCACTGCAAGAACAGGATGCTGGACTAGATGCGCCATTGGCCTGATCCATCAGACTCTTCTCCTGTTCTTAGGACCAATATTAATAGGTCATGAGTGCAGTTGCATGCAAGCCTTTATTGGGGGCCAGACAGAATGCCAACCCTCACCCACCTGAACCTTTCTAGGTCAGGGGCAACGTTCTCTGCCACCCACCCATTTTTGCTAGGATGAGGATATGAAAGACATTTCTGCATTTTAAAGAAAACTTTTAGGTTTAAAGGAAAGGGAGGGGGGATTTTATGCCTTTTAAAAAGCAAAAGTTGAAAGGAAGCATAGATGTGCACATCTTTATTTTAAGCTGCAAAGGAAACTGAGGCTGAGCCCTTTGAAATATCTGAAAGATCTAACAGGAGCTCTCTGAAGCCAGGGCTGAACAAGAGATGGAGAAAATCCTAACTTCACAAGAATATGTGCCCTAGGATGCATGGAAGCAATATGAAGCGCCGCTCCAAAATACATTACCTTGGAACACTCATCAAACTGCCTTCCCCATGCTGGAGAAGTTCAGTTTTAGCTCAGGACTTTTGATGTGCTGACTTACCCTCACAACCTGCCATTAAAAAAAAAAAAAGTGTTATCATTCCAAGGCAAACCTACAAGAAACTTGAAAAGATAGCTTTGTTTTTGCATGTTTGCCTGAAGTCAATCCAATAAAGATATTACCTTAGCTGACTTTGTCTCAGAAGAAGAAACATAACTTTGTTTTTGTGAAGAGTTGTGAGAAAAGACACCTAAGTACTCAGTGGGGGGGGGAGGGGGGAGAGCCAATCTAGGCTGCATTCGTATTCACGATTTCTTCCATTTTCATGACATTTCCCTAACTGTTAATTTCCACGTTATATCTGAGCTTTCTCGTGATGCAAATGCCACTTCTGGAGCTATAGTGGAATATGGCGCAAGTTTAGCGCTCATTTCCATGTCATCTGCAAATGGGGTTTTTTTCTGGAAGCAAATACGGTAATATGGAATTGACCGGGAAAATTATGCTATATTCCACTATAACATGGATAGGCAAACTAAGGCCCGGGGGCCGGATCCGGCCCAATTGCCTTCTAAATCCGGCCCACAGATGATCAGCGTGCTTTAACGTGAGTAGAATGTGTGCTTTTATTTAAAATGCATCTCTGGGTTATTTGTGGGGCATAGGAATGTGTTCATTTTTTCCCCAAAATATAATCCAGCCCCCACCACAAGGTCTGAGGGACAGTGGACTGGCCCCCTGCTGAAAAGGTTTGCTGACCCCTGCACTGTAGTTTCAGATGGCCCACCCCCTGAAATGAAGTCAGAAAGTCAAAAGGTCGCTAGGAATTTCCACATAACCTTTGGACACGGGTTATGCAGCACATCCAGTAAATAATTATTGTACCAGCAGAGCAAAATTAAAGGAAAAAAAACACAAATTAGACATAAAAAGAGCCCTGCTGGATGAGACCGATGGCCCATCTAGTTCAGCATCATGATCTCACAGTGGCCAATTGTGAAGGGCCTCAGAAATAGAAATTCCAGCATGCTGTTATCAAAGCAACTGTTACAAGACGGGCAAGGCCATAGCAGGCAGACAAACAAAGCAACTGTTACATGACAGGCAAGGCTGTAACAGGCAGACAAACAAAGAATGAGTAAATTAAGAAGTGTTAACCTTCAAAAGGAGAAACATGGAATGTTAGAGCCTGATTGGATAAGAATGTAAAGTCTCACTCTCTGTTTTTTTGTATAGTCTATAAAAAAGTGGGCACCCCCTGATTGGGGTGTGCAGACTGCGAGCTTATTGCGCTGCACCTTTGCTATGCATATGCATTTCAAATAAACCCTGTTGCATCCTGCATGGTCGTTTGCCAACAACAACAACAAAACTTTATTAGCAAAGCCAACAGGCCACAGCTGTACAAGAGTTAAAAGTAAAAAATAGAGATAGAAGGAAGAAAAGAACAGGCAAAAGGTGGTCCGTCGGATGAACAAGTCTGTCACTCAGATGGTGGCCCTCAATTTCGCAGCTCTCTCGATGTACCTCGCGACCTTCTCTGTTATCTGACTTTCCGTATCAGATAATAGAAAATACAGTGTAATGTCTGATGAACGGCCGGGGTTGGAGAGAATGAGTGGAGTAATAATCTCATTCCTTAGGTCTTTGTAGAGGGGGCAAGAAAGAAGGACGTGAGACACTGTTTCCGTGTTACCATCTCCACATGGGCAGAGTCGTTTTTCAAATGGAGTCTTTTGGTAACGACCTTCGAGTACAGCAGAGGGGAGAACATCCCATCTAGCCAATGTAAAGGCACGTCTGTATTTCGGGATGGTTAGTTTAGACAAGTATGAAGCTGGAGAGTCAAAATGAGAAGGGGGAAAGTAGGTATACCATGGGCACAGTTTCTTTAGGATGGTCAGGTTGTTTTGTCGTTCGATGTCTTTCAGGCGCTGGCCTATTAGACTCTTTGCTTTGATGAGGCCCATTGATAATAGGGACTGTGAGTGCAGACCGCATGTAAGGAGTTTTTGATGCACGGTTTTGAACCACTTGCTTTTGTGAGAGTCTTGCATTACTAAAGGCAGTAGACCAGGTGGATTCAGATTAAGACGAAGCCAATAGTTGAATGTTCTCTGCCAAGTCCGAGTTTCCACAGATGGAAGGCAGGCCTCGAGTCTTAATGCTGCGTTTGGAACACAGGAGGGGACACCGAGAATCTGCCTTAGAAATTTAGACTGGACAGATTCAAGACTGGAGCAGTGGTTCCCCGTCCAGATTTGCGCCCCATACAGTAACTGCGCCAGAGGTTTTGCTTGATAAACTTCAAGGGCTGCTGGGATGTATCTGCCCCCCTTCGTGTAGAAGAAGCGGGACAGCATCTTGATACTTTGAGCTGCTTTTTCTTTGGCACATTTTTGATGGACATCCCAGGACCCAGTCGACTGGAAAACGATACCCAGATATTTGAAGGCTTTGACTTGTTCAATTGTCTGGTTATCCATCCTCCAGCTATACTGTCTGTGTTTCCTTGCAAAAACCATAGTTTTGGTTTTCTGATAGTTTATTGCAAGTTGCTCTCTCCTACAGTATGCTGAGAATTCACCTATGAGCCTATTTAAGCCTATTCTTGTTCGGGATAGGAGTATCGCATCGTCGGCGTACAAAAGCACTGATATTGCTTTGTCAGCCAGTTTGGGGGCGTGGAAGTCCGGAGATGACAAACAGTTAACCATATCGTTGATGTAGATGTTGAATAGAACTGGGGCCAGGATGCAACCTTGCTTGACCCCCTTACTGACAGGAACTGGTCCTATAAGATGGCCATTTAACGAGGTTCTTACATGCAGCACCGTGTCTTTATACAGACAGCTCATCAGAAATAATAGTCTTTTGTCTATACTTGATGTGCTCAATTTATCCCAGAGTCTTACACGTGGAATTGAATCGAAAGCAGCCTTTAGATCGATAAAGGCTGCATATAACACCCCACGGGATTTTTTGGCATATTTGTCAATTAAATAGGCTAAGATGAAGCAATGGTCTATGGTGGATCTGCCTTGCCTGAAACCCGCTTGCTCTTCCGCTAGAATGGCTTCAGTTTCCAGCCAGCTAGTTAGCTTGGTATAAAGATGTTTAGCATATAGTTTGCTGGGTATAGGCAGAAGGCTGATTGGTCTATAACTCGCCGGGTCTGTCATGGGTCCTTTTTTATAGATTGGGATAATTATTGCCTCAGTCCAACCATCTGGGAGTAAACCCGTTGAGTCGATCCAAGAAAATAAAGACGCCAGCAGGGGGGCCCACCAGCCAATGTTGGACTTCAGAAGTTCGGCAGGGATGTAATCATTCCCTGGGGCCTTGTTGTTCTTTAGTTGTGCGATTAAATTCTCAACTTCCTTCGCAGTTACTGGTGGCCAATGAGGTAGGTCCTCCAATTGGATGCATAGTTTGTAATGTTGGGCTTCCTGGTCATAGAACAACGATTGAAAATGGCGCAACCACTCCATTGGTTCCACTGTACAGATGGAATTAGTACGCTCCTGGTCCAGTAGACCAGATATGGTTCGCCAAAAACAAGTAGTATCTTTCTCGTGCGATGCCTTAACCAAACTGTGCCAAGCGGCTCTTTCAGCTTCCAATTTCTTTCTCCTTAGTAATTGTTTGTAAGACCGTCTCAGATAAATATAAGCGTTAAGTAGGAGGGCAGTCCCTGATTTCCTGTATCTCCGGTAGGCTGTTCTCGTTTGTCTCCTTGTTTGCCTGCACTCCAGGTCAAACCAGCTAGCTCCGTCCTTTGCCCTCTTTGTAGCGAAGCAATGTATCACTGTTGTTAAATGGGGTTTCAATCTTTCCAAAAGTAATTTAAAGCGTTCCATGATCGCAGCTACTGAATTGCCTGATACAATAGCGGAGCGAATACGCTTTAACTCTACTGACTGAAGAAGGAGGGTTAGGTTTTCATTCAGTATTGGGGACCATTTAAGTCTTTTGGGGGCAGGTATAACCAAATTTGCAGAAGGTATATATTGTGGCTCGGCAATAGAATAGTCAAAAGGCCGACCTGCAAGCTCTAAAATTAGAGGCAGGTGATCACTCAGAGTATTGTGGCCCACTTGGAACTTCCTTACAAAGCTGTGAGCAAATCTTGAGATTAAGATATAATCTATAACGCTTCCCCCAGCCTTGGAGAAATGGGTATATTCCCCGGGGCGGTCCCCCTCTATATTGCCGTTTAATATCAGCAGTTCCCTCCGTCTGGCAGCCTGCACTAAGCAGAGACCTGAGAAATTACTTCTGCTATCTTTGGACAGTCGTGTCGCGCCAATATCCGTCTGTTCTTCGGGGTCCATAAATTGGTTGAAATGAGTGTATAGACTGTTGTCATCTGTTCCTATGCGAGCGTTGAAGTCTCCGCACACAATGGTCAGGGCAGACGGGTAAGTAGATTCGAGAGGCTCTAAAAACGCCTCTAGCTCAGCCCATGTAGCCTTGACAACGGGGTTTTTTTGGCCTGGGGGAATATAGACATTGACCAGCAAGAGAGTAGTTCTCTTGAAGCTAAGTAGAGCGGCTGTTGCTACAGAATTGCAGTTAGGTAGGGCTGTTAGAGAATGCGCCAGCTCCGTGGAAATGAAGCAAGCTAAGCCACCACTAGATCTGCCGCCCCTCAGAGATGGAGAGGCAGGCAGGTAGTGGCAGTTATACCCATTAAGAAATATAGGGTCATTCTGCCATGTCTCCTGAAAGAAGATGATGTCAAATTGCTTAAGGTAACACAAAAATTGTTGATTATTTTTCTTGGCGTGCCAACCCGCGATATTCCAAGACAGCACTTTTAGGCCCCGGGCCCTTCGGGGAGCTGGATCTATGACACCACCATGTCCAGCAATTCTTTGGTGTCTAAAAAAACACACCCGTTGGCTCTTTTCGGGGCTGACTGCTTGGAGAGAGTGTAGTGGTCCTCTTTTCTTGGTGATTTGGGGCTAGTTTTTGGAGTTGGGGGGGAAGCTAATTCATTCGAAGACAATTTGAGATAGCTGTGCCAGGAGCTTTGAGGTTTCACACCTTGATTTGGTCTTACTTTATTGTACATCACAGGGGGCTCAGATTGTAATTCCACGTCTACACATTTAAAGGTGCCTCCCACTGTCTTCTTATCCACCAGACATTTGGGAGATATGGGTTGCACATAAGGGTCCTTCATTATCTCACCTTGATCATCCTTTTTTTCTAGTCTGCTTCGAAGTAAATCAAGTCTTTTCAGGATCTCAGTTTGAGCTGGGGAATGCAGTGACCAGAATCGCTTTATCAGCGAGAGTTCTTCTTCCCAAGCGGAGTCCTCACTATCCCACGTGAGAGGCCCGACGCTAGTTGGATGTGAGGCTTCCTTTTTTTCATTTGGTGCTGTTTGGTGGGGATGATCCTGCTGGAGCTTATGCTTTCTATTTCGATGGTTTTGGTGGTTGGTTTTTTTCCCTTTGTGAACTTCCATTCCTATGCTCTTGGGCCCCATCAGAGAGGTTGCAGGTGCTCTATTTTCAAATATTCTTAATAGGACTATTCTTTCTTTTTTGAATAGGTTTTTAGCTCTAAAGATGAAACTGGCCAGATTATGATCTAAAAATGTAATCAATGCTCGTACCGAGCAATCATCTTGATGTAGATACTCTATAGCGGCTATGTCAGTTGTTTTTACTACCCCCGGTAGAATGCCACTTATAATGGACAAAAAGTGGTCTATACGGTCCAACCCTGCATAAAATTTATGCGGTTTAGGGTAGTTAGCAAAGACAAGCTTTTGTGGGATTAGGACTAAACTCCATTCTCTTTTGGGACACAACATCTGTCGAACTTGGGAGGAGTGGTTCCCCTCAGTAGTTTGGGTCGCCTGCTCACCTCTGTCTACAGATTCTGTGCTGGCCATAAGAGGACTCTGGGGCGGTATAACTGCAGATGGATTAGTTCCTTTGTCCCAGCTCGGTGTTGATTCTTCAAAACTTGATTTAGATTCTTTTATGGGTGTATCTACTTTACGTGTCTCTTTGATGGCACTCGAGTTGGATTTGTTTGTTCCACTTATGGAAAGAGATGGAAGAAGGTTAAAGAGCTTCTGCCAGTATTTTTTACAGGTGCGGTGAGTTGTCTTAAGCCGCCTTGAGTTTTTCATGTTTTTGCTTTTCTTCATCTTAGGCTCGGCTTTTTTCCTCCGGGGTTTGCTGGGGAGTGGTGGATCCGGGCTGGCTAGGGGATTTGTATTCTGGTCTGAAGCGCTCACATGTTGTTTGAAATTATCCACTAGGGTCAGGAGCAGCCCGTTTGTTATCGCTAAAAAATTTTTAACGTTAAGGAGATCCTTAGAAATCTGGTATATCTGCTCCTGAGGATAATCACCCCACATTTTTGTTCCGCAGTCATTGGCTTTCAACCAATGGGTTGAAAGATTACCTCCAAGTTCCAGCGGTGACAAATGAGGATTGGCATCAGGTGTGTTGGCTGTGTTAACCTTTGTAGCATTCTCTGCTATGGCAAGTTCTTGGGCCAGATTTGTTGGGTGGTTTGTCCTCTTGTTGTTTGTTTGCAAGTCCTTTAGCTGTGTTGACCAATCCAACACTGTGAGTGGCAAAGGCATAGCTACATCTAGGATACTCTCATTCTGAGTTCTCTTGCTCGAGTCTTTTTGAGGAAAGTAGCTGGTAATTTTACTTTGTCTCCTTCGTCGCTCCATCGGGCTCTGTGGTGAATTAGGCAAAATTCCTTGGTCCTTGTATTTTTTCCTGGTGAGGACCATAGTGGGTATATGGGTATATATGGATGTATGGTAGGGGGTGCTTGCTTAACGGCGGCTTATCTTTTGTTAAACAGTAGCAGAAGTGCCGATTTGTGGAAGTTGCCTCCTAAACCTCTCCAACCTCTCCAACTTGTTAGTTTCTCCAGCAATTTACATTGAGGCTTGTGAGGTATCAGTCATTTAAAATGTTAGAAAATATTACTGGTCTTAAGCTTTCACACTGTGCCTTGTTTCGTTTAAAATTCAGCTAGGTCTTTCTCCCTCATTCAACAGCCTCACGGCGTAACCAGTAAAGTAGCTAGGCAGTATAACGAAGCAGAAGAAAAGAAAACAAAAGTCCCTTGGAATAATTATCGGGTTGAACTTGCCTTGTGTTTCTTGGGGTTATAGCCACTTTGTGTGAATCTGTGCTCCAGGGACCCAATAGCAGATATGGAACAGGTCCTACACTAGGACAGGGGTAGGCAACCTAAGGCCCAGGGGCTGGATCTGGCCCAATCGCCTTCTCAATCCGGCCCGTGGACTGTCCAGGAATCAGCGTGTTTTTACATGAGTAGAATGTGTCCTTTTCTTTAAGATGCATCTCTGGGTTATTTGTGGGGCCTGCCTGGTATAAGTAGAATGTGTCCTTTTATTTAAAATGCATCTCTGGGTTATTTGTGGGGCATAGGAATTCATTCATTTCCCCCCCCCCTCAAAATATAGTCTGGCCCACCACATGGTCTGAGGGACAGTGGACAGTGGACCGGCCCACGGCTGAAAAGGTTGCTGACCCCTGCTCTAGGAAACCAGCAATCAGGACCTGAGCACTACAGAACTTTCCCCTCCTGTGGCTTACAGCAACTGGCATTCAGAGGCAGAATGCCTGCAGCCCTCCATGAGTTTGTCTGATCCCCTTTTAAAGCCATCCAAGTTGGTGGCCATCAGTGCATCCTGTGGGAGTGAGTTCCACAGTTGAACAATGTGCTGCATGAATAACTCATTTCTTTTATCTATCTTAAACCTGCCAACCGTCAGCTTTGCTGGAGATCCATGTGTTCCAATGTTAGCAGAGGGAGAAAAAACTTCTTTCTACCTGCTTCCTCTTCCTATCATATCATAAATAATGTTGCTTTCCTGGTGGAAATCCAATTTTAGTAGAATCTTATATTTGACGCCCACCCACCTTGCTCATACTGTTATTCCCATATACCTCCCTCCCTCCTCTCCCACTTATATTATCCACTCCATCTATATGAATTCAGTCCCCTCAAGAGGTAAGGATAAGAAGAAAGCCTCATTTGCAAAGAAAGGAATTATTTTATAATAAAGCTCAAATCCTGCCATATGTATTTTATATTAAAGGGCAATCAAATAAACAGCAACAGGAAATCAAGAAAGATAGACTAATGCCTCCTTTGAACACTCTGAGATAAGACTTTGCTCCTGTTGAACCTCAAGGAATACCAGCTTGGACGGCTTGAAAAGAAGATTAGACAAATTCATGGAGGAGAAGGCTTACAGAGGCTACTATCCTTGATGGCAGAGGTGCCCAGCTTCCAATGGAAAAGGGGGGGCTGACATTGCACAGTGCGTGACATCAGGCCATTGGAGGAGCTGGGGTGGAGCCTAATGCAGTGGCAGTGTGGTGGCAGCACAGCTTCCAGAGGCCAGAGGCTACTCCTTGTTCTCCTCCTGTCCACCGCCATTGACCAGAGGCTGCTTCTCCACTTTTCCCCTCCATGGCAGGAGGAGGAGGAGCCAATCACTGAAGCCACACTATGCTTGGCTCCACGCTTGGCCTCCCCCACTCCTTTTGAACATGGGGGGGGGGACATCCCCCTTCCAAAAATATATGGGGGTGGAGCTAATGGGCTAGGCCCCATGAAGATGCTCTGCCTCTGTTGGAGGCAGTAATGCTTCTGAATACCAGTTTCTGGAAGCCACAGGAGGGAAGAGTGCTCTTATGCTTGAATCCTGCTTGCATGCTTCCCATCATAGGTATCTGAGTGGCCACTGTGAGAACAAGATGCTATAGGAGGTGGGCTACTGGCCTTTTACGATCAGGGCTCTAAATCCTGAAGCTCTTCTGCTTCAGTAGATTCCTTCAAACTCATGGGTGGTGGAGGGGATGGCTAGCAGAGGATGTGGTGGCATGAGTGGTACCTGGAAGTGTAGCTTCCCAGTATCTCTACCTTCTCCCATGTTCTAATTTTCTAGAAAAAAAGAGGTGCTGGAACTCACCATGAACCCCTCCCTTGTTTTCTTAGAATGGCAATGGTGCCCACCTGAGAACTGAGTTCTGATGTGTTCCAGCTGAAAAAACAACCCCTGTGTTCACCCACATATAACATGAAGTGCATAGTTGAACTATAGAACTGGCTCCCACAGGATGCAGTGATGACCACCATCCTAGATGGTGTGAAAACAGGATTAGGCAGATTCAAGGAGGACAGGGTTAATAATAGCCAGTGGCGTAGCGTGGGTTGTCAGCACCCGGGGCAAGGCAAGTAATTTGCGCCCCCCTAACCCGTGGATTTGCGCCCCCTAACCCATGGATTTGCCCTAACCCCAGATGTTGCGCCCGGTGCGGCCAGCCCCCCCCCTGCACCCCCCACGCTATGCCACTGATAATAGCTACTAGCCATGATGGCTATGCTCTACCTCCATAGTTAGGGACAGTAATGCTTCTGAATACCAGTTGCTGGAAACCACAGGTGGGGTAGAGTCCTGCTTGTGGGTTTCCCCACAGGCATCTGGGTGGCCACTGAGAAGAAGATGCTGGACTAGATTCGCCATCCCTGGCTTAGATGCCTCCATCTTCATCCTTCTCTTTTGTGTTTTCCGTTACGTCCTTGTCAAAACCAGGCAAGTGGCTACATGTATTAGACGGCTTGCCTCTTGAAGAACTAACATGCAACAGTTACAGATTTCCTTTTAAAGAAGCTTTTTTTTAAAAAAAAATCACATTTTATATAACGCCATTGTGCTATTAATAATCTTTGAAAAATCCAGATGTGACTCCTACACTTCAGGGACACACTGAATCAAGTAATATCTCCATTTCAGAAATAGTTCAAAGAGAACTTTGCAAAATTAGCTCTTCACATTCTCCACATCTGAAACATCTTTTTAAAAAAATAAAATAAAAAATGCTTTGGTAAAGCATCCACAGGTCCCTTCTTGCTGTGGGTTAGAGGCCACCATTCCTCCTCAAGCTTAGGTTAAAGTCCTGCTACTGGGTCCACAAGCTCAGCTCCTGTGTTTTAGAGCTAATAAATGAATTGTGTCATTCAAGGCTACACCCCTCAGTACTGATTGGCTGTTTCTGGGCACTCCCCACTGGTCCCTGAAGGCTAAAATAGGCCTGAAGCTGAGTTTCCAAAAGCCATGCTGCCTAACTCCTATTTCTGATCACCACCATCTCCCTGCACTGTATATGACATAAGGTGCAGGTCAGGTAGCACTGGGCTTGTCCAAAATGAGCCAAACAGAGAGATCTAATTAGTTCTGTGGGCCAGAGGTTTCCCACCACTGCCCTAGAAGTTCAGGCATCTCTACAGCAACCATTTCCCCAGGGCATCCTCCTGGATGGATTGTGAAGCTTGCACTTCACCTCAGGAAGTGTCTCTCATTAGGAATCCACTTTCGGAAGTTGCTTCTGGAAACCCAGTGCCTCATTAAAGAAACACAGACATGTTTGTCTCCATGACAATGCACAATTAACTTTGTGAATGCATTACCGCAAGATGTGGTGATGCCCGCTAATTTAGATGGCTCTTTTAAAAGGACTAGACACATTTATGGGCTATAAGCCTATCAGCAGCTATTAGCGGTGGTGGCTCAGTGCAACCTTCAACCTCAGAGGAAACATAACTCTAAATGCCAGGTGTTTTGGGGGGGTAAAATAACAGGGGGGAAGCGATTGCTTTTATGGCCTGTTTCTGAACTGTTATGGTCCTGGCTTTATAGGAGGAGAATCTGCTGAGCAAGTCCAAAACTACCCTGCTGCTGGCTCAAGAACTAGACCAGGCTCCAGACATTGAGGCTGAAAATGTTGGACAACTTGGTGCCCTCCAGATGTTCTGAACTATAACTCCCATCAGCATGGCCAGTGGTCAGGGATGATGGGCATCGTAGTAAAATAAAATATGTGAAGGGCCCAGGTTGG
Organism: Podarcis filfolensis; assembly: GCF_964270895.1. NCBI lineage: Eukaryota > Metazoa > Chordata > Lepidosauria > Squamata > Lacertidae > Podarcis > Podarcis filfolensis. Next base: position 31,407,507 of record NC_139611.1, on the reverse strand, counting down.
GAAAGGCAGAAGTTCCATCGTAAAGATCTTCTGTGTTACTGCAAGCATATTTGAACTGCTGACTTAATCCAACCATGCATCATAAGCAATGGAAGTGGATTTATCTCCATATACAAAAGGCAAAAGAAGTTGAAGCTGTCAACTTTGCCTAATATTGTATCTGCAGTCAGGTTCCACCCATTGTTTAATCTACTGCCATACGTTTCTATCCTGTCTCCCCTCTCCCATGATGGAACCTCAGGTACTGTAGATAACTGTTCCCAGTTAGTCTCCCATCCAGGCACTAACCAGTTCCAGACTGTTAAGTTGTGGGTGAACATATCAGACGACACAGCGATTCTTCAAACAGCTCTTGTTTATTCACAGGCCAGAACAGAACTGAACTGAAGGGTTCAGCCAGCCTGCTTATATAGAGCTCCACTAGAACGCAACAGTAACCATTTTCTGTAACTATCCAATCACTGAACGTCACTTTCGATCCCTTATTTGCATATGTGGACCTGAACTATCTACAGTATCCCCCTGCTGGCCCAGGGTGAGAACTTCAGTACATAACACTAACCTCTGTAACTTCAGAAAGATGGTGGTCTCAGTGCCTTCAGAGCATCCCTTGGACCCATCTGAATATATTAACTGTTAACGGAACAGCTGAAGCCTGCAGCATAAGATTGACCAAGGACCATCACACTTGGAAGCAGACTTGAAATCAAAGCACCTTACTCACGAGTAAGTGCACTTAACCTATCAACTAATATTTCCTTCAGTGTTTGTGTATGTGTGCGCCTGCTTCCAGCTGGGTCTCCTTTGTGGTGATGTTCCAAAAAGGAGCATTTGCACCTCCAGGATGTTCTCTGGAAAAATACTGACAAGAGATACGGAAAGCTTTGGCAAATCAAAAGTTAGCCGCTTCTGTTGTGTAGGTTGGCATGTGAATCTTAAAAATATTTCTTGCAATCCCATGTGTTTTAGAATTATAACAGCTTGTCATAAATAGAAGTCTGGCAATGCATAGCTGTAGGAGACAGACTCTCTCTCTCTCTCTCTCTCTCTCTCTCTCTCTCTCACACACACACACACACACACACACACTATGAGTCATAAGCATCCCCTGGTGGGATCTCTATTGACATCCGTGTATGAGGGAAGGAATTTCAGCACAAAAAATACATTGAGCAGCAAGGTAGTACAACCTCCCTACCTGAACGAGAAGCCGTTTATTGAGGCAGAAATAAAGCGACATTACCATTCTCGGCGAATTTATCATTGGCAGCGTTTAAAGCAGGCCAATACCGAAGGCACATTTGGGTATCCATTATTATTGTTCAGCTCAATACAGTTTTATTTGTTCCAGCTAATCGCCTTCACAAAATATACACCGTCCATAATTTGATCTCACACAGCATTCCCGTGCTTTTAAATATATATATAAAAAATGTGCCTGACCTTGGAAAGAGCCACTGCAAAAAAAGGGAGGAAACACCGGACTAGTCTGAATGGATGTCAGACTAGTGGATATTATCCCCCACAACCAGAAAGACGACTCAAGACACCTTACCCCATATAAGCTTCAATTAGGGGAAGTGGCGGTATGACTGGTGCCTCATAACACCAGTTCTGCATAGGTAAGAACTCAATATATTAGCATGGCAGGACCTCTACTTTAGAACTCCCTGCCTGTTGATATCAGGCAGGCACCTTCACGGTACTCTTTTCAGCACCTGCTAAAATATCATTGTTTAGACAAGCCTCCCCAGAAGTTGATGTGAGTTTTAATCTGGTTTTGGGTCTAGTGTTATTTGAATGTTTTGGAACGTCTACAAATTATTGTTGATTTTTTCCCCAATTCATAACTTTATTGCTTTGAGGATTTATTTATTTTTTTCTTTTACAATCAAGTGGCGTATACATTTTTATGAAATAAATGAATGAATGAATAGGTTACATTTATGGAAATATGACAAATTGGAGGATCTGCCAGATTAGCCAAGCAACCAAGTGAGAGCAGGGGGAACTGATGCTTGTGTATGAGGGAGTCACCCCACCCCAGGGCATGTAAACTAGCAGATTATGTGGCCCCCAGCCAGCAGCAGGGGGGAAATCCTCTCTTCTTTCTAAGTGAGCCTTGGGTAAGTAAAACCCAGCCTATGCACCCAGGCAGGCATCCTCATTTTTTTTTACTTCCATGTGTCTCATTCTTCTTATGTCAACCAGTCAATGCAGGTGTTTAAACATTTCTTGTGTAGTCATTCGTTTTAACCATTCTTCTGTGCTGCTTTTAATGTTTCATATGGTTTTATATTTCTGCATGCCACCCTAACCTTGGGTGGCATATCAATAAATAAAACAGATAATCTATTCTTTGTTTTTTTAAAAAAACACCTGAAATTTCACCTGACTTTTCAGAAGGCTGCTTTTACCATCATCATCTCAGTTTCCCCCTGCATTAATGATCATCCACGTTTCCAACTAACTTAGGGGTAGTCTTTATCAACCCCCTTTTTTATCTGATCTTTATTATTTTGGAATGAACAAGTGGAGACCAAAATATTGGTTGTGCTGGAGAAAGGCTTGGTGTTCTTTTAAGCCATGTCTGGTCACTGAGAGTGCTCCAGGGGCTAGCTATTGCCAATGGCTATTCAACTCCTTTCAGCTGCTCATAGAAGGTGCATTATAATTTATTTATTTTTTTGGAAGAGGTCAAGCGCTCAGCAATTCCCAGGGTTCCAGAGACAACCTCCATTTTTGGCTCTCCCTTATGCAAGGCACACATACAATTGTCACGCTCCAGGGGATGTCCTCAGGCGCTAGGTCTCCAGTTAGAAAAGATTTAAGACTTCACCAATGTATTTGCCAATGAGGGCAGCATGGCAAATGCAGAAGAGTCCAATCAAGCCAAGACTGAGTGCTAGAATAGCTCAGCTGGGTAGAGCATGGTTCTAACGCCAAGGTTACAGGTTCGATTCCCATATGGGACAGCTGCAGTTTACCAAGTGTTTTGCCTTCCATTTATTTCACTGGATTCCTCTGCCCCTTGCTATCTCCTGTTGTCACATTGAGACCAACTTCTCAAAGCTTCATTGTGTCTATTCCTAGAAGATTTAAAAAGCTGATCTCTCATTGTCACAAGAATGTAGGAATCTTTTTTTTATCAGTGTGCCTTAACCTTTAATTTCCTTTTAATGCTTCTAGACATTTGGGCACTGAAGCATGAACTTTTTCATTAAGCACTTGGTTGTGAAGGCTTTTAAATTTCCCTTTTAACACTTTCCCCCTTCTTCTTAAGTAATTGCCTTTTTCATAGTTCAGCTTCCGTACCAATGTTCATTGCAGTGATGTTGTCCAAAGCTTAGCAAATCCCAGGAATGTAGCCATTCTCCCTTCACTTAAGCTGCGTAGAGATGATAGCTTTTCAAAGGTTTGGATGCAGTGCAATCAAGCACCATTGCCCATAATGCATGTGCTCTTCATTCTCAAGTTATGCAGTCGTCTTTAGCAAAAATGAGAAAGAGAGAGGTGTTGCTGTGTTTTTTGGTGCTTCAAATCTCCTTGGTTATACAAGTCAAGCAATTTAAGTTTTCTGGCAACAGACTTCTCTGGTATTATTATTTTTTCTTTATCATAGATAACATATTGTCCTTGAAAACAGTATGTTCAACAGACATAGCCTTTGACTGTCGCTAGCGATGGCTGTCCATCACCTCTCCTACCCTGGTTCTGCTTGAATTGCCTGGTGAAATATGATGGTCCACATTTCCAAAACTGAAAAAAGGTTGGCTTCTTCAGGGGTGGCCAGTCTCTGACCATTGGCTATTCTGGCTGGGGCTGGTGGGGGTTGGAATCCAACAACATCTAGAGGGCAACATGCTGGTCACTGCTGGATTATCTCAACCTGAATTGCATCAGGCACTGTACACCCCTGATCTGTAGCATGATGGGACTCAATTATTCTCCCAACACTCAAGCGAGTCACCAAAACTCCCTTTCCAACACACCACCTGCCCATCACCTTTCCCAGTCACCCATCTCATGTATCTTGTGGCTGCTGCTGTCAGAGGCAGATTTAGAGAAGTGCCTGGGGGATGCTGCAGGAGGTGCCACAACTATGATGCGGAATGGAAGGCAAGAGGTGGGGGCACCAAATTTTGGTGTCGCAGATAAAACTGCTGAAATTTGAGACCCCAAGTTCTGCCACTGCTGCTGTGGAAGTTCCAGTCTAAGAGCAGGGAGGGAGAAAAAAGAGCCTTGGAAACCAGACGTTAGCTTCTGTCTGAGCTGCACACAGTGAAAAGCAATAAATTAAACAAAAAGCTAAGGAATATTTCTGAAATTTTGGCCACCTGCCAACCATTATAGACCAGTTGGTGCATTTGGGATTTTAACAAAACGCCATGAGCACCTGTCACAAAATGGCTGCTGTTGAGTGTGGCATGATACAAAATGGCTGGCTTAGGGGGGTCAGAAACAGCACAAAATGGCTGCCACATATTTAAAAAAGGAATACAAAACAATGTGTGCATACCCTCGCATCTCATGCATTGTGGTTTTCTGAAGGGATATTTATGTACATCATTCACAGGTGCCATAGGAAGTGCTGGTAGGCATAGTGATGCCCATGGGCACCAGGTTGGCCAGGAACTGAACAATGGACAAATTTTGGAACATATGCTAACGAAACAGCCTAACCACAGAATTTCATTTTGTATCCCGAACTAGAGAAAAACATATCAGAAAACTGAAGTCCAGTCTGGAATGCTCACGTGCTGGACAAATTCACATTCTGAGCCATGAAATTGCAAACTTTGGCAGCATGACCGGAGATGACCACTGGCAATATTCAATCACATAAATGGGACTTTGGTGAGCAATAGACAGTCTAATAACCTCTTCCCTGACCATAATGTTTCATTAGTTCATTCCCCTTGTGTCCTGGCATCTGCTCCAGGAAGAAAATTTACCAACATGATTAAGTGATACATCTATTTTTGGATGAAAAGGGGAGAGCCTAAAATGCATTTTAGCCCATCCAACTGTGGGAAATGATACAAGCAGATTTTTTAAATAACAGTGTCCAGAGCACCACAGATCCACAAGTCCATTCAGATAGCCCAGATATTTTGCCCTCAGATGCAGCTTTGATGTCCATGCCTTTAGTTAGAGCTAAACCCGTGACATTTTACTGCCAGAGGCAATAGACAGATGGCACACAAACACACACTTCCGTGTATAGAAGCCACCTGGGCTGTTGTTGAATCCTATTTCAACACTGGTGGCAAGACACCTGAAGGCAGCAGACTAGCTTAGAGGGTACTCAGAGACCTACGCTGGTTGCTGGTCTGCTTCCAGGTCAAGTTCAAGGTGCTATTATTAGCATGTAAAGCCCTGCACAACTTGGGACCAGCTCACCAGCCTTAACGCCATGTACACCCACTCAACCGCTTTGATCTGCAGAACTGGCACATAATACCCATTTTGTATTTGTAAGCAATCCAACATTCTGGAACTCCTTGATGCCTATTGACATCAAGCAGGCAGCTTCACTGTACAGTGGTACCTCGGGTTAAGAACTTAATTCGTTCTGGAGGTCCATTTTTAACCTGAAACTGTTCTTAACCTGAGGTACCACTTTAGCTAATGGGGCCTCCCACTGCCGCCACGCCGCTGCCGCACGATTTCTGTTCTCATCCTGAAGCAAAGTTCTTAACCCAGGGTACTATTTCTGGGTTAGTGGAGTCTGTAGCCTGAAGCATCTGTAACCGAGGCACCACTGTAATGCTTTTTATTTTATTTGAGGTGAGTCTTTTAAAAAAAAAAAATCAAGTGGTATACAAATTATATGAATATAAGATCTATGTGATGTCCTCCAGAATCTCCATTTGAAAAGATATCAAGTACCAGGCAGGGAGGCATGCGGGTGGTGCTGTGGGTTAAACCACAGAGCCTAGGACTTGCCGATCAGAAGGTCGGCGGTTTGAATCCCCGTGACGGTTTGAGCTCCCTTTGCTCGGTCCCTGCTCCTGCCAACCTAGCAGTTCGAAAGCACAAAGTGCAAGTAGATAAATAGGTACCGCTCTGGCGGGAAGGTAAACGGCATTTGCGTGCACTGCTCTGGTTCTCCAGCAGCGGCTTAGTCATGCTGGCCACATGACCTGGAAGCTGTCTGCGGACAAACGCCGGCTCCCTCGGCCAATAAAGCGAGATGAGCGCCGCAACCCCAGAGTCGATCACGACTGGACCTAATGGTCAGGGGTCCCTTTACCTTTATCTACCAGGCAGGGGTGAGTAGCAATTGGGCCTGACTGAATTACTCGCTTGTGTTAAGTTTTTCAAGACAACGCAGTGAAGGATGTCCAAATGTAGCCTCCTAGGAATGTATACTTTATACTGAAGTATGCATCCCTGAGCACAAGAAGCCAAATGAGGACAGGTGCAGAGGTTGGGGGTATACTGTACATTATGCTGAATCTTCCTGAATTTATTTTCATGGCTTTCTTTTCGAGGAGGAGGGGCTAAAAGATCAAAACCTTGCCAGGGTCTCCTTCTTCTCAATCCCCTGCTCCAGTATTCCAATGTACAGTAGCACAAGATGCCCAGGGCAACCTTTGTCCTCCTTGAGTCAAATTGTGTACGTGTCGGCACAGAAATCTGCCCTGTGGGAAGTCAAGCTAATTGTCTCTCAAGATCGGTACTGTCTACACTGACCGGCATCAGCTTCCCAGAGTCTCATCGCATGAGATTTTTCATCTCAGGGTTGTGGGTTCGAGCCCCGCCTTGAGCAAATAGTTTCTTGCATTGCAGGGGTTGGACTAGATGACCCTCGGGGTCCTTTCCAGCTCTACCGTTCTATGATTCTATTACCTGCCACCTGAATCTTTTAAATGGAGGTGCTGAGGATCAAAGCTAGGGCCTTCTGCATTCTATACATGTGCTCTGCTATTGAGCTCTGATCTTTCCTCAGAGACATTTCCCTCATTTCACCGAGGCCCACATAGGGCAGTGATGGCCACCAGCCTAGATGACTCCAAAAGAGAATTGGACAAATTCAGGGAGGAGACGGCTACTAGCCGTGATGGCTATACATCAGCTTTGGTTCTCAACACCAGCTGCGTGCCAAGGCCTCATGACTTGCAGTTCCCTAGTGGATAAATAAACACACAAACAAGAGGATTTTGGTTCATGGGTTCAAACAGGCCACAACTTTATTGGATACAGATGTGAGCGGATTGGCTTAGACATTGGGTGAAACCAGACTATATCCTGTCTGCAGGGAGTCCAACTAAGGGTAAACTGTCAATAGGGGGAGCCCTATGACTTACATCAAACAGGGGCACCCTGAGGGATCCCTGTTGGGGTACTGGTGTGGCCCTAGCCCACATCCAGGCCTCGGACAGAATCCACACCCGCAGATCCCTTTAACAGGATACCATTAATGAGGACGGGCAGGTGGAGGCTACAACCTCCCCTCCCCTCCATCCAAACAAAGGCTCACCCAATGCCTAACCTCACAAAGTTGTGGCGGTTGCTACAAGGTAGGTGAAAACCAAATGGCTGGAGCCAGTTTGCCACGTGGAAAAATTCCTCCCCCAGTCCCATAAATATGGCGGCCAACATTAGTCCATAGCAAGGCCATATTGTAGCAAAGATGAAAAAAGAGGGCAGGTGGGTTGGAAATCCGGCAAATGGCAAGAGAGGGCGGTCTCCTAGCTGCACCACGGTTCAAATTTGCCACAGACACATACCACTGCCGGTGCTGATTGGTCAGCAGGGCCCGCCCTCCTGGGAAGGGCTCTGCCCAGCGTGGACGGTGTTGCCAAGCCCTGCCAAGGAGAGCGCCATGTCAGCCCCCCGCCAGATCACTGCAGATCCCGAGGCCTGGCCACAATGGCACCCACCTAAAAATGCCAGCAGACTTGCCAGAAACCATGGGAAGGGAGAGGGCTCTGTTTACGAGTTTCCCACAGGTACCTGGTTGGCCACTGTGAGAACAGGAGCTTGATCCAGCAAGCTCCTCTTATGATCAGATATAGATATAATTTCTCTTACTCATCTACTGTATTTGGAAGAGGGAATCTTTTTTCCCCTCCACAATGAATAACACACATTTTATATCCCTTGCTCCCACCAGGGGCAGTCTTTGGTCTTTCAAATTTCAGTGGCACCCGCCCCACTGCCTCTCACCTTCCTTTCTGCTCAGTTCGCTACAGCCTAATTGGTGACACCCTGCAGCGCCTCCTAGGCTTGGTGCCCAGCTTGATAGAATGGGTCGTGCTGCCCTAAATCCGCCTCTGCTCCCACATTCTCTAATGCACACACACACACTTTTCTGTTAGCAATTGTACTCGCTCTGATTGCCTTTGTGACTAAGCGAAAGAACTCATTGCAGAGCAGTCTTTGATGTCAGTTTGGAGATTTCTATTAATCTTACAAATCTTAACTGACATGTGAGTTCCAGGAAACAAGTTCAGGAGGCTCTTTGGAGACTACTGGCACAGAAACTTTGTGCCACTTAACCCCCAAATCATGAAGAAACTTTCACTCAAGGTTCCTTTTTTTAAAAAAGGAAGGAAGAAATCTCCCGATAACTTATTTGAGAGGGAATAGAAAGGGAAGGATGAGTGGTCTCATAAGCTTCACTTCATATTGGCTTGGCAGAGTTTCCATTTAGCTCCGAGAGTTCGTTTGCATGCCTAGAGGTTGAGTGGGCTACTGTGCAGGTCATATGAAGTAGACCCCAGAGGTTTCTGAGTTCTCTGCTTTCAAGAAAAGAATTAGACCGCAAGGAACCCAGGCCTTCCTTTAGGGTAGCAAATTGATTCTGCTCTCAGTTGCCAGGTAATGCAAATGCAAAACAGTAAACAACGATGCTCTCAGAGTCTTGGCAACGTCCCTTTGACAGACATAATTGATTTGAGACTTCTTGTCATTGCTTACCCCCTGTTTCTGATCCTTCAGCATATTATATTTGCCTCCAACTTAACTATGAGAACTAGAAACCTTTTCAAAACGGATAAAACATCTCAGAATTCTAACAACCTAATTTGGACCAATGAGAAATGTTGCACAAAGCTAAAGGCAGCCCAGTCAAAAGCACCTTCCTCTAATCATGGCAAAACCCTTGACTCTCTGCTTTCCTAAACACCACACATTTCAAGCACACACCCACACACCCCCCCAAGAATCCTGCAAACTGTAGTTTATTCTTCACAGACCTCCAATTCCCAGCACCCTTAGCAAACTACAGTTCTTGGGATCCTTTGAGGGTGTGCTTTCAATGCATACCCTCCAACATTTCTTTGATGAAAATAGAGACTAGGGCTTGCCGATCAGAAGGTCGACGGTTTGAATCCCCGCAACGGGGTGAGCTCCTGTTGCTCAGTCCCAGTTCCTGCCCACCTAGCAGTTCGAAAGCACATCAAAGTGCAAGTAGATAAATAGGTACTGCTCCGGCAGGGAGGTAAACGGTGTTTCCATGCGCTGCTCTGGCGAACCAGAAGCAGCTTAGTCATGCTGGCCACATAACCCGGAAGCTGTATGCCGGCTCCCTCGGCCAATAAAGCGAGATGAGCACCGCAACCCCAGAGTTGGCCACGATTGGACCTAATGGTCAGGGGTCCCTTTACCTTTAAACAACAACAACAACTCATCTGACTGGGTTTCCCCAGCCACTCTGGGTGGCTTCCAACTTATTTCAAAACATAATAATAAAGCCTTAAACATTAAAAAAAAAATACATGGCTGCCTACAGATGATTTTCCAGGGTTGTATTGTTACACAGTCCTATGCCCTAAAGAGGGTTCTGAGGCTGAAGCCTACCCCCTCTACAGGAGCTCACTAGGCTAAGTTATGTCCTCTGACCTTCTGGGTTCCAGTCTCAGAATCCCCAATAGTCACCTTGTAATAAAGCTTCTCAATAGATGATAAGGGAAGCTCCCATTCGCAGTGAAGAGGTATTGGGGGGTGGGGAACAGAGCTTGAGACAAGTAATCTTGCCAAATTAACCCCAGCAGATCAGATCAAGCGGCCCAGAAGATTACAGGAAGCTTGTGGGCTGATTTCCAGATTTCTAACTGTGAACATGACAGCTTACTCCCCTGGTCAGAGGCTTAACCTTTCAAAAAGCCTAAGTGTCACTGATAAGCATGCTTTACATAATATCTGAGAGCGGGGAGGGTTACCCTAGTAAAAGAAAAAAAAAGTCACACTGGCATCTTTTAACTACAGGGAGACCTCCTGAGCGCTCTGGGGAAGCAATCCCCAAAGTCTGACTCATTTCTCAGATTTATTATTTTTTTAAATGACTTTTTCTCTTCCCAACACATATTTACCATAATCCCGAAAGCCTTCCAGAATCATCTGCCTATGCATACGACAGCCTCTATTACAGAAAATGCCAAGTGGCTTATTTTCTATTCTTAGCTGGAAGACAACTATTCCAAATAGAACAAGTTTTGAAAGTTCAGACTAGTTTGAATTAATGTGATGGGGATTTTTGCTTCCCATTCAGATACCCTTCGGAAACAAAACGGTGGTTTTTTCTATCTGCATTGATCTTAGTGGGTAAGAAATGGCTTCCTGCTTCCTAAATTTGCCAAGTGGCAACCCATTTATTTGTTTCATTTACGCCATGAAGGGTGGTTGCAACTAGATCTCTCTTTTTTGGACAAAGAAAACCCTAGAATGGTAGTCTCTGACTTCTCTTAGGACCCACCTTAACCTAATCCTGAAAAATGATACCAACTTTTACCTAATGTCTATACACCTCTTTCTCCTCCCCCCCCCCCCATCTGCACTAGAACTTAAGGACATTCAGTGAAGATGAATGTTAGAAGATTAGGGACAGATAAAAGTAAGTTGTTCTTCATGTAGCGCATAGTTAAATGATGGGACCCACTCCCACAGGAGGCGGTGATGGCCACCAACTTTGATAGTTTAATAAGAGAACTTGGCAAATGGAGGAGAAGGCCATCAATGGCTACTAGCCATGATACCTGTGCTCTAACTCCATGGTCGGAGGCAGTAATGCTTCTGAATACCAGTTTCTCAAAGCTACAAGGTGGCTCTTATGCTATATTCTGCTTTTGGACTTCCCATAGACATCTAGTTGTCTACTGTGAGAACAGAATGGTGAATGAGACAACCTCATCCAGCAAGGATTTTCTTATGTTCTCTTTTTCCTCCTCTGTTTAGCCCAGGGTTGGAAATCTTAGGCCAGGCTTTCTCAACCTCGGCCCTCCTGATGTTTTTGGCCTACAACTCCCATGATCCCTAGCTAGCAGGACCAGTGATCAGGGATGATGGGAATTGTAGTCTCAAAACATCTGAAGGGCCAAGGTTGAGGAAGCCTGTCTTAGGCCTAAATATGCCCCCCCAAGCCTTTCTATCTGGCCCTCAAGACTCTGAGAGGCCAGGCCTCTCACCAGCTCTGCTCCAGCGCTTTTGGCTGGCTGGAATGTTGCTTCTGATTCCATCCACCACCAGTATGTGGCCCCTGGGCAGTAAATAATGAGGGAATGTGGCTCATTGGCTGAAAAGGGCTCCCTGCCCCTGGACTAGCTAGTACCATGTCTGCACATGGTCACAGGTTCAATCCATGATGTCTCCAGGTAGGACTGGGAGCAGCTGTTGCCTGAAACCCTGGAGAGCCGCTGCTAGTCAATGTAGACAATGCTGGACTAGATGGACCAATGGGTCTGACTCAGTGTGTTCCTCGGTATCCCCCAGTAAAGGGCTGTATCCCCCAATAAAGGGCTAAATACAGCTACTTCTGTTGGTGGTGTGAACATTGCCTCCCACTTGAAACACTAATATTTGATCCAGAACACATTGTTCTTGTCAAAAAGAGACATAAGAGTGCCATTCTGAGAAATTACTTCTGTGGGAGGAAAAAGCAGGCCAAAATAGCCATCTTGAGAATGACCCTTGGTGCCCTCTGGATGTTTTGGACTACAACTCCCATCAACTCTGCCTATTTGCCATGCTGGCTGGGTCTGATAGGAGTTGGAGTGGTTAGAGAAAGGGTCATTTTCACCCTCTGGAGAGGGCTATTTTGGCCTGCTCTTCACACAACAAAAGCCATTTCATCAGGTTGGATAAGGCAGCTGTAAATGAAATTCTGATCTTGTGGGGAAAAGGCAAGGAGCATCACTGGGCATAGATCTAGGAAGCAGAAGGGGGAGTTCAAGCCCAGGCCCAGGACCTGTTGGGGAGAACAGTTTTGACATCCTATGAAGGGTCTTGACATTCAAAGATATACAACCACAACCTCAAAAAGACTCAGATGCCACCTCCTATGGATGGAGGAGGTTGTTCACAGCTTAAAATCCCTGCCTTTCCTGGGCCTCCTCTTTGGCTTCTCCCAACAGCTGACAATCTGGGCTGCCTCCAATAATTCATAATTAATTAAATGTGAAAATCAATTGGCTCCATTTGCACAATTAAATTAGACCGAAGGCACACTAGCATGCTTAGACTGGTGGCCCTGCCTCCTTACAGCTTAACCCGCTTCATTTGGTCTCATTAAAAAGGGATTAGCAGCCTCAGAAAAACTCCCTTTTAGAAACCAGTAATTAAAAAATATATATTGTTTGCTCCAGAAACTGAATGCTCGGAGGAGAGGGCAGAACTAGGAAGAAGTGCTTGGTGATAAGAGGTGCTGGGACTCATGCTTGTTAGAAGAACCAATGGGTCAGTGTTACTTTTTCATCCTAGCTGCCTGTTTATGAAAGCAATTTAGACTGAATTTCCCTTCCGAAGCTTCCTTCATGCAGTGGGTAGACAACCACTGGCCCACAGGCCACAGCCAGCCCCTGAAGATACTCTTCTGCCCTCCCAAACCATGTACCAAGTTTGCCTAACAGAACTTAGGAAGCTCATAAGTCAGACCAGTAGTCCATCTAGATCAGTATTGTCTCGAGGTGAAGAGAAACTGTGTTGGCAATGACTTTTTCCAACTGCTTTGCCACACCCTCCAGGCCTAGGAGCCTTCATGAGGGAGCTGTTTCCAGAGGAAGAACTGTGAGGGATGAGAGACATTTTCTGTCATCATGGGGTGGTTGGTTTCTCCAGTCCAAGGGACCTTCAGAAGAGTGGAGAGAGTGTGCGTATGAACTTAACAGTGCTTAGTTTATCTTTTGCTTGCTGTTTTGTTAATGTTGTTAATATTGTTTTATTGATTATAAATCCTGTATGGATTTGATAATTGTATGACTTTCGCTTTAATTGTGATGTTCAGCTTCTATTTTAGCAGTTGCTCTGTAAACCGTGTCTTATAGATTGTAATAGTTTCACAGATGATTTGTTAATTGTTTTATATGATTTATGCAGCACTTGTGATGTTCTATTATGTTCTGCCATTGTTTTTTATTGTTTGTAAGCCGCTGTTGGATTCATTTGACTGAAATGCGCCATAGAACTACAATAAATCCAATCAGTCACTGGCTGGCAGTTGATCTCCAGGGCTTTAGGCAAAAAAATGCTCTAACCACTGAACTATGGCTGTTCCCTAAAAAAAATCCTTGACATTTTGTGAGTGAATAGATTCCCTCCACGCCTCTTCATAGAAGTATAGATTTTAGAGTTCCTTGATTAGGGAACCATAATAGTTTGCAGATGAGGTGTAGACATCTCAAACAGCATGGCCCAATTGTCTTGCAATAAACCACCAATGCATATAGTTCTGGTATGGTTACATTCCCATCCCTGCATTAGCCAATTGCTCTTTAAGCCACATTTTGTCAGCTGTGAGTGACTTTATTTGAAGTCCTACACTACAAAGTTACATCCATTTTCTACCAGATTAAGGTCCATGGCCTGCCTCAGAGAATCCTGGGAGTTGCTGTTTTGCAAGCATGTTGAGAGAGAGACCTGCCTCTCACAGAACTACATTTCCCAGGGTTCCATGCAAAGAGGTGATGACTATTAAATCCTTGTAAGTCTGTTCCATACATCTGCAGCAGGGTTTGGGAGCCTGTGGCCCACCAGATGTTCTTGGACTACAACTCCCATCATCTCTGACCATTGAGCATGCTGGCTGGGGCTGATGGGAGATGAAGTCCAACAACATTGAGAGAGCCACTCTTTCCCCATTCTTGATCTAGAGCATGGATTGTCTGCCTTTTGCCCAGAACCAGCTCTACCCTAAAACCACTAAATCCCCAAGCCTGCCAAAAAATAAAATAAATTTGACATGTCATGTGTAACAACATTGATGGAAATAATTAAAACATCCATTTCTTTTGGTTTCAGAAGAGTCCCAGAAGTGAAATCTTTCATTGCCAATATAAAACCAGGAGAGGCAGCTTAATATGGTGCTGAAAAGAAATTGCAGGTTTTAAAACCTCAGTGAAATCTCAACGTTGATGAGATGTTATATAATTGAAAAGCAGAGTGTGGTTTTTCCTCTTCATCAAAGTACTAATCTTGAAGAAGAAGAAATCCTATATTGGCTATCAGACAGCTGACAGCCTGGAAGATAAATTCTTCTTGCTTTCTATTTGTTCTGTTAAGCATGGCACTGCATATTTATTTCCCCTTCATTAATTACAGGTAGCATATCTCCATATAGCATAAGGTTGCTACTTTTTTATTTTTATTTTTACACTAGACCTAAAAATATTTAGCTGTCCCATTCCTTTCAGATTCTGAGAATGATATCAGCAGGATTTGTTGCTACCAAAAGTAGGTTGTCTTCAAATCTGCAATGTGTGGACCCACGGTTAGCCAATGAAGCTGAAGACTGGAAGATTCAGGACAGATAAAAGAAAGCACTTCTTCAAACAGAGCCTAGTTCAACTATGGAACTTGCTCCCACAGGAAGCTCTGGTACCTACCGACATCGAAGGCTTCAAAGGAGGATTGGACAAAACTATGAAGGAGAGGGCTATGTGGCTCCTAGCCATAATGGCTATGTTCTGTCTACTTTTCACATAATTATTGTCTCACAAAGCTGCTTACATCAATGAGAGCAGGAGAGGGAGGGTAAGCGAAAGGGAGCAGAACTCTGCAATCAAGCTCAGAAAGAGAAGAAGAAAAAGGCAGGGGAGAGAGATCCATTTTTCAAGGCCAGAACAAAGTGATGAGCTGCAAGCATTTGTGTCCAGTTTGGGCCAGGCTGATCTTCCCTTCCTGGTGCTCTTGCTTGAATAGCAGTCAGTGGCTGTTGTTTGCCTGGCTGATGGGTGGGGCCAGAACACACTTCCCTTCCATTCTTCAATCTTAAGACAGCTGGTCATTGGAGGGGAGTGCTCTTTCTGGCAAGGGCCAGCAGGCAGAGAACATTCAGGCTGAACTCTGCTCAGTTGATGATCAAGCCTGACCTGGAAGCCCCCGAACCCATCCCAAGTCAAGGGAAACCAATGGGCAATCTTGCTAGATAGGGTCAGCCTGGAGATTGGGAAGGTGGTCACAGCCCTATAACCTTTTTGGCACTTCATCACAAAGGGCAGCACAGAACTGGAAGCCCACCATTCAACTTCCAGCAGCTCCCGATACTCAACAAGAATGATAGGGTGAATGGGACATCCTTGTGCAAGAACGCATCTGTGCTCTTGAGCAAATCAGAGTCATTTCAATGGAGAATGTGCATGAAACTTCGGAAGGCTGATAGACCAACATGCTTTGCATGTATAAAATCTCAGCTTTAGTCCCTGGCATCTCCACCAAAGAAGGTGGTACAAGGAAAAGAACTCTGCCTATAACCTGGAGAGATGTTGCCAGCCAGGGTAGGCAGTCCTGGGCAAGATGGACAACATCCTATAACTGTTTCTTTTGCATGTTTCAGTTCACAGAGGAAAGCTGCTGTCATCTCTCACAGATGTGTAAAGGAGCAGGCAAATGACGCTGTGTACTTTGCAAGATGTGGTATAAGAAAGGGGCTTCTAAGTGGCAGAGGCAGTTGAGCAAACAATATTGCTATATATACCTTTTGACCATTTTTAGGAAAGTAGCAGTAACTCCTTTTGTTCACAAGCCTATCTGACGTTTACTTCCAGAAACCAATTCAGTTAATAAGAAAGAAGGTTAATGCATCTTGGCAGTTTGATGGAATTGCTCTTCTTCTCTCTACTCACGATGCAACTCATAAAAAATGTCCTGCACCATTTATGCAGAGTCTCTTGTACTTTACATTAAAAAGGGTGGAAAGACGTTGTTTCAAAGTGGCTGTAGCACATTTCTCTCAGAGCCATTAAATGCCATTTTCCTTAGATACAGTTAGTGATAACAATTTGGCCACGGTGACCTTAAGGAAAGGCTACATGCCTGCAAAGAAACGGAGGCATGTGGTCACCAAATGTACTGTGGCCAAGTTCATTGTAGAAATGCTTAATTGCTTCTTAGAGTCGTAGAATTGTAGAGTTGAGACCCACGTGTCATCTAATCTAATCCCCTGCAATACAGGACTCTTCAGTGGGTAGAAACAATTAAATACATTAGGGGTGAGGACATCTCTGGCCCTAGGTTCAACATGGTGCTTGAAGCCATTGAATCTGACTCTTGCGACTCTCCCTACATCACCCACCTCTCTGGCTGTGCTCTGCACCCTTCTTGAGTGCTGTTGTCTGGCTGGAATCTGTCCTTGAACTGTGATAATCCTTCTTGCTTGCCTGTATGGTGAGGTAGGGGTGTGTGTGTGTGTGTGTGTGTGTGTGTGTGTGTGTAAACCTCTGACTTTTGTATGATTGGAATGTAGTCTACTGTACCAAGGTCACAGCTCTTGCTCCACTCACTTTTCCCTCTGCAAAAAGGCTACTCAGGAGTGAATGCAACTCTTCAGCTGAAAAAGGGTCCTCACCCTGATTTAGAAAAATGAGGGGGATTTAAAGCACCTCTAACTCAATTGTTCTGAGTTATCTCATACCAGAATACGTTCAGTGTGTACTTCATTAAAATGTTTTATAAATTGTGGAATATCCTCCATATTAGTACCAATTGACAACCTTTAGAGAAGAGCAGCTAACCACAGAGCTGAAAGTGGATCACCAGCTGTGCGTAGCAATTCAGCAATAGTTTGATTTTTTTTAAATAAAAGAACTGCTATTATTGACAGCCTGAGAAGGAAGAAGCATTGGGGTTGCCAAGCACAAATCAATGCTGTTGAGATGCATTCAGCTTGGTGCGTCACCAAGTTGTGGGGTCCTGTGGTAGGACTGAAACAACTCAACTCCTTAGTTTTTGATTTGGGATTCTAAAGCTTGGGTTTTGAAAGTAGAGCTTGTTAAAGCTAGCATTTTTGTTGTTGTTGAGGATGCTCTTCCATACAGGAAGGTCAAAAGTGCACAGGAAAATGTTTTGCACAGGAAGGTCAAAACTGAGTGCCTGTAGCTCACTTACCATATCTTTATTTTCAAAGGATGTTGGTTTCATTTTTGAAGGGGCATTTAAAAAAGAGGGAGCTTTGTGGGGGAATTAGATACTGGGTGGTACTTGAGCTTTCCCTTGGGAAGGGAATTCAGATATGTAGAAAATAAGTGTCCAGCTGCACATCTCAAGCAATACTTGTGGGCTGTAGCCTGCATCATTCTCAAAATTCAGTTTCGTAATGAAGAATTCCAGAGTCCCATTTTCCCAGGCTCCAAAAAGACCCACAAAACTCAGTAAATCCTCAGTATCCTTTCTCCATCACTCAGATACAATTTTCCTCCCCTTCCCATATATGTTTTTCCTCTTCTTTCTCTCTCCCTCCTTCTCTTAAACAAACTAAAAAGGAAAAGGAAACAGCCATGGTACCTCACACCCAAGTCACATTAGGTCAGGGCAGATTACGTCATGGTGATACTGTGGCACCTGTTATGACTGGAGAGTCCAGAAATCCCTGCTAGAAAACAGGAATGCAAAGCACTTTGAAGGCATTGGTTGTGTTTTATAATAGGCCTCCTGGAACTTCCACTATCCTCTGTCACCGGGGTGCAACTTATTCATCCACCTCAACAACACGAGCTGATTGTCAAGCATCTCCCATACAGCACAAAACATGATTTGATGTGCCTCCAAATTAAGCCGGAGGCAAATTAAATAGTACTCATGTGTGCTTAATTATCAGACACTTGCAGGTAATTTTAACAAATTAGATATTTAAATTGCTCAGAAAGCACCAAATTAATGCATACAGTGTGATTTGCCATATTTTGTCCTATTAATCTTATTTCTCCTTTTCTTAATTATATTTCCAACACTTTATATGTTGCCTCTGAGATGCGGAACCACTTTATCCCAGCAGCAGTGGGTCTAGTTTTAAACAGTAAGGGCAGTAGCAGTAATAGTAGTGGCAGTATTTGAGCCTCAGTGGGAGGTAGCCCTTTAAAGTGACCTGATCCGGAAGCAAGCAAAGCTAACTGTAAAAAGAATCCAGAACATGGCAGATATAAAAGGAATGTGTTGGAGGGACGTCCTTGGCATTGTGGAGTGGAATTGCTCTCGAGGTTCTGAAGTGAGAGCATGCAAAGTATGTTACATGGAAGGGAGAAATACCCACGAGGCTCTCAATGAATACTTAATGGAATAGAATATGCCTTTTGTTGAACATTAAATTTGAACATGCTTTTAAAAGAAGGGAGCAAAAGAAAACACAAGAGAACCTTTCTATCCCATTTATATACTAAGTATTCCTACTATGCCATTTTTCTATATCTATCATCCATCATCTATCTATCTATCTATCTATCTATCTATCTATCTATCATCTATCTATCTATCTATCTATCTATCTATCTGTCTGTCTGTCTGTCTCTCTATCTATCTCTCTATCATCTATCTATACCATGCACTATATGTGAGCCTGTTATAATTCATTTATTGGTAGCTTCTTGGCTGACCATTGCTCAGGGTCAGGGGAGTGCTTCAGGCTTTTCTCACTTGACACTGGGTTCAAGAAAAGTTGACTCATTCATTAGGAGTCTCCCAAGGTAGCACCAATCCAGTGGATTATGCACGCACATGGTGGATGTCGGAAGCGCCAGACTGGGAGGGTGATGGGGGGAGCAATGTTGTGCACATGACATCAGGATGTTGGAAGGAGCCTGGGGCGAAGCCAAACACTGTGGCTGTGTGGTTTCAATGGCTAGCAGCTCCTCCTCTTCCTGGCCCTGCAACTGGTGGGAGGCTGCTTCCACCCTCTTTCCCCTCAGTGGTGGTGGAGGAGGAGAAGGAGCTGACCACTGGGGTCACCCCATGCTCAGCTCCATGCTTAACCTCCTCTTCCCCCTCAAAAGATGTTGAGAGGACCCAGAACAGCTCAGCCCCCAGGAGCTGTAGCCCCAGGTGGATGTTCATGTTTATATTCAATTGCAGCCTGCATTGCAGGCTGCAACTGACTAGCTACATACTTCCAGGCAGTAGAAGGCAGGGTTAACACTAACAGATAGTCTGGCGAAAATACACTTTGTGGTTTCCCACTAAACCCTCCAGATCACTCCTTCCTCTTGTTCTCTCTCTCTCTCCTGCAAAAAATGACCATGAAACTAGCTCCTGCCATGTAGACTTACAATCTGAAGCTATTGTACATATAAAGAAACTGTAAGTAATTTTTTATTATTATTCTTTACCAATGGGACCTGTGCATTTTTATTTAGTGATGTGTGAATAAGACAGACTAGGCGGTGATGGGCCTGAGTATATTCAGCTTCCAAGTTTGTTTGCCCTCTGCTAAACCAATTTGCCCTAGCAGACCAGCCTCCACTGCCTTCCTTGGATTGTCGATGGGTCAGCATCAATGCCTTTCTCTCCTCCAGCATGGTAGAGACACAGCTGTAAATGGACCACAAGGATAAAGCTTTCACTTCTGCTGGTGCTGGGACCCTTGAGCTTGATCCTATGTCATGCTCACTGCAGCTTTGCATAGTATCAGGCTCTACATCTGTCATCCCGATTTGGCTAGCCATGTTCAAGAATATTACACCCTGGATTTTAAGTAAGGCGTTGACCTGGATTCCGTTTGGGTATTTGCTGAATATGGCGCTTTCCCCTAAACACACACACACACACACTTTTCTCATCTTGCAGTATACTTTCCATCTCCAGGTTATTGCTGTGAAATATGGATGAATGGATTCAATTGTTTGTTTGTGTGTTTTTTTAATTCTGAAAGCCATCTGCGCAGCCTTGTGGGGATTCTGTCGGCAATTTCTATTAAAATGTATCATTTCTCATCTTTTTGGGGAGGAGAAGAAAATTCATAAAGAGAAGTGTGGAATGCACCCTGGTTCTGAACCATAGAAGGAAGAAACATCAATACTTCTAGAACACACAAGCACACACATCTATCCTAAATGCTCCATGGACCGGTCACGAATAGTAAATGAAAAGGAGTAGACTTTTGACACTTGCACCTGCCCCATTCTGTGTCTCTGTGGCTGATCAGGACTGAAATGTTTGATTCCGATGGCAACAAAAAGAGGCATCTTTCAAGGAAGGCTTCCTAATGCCATAGACAGGATCTCCAGGGAGGAAAGATCGAAAGTCAAAGGTCACGGATGGAAGAACTCCAGATGCCTGTGAAGGTGGGCAATATTTCCTGGTACTCTGTCACACCCTGAGCTTACCTGACTGGCTCCAGGTCCTCCTGCCATTTGAAGAAAGGTGATCAGTTTATTTGAGCAGGGCCTTCTCAACACTGGCCCTTGGAATTCTCTCTAGGTCACACCCCTCTCCCTAGGCCACACCTATCACTGGCCTGGCTATGCCCCTTTGTTGAGTGCCTTTGCCTGGGTGTAATGTGTCCTTGGACTGTAATAATGCCTCTTGCTTGCCTGGATAGAGAGAGGTGTGTGTATATATGTATGTATGTATGTATGTATGTATGTATGTATGTATTTTGTATAGCTGGAATGTAACCTACTATGCAAAGGGAAGAGTGATGTCCATTGCTCCTCTCTCTTTTGTCTCTGGCCCTGCTCATCACTCCACTCCAATGCTCTAACTGCTACCCTGGTTTTCAAGGTGTTCAGCACCTTGTTGACGATGCTTTAGGCTCAGCAAAGGAAGGCTGCGAATGCTGAAACACACAAATGCAGGGTGGGGCTTTGCAAATGAAAGATGGGGCTGGGGAAATAATGCACATGCTTGATGGCAGGGGTCACTGGTCATCAACCAGGGCAATCAGAAGTAGGAAGTCCTGCACTAAGGGTTTAACAAACTGGTGGGTGGTGCTCATTGGGGCTGGTAGAGCAGAAGGGAGGGAGACCAGTAGTGGAAACAGAACCAATGACAGGCAGAGTCAACTCATTCTGGTTTTGTCTGCATCTTCCTCCCTGCAGAGTTCTACAAGGGCACTACTGAGTGAAGGGCACCAATAGGCGGTGCTTCCTAACCTGGATTGGTTCTAAGAAAGCAGTAGGCCAAAGATGAAAGAAGACTGAGATTGGTGGGGCAGCGCCCCCTCCCATGCCCTAATGGAGCAGCCTCCACTGACCTAAGTGACCCTCTTTACTTTCTCCCATAGCAGGCGTTGGCAACCTGTAGCCCTCCAGATACTGCTGAACTCCAGCTGTCACCATCTCTGACAAGGTTGGCAGGGGCTGATGGGAGTGTAATGTCCAATACATGGAAGAAACTGGGATTCCACAACACACACACACACACACACACTCCACACTGCACCAATTGGTTGCAGACCCCACTGATCTAATTGCCATCTCCTGCAATGGGGAGGGTGAATAAACCAGGTAAAAGGGAACAGTTAGAGAATATGTGCTCCCTCAACCTCAGAGACCCTGCCCGGTAGTTCTCTCTACCTGACATGCAGAAGCAGCTCCCTGGTTGAGGCAGAGCTGCTATGCTAGCTTTCTACCAGGTGAAGGCACTGTTCTCGAGTGGTAAGGAGAGGGATTAAGTGGCATGGAAGTCAAGGCAGAGCT
Source organism: Podarcis filfolensis (assembly GCF_964270895.1). Lineage (NCBI taxonomy): Eukaryota > Metazoa > Chordata > Lepidosauria > Squamata > Lacertidae > Podarcis > Podarcis filfolensis. The sequence goes on along the minus strand of NC_139611.1, from coordinate 31,385,662 downwards.
AGCATGCAGGTGAGGGAAATAAGATGCTCCCCATCACTTTTAGTGAACAACAGCTCTCCACCTGCCAGGAAGCTCGCATAGCGACTTCACCCCACCGAGGGAACCGCTTTCACTGTTGTATATACTTATATAGCCCCTAGGAGTTGCCCTCAGTTTGTCCATGTAGCCTATGGTCCCATCTCAGCCCAAAGGCCCTCATGAGTGTGGATACGTAAAAAATGATTGAAAAAGCCCCCAAATCTGTCTTTCACTGTTAAGACCCAGTCGCAAGAAATTACAGTGGTACCTCGGGTTACATACACTTCAGGTTACATACGCTTCAGGTTACAGACTCCGCTAACCCAGAAATAGTGCTTCAGGTTAAGAACTTTGCTTCAGGATGAGAAATTTGCTTCAGAAATCATGCTCCGGCGGTGCGGCGGCAGCAGGAGGCCCCATTAGGTAAAGTGGTGCTTCAGGTTAAGAACAGTTTCAGGTTAAGTACGGACCTCCGGAACGAATTAAGTACTTAACCCGAGGTACCACTGTACAAGCATTCTTGAATGTTAGGGTAGGCCTTAAGAATTCATGCAAAATTCCAGCCGAGGATATTTGAAATGTGACGGAGCTTCATGCCTCAAAAGAACTGGAAGGCAAATGAAGGGAAAGCTGTTTGTTTGTTTCATCACAAATTCTTTGAAGTCTAAAACCAGGGGCACAATGCAGTGGGGGTGAAGGAGGCCGAGGGGAGGAAATATAAGGAAACATTTTTCAGTGTGACTCCATCGCCTGCTGCAGCCACGTTCCCCGAATATGCTGTCATGATGAAAAATTTTGCCAGGCTCTTAGCAGCAGAAATTTTGATGCATGGCAATTGTGTGTGTTTTAGGTGTTTTTCCCCTTTTTTTAATAGTCAAAGAAAAAGAACCAGAGAGATTTAAGCTTTGGAAGTTGGATTTGGCTCCCTTCCCAGAGATATTTTCTCGATTTGGTAAGCCCTGGAGCTATATACAAGCTGTCAGACCCTGCTCTTGTCAAGACTGAAGCAGAGTGAGGTAGCAGAGGTGAAGGTGAAAGCAGTTTGTATCCAGTTCAAGGAGCAGTAAGAGATAAGTCAACTAGCCATTTTTTTGTTTTTAAAGGCAGCTTGGCTAGCGATAGAAGAGAACATTAGTCTTCCTCCCCCTACCTGTTATAACCAGTAGCGTAGTGGCAAATTCAGAAATGCAGGGGTCCTTCATGACAGTCACAGTCACACACCCTTCTAAGATTACACAGCCTCCTAAGATTATACAATTATCTTATAATTATCCAACACTAATAATTAGGGATGTGTTGCAATAATCACTGCAGATCCCCATGAGTTGCCATTCAGCTAGATCTATCTTCTGCACTGCCAATGATTTGGGGTGCTGCAATGTCCTTTTTGGTAGTGACTTATGCTGTGTTTTCCTTGATAACAGAAATTGCACACCCTTCTCTTGAAACTGAAGCACCTTTGTGTTTTCAGTGTCCCTAAACATTTAGCTTTGGAGCATACACTACAACTCCTCCTTGGCGTTTTTCTGGCACACCTTCTCCAGAGTGATCCTAGGAGTCAATCCTCAGTGGCTGACTCAGCTCCTTTCACTCTGATTGGCTCCAATCAGCACAAAGGGTAAGAAGACTTTTTCTCAGTGGCCAGAAAGCTTCCCTTCATGCTGATTGGGGACTCTAGAATGCTGGAGACAGAGACCCTGTTAGGACTCTGCTACAGAAATAGTAATGAATCTTTGACCCCCTGTGGCCCCTGACCACGACACCACTGGTTATAACCAAACGTAACCCTAACCCACAATATGAGAAGCTGCTCCTTCTCGGCTTCTGTCTCTCCTCATCATTGAGACCCAGCCCCATCAACTCAAAACCTCTGAGTATGTGTTACTAAGAGATTCAGAGGAGTTCCACTCTTTGGTCCCCAGGTCCCACTGCTCCAAGATGCACATCCATGAAATATTCCTTCTTAGGGCCTCAACTATCTACCCACCTCCTTTTCCCGTTGGCCAGAAGTAATTATTATTATTATTATTATTATTATTATTATTATTATTATTATTTATACCCTGCCCTTCCTGGTTCAAAAACCGGGCTCAGGGCGGCTAACAAGAAATTTAAAACACTTAATTATAAAAGCAGCATAAAATACAGTATAAAAACATGAATAACAATAAGATTTAAAAAATCAATTTAGGGGAAATAAGCATTAGATAATCCCTAGGGCTAGCTGGCTGAATTGGTCCTACTTGGGCCAGTGAGGAGGCCAGGGGAGAATTAGCTGTGGGGTCTCAGAGCGGGTGATCTCCATAAAAGGGGAGTGAGTTTCATAAAGGGGAGTAAGTGAGTTTGAGGAAGGACTCATGGTAGAGCATCTGCTTTGCATCCAGAAGGTCCTGGGTTCAATCCCCAGCATCTCCAGGTAGGACAGGAGGAGATCCCTGAAACCCTGGAGAGCTGCTGCCAGTCAGTATCAACAGTACTGAGCTAGATGGATCAATGGTCTGACTCAGTATAATGCTGCTTTCTATGCTTTCTGTGTTCCCATGTGTCCAGCCACTGGTCACACTGGTGTCCCCACCTCCCAGTCCCAAAGACCAAGTGTGATGCTAACTCCAAGCAGTCCTTGAAGGCTGGGAAAAGGAAACAGTTATTCCAGGCCAGTGTGTAGCATCTCCTAAAAGCAAAGCATCAACCTGAGTGTTTTTTAAGAGAATGCACAAGCTGACTGCTCAGAGCCATCATTTCGACTGTTGAACTCAACTTATTAATACTCCCTGTTCCTTTAGAAAAAGAAGGTTGGGTGAAAAAGAAAATAGGCGAGATGAGGAGCTCTGAGTCTCTCTTGTGTGTTTTCTAGAGGGGATCGGCTGATGGGTAAGGATCACTTATAATTGGTGTCAGTTTTAGACTGAGAGTTATCAGTATCAGTTTTCTTTTATAAATCCGGACAGCCTATCGCTGTCAGATCTGACTTCCTTGACTGTGTAGATTTGAATTCTGAAGAAGCCTTTTCTAAAGGAGGCTGGCTTGATACCCTCCTATTCTTTTTAGTGTATCAACACAGAGAATAATTATTTAGTGGTCATTCTGGTTCCCTGGGAATTAAAGGATCTTGAACAGAAAATTCACAACACCTTTTCCAGGCCAACCTACAATCTCCAGCTTAGTTGGGGAAGTCATGGAATTAAGCTGGTTTAAAACTAGTGAAAGCTGGCATCCATGTAAATTAATCCTTCCTCCGAGGAGCATAAGGGGGCTTACACAGTCTGTCTCTCTGCCTTCCTCAGGGAGAAATCCAGCTCACTTCTCATTCCTATGGTAATTTATCTCATTCCCAATTCCAGAGGTAAAGGTAAAGGGACCCCTGACCATTTGCTCCAGTCGTGACTGACTCTGGGGTTGTGGCGCTCATCTCGCTTTATTGGCCGAGGGAGCCGGCGTACAGTTTCAAGGTCATGTGACCAGCATGACTAAGCCACTTCTGGTGAACCAGAGCAGAGCACGGAAACACCGTTTACCTTCCCGCCAGAGCGGTACCTATTTATCTACTTGCACTTTGACGTGCTTTCGAACTGCTAGGTTGGCAGGAGCAGGGACCGAGCAACAAGAGCTCACCCCGTCGTGGGGATTCAAACTGCTGACCTTCTGATTGGCAAGTCCTAGGCTCTGTGGTTTAACCCACAGTGCCACCCACGTCCCCAGAAACAGTATGCAAATTAAGCACATCTATTGTTCAAATTTTACACTTCTCTGAATTTTGCAATGCAGCTCTCGAAACAAAACAAAAAAAATGCATGCAAAAAATGTGTGTATTTAAGGTAAAGCTTACATTAAAAGGTATATACGAGTGAAAACAATATGCAAAAAACGCATTATATGGAGGAAATTGCTCAGCAAAAATATGTGTATATTGGCAAAAATTACATGCAAAATGCATATATTAGGAGAAAAGCAGATTAAAATGCTCCTGAGGACTTTAAACAAAATAAAATCATGAACTGGTGAGGAAATGTGGGAACTGAAGAATGGGAAAATTAGAAATTGAGAAATCTATCCATCCTTACCTGAGAGACTCTGTTTTGACAATCTACTCAATTTTTAATATTGCGTTTGGTAGCAGAAAATAGACAGTTATTTTCAGAGGGGCAACTGAATTACTGGTGACCTTGCATCTTGTCTTGAAAAGTGTGAATTAGGCAAGTTCACCTTTAGAATCAAAATGAATCAAACTTCTCCATCACTACATTCAGCCTAGTCTCTCTGATGAAGAGCATGTGTTACTTATTTGGATGCCTGAATAGGAGTTTTGTGAACTACAACATTTTGTTAAGGTCCCAGTTGTAGCTCAGAATAGAAAAAGGAGAAGGGGAAGCCATATATTTAAGATACTATTGGCACCCTACTTCTCAGGTTCTAGAAACATCTAGCTGACTGCTGCTGTATACAGAAACTTGGAACCGATGGACTGTGGACTTACCAGTACACCCTGCTCTCCCAGTGGCCAACCAGATGTCTCTAGGAAGCCTGCAGGAAGGACCTGAGCACAACAGCACTCTACCCACTTTTGATTCCCAGCAACTGGTATTCAAACGCATTTACTGCCTCCAGCAGGGGAGGCGGAGCATAGCCATCAGGGTTAGTAGCCATTGGTACTAACTTTATCCTCTATTTGTCTAATCCTCATTTCTAGCCATCCAAGATGATTGCCATCACTACTTCTTGTAGGAGCAAGAAGATGGACTTTATTTCATCTATGAATGAAAACAAGCAATGAATCTATATACCTGAGCAGATTCCTTCACTGGATGGGATTCTAGATTTCCTCACATTATAAGATTTATTGGATGACAACAACAACAACAACAACAACAACAACAACAACAACAACAACAACTGCGGGACGCAGTGGAAGACAGGAGTGCCTGGTCCATGGGGTCACAAAGAGTCGGACATGACTAAACAACTAAACAACAACCACCTCAGAACTACAGTAGTCTTCAAGCAGTTTACAGAGATACAATAAAAATAATGATAACCAGTTAAAACTATTAAATCAAACTTCAGTTAAAATGGCTGGCGCAATTCAGAAGGTCTTCCATAGGCACTGGAAGTTCATCAGGGAAGGCTCCTTTCTGACCGCAAATCATATCCCCCTTTCTCCAAAACAGTAGAAGTCTAGTCCATATTCATAGAGATGAAGCAACCCATTTTATACAGAAATGTTTCTCAGGCTCCCTTAGGTTCGGTTTCTTTCATTCCTCTTCTCTTTGCGATTTAAATGTGCATTCACTAGGGGTGCTAAGGGTGTATTGCTGCCTCCTCACTAGGTACAGATAATGTCAAGAAAACAAATGAAACCCAGGGCTGTCTGATTGAAAGCAAATACTTCAGGGCACTTCCAGTGGTCCTTTGGGTGGGAGCTAATTTAAAAATGCTTAGTAAATCAGTAAACAAGTTAGAATGTGCAAAGGAAAGATAAAGAAGCAAGAAATGGAGTCTGAAGTGAGGGCTCCAAGGGTATATAAGGCAGGCAACCAAGTATCTGAGAAGTTGGGGGAAATCTCAAGTAACTCTGGCTTCTAGGAGAGAGATACAGCCTCTCTCAAGCAGACTCAGTGTTGATTCATTTAGCTGGCTGATTGGTATTGATTGCAAATATGGTGCAATTAGATTCTAGAGATGTGACTAGCAAGCATTGGCCAATATGCCTCGACTTCGGCATCCCTTCAGCATGATGGAAGATGAATTAATAATCATTACGAACATTACCAAATAATGAAAAGCCAATGTCTGCCCATTGCATCCTCATAGTGGCAGTTTGATTCCCTTTGTTTTGGGTTTAGACATGTGTCCTTTCAGAGGGTCCATAGTCTGGTCTTCAAGATGAGATTTTCCACAATGCTCTGAGGAAAGAGATGAGGGGGGAACAAGGACAACAGGGGGGAAAGGGGGGGAGAGGCTGAAGAAGAGGATGAGCAAAGGAACAAATGCACTGATCCAGCAAGAGAGATCCATGGGAGGAAAAATATTTCTGGGTGTGTATCCCTATTTACATAATGATGATGCTCCATATTCCATTGAACTGGGCAAATATTTCTTTTGATGTCCGTGGGGATGTACATCTCCGTCCAGAACCACCAGCTGAAATTCTTCAGTATCTAGGGTGTGGTCAGGGAAACAAATAACCATGCACAATAACTGCCTTGGGGACTTTAATGGGGTCTGCTCTGAGTAAGACTAGCTTTGGGGCCAGCACAGTGTGATGGCTAGAGTGTTGAACATAGACCTGGAAGACCAGGGTTCAAATCTCCCCACTCAGTCATGAAGCTCACTGTGTGTGAAGTTTAGCCACTCGCTGCCTCTCAGCCTAATCTACTCCACAGGGTTGTTGTGACTGATTAAATGAGGAGGGGTAGAACCACATACACCACCTTGAAATCCTTGGAGAAAATGGTAGGATATAAATGCAAGTAACAAATAATACCACCCTTTCTCTCCCCCCAACCCCGTTTCCTGTGGAAAATTCCATTTGACTTATGAAATCCCAACCTCCCACCCCCCCACCGTGCTGTTGCACTGCAAATTTCATTGGAATAAAACCAATATATTATGCACACACAATCACAGATGCCTATTACGTATATACAGTTACCAATTATTTTAATGGAGGCTGCTTATTTACATGCACTGACTGGGTTCTGATCCTGTGATTAAGAGCTCAGCAATGTAGGTCAATGTGGAGAATTTACCCTAAAATTGCTAATTTGCTGTATACAGTGATTATGCTTAATCTGATCGTTTGGCTTTAGTTTACGAGAGCGGGGGCGGGCATGCTGGAAGCTTCTGCCATGCGAAATATTCAGATATGTGGTGCATCCATCAACCAATCACATTTCCAAAGCAATCCAAGTTTTTAATGAGTACACAATTCTATCCCATGCACAATGCCCTGCCAACTCATGCTTTTACAAATGGATTCAATTTGATCCACATGCTTTCCTCAAAATTCTCCTGAGCGAATCTTAATGGTGAATATTCTCCAAATATTCTCTGGGTATGTGTATATTCAACAAATATTTGGCATTCTGTGCTTATATTTGAGATCTGAAGATTTTGTAAGTATTGGACTCCTGAATTAAATAGAGATGATTTCATCATATTATATGTTATATAAATTTTTTGTTGTGATTAATTGTATTTCTACTGGTTTAATATGATAAAAGGCCTTTTTGTTTGGAAAATATGGCATAATTAAGTGCCTAAATAAATAAATTTATCAGTATCTGACAGCTAGCATGCAATAGCAGTCTTTCTTTGACAGAATTTGATGTATACTGGTCTGTATTTGACACAGACATGTAGCAGTCAATGCTTGACAGTATCAGACACCAGGCCTACTGCAACTGTCAATTTTTGACAGTATCTCACTTAGAGTAGTGAATGTTTCCTTAGGTTTGATAGATGACAGGCTGTAATTTTCAGTAAACAGCATCCGACACGCCCAAGTCAATATCTGACAGTATTTGACAGCTCACATGAAGCAGCAGACAACATTTGACAGATTTTTAAAAAAAATTACATACAATGAACTTCAGTAAAAGTTATATACATTGGTTTAGGCTACAATCCTATGGCCCCAGGGATGGTGTCCAGAGGCCATAAGAACTCTTTTACCTCCCTCTCCAAAGTTGGAGGCTCATCCTTGGAGAGAGAGATCCATTTTTGGATGCCTCCTCCATGGGGCTGAAGAAAGACCCACAACTGGTTCCAGTCTGATGTCAGAACTCCAACACTGAAGAGGGCAGCAGCCTGGGGACATTCTAGAAGAGGGGATGGAGCCACAGAATCCACAGCCAGAAGCTTCTCACTCAGTGGGGTGTAGGCGGTGGCAGAGTGACCAGGACAGGATTGTGGCTGATAGTGCCAGATTGGCTCTGCCAGTGCATCCACACCATGCTGACCCACAGGAGCCAATGGTGGCCACTTTAGAATGTTTACTTGCAACCATTCACATGGGTTTTTTTTGTGTGTGTGTGTTTTTGCTGTGGTTCTTTGTTGTACATTTTAGAGCCTCAAAAAACCCACCCCAACAGCTTGGGCCTATCCCTATTTACTCGAAAGCAAGAACATAAGAAGAGCCTGCTGAATCAGACCACAGGGGGCCCATGTAGTTCAGAATCCTGTTCTCACAATGGCCAACCAATGGGAAACCTAGAAGCAGGACCCGATTTCAAGAGCACTCTCCCCTCCTGTGGTCTCCAGCAACTGGCATTCAGAGGTGTTACTGCCTCCAGCTGTGGAAACAGAGTACACCCATTGATGGCTGACAGCCGTCAATAATTCTGTCTTCCAGCAATGTGTCCAATCCACTTTTAACGCCATCCAAATTGGTTGTCATTGCTGCCTCCTGTGGGAGCGAGTTCCACAGTTTAACAATGCACTGCATGAAGAAGTACTTTCTTTTATTAAGTCCCACTGAATGCAGTAGCATTTCCTCCAGAGTAAGCCTGCAAGCTGCAAGGACATGTGTACATCTAGCAAAAAGGGTAGCTGTGTGTTCTCATTTGTTAGTTATTGCTCTGCTTTAATCCTATCTATTTCAAAATTAATCCCAGTTTCCACACAGACGCAGGTACAGTCTTCTGACATACGACGTCTGAGTAATCAACATTCATAGATAATCCTCTTTGCTCATAGGCCTGATAGTCAATAAAACATTGAACGACAAGGAAAGTTTTCCCTCCCATCTCCCCCACCCCCCACCTCATCTTGTCTCCTTTATTATTTTAATGAGGATTTTGCATCTGTTGTCTCTTAGTATTCCCATGCATAGATATATGGGGACATCATCTCACTTAATTTTGCCACAATAGAACCCCTCCTTCCTTTTGCCAGTCTCCATCTTAAACTCTTAATACATTGCTTCCATCTGCTTTCAGACCCCCAAACAAGGTGGGTCGCGTAGACCGTTGCTCATACGGAGCTCTTTGTTAGCCCTGCCACTGTCGCTAAGCTTGATGGCTCAAGGCTTTGGAGAGACGTTGGCGTCTTTAATCTTGATCAGATTAATGTGGCCAAATTAATAAAGGACTTAGAGACATGGAGGGAGGGGGACAGGAGGGAATTGAAATTAGGGGAAGGGAAGAACAAAGACGGCTCTTAAATGAACATTTTTAGCAATAGCTTAACGTTGCAAAGATTAATAGGAATTCATTTGCATGCATAATGTGATGGACAGAACACAATTCAAAGCGACTGGGTCTGAACAGCATCACTGTTTGTGTCGAAGCAGAGAGACAGGGGGAAGAAAGGTCCATTCCTCCTCACCCCATGCATTATGTTCGACTTGCATGACCGCAAAGGTTTTAAAAGAAACTGGTGTTGCATTGGGCTAATGGTCTGGTTCACACATGTGCATATCCCACTGGATTTCTCTAAGCTTGAGTTTAACGTTCACCTGATGACTGGCAGCTGAATAACTCCATTCAAAAGCATGGGTGGCACTTGAGGTCATGGGAACGCTCAACCTGGGGTGTCAGATCTGCGATAGCCCCTTCACACATACAAGTGAGCATTCAGACCAGGTCTGGACTTGACAATCAACTCACGGTGCCAGGACTTTGCACAGGATGCCTTTGCTCATTCTAAGATTGCATCATGGGCAGTCGCTGTGTTGAGTCCCCTGCTTTCCACCTCAGGAATCCGCCTTAGGGGTTCCTTTATAGTTTAGCATCCTACAATATTCATGTCATAGTGTGAATGTCCACTCACATCGAAAGGTGACTGGGATGTTCAGACTTGGACTGAAACTTGGGTGTCTGTGGAGGGAAGGAATAGTTGCCCTGAATACTAAATGTATTTATTTATTTTAATATAAACAGATACACGCACATCCAGCTAGTCAACAAGAGGTTCAGAATGATCTTTGAGACCACACCTATTGAGAGGGGCTTTGAGATTTGGACTTACTTCCCATAGTTCCCTGGGAAGAGGGATTTATTGTTTAACCATTCTGAGAACTGTAGCTCTGGGGGGACAGGATCCCGAGTTCTCTATCAGAGCAGTGAAGTCAGGGCGGTCATTTGAACTGGGACTTAATTTCTAAGGATTGGGTGCCTCAGCTGACTTCCATTGCATGGTTTCTGTTACACCACCTTTTTAATCATTATTTTGCCAGCAGAACATATGCCAGGTTGCCAGGTGATTGAATGGGAATTAGAATCCAGCTTTCCACCTCTACCCCTAGCCTGTTTCTGCCCACACCATTTCCCTGGAACACCCTTTTTCAATGCTTATACTAGTGTAAGACCAGCTAGTTCAACTAGCCAGTCCTGGCCGAGCCAGGATGGGGGAGTTACGCTGGTGTAACACCCAACTCACTCATCCCAGTAGATCTTGGCTCAGAATTGGAGCCTTAGTCATGAAACTCACTTTATGGCCTTAGACTAACCAGTAGGTAGGTAGGTAGGTCTATACAGACACATACACTAGGCTAGCCTTGTTAGTAATTTCATTTTCTCATTGCTGTTGGATCTCGTGATCCACTGTTTACATTCCATAGTGATAGGAGTGTGGGAACGGAACTCAGACACTCAACTTCCGTTCTATATGCTTTTGTACCTTCTCTTTGTTCTCTGCTTTTGGACAGAGGAGACGTATGTGAAGCTGCTGCTCTCACACAGCCATGTTTGTTGTTTTGATTTGCTGTAAATAAAGAAGTCTTTGCGATGTCAAATACCTACAGCCTCGCTTCTTGCTGATACTCTACTAAAGCTAATAGTGTGCCCAAATGTGGGTCACTGGACACCTGTGTACAAGGAAGGGATGTACACATAAGCCTACCTTATACCATATACCATACACCATGGATGGGGAACATGGGGTCTTCCATATGTTGCTGGACTCCAGTTCTTATCATCCCTTACCATTGGCCATTGTGACTGGGGCTGAGGGGAACCAGAGTCCCACAACATCTGCAAGGTCACAGGTTCCCCATCCCTGCCTCATTCAAAGGTTAGCCCAAAGCTCTCCACAGACTGGCAGACTTTCTCCAAATCCTTTCCCAGCACCTGCTAATTCTTCCTGGAATGTTCGCAGCTGGAGACGCCTGATGTTTTGGAGCTGTTTTGGAGCAATATATTGTCCGCAAAGTTTCCAGGTTCAGTTCTCCAAGCAGGGGTCTAAAAGACCCATGTATGACACCCCAGAGCGTCGCTGCAAGTCAGACAATCCTGAGCGAGCAGGATCGATAGCCTGACTCAGTCAAAGCAGTTTCCTATATGCCTATTCAATGACAAGTCATTCTTTTAAACGGCAAATTGTCTTGAGTTCATCAAAAGAAAGGCACTGTAGAAATGCTGCAAGTGGATGAATAAGATCGAGAACGGGGAGGGAAGGAGACCTCTCTCTCCCACAAAGGTAGCACTAGGGGACCAGGAAAATGCCTCTGAACCCCCTTTGCCTTGAAAGAGAACATTGCCCAAGCCAAACAATGAATAATCCAGCATGGATAAAGCTATTGTCTTAATACATGCATCCGGTTCCGCGCACACATTGTGTGCCCGCTGAGACAGGCATTATTTTCTCACTCGGAAGATTGTAGTATGTAATTTTGCTCACTGTGCCACATTATTCATCAGCCACGGCACAAGCTGTCGCCTCTATAGGAAGGAAGCGCCACTACGCCGATTCCTAAACCATGATGTTCATATGGAAGATAATGAGAATCACCAAGGCGTGTGCACACGGCGTATTCAGATGTAGCACACAGGAAAGGAAGCAGTGGGTCTGCTATTATTTGTATTTGGCCAGCTGTGATCATCTTGCTTTGCAATAATATCCCCACTTTCAAACTGTCGATTCACCAAGGGATAGCAATCTGTTTCCAAGCACCATCAGAGAATGCAGCTCAGGACTGTCTAACAATTCATCAAATCTCATTTGAAAACAATGTGTTTTTTTAAAAAAAATGCATGAATCAAGAAGCTTTGGGACAGTAGGGAGGGTGGATGAGTTTTAAAGTCCAGGATTGTTGCAAATAGAAATCTTGAAGAAACAAAACAGGGTAGTCATGTCCAGAAACTATGAATCTAAGAGCTTTCTAGCCATTGCTACATATGTGGTGAGAATGTCCAAGTCTCCAGCAATTGGCTCCAGCAATTGGTGTGTTTTACTACCTCCTCCTCTCCCCTGTGGACTCCCAATCCAAATTTACTTCAGAGGGTCCCTCAACCCTTCCAAAGAGCTTTTGTCAAGGGGCCTGTAGGGAGGAAGGGAAGAGGCAGAAGTCTGTTCCTCTACCACACAGACACAATTTGCTCTCCCCCATAGTGGCTTGGGGTGGTGGTGGTTGCAGATTGGTGACTAGTGAATGACTTCTATTTTAATTTTTATATATTCATTTAATTCTGCTGCTTGGGTGACTTATTTTCTATTACAGGTTGCTGGTATTGAGTGATAAGAGCTGTTTGATAGTGGAGCAGACTACTTCAGAAAGTGGTGGATTCTCCTTTACTGAAATTTTCAAACAGAGGTTAGATGGCCATCTTCCAGGGATTCCTTAGCTGTGATTACTGCATTGCAGGGGGTTAGACTAGATGACCCTTGGGATCCCATCCAACTCTACAATTTTACGATTCTATAACCTTGTTTTGATGAGATACTACAGTTTTGACATTTCTGGTTAGCTTTATCTCTAGGCTGAAATCCAATGAGAATCACCAAAAGTGTTATTTAATCACCCAATGTGATTAAAATGTGAAAGGGTCTTGGACCATGCTGATCTGCTGGGCAGGGAGATGGACACGGGCTTCCACCATTCCCTTTCTTTCAAAAAACAGCTCATCAGCAGGGTTTTAGATATTTCTAAAGGCCTACACTTGTACAATCCTGGATGCTCCATATGCAACGTGTTGGATCAGAACGAACCCTTTGCAATGAAGTTTACAAATGGTCCATCTTCCATGGCCCTGAGATTCTGTGACCCACAGGAGCCTCTTCATAAAACACGTAGAAATCTGGATATGGATACCAACTCTGAATGGACCAGGAATCTGTATCTGTCATCTTCAAGCCTGCAGCCGGAACCTTTACTTTATTACACAAATTATTTCTCTGAAAGCTGTTAAGAAGGATTGTGGTCTATAATTAGAATAATACCCCCAACAGATTACATTCACAAAAGTAATTACATAATCATTTGGGATATGCCACTGAACAGCATATTTCAAAGCATATGCCCCATGATTTCATTTTTGAATATTTCTTATTACTTCACCACAATTTTCAGAAATGCATTACCCAACTTTTATGCTCAAGCAGATGAACTGCTCACTCATACATACCATATTCACATGCTTCTTGCAAAACTACATGGACTCTTGTTGAAATTCTCAAATGGTATCTGCTTCAATGAACACTCTAGTTTGCATCTGGGTACAGTAGCTCCTAGAGCCATGATGTGTGCTAAGCAATCAGGGTATCACTCATAAAGCATTAACAGGAGGAGTTTAACATTCCCAAGCATCCCTGTGGGGAGCTGACATATGGATTTAAGAAGATAAATAAAGAGGTTCTCCACCAGCTGCACGGGAAGCATTTGGGACTGCTGAGGACTGCAGGCTGTTTCTTTCTCCCTGCTCTTCCTGTCCTTCTATCTGCCACTTGTAGTTTGATGGGCACATCTGATTTCTTAACAAGCAAGACGAAGGATGGGGCTTTTGGAAAGAGTAGAGATGGCAGCCAGAAGGAATTCCTGATGTCTCCCTACACAAAAAAAGATTTCCTCCCTAAAAGCGGTGGATTAAAATACAACTCTGAGAGGTGGGTTACGGGTGGAGAGAAGTTTGATTCAGGATGCTTTCAGAGATGAAGCTATGAAATTTGCACTTTCCGAAACAATATGTGAACCACAACGCATCAGCCCTTCAAAATTTGCACTTATCTGAATTTTGCAATTCAGTTTTCCAGCTTGCAGAAATGCATATGTTTGAGGGAAGTGAATAGATTCATTAAAATAACATTTAAGGGTGTTTTATACTAGGGGACATTGTCTGCAAAAAGCTTGACTTTAGTCCCAACTGCAGATGAAAATGAGAATATGTTCTTTAAAAAATTCACACTAAAATGCTTATGAACTTTTGTGATGGTTTTTTAAATTAAAAACTAAATAAATACAAATTACTGCAAAGTGTAGAGAATTGCATTTAACATGGGGGAAATGAGAAAATGAGAGGACCAAAATTGATAGATCCTTCCATCTCTAGAGGTGACTAAGCTGGACCTGTGTCCAGGGCTGGCACCAGGCTTAAGGAGGCATGTGGCATGATGCCAATAATGGGGACTCCTCCCCAAAACCCTCCCCAACCTGCTTGAACCAGCTGCAGCAGTGACTTCATGCTTTCTCTGCCTCTGCCTCTGTCTCTGCCACCTCTTTGGTACCATTGGCAGTGCCCGTCACCACTAAGGATGGGGAAGAAATTTGATTCGGTTCTTATCTCAAGGTGTATCCCCCTAATGTGCACTTTCTGAAACAATATGCAAATCGAAACACAGCCATCCTCCAGAATTCAGACTTCTTTGAACTTTGCAGTGCAGTTCTCCAACCAAGTTATGTGTACAGAAATGCATATATGAGGGTAGTGTGCACATAGATTCACTAATTAGTGAAAATAACACACACAAAATGCATTATATTGGGGGGGTTATATTGGGCAAAATTGCATAAAAATATATCAGGTGAATTTTGCACTAAAATGCTCGTGAATTTTCACAATAAGATATATAGATATAGATATAGATATAGATATAGATATAGATATAGATATAGATATAGATATAGATGATATAGATATAGATACAGAAATAAATACACATACAGATGCAGATATAGATATAGATATATAGTAACCTGATTTAGAAATGTGGAGACATGAACCTAATATTTTTTTTAAAAATTAGTAAAAGGGAGAACAGATTTGCCAGTCTCTAGAATTACATCCATGTGTGGATATTTACAGCTAGAGGAGGTTACTGACACCCCTCCGCATGCATAGTCTGGAACCAAGAGAAGGAACATTCTGTCCAGCCTTTGATCCCACCACTACCAAGGCCCTATCTTCACTATAAATTTAAAACAATATCGTAAAACTTTGAACAGCCACAGCTTTCTCCAAACAATCCTGGGACTTATAGTTTGTTAACAGTGCTGAGAGTTGTTAGGGGACCCCAGAGGTGCCAGATTCTCCATATGATTGAGGAGAGCACCACACAATGTCCTGACATCATGAGGAGCCAAGGAGTGGATTCGAACACACTCTGAAAATTGATGGGGGAAATACATTGAGGAGGCCAAAACTACCTCAGCTTCTAGACGTTGGTGCCTATGGGAGACCTCTATTCTCCACCCACAGAACTACAATTTCTTCCCAAGCAACTCTGAGAACTCTGTGAGGACAATAGGATCACCTAACAACCTACAGCACGTTAGCCAAAGGCAATTCCAGCTCACATTGCCTAATATCAAATGAAAGCAAGGGCCCAACTCTACAGAGCCTCCTCTCTTCCACACTCACACTCCTCACTGAACTTTTCCAATGACAAATGAAAGTTTATATTCTGCACAGTTGTGGGAATTAGAAGATGCAACTGGCTGTCAGATTTAATTCTTTTAAGTGACTGGTGCTTTTTTCATAAACATCTGTTCCTAAATTGATTGATTCTTAGAACAGATTGTTGGACTTGTGTCCCCTTTCCTTCCAAAGTTTTTGTTTGAGATCAACAATCTTTGTGCAACTTTCTGAAACTTGTGTTGCCATCACACCCTGGAAGCCATACTGTGGTTATAATAGGTTATAAAGTGGGTGGCGCTGTGGGTTAAACTACAGAGTCTAGGACTTGCTGATCAGAAGGTTGGAGGTTCAAATCCCCACGACGGGGTGAGCTCCCATTGCTCGGTCCCTGCTCCTGCCAACCTAGCAGTTCGAAAACACATCAAAGTGCAAGTAGATAAATAGGTACCGCTCCAGCAGGAAGGTAAACGGTGTTTCCGTGTGCAGCTCTGGTTCACCAGAAGCAGCTTAGTCATGCTGGCCACAGCATGGTGAGATGAGCACCGCAACCCCAGAGTCGGCCATGACTGGACCTAATGGTCAGGGGTCCTTTTATCTTTTTATGTATTCAAAACGTAACCATGAAAGAGGCTTTGCAACATAACCAATTATATTGCAAGCCAAACAAAATATAGTCCAAGCAGCAAAGTCCCCTAATGGAGGAAGGATAAATTCAGATTTGAAGAACATTGTTTTGTTGCACCACACCCTTTGCCCATCTAGGTAAGGGGTTTCACTCTTGGAACAACATCTTTGTGTGTTTTTTAAACCTATTACAGAGGATATTGGCTATTATATTACTCAGTGTGCACTTTATAAAGATACCCACATAAAACATTTGATGGAGTTTAGTTGCTTCTTTATTTGACTGCTGGCTAAATTTGTGGCTCAACTCTCAGTGTTCTTTCTGCTTTGTTAAGGCTTACAGCGAAATAAATAAAATTATTACCTAACTAGCTGAACTTCCTACCTCCATAGATCCTTTTCTACATTGATTTGTTTTCTGAGGAAGAAGCACGGATTCAAAAAATGGTTTGCATTTTGGCTCATGTATTATTTTAGAAAGTGTGAATTAGGTGGGTTTGCCTTTAAATGAGAGCTGAATTGAATTTCTTCTCCACCCCTAGTTGTGAAACTAGATTCCTGCTCCAAGAGATGATTGCTTTTTGCCAGTGTTGTACCATCAACTAACATTTGCTTTTTTTAACCTGCTGTTTCATTAAGGTTTTGGTTGCTCTGATTCTCTCTGTCTTTAATCTCATTTCAGAAAGTGTGAATTAGGTAAAGTTGCCTTTAAATGGGAACTGAATCAATTTTCTCCCGCATCCATACTGGTAACGTTTCACTGTGGTTGATGTGGATAAAAACCAGTGTGTGTAAGTTGGTTTTGCATAGTCAGTTTCCCAGGAAAGATCCTGTAACCAACTTCGTGATCTGGACCTAAGCACTTTAGATTTTATGCATGCAGGCCACATTTGAAGACCCCTATGGAAGATTCAGGACAGATAAAAGAAAACAATTCTTCATGCAGTACATTGTTAAATGGTGGAACTTCCTTCCACAGCAGGAAGTGATGGCCACCAACATGGATGGCTTTAGGGGAGGACTGGACAGATTCACAGAGGAGAATAAGGCCATTGATGATTAGTAAGCGTGATGGCTATGCTCTGCCTCCACAGCTGGAAGCAGTAATGTTTTTGATAATCTGAACACCAGTTGCTGGAAGCCATGGGAAGGGGAGAGTGCTCTTGTTCTCAGGTCCTACTTGAGGGTTTCTCACAGGCTCTGGGTGGCCACTGTGAGAACACAATGCTGGACTATATGGGCCATTGTCTTGATCCAGGAGAACCTTCCTATGGGCTTCCCATTGAAGCACCTGGTTGGCCACTGTGAGAACGTGATGCTGGACTAAATGGGACATCATTTTCCTGATCCAGCAAGCTGCTCTTATGTTCTCCTATTCTTATGTTCCCAAGATGTTGGAGGTGGAGCAGGCATTCTGGTGAGGCAGAAAGTACAGGTGTGATCTCTCTCCCATCCACACATATGAGCTGGATGGTGGAGAAGCATCACCCTGTCTGGCTCCAGGCTTTTCAAGGAGCCTTTGCACAGAAGCAGAACGGGAATAGTTGCTCACTTCCCATAGTAGTAACCGTCAGAAGGGGGCAGACGCACTGGACCTAAACACATTGGATCCACATGGGTGATGGAGGCAAGAATGGAACAGTAATAGGGGGTTGAATAGTAAGCTGTCAAGGGCAGTTAGTTCCTCGTGGGTTTTGAATTGAGGCCTAACTGCACTTATTCCTTTATACTTCATTTGATTATTATTTCCCCAGTGCTTCTCTGTTCTGGACCTACTGAATGTATAACATGGTGTTAGCAATTTCTCTGTCTTGGGAGACCTTAGAAAAACACAGGGACCCAAAGCACCTGCAGTAATGCATTTGCAGCCTCTTGCAAGGGTATGGTTATTCAATCTGCTCTGTAAACAGAGCAATGAGTCCTGACCACAGTGGAACTGATTTAGTTCTGCCAATCCATCACTAATTAAATATGTAAAAGGACTGGCTGCAATAACGAGCACAATGTTTGTGTTTTCACGGTCCAGAAACATAATTTATTCTCAATTGGTTCTGAAAATCCACCGTTCTGGCTCCAAATGGGCAGTGCTACAGAGGGTGCTCATTTGTTGCAATTTCACCCCACCCTTCCTCCAGGGATCTCATAGATTCTTCTCCTTCTCATTGTTTCTCCATGACAACACCACAAGGTAGGCCAGGATGGCGAACAACCCAGCATCATCCACTGACCTTCATGGCTTAGCAAGGATTTGAACCCAAGTGTTGCTGACCATAATCAAAAGCATTATGCCCTATACAACATTGCCTCTCAGGCTGAATCTGTTGGTGAGGTGAGAATAGGATGGTCAGCTCTCAAAGTGGGTAAATGAATCCTACCACTTCAGACTGCAGGTGGGGGTATCACATTTTTAATACTTCCATTAATAAATAAGCAAGCAGAAATTGAGAACTGCAAGTAACAACCTAGCCAAACAGGCTGAGCTTGAACCTCTCACTTTCTTGTGCTAGTTTTCTACTTGCATGAAATGTATGACAGCATTCTAAAATGTGGTTTCCTAGCCGTCTGAAGACTGAGGTAGTGCATGTGCTCTTTGCAGGCAGGTTCAGTCTTTGACATCTCCAAGTTAAAAGGCTAAGGCAGCAGATGGTGAGAAAGGAATGGACCTCTGCTTGAGATTAGGGACAGGGGACATTTAAAGGTGAATTCAAGCAACAATGGGAAAGGACATGGGATATGAAACACAGCTAGCTTTTACCATTCACAGTTCTCCAAATTTTGCAGTGCAGTTCTCCAGCCAAGTAATACGAACATAAAATGTGGTGAGTAGAGTAAAATGTGCATTAATGTGCATATATTAGGAAAAGTAACATACCAAAATGCATTATACTGGGGAAAATTGCTTTGCAAACATGTGCAAAAGTAGGTCAAAGTGCGTGAAAATGTGCTTGTTGGGAGAAATTAATATGAAAATGCCAATGAAGTTCTGTGAGGACTTTTTTTAAAAAAAATGCAAACTAATGTGGAAGTGTGGAGAACGCAACAATGAGAAACTGAGGAGGGAAACAAAATAGATGAATTTGCTCATCCCTACTTGAGATGCTGGAAAACTGTAAACAATACTGTGCTAGATGGAAAATAATATAACCAGGTGAAAGGCAGCTTCAGAGGCATAGTCTACCCCATAACCCCCAAAAAACCATATTTGGAAGTAGATCTACTGTCCAATCATATACATGTCTACTCAGAAATAAGTACCATTGTGTTCAGTGTGACTTACTCCCTAGAAAGTATAGGATATAGGCCTGATCCCAGCTGTTCATCCCATTTCTTCCATGAGTTGACAGCATTTGCTGCCCAAACAGCCCAAACCACATTTTGTATCCTCACCAGGGATGCACAACTACTTTAAAAAAACAAACAAACTGGAGAATATCCTACCTGCAATAAGTGTGTCCACAACCCTACTTTACAAGATAATTTCAGATTTTGAAAGCTAAGCTTATGCCATCTGAATAACAATTGCTATAATTAAAATGCTTCGTATCCAAAGGCGCTGAGGATAGCATAATGTGAGTCTCCCATTGAATTTCAATGCACAGATCCTTGGCCCTAATTTTGTGATACAGGAAAAAACGTGTCATGAGGGATTTGATCTGGACAAGTTGTCTCGACGTTGTCGCTTGTCGTGAACTGGCAAAGTGAGACAGCTTGCAAGCTGTAACTCATCGGAGGCACCGAGAAAGGAAGTTCGCTCTCCTTGTTGCGCAGTATTATGAAAAGTGAATTAATTGGGTCATGGTATTATAAACAACAGCAATATGTCAGCAATTTAAGGATCCACACAGGAGATACTTGAATCTGCAGCAAAAGGGACATTCTGCTTCAGATCCCTGCCTCAAGCAAGATCATGCTTTTAACAGGGATGCCAGTGGCCTTCTACACTGAAACCACCTGAATTTCAGCAAATTTAAGTGAGCTAAAGCTATTCAGTGTGTTTGCTCATCTATATCCCACGTAAAAACAGGAGCAGGCCAATGGCCCATCTATTCTCACAGCAACCAGGCAGATGCCTGTGGGAAACTCTCATTATTGCATCAGATTCATTGATGCTAAACATGCTAACTTGATTGGGTGAGCAATTTCTCCTCCCTAGCAATGGCAGCTGTTTGTCACACACCTTTACTTAATCTGATGGCTGGGATTTCTGCAGGCCAGAAATCTCTTGCAAAGACTCCCAAGTTCCTTCTTTTCATCACAGCTGCCATCCTTCGTCATACGGTGTGACTTTTGTTGAAGTAAATGTTTTCTGCTTTCTGCCTTTTACAATAATATGCCGACTGAGCCCTAACTCAGGTCAGGAATCCTGAACCAGAGGGTTTGAAATGGAAGTTTAATACTTAAAACAGCACTGGAGAGGCGTCTATAGCCATTTTATTAGATTGATAGATGAAAGAGAGAGAGAGAGATGATAGATATAGATGATAGATAGATAGATGATAGATAGATAGATAGATAGATAGATAGATAGATAGATAGATAGATGATAGATAGATGATAGATAGATGATAGATGATAGATGATAGATGATAGATAGATAGATAGATAGATAGAGATGATGATAGATAGATGATAGATAGATAGATGATAGATAGATAGATAGATAGATGATAGATAGATAGAGATAGATGATAGATAGATGATGATAGATAGATAGATAGATAGATAGATAGATAGATAGATAGATATAGATAGATGATAGATAGATGATAGATAGATGATAGATAGATGATAGATAGATATAGACATGAAATATTTGGGTATAAATATGACAGCTAAAAATGTGAATCTGTTTAAAGATAATTATGAAAAAACTTGGAGAGAAGTGAAAAAAGATTTGAAGATTTGGTCCAATTTAAAGCTTTCCTTGTTAGGCCGAATTGCAGTTATAAAAATGAATGTATTGCCAAGAATGTTGTTTTTGTTCCAAGCATTGCAAATAATGGATAAAATGGATTGTTTCAAGAAGTGGCAAAAAGACATATCTAAATTTGTCTGGCAGGGCAAAAAGCCCAGAATTAAATTTAAGATATTAACGGATTCAAAGGAAAGAGGGGGGTTTGCCCTGCCAGACTTTAAATTGTACTATGAAGCGGCAGCTTTCTGCTGGCTGAAAGAATGGCTGCTTCTTGAAAACACAGACATTTTGGATTTGGAAGGTTTTAACAATATTTTTGGGTGGCATGCATATTTGTGGTATGACAAGGTTAAAGCACACAAAAGTTTTAAAAATCATATTGTCAGAAAAGCACTATTAAATGTCTGGGTTAGATATAAAGACTTGCTGGAAAATAAAACTCCAAGGTGGCTGTCGCCAATGGAAGCTAAGGCAGTTAAAAAGTTAAATATGGAGTCCAAGTGGCCAAGATACTGGGAAATTTTGGAAAAGGAAGGGGACAAACTGAGATTGCAGAGCTTTGAGAAATTAAAAGGGAAGGTGAGAGATTGGTTGCACTATCATCAAATAAATGAAGCGTTTAAACTGGACAGTAAAATTGGCTTCCAGGTGGAAAAATCAAAATTGGAGACAGAACTGTTAGAACCCAGTACTAAGAACTTGTCAAAAATGTACAATTTGCTGCTGAAATGGAATACACAAGATGAAACGGTTAAATCAGCCATGATTAAATGGGCTCAGGACATTGGTCATAATATTTTGTTTGCTGATTGGGAAAAGTTGTGGACCACCGGGATGAAATTTACGGCATGTAATGCCTTAAGAGAAAATATTATGAAAATGATATATAGGTGGTACATAACCCCAGTCAAGCTTGCAAAGATTTACCATTTGCCTGACAATAAATGTTGGAAATGTAAAGAAACTGAAGGTACATTTTTTCATCTTTGGTGGACTTGCCCGAAGATTAAGGCATTCTGGGAAATGATCTATAATGAACTTAAAAAGGTATTTAAATATACTTTCTCCAAGAAACCAGAGGCCTTTCTCTTGGGTATTGTCGGCCAAGGGGTGTTAAAGACGGATATAACTTTCTTTATGTATGCTACAACAGCAGCTAGAATACTCATTGCGAAGTACTGGAAGACGCAAGAGCTACCCACACTGGAAGAATGGCAGATGAAGGTGATAGACTACATGGGCTTGGCAGAAATGACGAGCAGAATCCGAAACCAGGGAAGAGAAGCAGCGCAAGAAGAATGGAAAAAATTCAAGGACTATTTAAAGAAATATTACAAAGTTAATGAAAGTTAGAATGATGTTGGACTGGAAAGTAAATGGTTACTATTAGCAATGGTTAAGACAAGGAGAATAAGGAAGATTAGTTTAAATCTAAATTAAAATAAGGGAAGATTTGCTGAGTAATCGATAAGAATTTGGAATACAGAAAAGGGAGGCATGAGGAAGTCGGGGAAGAAAGGTATAAGAAATTAGGATATGAAATGGTACATGTTTTTTTGTTTTGTTTTTGTCTTTGTATGTTTATGTATGTTATGTTTATATGGAAAAAATTCTCGAATAAAAATATTTAAAAAAAAAAGATAGATAGATATAGACAGACAGAACAGATGATAGATAGATAGATAGATAGATAGATAGATGATAGATAGATAGATAGATAGATAGATAGATAGATGATAGATAGATGATAGATGATAGATGATAGATAGATAGATAGATAGATGATAGATAGATAGATAGATAGATAGATAGATATAGATAGATAGATAATAGATAGATGATAGATAGATAGATAGATAGATAGATAGATAGATAGATAGATGATAGATAGATAGATGATAGATAGATAGATAGATAGATAGATGATAGATATAGATAGATAATAGATAGATAGATGCCTACTATGCCTTATGCATTCCTATGCCTAAGCCTATTGCTAATATATGTGTATATACGGAAGCATCTTTCCAGAAAATTGGTAAATTTCACAAACACACGTATTATTCACTTTACTGTAAGCTACCTTTGAGACCATTTGGTGGTCAGGTGGGCTATAAATAAAGAAATGGCTTTTAAAAATGTAACCAGAAAAGCTCTTTCCCCAACCACAACTTCACAAGGTGGTTTCAGATCTCCTTTTTTCAAAACCAAATTTCCGTGATACCAGCCATGATAGCTATGCGCCACTTCCACTGAGTGATGGCCACCAACTTGGATGGCTTTCAAAGAGGATTGGCCAAATTCATGGAAGAAGAGGTTATTGAGGGCTGCTAGCCATGACGGCTATGCCCTGCCTCCACTTTCCGAGGCAGTAATACTTATGAATACTAGTTGCTGGAAACCACGGGACTCTTGTGCTCAAGTCCTGAAGCATCCATTTGGCCACTGTGAGAGTGGGATGCTGGACTAGATGGGCCATTGACCTGAGCCTGCAGGGTCTTCTTATGTTCTTAATGTGGTCTGGTCAGTGTTTTGGTGAGAGATTGCCCAGGGATGATATATGAATCTGATGGTGGGAGAAAGCAAGATTTAAATGTGCCACTTTCATAGCAATCATGCATTAAGAATCTGGGTGCTTCTAGATGAAGTCATAGAGCCATAGAAATGTAGAGTTGGATGGGACCTTAAGGGTCATCTAATTTAATCCCCGGAAATGGAAGAATCACAGCTAAAGTATTCCTGACAGGTGCCCATCCAGCTTCTGTTTGAAAACCTTCACTGAAGCAAAATCCATCACCTTCCAAAGGTGAACAGTCCTTCCTAATATTTGGTCAAAATCTCTTTTCTTGTCTTTTGAATCTATTGGTTCAGGTCCTGCCCTCTGGAGCGACAGAGAACAAGCTTGTTCCACCTTCCATGTGACAGCCCTTCAGATATTTGGAAATGGCTGTCATATTACCTCTCAATCTCCTCTTCTCCAGGCAATACATACTCATTCCTTCAACCACTCACCATAAGGCTTGGTTTCCAGACCCTTGATCATCTTGGTTGCCCTCCTCTGCACACGTTTCAGCTTGCTAATAGCCTTGGGTTTTGATTGTGGTGCAGGTGCAAGTGGTGTATATAATTTATTCACAACACCCGCATGAATTTGGCTTGAAAACACCTATCATTTCCCCCTCTGTTTAATATGGATTTTTCACTTTTTGAGAAAAATAATCCAGTAAGTTTTTTAGAAAGAAAGAAAGAAAGAAAGAAAGAAAGAAAGAAAGAAAGAAAGAAAGAAAGAAATCCCTGTTGCCAACAACCCATTTGCAATATCTGAATGGTCCATTTACAATCTTTAGCCCCCTTCTGGAATCACACCCTTTCCCCACACAGCCCTACTGAATTCCTTTATGTCTAGAAAAACAACAACACAGAAACGCACAGTTTTTATACACAGTGCTGAATGTTTCTGACCTATTTCATTTCACAAAGGTAGAAACCAGCAGGTCTCCCTCCCTCTCCCAGACTCAATCCTATTACTGCTGCTTTTCCTTTTTCTACAACAAGTCAGGGGTGGAAAGTGGTCTAAAGGCCCCATCAGTACAGCCATGATTTAACAATATATTTCAGTAGATATAACCAGTAAAGCTCTCAGCTGTTATAAGGCTTAATCCTGACGCATTCGGAAACAAGATAAAAGCTTAAGTATTTCCTCACCTCACGCTTGCACCTCTCAATATGTGTGTGCTGACCTTTTATATTGCTTGAACCAAAGTGCGCTGAGAAAATTCCTCTGCAATTTAGTGATACAAGAGGCTTAGTTCGACTCATCCTTGGGAGTGCATTTAGCGATGCAGTTCTCGGCTTCCAGAAGGCCCGAGAGGGTTTTGTGTGTGTGTATTATTTATCTGTAAAGAAAGTGGTGTTTATTGTTAAGGGGTAATAATAATAATAATAATAATAATAATAATAATAATAATAATAATAGAACTTTAGCATGTTTTTAGAAAAGTAGTTTGAGCCTAATGTGTGCATTTAGATTGGTCCTCCTAAACTTCTTGACTGAATGATTTTCTGAAAACTGTGAAAACTTGGCCACCTCATTGCTCATCCCTAACTCCAGATATTTTATGGACAAGTTTCAAAAGTGCCAGATCCTGGGGTGGGGGGAGCACACAGTCTTACTAATAGAAGCAGAACATCATCGGGGCCTGCAACATGCTGTGCTTTTGCCCAACACAGTTTGATTTCAAACTAAGCAAGCAGAAATGGGTCACTCGATGTCACTGTGGTGTCAGGTGAATGACAGGCAGGTGTCTTTCCTGTGTCCTGAATCTTCCAAAATTTCGCTTCATTGGATGTCCAAGAGATCTAGTGTGGTGTGGCCATGATTTCTTAGCCTAACCTACCCTACGTGGTATGATAAAACCATGGACCTAAGTGACTAGATGCAATCACTAAAGCTGGTTAAGAAATGTGCATGTTAAATGTGCTATAATACCTTGGGTTTCTCATTAATGCAGCAGTGATTTTCCTGGGCACGTTCACCATCCCTCAGTGTGTTCTGCATTTCCATTCATGATCTTACCCTCCCCTGGATGATTGCGGCACTGTGAGCTGGAATTGCTATCTTTTAATGAGCTGGGAGTTGCTAGGCGACTCCTATTCCCCTCTTGGTGCTACAGATCCCAGAGTTCCCACAGAAGAGGTATTGATTGCTAAACCAGTCTGGGAATTGTAGCTCTGTGAGGGGAATAAGGGTCTCCTAGTGGCTCTCAGCGGGATGCGGGTGGCGCTGTGGGTTAAACCACAGAGCCTAGGACTTGCCGACCAGAAGGTCAGTGGTTTGAATCCCCGTGTCGGGGTGAGCTCCCATTACTCGGTCCCTCCTCCTGCCAACCTAGCAGTTCAAAAGCACGTCAAAGTGCAAGTAGATAAATAGGTACTGCTCTGGCAGGAAGGTAAATGGCATTTCTGTGTGCTGCTCTGGTTCGCCAGAAGCGGCTTAGTCATGCTGGCCACATGACCCGGAAGCTGTACGCTGGCTCCCTCAGCCAATAAAGCGAGATGAGCGCCGCAACCCCAGAGTCGTCCGTGACTGGACCTAATGGTCAAGGGTCCCTTTACCTTTACTGGCTCTCAGCACCCTTGACCAACTACAGTTCCCAGGATTCTTGGAGGAGGGAACTATCATGGCTGTTTAAAGTGGTATGATACTGCTTAAAATGAGTAGAGCAGGTGGGGCCCTGGAGCTGCCCCTGTTTAAAAGTTTTTTTAAGTTTTCCACGAATGGAAAACTTCAGGCCCTGGGACTGAATGTGGCCCCTGTGACCACTATCTGGCTTCTTTGATTCTCTGCAGACCACACTCCTTGCCAGCCTTGCTCCATGCTATTTGCCTAGCTGAAATGTTTCCTTGAAAAGGGAAGATATCTTTTACCTGCATGGGGAATTGAGAAGTGTGAGCTTAGGGTTTTGAGACCTCTGGCCTTGCTCACCAATACAACATGGCCCTTAGAAGGCTGTCCATGAAGGAATGTGGCCCCCAGTCCCCATCCCCTGGTCCAGCATTTAGCTGTTGTAACTGAACACAAAGGCAGCCATTACACAGTGTCAGCAAAAACCGTTCCAGGCTCCAGGCTCTTCTCAGAAATCCTCCCTCTGTGCTCAGTCAATGCTGCTGCTGAGAATGAGATAATGTGTCTGTGTGGCAAGTAAACACTGAAACCCTACCTGGAACTGAGAGTGCACAAGGTAAAATGAAATCTTCCCACCCCCCTTTCTTCTTCTTTTTTGCAAAGATGAATACAAACTGAATCAAAATCCAGTGGGAAAGAGTCGTTGCTGTTTTCTGAAGCCTGAAGGAAGTGGTCAATGGATGTAAGGAATGCAATTCAATTAGTTGAGGGGGGGGATATGATTCTGTTTAATTAGTTTTCCAGGACTTTTTTTCCCCAGTCAGTGAGAACTGGTCAGATGTGGAGAGATAAAGAAGATAAAGGACTTGTTTCGGCATGGATGCTGTAAGCAAGAAACAGCCAAATGAACATCACGCTTGCAAAAATAGAGGAAGATTCACGCCAATGTGTTTCTCCCCCAAGCTTACTGCCTCCGATGTGGAGTGTTTCCTGCCAACTTTGGCCAATTAGTTTTCTCAGCTGAAAGGAGCCTGAACATGCAATGGCCTTATGAAGGCCTAGGAATAAATGTTCCCTGGACAGGTGAGATTTAAGCTAGTTAAAATGGCAATTGGAAGTGACAACCACCTCAAAAGACAGGCTGTGACTGGTCTGAGGTTCTGTCTTTCTCCTGAGAGGAACGGCATGGGCTTCCAGAAATAGATACTTACAGATGTTGGCAAAAACCTCCCTTGCAAGGTTGTAGTGAGGGAGGCTGAGCTTCTGGCTTGCCTGGATGGAGGATAGAGGGGGATGTGCGAATGTGAAAAAATTAGTAAAAAGCAAAATTTGTATTTATTACTCTGCCTGCCTTTGCTTCTGGACCTGTCCATCACTGCCAGTTGAACCGTGGAAGGTTGCCTATACTAGGGAATGTGGCCCTGAGGTCATAAAAGGTTCCCCACCCCTGCCTTATGGGGTATCACATTCCAAAAGACAGAGAGAGAGAGCCCCAGCTATCAGGAGATTATCATCACCTATCAGGAGACAGATTTTCCTGCACTGCTTTAGCCAGAAATATGGCTAACAAAGGAATGGTCAGCCAGTAGCCGTAACAATGCATTTGCGGATTTGAGTATACAAGGTTGTGCTGCTCAGAGGACATGGAGAGTGTTTGCTCGCTCTCTCCAGATGTAGGCTGACAGCGAAATATAGCAACCTGAATGAAGCATTTGCTTTTCTCCATATTTTGAATTAATCTAAGGGACCATAAATCTTGACAAGTCATGAGCAGAATGACAACGGTTATATTATGGTATCAAAAGTGGAGCTGGCTGGAAAACAATTGCAGCCCATAATTCATTCAGCTGTTGCAGTTGTTTATCACCTCTCGATGGAGGCTGCCTGATACCCTTAAAATAGGCCAAGCCAGTTCTTGCTTTATGGATAAAATCACGGTGCTCTGTAAGTTACAGTGCTGCAGAGTCCTGGGTACACCGTGGACCTAGAGATCCTTGCCTGTGTTGAGTCAGAGAGAGAATGTAGGTCGGTTCTAGTGGGATCCAGGATTTGGAATGCACACAATGGGTGGCATCCAATGCTTGCCTTACTCATAGTAGACCCTTTGTAGTTAATGGGCATGGCTAGCTGAGTTTCGTTGATTTCAGTGGGTCTACTCTGAGTTCGACTTAGTTGGAGACAACCTCATGGAATCCCCTTTCAGATTTAAGAGCTAAATTGGCAATGGGGAACTCTTTCAACTGAAGGGCCATATTCCCTCCCGGAAAACCTTCTGGGGGCCACACATTAGTAGTGGGAGGGGCAAAAGCAGCCAGAATGTGAAATGTACCTCTGTTCAGTGGGCAAGATTCTACACGTGCTCATGCACCCTTCTCTATGCTCCATCCATGCAAGGGAAGAACATTATCAGAGTCCAGTTAGGCAAATTGCTGGTGAATTTTCATGAATACTTAAACAAAATTGCAAACTGATGTGAAAATGTGAAGAAATGGACAAATGAGAAACTGAGAGGAACCAAAGCTGGCAACTTCACCTGTCCCTAGCTCTCAAATGTGTTATTGGACACTGGCATGGATCTCAAAGCTCTCATGAATGAACAGGGCTCCTCCAGTCATCTTCAGCCTGTCATTAATTCTTCAGCGGATCTGAGCTGAGGGCCTGCAGAGATCATCATAAAGTTGGCCAGTCTTTGCCATGGCTGTCGGTATGGACAACCTTGTCAACAATTCCCTTTAAGTACAGTTGATAACATGGTTTGTTCCACAAATTTCCCTGAATATATAAACTCAAACTGGCTTTGGACTGCGAATTTTCCCCCACAGTAATCTTTGCCATTTCCCCTGCCTTCATAAAACTTTCATAACATAAAAAACCCTTTTAAAATATACAGAGAGTGTGAGCAGCTTTTCATGTCTAGGACGGGGGTGGGGGGAGAACTTTCCCAGACCTCTTCTGTGGCTTCTCAAGTATAAATACATGAACATATGCAGTGGTGTGTCATCGTCCCCCCCCCCCCCCGATGGTTTATTCCAGTATATTCCTCTCCCAGAGCTACAATTTTCAGAGTTCCCTGGGAAGAGGGATAGATTGTTTAACCATTCTGAGGATTGTTGATCTGGGAAAGAAACAGGGGTCTCCTAACAACTCTTGGTGCCTTTAGCAGACTCCAGTTCCCAGGATTCTTTGGGGGATGCCATGACTTTCACCCTGCCCTTGCGTGGTTTTGTTTACAGCAGTGTTCCTTACCTGAACTGGGAATTAGGGTTTAACATCAGTTTACTAACAGGGATCTAAAACCAGAGTTTGGTCCTTGTTTAAGGTTCTGGTTAGTAAACCAGAATTAACTCAGAACTCCCTGCATTGGAAGTAACAGAGTGCTCTGGTTTTTAACAAATGGGGACTGCAAGAACAGGAGAGGTAGGACCTTGGGTGAGGGGCAGAAAGAGAGAAGGGGAGTCAGTGAGAGGTAAGTATCTGAAGGAAGTCCTGTATAGGGAATTTTTTTAAATGTTTGCTGTTTTACTGTGGTGTTATAATTTGTTGGAAACCACCGAGAATAGCTGGGGCAACACAGTCAGATGAGTGGCAGATGAGTGGTGGTGGTTGTTTGCTGTCCTGATACTTCTTTCCTGCTTGCTAAGGGCCCAGAAAGAGAGAAAGTGCTAAGTCTATATATATTATTATTATTATTATTATTATTATTATTATTATTATTATTATTTATACCCCACCCATCCGGCTGGGTTTCCCCAGCCACTCCGGGTGGCTCCCAACAGATTAAAAACAGAACAAAACATCAAACATTAAAAACTTACCTAATAACAGGGTTGCCTTCAGATGTCTTCTAAAAGTCAGATAGTTGTATATTTCCTTGACATCTGATGGGAGGGCATTAAACAGGGCGGGCGCCACCACAGAGACACCCTCTGCCTGGTTCTCTGTAACCTCACATCTCGTAGTGAGGGAACCGCCAGAAGGCCCTGGGGGCTGGACCTCAGTGTCTGGGCAGAACGACAGGGGTAGAGACGCTCCTTCAGGTATACTGGATCGAGGCCGTTTAGGGCTTTAAAGGTCAATACCAACACTTTGAATTGTGCTCAGAAACGTACTGGGAGCCAATGTAGGTCTTTCAGGATCAGTGTTATATGGTCTCGGTGTCCGCTCCCAGTCACCAGTGTAGCTGCCGCATTCTAGATTAGTTGTAGTTTCTGGATCACCTTCACAGGTAGCCGCACTTAGAGCACATTGCAGTAGTCCATATATATATATATATATATATATATATATATATATATATATATGTTATAGACAGGATGAATCTCTCTGCTCTATGAAAAACACGCTAAAAATATCCATGCATTTACTATGAGATAAGTGTTTAATGGTGAAAAAATATATAGCTCTACTAGATAAAGCGGTATGCAAAAAATAATAATACTGGAACTATGAATGAGTCACTGCTAAATAAATTCCCCGCTTTCTTTTCTAGTTGTGAGGATAATGGGGGCCTTTTCTCTCTCTAAGAACTTAATCTAGCATATTAAATTAAGCGAAATAATCCTCTTGTATGTATAAAAATAATTAGCTTACTCTCCCTCTCTTTTCCTTTAAAGAAGAACATGTAAAGCGGGGGAGGGGGGGATTACTTAAAAGATTTTTTTTTAAAGCATTTTCCATACCCATATTATTTTTAACAAGCTAAACCATGGTGGATTTAGAACTGTAATTAATGGCAATTATAAAAGCCAAGAGTGCAGAGATTGCCGATTTTAATTTTAGACCCCATCTACAGAGTTAGCGTTGCTCCTAACTGACTTCATGGCCATCAGTATTAATTAGCTAGGAAGAATAATTAGACGATAGATTCAAATAGTAAAAATTGAATGTACAAAGAGCATTAAAACCACCCTTCCTACAATGTGACAAATGTATAAAGGACATACACACCAGAGCAGAAGGGCCGAACTTATCAGTTACATTAACTACTCTGTTTATTACAGTCATGAATGAATCTGAAGTCATTATCTAGACTTTCCAAATCTTGCTCTCACCTGGAACTTCTTGAAGACACCATAGCGGCTGCCCTTCTTTAATCACCTTCTTTAATCACCAGACTGGGGGGTGGGGTATTATTTTCTTCAGAAGTTTTAAAACTCTCAATATCTTGTTTTCTCCTGCTCCGGAGGGTAGGACCCAACCAATGGATACAAATGACAAGAAAGGACATTCCAACTAAACATTAGGAAGAACTTTCTGGCAGTGGAACAGACTTCCTTCGAAGGTGGTAGACTCTCCTTCATTTGAGGTTTTTAAGCAGAGTTCGGATGGCCACCTGCCAGGGATTCTGTAGCTGTCATTCCTATATTGCAGGGGCTTGGACTAGGGGGTTGGATTAGATGATCATTAGGGAGCCCTTCAAACTCTGCAATTCTATGATTCTATTATCTCAATACAATACAGTGGTACCTCAGAAGTCGAACGCAATCCATTCTGGAAGTCTGTTTGCCTTCCAAAACGTTCGGAAACCAACCAAGGCACAGAACAGACGTTCGGGTTCCAAAGAATGCTAAAAAAACTGGAACACTCACTTCTGGGTTTGCAGCATTCAGGAGCCAAAACATTTGAGTCACAATGCGTTCGACTTCTGAGGTACGACTGTACTTGTCCTGGGGGTGGAAGAGCTTGGAATCAGCTGGACTATATTTCGGGGGGGGGGGAATGAATGAATTCCTATGCCCAACAAATAACCCAGAGATGCATTTTAAATAAAAGCACACATTCTACTCATGTAAAAACACAGTGATTCCTGGACCATCCGTGGGCCAGATTTAGAGGGCAATTGGGCCAGATCCGGCCCCCGGGCCTTAGTTTGCCTACCCATGCCTTAGATATTTTCCAAAGGGAACCTAGAATCAGAGCAATACCTGCCCTGACCCCCCTTCTTCCTCCTCCTCCTCCTCCTCTTCTTCTTCTTCTTCTTCTTCTTCTTCTTCTTCTTCTTCTTCTTCTTCTTCTTCTTCTTCTTCTTCTATACTGAAGTCTATGTCCCAACATGAAGGATGGACTAGTATTATCAATTTCGGTTTCTCCCAGTTTCTCATTTTTCAGTTGTGAAGTTCAGTTCTCCACAGTTCCACATCGGTTTGCAAATCTCTTTTTAAAGCACTCATGAAAATTCACCAGCATTTTAGTGTCAGATTTCTCAAAATATACATTTTTTGTATGCAGTTTTGACTAATGTATGCACAAAGCAATTTTCCCTATCAATGCATTTTTGTGTATTACTTTCAGTAATGCATTTTTTTCTTGTACCCATCTTACATCACTATATGCATTTTTGTACACATTATTTGGCTGGAGAACTGCATTGCAAAATTCAGAGAGGTGCAAATTTCGAAGGATGGCTGTGTGTCAGTTTTCATGTTGTTTCAGAAAGCATGAATTGGGTAAATCCACCTCTAATTGTAAACTGAATCAAATTAATTCCCCATCCCTACCCAACACATTGTCCCTCTGGGGCATTATAAGAAATTTAAATGGTAGCCACCTCAAGCCAGGGCTGGATGTAGGTTTGATGGGCCCCTAAGCTACTGAAGGTAATGGGGCCCTTTATATGTCCAGCTGCCCTTTGTCAACAACAAATTGTCACTGTTTTTGTGTTGAATATATGCTATATTTTAATTTATGGACCTAATAGGTATCTGCTGGGATGCAGGTGGCGCTGTGGGTTAAACCACAGAGCCTAGGGCTTGCCGATCAGAAGGTCAGCGGTTTGAATCCCCATGACGGGGTGAGCTCCCATTGCTCGGTCCCTGCTCCTGCCAACCTAGCAGTTCGAAAGCACATCAAAGTGCAAGTAGATAAATAGGTACTGCTCCAGCGGGAAGGTAAACGGCATTTCCGTGCACTGCTCTGGTTCGCCACATGACCCGGAAGCTGTACGTCTGCTCCCTTGGCCAGTAAAGCGAGATGAGCGCCGCAACCCCAAAGTCATCCGCAACTGGACCTAATGGTCAGGGGTCCCTTTATCTTTAAAAGGTATCTAAAGCCATTTGCACATAACAAAAACGGTATTTAATCAAAGTAATTGTTGAACTGAAATACAATTATGTATGTAGGTTTTATTTTTTATCATATTTTGGAAATATACATCCAATTTTTTTTCCTTTAAATTTTTGGGGGACCCTAAACTTTAGCTTGTTTAGCTTATACATAAATCCGGCACTGCCTCCAGCTCACCTCCATGGACCAGCACTGCAACACGCCTACCAGAATCCATTGGCAGACCATGCACATCCCAAATGCACAGCAGAGGCATCTGTGATGGTGGAAATGTGTCTGGGAATGAGCTTCGGATTATCAGAAATGAGAAGAAGGGGCCATGGAGGACAGTTTTCTCACAGGCCCTCGACTCTGGAACCAGCTCTGATAAGGTCCACTTCGTACATTTCATCATGGGAGACACACTCACATTCTCCCTTGGGAACAATCTCACACCCCAACCACAAAATCAGATGTGCCACTGCCAGGGCTGGCCCTACCATTTGGCAGAATATTTACAAGAATATGAAGCTCACAAGGTGGCAGCAAGCTCTACGGCTGCCTCATGCCGGAAAGAAGGGAAGGGGTGGAGCTTGGGAGTTTGGCAGAAAAAAACCACAGAGTGTATTTCCCTCAATGGTCTGTTAATCTCAGTCTTGCCCTCTACTGAAGGGAGGCATGCAAGGTTGCTTGTACCCAGAAGACAATAGGGACAAAGCTAGAATTAGTTGGCTTTGCCTGTCATTGGCTCTCTGGCTCCACCTACTGTTGGCCTCCCTGCCTGCTGCCCATCTAGTCCCACCACCAGGGCTGTGCTCACATGGCACAGGCGCTACCACTGCTGTGCATTTGTTTGAGGAGGTAGTGAGCAAGCAGCAGGCAGACCACAATGCAAGCAGAAGTGAGGTGTGTGCTATGCAGTTTACTCTGCATCGCCCTAAGACAGGAGTGGGGAACTTCAGGACCATGAGCTGAATATAAGCCTCCAGGGCTTGCTCTCTCTCTCTGGCCCTGAGAACTCTTCTTGGGCCACACATCTCACCAGAAGTGGAGGAAGCTGCTTGGGCACCTGGGGCCTCCGGAGTCTGCCTGCCTACTCCCACTCAGCTGCCCTATAACTGGGGAGAAGGCAGCGGGCGGGCCGTTTGGGCAGCGTGGAGCCTGCAGGCGCCCAAGCCACCAAGTCACTCCCAGTAGAGACGCGTTGCTCAGTTGCACTGCAGGCCCCGTGGTGAGTGCCACCCGGCATTTTGTCACCCCCCCCTCAGTGGTGACACCCGGGGCGGACCGCACCTACCACACACCCCTTCCTCCGCCACTGCCTCTCACTGGCCTTCCTTCACTCTGAATGTTTTTGTCCAGTTCTTGAGTTCTGATGCCTCTTTCCTGTCTGAATGGATAGAATGGGTGTGTGAAAAGAGCCTACTCTACAAAGGGAAAATGTGAATTTATTGGTCCATCCACTTTTGCCTCTAGCCCTTTGGCACACAGCCTCCAGAAGGTTGCCCTAGGTCCCCTCACCACCACCACCTGTGTTAAAATCATCTGCAGTCCTTAAAGGCAGTGGAGGACCATTCCCCAACACCAGCATTGAAGCAAGATTCAACTGCCAACCAAATCAGCTTCTGTTCACAGACTGGGCTGTGGGATGTCTCTCCTGTCATCAGACAATAAAAAGTCTAGAGCTGGACCTGTGCACAGATCATCCCTGTGACCAATGTCAATGCTTCCTTGCAACATCCAACACTGTTCTGAGATGGGTTTTAACCTCATTCCTGATAATCCAGGCTAAGAACTCAGCTCATTGCCAAATAAGTGCACCAAACATATTTTCATAACCATGCACCTTGCTGCTGAATATTTTGGATGAGTATGATCAAGGCTGCCCTGGTCACTTTTGAAACAAAAGTAAGGTGTGGCAGGGGAATAGCTCATAAATATCATATGATTTTGCTTTTGAAAAAGAGAACCTCTTCCTTCTTTTTTATTCCCACCCCCCCCACACACACATTTTTCACGAAGCACATATCTGAAAACCAGAAATAATCCTCTCCTCTTCTTCCTTGTAACAATGGAAACAGCTTAGCAAATTTAAATAATTTTATGTCAAATACGCCTGTCTGAGGCTGTAATTTGCATGCTGGATTTCCACTCAATGCCATATGAAACAGCCAAGATACCTTATCTCACCCTGAAAGCTGGCATTAGAAGGAACTACTAAAAATATTACATAGACTTTGCATAGCAAAGAGTAGCTGGTGAGCACCCTCTGAAACTGTTTTACACCAAGGTGTTCTAGACATTTTGCTAAGATTTGCACATGATGGAGGGGAAACTCATCTGATCTCTTTGAACTTAACTTTTTTTAGAACAGCTTTGCTTACAGGTCTTGTCAAAAAATAGGAGTTTAAAAAAAAAGAAATTAAACATCCAACACTCCAGTGCTAAACCCACATATAAACTTGTAAATTAATCCTGTTGGCTTCAAGGAAACCCCAAGGTTTAATACATTCAAGAACTAAGTTTTCGTGATGTGTTCTACCCCAGGGGACCAAATGCAAATGTTCTTAACATAACAGCATTCCCGTGTGTGGAATCCAGGAGTCTCTGGCATGGACGAGGTTGATCTAGTGTTCACAGAGAAGCATCTTCAGGAGAAATGAATTTAAAAGGAAGGAGGCATCTGAGATTCTCCTTAAAATGTTTCTCCAAGTTTTGACATTAGCTGCTTTCATTAATGAAGTGGGATCCATGCATCAGGAATGCTCTGCAATTATGTTTTATATTTCCAGGAGCAAAGCACTGGACTTACACAGTTGGCTGAAGCTTTCCGTTCGTTTCTCCAGCTCTCCCACACCCCTGTCCTCGATGGCTTCTCCAGGTGACCTATTTATTGAGCATCCATCCTGATTTGCTTGCACAGAGCTTATGTAGATGTTAGCTTATATCCAGTTGTTTGGGGGCATTCAGTCTGATTTGTTTGCAGGGAGGTTGTGTGACAATGAGGATTGCTCCTGAGTTCCCTCTGATTTGCTTGTAGGGTGTTTTTTATACATCTTCCTGTTAATGATCCTTGTCACTTCCATTGCTGCAAAAACACCATTTCTTTTTAAAGTGCATTTGTTGAGCCTTGCAGGGCAGGGGCAGAAACTTTAATTCCACAAACTTCAATTTCCCAGTATGCACTCAAATCTCTCCTGCAAAATACTGGTGGTCTGGGGGACCTAACTGTCAATTATGAAAATAGGGACACAGATGAAACACAGATGAAACACTGCCAAACCAAAATCATCAAAATAAAATCAAAATAAGCGACAGTAAAAAATGGGTTTAATCAGAAGTCAATTTTATTTTTTCTTAATCTCTTCTTCTTCTGCTTCTGATTCTTTCTTTCTTTCTTTTTTCCTTTTCTTTTTGTTCTGTAAATTAGTTAATGGTGATGTATACAATGTGTATAGTTGTGTATAGTTGTCTTCTGTAGTATACTATAGAGTGGTGTGGTTTGCTGTGTAATTAAATGTTGTTTGTCAAATAAAGTTTAATAATAAAAAAGAAGACTGCTAAGCAAAGAAGATAAATGCAAACTTGATGATATTGTGCTTAGCCTTGCATTGAGATTCTTTTGGAGTGGTGTTTTACCAATGTATAGGAATCCTTGCATGCACACATCAAAAACACTGCACAAAAAGAATCCTGATGCAGTCAGCCATCGGATCAGTTCATGGTTGCTTTTTAAACATTGTTTTTATCAAAGTGCTCATGTACACTGGTCATGAGGAAGGGTGGAAAAGAGGTGCAAAAGAAGGAACAGAAAGATACAGAAAGCTGTTGCAAAATGTCTGTGTTCTGCCTCAATAACTGATTTTATTTGTTTCTAATTTTTATTCCATAAAATTTAGGTACTGCTTGGTTGTAAGAAAAACCTCAAAGTGGCTTTACAAAATGTTAAAACAGAAATTCATTTGGTGAAACCCGTATTCAGGGGCTGTGGACTGTAAGCCAGAGCAAGTGAGATGAGCAATAAAGGAACGGATTGGGGTGGGTGGGATTTGCTCACCTCTGATTTGGAGTGCAAAACTGATGGTGGGGGCAACGAGACCCTTCCTTTTCCAAAAGCTGTTTTCCTTTCCTTTTTTAAAAAAAAGAAAAAACACCAAACAACACCACATCAATGCTCTGGCACATGTGTTTGCATGCAATGTGTGCTGCTAGCTCCTGTGGGTTCGTTGTAGGAGGTGCTTCTAATCGTTCAGAACAGCTATAAAAACAACCCATGAGAAGAAAGAAAAATTAAGAACAAAGTGATTGCTTCATTTTGTTTTAAATGGCTGCAGATTTGTCATTGCATCTGGATTGTTTTCCTATTTTTGATGTAATTGTTTATGTAGGCCACCTTTGCCCTGACAGGTACCGTATAAATACTGCAATAAATAAATGAATACTAGAAATACGATGCATCTTCAGATGATTAATCCATCTAGCCCAAAGGTGCCCTGCTTGGTGCTCCTCTGATTCTTTGAACTACAATTTTCATCACCACTAACAACTGATGATGCTGGCTAAGACTGATGAGAAACATGTGGAGAGATTCATCGTGGCTATGCCTAATCTAGCTCAGCTTGGACTACTGCAATGCGCTCTACCTGGAGCTACCATTGAAGGTGACCCAGAAACTACAGCTAATCCAGAAGGCGGCAGCTAGACTGGTGACTGGGGGTGGCCGCCAAGACCATATAACACCAGTCCTGAAAGACCTACATTGGCTCCCAGTACGTTTCTGAGCACAATTCAAAGTGTTGGTGCTGACCTTTAAAGCCCTAAAAGGCCTTGGTTCTGTATACCTGACGGAGCGTCTCTACCCCCATCGTTCTGCCCAGACACTGAGGTCCAGCTCCAAGGGCCTTCTGGCGGTTCCCTCACTGTGAGAAGCCAAGTTACAGGGAACCAGGCAGAGGGCCTTCTCGGTAGTGGCACCCACCCTGTGGAAAGCCCTCCCATCAGATGTCAAAGAGATAAACAACTACCTGACATTTAGAAGACATCTGAAGGCAGCCCTGTTAAGGGAAGTTTTAAATGTGTGACATTTTAATGTATTTTTAATCTTTGTTGGAAGCTGCCCAGAGTGGCTGGGGAAGCCCAGCCAGATGGGCTGGGTACAAATAATAAATTGTTGTTGTTGTTGCCTGCATTGACTGGCAGATGCCCTCCCTGGTTTCAGGCAGGAAGTCCTTCTGAACCCTACCTGGAGATGCCAAAGATTGAATCTAGGACCTTCTAGATTAAAGGCTAATGCTCTATCACTGAGTTACGGCTTCTGCATAGAAAGGAAATACTGTACCACTGGGTTATAGTCTCTCACCTCAGTGCAGGGATGGGGAACCTGCAACTCTCCAAATGTTGCTGGGACAACCCATGGTACGTAAAAAGTAGACACAGGGATGTTTTCTTCCTTTCTCACAATTCTAGAACCCAAAACCATCCAATGAAACAGAATATTGGAAGACTGGGGGGAGGGGAGAAATCTGATTCAGTTTGTGTTTAAAGCTGAATTTATCAAATTTGCACTGAAATTCAGCCATCCTTCAAAATTTGCACATATCCAGCTTTTGCCACGCTGTTCTCCAACCAAAGATCATTTGCAAAAATGTGTTTATTTGGGGAAGGTGAGCATAAAAAAATGATAAATTAGTGAATGTGACATACAAAAACGCATTATGAGAAATTGCTTGCAAAAAAATTGTGTGTGTTAGTCAAAACTGCATGCCAAAAAAATGTGTTTACTAGGAGAATGCTGAATAATTTCCATGAGGGTTTTTGAAAAGACATTCGCAAGCTGTTGAAGAATGGGGAGATCTGGATTTAAGTTGGCAGAAATGAGAAAGTGAAAGAACCAAAACTGACATATGTTTCCATTCACTCAGACAGCTTTAAAAGGATTTGACAAATTCATAGAGGGCAGGGCTATCCAAGGCTACTAGCCACATATTGCCTCCACTATGTGAGGCCTCTGAATACCAGATGCTGAGAACCACACATGAGAAGAAGGATGTTGCACTGAGGTCCTGCTTGTGGGTTTCCCAGAGACATCTGGCTGGCCGCTGTGAGAAGAGGATGCTGGACGAGACAGGCCTTTGAAAGGATCCAACAAGGTTCTTCTTATCTGGAGATGCCAGCTCAAATCCTGAGATTGAACCTGTGATCTTCTGCATGCAAAGCAACGCGTGATCACTGAGCAATAGCCCTTTCCCTTAAAGGTCATTTTTATTCTGAAATCTTGGCCCTTTGGAATAGCTTGTATTGATTCTAGAGTAACAAATGAAGTTAAACAACAACAACAACAAATGCTCTGGAGCAGCTTTTTATTTTTTTTAAACACACACACATACACACACAGAAATATTTTTAGATCCAAAGGCAAGAAGCAATTGTTGGCCCAGGCTACCTTAGGAAAGGAAATTAAGTAGTGCATTGTTATTCTGCCAAATGCAGAATATTGCTTCTTGTTTTTAATTGTCACCTGAACAATGAGGATGCTGGTAAGGAGATTTGGTGCACGTCTAAAGGTTTTAAGCTCTGTGCTGAAGCAAGCAGAGGAGGGGAGGGGGAATCGCTAAATTAATTATCCTCAGATTTGCTGGATCCTGGAAAACATACAAATCAGGATGGCTCTCCAGTTGCCCTGTAAATCATGAGTCTGCAGCTAGCCTCATCTGGGCCAAAACCAGCCCACCTTAGCCCTGAGAATCTGCAACCTTCAGTAGCAGGTTGTGCTACAACTGAACCTGTGAGAGAGGTCAGAACCTTTTGAATAGGGCATTCTTTCACATGCACAGGTTGACAATTCTTGGCACAGAAAGTGCTATTCAGAACAACATCCCCAATGATGTGTAGGCACCGCAATTGACTCCCAGCATCTGGGAGAGATGGTTTAAGATGATAGTGACACACCCTTACCCATTATCCCTTTTTGCACATAAGGAGTTGTTGTTGCTGCTGTTGCAATAATTTGATTCCATTTATGAATCATAGCGTCTCGATTTAACAATTAAAACATCAACAATAAAACATAATATGTAAAACAAATTCATATATAAAAATAATTTCAATTATTCAATTATTCTTATTATTCAAATCAAGTTTCACAATTATCCATACACACACACACACACACACACACACACGCACCCATACAGTAAGAATCAACCAGCTTAATATAATTTAAAATCAGCAGATACCCGGAGGACCATTAAATGCCATTTTAATATGGAACAATAGAGAGATATTTTATGTTTTATTTCAATTTATACAGTGCCATCAATGAACGTGGCTATTTTCAGAGTTGTTTATTCCAGTAACATTTACAGTGGTACCTCGGGTTACATACGCTTCAGGTTACATACCCTTCAGGTTACAGACTCCGCTAACCCAGAAATAGTACCTCGGGTTAAGAACTTTGCTTCAGGATGAGAACAGAAATCACGTGACGGTGGCGCGGCAGCAGCGGGAGGCCCCATTAGCTAAAGTGGTGCTTCAGGTTAAAAACAGTTTCAGGTTAAGAACGGACCTCTGGAACGAATTAAGTACGTAACCAGAGGTACCACTGTACTCAGTTGAAATTGATGGACCTAAATCAGTCGTTCCCATTCATTTCCAATGGTCTGATCTGAGTAATCTCATCTGAATGCAACTCAGAGTGATGCAAAGTGTTGTGAGGGAACCAAGTCTCTGCCTTAAGGAACTTACATGTTATATTTTGGCAGTGGGGCAACAGAGCCAGAGAAGAAAAAGGAGAAGCAATGATAATCTATAATATGTAAAAGAATTCATAAAGCCCTCTTTGGAGTCACCGCCAGCTACTCTTTTCTGTGTAGCCAACACAAAGAAATATGAAGAGTATTAATGCCCACATTTTCCTTTGCGATCAAAATACAATGCATTTTATTTGTTGCGAGCGGGTGTGTGCATCACAATAAAAAGCGCATTACGGAGCTTATAGCAGCCAGTGAAATCTGCTTGGCTTTTCTCCTTCCCACACCAAAAAAAAAAAACAAAAAAAACCCCAACCTTTCATTGTGTTCCCACAAATAACCACACTACAAATATGCACTCAAAAAGTTGGGAAAAGAGGGAAATGCATTAATTCCAAAAGGATAAAATGGAAGCTGCAAAGGCAGGATCCTTTGATAATTAATTCAAAGTATGATGAAAGTAGACACGATATTCTTTATGCATTTCAGCGTGGAATAAAAATACCATCTCACCAGCTGACGGCCATGGAACAAAACATACCAGGCATATGATTACAGCACAATGCATAATAAAGCACGTGTTTTGCTGTGCATTTACAAACAATATCACGTTAATATTCCAGCAGATTTCGGTCTCCCCTCTAGCTAATTGCCGCTGTAAATGTGGCTGCTCCGAAAAGGTCATGCATATAGGAAAAGGGGAACCTGAATGCCAGCTCAAGAGCTGAGCCTGCTCTCTGGAAAGAGAGAGAAAGAGAGAGAAGGAAAAGAGTGTTAGGAGCCCTTGACTCTGCAGGCAGCTGCCCCATGTGGCAAGTCACCAGAACTGCAGGCCAAAGTATCCTACTGGCCACTGGCCTTTTCTAGGCAAGAAGGGCTTTTAAGGGTTTCCTGACCGGGCTGGGACTTGGTTGAGTAGCAATGTGCTTTGTGGCACCGTAGCGCTGTGGTCACCAAAGCCTTCTGGGTGGCTGTCCTGGCTGAGGCTGATGAGAATTGTAGTCCAGGGTGGAGAAAGCTGGATGAGGGCAATGTTTGAATCAACACTCGCCCAACCAAAGCAAGCAGGAGCTCCACATGAGCTGCTACGTTTTACAGAGCCATAGCTCAGGGCATAGTGCATATACTTTGAATGCAGAAGGTCCCAGGTTCAGTCCCCAGCATCTCCAGGTTAGAGCTGGGAATGTCTCCCAAAAAGCATCTGGAGACTATACTGAGCTAGATGGACCCCAGTGGTCTTGACTTAGTATAAGGTATTGGTTTTCTGCAATAGCCACAGTTGATACTTGAGTGGATGTGTGCTTTGTACTTCCTCTCCCCATAATTCTGGGTCCCACTGAAGATGAGATGATAGACATTGCCTCCTATAATGTGGATGATTCCCAGCTCTACTTCTCTTTTAAATTGGAACCAGTGAAGGACCTGTGTGTCTTGAGGCGGTTGGAGGATGGATGGTGGCTATTAGATTGAGGTTGAATCCTGACAAGACAGAAGTACTGTTTCTAGGGGACAGGGGACAGGCGTGTGTGGGTGACTCCCTGGTCCTGAATGGGGTAACTGTGCCTCTGAAGGACCAGGTGTGCAGCCTAGGAGTCATTTTGGACTCACATGAAGGCACAGGTCAATTCTGTATCCAGGGCAGCTGTCTACCAGCTCCATCTGGTATGCCAACTGAGACTCTACCTGCCCATGGACTGTCTTGCCAGAGTGGTGCATGCTCTGGTTATCTCCCACTTGGACTACTGCAATGCACTCTATGTGGGGCTACCTTTGAAGGTGACCCAGAAACTACAACTAATCCAGAATGTGGCAGCTAGACTGGTGACTGGGAGTGGCCACTGAGACCACATAACACCAGTCCTGAAAGACCTACAGTGGCTCCCAGTATGTTTCCGGGCACAATTCAAAGTGTTGGTGCTGACCTTTAACGTCCTAAATGGCCTTGGCCCAGTATACCTGAAGGATATCCACCCCCATCGTTCTGCCCAAACACTGAGGTTCAGTGTTGAGGGCCTTCTGGCGGTTCCCTCATTGTGAGAAGCAAAGTTACAGGGAACCAGGCAGAAGGCCTTCTTAGTAGTGGCGCCCGCCCTATGGAATGCCCTCCCATCAAATGTCAATGAAATAAACAACTATCGGACTTTTAGAAGACATCTGAAGGCAGCCCTGTTTAGGGAAGCTTTTAATATATGATTAATCATTGTATTTTAATATTCTGCTGGAGGCCACCCAGAGTGGCTGGGGAGGCCCGTCAGATGGGCGGGGTATAAATAGTAAATTATTATTATTATTATTATTATTATTATTATTATTATTATGAGACCATAGCGCAAGGGAAGAATACCTCGCCCAGTTTAGATGAGACCCAGCAGCATGAGGATAGAAAACATGAATCTTATTGCCTCTCTGGAATATCTATCAATCAAAGTTCGTGGGTCTAGAGCTGTGGTTCCAAACGTGAGGCACATGCCCCACAGAGGAGCAATATTTGGAAGCTTGTTTAGACCAAGTTAATGGCCTTTTAGGCTTCCTCCACATGAGGATAATATAATAAGAATTGTATGTCACGGGGGGAGGGGCATCAGGATTTTAGAGATGCTTAGGTGGGGCATGACCAAAGAAAGGTTGGGAACCACTGGTCTAGAGGGAGGTTTGAACCCTTTAAAGCAACTGCTGATAGTTGATGTTTCCTTGGAGCCAGTGTAGTGTAGTGGTTAAGAGCGACAGACTCGTAATCTGGGGAACCGGGTTCATGTCTCCGCTCCTCCACATGCAGATGCTGGGTGA
The DNA here is from genome assembly GCF_964270895.1 of Podarcis filfolensis. Lineage (NCBI taxonomy): Eukaryota > Metazoa > Chordata > Lepidosauria > Squamata > Lacertidae > Podarcis > Podarcis filfolensis. The sequence goes on along the minus strand of NC_139611.1, from coordinate 31,341,838 downwards.
CCTTGGGCCAGTCACATTTCTTTGAAGTCTCTCAGCCCCACTCACCTCACGGAGTGTTTGTTGTGGGGGAGGAAGGGAAAGGAGAATGTTAGCCGCTTTGAGACTCCTTCGGGTAGTGATAAAGTGGGATATCAAATCCAAACTCTTCTTCTTCTTCTTGGGCAGTGATAGCAATGAGGGCCAATGGAGGGCAGGTTTCTGTCACCTCGGTTTGCTTGCTGACAATAACTCTTCCCTCTGGCCCCTGAACACTTGGCAAATTTAAAGTTGATTTCTTTCGACCAAGAGGAAGAAAAATCCCCAGCTTTGAAGCAGCATGAAAAGTAATGAATCTATTGTTTACACAGCTGGTCGTTAACTGTGATTCATCCTTTAGTAGACACCAAATGGTTACTTGGAAATTTTTAGCACATATGAAAAGATGTGCTAAGATGCAACATTAGAAAATTAATTTATCTTTCACTGGGTCCTCTGTAAATTGGACAGCCAGCAAGACCTTTGCGACAATGCCCCTCCTACCTTCTCTGCTTTTATCGCAGGCTTACTTCCTACCTCGGTCTCAATCCCCTCTTTGCATGCATTTTCTATATTTTTATTGTCAATCCAGATGGGGTAGGAGAGTGAGAAGACTGATGCAAGCAGTTAGGTCTCAAATTCCACATTACGCTCATCACCAACCCCAAGATTCCAAGAGCAGATCAAATTGTGCTAAACAGGCAGGTTTACTGGGCCTGATGATTCAGCATTAGATGGTGGAAAAGAACAGATCCTTTTACACTTCGGATCCCTCCCTAACTTGTCGGGAACTGTCCCAGGGCTGTAGATTTGCAGCAGCGAGTTCCTGGGACTCCCAAGTTGAAGCATTCCTCAGCTCTGGAGTGATGCTACCTGCCAAAGCTAGGCAGATTGGTGTGAATGTATCTGCTATCCTACCATCTCCCTAAGGCCCCATCTCCACTATATACTTAAAGCAGTATCATGCCACTTTGTGGCTTCCCCCAAAGAATCCTGGGAACTGTAGTTTCTTAAGGGTGCTGAGAGTTGTTAGGAGACACCCATTCCCCTCCCAAAGCTACAGTTCTTAGAGTTCCCTGGGAGGAGGGATTGATTGTTAAAGCACTTTGGAGATTGTAGCTCTGGGAGGGGAAGTTGGTTTAGTAGCGGAATGGACCAACTATTTGGCAATTCAGCTGCTTGCCAGGTTCTTACCTCGACCTTGCTGAATTCCCTCAAGATCACCAATCCCAAACTACTTCTCCATTGACATAAGAACATGAGAAGAACCTGCAGGATCAGGCCAATCTAGTCCAGGATCCTGTTCTCACAAAAGACAACATGTGGGAAACCTGTGATCAGGATTCAAGCAGCAGAGCACTCTCCCCTCCAGTAGTCCCTCACCCCAAATTGTATTCAGGGACATTACTGCCTCTGTGTGTCCCACAATTACAAAATTTCAGCAGGATATGTAGTAATTGACATGAAGCAGTGTGACCGCTCTGAAACTTTTGCTATGAGATGAGGGGCGGAGGGGGGATATATTTACAATAAAAATATCAAGTAATTGCACACTTGTTTTGTTATGCCTCTATCACACCCTTTCTCAGAGGAGCTTAGGTTGGAAGCTCCTTTCATACTCCTTATTTCCTTTCATGCCCCTACAACAACCCTGTGAGGTAGATCGGTCTGAGAGATAAGGGCCGACCCCTTATCACAACTGAGCAGCCATCTGAAGCTGGATCAGTCTGGTTGGCCAATTTTTTTGTCCACTAGGCCAAACTGGCTCTTGTATATAATGGCTTTATATTACACGATTCAGCTTCTCTCGTCATAAATTGTGGCTGCGAGGGGAAAGGACATGGTTACAGACCAAAGTTCTAGCTTTCTGGGCAATACTAAAGCACATAAAGTACATTATGTCCCTTTAGCATCACATAAAGCAATGCTAAAGGGACATAAGAGTAGACTCCCTGATTCATTGGTCTTTAGTTATGACCCCAAACTGGGTTGCATCACCATCTGAGTCACACACCACCACTCTTTCTTTCTTTTATTAATTTTTCAAAGACAGCATCAGCTGAATTCAGTCCCTGGATTTTTTGGGGGGCTCTGCTTGTCGTAGTACCTCAGACCCACCGCTTGCTTGTTGACCGATTGTGATTCTGATACACAGCTGGATATATTCAGCAGACCTCTTGGAAAGTGAGGTAGGAATTCCACCAAGCCCTTTATCAGCAGGGCCTGCAAATGTGCAAGAGTGCAGCCTGCCCACAAAACTGGTAAGAACCAGTTTAGGGAGAATCTAACACTGCCTGGAGTGAAAAATAACTCCAGATAAGGTACAAGGAGGGCTCTGGCCATGGCACAAAACTGGGGAAAGTGTTTCCAAGGACAGGGGGTGTCTGGGAGATGGTGGGACAATGGGACAGCGAAAGATGGCTGGGGAGAAGAGGAAACAGCCTAAATCACACTATTTATTTATCTGTCATAATGGAAAACTCTCTTTGGACTCGGTCGTGCAATGCATTACTGAATGAAAGCCTGACTAATGGGGAATGTGGTTGGAGCCTCTGCCCTAAACCCCCAAAGGGAATTTTCTCCTACACAAGCCCAGTGTGAATCAGAGGTCCATGCTTCTCCAGAAGTTTAGGCTGCTGGGTTAGGTTTCCAAGTTGGCCTTTGTTTGCCCAGCTCTCTGTCACTGACAGTCCAACATATCTGTTCCCACACTGGCCAAGCAGATGCCTCTGATCTTACAAGCAAAGTATCAGCAGAATAGCATCTTCCCTTAGCTCAGGGGCAGAGCATCCACTCTCTGTAAACAAAAGTCCCAGCTTCAGTCCCCAATGGCATCTCCAAGTAGGGCTGGGAAAGGCTTCCTTTCTGAAACCCTGAAGAGCTGCTGGCAGTTAGTATAGACAACGCTGAGCTAGGCGAACCGATGGTCTGAATGCCCTCCTCAGTGAGCAAGATGAATAACATCGCTTTTGGCAGAAAGTGTCCTACAGTTGAACGGAAGCAGTGCTGCTGCATGGGGCAAATGCAGGGCGGAATGGGAAAACAGTGGCTTCTTACATCAAGGAACACCAGTGTGAACTGCCAATCAAATCTGGGCAGTGGGAAAACATGTGACATCTACATGTGCATGTGCTCACAATTTGTTATCCTACTGTTTTTCCGGCAAGTCTGACTAGTCAATAGGAATCGTAACAAAGTGCAAACCCAGCAAAGAGCCACACAGATGTAGAAAAATGCTGTCCCTCTGACTTGTTGTGAAAATAAGACTGTGAGTAATCTGTTTGGACAGCCTTAGTAATTCTTCTTTTATTCATTAACAGATACCACAGCTTTCTCTTTACTCAGCTCCTCTAGTGTAAGGGCAATGTACAGATGTGGCGCATGGAGGCATAACGCTATCGAGAAGATAGCTTGCGGACAGATGGTATCCTAGATTTGCAAGAAGGCCTTTGTATAATTAACAGTGGACTCATTACATCGAATAACATTCTGTCCCGTAATGTGCTTTTGTGCAGAAGCCATAGTATACTAAAGCTACTCGATTACAGTACTAAATTCACAAGGGGGAGAAAATGAAGCGACTTCATTGGAGGAACGAAGGGCAAGTCATTCGCTCCAGTTCTTAATTTTGATGCATCCAATTTTATAAATAAGGACACATTTTCTAAGGCTATCATTGCTAATTATGCATTTCCAGAAAGGCATCACATTATGTGGCTGATGAAATGCTAATACTGACAGTGACTTTGTGGGGGGCTGGAGACGAAGTTGGCACCCAGCATGCCTCAGTAGTATAGGATATTTTAACGCAGCTGATGCTCATATTTCTCAGTAAGCAAGTGCCTCTCACTCAAAGAGTCTGGCTATTTTATATGTAAGGAGTTGTCCAGCTCAAGTGAAATCAGATAACATCTTGGCCCTTTCTTAACCTTGACCATTAGAGAAGGAACCTGGAAAATCATCAGCTGTTGTTTAAGAAAAGGTCAAGAATGAGCTGCCAAGAAGACTGAACTTCTCTTGTTGCTGGGGATCAAGGCCAATGCGGGAAAATATACTCGGAAACAAGAAGGATGATAGGTAAGGAGCCAAAAAGCAACAAGAGAAAATGAAAATGCCAAAATGAGAAATATTGACCAGATCATTTAAGGAGAGAACTTGGGGGCAAGGAGTATAGATATAAAATAATGGAGATGGAAGGGATCTAGGAAGTCAGCTAGTCTAATCCCCTATTCAATGCATGTTCTGTAATGCAGGATGCAACTACAGCATCCTTGGCACAGGTGGCCATTCTGCCTCTTCATAAATGTTAAGGCTGTACACAGGCCTCAATATTCACCTTGTATCTGTACAGTGATACCTCGGGTTAAGAACTTAATTCATTCTGGAGGTCCTTTCTTAACCTGAAACTGTTCTAACCTAAGGTACCACTTTAGCTAATGGGCCTCCTGCTGCCGCCGGGCTGATGCCGCGCAATTCCTGTTCTCATCCTGAAGCAAAGTTCTTAACCCGAGGTACTATTTCTGGGTCTGTAACCTGAAGCATCTGTAACCTGAAGCGTCTGTAACCCGAGGTACCACTGTATCTGCTTATTTTAAAAAATTCTAATCTGAGTTACTCCATTCTCTCTCTCTCTCTCTCTCTCTCTCCTCTCTCTCTCTCTCTCTCTCTCTCTCTCTCTCATTTGATCTGTGTTTCAGGGCCTGAGCTGATCTGCCTAAAGTGAAGCTTTGTGTTCCCCCACTCACTATAATAGGGAATCTGAAAATGACTTTTTGGCCAAAGTGGATGAAATTTACAGGCACAGGAGTGCTTACAGAGTGGATTCAACCTGCCAAATTGTAGACAAATAGCTTGAAGTGCATGGGGGGGTGGAGAGGCAGGGAGGCAAACAAAGATCCACTTTCCTCCTCAATCGCTTGTGGGGGGAGGGGGCGTTCTTTCTTTCTTCCTGTAAAATAATTAGGACGCGGCAAAGTGGTGTGTACTCTTTGTGGTACATCTTTTTGAAAATCACAGCTTCACATTCACAACCGCCTTTCTTTCTGGCAGGTGTTTGTGTTTTCCAAGAGGCCTTTAGGGACTTCCCAAGAGGCCTTAAGATGTGAGAGGCTGTCCAGAATGCTACCTGCAGAGTTCTGAAGAGCTCTGTAATTTATTTATTTATAAAGCAGAACAATGTAGGATTTTTTTTATTTAAAAAAAAAAAACCTTTAAGCTTTTAACTTAAAAAAAAAATTCTTCTGCTGTGCTTTAACAACAACAACAACAACAACATCCAGTGAGCTCTTCAGTGTGTTGCAGCCAATATTTTGGACAGCCTCAGTTCTTGAAAAGTCCACAGATCTCGAAAAATATAGAGATACACAAGAAAGCATAGAGCTGTACATGGCACAAGAATAAAGAACCAGAACAACATAATATGAAGCCAGAACACACTCAACTCTCCCCAAGCTCATTGTCTCATTGAAAAGTCCTGATGGGCTTCCAATGAATCCCAGAGTTCCCCAGAACATAGTTTGAAAGTCACCAGTTGAGAGTAACATAAGCTTTCACAGAGCATTCCCTGGTTCTGCTGCCTGCTCAAGCAAAGGACACTGCAGCAGGAATATTCAATAGATCTTTTTTTTCTGTATTGGGCTTCTGTGTAAATTGATAGAAGTAAAATGTTAGCAGAAAAGAAGCAGGGATCTCCACGGCCATAACACAAATACTCATTTTGCACAGCCAGAAACCTCTGATAACTCGCCTCTTTCGATTTCCGCATGTCGAGTTCACCTGCTGAATAATATCACAACCACTGGGTTAATTCTGGTTATCTTAGCTGTCAGTGTCATCATCAGCTACATTCTGGTTTTCTCCTCTTGTCTTCACCCCCGAACAACTGTACCACAGTCACTGTAGGATGTACCCCTGAGCAACATCAGGAGTAGCAACGGCTCAGTAGAAGAAAAATGTACATCTGCCAAGCTACGTCATTCCCACATTTTAGTGCGGTTAAATTTGCTACACCCTGATTCCCCTGGGAATCATCATGTCTTTATGATAATGTAAACTGATGTTTGCTTGATCCTATGAAATGGATTTGCCAATGTGTGTAGATCAGCCTCTCTCAACCTGGTTCCCTCCAGATATTTTGGATTACAAATCCCATAATACCCACAATTGGCTGTGCTGGCTGGAGATAATGGGAGTTGAAGTCCAAAAGATCTGGAGGGCCCCATTCTGGTTACCCCTGCCTTAGGCAGAGACATTTTAGCCAGAGATATCCAATGAGCGCAGAGCAAAGTCATGGATTTTGAATGCAGATTTTCATCCAAGAAGTCATCAACATTACAAATAGGATGCTGTTTTATATCCCGTCAGATTAATTGTCCATCTAGCCCATTGTGTGAGGCAGGAATGCTTTTGAATACCAGTTTCTGGAAGCCAAAAGAGGGAAGAGCGCTCTTGTGCTCAGGTCCTGCTTGTAGGTTTCCAAGAGGCATCTGTTTGGCACAGAGAAGATGCCTTTAGAAGAGTGGCTATCATAATGTCATTATACAAATCTATGGTGTGACTTGGTTTAGAATACTGTGTATAGTTCTGGTCACCTCACCGCAAAAAGGATATTGTCAAGTTGGAGAAGGTTCAAAAATGGGCAACAATGAGACCAGGGCCCTGCACGATTTAACTTCCTTCCACAGGGCCTGTAAGACAGAGTTATTCTGCCTGGCTTTCAGTTTGAACTTAGCCTGATCTTTTATTCCCCTTCCTTCCCTCCCCCTCCCCTTTTTATGAAGATTACCCGCTCTGGGATCCCACAGCTAATTCTCCCCCGGTCTCCTCGCTGGCCCAAATAGGACTACCGGTAATTTAGCCATCTAGCCCTGGTGATCATCCAATGTTTATTGGATGGATTTTCCCCCTAAATTGATTTTTGAATTCTGAATTTATTGTGTTTTATACTGTATTTTATGCTTTTTTTTGTTGCAACAATTAAGTGTTTTAAATTTGTTGTTAGCCGCCCTGAGCCCGGTTTTCTGAACCGGGAAGGGCGGGGTATAAATAAAAATTTATTATTATTCTTATTTATTATAACAAAAATGATGGAGGGGATGGAGCAACTCCCCTGTGAGGAAAGGTGGCAGTATTCGGGACTTGTCAGTGTAGAGAAAAGGCCAGTAAGAGGTGACCTGATAGAAGTTTATAAAATTAAGCATGCTGTGGAGAAAGTAGACAAAGGAAGGTCTTTCTCCCTCTCCCATATCACTAGAACTTGGGGACATCCAACACAGCTGAACGTTGGAAGACTCAGGACAGATAAAACAAATTACTTTTTCATGCAGTGCATAGTTTAACTATGGACCTTGCTCCTGCAGGAGTCGGTGATCACCACCAACGCTTTGAAAGAGAATGGAGCTGGTGAAATGCTTCTGGGAGATGATATATAATGAGTTGGAAAAAATGTTGAAATGTACATTTATAAAGAAACCAGAAGCATTTTTACTGGGCATTGTTGGGAGTGATATAAATAGAAAGGAATGTAAGCTCTTTTTATATGCAATAACAGCAGCAAGAATATTATTGGCCCAAAAATGGAAGCAAGAAGAATTACCGACGATTGAAGAATGGAGGATAAAGTTAATGGACTATGCAGAACTAGATAAACTAACAGGAAGGATTCGAAACCGGCGGGACCAGAAATTCACGGAAGACTGGAGTAAATTTATGGATTATTTGAAAAGTATTTGTGAAGATCAGACGGCGTTTGTAGGTTTGCAAGAAGTTTTGTGAGGAGTATTATTGGAAGTATTGCAAAAATGGAGAAGGGGAAGGATGATTTGTTAAGAGATGTAAAGGCAATATAAAGTTAAGAAATGTATAAGAAGTGGTTAAAACGGTGGATCATCAGAGGTGCTGATGGAAGTCTAAAAAGATTGTATAAGTGATAAGTTTTGTGGTACATTTTATTATTTATATGTTAAAATCAATAAAAAATATTTAAAAAAAGAAAGAAAGGGAATGGAGCTGGGCCTCCAGCAAAGTTGATGGAATGAGCCTTCTGCTTCCCGTCTTCCCCACTGATGGAATGGCTGCCCCCAGGTGACAGCTGAGGGGAGAAGAGGCCTGGTGGAGATGCCTTCTCAGATCGCATGCACATGCTGGCCGATTGAACAGTTGGCACATGCTGTCTGATTGCGCCATTTCTGAAGCCATGCTTCACCTGGATGACATCAGTGCTGTAAGATTCCTCTTTAAGGGATTCTCCCCCCCCCCCACTTTCCTACTCTTGCTGTCTCTGCCGCTACCCCCAGAGACAAGCAGCAGCATTAATTAAGACATTGCCATGCTAATGTTCAGCCACAGGCTTTGCCGTATACTCAAATCCCAAAATAGACTGTGGTTGCAATAATCCCCATGCATTTACATTGTGTGTGTTTCCCCCAAACCGCTCTCAGCCCCACCATCACTCACACTGCATTTATTTAAGGTACATTAAAAATTAAAGGACAAGGAATGGTAGAAAGACCACTGGAAACCTCCAAAGCACTCCAGAGGGTTGTGATGCTTTGATAGGAGAACAGAAAAAAGAAAAGGCAAGCACACATCACCTGTAGGCCAGAAATCTAAGACATGCAACCACTGCTGATGAAGGTGCTTCATACTGGCAATTTTATGGCTTAGCTGGTGATATGTACTGAGTTGAATAGGATCCAAAAGGCAGTAGTCTGATTAGTCCTAGAACAATAGGATTCAGAAAGCAGCAGTCTGATTGGTCCTAGAACAATAGGGTCAAGAATGCAGCAGTCTGATTGGTCCACAGGAGCCACCCAATCCAGCTCCAGGTGGAAGTGAATCCGCAACCTGATTGGCCTACAGGTGAACCCCAGAATTAGCCAATCACGTGGAGCCCATTGTGTAAATAATGTATATAAAGCAGACATTCTGGGGGAACTTCCATTCCTCCTCACCACTATGAGCTGAATAAAGAGCATGAAATCCACTCTTGACTTTGAGTATATTTCAGCCAGAATCCTTATGATGGCAGCTGTATCATAGAATAAGAGCTGGAAGGGACCCTGAGGATCATCTAGTCCAACCCCCTGCAACACAGGTATATGCAACTGTCCCATGCAGGGATTGAGCCTGCAAACTTGGCATTATCAGCACCACGTTCTAACCAACTGAGCTATCTGGGCTAACTAGTTCAGACTAGTTCAGAGACATCAAGGGCCTGGAAACCAAGCCTTATGAGGAACAGTTAAGGGAGCTGGATTTCTTTAGCCTGGAGAAGAAATGATACCTAAACGGTTGTTCCATGGAAGATGAAGGAATCTTGTTTTCTGCTGTTCTGGAGAGCGGGACCCAATGGAGTCAAACAACAAGAAAGGGGATTCCAACTAAACATTAGAAAGAACTTTCTGATGGTAAGAGCTATTCAACAGTAGAACAGACAATCTTGGCAGTGGTGGACTCTCCTTCATTAGATATTTTTAAACAGAGGTTGGATAGCCACTTGCCAGGGATTTTTTAGCTGTGCTTCCTGCATTGCAGGGGGTTGAACTGGATTGCCCTCAGTCCCTTCCAGCTCCACAATTCTATGATTCTACAATCCTTCTCAGTCCACAGAGGCATCCCTGTCTATTGCCTGCAAACAGCAGTGAGAAGAAGGATGAGGGATGGGGAGGGGAGTGTATATTAAAAACAACCGTGACCCTTTTGAACTTCCTGCATTGATGACCTTTTACCAGCTTCTTATGGGAATACAAATACCCCCATCACACTGGTTTGGGCTTGATTGGAATTGAAATCCCCCAGAAGGGTGGGGAAGGCGGGTGATGCAATAAAACCTCCCAATTTCATGTTAAACCACTGACATTTTAGAAAGAGAACTAAACTGACACTTGCCAGTCTATTGTTCTGAGCTACACTGAAGCAGAAACTCCTTGGTGAAGGTCGCAGTGCAGGCAGCAAAGATGGGAGTCTTTTAGCAACACCTGGCATGACCTTTTTTTCTGTCCAAGGGCCACATTGCTTCATGAACAAACTCCCAGGGACCAGAATGCCAGCAGTGGGTGGGGCCAGAGGAAAAAGTGGGCAGAGTAACAGACATTAATCTTACCTGGGGACAGTGGCCTGCATTCCAATCACACACAAGTCAAAGGTTTCTACACATGCACACACACCTCTCTCCATCCAGGTAAGCAAGAGACATGAACATGTATTCAAAGATAGCACTCAATAAGAAGATCATAGAACATAGACTCATAGAGGTGGGACTGATTCAGATGGTCCACCCCTGCCACTTAATAGATCCAAATGGTTTCCAGAGAGTGGTAGGGGATGCTTTATCCCATGCTGATGGCCTTTCAGCTGATTCCCTGGTGGCCCGCTGGAATGTGGAGTTAACCAGGGCTATTGACTGTTTGGCTCCAAAGTGCCCTCTCCGATTGCATGGAGCTTGGACAGCCCCATGGTTTTCCATGGATCTGAGGGCAATGAAACAATCGCTGAAACGGCTAGAGTGCCAATGGCGGATAACTCATTCTGAAGTTGACCAGACATGGGTTAGAGCTCAATGTTGAGCCTACCAAGTGGCAGTAGTGACGACGAAGAAGAATTTCTTCACCGCCTCTATTGCAGGAGACTTTTTCAGGTGGTTCGCAGTTTAGTGGAACCACCTGCTCCATCGGGGCCCAGTATGGGCCACATGATCTCCTGCAATGATTTTGCAAAGTTTTTTGCAGATAAAGTCGCTCAGATTCGGGAAGAGGTAGACTCCACTGTGGGAGCAGGGCCGGGGCGGGAGAGTGCTAGAGTCCTGTCTAGTCAAGTTCCGTGGGATCAGTTCCAATCTATTACCTCCGAGGATGTGGACAGGCTGCTTGGACAAGTGAAACCAATTACCTGTCTCCTTGATCCTTGCCCATCCTGGCTTATAAAAGCTAGCCGGAAAGGGCTGGGTGATGGGGTTCACGGGGTGGTGAATGCTTCTCTCTGTGAGGGAGCCTTCCCAGACCCACTGAAAGAGGTGGTTATCAGCCTTGCAAGGTTGCTGTGTGGTTTGATAGGAGGGTTGTTGTGTGGTTTGAAAGGATGGGGAGAACCACATACACCACTTTGAGCTCCTTGGAGAAAAGGTTGGGGGTATAAATGCAATAATTGAATAAATTGGTAGATTTGCTTTTAAATGCAAACTGAATTGCATTTCCTCCCAATCTCTAGCAGGTGCCATTTTGCCATTTTGCCATTTTGCCATTTTGCCTTTTGCCTCAGGCAGCAGAATGCCTTGAGCTAACTTCCCAGTTTTCACATGCACCCTGGAATTTTTCTCTGCTCTGATTTTCGAAGGCAAAGGTTTTGGTCTGAAAACTTCCAGTTCAGTCAAGTTCATAACCGAAAGCATGCCTTAATCTGCCAGTGCTTGTTAATCTGCCTGCTGACTCTTGCTTGACCGCAGTAACTCCCCTCCTTTTAAACCTGACAGAGCCAGCCTGTTGGCCACAAACCTGCACCTCAGCATTTTCTTGCTTGACAGCCAGGCTCTGATATTTATGGAGATGCTCTCAAGTAGCTGCGTTCCCCCTGTTACTCCATGCTTGAAGGGTTATTTTTGCATAGCTGCTAGTCAATACATTCCCCTCTGGTGATATAGTAAGTATAAAGAAGCAAATAACTACAGACGAGTGCCTATAATAACTTGGGTAATGACAATATCTTTGGCTAAAACAAAACAAAAAACCCACCTCTAGCCTGGAGCGTATTGCTTAACTGCTGCTGTTAAGCAAAGAAGAAGAAGGATTTCCACAGCGCTAAGATCAGACCCACATTTCTAATTAAATTGCTGAGAACAGAAAGGGATGAACTTGATGGGACGTGGGGCATGGAACAGAATGGGCTGGCAACAACAGGCAAAAATACAAAACAAAACTCTGTCCAAGAGAGAGGCAGTGGAGGGGATTTTATTTTATGGAGCATTCTCTCCTAACACTAGAACTCGTGGGCATCCAGAGAAGGTGAAAGTTGGAAGATCCAAGACAGATTAAAGGAAGTAATCTTTCACACGGCACATCATTAAACTATGGAACTCACTCCCACAGGAGGCATCAGTGGCCACCAACCTGGGTGGCTGTAAAAGAGGATCGGATGAATTCTTGGAGGAGAGGGCAATCACCGATGAGTTGCCGTGATGGCTATGCTTTGCCTCCATGGTTGAAGGTGGTATCCTTCTGAACACAAGTTGTGGGAGAGCGCTCTTGTGTCTGGATCCTACTTCAGACAGACCTAGAATCAGCTGGAAGGAACCCTGAGCATCATCGAGCCCAGCCCTCTGAAGTGCAGGCATATGCAACTGTCCCTTATGGGAATCGAACCTGTGACCTTGGCGTTATCAGCACCATGCTCTAATCAACGGAGCTATCCGTACTTGTGGGTTTCCCACAGACATCTGGCAAGCCACTGTGAGAACAGAATACTGGACTAGGCAGGCAGATCCAGCAGACTCTTCTTACGCATGCTCTTACTTGTGCTCACAATTTTATCAGGGTGGTTATACATATATGCAATCACACTTTCAATTCCATTTGTGCCTAAAAAACAGGCATCCTGCTTCATTTGGAATAGGTGTGCATCCCATGCATTGCAAGGAATGCATAGCATAATCTATGTATTTTCCTCCTCACCTCCTACAGCTTCCACCCGAAGCCACAACCAGGACATGAACACCATAGGAGCCAACTCCTAGGGGTTGTGGGGGCTTCAGCCCCCACAATAAAATATTTGAGGGGGCTGGTCCCCCACAAAGTTGATGGGCATTCCCATTCAAATGGTGTGTGTGAACTGTGACATGTGATCAGTTATGCAGGGTGGGGCTTACCTGGGCCCCACAATATTTTATTCAAGTTGGCACCCCTGATGAGCACAATAGGCTTCTCTCACTCTTGTTCCCCAGTGACTGACGTTCAGAGACAGAACTACCCCTCATCCTAGAGATAGCATATACCCATCATGACTATTTATTTATTTAATGGGGATGGGGAGCCTATGGCCCTCCAGATGTTGTTGGATTACAACTCCCATCTGCCACAGCCAGCAAGGCCAATAGACGGGGATGATGGGAGTTGTAGTCCAGATTATTATCATTATTATCATTATTTATTGAATTTATATACTGCCCTATACCCAGAGGTCACAGGGCAATTCACAGAACAAAATCAAAAGATAAAACCACCAAATATCTAATCAAAATAAAAACAACAACCCAGTAACACCACCCCAATGCATCTGACAGGCCATAATTTCCCCTTCCCAGGTTTAACAGACGTGGTCTGCTTTTCTGTATGTCGCCCAAAGTGGTTTATAAACTCTGTGTGCGTGTGTGTGTGTGTGTCTCAGTGCACATAAGAGAAATCAAATATTTATGCCATTGTAAAGAACAGTCCTAAGGGACAAACACAGCAATGGCCTCAGAGCATATGGCTGCCTTCCTTGCAAGATTCTCAAAACAACAACAACAACAGGGTTGGAACATCCTGCTTTGCTATTGAGGCAGAATGGGGAGTGCTTCTTTGCCCATTGCCACCATGTGTCCTGACACTGGTGGAGAAGCACCACCACTATTGGTGCCAACTTGGGGCACACTAGCACCAATTTCAGGAAAGGACAAGGCAGGCAGGGCACCCAGCAATCTTGGGAAGCTTCTGCCGTCTGTAGCAGTGACCTCACCCTGCCTAATGGCTGGACCGGCTCTGTAAAGGGCCATAATTTATTCTGAGAGCAGAATTTATATTTGCTGTTGCCAGGGTTAAAATTTATTTACTTAACACTCTGCTTAGCAGGTATCGCGCAGCAATTGCTCTCTCGGAGACACAAAAACATAATTGAATTCACTTTAACACCACTAGTCCACATCCGTCAACTATTCCACACAACAGTGCAATCAGAGAAAAATCACAAATCATAGCAAGCATTAATTAATCCAGGAAAGCTGAAAAAGGAAAGGAAAAACCCATCAGGTGAGCAGTCCCATTAAAGGCACATCAAAAAGCCAGATATTCGGGGCATGTAATTAAGAAAAGACAAAAGGTCTTGACGCTAGGTGACAATGGGTAGTATGCACTCTAACAGACGACACTGTTGTTACTGCTCTCCAAAAAAGTCCTGGAGCTGCGCTCTCCTGTGCCTCTAAGCTCCAAGGAACCTCAGGTTACTGCTCTTGCAGCCATACCAGAGCTTCTGGGGCATCTCTGGTGGTTGTTAGATTAAGGTTACCAGACGTCCCTGTTTCCCAGGGACAGTCCCCAGATTTACAAATCAGTCCCCTGACAAAATCCATTGAAGTTGAAAAGCGTCCCTGGATTCATTGAAAAAAATCTGGTAACCTTATGTTAGATTAGGGCATGGGTAGGCAAACTAAGGCCCAAGGTCCAGATCCGGCCCAATCGCCTTCTCAATCCGGCCCACAGATGGTCCAGGAATCAGCATGGTTTACATGAGTAGAATGTGTCCTTTTATTTAAATTGCAGCTCCGGGTTACTTACGGGACATAGGAATTAATTCATATTTTTTTCTTCAAAATATAATCCAGCCCCCCCCCCCCCAAGGTCTGAGGGACAGTGGACCAGCCCCCTGCTGCAAAAGTTTGCTGACCCCTGGATTAGGGTCATTGAAGCCCAGCTACAGTACCTCCATCCAAGTAGGCTTGGGATATCAGCACCCCACAGAGAACTCTTGTGCCTCTCGTAACAAAGATGGGTCATTGAGCACTCCCAGCTACAAACCTTTGGGGCAGCTGTGCAAAAGCTTTGGATCTCTGGATGTGGCTCCCATCATGCTCCGCGGCACTGATCAAAGTTGTAGTCCAGCAACATTTGGAGTTGCAAATGGGCCCGCAGCCCTGTTTTTTGGGGTGAGGGGGAGCACAAGCCCCTTCAGAACAGGTTGAAAGCGCCACCCTCCCGAACAGATGAGCCACCCGCTCTCAGCACTTCCATCTGGGTCTGGACTGAGTTTCCGTGTGTTGGCCCTCATCCAGCCCGTTACTGCAGCCAGGCACTGTTGCAACATATGGAGAGCATTTGTTGATCCGACACAAGGCGTAAAGCAGGATTGAGGAGAAAGAATGCACCGCGCACGCACCGTCTCTGCATTATCCCCTTTTGATTCATTCACAATTTGTGGCACTTATTGCCGACTATAAACTCGGAGGTGAAGACATTTTCCTTTCCCCTCCCCTCCTCCCAGAAAAGCATAAGAACTGCAGACTTAAGCAAGTGGTGTGTTAAGTCGACTGCAGCAACATAATATACAAACTACACAGCCTAAGAACATGTAGCGGAGCGGGGGGCGGAGAGAGAGAGAGAGAGAGAGAAATCCCTAACATGGAATCTTTGCAGTGTGTGAAAATATTCTTTTGTCTCTCCCTCGGCCAATCTCCTTGCAAAAGCATCTTTTGCCCCATCTCGGTGGCTGGGAGGATCTTAGTTAAAGAAACATCACTAACTCCCATTGGAGCTCGTTGGGGTCCACTGCACTTTATGAAAAGCACAGGGAATCACATAATGAACAACACAAGCAACAACCGGCAGCATCCCTCCCGCGCTTTCATTTACCTGCCCCAAGGCCAGTGAAATATAAGCTCCGTGCAAGGACGTGCTCAGGGTACCAATGGCTGAGATGCCGAACGTGACATGATGGGGCATAGGGGAACTGCCAGAGGAAAAGCCATCAAGGGCCCGCTCCCTCTGTGCGGAGCAGCCATCCATTGCTGGAGTTAATGAAAACTCCCACGCAGATCCGGCTCCGTCGCATCGTGTGCACGACTGGTCCTTGTTGGCAGTTCCCCTGGGGGGCCAAGCCAGAGGCAGTTCCCCACGTGCAGCTTGCCAGCTGGGTTCTGAGGCCCTGGTCTCCTCGCGTGCACCGGGCAGGGGCTGTAAAAGCACCCAAGATCTTTGCTGCCTCTTCTGAATTGCAGTCTGGCAGTTCCTTTCAGGAGAAAGTGAGGGGGGGTGACATGTCAGCCGGCTGAACCTGTGTTGTGCACCTCCTGTGAACACCACACACACACACACACATGAGCATTGATTTGTGAAAGCTAGGGAGCAACTGTACAGGAGGATCAAGTCTTAAGGTTACAGGGTTTGGAACATTTTTTAGCTTAGGACAGGTTGGTTGACATCCATCTGTCTCGTGAGAAAATGGAAGAGTGTGTCTTTGAGGGTGAAGTCAAACTGTTGGAAAGTTACAGCATCTGTTGTGGGAAGCGATATGGGAGAGACATGTTTTGTTGCAGCTGGAGCAGATGAAGGCATCCGTTGCGCTGATGATGATGCACCATGGCGTCTCCTCTCTCTGCACTCTTCAGAACACTCCTTCCTCCTCTGGTCACTGCTGTGGATACAAGACCTGTCCATCTCCAGGACCTGTGATCATCTGCAAGGGATTCCCACATGGTGGGGTTGATGTTGCCAGCCTTCATGTCAAGTTTGCGGACATCATTGTAACACAGAGTTGGTCTGCCAACAGGCCTAGTGCCTGAAGCCTGTTCCCTGCAGAACACATCCTTGGGGATCTCAAAACAGGGAGAGGCAAAATATGCTTTCCAGGTGTTTTGGATTATTATCATCTTCATCATTAGCATCTATACCCCACCTTTTCTCCAAAGAGCTCAAGGTGGCATGCAAGGTTCTCTTCTTCCCCTTTCTTTCTTCTCCACAACAACCCTGTGAGGTAGGTCAGAGGTTACATGGACCACGGGCCTGATCCACTTTTGAAGCCACCCAGGTTGGTGGCCATCACTGCCTCCTGTGGGAGTGAGTTCCACAGTTTAAATATGTGCTGCATGTAGAGATGTTTTTCTTTCTCTCTCAGACAAAAGTACTCATTCATACAGCATAAGGGGTGCCCAAAGAGGGCGATTTGATGAAGTGAACATGCATGAGGGCTGACCAAAGTTCTTCAGCTTTTTTTTTAGGATTGAAGTTGTTGAGCTTTTTTTTACAATTTTACACCAGAGTTGCTGCTGAGCTTTTTTAGGATTGAAGTTGATGAGCTTTTTTTAGGATTTTACCCCAGGACATATACTGCCACAGGCCACAGGGGCTGTGTTAAACCAACCAGCTGGCCGGATTGGACTTTGGACATGCCTGGGCCATAAACTATGGAAGTCACTGCAACAAGGGGATCCCGCAAATTCATGGAGGATAAAGCTATCTGTTGCTAATAGTTCCGTGATGGTCATGTTGCCTCCAGAAGCAAAGGCAGTATGCCTCTGGATATTAGCTGTTGGAGGTCAGATAAAAGACAGCCCCATCGTGCTCATACCCTCCTTGTGAGTCTCCCATATGCATCCAGTTGGCCACTGTGAGCAGCGAATGCTGGACTAGACGCGTCAAGGGATCTAAATCCAGCAGGGCGCTTCTTATGCTCTTATGTTCACAATGTTGAGAGGCAAAGCACGTTTTGCACGCAGAAGGTCCCAAGATTAATCCTCAGCATCTCCAATTTAAAGAGGATCTCAGGTACCAGAGCTGGAAAGCAATCCAGAGGCCAACTTCTCTAATAAAACAAAACAACAAAATAATAAAATAAACTCAGCAAGTGCACAGGCTGCAGGTTTTAGTTGTTTGTTTGTTTGTTTGTTTCAGAATTTATAAACTCTCAAACAGTGTACCCCAAACTAAAAAAACCAACAAGAGTTTAAAACTGCAGAAATAAAGTAGAAAACCTTTGGGAAGGTTTTCAAGAAAAGAAATTAAAAGGTGGATAATAAGACTCCAAAAACCTAGAAATATTGGGTAACATTCAATGTAAGTTCTACTCATTGAGTAGACCCACTGAAATAAATGGACATTACTCACTTAGGTCCATTAACATAAAAGGGTCTACTCTGAGTAGAACTTAGTTGGATGCTGCCTGCTGTCTTCGTGTCCTCCCGCATCACAATCTGGTGTGGCATGTCTAAGACAAGCAACCACAAGCTGTCGGCCTAATGTGGCTGAGGTCTACAGGACTATTATTATAATTAGCATTAGCATTAGTATTAGCATTTATTTACCGCTCGGTCATTAGCATTTCTAAGCGGTGTGCATAAAAAATAAACCATGCAGAAAACGAAGTAATCAAAATTCATCATAAACCATTGGAAACCCAAACATTGCCTTAAAATGGGAATAAATTCTTGGCCATGTACCTGAAGTTCAGCTAGGAAGGCAGCCTGTCCAAAATTCAGTAAGGAAAGGGTTCCACAGGTTTCTATGGCTATGCTGTTGTAAGGCTCCATTTATGAGGAGTGGTCAGCAAAATGTCATTGGGGTCTGCACCCCCATCATTTTTTGCCCCACCCCCCAAATTAGTGTTTATGGTCAGGGTGAGCATCAGGCAGGTGCCATACATCAGTGAGCCAACTGCCTTTCAAATTACCCATCATGCCCCAACAACAGGATCTCTCTGGAACTCCAGGTGAGACTTTAAACCAGGGATAAGCAAACTTTTTCAGCAGGGAGCGGTCCACTGTTCCCCTCAGACTTTGTGGGGGGGCCATACTATATTTTGGAAGAAAAGAATGAACGAATTCCTATGCCCCACAAATAACCCAGAGATGCATTTTAAATAAAAGGGCACATTCATGTAAAAACATGCTGATCCGTGGGCCGGATTTAGAAGCCAGTTGGAACGGATCCAGCCCCTGGACCTTAGTTTGCCTACCCATGCTTTAAACAGCAGGTGGATTGGCAGGCCCATTGGTCATGCAGCTAGGAGTGCCCAGCATTGGTGCCAATGAACACACCAAGGGATCCTGGGCTCCAGCAGCTACCCAGGGGGTGATGGGTTCTGCAGCTGTGATCCCTGCATAGCAAGGATTTGGACTGAATGACCATTCCAACTCTACAATAGTAATTGTGATAGCACTGCCATTGATTGCTGCTTTTTTAGAAGCAGGGATTGGATGTGAAATTATGTGAAGATTTCCAAATGCCATTATCAGTGTTTAGAATTATTCTTCTACTGTTGTTGTTTTTTTCAGCCCACTTGCGGAATAATTCGGAGGCGAAGGAAAAGGAAAATGTGTAACGACAAGGATTGTGAAGAGGAGACTGAAAATATCATTCTTAACATGAAGGCAGCAGAAAACAGTTGAGGATTGGACTCCTGCCAATCGAGAAGCATGGGTACCCCCCACAAAAAGAATTTATAATTTGGCAAATAATTGGATTATATATGTATTGTTACAATTTGGACTAATTGGTTTGATATGTTTAATTTGGTAATATGAAACTTAATAAAAATTATTTTTAAAAAAATAATAGAATTATTATTCTACTGATGGTGACTGTGACCTATATGTATGCATGTACAACTGAGTTTTTGCTTTGCTGTATTGTGTTTTATGCTTATGTTTATTTATTTGCTTATTTGTTTCTTTGTTTGTTTATTCTAAGCGTTGGTGCCTTGCTCTTCAGTGGAAAAGTCTCCCAGGATGGCTTACACAGAAGACAATCTCTGCCCGCAGGCTTCCAATCTAAAAAATAAAAATAAAATAGAAAGACACACAAGGGAAAAGGGAAATGGAGGGAAGAGGAAAATCAAAACTCAGGCACTGATTTATAAACAGTTGTTCTTACTGACCAGCTGGCATGCAGACATGCCTGATGTTGTTCATGTTTATTGTTTATGGTCTGTAGACCAAATAAACTAAGGCTAACTGATCAGTAGATAGACAGATAGATAGAAGATAGATATGCATACATCCGAACCACAATTTGGACCCAAACACCCTCAAACTGTTGCACAACATATTTAACGCACATCAGAATTTACCATAAAATAAAAGGTCACCAGTTAATCATCAGTCAAAATGATATAAGACTGTGAAATAACATCATGGAGGGAGCAGAAGGAAGCCTTCACGTACTTGAGGATTAAAAAGTGCTGTCGCCAGCCCTACATTTCCTGTACTTAAGGACTAGAAACCTGAACAGACCATGAGAAATTATTTTTTGTTTTAAAACAGCTTATCTCAGTAAATGTGCTCTCACGTGATGAAACAAACTGGTGTGTCCCCCGCAATATTTCTCATTGTTCAGGTTTCTAGTCCCTAAATGTATGGAATGCAGGGACTAGAAACCTGAGCAGACAGTGTGAAATGCAGTACTAAACAACTTCCAATACAAATCCCTGCTTATTTTTCATTCGTGGAGATCCGGGTTGCGGGGGGGCGGGTGTGAGAGGGGTGCACAGAAGGGAAAAGCGCATTTGGGGGGAGGGGCGAGCTTCACCTGTTGGAATTCCGAGAGCAATCCCATCAAGGCATTTCGCCTTCTCCCTCCCCGTCCTGAAGACCCTTTCTTCTCGGAAGCCCTCCTCGTTTGGAAGCGGTTAGTTTCCGTAGGAATCCGCGCCGCTCAGCCAAGCGCAACCCCCATCCCGAGCTGAGGATGCAGCGCCTTCCCTCCGAGGAACCGGCCATGTGGGCGGTGGGGGGTGAACTATTGGGGGGAGACCTGCCAGCCAGGACTCCCCCACATCCCTCCACCAGGCTTCACCCCTATCCGGGATCGAGGCAGGAGGAGGAAGGCATCAAGCTTGTGTTTCTGACACACAGACCCCCGCTCCCTTTACGGAGGATGGGCACCGCACGCTCTAACCGCAACACACACACACACAGCGGCCCACCCCCAATCCCAAACCGGAAATCGAACTTGCTCTGAATCAACTAGTCTGTCCCCAGCTCCCCCTCCCCCTCTGGTCCCCTCCCCCGCCACCACATCTGCCCCTGCATCCAGTCCAGGCACCTGCCGGCTCCCGCGCGCCCCATCGCTCTCTCGCGCCCCTCCCTTTCGACATCACTTCTTCATGGTCTCCATTGCGGACTTTTAACCGGGAGGGGGCTTCCCCCCCATCACTGTCTATTTGCAAGGGACGCCTCTCCCCCCCCCCCATTTTTCTCTCTAAGGACTCTGGCTGGCGTGTTGCTTTTTTTAAGGGAGGGAGCTCATCATCTCCCTAGATTTTATTTCCTTTTAAATCCGAACGCCTCTCCTCCTTTTCGACCAGCGCCGGTCTTCCTCTTCTTCTTCTTCTTCTTCTTCTTCTTCTTCTTCTTCTTCTTCTTCTTCTTCTTCTTCTTCTTCTTCCTCCTCCTCCTCCTCCTCCTCCTCCTCCTCCTCCTCCTCCTCCTCCTCCTCTCCTCGGATGATTTCCCAACCTCAGAAAGGCTGGAGAGAAGAACCAAGGTAAGAGATTTGGAAAAGTGAGACTTCCAGACCGGGGGCTGTGGTGGCTTCCGAGTGGGCTGTGTGTGTGCGCGCAGTCAGAATCGTTTTGCGGCTGGGAGGGAAGGGGGCGAGAGAGAAAGACTGTTTCCACGCCCTGTGGACGCCGCCGGAATGTTAAACGCGGTGCGTGTGCGAGTGTGTGTGTGTGTGTGTGTGGGATTCGAATCCAGCTCTTGGCTCGGGGACAGCAGCGTCTCACTTCCTGGGCACTTGGAAGCCCAGCTGCGCGTTTGCGGGGAAGTGGGGACCAGCTGGAGACGGCGCCAGCCTCTGTCTGTCTGTGTAGGATGTGAGTAAATTTCCCTTAAGAAGAAGAAAAACTCGATGGGAAGGGAACTAGTTTCGGGAAACGATGTGGAGGCGGCTTTCTCCTTCCCTCCCTCCCTCCACCCTATCTCTGCCACCCCCTTCTCTCTCTCTCTCTCTCTCTCTCTCTCTCTCTCTCTCTCTCTCTCTCTCTCTCTCTCTCTCTTTCTGCCACCCATTCTCTGTCTCTCTCGCTCTCGCTCTGCCATCCCCTTCTCTCCCCCCGCCCCAGTCCCCCAGTTTGGGAAATATCGGTCGCGATGAACGAGGGGAATTGCACTTTGGGGGACTTAAGTCTGTCATAGAAGGCGTTCTTCCTCTCCCAGACGCGCAAACAAACGCCTTCAAAGCAGATAGCAATTGACAACGTGCCTCCTCTGCTTGGGTGACTTGCTCCGTCCTCTGCCTGTCTGCGTGTGTGCAGCTTTAAAATCCAACCATTTGATCTCAGGGAAACAACTTAATTTTTCCTCTCTCTCTCTGTCTCTCTCTCGGTCCCTCCCTCCCTCCCTCCATCTCCTGGACTGGTCTCTCTCCCACCGCTGCCTCCACGCCGGAACGTCAGATGGTGAAATTTCCTCTTATAGGTTGAGCAAAGCATCTTGATTTGAGAGGGGGTTAAAAAAAATAAGAGAAGGATCCAACCCTTCGAATCCTGCGCCTGATTTGGACCCTACACACCACCACAAGGGAGGAGAAGGAAGCTCTTCCTCCTCGCTGTGTCAGGAAGAAGGAAGGAGGGAGGGAAATCCCTTGGAAATAACGACTGGAAGAGCGCGGGGGGAGACTGGGAATCGCTCTCTCGGCTTCTTCACTCTCCCCTGGAAGAGGAGAGCCCAGATGGGTCTGGGCAGGAAACCTGGGATTGCTTCCTCGTTTGGGGGCTCCAGAAAACCCCGTTCAGACCAAGGAAGTTGAATTGTGGTTGCCGCAGAGTTGTTAGAGGAGGAGGAGGAGGAAGAAGAGGCTTCTGGCTGGTGGGAATTAATAATTACAATCAAACCGGCAGATTTACGCTTTGGCTTCTCAGGATCAATTTCTTCCAACGTCACGACAGCAATTTTTTTTCTCCCTTGGACCAACTGGCTGTGGATTTTATATGTGCTTCCAAAGAGAGAGAACAGAGAGAAGAGAGAAGTGGGGGAGGAAAGAAATCGAGCTCGGTGGCTATTTATTTCATTTCATTTTTTAAAGTATTCCTCTTCGTATTGATCCTATCGCTGGACCAGGCTCTCCAATGCCTTGGCACTGCCATGGGATGTGAAGATCTCTTAGCCTGGTTGTTTTGACCACCCCCTCCGATCCCCTCGCTTTGCCCTGTACTCCAAAGTCCACATATATGAGATGGAAAATCGAGGGCTTCTAGGCTCCCTTTGTTACCTGATGCTCAATGCCCCCTTGCTCTTCATGGTCCAGGGTAAGTCCCAAACTTCTCCCCCACCCCCCCGCGCTTGCTTTAATTTTGGTAGCAAAATCAAGGATCTGGTTCTCAGTCTGCAGCAAGTGTCTGTATTTTAACTGCCTTTCACTTCTGTTTCCATAATCTGTGCAGACAGCTGGCTATAGATGCATAACTGATCTGATGTCTGGAAGCCAGGCAAATTGATATGTGCACCATTATATATTTCTGTGTGTGAGAGAGAGAGATAGGTAGATGCTGCACTGTTTGAGTGGTTTGTGGGTTGCTTGTATCAGAAAGAGGCGAGTGAGCTCATGCCGTTGGAAATGCAGGGGTCTGGGGAATGATGCTGAAGAGAAGAAGAGGGTGCAGGCAAGAGAACACAGCCCGGGCTGCAGGACTGAGGGATGCCTGCACTCTTGCTGCAGAGGAGAACCCAGAGCAAAAGGGGTGGTGAAAACAGTAGGGAGTGGGTACCACCATGTCCCAGACACACAGCCTTTGAAATGTGGTGGTCCCTAGAAAGTGGAGAGGGTGGGGAAATGTGTCTCCCTGCAGGCTTTTGTTTTTGCTGGGGGGGAAATTTATCCGGCAAACTTTTACATTCTCTCCTCTGACACTTGTCTGATATGGATGGGTGCCCAGACTGCAGTGATCACCAGGGGGTGCCAGAGGGTGGGGGTGGGGGGCATGGCGGCCATCCCTTGTCAACAAGCAAAGATGGGTGGAAAACCTCGCCCTTTGTGATACACCATAATTGGGGTCTTACAGATGAGTCTATTTCCGGGCACTTCAGGGGGTAGAGGGACTTGACAACATGACCTCTGGGTTCCCTCCTCCCGGTCCCTGCCACCCTTCAGTTCCATGTAGTGTGGGCGGCATCCATGGCATGTTGGCTAGTTCAGGAAAGCCGATAAAAGCCCCTCCTTCTGCAACGTTTTGCTGTGAATTTTGGACTCTTAGCAGAACAGCTCTGTTGTGTCTTTTTCCATCTCTCCCTGTTTGCCACCCTATCCTTCTCCCCCCTTTTTTATTTTTGGTCTCCAGCTACATTTACAGAAGTTCCTAAAGATGTGACTGTTAGAGAGGGGGATGATATTGAGATGCCTTGTGCTTTCCGGGCCAGCGGATCCACCTCTTACTCCTTGGAAATCCAATGGTGGTATCTTAAGGAACCAGCACGAGAGCTTGCTCACGAATTAGCCATCAGTGGCCCCGGCAGCAGAACCAAGGTAATAAATCCTCACAAATAGAGATATATATCCACCCATGCATAGACCATTAATTAGCAAGGTTTGATACAGACCACGGGAGGTAGGAACAGAAACCCAGTACCCAAGAAAGAAAGAAAGAAAGAAAGAAAGAAAGAAAGAAAGAAAGGCAGTCCAGCAACACGCATCAAGAAAGCGGTATTTCTGGGGTTGCTTTTGCTTATCTCCATCTCTGCCGCACGTAACAGAGTGGATTCCGACAAATAAGTGAGGAATGCAGTCCACTAGGGGGTGTAACATTTGCCACAGAGGGGGTACTTGCAGGGACATTCAGGAATGTGATGGATCCATGGCTGGTTCACAGATAGGACTTGGTGGCTTCAGAATCAAGGGGACATAGGGAGATAGGATGCTGCCTTTTACAGAGTGAAACCATTGTTTCATCAAGCTCAGTACTGTCTACACTGATGGGCAGAAGCTCTGCAGGGTTCCTCCACAGCCCTAAACTGGAGATGCCAGGGATCAAACCTCAGACCTTCTGCTTGCAAATCAAATTTTCCACCACTGAGCTACAGGCCTTCCCGTTCAAGAGGTGGCGAGCCTATGTGAGCGATGACCAACGATCAAAGCTCACTTGTGGAGCTCACATGTTGCCACACATCCAGGTTGCGGGATTCTTCAGCACATCCAGCCACTCTGCTGCGAGTTCTCCAGTGTCAAGGAGTCAAGAGGTGTACGTGCATGTGTGAACAGGCCTTCAGTGGTGCATTTCCAATGCACCATCCCTAGGTTCATCGGTTTATATATTTTTTTAAAAAAAATGGTTGCAGGGTGAGCCACAACCTTTGCATTTTGATGATGATGCATCATAGCAGTCACATAGGAAGTCGGAATTCAAAAGCAAGAATCAGCCCATGAGGACATCAACTGGTTGTCTGAATGGGAGGCAAGATGGACTGACAGCAGAAAGGAGAAGAGCATTTTTGGTTCAGAGCAGGTGGGGAACAGGTGGGGAGCTTAAGCATGTTTCCTGGGCTGGTGATAATTACAGTAGTTATCTGCAACATGACAAATGTTGCTGTAGGGTATTTATGATGTACAGTTAAGATTAGATGACAAGGACTCTCTCAGCACAGGGAAACGGACACACAAAATGCAAGCTACCTCCATGGGGTGAATGTTTATAGGTCCCCAAATCAGCTCTATCTGAGGCCCACTGAATCAAGTTGTAAATCTGCCCTTGATGAAAGGTGGGGAAGGATATGGGTAGAATTATTATTATTATTATTATTATTATTATTATTATTATTATTATTGGTTGTTATTGTAATTGTTGGTGAACTTCCCTTTCATTCTTGGCTTGGAGATGAATGCTTGGACTGTAAGCCAGTGCAGTGTAGTGGCTAGAGTGTCAGACTAGGACTTGGAAGATCAGGGTTCAAATCCCTACTCGGCCATGAAGCTCCCTGGGTGACCTTGGGCCTGTCACTCAATCACAGATGTAGCCAACCTCACAAGGTTGTTGTGAGAACAAAAATGGGATGGGGGCAGGGACAATGCACACCGCTTTGAGCTCGTTAGAGGAAAGGTGGGTTATCAGTGCTATAAGTAAATACTTAAAATATCGCAATGTGGCCTGGGTAATACTGTGCCTCTGCTTACCCAGCTATCCTTCCACCCTTTGTGCCACCTTTGACCTTCCCTCTCTCCCTACTTATATAGACACCAGTGAAGGTTGTTCCATGTGACATTGCCTTCAGCTGGTTCTCATCTGCCTGCCTTCTTACTTGCACAAAGGTTCCAGTAGGTGGCACTGACGGTCGCCCTTGTCTCAGTGTTGCCCTGGAAGGACCTGAAGGCAGGCAGGGAGGGTGGGAACAAAGCTGGAATTAGTTGGTTCTGCCTGTCATTGGCTCTGGCGCCACCTACTGTTAGTCTCCCTGCCGTCCACCCCACCAATCCCAATGAGCACCAGCAACCACTGATCATAATCATAGGAAGGGCCCATGATGGTCCAACAGTGCAGGAAACTTTTGCCCAACATGGGGCTCCAATCCTCAGATTAAGAGTCTCATCCTCTACTGACTGAGCTATCTCCTGATGAGCACTCAGAGTTAAGAGGTAGGATGCTGATCTTCATCATAAAATGCAGAGTTCATAAGGGGTGCATTGAGTGATTGTGGTGAACTAGACATGGACTGGGAAGACTGTCTCAGATGTGAAGTTCTCCTTGGGCAAGCTGCTAAATCTCAGTCTTACTGTACAGCTACCTTCCCCAACCTAGTGCCCTCCAGATCTTTTGCACTACCACTCCCATCAGCCCCAGCCAGCATGGCCAATGGGCAGGGGTGATGGGAGATGTAGTCTAATGACATCTGCCTCACAGGTTTGTTGAGAAGACAAAATGTGAGGATGACTAGGTAAGCTACCCCAAGACTATGGAGAAATGAAAATGCAATTAATTTAACAGGACTGGGGCCTGATTATGTTAATTTCAGTTCATTAATTGCATGGGAATTAATTTGTTAAATTTGCATATCAGGAGAAAAGCAATTGTTCTGAAGGAGAAAGGGGGCTTGCTTTGTTTTCAAGTGATGTACAACTCTCCTTGCAGACGACTTTATCTTAGAAGATGCATCCTCCTCTCATACACAGGAGGGAATGCCTCTTTTAAGGTAGCCCTTGCCATCTGTAAAAAATTAAGTAGGAACCTGGTTGATTAAGGCACCACTTTTTTATGGCAAAATTCATGAATCTCTGCTGAGAAGGAATTTGTATTGCTTTCCCATGTAATTGTGCATAGGACTGCAGTCTAAGTTACCCCTCAAAAATTTAACAGTTATCGATTAAATGTTGCAGTCCTTGGAAAATTATTATTATTATTATTCATTCTAGTAAGAGTAGAGCTAGTAACAGAATTACTACTGATTTGCCTTTTTCTTTGGTAATCAGATGCATATAAGATTTGCCAGTCACTGCTAAATCCATAACCTGCTTTACTTAATGGTGAGATAAACGGATCACACCAAACAATTAAATATGAACAGACAGGATTCTGCTGAAACACTGGTGAATGGTATACCACTTTTGGGGGGGGGGTGTACATCTAAGATGATGCAAGTGTAATGCATTAATATGACTCACATGCTTGCAGAATAGATGCATTATCTAGGTTCACTTGTGAAAAAATACAGGTTTAGCTATGGCTCTCTGTTGAGGGCATCCAATTTTGTTTCCATGTCATGTGCGAAACGCCCCTTATTCCAGCGGCGCTTGGTGCCCATCTGGACTGGTGGGGCAGAAAGCGGGGAGCTCAACAGTAGGTGGCGCCAGAGCCAATGACAGGGAAAGCTGACTAATTCTGGTTTGTCCCCATTCTTCCACCCCAATGAGACTTAGGAAGGAGGACCCTGGTGGGCAGGGCCACCTATCCTGGACTGGATGTAAGCAAGCAGCCAGGCAGCTGGCAGAGGACAGGCTAAGGCTGGTGGTGCTGTTCCTCATTCTCCCCAATGGACCAGCCTCCACTGCCTTATTCTCATCACAGATTCACTGCTCCACTGCTGTCAAGTGAGCATTCCATTTCCTCTATCCACCAGCCAAGTAAACAAATCTAGGAGGTGGGTTGTTTGGCACAGGGAACTTCTTCTCTGCCGATGATTCATAGTTGTTAGCTTTTTTCTTTCTTCTTCCAATCCTCCTCTGGTGGGATGCGACCTGTGCATATGTCCACCCCCCCCCCCGGAGAAGCTGCGGGATAACTCTGCGGCAGAATGATTTATCTTTGCTTTGGCTTGTAATAATTAAAATGTAGAAGAACCTGGGTGGGGGGTGTCCCATGGCTAAAGCCCAGACCGACATCGGCTAAAACTGTGCAGCCCACTCACTGGGGCTTCAGCTGGTGAACTGGTACTAGCAAAAATACCCATAAGTTATGAGTGCATGCCTGTGTGTGCACAAGTGCACACTCAGTTGGAGAGAAGGCTTGTATACAGCAGGGAAGGGCATAAGGTGGTTCTCTGAATAGAGACAAATTGCACTCCCGCATGTTGATCTTGTTGGCAAAGGGCAAGGCATCCACTGTAGGGGTGCAGAGCATGCCTTGCCCCCACTACAACTCTGAATCCTTGTAGGAATAAATGGCCCACGTTCACTTAAAGAGGAGAACAGAAAGGGATCACTCGGAACAACCATTGGAGTGGAAATGAACCTACTTCCCTGCAAAGGAAGGTTGCAGTGTTTGGGATTTTTTTAGTTTAGGGGAAAGGCAAGGAAGAGGTGACATGATGGCAGTTCATAAAATTAGGCATGGCGTGGAGAAAGTGGATAGGAAAGCTTTTCTCCTCCTCCTTCAACCAGTACAAACTATGGAACTCACTCCCACAAGAGGCAGTGATGGCCACCACCTTGAATGGCCTTGAAAGAAGATTGGACACATTCAAGGAGGAGAGCTATCTGTGGCTACTAGACACAGTAGGCAGTAACCTTTCTGAATAACAGTTGCTGGAAGCCACAGGAGGGGTTAGAGCTCTTCTGCTCAGGTCCTGCTTCCAGGTTTTCCACAGGCATTTGGTTGGCCGCAGCAAGATCAGGATGCTAAACTAGATATGCCATTGGCCTCTTTCAGCAGGTTCTTCTGACCTTTTTAGGGAGGGTGTTGCGCTGCTCCCAGTGACTTGCATAAGGAAGACATGCAGCCTCCTTCCAGCTGCATCCCAAATTGCAACCATTTCCTATGAAACCTAGCTGGAGCCGCTGATAACCAAGCCTGTTCTCATTTGTGAAGCCCCATGTAGCCATCTGCATAGCTCCGCCCAGGGTTCTGTCTGGCAGATTATTGGCTTTCACATGTGATCAAGGGGACCTGCAATGAAATGTTGCAGTGGAGAGCCCTGTCAATCAAGATTCCAGGCACTCAGTTCCACAGAAATACACACAATTCACCAGCACCAGCACCAATAAGTCAGCCAGCATTTCATGGCCAGTGACCATGTTTCACAGACGCATAGAATGGCAGAGTTGGAAGGGACACTAAGGGTTTTGTCTCATGTTTGGTGTCCCCACTGCCCTGAAGGTATTTTCATTTCTGGAAGGGTTTCCTCAAATCTTCTGAAGCCTCCCTCTTGTGCTTGGATGGTGCTATTTTAGGCACAAAAAGAACAGCACTCACCACTGGAACATCGGAAATAGATGTAATGATAGAACCAGAGGCAGGAGCTGTAAAACAGTGTTTCTTGTTAGAGTGTCCTTTCCAGGTCACAAAGCTATTGCTGAAAATCTGCTTCTTTTGAATGTATAGCATGCCAGCTCTGCTCAAATGGAGTTGCAAAACATGCACTCACCCAGCGATATTGGCTGGGGTGGCAACGGAGAGGAAAACATATAGATGAGGTTTACATGTTGCCTTTAGCCTCATAATAAAAGTCAAAGACAAACTGGACAATACGTGGGAGATCTAAGACAGGGCTCCATCCACCCCATCTCATTTTCTTCTCCTAAAACAACAACAACATGGGAAAGGGACTGCTTGGATTGCTGGTCCCATCTTCAATCTAACTATCAGCACCATCATTATATCCTGCTCTTCCGCTCCAAGGAGCCCAGGGCACCAAACACATCCGCTAAAAAACAATAAAAATAAAAACATGTTTTAAACATGTAAAAAAAAACAACCTCTAAAAGCAAATTGAAACATCGAAAAACATTCTAAAACAATAATATACTTTCACAGCTAGTAATTCTAAGGTCGCCATGGACAGCATCTTTTTGCCATCAAATGCCTGGGTGAAAACAGTTATGTTTGTAAATTCCTCCTGAAAGTTAATAATGGGAGAGACAGATACACCTCACCAGGCAGGGCATTCCAGAAACAGGGAACCACCACCGAGAAGGTCCTGTTGTGGGTCAATGCCAACGGGCACCACTGCTAAGGGCCTCCTTTGTCAACCGTTGAGCCTGAGATGTTCGATAGCTTTTTTTACCTGCAGCGTTGATCCACATTGCACCATAAGTTTAAAGCAACATTATACCACTTTAAACTGCCATGGCTTCCTCCAAGGAATCCTGGGGACTATGGTTCATTAAGGGCACTGAAAGTTGTTAGAAAACCCCTCACAGAGCTGCAATTCCTAGCACCCTTAACAAACGTCACTTCTTAGGATCCTTTGCAGGGAGCCACAGCTGTCAAAGTAGCATAAAAGGGCCTTAAATGGATGGTGTAAATGAAGAGGCCCAGCTGAAGTATCCTATTTCTAACAATGACAGAGCTGTTTGCAAACTGCACTCTAGACGCCATGTTAAAAACCTATTTCTTCAAATACCATGTGGAAGATGGAGCAAGCTTGTTTTCTGCTGCTCCAGAGGGTAGGACCCAAACCAGTAGATTCAAGCTACAAGAAATGAGATTCCGACTAAACATTAGGAAGAACTTCCTGATGGTATGAGCTGCTCAACAGTTGAACAGATGACCTCTGAAAGTGGTGACCTCTTCTTTAGTGGAGGTTTTTAAGCAGAGGTTGGATGGCCATCTGTCAGGGTTTCTTTAGCTGTGATTCTTCTCTTGCAGGAGATTGGATGAGATGACTCTTTGGGTCCCTTCCAATTCTACAATTCTGTGATTCAATATGCTACCATATTGGGTTCTTGTAATCCATCAACTAAAGCATTCTATGATCCCCTGTTGTAGAGCTAGGCTTGACAAGGTGATTTTCTCAGCATGGCAAGCTGCCCTGATCAGAACATTTCTCCAGGTTCCTCTACCATCAGTAGTGCAGTGGACAGCTGCCAGGAGATGGACTTTTCAGTGGTGGCACTCTGGCTTTGAAATGTCTTCCCCAGAAAACCTCACCTGGCACCCACTCTGATGCCTCTCCAGTGCCAGGCAAAGACTTAAAAAAAAATTTCTTATGCCTTTTCAGCTTTTTAACATCAATTGAGGTTTTATTTTGATGTTGCTTTTATAAGTCGCTGCTTATTTTAATATCAATCCTAACCCCACTCCCGTAGGAATAGGACTTACTTCTGAGTAGATTTGATTAAGACTGTTAATATGACATCATCAGATACCTTTACCATGCACTTGAAGATCAGGATAATGGATAATAATGGATAATAAGTAACAAGAAAGACTTGTGTGGAAATACAATGGATCAAAACCCACTACCCCAGGCCAATTCACAAACAAGCTCCCTTTCTTGCTTCTGCCATTGCTATTCCGCACTGCAAGGTTGACTTTGGAATTGCAGCTGCTTGTGATATATATCAGTTAACCGACTTGCGGCCATCCCTGCCCTCAAAGGCTGTTATCAAATGGCAAAATGTGATAACTGTTTTACTACCACCCAGTCAACCCAATTGTCTTTCACCCAAACCACATACGCAGTATGTTAAGAAGCAATTGAGTGTATCCCCAATCAAGGAAAGGTGGTCTGCCATTAACCCTCTTTGAGGAAGAGAATTGTCTGCTTAATGGGTGCATGTGAGGTGGGGACGGGGAGGGAGAATGTATGCGAGAGAAATATTGTTCTGATGCATCCGTTCTCCCTGTTTAATTTCTCCCTCTTTTCTTTTTCAGGTAACAAATAAGGATGCAACAAAGATCAGTGTAAGTGTGTCTCAGTACATTCTGCTTTTCTGTAGGCATCTAGCTGAAGTAGGGGTTATCGTGTGTAGCACAGCCTGTGCACATAGGAAAAACCAGTCCCTGTCGATTTCAGTTTAAAGAATCTCAGGGAGCAGGGATTGGAAGAGCCCTCCTGTTCCTGAGACCTTGGAGAGGGGCTGCGCATAAGACCTCACAAAGATGGGGCTTTGATTCATTGTGGTATGCTTCAAATCCTTGGATGTTCTCCTTGTCCACATCATGTCAACCCTCCAGACCAGGGATGGGGAAACCTGTGACCCTCTTTGGAGTACAATGCCCATCATTCCCAGCCAGCACCACCCATGTTTTAAAAAATGATGGGAGTTGTGGTCCAACAACATCTGAAGGGCTACAGGTCTGTCCCCCCACTGCACTGGATTAAGGTAGGGAACATCCCCAGCCCTATGTGGAGATGCCAGGGACTGAACCTGGGACATCAACAGGGAGGACAGATGTTCTACCACTGAGCTATATCCCTTTCCATGAAAGGAATGCTACAAGGGAGCATTTCTCATGGCAGAACTTGCAAACATATAAACCCCCCAACTGCAGTGTCACAGTCTAGGACAGTGGCTCTCAAACTTTTTTCTCTGGGCCACACTTTCAGAATGAAAGTTTGCCGGTGCCACACCAACATGTTTAATTGATAAGAGATGTATTGGAAAACACAACTAGGGTTGTCCTCAGTATCACTTGATGCTCTTTCTCTTGTTTTGAAAAGATAGCTACCCATATTCTGGAAAAAAAACCATTATACTACATTAAAAGGTAAAGGGACCCCTGACCATTAGGTCCAGTCGTGGCCGACTCTGGGGTTGGGGTGCTCATCTCGCTTTACTGGCCGAGGGAGCTGGCGTACAGCTTCCTGGTCATGTGGCCAGCATGACTAAGCCGCTACTGGCAAACCAGAGCAGCGCACGGAAACACCATTTACCTTCCCGCCGGAGCGGTACCTATTTATCTACTTGCACACTGATATGCTTTCGAATTGCTAGGTTGGCAGGAGCTGGGACCAAGCAACAGGAGCTCACCCCGTCGCGGGGATTCGAACCGCCGACCTTCTGATTGGCAAGTCCTAGGCTCTGTGGTTTAACCCACAGCGCCACCTGCATCCCTTATACTACATTGCACTACACTGAAATGTTTCCTTGATCGTCCTGGAAACTTCCTGCCATACTTGCCATCCTCTCCTACCACAGCAGTGTGGCATGCTTCATATACCCTTTGAGAACCACTGCTCTAGGAGCTTTGCCACTTCCTTTGACTAAATATGTACTCAGAACTTAATTCCAAGTATATATCTGCACTGCAGTCAATATTCTTTCTTCCCCCATCCCAAAGAACCCAGGGTCTGTGGAAGGGGGAGTCATTAATAGATTATGCCCTGCCCCATCACCAAGCTACAGTTCCCAGAATTCTTCAGAGGTTGTGACTGTTAAATTGGCACAAGAGTCCAAAATTAAGTTTTCTATATTCATACATCACACATTGTGACATCTTGCAGAAGTTGTTTCACCCCTACCCAAATGAGGTGATGTGCGCACTTTCCCACCTGCTACATTGTGTTTTTTGTTTTTGTTTTTAGATTATTTGGACTGATTGCATCTTAAACTTTGGAGGCAAAGCCATCCTGGCCTGCCTCTATGAAATTTGTTTATTGCAAATGGGAGGTTGCCTTAGATCTGGAGCAGCCACCTGTAATTGGTTTCTCTACAAGCTGTTTGCTGGTGTGTGGAACGTAGATCAATAGGAAACGGAATCGTTGGGGTTTCTTTGATGAAGCACTTTGGAGCCGAGCTTTATTTAAATAAGGGTCAAGCTCAGGGATCCCTGATAATAACAGGCATCTTGGCAATCCTACTATTATTTCTGGTGACAAAAAAGGAATAATTAAAATATAGAAAACAGAACAATAGGAGTGTGTGTGTGTGTGTGAGAGAGAGAGAGAGAGAGAGAGAATATGCACATCTAAATATGGACAAGATCAGAGGAGAGGGAAATTGATAAAGTGTTTGGAGACAGAATTTCAGAGGCAGATGTTGCGGGCTGCATTTCAGACAGGGGAGCGGGAGGGAAAAGGGGAAAATATATTATTCCCAATGCATCTATTTTTGGAAGATGATTTGGACTCACTCATGGCAACATGGCTGCGTTCAACTTTGAGGGACATGGTGCATCTTTTTTCTCTCTCTCCCCTTTCTCTGACTGGGATTTTGTGTGCTTTGCAGAGGATTAAATGCAGAAGCTGTTTCCCGTTGTTATTATTATCGGGTGAGGGGTATGAAGGGCTGCATTTGTTTTGGGGAATCAGAGATGAAGCATGAATGGCTGGATGCTGTTGGCTGCACTTGTTTCTGCAAGAGTACGAGGGCAGGATTAGAGAGAGCCAGCGCAGTGAGGTTGCTTTTGGACAGATGATACATTTTAAATGCATTATTGCTGGAAGCAGAGGGGGGAGCAAGGAGGATTAGTGGCTAGCTGTTGACTGCAACGGAGAAATGCATTTAATTAAGGGAAGGGAGAGATGGAATTAGTGGCCAGCATTTGATTTCGGATGAGTGACCCCATGCTTGGAAGTATTCCTTGGTGCAGGGGGCGGATAGAAATGGCCAAAAGCAATGACTTGCAGCAGTGGAATATTTGATTTTGGGGAGGAAGACAAATTGAATTTTTAAGACAGAGGGAAAGAGCAGCATCAAAAGGCTTTTTTGTTGTTGTTTAATTCAACAGAGCGTCTTTGCAAGGAGTTGTCCCTATAACACTATGTCAGGCATGCTGTCCATACATTGTCTATTTTTGACAAAGGGAGGGGGCAGGAGTCAAGTTCCTTGAGGAGCTGCCTCATGTCCCCTGCAAGTCCAGATCCATGATCCCTCAGGTGTGAGGACCTGCGACGAAAGATGCTCTGCACATGCTCAGGGACACTCTCATTTAATGCATTACAATGTAAATTCTGTACTTCTAGGTTCAAGGACTGGTTAGCTGAGGTTCCAAACTGAGCTCTGGTTTAACCTACAAAGCACCCTTTTGCTTGTAATCTGATTACCTTCAACTTCTTCCCTATGTATCTTAATGGGGAATTAGAATCAACTAGAGTGCTTTGCAGCCAGTTTCAATATTTTGTGTCCAGGGAGTTGGAGATAGACTTTTTTTCTGCTTAGAGCCAATGTGCTTGAAGCCAGATTTCCAGAGTTTTATTGTGCTTTTCACAATAACTTATTGGTGGTGGTTTTACAATTATGGGGGGGGGGGGGATGCAATCACAAAAAATAGAGTGGGTCCCGAAAACATACATCTCAGGTGTCAAAAACAGAGGAATAGGAGGAGATGAAGCAGATATTTATTTCAGAATGCGGTTGAGAAACCTGGATTTTAGAGCAAACCATTGTGTGTGTTTTTTCTACAGAAGGGACAAGGGAGCTGTAGACCTCCAGATGTTGCTGGGCTCCATTTCCCATCTGCTCTTGCCCGTTGGCAAGGACAGTAGTAGCTGTAGCCCATGGATAGGAAATTGCTTCCAGCCAGAGGTCCAGAACTGGAAGTCGCCAGCCCTCCACAAGCCATTCTGACAGGTCATTGAGATGAGAAGGGTTTGAAATAGAGGAGGAGCTGGTGATGTTGGTGATGATTTCATGAGACACGTGCATTTCATGGGAGGTACCACAGCTCAGTGGTAGAACAGCTGCTTTGAATGCAGAAGATCTCAAGTTCAATCCACTGGCATCTCCAGTTATTGAGGTTTTTTAAAAAAAGGATTGTGGGGAAAGATGAAAGGAATGACTTCTGCCTTAGACCCTGAACAGCCACTGCCTGCTAGACTAGACAATGCTGGGCTAGATAGACAAGGTGCTCTACACCTGCCCTTCCCCTGCAGATAATCATTTGTGATATACAACTTTATAATAGCCAACCCACTAAAAGTATTCACATGGTGTTTTTTCTGGCATTTTCCTGGGAAACATGGGCAGCTTTGAGACTTCTTGCGCATGCAAGAAAAACATGTATGCACATAATCAGACTCAGGTTCAGATTAATTCCTCTCTGGTACTGTACCTCCTATGTGCAAAGCAGCTTCAAGTGTGTATTTGTCCATACAGTGTGACCAGAGACTGGTTTATTCTTCAGCTTGCATATTGACCAAATCCTGCACAGCCACCTAGTGTACCATTGACAGACACTATGTAAACATGAAACATGTAAACACTATGGCACTCGATGTTGTAAAATGCAAAACCCATCTGTAGTTACTGAAGATAGCTTCTTTGTGCAGGAGGGACTTTGTCCCCGATTTTACCTTGTGGACCACCCTGAGATCTTTTGATAAAGGGCAGTATATAAATCTAAGAAATGAAAAATATATGTCAGAATTGCAGTATTAAGGCTGCAAACGTACACACACTTACTTAGGAATTGGGGGGGGGAGGAGGTTGAAATACCAGGGAGGGATAGTTTCCCCAAACTCCCAGTGACTACAAGCTCTAGGCAGTTCTGCATACGTGTATTTAGAAACATAGTGTGCATGTAAATCAGTCATAGCTGGAAATCTAGTATGTGAGCACATTGCATAAGAGAAGGTCTGGTGTGTGCCCACAGTTGCTTGTTGGCCTTATAGCCGTAAGCTGTGGGTAGCAAGGAACTGAGGGTTCATGTGAGCACACCTCTATGGCGAGGAGGGTATTTTATTAAAATTATACAGCTTTGCTTGTTTGCACCTAACAGGGCAATCCTTTACACAACTCCTTACAAACTTTACACCCAGGAAAGTTTGCAGCTTCGATTTTGACTGTACAGTGGTGGCAAGGGCGGGGAACGAGGGGGAACACAGAAAGCATATAGGATATTTCTAGAGGGGCGAATTGTCTCTCACATGTTCAGATCTCCAAAAGAAAAATATGTTCATGGCAGGAGTCCAGCAAGTGGAGGGTGGGGACAAGAGGGAGGCAAGCGCCTTATATACATCGCGGGTCTTTTTCGAGCTGTGCGCTGGAACAGACCCCAAGCTCCTTCCTCATCCCGGGAAACCAGTCCTGCTGGACGGCTAAGGCGTCTCTCTCTCGCTCTCTCTCGCTCTCTTTGCAGACGGTGCGCGTCCAGGGCAACGACATCTCCCACCGGCTGCGGCTGTCCGGTGTGCGGCGACAGGACGAGGGCGTGTACGAGTGCCGCGTGTCGGACTACGGCGACGAGGACACTCAGGAGCACAAGGCCCAGGCGCAGCTGCGCGTCCTGGCGCGCTTCTCCCCGCCCGACGTGCAGGCGGCCGAGGCGGTCTCGCACATCCAGAGCAGCGGCCCGCGCAGGAGTAGCCCGCCCGGGCGAGCCACGGCCGAGCCGCGCCTGGGGGACAAGCGTCTCCTGCCGGCGCAGGGCGAAGCAGCAGCCTCTTCTTCCTCCTCCTCGTCAGCAGCTTCCATCCCCGCCGCGGCTTCCTCGTCGTCGTCCTCTTCCTCCTCCAACTCCAGCACCACGACTATCGTGGCGGCGGCGGCAGCGGCAGCAGCGTCGTCGGCCTCGCCTCCGCCGGGCAAAGCCACCATCCTCCGCCAGCAGCACGGATCAGGTAGGTGGAGGCGCAGCGACACCCGACGGGGCGCGGCGAGAAGCGCAGGGATCTTCCCGCGGCGCGGCTGGAAGACCTTATCTGGCAGCCGGCGAATGTGGACCATGTCGAGGCCTTGCCAAAAAGTGAGCCGGCGGGGCACGGCTGGGTGTATGTAGCAGCATCTCCCGGGAAATGGAAATATTGGGCTCCCTTTTCTGCTTGGGAGAAGCCGAGTGCCAGTTTGGAGTCTGCTTTGGGTCTCCTTTCCCAGCTAATCCTTTTAACAAAAGCATATGGTGTGATTGGAGGAAAAAGCCAAATCCTTGTTCACCTCTTCTTCCTTGAGAAAATATTTCCCGACTGTGTCGGGCTAAATTGTCAGAAGTTTCACATGAGCGAAAAGATAACAAAATGTACACACAGAATGAGAATTCTGCTGTTGGGACTTAATAATTTTTTCTGAGTTTTTAAAATCTTATTTTGGTGGCTCAGATGAATTTAATCACCCTCCAACAGCGGGAGGAAATAGATGATAGATAGATAGATGATAGATGATAGATAGATAGATGATAGATAGATAGATATAGATGAACTCTTTACTACTTAGATCTGCAACATTTCTTGATTTGTGTAACATTTCTGAGAATTGAGTCTCATGTAGGCAGAAATAACAGATAGAAAATTGTCATTTCCCCAACACATTCATTTTTGCTCATGCCTATTTAGTATTCTCTGGTTTGTTTTTTCATTTCATTCCCCCACCACACCACCACCATTTAATATTTTTGTAAGAGTTCAGATATATTTCTGAGCAACTTCTCACACAACTGTAGAAAAGTAGAGTTGGAAGGGGCCCCCAAGGGTAATCTACTCCACCTTCCTGCAATGCAGGAATAATAGCTAAAGAACCCCTGGCAGATGGGCATCAAACCTCTGTCTAAAAAAACCCAATGAAGAAGAATCCACCACCTTCTGAGGGAGTCCGTTCCACTGTTAAATAGCTCTTAATGATTCTCAGAATGATTCGTGCTCTGAATAGTGCAGTTGAAAAGCTCACACCTTTTCATAGGAACTATTTTTTTACTGCTCAGTACTAGAAAGTGGTTGTAATACACCACTGAAAATGTGGGCTCCATGCAATTTTTGCCTCACTGGGTGCCATTCAGTCTACATGATGGGGATAATAGGTTTATACTTTCTTACAATGTTATTATAATGATTATAGGGATAATTTATGTGAATTGTTTTCAGTCCTGTAAAGTACACTATTGTCAGTTGCCATTTGGCGGAAGCAAAAATGTTTTCTCACACAAGCCTTCGGTGGCAGTTTTAAAGAGTTGTGTCCCGCTGCAAAAATTAGCACTGGGAAAATGTTTGCAATAGGGATCCTGCTGAGACCGCCTTGACTCTCTCTGTGATATGGTGTGTTTTGTTGCGACACCCGTGCTGGAACTGACTCCCTTGGCAGTAGGGCCTGTTGATTTCAAAGAAGCTTATTTCCAGGTGTGATTGAGAATCTAAGAATTTGATAGCAATTCCACAAGACTGTTTGCTTGTGGGAAAGGTAGCAGGCATGGGGAAGTGGGTGCTTAGAGCAGATAGTAAACAAGCTCTGTACAGATCAACAAAAGAGAAGATATATGTGCTTCTGAAGATCAAACTATCAACTATCCCTTGTTTATTGGTCTGCCGCATGAGAGCATATTCTTCCTCAACCTGGTGGTCTCCAGATGTTGTTGAACTACAGCTCCTATAATACCTGAAACACAGGAAGGTTCCTTATCCTTATGAGTCAGACCATTGACCCCTCAAGGGGGTGGCATGCATTTGGGATGTTTTAGTTTAGAGGAGCATGACAGAAGTTTATAAAATGACGCATGGCATAGAGAAAGGGGATGAAGAAAAGTCCCCTCTCCACTCTCTCATGATACTAGAGTGCATGGACATCCGTCCAATGAAGTTGAACATTGGAATTCAGAAAAGATAAAAGGAAGCATCTTCACACAGCACATGGTTAAACTATGGAATTCTCTCCCACGGGAGGCAGTGACAGCCACCAACTTAGATGGCTTTCAGAGAGGATTAGTCAAATTCATGGAGGAGGAGAAAACTATTGATGGCTACTTGCCATGGTTGGTATGCGCTGCTTCCACAGTTGGAGGCAGCAAGGCTTCTGAATACTGATTGCTGAAAACCACGGGAGGGGAGGGTGCTCTTGTGCTTGAATCCTGCTTGCTGGTCTCCCTCTGGCACCAGCTCAAGTAAGAACAGGATGTTGGAATAGGTGGGTCACTGACCTGATGATGCTCTGCCCCTGAGTTGCAGCCTTTTCCCCGACCACAGGTCATGCCAACTGGAGCTGATAAAAGAGCATTTTGGAGGGTAAAAGTATGTGCGCTCTGAACTAGAAAGCCCTCTATTATGAATGCTCATAGCCATTCTTTTTCAAGCCTCGGTTTCATCTGTGAAATGGTAACAATAATGCTGAACTTTCCTAAAAAGTGCTGTTGTAAGAAATTCTCGGACATTGAAAGGTTATGAAATTAGAACAATAGAACACTGCCTCCATTTTCCAACACTTTTCTCCACTTTGGAGAGAAAAGTGTTGTTGCATTCAGGTCCTGCTTGTGTGCTTTACATAAACATGCATTGCGGATGTTGGTCGAAATGGACTACTGGCCTGATCGAGAAGTGATTTTTTTTAAATGTTTTTAAACTCTGAACGATAACATGATGTATAGCGTAGAGCAGAGTGTCCCGCAGATGTTGTTGGACTACAACTCCCATCATCTCTGACCATTGGCCATGTTTACTGGGGCTGATGGGAGTCCAATAATATATGGATGGCACCATGCTCCCCCCCCCCAATTAAGAGTACTAGACTTCCAAAACAAACTTCCCAGGAAAAAAAACCTTCCAACAAGATGAAAGAGAGTACGTTCTAAGTAAACATCACATTTCTTACTGCATTAATTTCAGTGCTGAGCAGAGTTCAGTACTAGTCACACTATGTTTAACAGAGACAGATCTGGCATGCTATGCTCAGAGGGTTACAGCTGTATGTTGTCATAAACTGTCACAACAAATTTTCGCTGGGCTTTATTCATGCCTCGGCCACCATTTCCCCTCTACACACAAATATGTAGAGCAAGAGGTCATTTCTGTCTGTATCAAGACTGGTTCATGTTGCTGTTTATGATAGATGAGCTGACTCCAGAGAGAGTCGTGAAGGAGTATGTGGTACTTTTTTGCCCGCTGGTTCCTATCAATGAGGCATAGATCCTAGAAGCAGAGTAACTGTGTCTGCTTGATACACTGAGAACAACCTCTCCTTCCAGGAAGGAAGGAGGAAAATCATCCACTGGGGAAGGGGACTCCATGAAGGTTGTTAACTTCATGCTTTAGTGGGGAGCTTCCCTTAAGCATTTTGCTTAAGTGTTGGAAATAGTGGTGGTCAATTCCTCATGCTGGTTTGACCTATAAAGCCTCATGTCGCTCAGGGCCCCAGTAAGTTAGGGACCACCTTTCCCTAGAACCCACCTAGATTCTGCATTCATCATCTGAAACCCTTCTCCATTTGCCCCCTCCAAGGGAGCTGCAGAGGGTGGCAATATGAGAACAGACCTTTTCAGTGGTGACTCTCCAATAGTGGAATGCTCTTCAAAGAGAAATGTGCCTGGTGCCTTCATTAACAACTTTTAGGTGCCAGGCAAAGACATTCCTGTTCGTCCAGTCATTTGATTCTCAATTGCTATTCACATGGAATGATGATATCCTAATCTGCACTGGTGTTCATCTTTTAGTAGGATGGAGTTGGATTTTTCCCTCTTTTTTATGGCATTGCAGGATGAGCACTTTTAGTCAATTAATGATCTTTTGTCTTTTTGATGAATTTTAAATTCTGTATCGTGTATGCCTTTAGAATTGTAAGTCACTTTTAAACATTTTTGTTGTAAGCCACAAATAAATGATGATGATAGGTAGACCCCTTGAAACTGATGGTTATTGCTAAGTCCATTAACTTCAGTGTGTCTGATCTAAGTAGAACACGGATGGAAAGAACCCAGTAATGAAAATAAGATGGTGATGATGGTTATGGTGCTGGTGGTAGCGGACTAGACCAACCCTTCTAGACCAATCCAGCAGGGCTGTTCTTTTGCTGCATCAATGGAGGTTGCCCCATGAGGATGGCACTGCCCCACCAACCTCAATATGACCCACCGGCCTGCCTTACTATTTGCAATAAATCCAGGAGGTTCAGCTTCCTCCTCTTTAGTCTTACTATTGCCCTTGTAGACCTCAGCAGGGAACAGAATGGCAACCAAATTAGCAGACTCTGCCTGGCTTTGGCACCACCTACTGTTGGCCTCCCTGCATTTCACCTTTACCAGTCACAATGGGCACCAGCTACTGCTGATACAAAGATTTAGGACCGCCATAGCAGGTAATAAATTTGAATCAGAGTAGACATATTGAAATGAATGGCACTTAGTCCATGTTGTCCATGTATTTTAATGGGTCTACTTTTGAGTAAAACTGAGTTGATGCCTCTTTTGGTCTGTGCTGCCTGCACTCATCCTGCTAGATTCAGAGCTGGTATTTAGTGCAGCTTGCATGCATCAAATATGGAAATTTATGCTTGAAAACTGTTCCATCTAGAGGTGCCTTTAGGAGCTGAAAGCATGTATCCAGTGTCAGCCATGCTTTGAAGTGATCTATTGCAAGTAATGAACAAAACAAACTTATGACCTTTAATTTTAATAGGTCTACTCTGAGTAAAGGTTAGTTGGATACAGCCCATGTTCTCTATGCTCACCATGGGTAAGCAGTGGCTGAGAGGCAGATGCAGGAATCTACATTCCTGCACGCAACTGGAAGCAACTTTTCTTCACTTTTTAAAAGGTTATTTTGTGTTTAGTTTTTGCACAAGGG
This sequence comes from Podarcis filfolensis, assembly GCF_964270895.1. Taxonomy (NCBI): domain Eukaryota; kingdom Metazoa; phylum Chordata; class Lepidosauria; order Squamata; family Lacertidae; genus Podarcis; species Podarcis filfolensis. The sequence continues at coordinate 31,299,534 of NC_139611.1, read as the reverse complement.
ATGAGCAGGTGTGAACAATGCATGAATTCAGAAAATTACATTGTGTGGTATGGCTTATTTTTTAAATAAGAGGAATGGAGTAAATCTTGTATGAAAATCATACTTGGGTCCTCTTACATGGAAGCTCTGTCCCTGTCCATAGAAGTGCAGAGAATAACTGATAGCAGGGTAGAGACAAGGAGACAATGGCACTCTGTGTGTGTGTAATGACACACTTTTCTAAACAAGTGTTGGGCAGAACCTCTTGTAATGAAAAAATTGCATCCCTCCCAAGTAAAAGTGTTACTAGCCACCACTGTGCCTACCGACCTTCAAAACCCTTAACAAAGCACAGCTCCCATGATTCTTTGGGAGGAAGCCGTGACTGCTTTTATTTTTTTATTACGGTATTTTTAAGATTTCTATACCACCCTTCATCCTGAGGATCTCAGGGTGGTTTACAATATAAAAACATGAAAATGCATAACATAATAACAAACACAAAGCGTGAACAAAAACCCACTGTTTAAAATGCCATAGATGGTTGAATTAGTCCAAGGCCTGGGAGAAGAGGAAAGTTTTTATCCGGTGCCTAAAGATATGTAATGAAGGCACCAGGTGAGCCTGCCTGGGGAGAGCGTTCCACAAGCAGGGAGCCACCACAGAAAAGGCCCGTTCCCGAGCTGCCAAACCGCTCTTGTGAAGGAGGCACATGAAGAACAGCCTCAGATGATGATGGCACGGTCTGGGTTGGTTCATATGGGGAGAGGCAGTATGATACCGCTTTGCATTTACAGTGCAGATGGGGCCTGAGCCTTCCGACTATCAAAGAGAAGAATCAAGCTTCCTGCACAGCTGATTTATTTAGCCTTGCGTAGACCGCCTGTGGGTTGTGAAGTGCATATGCCCTAATGAAACAGCCAGATCAGATTGCAATGGGCACAAAGCCACGCTAACAGATGGGCATAAACATTTGCAGCTAAAAGAGCATGTCAGATATGTCTGTTAGGGCAAAGATCCCCTGCCCCTGATAATCTGGCCTTATCTTTTCTATCTGCTCTATATCTCTGGTGGTTGGACATGTTCGGGGACAGGGGACACCGTGTTAACAAACCATTTGAAGCCTCCTGCACTGATGATTGGGCAGGAAATGTTGCAGCCAGTTAACGCAGAGGCAATCTTAGATCACAAGATAATTCAGTGCAAAGTGAGAAGGTGTGTGATGGGTGGAGCCAGTCCCAGAATGTGTTCTGAAGGCACAGCTTTGCAGGTCTGGGTCTGGTCAGTGCCTTCATGGGGCATCTTCTGGAGAGGAAGCCCTATTATGAGGGAATCCCAACAGGTATCATGAGGATGCTGACAGTGTTCCAGAGCAATATGAAAAGGCAACATCCAGGAAGAGTCAGTTTCAGTCCTCTGCAAGAAGCAGGAGGAGGAAGAGGAGAGGAAAACAGGAGTGACACTGAGAGGACAAGGAAAGAGAGGCAGGTGAGGGGGGACGGAGGAGGAGGCAGAAGAGACAGACAGCGAAGCGATACCTCAAAGGGAAAAGTGCAGGAGGGAAAGAGCGAAAGAGTAAAAAGCGGGAGGCCAGCAGGAGGGAGGAAATGAAGGAGGGAGGGGAAAGAGCTGACAGGAAAATTATTTGTTTATTTATATTCCCCCATTTCCCCCTGGCTGGGACTCAAAAACAGAGGGGTATCCAGTGATGCAAAGGGGTAACTAAACTCTAAGAGCAAAGCCTCTTCCAGGAGGTTCTTTGCAAAGATGAGGCCTTCTGAGGCTCTGAGGACTCCTGGGACAGGAAAAACATGGCGCCTTCCCTGAGTTCCATCATGGTGAAACGATGACATGTGAATGGAAGAAACGCATAAGCAAACAATGGGAGAGTTCTGGTGCAAGCTCTTAAGCACCGGATTTACGTGCTGATGTCAAGTCTGTCCCCGTCAACAGTCTATCCCAGGACTGTCCACAGGTGGCCCTTGAGATCTTTTCCGGTGGCCCATAGCAACATTTGACACCCCACCCCACTGGGCTTTGGGAAGGAGGCATGAGGGCTCTGACAGGGTCCTAGAGCCCTCCGTCCTCCTTCCCAAAGCCTAGTTAGTGCTTTCCCAGCTTGGGGGAAGGAGATTGAGGGGCTCTAGGATCCTGCCAGAGCCTTGCACCTCCTTCCCAAAGCCCAGTGCCTTGCTTAGCCAGGGAAGGCAGCGCAAAGGGGTGCATCAAGTTTTGGCCTCCGGAAAAGGTGGAATGAGGAGTGGATGGTTCATTATAAGTGCACCACGAATGCACTATTATTGCATCATGGACATGTTTGTGGACTGCTGCCCCAAGGGAGGCTCACCTGGCACCATCGCTACATATCTGCAGGAGCTGGGCGGGGGGGGGGGGGGACATTTCTTTTCCACTAGGTCTCTGTGCCTACTGGAAGTCTCTGTATTGGAGGGTGAAGGGAGTTTCCAGGAGGTCTTCAGTTTTGTGATGTACTAGCAGATGTTTGCGGTACATTTTGTATCCTTGCCTAATTACTGAAGCATTAATAGCACCCCTGCATTTGTTTGATTTAACCTTTCTGATCCTGAGGTTAATAAAATGTGTGTTTTTGGCAGACGCTCTGTGAATAATGTGTTTAAAAGCATCTGTACAAGAAATAGATGCTCAAAACTAAGCTCATTAAATGTTTTAATGCATTTGCCTAAGATAATGTGTTTTATACACACACACACACACACACACACACACACACACATCCCAGTTTATTTTGGGATGGAAGGACCTGACAATTTTGGTTGACTCTGCTTCTCCTTTTTCCAATCTGAAATTCAGATCTCCGTCTTTTTGCAGCGATCGAAAGGTTTTTCTTTTATAAAATCCTCATTAAAATCCATCAGCATTTTAGTGAGAATGTCTCCTAGTAAACACATTTTTAGATGCAGTTTTGACTCATGAGCACATCTTTGCAAGCCATTGTTCCTAATACAATGTGTTCTTGCATGTTATTTTCACTAATATCTTCACACACTTTCCCATAATATATGTGTTTTTTTCTAAACATTGGTTGGACAACTGAATTGCAAAATTTGGATAAATGCCAGTTTCAAAGCACTGCTGTGTTTCAGTTTGCATACTGAGAATGTGATTTGGTTTTGCATGTGTACTGAATTGAATTTCTTCTCCACCCATATCTCTGACATCTCCAGTCTTAAAAGGATCAGGTGGAAAGTGATGGGAACTTGAGACTCTTAACAAGCTGCTGCCATTCAAAGCAGGTAACAGTGGGCTCTAGTCAGTCAAGTTAATTGTGCATAGCCAAAGACCTTTACAAAATACAAAATTTGCAAAGCAACACAAGAATTAGAGGAAAATATTGTTATGGAAGCTCACAGGACAACTGTTAATAGCTGTGTATACCATCCTAGGGGTAACAAAGCATGGGATTAAAATTGATAATACATTATAATTATTGATATGGCTAGGGCTGTGAGATGGCCGGGGAAAATATTTGGGCCTGGTATAAGGCAATTTCCCATGTTGCTAAAATTGTCCTTCCGCAATTATCCTAGTCAATAGACTTTGGATGTGGAACCTGATGCCCTACAGCTCCTATCAGGCTGAGCCAGCATGTGAATGATCAGGGATGATGAGTGTTGTAGTCCAACAGTACTGAACTAGACAAGCCAGTGGTCTGGCTCGATATAAGGCAGCTTCCTATGATAGGAGGCACCTGTGTGGTTGCTAGACTCCAATTCCCATCAGTCCCAGCCAACATGACAAATGGTCAAGGATGATGGGAGTTGTAGTCCAGCAGTGTCTGGGAGAAATACCACAATGGCTACCCCTGGTACATACTGTCACTTCACTAACAGACTCTCCAAGTGTCCCTATTTTCCAGGCACAGTTCTGGATTTACAGACGCCATCCCTGGTTTCTGATTTGATCCCGGAATATCCCACTTTTCCTTAGGATGTTCCTATTTTCATCGGAGAAATGCTGGTGGGAATAGAGTTATGCAACTCCCAAACCAAGGAGATAAGTAACTATACAGCCTTTGGAAGACATCTGAAGGCAGCCTTGTATAGGGAAGTTTTTTTGACGTTTAATGTTTTATTATGTTTTTATATATGTTAGGAGCCATCCAGAGTGACTGGGGCAGCCCAGTCAGATAGGTGGGGTATAAATATGATGATGATGATGATGATGATGATGATGATGATGATGATGATGAAATAGGACATTTTTTTCATCAGAGAAATGTTGGAGGGTGTGCACTAACTTTGCCCATTTTAACAACTAAGGGCTACAGCATTGTTTCCTGATGTAGAAGAGATCTGGGTCCAGCAGCTAGTCTACTTATCCTAGGTATATTAAATACCACAAAGGATATATGCCATAATTGAAATCAAGATAGGGTTCTTAAATGTCACTAGGCAAGAAACATGCAAAAGGAACTGCTTATTAAACATGCATCACTAGAGGTTTTTAAAGCTAGGCTTATTAAGAACTCCCTTGAATTGTGGTGAGGTCAAGCGAGGGAACAAGGGGTTGTTGTTTCTTTGTAATGGGATGTTGATTAATTCCTAGAGTACGAAAAATGTCCTTAGAGTCCACCAGAGGAAACAGATAGGTGGTTGAACTTCCTCATTTGAAAAGTTTGTCATGGTCAAGAGCTATATGTGGCAGTGTTTAATTCTTAAAATGAGGGTTCAGACATGCTTAGAACCTGCTATGAACACACACTCTTTAAAAATATATTTAAAAAGAGTCTCCAGGCACCTTAAGGACTAGTAGATTTATTGTGGGGCTGTCTTCCTAGATTAGAGCTCATTTCGTCTGATGCATGCCTGGAACATTGTTCTCAGATGGCTGATGTACAGACAGGAATGCAAAAAGAGGAGTCCCCAAAGGTACACAGGAGATTATTCACAGGTACACAGAATATCTGCCTCTTAAAGATGGAGGTGGATCTGCATGAGAGCTGGATTTTATCTTTCCCAAAATAGGGGATTGGCCTTTGTATGTTTCATCTTTCCAGCAACCCTGGGTGCTACATGAAACCTGCAAAGGTTGTAGCTTAGGGCTCCTCCAAGCTTACAGAGAGGTTAGACTCTATTCAGTCTTTTCAGTCCTGATTCAGTCTATTTCAGTCCTGATCTGTTTGTGCAGAGGTCAGTGTTGGATTACCGAATAGGTAGGCTAAGCATGTGTTTAAGCCACCAGCAAAACAGGAACACCCAACTAGAATTGAGGAATTTTTTTAATTAAAAAAGAAAAAGAATTTGACATTTGTTTTTTTTAAAAAATCATCAAAGTAGTCATCATTCTTCTAATGTTGATTATTACTAAATGCTCCGCAGATCACTCTTTTTCTTGGCTGAAATGAAAAAATCCTCAGATAACAACAATATGTAAGGACAGATTTGATTCATTTTCTCCACCGTGTCTGGAAGCGGGCCTGCTTTGTTGAGTCAGCTTCAATGAACTTTTCAAGAATTTTGCCATCAGAAAACTAGAAAGAAGCTGTTTTAATTTCAGCATGAATAGTAGATTTGTCACATTAAAAAAAAAAATTCTTTCCATTTTATAATTTCGTGTTGTTTTTATTTAGAATTATGTATGGAGGGGCACCATCATGTTTCAGTGTTTAGGGCCTCTAAAGGTTTTAATCTGGCCCTGGGAGAGATTATACGACAATGAGCATCTGTCGTGAATTCATCGAGATTTGTTTGTATGGTGATCCATTCATCCCATCCTTTTCAGTTCATTTTCCTAACCACAAAGGTACCATTTAAAAACAAAAACAAACAAAAAACATGGATTTGTTGCATCAGGGCAGCAGATCCACTTTAATTATCCAAACCTAGATTTCTAACCTGCACTTGACTTCCCCCTTGCAAAAGCTTGGAGGTAGCCAGAGTCTTACTTGAATTCTTGCTGCCTCTTTCCACAGAGGCACCTTGAGAATGGCCTACATTTAAAGCAGTAGTATGCCACTTTAAACAGCCATGGCATCTCCCAAAGAACCCTGGGAACTGTACTTTGTTACGGGTTCTGAGAGTTGTTAGGAGACTCCTATTCGTATCACAGATTGCTATAGCATAGGGGGTCTCCTAACAGTTTGCAACAGAAACAAATTAAGTTATAAGGCTCCTTTTGTGGGGTGTTTGCAGTAATAGAATAACATTTACGCCTTTAGGGTTTGTCATTATCTGATGGGGCAGGTCTTTCCTCTAATCCAGATGTGTGTGGGATGACTTACAGATATATAATTATGTATAGCAGGTGGGAGAGGCACCCTGTAAAAACTTCTCTCCTTTAAAAAAAGAATGGAAGAGACAACCAATATAGTCATTAACTGTGAAATGTCTGAGAAAAGAGACTGTTCCTGCTGAGAGTTCAAAAACCCAAGAGTTGCTTGTAAATATATCCATCAATGCTGTGAGTCTACCCCAAAAAACAAAAGTTTTGCTAGCGCAGTCGCTTTCATATACCTATAGTAGTCACTGATAGTATGTTAGCAGCTTGGAATCTGAAGCCCCAGGATTATAATTGTCCATGGGCTAACGACAGTGGACAACAGCATCTGCCTCTAAGGCCACTACCTTGAAATGTGCTGCCCTTAAGAAAGCTGCTGATTTAGGATACCCTCACTGCTCTCACCGCCCAAAATCCCTGGGACAACAGGAGCAGCACTGAGGCCAAGTGGATACCGAAACCAGGAAGTTCAATGACTATCTGGCAACACAAGGTCTCCAATATTGAGTTCAATGTGGGAAGATGACTTCAGAATCATGCTCTGTATCATGGCTATGCTGATGCTCTAGAAAGTGTTGGGGCAACTAAAAAATAATGTTCAGGTGATGCTTAGCTACTGCTAATGCAACACCCCTTCTTTCCCATTTCCTAGTTCTGCTTCACTGCTTAGCTCAGGGGTACAGAACCCTGTGACCCTTAAGATATGGTTTGGATTCCAAACATTTGATCACTCTGGCTGAAGCTGATGGAAGTTGGAGCCCAACAATGTTTGGAGGGCCACAGGTTTCTCATCCTTGCCTTAGCTGGACAAGTCTTCTGGTTTTTTGAAAACCTTCTTCCTGATCTGCTGGACAGCTCCTTTCATAATACAGCAGTGGTAGCAGGAACTGCAACAGTAAATAGGTGTTTAACAGGGCAGTTGTATACAGTGGTACCTCGGGTTAAGAACTTAATTCGTTCTGGAGGTCCGTTCTTAACCTAAAACTGTTCTTAACCTGAGGTACCACTTTAGTTAATGGGGCCTCCCGCTGCTGCCATGCGATTTCTGTTCTCATCCTGAAGCAAAGTTCTTAACCAGAAGGTACTATAAGCGTCTGTAACCTGAAGTGTCTGTAACCCGAGGTACCACTGTATACGCCTTTCCAGGCATAAGCCCCCTTGAGTTCAATAGGACTTACTCCCAGGTAAAGATCAAAGCATAAGAACCTAAAAAGAGCCTGCTGGATCAGACCATCTAGTACAGCATCCTGTTCTCACAGTGGCCGAACAGCTGCCTGTGAAAAAACAGCAAACAGGATTTGAACTCAAGAGCCCTCTCTCCTTCTGTGGTTCCCAGCAACTGGTATTCAGAGGCCTTGCTGCCTCCAACTGCGGAGGCAGAGCATGGTGGCTAGTAGTCATTGATAATCCTCTCCTCCATGAATTGGTCCATTCCTCTTTTAAATCCATCCAAGTTGGTGGCCATCTCTGCCTGCTGGATCAGGCCAATGACCCGTCTAGTCTACCATCCTGTTCTCAAAGTAGCCAATCGGATGCCTGTGGGAAGCCTACAGGACAAGAGCACCCTGCTCACCTGCGCTTCTCAGCCACAAACATACATAGGCATGATGTCTCTGACACTGGTGGTGGTTCCATGCTGGAGTCTTTTTCCTTCTTTCTTTTCTGTGAAGCAAAGCCAACATTTTTATTAACAAGGGCCAAAAAGGTCTGGAAGTAGAGAAGAAAAGCACAGCAATTGTGGGTATTTTGAAAGGACCTGGTTTGTGTTGTTGCTGTTGTTTCCCACACACACACACACACACACACACCGTACAAATCTCTGACAGCATTGTATTAGCAGGAAGATGAATTGATTATAGGTTTTTAATTTAAGGAGTGCGTCTTGTGGCAAGTGCACAATGCCTGTATGTACCACTGCGCTCCTGCGAGCAAGGCAGGAACAAAGCAACTGTGTGCATCAATATTAAACAGCTCCTGTTGGGTTTTGCATTGGTAAAAGCCGGGGTGTCAGTGAAACGGGGGGTTATTTGTCACAACAGTCCTTAGCAACCGTTATTTTTGCATTGCTGGGCTGTTACCAACAGGGAGGCAAATTGCTGTCATCGGAGAAGTGGAGCACTTTAGCAGAACAGCGGAATCTGTATCTTGCAAATATGGCTCTGGGCAAGGAAAGGATGTCACCATTCAGTCCGGCACCAGTTCTGACTTCAAAAGGACAAAGCTTAGTAGGGAGAGAATGATGGTTGGGAGGCATGCAATGCGCCAGCCCTTGCTGAACACACGGAGGTATGAGGGAGACTGGCTGGAAACCTGAGGCCGCACTGAATTTCATGAAGGAATGGCTCCGATCTGGTGGAATGCTCTGTCACAAGAGACTAGGGCCCTGCGGGACTTGACATCTTTCCGCAGGGCCTGCAAGACAGAGCTGTTCCACCAGGACTTTGGCCAAGGCACAGCCTGACTCCCTCCTTTGGCAATCTTCACAGAACTCTAGCCCAATGGTTGCCATCAATTTGATTTGAATTAATTTTAGAATGAAATGATTTTAGAATGTTGTACTATTTTATTGTTGTTAGCTGCCCTGAGCCCGGCTTCGGCTGGGGAGGGCGGGATATAAATAAAATTTATTATTATTATTATTATTATTATTATTATTATTATTATTGAGAGGCAGGGCAGAGATCTTCCAGCCACACAGCCAGCCATGCCCTGCTGAAATGATACTCCATTCCACCTCCTTCCTCAACTGGTTTTACACCCCCTACCCCACCCCAGACAGCTGGCATTCCGTAGCAGCTACAAAGCGCACTCTGTCTTCACATTGCTGTTTTGAAGTTTTTCCTCCCCCAATAATAATATTAAAATGTCTCTGTACTTCTGCAGACTCTTGTCTGAAACCATGGACAGCAGCTGTAAGTCACTGTCGACAATACTGAGATAGATCAGCTAAGATCTGACCTGGTCCAAGGCAGCCTCCTATGCTCCTAGGTCTATAAAATTGGGCATAGTGTCTATAGAGAAGTTTTCCTCCACTTCTTGATGATTGGGAGATTCAGGACAGGCAAGGAAGGAGCTACTTCTTCACATCATGCGTAGTTAACCTGTGGAATTCCCTGCCACAAGACATGCTGATGGCTGCAGACTTAAGGCAGCTTTATTTATTATTATTTCACAAAATGCACATACTGTTTGATTATTATTATTTTAAGACCTCATAGTAGTTTAGAAAAAGAACAACACAGCAAAATTACCAGTTAAAAAACAGTTACGTAAAACATCTGCTTCAATCTTCACTTCTAACCATTGAGGCTACCTGGGCCTCCAATGATGAAACTGGATGCAGAAGCACCCACCCCAGATTGCAGACTTGCTCCTTCAGGGAGAGGGAATCCCATCCAGGTTAGGCAATTGTACCAATGTCTTGGTCATGGGAACTACTGGCTTTGTTTTGCCAGGAGTCAAGCTCAGCTTCCTTTTTGCCATCCCTCTCACCTCTGCATCCAAACATGGATACAGGGACTGCACAGCTCTCCTAACTCAGATATTCTGGAGAAACAGAGCTGAGTGTCAGCAGCATAATGATGGCACATTGGCCCCAAATTCCTCAAGACTGCTCCAGCTTTCAACAGGCATTATACAAATTTGTGACAAATAAGGCTATCAAATGGCTGTGCGCTGCTACCTCCAGGAGTATGCTTCTGAATATCTGTGGTTCATGAGCAACACTGGGAGAGGGTTATTGCCCTCAGGTCCTGCTTGTGGGTTTTCTAGAGGCACCTTTCTGTCCAGTGAGAAACGGGATACTGGCCTAGATACTGGCCTTTGATCTGATCCAGCTCTTTTCGCATTCTTATGAAGTATTCTAAGCAATGGAAAGCGCTGTACAAATATTAGGCATCGTTGCACTACGCATCTAAGAGATCCACACAGGCATACGGAAGAAGCAAATTCAACTGTTTGACCCACTGGTCTGCAAAAACTGACCAAGTGTTGAACTATGATGCTAAGCCTAACGTTTTATAGGGTTATGACCTGATCCCTTTAAAGATTAATTATCTAGCACTTTGCTGTCCTACTCACAAGACAGATAAGAGATTATTCTCAAAAGACAGGGAAATATCCCTGGGGATTCCACAAGCCATCTGTTGTAAACCAACATTTGCCCTGCATTTTTAAACTTCCGCAGTTTGCATGCAGGAAAAGATTAATATGCATTGAGTGGTTTAACAATCAGCTCCTCTTCCCAGGGAACTCTGAGAACTGTTGCTCTGTGAGCGGAATGGGAGGCCTGTGAACAACTCTCAGCACCCATAACAAACTACAGATCCCAGAATTCTTTGGGGGGAGCCAAGACTGATTAAAGTGTGAGGCAGAAACTATCCCACACTCTCCCCCTTTGTGTTTCCCAGCAACTGTTATTCGGAGTAGGGCTGAGCGATACATCAACATATTGTCCAAAACCAGTTTGAGGTCCATATCATGATACAGTGGTACCTCGGGTTACATACGCTTCAGGTTACAGGTTACATGCGCTTCAGGTTGCAGACTCCGCTAACCCAGAAATATTACCTCGGGTTAAGAATTTTGCTTCAGGAGAGAACAGAAATTGTGCAGTGGCGGCACAGCAGCAGCAGGAGGCCCCATTAGCTAAAGTGGTGCTTCAGGTTAAGAACAGTTTCAGGTTAAGAACAGACCTCCAGAACGAATTAAGTTCTTAACCTGAGGTACCACTGTACTGGTTTCATAATTTTTGACCTGGCAATTTATTGCAAATCGGGGGGGGGGGCGTGTTATGCAAAAATCACAATATAGGAAAAAAAACCTTGAACCTAACCAGTTCCTCTTCATAATTCCATCCTTATTTCATATATTAGTATATTGCAATGTTTAGCTGGTGATATATCACAAAGCTGAAAACCAGATATCACCCAACCCTGCTGTTCCCTTCTACATAGTTCCATCCTTATTTCAGACATCGTGATATATCGTGATGTTGAAAATCAGGTATCGCTCAGCCCTAAATCAGTCTCAAAGTATCTCTCTGATTTGGGAGGTAACTAACAGCCGCTGGAGATTGCACATCCCTGAGAGTTGTGCTTCTGTAAAGCAGCCAGGAATTTTGTGCCATGTCATTGTCAGTTCTTTCAGAATGTTGCTTCTATCCAGTGGGCTGGAAGCCATGACATTTGAACTGGCTTCAAGCTTGTTTAAATAAACTTATAATGCAGATGTGTCAAGCAGATGGGGCAGAGGCCATTGTCTGGTCACAGCAAAGTGCAAAGAAAGCTACAGTCTGGGGTTAGATCAGCTCTGAAACGGACTGGTTGCAGCAGCTGTGCCTGTACTAAATGCTCTTCCATCAGCTCCTTTTGGGATACTCCAAATGGCAAAGGTTAAAGATGGTATATAGGGACATAGGAAGCTGTCTTATACCCAGACCATCAGTAGAACTTGCTCAGTGTTGTCTACAATGGCTGGCAGAGGCTCTCCAGGGTATCAGGCAGAAACCCTACCTGGAGATGCCAGGAACTGAACCTGAGACCTTCTGCACACAAAGAAGGTGTTCTGCCACTGAGCTACATCCTGTCTCATGGTCAATCTAGGTGATCTGTGCTGATTTTTGACTTCAGTGAACTTGACAGGCATAGGAAATGGTCTTATCCCAAGCCAGACCACTGATCCATCTATTGCCTACACGCTACCTGGCAGCAGATGCTGTATTGCAGAGCTTTTGACTCTTCCCCAACAGTACCGTGTTTCTAAGAGAGTCTTGATGGAGACGCTTAGTGAACCACTGGATTTGCGGCAACTCCCAAGCCACATAATTTGCAAAGCAATTCTGCAAATAATTGCTTTTCCATCATCATGAAATCATTTTTATATTTGTTGCAGATTTTATTGCAGAAGGGTAGCTGGGTAGCAGAGAAGCTGAAATGTTCGAATCCCATTGGTACAAGTGGGACTTAACAGCGCATCCCCATATATCTTTATTCAGACATAAGCCTTTTTAAGTGCAGCGGGGCTTGCTCCCCAAGTGAACATTGGATTGCAGGCACACACAGTTTTAAGCTGCAAAGCAATAGATACTTGCTTCGGGGAAAACCCAAATAATGGCTTGCATTGCCTGATTTGCACCACAGACAGCGTTTTTTATTCCACGTCTGCAACGCAAGTCAGAGGAATTGTTAGTTCCTATGTACAGCTGCCAATCATCCAGAATTGCAGTCACTGAGGGATGTGTGTGCCTGTGTGAAATGGAGTGTAACTTTTCCTGGATCATACTCAGGTTTGAGCAGTCTTTCAGGGATGATATATATTTAATGAATAGCACATCTTGGAAATAAGTTCAGGTTGTAGTGAAGGGTGGTTTTCTTTTTAAGGGTGTATGATTTGAGCTTCTATCATAATAGCCTTGACATTTTAAGCATCTCAAAGTATCTTCTTCTTCGGTGATCACTCGTAGCCGAGTAAGATTGTCTTCCATAAACACAGTTTTAACAATGATTCCATAAGTGACTGTGGAGGCCAATTCTGGATCCACACGTCCTTTCACAGTGGGGACATTGGTTTCCAGGTGGGAGCTGACCACAGTGCAGATTTGCCAAGCATGCCTTCCTTGTAGCATGTTTCTCCCTTGTGTCCTGAGTTCGAGTGTCAAACTATATTTAGGCTGCAGTTAACTATTGATTTAAGTGGATCTGCTGCACAGTGTCTGGTCATTTAATCTAAGACCTGCGGGGGCTGTTTGCGAATTACCCAGCAGTGAGAGAAAGGCACCGCATGCACAGAGGCACTCCTTCTACTGTTTACATTTTGCAGAGCTCAGGCCTGGAACTCTCTCAAAATACATCATGCTGCAGGGAATTCCGTGTGTACTCATGGCATTGCTGGGGGGGGGGGGGGTCAGAAAGCAATTTTGCTCCAAGCCATGTTGGTAGGAGGCTCTGCAAGCTATCACATCCTCTCCTCCGTGAGGTTGTATGATTGCATCCCAAATTGGGGGGGGGGAATCTGTAGTGCTATGTGTATTTTACCTGTAATTACATGCCACTGTGGAAAGATATTTTCTTTCAAAGTGGAATATAAATGTGCTTAATAAATTAAATTAAATTAAATAATTTTGGGGTTTCCAAATATATCACTATGGCCAATAGCTTAGACTGCATTTTTAAAAAAACAGGATTAGACAAACTGAAGGATCAGTGGAACTGACTCCCACAGGAGGCAGTGATGGCCACCAACATGACCATTAGGTCCAGTCGTGACCGACTCTGGGGTTGCGGCGCTCATCTCGCTTTATTGGCCGAGGGAGCCGGCGTTTGTCCACAGACAGCTTCTGGATCATGTGGCCAGCATGACCAAGCTACTTCTGGCAAACCAGAGCAGCGCATGGAAACGCCGTTTACCTTCCCGCCGGAGCGGTACCTATTTATCTACTTGCACTTTGATGTGCTTTCAAACTGCTAGGTTGGCAGGAGCAGGGACCGAGCAACGGGAGCTCACCCCGTCACGGGGATTCAAATCGCCGACCTTCTGATCGGCAAGTCCTAGGCTCTGTGGTTTAACCCACAGCGCCACCCGTGTCCTCGGCCACCAACATAGATGGCTTTAAAAGAAGAGTCAACAATTTCATGGCAGATGAAGCTACTATCGGTTACTAGCTGTGATGGCCATGCTCTACCTCCCCAGTTGGAGTAATGTTTCTGAATACCAATTGATGGAAACCACAGGAGGAGAGGGTGCTCTTGCGTTCGAATCCTGCTTGTGGGTTTCCCACAGGCATTTCTCTTTCTAAGTTCCGTTCTCCACGTTTCCTTATCAGCGAGCGAATCATGAAAATTCATCTGCATTTTTGTGCACTTGCTCCCTATTATGCACTTTTTTGCAAGCTATTTCTGCTGATGCAATGCATATTTTCGTACATTATTGCCATGAATGTATGGATTCTTATACACACTTCCCCCCCCCATATACACTTTTTTGTATACATCACTTGGTTGAAGAAACACATTGCAAAATTCGGAGGTGTGCAATCTTGGAAAGAGAACCAAGTTTTGATGCACAGAGGGAGTTTTTTGCAAAAAGTGTGAATTGTGTCATTTCTCATTGAAGCATGAAAAGAACCCTGTTTCTCTCCATCCCTAGAAAGGAGAAGAAGCTTCTTCTGATTCCCCTCTTCATCCATCTACACAGCATCAGTATTGTTCTGCTTTAAGGGAGCAGTATATGTGCCTTTGGGGACACGGGTGGTCCTGTGGGTTAAACCACAGAGCCTTGGACTTGCCGATCAGAAGGTCGGTGGTTCAAATCCCCGCGACGCAGTGAGCTCCCGTTGCTCAGTCCCTTCTCCTGCCAACCTAGCAGTTTGAAAGCACGTCAAAGTGCAAGTAGATAAATAGGTACCGCTCCGCCGGGAAGGTAAACGGTGTTTCCGTGCGCTGCTCTGGTTTGCCAGAAGCAGCTTAGTCATGCTGGCCACATGACCCGGAAGCCGTACGCCGGCTCCCTCAGCCAATAAAGCAAGATGAGCACCCCAACCCCAGAGTCGGTCACGACTGAACCTAATGGTCAGCGGCCCCTTTACCTTTCCCTTATATGTGCCTTTACATTAGCTGGCATTTTGCTTGTACCAGAAGCACAGGTGTGTGAGCTCACCTTTCTCTTTTCAACACACACAGCTAATCCATGGTGATGCAACCCTACACAAATATTTATGCAGAGCTTTTAATTACAATTGCGTATGAACAGCGGAGGCCAGCCGTATTCCTGCAAGGTGGCTTCTTGGAACGCTCTTTGGGGCTCTCCAAATTGGATTGCACTGAAATCTAATAGCAGGAATGCAGACAGGGGGATGAGTGTTATCGATTGATAGAGGCAGAGAAGAGTGCACCTTTTTGCTTGCTTTTTATCCCTTTTCATCATATAGGCAATATGATATTTTATTGTTTCGATCCATGCAAGCTGTAATCAACCATAGAATTTATGTTCCAAGTATGCCTTTATTTATTTTCAAATAAATAAGGCAGGGGGGAAATAAGATTTCTTTTAAAAGAATATCTTTGAAGCTCTAAACATTGAACGAAGTTCAGCGTCTTCATGCTCACAATCAGCATGCATTAGACAACAATATTGACTATGGAGCCAGCCCTATCTCAGTTGTGAGCATAGATCAGTCCAGAAAGATTTGTAGTGGTTAGACCAGGGGTTGTCAACCTGGTCCCTACTGCCCACTAGTGGGCGTTTCAGGATTCTAGGTGGGCAGCAGGAGGTTCTACGGCACAAGCTGAATCCTCCTTCCATCGAGCACTGGTGGATGGTAAGGAAATTTTACCATAAAGAAAGATGCATTTGTGGCAGTAGGTATAAAAATGTTGACTACCCCTGGGCTAGACAGAACAATCCAAGAGTTCCCTTTGCCTATATACACATTAGGAATGACACTCAGCCTGGACAATGAACATGGGATGTGTCGTATTTATGGACATGCACTTCTAAAAATGGTCCTTGCATTATTGGTCCATCATCTAACCGGCTACTGCCACAGGTTGCACACCTCTGCTCTAAACTGCCTGAACTGAAGGCATTCTCTGTGGGGTATGTGGGGAGCCTGTGGCCCTCCAGATGTTACTGAAGCTCAACTCCCATCAGCCCCAGAAGAAATGGCCAAGGATGATGGGAGTTGTAGTTCAGCAACACCTGACAGGTCAAAGGTTCCCCATGCCTGCCCTGTGACCACTCAGTACTTCACCAAAACACTAAAGTTATCAATGATTCTGAACTGCTGCAAAAATTAAACCTTTCTCTTCTTTCTCTCTCTCCCTCCCTCCTTCATTTTTCTTCCTCTTGTTCCCTCCTAGGTACTGAGCCAATTTACGTGACAGATCCTTTCCTCTATTCGTTCCTGTTGATGTTCCATAAGCTTGTACACTTATTCCTAGACCACTGATGGACTTCTTTATCTGATAATCCTCAGCCAAATGAGAAGGAAACTATTTAAAACAAAAACAAAAAACACACGGAAAAAGAACCCTCAATGAGAACTAGAATCTTAAAGATGGACAGAAAGAGACTGGAAAAGAAGCATGAACACATTCAACAAGGGGAGGGGTAAAGCATATTTTTGGGACATTACACAAAGGTCAGTCACCTGAAATAATGCATCTAGTTTCGAGATTCTATGGTATCAATGCCCTGTTCCACACAAGGTAGCTATTATTTCTCTCTTTTCCAACGTCTTTTTTTTCTAAACCTTTCCTCTGACAATTAATTTTGCACGAACTGTTGAACAGTTGCTTTTATGATGATATGTAAAGACATGGGGGGGGGGGGCAAAGCCCTTCTAAGGAAGGGTCCTATTTTTTAGTAGATTATTGTGGTTAGGCTTTTTATTTTTATTATTATTATTTCCTTTCTCCTCCTCCCTTCCCCTCCCCCTCTTTTTTAATTAAATTATTTCTTTTGGGGGGAACTATTGATTTTTTAAAAAGGCACATCTTACCATAATGGATATTCACTGTCGATAATATTTATTTTTAAATATAAAAAAAGAGAAAGATTGGAAACAAGGTAAGACATTTGTTTATAAACCGTATTGTATATTGCTGAATAACAGTTGAATTAAAAAAAAGAGATTTTGAAATAACATTTCTGCATTGAGGTATAAATTTCCACCAAAAAAACAACCCATGAAAAATCCAACATTGTGCTGCTAGATTTCTTAGAGCAGGGAGGCTTCCTATAGGTTTTTTTCCTCATGTAAAGACACACACATAAATACCATTAATCTTTAGACCTAATGCTCATTCTCCCCTGCTTTCAGCTGGGTCCATAAAGGAAATTGGTCCTTGTTCCTATCCAGATGTGAGGGGCTTGTGACCCTCCAGCTGTTGTAGAACTATGACTCCCATCAGTCCTGTAAAACATGGCCAATGGCCAGGGGTGATGGGAGTTGCAGCCCAGCAACATCTGGGGGCCAAAGTTGCCCCACATCTGTTCTAGGCATAACCAGCAGTTGCTTGCAAGCCAGTTCGCTGGAATCTACCAGTATCTGCCACTGAACAGAAATCCATGGGGCAGGATGAGATGACTTGCTTGCTGAAGGACATTGCAAGACAGTGGAGGAGGTGTAGGTGATGTGAATGATGGAGGGAACATGACCTCAGCAACTGACACGGGGCTCTGCCAACCATTCGGCAGCCACACACCTGCACAGTTTGGAGCCCACCATCCCATGAACCCCTCCATTCGAGGTGAAGGACCTCCCCTGTACAAAAGTGGATGTTGGTATATTCCTATAATCCTATAAGCAAGAGTCTTCTGTCCAGACCCATACTGTGTGAGCACATTGCTCCTGCATGAGCAGCCTTTCCCATTCACTTCAGCTACACTCTGGCCAAACTAAGCCTCCCAGAGCAAAATATACATGCAGAGACGCTGCCTGAGTTAACGCTAAATATATTACTTCTGGTACATAGCTGCTAGAGGGCCGTGAAAATTGGTGTCCCCAGCTTTGAAGACTCGTCTACCTGTGTACTATCTGAAACCAAAGGGACACCTTGGTTGCCAGATGTGAAATATATTGGAAATATTTTCAGCTCTCATATGCCACTACTAGGTACATTTGGAGACCCAGTCATCTTCGACTCTGGAGCTCTTCCCCGACCAAGGAGGATACAGCTCTGTCTCTGTGGCGCAATGGGTTGGTGTGTCTGGCTGCTAACTAGAAGGTGGGTGGTTTGAGCCCACCCAGGGATGGCTGTAGGCAGGATTCCTGCATCACAGGGGGCATTGGAATGGATGACCCTCAGGGTCTCTTCCAATTCTACAGTTCATAATTGAGGTGCTGGACGACATCATGCAGATCCAAGTGGCCATCTCACGCAGTGACCATCTCATTTTTATATGCACATCAAGGTGTCAAATTGTGAACTGTTGGTGATAGATATAGATATAGATATAGATATAGATATAGATATAGATATAGATATAGATATAGATATATAGCAGCCTTTCTCAACCTGTGGGTCCCCAGACGTTGTTGAACTACAACTCCCATCACCCCTAGCTAGCAAGGGCAGAGCTCAGGGATGGCCTCAGTCCAGTATACCTGAAGGAGCGTCTCCACCTCCATTGTTCTGCCCGGACGCTGAGGTACCAAACTTTTAGAAGACATCTGAAGGCAGCCCTGTTTAGTGAAGCTTTTAATGTTTAATAGTTTATTGTATTTTGGTGTTTTGTTGGAAGCCACCCAGAGTGGCTGGGGAAACCCAGCCAGATGTGCAGGGTATTAATAAATTATTATTATTATTATTATTATTATTATTATTATTATTATTATTATTATTATTGGAGTTGTAGTCCAACAACATCTGGGGACCCACAGGTTGAGAACCACTGATATAGAGGGATAGAGAGATAGATAGATAGATAGATGATAGATAGATAGATAGATAGATAGATAGATAGATAGATAGATAGATGATAGATAGATAGATGTGCCACTAAGGGGAGGGGCGCATCATGTCAACTTTCAGACACTCCAAGCTGACTTGGACTATCTCTTCTGATATTTGCCTGCAGCTGGTGGCTTTTGGCCTTCCAGCAGAGAATCTGTCCACTCGCTACTTGATCACTGCATCATAAGAACGGAATGAATGGATCTTACGCTGCTGGCACAGCAGCCTGAATATCAGAGCAATGAGGGGGTTTTTTAATTCCTTTGTCTGGAGCCTCCAGGGAGCTCCAAGCCCCCACCAAGACGCAGTTTCCTGAGTGCCATTTCAAGAGGTTGAAAACCCTGAAACAGATGTGAGAGTCCTTGGCAGAATGCATCTCTCTCTCTCTCTAATATACCTCAACAAAGCACTTAATTAAGGAGTTGCTGAAGCTGCCGCTGTACAATGGGCAACCTGGCTGATTGTTTCCACAAACAAAGCAATCTGAAGATGGCAGAATCTACAGGACCAGTGCTTTAAAAGGATGCCAGCAACCTGCAGTCAAAGCACTGACAGATTCACACTATGATTAACTGCATCCTCCTCTCTCAGAAGCATAGCGTAGAGTTGGAGAGCTGTTTCAGAGCCACAACTGTTCAGAATCCTCTCTTCAAACTAGTGGTTGCAGCGAGGGAATTTTGAGTACTGGACTTGGTAGTTGAGCTCAGCGCTTGGAACGAACTAGTTCCATTTCACAAAGTTCACTGAATCTTGGAACTGCACCCGCAAGTAGTTCCCGGAATTGATGGGTGAAATGAACATGAATTAAATTTGTTTGGTGGTGGAGCGTTGAATGATTTCATCTTATTATTAGCTGTTTTATTTATAGCATTTATGTCCCACCTTTTCCTC
The DNA here is from genome assembly GCF_964270895.1 of Podarcis filfolensis. Lineage (NCBI taxonomy): Eukaryota > Metazoa > Chordata > Lepidosauria > Squamata > Lacertidae > Podarcis > Podarcis filfolensis. The sequence continues at coordinate 31,279,954 of NC_139611.1, read as the reverse complement.
CAAGGATCTCAAGGTGCCGTGTATGGGTCTTCCCTTCTGCATTTAATCCCCACAGCAACCCTGTGAGGTAGGTTAGGCTAAGAGGCAGTGACTGGCCCAAGGTGAGCTTCATGGCCAAGTGGGGATTTGAACCGTAGTCTGTCCCAGGTCTTAGTCCAACACTTAAACCACTATACCACACTGGCTCTCTTCAACTTCATTCTCTTCCATGTGGTTCTTTTCGCTCTTTAGACTATTTGGGCTTTGAAATAAATTAAACTTCTGTTCCACTGAGTGTGCATGTCTGTGTTGATATTTCCTTAGCCTTCTTAAGTACATTTTATACTTTATCACAGCAGCTTGTAAGTTCTGAACTCGGGGCGGGCGGGATGCAATTTTGATAAAAGCGCACAGTTTTGCAAGCTATTTCTCCTAACACAATGTATTTGTGTAAGTCAATTTCAACAACATCTCAGTTCTTGTGCACGTGCTGCCTTAATATAATGCATTTTTATAAATGCTCTTTGCATTGGAAAAATTTGGACAGATTCCAGAGGGATGGCTGTGTTCAGTTAATGAATTGTTTCCGGAAGTGTGAACTGGATCGAACTGGGTTTAAATGCAAACAGAATCGAATTTCCCCATCTGTCCCTGCTGTAGAGGCACGCATTCTTGCCATGCCCTTGCAAACTTGGTAGAGGATTTTGAAACAAAAAGATTCTGTCTCCCAAGGCCCCTCTAAATCCAAGCTGCCCTCTGAAATTCCAGGCTCTGGATAAACACCAATTCAGTCCAAATGAATCACATGACTTGAGCTGGCGACATTGCCCTTGACTCCCTGTCTTCCCTCTACATTTACTCGCTACATTTTAGTCATACAATCAATTATCTGTGCAAGGGTTTGACATCAATTAAAGGCTTTTGTGTGTGTTGAGAAACCCTATGTAATAACCAAGGGGTGTTATTCTTTCTTTTTTTTCCATCTCCCCTGCATCATCCTTTAATCACATTAGAAGAATGGACTGTGGGGAGCACGAAGGGAAGAATTAGAAGCAGCGGCGGGGGGGGGGGCTTTTTTTTTTAATCAACAGTGAAATCAGAATTCATTTGTATGATCCAGCAACTACAAATTTTTTAAAAATGAAAGGAACTGTCATGGCTCAATAGCAGAGGACATGCTTTGCGTGTCAAAGGTACCATGTTCCATCCTCTTCCTCCCCCGGCATCTGCAGGTAAGGCTGCCTACCTGAAAACTTGGACAGCTGCTGCCAGTCAGTGTTGGGAGAACTGCGCTAGATGGACCAATGGTCTGACTCAACAGGAAGCAGCTTTCCTGTGTCTGTGATGGAAGATGTCCTGTCCTCGCTCTGGAACTACGACAGGGATGAAACATTGCATCAGGTTATTGGGGGCATAATTACCTTCCCCCCCAAACTGGATTATTCCTTTTCTTTAGGGCTAGCACGGCTGAGGAAAGCAGGTCTTGCATTTTGCTGTATCCCTTTTTCCCCAACTCACAAAATCAGTCCTCACTCTAAAAAGTTGATCTTCCTATCATCCATATTGTCTTCAACCTTATTTTTTTATTTATCTATTACAGTTATGTCCTGCCTTTCCTCTAACAAGCTCAAGGCGGTGTGCATGGGTTTCTGCCTTCCCCATTTTTATCCTCACAACAACCCTGTGAGGTAGGCTGGGCTGAGAGATGGTGGCTGGCCATTGAGGTCACCCAGTGAGCTTCATGGCTAGGTGGGGATTTCAATCTTGGTCTGTTGCAAGTCCTGGTCCAGCACCCTAACCATCACAAGAGTTTGTCCATGTGATGAAAGACTGGGGAGAGTGATGTGAGCCTCTCCAAGTGGTGAAAACATCATTGCTATACATACCTGCTTTCGGTGAGGTTAATTCCAACTTTTACACAGCTCGTCAAGTGTAGCAGTGAATTTCTTGATTTGGATTAGATTTACTTCTTATTACTTCATAACCATTTGATTGTAAAAAAAAAAAAAAAAGCCCTCAAAGCAATTTACAGAAAAAGAAGATACAACAATAAAATTACCAATAAGAAGAATTAACAACAATCATTTAAGACTTTTGAAAAGTTAAAAATAACAATAGATTAAAACTCGAATCTACTTCCTAAACATTTGGGTAGGCTTGCCTAAAAAAACGGTTTTGAGCTGGCACCAAAAAGTTTACAGGGAAGGCGCCCTCATGTTATCAATAGGCAGGGAGTTCCGAAGTGTAGGTACTGCCATACTTAAAGATCCAGTTATGATCGAGTTCTTATGCAACACTTAAAATAGTGCTAAAGTGGGCGAGTGGGTGCATGTCATAGGCAGAGGAGCTTTGAAATCCCCCCCCCCCCCGTGGTGCTTTGAGAGTCCTACTTTTTTTTTACTGACCGTGTTTGCAAAGGACGAGAGTTGGGCACAGTGCATCTGCCGTGGCTTTGATAGACAGAGGCCTGGGGCAAGCCTTACTCCTTCAGAAGAAGTCTATGTTCTTTCCAGTGCAGGCTGTCATGGTGGATTAGAAATGGACACTGGCCTAGCTGTACAAAGTCTTTGTGGTTTTGGTGTGTGTGTGTGTGTGTGTGTGTGTGTGTGTGTGTGTGTGTGTGCATCCTCCCCAAACCTAATCTCCTTCAGTTCTGAAGCCTTCCGGAATCTAACAATGGGTTAGCTGAACCTTTGATGTGCTACATTAAATCAAAGTGCCATCTGGGTGCTGTGGACAGTTTCTAACTTGTACAGACACTGTGCATCAAAACAGGTCACAAACTCTGGCTGTGCCACAGCACCGAGCAGCGCAGGGTTAAAGGACGTAGCAGGCAACCCAACAGCCTGCATCTTGATGAGAGTGTCTATTTTAAGCACATTGCACCAGTGCTCTGGAATCTACATTGACTTCTTCTAAGCATTCTATGCACAAAGCAATGGCCTCTTCTTAACCAGCAGAGCTCTATGTGGCTTGGGGCATAAGATACTCAGGACAATGACATAGATGTCCTTTAAAAAGCGAGAGAAGTAGCTGGGAAGCAACTTCACTGCCCTGCAATGCACTTACAAGTGGGGGGGGGGGTTTCTGTCCTGGAGAACTCAGCTGTGAAGAGGGGGAATGCTCCCACCGTTTTCTAGCATGTTGAGGAAAAGCCAGTTATGCTGAGCATGCATTGGCTAGCACACATGACGTCACCAACTCCATTCTCTAATCTCATCCCTGCCTTGAAACTGTTCTTAAAATGTTTCCAAATTGGGAATTATGAACGTGACGTTGCATGCCACTCCAAGTCGTGAGAGATTCCAGGGGTTCTGTTTCCATGAAATGAAAGTCAGCAGAGACTTTGGTGTCTTTAGAATATATGGTTTTATTGGCAGATATATAAAACCTGAGTTTAAAATGGAGACGCTCCCAGCCTCAACACCCCAAGAGATCTGGCTTCTCTATTTGGCACCACTTTGGATCCTGCACAGAGCGAGCATGTTTCTGCTGTCTCTTGCTTCCAGCCTGCTTCCTGCTTAGCTTGCACACACCACTCTGGCTTTTGTTCTCCTACCTAGCAGCAGGTGTGTGGAGGAAAGGCCCACCCATTACCCTATATGGCACCATCATTTAGTTGTCACTCTTGCAACCTAGCTCATTCTTTGGGGAAACTGATGAGGACATTGTCATACAAAACAAAAAAATGTTTGACCAGCAAGCTCCCCTGTTAGATGCAAACCCTCACTGGGAATTAGAAGGGACTCAAAACACAATGATAAATGAATGTTAATGCTTAAACAGGTGTGGAACCTCTAGAAGCTGAATGTGTTCCTTCCTGGACTCCTCCCAGCTTAAGTGTGTGTGTGTTTGTCTCTGTTTCCTCCCTGTTAGTGATGAAATGGGTGACAACTAGAGAGATCTTTTTGGCTTTGGCGTTCTGTCTATGGTAGGGGCAGAGAACCTCTGGCCATCAGGCTGGATTCAGCTCATACCCTGCCCCTGCTCATCCCCATCCTGCCAGCTGGGAGGTGAGCTTCCATTAGTGCAAATGGGACCTCCCCCATCCCAAGCCTAAATGCCTTGTATGGGGGCAGCTGCAGAAGGAAGAGTTAGCCCTCTGCATGCCCTCTTCGAAAACTGGGGGAGGGACACCTTGAAAGGGTAGCAGCTGGATGAGAAAGGGTTAACCTTATCCTCTTTGTCTAATGCCACCAACGTTCCCAAATGCTTCGTTTTGGAGCATGCAGAACAACAACTCCTTGGAGTTCTTCCCCTGCACCTACTCCAGAGGGACCTTAGGAGCCCATCCTCAGTGGCCGACTCTCCTCTTTTCACTCCGATTGGCTCCTATTGGCATGAAAGGTGAGAAGACATCTTCTCATTGGCTAAGAAGCTCCCCTTTCATGTTAAGTGGGTGGTTCTAGGATGCTGGAGAAAGGGACCCTGCTACAGAAAGAATAACCTCCACACACACACACACACACACACATACACATATGATCCTATACCACTGCACCTCTACTTGTGAGATTGCAAGAGCAGGGCATGCTTAGCCTGGAAAAGAGAAGATTAAGAGAGGAGGGCACAATGGAGTTCTTCATGCAGGAGGTGGCGCAGACTAGTGGTTAACATGCAAGCTCGTATCCACAGCATCTCAAGGACCCAATATATTTCAGGCTCAACCAGAGGTTTGCCAAGTTCATTTTTCATTATCCCTGAAATTCAGGCAGTTATTATTGCAAGTCCCTCAGTACTTCTATTTAATAAAAAAGGAACTGAAAAATTTGATGGGATCAAAAATGTTAATGTCTTAATTAATGCTTTTAGCCAAGAGAAGATTGGTGGAGGGTAACTGTGAGAATATTAATTCAAAAAGTATGATGCAGCACAGTTAAAAAAGAAAAAGTAATGGGCAAGCTGCAACCAATGCCTATAGCATGCTCCTATTCCTGTCCACTCAGAAGCAAGTTTAATTCAGGTAAGTGGATACAGGGTGGCCACCTTAATTTATTTTTATTCATTTACTTAAAATGCCCTTCATCAAAACAGATCCCATGGCCTCTTTCAACGGTAATGTGAACAACAGCATTATAGAAAATAAATTAGCTTAAACCTAATGACAATACAATAAAACACTAGCAGCTGTAATGAAAGACAGTGGATAAAAATTAAAAAGCAGGCTTGAGGGTTTAAGGGGTTTTGTCAGCCAGAAAGGGCAATGGTGAGAACACATATCCCTTAAGTACTTTTATATCCCACTGATTTCAGTAGGAGAGTTGAACATGCAGTCCTCCCATGGAAATCAGTAGAGTTCTAACTGTGTACCAGTATGCCTTTTTACTCAGAAGTAAATTCCACTTTGTTCAATGGTGCTTATTCCCAAGTCGGGCTAGGCAAAGCTGTCCAATTCATGGCTGGAGAACCTGCAGTCCTCTGGATGTTGTTGGACCGCAGCTCCAAACACTTGACAATTATATCGTTATAACTGCATCATAAACATGAGACACCAGGTGGTCCTGTAGGGCAGTGATCCATCACCAATGGGATTTTGCACTGAGAACTTTTATAGCGCTTTTTTCTATAGCGGGTTTTTGTTTTTTTTTATCAGTATAGATCCAGCCTGGGTTTCTCAATCTCTGATGAAGCTTTGGGAGGGCAATCCTATACCTGCTTGCCTAGAAGTAAGCCCTGTTGCAATCAATGGGACTTACTTCTGAGTAGACCTGTACAAGATTGCACTGTTAAGTATACTTATATGAAAGTATCTTGGCTACCTGATTCATCAAAAAGTGATCAAAAAGATCTGAACTGAACTGGCTAATTAACTGCCTGAAGACCATAGTCTTACTCCCAGTTATTGCTGAGTTAGCGGAATAATCAGGGCATTTGCTGAACATGCAATGCCTTGCTCAGCAGGGGCCGAAGGACCACACCACCGTCTACTGCAGGGGATGTTATCCCCCTTCTCGCCAACACTTCAGTTCAGGATAATTGAGGCCTGTGGGCAAATGGTACTCAGTAGCTCCTGCCCCTGTGTGTTCGTCTGTTTGAAGTCAGCTGGAGGAATAACTATTCTGGGCAACGATCCAGAACAAGCATTGCCTGAGAACAAGCATTGCCTGTTGCGGCTATTGATCAACCTGTTGGAACAACAGGAGGCCATAAGCACTCTGCGGGGACAAGCAGTGTAGGATTCTGAGGGAATGCCAGCTAACACGAATCAAAGAAGGATGCTTAGCCTTGGATCAAGGTAACATCACATACACTACCAAATTTTGCCAGATTTGTTCCATACTGAGAGTTCAGCTTTAGTTACAGTATTTCAACATGCAGGTTTTAATTTATTTCATTTATTTTTACCGGTACTGACAAAACCAGATGTATCTTTACCTAGCGATGAATCAAATAGGTCTGTTAAAATTAACAGCGCTGCTTACATGATCACGCATCATGAAAGGGCTTTCGAAATCCACCCAAAGTTTCCCCCTTGTCTTCTTTATGCATTTATTTAAATCATTCCTATACTGCATCACATTTCCTGATGAAAATCATGCACTCACAAACCAATACTGCTTTTGTGGGAGGGAAGTTGCTAATTGCATCTTCTTATTCAGGCTGCAGCATCAACAGATCATATTTTTAAATATATGTATATAAATAAAAATAATCTTGCATGTCACATGTCCTACCCTGTTTGGACATCCCTTCATAGCTTCAGTAATTTAATTTAGTTTTTAAAGGTATGTTGGATACAGTCATGCATTTAACATAACATTTCATTTGGCCCTGAGAACTTGCAGAGGTGTCAGAGAAAGCAGCCCTGGGCAACGTAGGCCAAGGTTACATACAGATTAGTGGCTTGAAACACAGCAAGGTCAGTCTCCCACCACCCCTGCTGTACTTCAAGACACATTTTTACATTGCTGTACACGCCAGAGAAGGGATGGGGATGTCTTCACCCAACACCCTTTACTTAATTTGTTTCTCCAGGCCAAACTCCACTGAAGCTATCATGTGTGCAATGGCTGTCTGGAGTGTAGACACCTCAGCTTAACCATAGCTGCGGTTTCAAAATCGAATGGAAGACACATCAACCAGCAGTATTTCTCAAGAAATTACAAGATACAGGATGGATTGTGACTAATATCAAGTGTCCTTGGCTTCAAACACCAGCGGTAGAAACACTCTGGAGTCAAAGTAAACAGTAATGCACACACAAGCCAAGAGTCTGACTCAGTAGAACGCATATATTTATATACAGTAGCTGTGTTGGTAGTGCATGAAAAAAAATTGGATAGGGGTACGGATTGGGATCTTGGTTCAGTGCTATTGCCCTTCCCTGGCATGCAGTGCAATGCTACATACCTTTACTCAGAAGTCCTACTAGGCTGGCTCCCAGATAAGTATGCCTAAGACTACAACCTTCAAAGATGGAAACAATCCCAGGACTCCTGGAATTGTAGGCACTGAGATTTAACAGGCTTTCAGCGACTTCATTCATCCAAAAACTCAAACCCTGTTTTAAAAAGATGTGGTTATTATCAGTCTCTTTAGGGTGTCTCATTTTCTTGTGCAACAGCCCAGAGCTTGTACAGAGGCAAACTTTTGCAAAGGAAACATCCAGCGGTTTTCTGTTTTGCAAAAAAAGAAGAATTTGTCAACACGATCATAAATGTGCATGGGTGATTCCAGCAGGTTTAGGGATCATTACCCAGGGATAATTTAAACCTCGCTGCAGCGGTGTGGTGCCAGGAAGTGTACAGCTCATGCTCACTGCCATGAAAAGGCCATGTGTCTCACACTGCGCGTCTCACTCCATTCGGCGATCATCTGCTGTTGCTGCTACTGCTGCTGCTGCTTTTACCACCACCGCCACCGGTGGCATTTGCAGAGCTGGAGACAAAGCAGCCACCTGATTTGTTGCTTACAATGGAAAAGCCAATTAAATCATGAAACAGGGAGCGCAGGAGCTGTTTACCTGGATGCAGCACAGCATCTGACAGCCGCAAATGGGAAGAGAGAGCACAATAAAACTTGGTATTTGAAATTAGTTGGTTCCCTTAAGTAGGCCTGCTGAGATTACATCCTTACACAGCCACTTCCTGCTTATGAGCTAGCTTGAAGGGGAGACGAGGAATATACAGTAATTGGCATAGTGAAGGATGGTGCAGCACAGCAGTTGTAACCCTTTTTAGACAGTCAATGCAGACTGACACACACAAACACACACACACACACACACACACACACACACACACACACACACACACGGAGCAGGAGCACAGCAGTAGCTTCTCCCCTAGGCCCTAGTATACATGCATTCAGTGCGTTGCAGTGAATAGACCCAACACACATGCTTGACATTCCATTGGAAACCTTGCAAAAAGTACACATGTGTGCAGTTTGTGTAAGGTCTGTTCACACAATCCACTAGGCGGTGCACCTAGTTCACAAGGGAAGTGTATGGCCACAATCCTGATTTTGCCTTCCCACCACCAACCCAAGTAAGTGAATGAGCAGAAGGACGAGTGGATGCTACTAATAAGCACAGTGACGAAATTCATAGAAGCATCACCGTCACCATCCCCACCACATTCTGGAGGGACGTAAAAGTTGCAAACTTGTATGCTTGGTACAAGAGAGCACAACCTATTGCCCTTACGGAAAAATTGACTCACCAATTAAGATTGGCAAGAGGAACAAAGCACAAAGACACCTTTGCGGGAGAATTCTCCAAAAAACCACAGACTTATACTAATTTGTGGGCTGTGTAATAAGAATGTGTTTTACAGATGTATAGAGTTATAAATAGTGGCGTTTGTATGGAGATACAGGTTTTCATAATAAATTTTTTGGGGGGGTCTCCGGGGAAATTTAAAGAACTAATGGCACCTCCTGTCTCCTGTCTCAGCCTATGCCTCCACCACCCACCCTTGTCTCTTTCCTACCTTATCAAGCCTTTCAAAACCAAGGTCTAATCCTTGTTGTTGTTTAGTCGTGTCCGACTCTTCGTGACCCCATGGACCAGAGCACGCCAGGCACTCCTGTCTTCCACTTCCTCCCGCAGTTTGGTCAGACTCATGTTTGTAGCTTCGAAGACACTGTCCAACCATCTCGTCCTCTGTCATCCCCTTCTCCTTCTGCCCCCAATCTTTCCCAGCGTTAGGGTCTTTTCCAGGGAGTCTTCTCTTCTCATGAGGTAGCCAAAGTACTGGAGCCTCAGCTTCACGATCTGTCCTTCCAGTGAGCACTCAGGGCTGAATTCCTTAAGAATGGATAGGTTTGATCTTCTTGCAGTCCATGGGACTCTCAAGAGTCTCTTCCAGCACCACAATTCAAAAGCATCAATTCTTCGGCAATCAGCCTTCTTTATGGTCCAGCTCTCACTTCCATACATCACTACTGGGAAAACCATGCTTTAACTATACAGACCTTTGTTGGCAAGGTGATGTCTCTGCTTTTTAAGATGCTGTCTAGGTTTGTCATTGCTTTTCTCCCAAGAAGCAGGCGTCTTTTAATTTCGTGACTGCTGTCACCAACTGCAGTGATCATGGAGCTCAAGAAAGTAAAATCTCTCACTGCCTCCATTTCTTCCCCTTCTGTTTACTAGGAGGTGATGGGACTAGTGGCCATGATCTTAGTTTTTTTGATGTAGGTCTAATCCTACCCTGTTACAATGGAGCCAACTCCTAGGCGCTGACAGGGCTTCAACCCTCCCTATAAAATATTTGAGGGGGCTGGCCCCCCCAGAGTTGATTGGCATTGCTGTTCAAATTGTGTGTGTGCACCACATCATTTGATTGATTATGCAAGGCAGGGCTTACCTGCCCCCCCCGAAAAAGATATTATATTCAAGTTGGCACCCCTGCCCTGTTAAGAATTCTGCTTTACTGTAAAGGGGTTGGGTGCAAACAAGGCCCAGAAAGTTTGAAAATAATACTTTGTGCTCATCTCAAAAGGGCCTGATGTAATCACAAAAGTCGCTTAGCAAATGTTTAGAAAGTCTCGAAATGCTTTCAACCCAATATAAACCATGGCACTTCCATGAATGATTCCCACTGGTAAATCATTTACACTGCTCATTCCCACCTAATTGGGGTGCAATGAAGTGGGTAATTCAAATGCTGCAGAGCTTGAGGATCTAAAGAAAGGTTTAACCACCCATACAAAACAGAGAATGGGAGAGAAAAGTAGACCGAGGAACATGGGAAGCTGCTTTATACTGAGTCAGATCCATTGGTCCATCTAACTCAGTATTGTCTGCAATGACTGGCAGTGACTCTCCAGAGTTTAGGGCAGGAATCTTTTCTAGCCCTACCTGGAAATGCGGGGGGTTGAACTGTGGACCTCTTTGGTCAAACCTGCATATAAAAATGTGTTTACTAGGGATATTTCACAGTGAAATGCTGATGAAGTTTCACGAAGATTTTTTTAAATAAATAAATAAATCACAAATCGCAGCAAAAATATCGAGAACTGAATTTAAGAAGGGAAGATAACCAAAATTGGCAGATCCTTCGATCTCTTGATGTCAGTATGTTGTGCTAGATTTTGATGAAAATCTAGAAATTAATTTTTTTTATAAATGGTGGGGCAAGGATCCCCTAAATTCCTGGGTGCCAGATCCTCCTCATAATTCCTAGATTTATTAAATGATAAAACTTAACCAATACTTGGGGTATTACGAGAACGTGCTAGATGTTGAATTTAGCAGTGTCAAAAAAACCCAGGTCAAACCAGTTTTTCTTTGCTCAGGAAATCACCTGGCAGAAGTGTCAGCATGTAGAATAAAAGAAAGGTAATGGGTGATTATCAAAACAGTTACTCTCTGCTGGACACCCTTCCAGATCTGTCAGAGTCTGCAGAGTCATGTTTAGAGTTGCAGGTTGCCTGGTGTGGCGGGAGACCCTTTGAGTCTGTTAGCAGTGAAAGCAAAAGGCGGGTGGTCTGCTTTGTGCTGCATAGAGGGTCAGACACAATATTTGGGGGCTCTTTGGAATCCAAGGCTGCAGCAGTGGGAGGAAAAGGACCCTCTCAGTATGCAAATGTTTAGGCTGTTTATATGTGTAAATAAGCCATATATCATAAAAACAGCACAGGCTCTACTGTGCCTCATTTCCATCTGAAACACAGACCCATAAGTGTCTGGAACCCCTGGAATCTCACATCGCTCAGTGATAACAATATTCTCAAGAAAGAAGTGAAAATTACAATATTCATCTTGAAGACCAACTTGCAAACACCATTCCCACATGTGCTAATTTAAACTTTCCAGAATTAAAGTAAAAAAATTGTGATCTATATCTGCAAGTGCTAATTGCTGCATATGTATGTATCTGTGAAACCTAGCATACTTGGGAAGAGATATCCACTTGGGGTACATGGGGTTTATGGCGCCAAATTATTTCCCATTCATTGAAGAGTGATCTAGCCATCGGCTATGAGAAAGCCAGAGTAACAATTCTCCAACGAATCTGGGATGTAGAACTTCAGCGTCATGTGAGCGAGATGAATAAGCATCCAGCAATCAAAGATAATGGGAGAGGGTTTACCCCAGTGGCATATTTGTCAAAATTACAAATACCTAAATATAGATGGTCATTTACCCTCGCTAGATTCAAAGTGCTGCCATCCACCTTGTTGCAGTGGAGATACGCGGGTAAACCATACTTGAAACAAGTCTGCCCCTGTGGCTTGATAGAAGTGGAAACCATCTCTCATGTCCTGCTACAATGCCATTTTTACAGGGATGTTGTTGTTGTTTAGTCGTTTAGTCGTGTCCGACTCTTCGTGACCCCATGGACCAGAGCACGCCAGGCACTTCTGTCTTCCACTGCCTCCCGCAGTTTGGTCAGACTCATGTTTGTAGCTTCGAAGACACTATCCAAGCATCTCGTCCTCTGTCGTCCCCTTCTCCTTGTGCCCTCCATCTTTCCGAACATCAGGGTCTTTTCCAGGGAGTCTTCTCTTCTCATGAGGTGCCAAAGTATTCGAGCCTCAGCTTCACGATCTGTCCTTCCAGTGAGCACTCAGGGCTGATTTCCTTCAGAATGGATAGGTTTGATCTTCTTGCAGTCCATGGGACTCTCAAGAGTCTCCTCCAGCACCATAATTCAAAAGCATCAATTCTTCGGCAATCAGCCTTCTTTATGGTCCAGCTCTCACTTCCATACATCACTACTGGGAAAACCATAGCTTTTACTATACGGACCTTTGTTGGCAAGGTGATGTCTCTACTTTTTAAGATGCTGCCTAGGTTGGTCATTGCTTTCCTCCCAAGAAGCAGGCGTCTCTTAATTTCGTGGCTGCTGTCACCATCTGCAGTGATCTGCAGTGATTTACAGGGATATACACTCGGTTTTTATCACCCCTGTTATACAAAAAATTCCAAGTGGGCCCGAACCTCAATGTCTAAAATCTTTGATAGAGGACAAGGATGGAGATCACGTTAAAAGTGGCCAAATTTTGAGCGGTTGCCATAAAACTTAGAGAACAAGCTGTGCTATTATAAAGACTGTGGCCTTAGAAGCAAATTTTAGATAATATTGCAGAACTAAGACTTAAACCATATTTTAACTGCTGCCATAATTGTATTGTCTACCGTTATACTGATTGTTAATTCAAACTTAATTTTATTGTGTCTCAGTTTTGTTTAATATGGTATGTGAGTCTGGTCAGGGACTGTAATAAATTCAATTCAATTCAATTGAAGAGTGATGGTGGTATGGTTACTGCCATGTTCCCTGCCTCAGGGTCTCAGCGTTACCCCAATGCACAAGCCACCCTGCTCAGCATCCCTTTCTACACTGACCCAGCCTAAGGACGTGATTCTTTTATCATCCTTATTGATTCCACTGCAGTCTTTCCTGCTCCACCTCCATACAGATGGATACAATGGCAGAAGAGGCCATAGTCCCTTCAAAAATGGCAAGCAGATCTCCCTTGAAGGCCAAGCTACTGGAAGGCCAAATCATATTAGGATTACTCTAAGTCAGCAGTAGGAACCTCCAAATGTTGCTAAACTACAGCTCCCATCAACCCCAGCAATCATGGCCAATGGCCAGGGACGATGAGAGTTGTAATTCAGCAATGTCTGGCAAGCCAAAGGTTCCCCACACCTGCTGTATGCCTTTACTGAGACAATTTTGCAACTTCAGCTAGAACTGGTAGCTGTCCAGGGTCCTGAATTGTTTTGCCCTGGAAAAGGCCCTGGTATTCACTACCACTTCCCCTGTGGCCCCCAAACCCCAGCAATTTTGCTGAGAACTGGCTTCTTAAACGGAACGTACATAATGCATGGAGATATTGACAACTCGTCTCATTTTTCATTGTCTCAAAGACCGTTACGTCTTCTTGTCTAAGAACATACAACGGAAGGCATCTCCTAATTTGTATCAGTTGGCAATTCCTTACCAAAAGCTTTCCATTAAATTTCTATCTTCTTGCATTACAATTAGCCTCGAAGTTGGCTAATATAATTCTTTTTTTTTCTATAATGAATGCACAGTATTGCGAGACTAAATGCCATCATTTCAACCCATCTCATTCTACAGTCTATTTAGCTGCAATAATTAGAATGATTTATAAGGTCAGACCAGTGACTTAAGGGATTAAGTAAATCATCCTGCAATGGAAGAGGCTCCAGCTGCTCTTGAACTTGTGACATCAAGGGACAAAAGCAAAATTGACATCCCAAGTAATGGGCAATTTGTGATAACCAGAAACTGAATGTTGTGGTTCTTGGTAGCGGGGCAGAACTTGCAAAACAAGCAATTGCTCACAAAACACAAGCCACATATATTCTATGCAATGCAATTACATCAGACCTAGATACACTACAAATTTATGCTGGTTTGACACCAGTTTAGCTGTCATGGCCTTGCCACTACACCACTGCTGCCTGCAGAGTTTGGAGGAAACTCAACTTTTACACTGGGAGATGAGAGCTTCTTGTCTGAGGTTTTGTTCCATTGCGTAACATGATTGAGAAAAGGTACTGACAAGCGGACGAGAAGGAAGCCAAGTGCCCTTATGGAGACATTAAATTTTAAAATGTTTTGCTAGATGCCCTTTGGAGACAATGTTACAGCCTTCCCTCTTGACCTTAACCTGCCTTCAGCGTATTCAGCTTAAAATGGGAGCATATTTCCCCTCCCATTGGGGAAATTCAGCTGGAACTAATTGCTTTATTAAATAATATTTTATTTGGGACCATTTGCTCCTGGCACCAGGAGGGAGAGAGGGAGAGGAGAGAATGGCTTCTTGTTATGTCACTTGCAAATCTAGGTCAGACATTCAGAGAGAAGTGTTTAGCAAATGGGCTGTAATCAAATTGAAAGACAAGAGGACATTCTTCCTCAAAGGTGAAGGAGGAAAGAAGGGAAGGTGACCTCTGCTTAAATACCAAAACTTTTTGGAAGTACAAAAAGAAAAGAATATAATCTATCCCTTTCACAAAACAAAGGCAAGATTTCCCCCACCCCAACTTCTACTATTTTCAAAGGAGGTACTGAATTTTCCAAAATGGGATGACTACAGTTATCTACACCAGGTCCACTTAAGACTAGGCAATTAAAACAGAGGACGTTCCAAACTTTAAAAAAAAATAGAGTGGAGGCTCACAATCCTTACTCTTTCCTTAAATATTGGTTGCTAGACATTTGAAGTTTAAGGAGGAAATGCCAAATAGAAAGTGGGGAGTCAAGGCAGAAGCACACTAGATGGAATCTGGAGCATTGGAGGCAGATCAAGGGCAAAAACCGGCTGGCCGATGTATTTTTATTGCTTTTATTGGTAATATATTATGCAAAAAAATACAATGCAAGAAATAAAAGAAGGAATAAAATACAATGCGTAAATTCAATGTGAATATTTAACATAATGGATGCGCCACCTCCCAACCTTCCAATCCCCAGACACTCCGTGGACCACCTGAATGAAGCTCACAGACCACTAGTGGCCCACAGATTCCAGTTCAGGATCCCCTGGAATGAATAACCCCAATGAATTGTCTAATCATACAAAAGACCAAATTCCGTAAGTTGGGACTATCCATTGAAATGAGTACAGTCATACCTCGGCTCCCGATCGCCTTGGGAGTCGAACATTCTGGCTCCCGAACAATCGAAAACCAGGAATGTTTGGCTTTTTTAAACATTGCAATATGGACAACCAATATAGGTCCATATTGCAAAATAACTGGACATAAGAACATATGATGAGCCTGTTAGATCAAGCCAGTCATCCATCTGGTCCAGCATTCTATTCTCCCAGTGGCCAACCAGATGCCTGTGGCGAACCTGCCTGTGGTGGACCTGAGCACAAGAGCCCTCCTGTGGTTTCCAGCAACTGGTATTCAGATGCATCTCAAACAGCAGAGGCAGGAAAATAGCCATTGCGGTTAGTAGCCATGGAGCGAACTGGCTGAGAGATTATGCAACTGGCAACCATGTGAAACTGTAAGCAGAGGTATATAAAGGTTAATCCATTTGATGAACCCAAAGGCTTATTGGGAGGGGGAGGCTACAAGAAAATGCCGATGAACAGTATCAACAGCCTTCTCTACATTAATCACAAGCGGTTGCTGCTGCATCACATTTGGCTTGGGCCAAAGAATGGAAATCAATCAGTGCAGAAGCCAGCACAATCCTAGTAAATGTGTCTACTCAAAAGGAAGTTTAATTGAATTCAGCGAGGCTTACTTCCAGGAAACCGGGTCCGAGAGTGCAGCACGGGGCATTGATAATTGTTAACGTCTGATATTGTCAGCCTCGTTCGCTATCAAAACCCGCTTTGTTTTTATGTTTTAGAGTAAATATTACAGTCTGCAGCCTCTCAGCTTGGACCACTGTCAGGCTTTCCAACTCTGCATTAATAAAAGAGATAAGCCCATAACTGGCACAGTTTGCTGGATCCTTACCAGCCTTGAGAATTACTGACATGAAATGTAGGTAGGGGAAAAACTGTTTGATTTTACAGCATTAGTAGAAAGGAAGAAAAACAAGTTTAGGCAGGGCATTAGGCAAGTTACCAAATGCCTGGTAGCAACTGACAGGTGAACTGGGCTCCAGGCACGGTTTGCGGCATGCAAATAGCCTTTTGCGAGGAAGTGGAGATGTCTGGTCACCAGGTTTGGCACCTAACATCTCCATCTGACTGGTGTGGTTGTGATGCAGCTGGTCTGTGGGGCAGTGCAGCACCACTGTGTGTCTTTTGATGCCGCCCTGCCATACAGACCATTTGCTTTGTAACCTTCACACACAAAGATAAGTGGCTAGACTTATCGTTGTGGTGACCATAGCCTAGATTTAAGGCGCCATTTGACTCCTAGGTTTTATATCTCCATTTCTCACACTCAGCTCTTGTGCTGAGGTCCTGCTTGTGGATTCCCTTTGCGGCATCCTGTTGTCCACTGCGAGAATGGGGTGCTGTACTCGATGGGCCATTGGCCTAATCCAGAACACTCTTCTTATGTCCTTATGGAGATCACACTTCAGCTGGTGACCCATAAATTTGGCATAGTAACAGCAAGTGTTAACTTTCGAGGGGATTTTATGCGAAGGGCTGTTTGTCAGTGGTAGAAAGGTCTGCTTTGTATGCAGAAAGTCCCAGTCAGGCATTTCCTGGTGGTGCTGGGAAAGATTCCCAGTCATAAATCCTGGAGAACCATTGCCTGTCACTGTAGACGATACTGGGCTGGTGGACCAACCATCTGACTCGGCATAAGGCAGCTTCCTATGTTCCTATGACTTGTTACCAAATAAAGTGGTACCTCGGGTTACAGATGCTTCAGGTTACAGACACTTCAGGTTACAGACTCCGCTAACCCAGAAATAGTACCTCGGGTTAAGAACTTTGCTTCAGGATGAGAACAGAAATCACGTGGTGGCAGCGCGGCAGCAGCAGGAGGCCCCATTAGCTAAAGTGGTGCTTCAGGTTAAGAACAGTTTCAGGTTAAGAATGGACCTCGGGAACGAATTAAGTTCTTAACCTGAGGTACCACTGTACACCAAACTTCGGTTTATGAAATTTGGGGGTACATCCCTGTGGGCTTCTCTTTAATTGTTAAAATGGTACGCTTTTCAAAATATATGCTCACAGTAATCAACAGAGATTTTGTGGCCCGGATTCAGAGCATCGTCCTTTGTGAGGAGAAAAATGACATTTGTATAAATGACTTTCCCCACTTTCAATTCTTATCTTACCCTGCCCTCTAGTGAAAAGATGCATGGGTTACAGACTAACTAAAGTTCTGTGAAAGCTGGGGGGTAAAGGAAAGAAGAGAAATTAGAGTCAGAAATGATTATTGTATTTTTAGAGGGCAGTTTATAAGAGTCAAAGAAGTGTATTGCTATTATTTAGTCCAACTTTCAAATTTAAAGCACTCAGATCCTGAGCAATAGAAATGTGATGTGTATCTGTGGTTCTCATGGATTTTTCTTATGAGATACCAATGTAAGATTTATTTATTTTTTCTTATGAGCTGTTTATGAGCTGGAATTATTTTTGTTTAGCATTGTGAAGCTTTTGTTGTTGTTGTTTAATCGTTTAGTCGTGTCCGACTCTTCGTGACCCCATGACCAGAGCATGCCAGGCACTCCTGTCTTCCACTGCCTCCCACAGTTTGGTCAAACTCATGTTTGTATCTTCGAGAACACTGTCCAACCATCTCGTCCTCTGTCATCCCCTTCTCCTTGTGCCCTCAATCTTTCCCAGCATCAGTGTCTTTTCCAGGGAGTCTTCTCTTCTCATGAGGTGGCCAAAGTACTGGAGCCTCAGCTTCACAATCTGTCCTTCCAGTGAGCACTCAGGGCTGATTTCCTTAAGAATCGATAGGTTTGATCTTCTTGCAGTCCATGGGACTCTCAAGAGTCTCCTCCAGCACCATAATTCAAAAGCATCAATTCTTCGGCGATCAGCCTTCTTGATGGTCCAGCTCTCACTTCCATACATCACTACTGGGAAAACCATGGCTTTAACTATACGAACCTTTGTTGGCAAGGTGATGTCTCTGCTTTTTAAGATGCTGTCTAGGTTTGTCATTGCTTTTCTCCCAAGAAGCAGGCATCTTTTAATTTCGTGACTGCTGTCACCATCTGCAGTGGTCATGGAGCCCAAGAAAGTAAAATCTCTCACTGCCTCCATTTCTTCCCCTTCTATTTGCCAGGAGGTAATGGGACCAGTGGCCATGATCTTCCTTTTTTTGATGTTGAGCTTTCGACCATATTTTGCGCTCTCCTCTTTCACCCTCATTAAAAGGTTCTTTAATTCCTTCTCACTTTCTGCCATCAAGGTTGTGTCATCTGCATATCTGAGGTTGTTGATATTTCTTCCGGAAATCTGAATTCTGGCTAGGGATTCATCCAGCCCAGCCTTTCACATGATGAATTCTGCCCCCTAGATTTTGAGGCCCTAGGCTTCAGCCTACTTAGCCTATACATAAATCCAGCACTGGCTGGGTGGCTAGGAGCCTTGATGGCGCCCCTCTGGAGGCTTCACCCGGGGCAGAAACCCTGGCTAGCCCTTCAGCTACGGCTCTGATCTACCTATCTTTTATCTATCTACCCACATTTTCTTCACTCACTTACTCCCCCAGATCCCTGTGCATGCCCATGGGTGATGATCCTTCCATTAACGCTGGACGCCACAGTTCTCTTTCCTGTGTTGTTATAGAATCCTCAGTCTCAACATGAGGAAATGCATCATCATTCATTCAACAATGAATTCTTACCTCGAGCTCAAAAAACAAGAAAATTAAAACGAAGCCGTGAAATTGGCAAAAGAGACCATCTTCCCCCAGGCACCAGTTTAGCTTGGATCATTGGATTTACAGCCCAGTATCGCCAACGCTGGTTTGACGGTTAATGCCTTAAATGCTTTGTGAATTATGACATAAATCCAATGAAGGGGCCCTCATGTGGCTCCAAAGACCTATCTCACTTATCTTGATCTTTCGTTCACGAAAACGGCGCCTCGCTTAACGGTGGCAGAAATTTGAGGGGTTAAATCGATTTTTTTAAAGAGATCTAATTGGCTGTGACAAGTTTCTCCCCCACACTTATTGGCAAGGGGTGGGAAGACGTTGTCACAGAATTCTGCAGGAGGTTACATTGAAATATTTATTATATTTTTAGTTTTTACATTTTATTCCACCTTTCCTCCAAGGGTTCAAGGTGGCGTACATGATTCTCCCACTCCTCATTTTACAGCAACCCTGTGAGGTAGGATTAGGCTGAGTGACAGCAACTGGCCTAAGGTCACCGGGGGAGCCACATGGTTAAATGAGAATTTGAACTCTTGTCTCCCAAGTCTGAGGTCCAACCACCATCAAGGCCCAGCAAGAGAGCCCTGTATATACAGTGGTACCTCGGGTTACATACGCTTCAGGTTACAGATTCCGCTAACCCAAAAATAGTACCTCAGGTTAAGAACTTTGCTTCAGGATGAGAACAGAAATCGTGCTCCGGTGGTGTGGCGGCAGCGAGAGGCCCCATTAACTAAAGTGGTGCTTCAGGTTAAGAACAGTTTCAGGTTAAGAACGGACCTCCGGAACGAATTAAGTACGTAACCAGAGGTACCACTGTAGATTTGAGCCACTGTTGGGCTATCGCTCTGTATGCCAATCATAAATCAAGCAGTGGTGTAAAGAGCCTGCTGGATCAGGCCAATGGCCCATCTAGTCCAGCATCCTGTTCTCACAGTGGCCAACCACATGCCTGAGGGAAACCCACAAGCAGGATTCGAGCACAAAAGCACCCTCCCCTCCTGTGGATTCCGGCAACTGCTATTTGAAAGCATTACTGCCTCCAACATTAATGCACTTCACCTCTGTGAATCTGCCTTATCTTTTTTTCAAAAGCCATCCAAGTCAGTGGCCATCATTGCCTCCTGTGGAGTCGCATGGTTTTAAGTATGCAATGCTTGAAGAATTGTTTTCTTTTCTCTGTCCTGAATCTTCCAACCTTCATCTTCATTGGACGGCAGTGAGTTCCAGTGCTATGAGGGAGAAAAAGCTTTTCTCCATCCACTTTCTGCATGCCATGTATAAATAGCATCTTATTCACCTTTTCTCTGAACTGAAAAAGTCCCAAACGCTGCGACCTTTCTTCACAGAGTAAGGGAGTCCGTTCCTTACAAGAATTAAGAAAATTCTGAGCAGCGTCCACTGTTCAAAAAATCTTCTTCCTTGCCAGTTCAGGCAGCCATATGTGTGTTCCTAAAAGGGGGGACCAGTTACATTGTCTGTAGATAAGACTTCCAGGTTTCATTTGACGC
Organism: Podarcis filfolensis; assembly: GCF_964270895.1. Taxonomy (NCBI): domain Eukaryota; kingdom Metazoa; phylum Chordata; class Lepidosauria; order Squamata; family Lacertidae; genus Podarcis; species Podarcis filfolensis. Next base: position 31,259,716 of record NC_139611.1, on the reverse strand, counting down.
TAAGGTTGTGTATGCCTGCAAAGATACAAAAGGGGCAGCTGTCTAGGAGTGTTGCTTAACCGGGACTAGACAAGAGACCCCAACGAGGTAGAAGAAGCAGATAGAGCAGTCCGGCCTCCTTTTCGCTCAGGTCTCATTTTGTGAAGAAAGTGAGAGGAAACAACGTAATCACCATATATAATAATAATAATAATAATAATAATAATAATAATAATATTTTTTTATTTATACCCCGCCCTCCCCAGCCAAGGCCGGGCTCAGAGCGGCTTACAAGCAATAATAAAAACAAGATGATAAAAACTTAAAAACAAAAATAAAAAACAACATTAAAATAATGGAACATTAAAATATTACAATGTAGCCTCATCGCAGGAGGAGAAGGAAAAGAAAAAAGAAAGAGAGGGAGGGAGGGAGGGAATCAAACTGGCTCCAAGCCAAAGGCCAGGCGGAACAACTCTGTCTTACAGGCCCTGCGGAAAGAAATCAGATCCTGCAGGGCCCTGGTCTCATGAGGCAGAGTGTTCCACCAGGCCGGAGCCAGAGTTGAAAAGGCCCTGGCTCTGGTTGAAGCCAATCTAACTTCCTTAGGGCCTGGGACCACAAGGGTGTTGTTATTTATGGACCTCGAGGCTCTCCGTGGGGCATACCAGGAGAGGCGGTCCCGTAGGTACGAGGGTCCTAGGCCGTGAAGGGCTTTAAAGGTCAAAAGCAGCACCTTAAATCTGACCATGTACTCCACCGGGAGCCAGTGCAGCTTGAAAAGCACTGGATGCTCCCATGGCAGAGACCCCGTGAGGAGCCTTGCTGCAGCATTCTGCACCCGCTGGAGTTTCTGGGACAGCTTCAAGGGCAGCCCTGCGTAGAGCGAATTACAGTAGTCAAGCCTGGAGATGACCGTCTCATGGATCACTGTGGCCGGGTCGGGGCAGGAAAGGTAAGGGACCAACTGCTTGATGCGGCGAAGGTGGGAAAATGTCGCCTTGGCTGTTGCTGTAACTTGCGCCTCCATGGAAAGGGAGGCGTCAAGGATTACACCCAAACTCTTAACGGAAGGCAATGGCACTAATTGGGCCCCCGCAATTATACATACCATAAGCCTGCCTTTAAAAAAAAATCCCTTTAACAAAAAAAGTGCTGCTAATGCATATTTTTCGAAGTTTACATAGTTGAAAACGTCCGGCAGATGCATAATCCGTCATTCTTTTCAGACTGACTTAACGACAGCCCTGCAATGTAGCGCGCTGCATCTTGCTTGTTTACCCCTATTATTTCTGTTTCTACGACGCATCAAGGATCTGCAAAGGGCATAACTGCGCGTGCGTAGATAAAATACTGATCAGAATTTGTTTCTCCTATTCCAGCTCTACAGTCGTTCTTAGGGGTGGGGCTAGCGGAGATGCGTCTCTCCTTCTATCAAGCCAGCCAGAGGGTGAAGGCAGCGCATGCGCGTTTCAGTTTGTGGGCGGTGGAGGCGGAAGAGAAGCGCGTGAGCGGAGTGAATCGCTTTCGCCTATTCCGTGCGGAGAAGGATCCGGCCGGCAAGATGGAGAGTAAGTGTGCTTGGATCGCCCTCAGGTCACTTTGCTCCTTTCCCATCGGCGTGGGGGCGTGTATCTTACTGTTTTGCTCCGGAATGATTAATCCGGAGTGACTCCGGTTCTGGCCTCGCGGTCATTAAAGCTGCCCTATTTTACCCATTTGGGAATTGGGGTGGAGGAGCTACCTTTTTCCCACGCGTTCACCCACACCCGCCCCGTGATGCAGAGTGCTTAAACCCCCATTCTATTTTACTCTGGAACCACTGGTCTGGACTGACCTGAAGTCTGCTGTGTTTTCTTTTTTGCCAGCTTCCCGACGAGCAGGGAGTGAAGCGAAACTAATTTCTGTTACTCTTTCGCCCACCTTCTCTGCGAGTAGCGCAAGACGCGTGTCTGTTGATCTTGTGAACATGACCTTAAAGCAGCAGATTCCCCTCAAGGCTCAGGCATGGGGCAAGCTAAGCGGGAGAGGAATGGAATTCAAGTAATCTAAATTCAGGCACAAGCCTCTGTCAATAATATATACATATTTGGGGGGTATACTTACAGGGGGTCCAAATAGACCTATCGATCGGGAGAGAGGCCTAAGGTGATTTCTCTCACTTTCATGTGCCTTATTTCCCTTCAATTATTATTTATCCTTCCCTTTGCAAGTTGCCAAACAGGGACTTGACTGTGTTGTTTATCACCATTGTCATTTATTTGTTTGCTGCCTTTCAACCATGCTTGCAACATGAAAGAATTTACATAATTGCAAAAGTATGAGACAAGTAGTCATAAGCAATAAATAAAAACGTATCTAAATGTGCACAACAAAAGTAAATAAGTTATAATAAGATCCAAAAAATAAAGATACAAAAAATGAATGTCAATAACTGCAAAATTAACATCTCCAAAATTAAATCTCGATCCCAGCAAATAAAAAAAACCTAAACAATGCCCCACTAAATGCATCAACTTCCCCACCTCAGAACAATTTATTATTATTATACAAGAACATGTAGCCACACACAAAAAACCAAGTAAAAATATATAAATATATATATATAATGTCAGTAGCACCTTAGAAACCAACTAAGTTTGTTCTTGGTACTGGACAATTTTTTATTTTTTATATATATTTCTACTGCGACAGACCAACACAGCTACCTACCTGAACACAAAACCAAGTAACAGAGGAAAAAGTAATACAGAGTTGCAGAATAAAACAGTAACAGCAAACCAGTGTATCTAATAGCAAATGCATCAAGTTGAGTCCCAGACTCCTGGTCTGGGAGAAAGAAGGGATATAAATAAATAATATAATAAATGTTATGGTGATAGTAATAATAATAATTTCCAACTCCTACTCTCCTAGCATTCCATCAGAATGACTAAGAACCAGAACCCAGCATTGAACAAAGGGGATGCTTGGTTCATTTGGGGCTACCAAGAACAAGGGGCAGATTTATGTCCCATTGTAAAGGATGCTCCAGGGGACATTGCTTTCTCCTACATGAGTGAATGGCTGCCAACCAGTGTTATGCTGAGCTAAAAGGACCCAAGGAGGAGCAAAGAGGCTGTGATCTCCTTCCTGCATGTTCCCACTCACCCATGGTTTGGCTTAGTGTCACCTTTGAACGTGACCCATCAGAAAATGCATCTCCATCAGGATCTGGGCTATGCTGAAAAGCAGGTCTGGAATTTTAGTATTTCCTCAACATGAGTCCATGAGTGTGGAGGGTTGTATGACATAAGATATATATTTTTATTACTACATTTGTATCCCACCTTTTTCTCCAGGGAGCTTCATGACTGAGTAGGAACAAGAACCCCAATTTCCCACGTCCCAGTCCCACACTCTTAACCACTACACTGGTTTTGGGGGCGTCTTATTTGGAACAGTGTTCTGGATTCCATATGTGAAACGGAAGATGACAAAATGCCCCACGTGTTTAGACCAGTCTGCTCCTGTTTTGAATGCTGCTGCTGCTTGGTTAATGAACATGAAGCCTGCGATGTTTGTGTTTGGAAAGGATGTATGGAAACCTCTCCCTAATCTCTTCCAGGTGTGTTATATCGGCAGCTACCCCAGCAGACAGCCACGATCCTGAACATACAGGTATTTTCTGTGCGTTGGGGCAAAAAGCATGGAACTGGTATGAAGGCAAGGTGGAAGCAGGACAATATATAAGAGAGAGAGAGAGAGAGAGAGAGAGAGAGAGCGCAAAAGACCTGGATGTAGGAGCTCTGCTGTGTCAGACTGAGGGAAATTGCCTCAGCCTGCCAGTTAATACAAGAGGGACCTCCTCTCATGGAGGAGAAGGCTACTGATGGGAGGAAGCAATGCTTCTGAATACCAGTTGCAGGAAACCACAGGAGAGGAGAGGGCTCTTGGGCTCAAATCCTGCTTGTGGGTTTCCCACAGACATCAGGTTAGCCACTATGAGAACAGGAAGCTGGACTAGATGGGCCATTGGTGTGATTCTGATGTTCATATGGTCTTGAAAGACCTACATTGGCTCCCAGTATTTTTCTGTGCACAATTCAAAGTGTTGGTGCTGACCTTTAAAGCCCTAAACGGCCTCGGTCCAGTATATCTGAAGGAGCGTCTCCACCCCCATCGTTCTACCCGGACACTGAGGTCCAGCTTCGAGGGCCTTCTGGCGGTTCCCTCGCTGCGAGAAGCCAAAGTTACAGGGAACCAGGCAGAGGGCCTTCTTAGTAGTGGCACCCGCCCTGTGGAACACCCTCCCAACAGATGTCAAAGAGAACAAAAACTACCAGACTTTTAGAAGACATCTGAAGGCAGCCCTGTTTAGGGAAGCTTTTAATGTTTGATGTATTACGGTATTTTAATATTTTGTTGGAAGCCGCCCAGAGTGGCTGAGGAAGCCCAGCCAGATGGGTGGGGTATAAATAATAAATTATATTATTATTATTATTATTATTTATTATCATCATATGCAACAAAATGCTGTAGCATGAAATACTTGTTTTCGGTATTCTGGTCTTAACAACCAGAATACTGCATTCCGTTTCCCCTCTTGTCAGTCAGAATTCTGTGACCACTGAGCATGTTTTGGTCCTCGTTGCACTGTTTTGCTTCTATATGTGTTTTCAAACCTGCTGCAAGGGGCAAAGAGAGGGATTCCCCCCCAAGCTTGGCGATGCCTCTGTTGGTTCATGAGTGGTGCTGATATAAAAAGAAAAATATATTCAGATCTAGGTAATAAAAACAGTGCAGCACTATTAAAAGCCCTTTTCTTAAAAACTAAAACTAAAACCAGTCAGTTCGCAAAGGCCTCTTGGAATAAAGCAGTCTGCAGGACCAGGAGGGAGCCAGTCTAGCTTCTCTCGGGAGGGAGTTCCAAAGGCTGGGAGCAGCCACCAAGAAGGCTCTTCTCCTGCGTCCCCACCAAGCGTGCCTGTGAAGGTGGTAGGGCCTCCCCCTAAGATCTCAGAGCCCAGGCAGGAGAATATGGTCCTTTAGATAGCCTATGCTTTGTGAAGAAGTGCACACTTTAGTCTCAGTGACTCAGTGAATTCTTTTTCTTCTTCTTTTTGTAGCCTCAAGGGTCAAAGGAAGCCGAGGCCTTTGTGAAAGCCTTCCTAAAGCGCAGCATGCCTCAGAAGAGCGATGAAGACATCCAGGACCACTTAACCCGAAAAGCGGTTGTCCTGGAACACCTGAACAAGAGGAGGAGAAGGCAGAAGAAGAGGAAAGGCAAAGGGTTCTCCGCCAAGCAGAGGAGAGAGATGAAGCTCTTTGACATTAAACCAGAGCACCAGAGGTACGTACTTCTTCGTGAAGCAAATAGTTAAGCTGTGGGTTTCGCTCCCGCAGGAGACAGCAATGGCCACCAACTTAGACAGCAGCCCAGCGGTCAGCATTGGTCTCAGCCTGCTGGCGGAAAGCTAGCAAAAAGGGAGCCAGTGTGACCTCTCTTGGGGAGGGAATTCCACATAATGGGGGAGCAGCCACAGAAAAGGCTCTCTCTCTCTCGGGTCACCACCATGTTTCTGAAGTTGCTGAGACTGAGAGAAATTGCACTGAGGATCTTAACACCTGGGCAGATATGAATATGGATATATTATATTTCAAGGAGCCTGGGCCCAAGGGAGTGATGGAGGGGGGGGTGGACTCCATCCCAGGACAGAGTCTAACACAGGTCAGTTAAGCCAGGCTAGTAATTTGCATGCGCTCATTTACAGTGTTGTGTTAACAACTGATAGCAGTATAGAAAGCCTCCTTAAGAAGGATGCTTGGTTTTTTTCTTTTTGCAAATTGGGATGTCAGTAAGGAAATGTGCTTTGGTCTGTACCATTCTGATTTTGATAGTGGCAATGAGTTAACAGGTTCTTTTCACCATGTTGGTTCACAACCAAGAAAGATAACTTGCCTTTGGCACGACAGGCTTCACTTTCAAGTTAACCTGTCTGAGCACCCAGGTGGTTCACTCCGCAGCATCTCCAGGTAGGGTTTGGAAAAGATTCCCTGTATGGCCAGTATGGTGTAGTGGTTAAGAGCGGTAGTGTCGTAATCTGGGGAACCGGGTTCGTGTCTCCGCTCCTCCACATGCAGCTGCTGGGTGACCTTGGGCCAGTCACACTTCTTTGAAGTCTCTCAGCCCCACTCACCCCACAGAGTGTTTGTTGTGGGGGAGGAAGGGAAAGGAGAATGTTAGCCGCTTTGAGACTCCTTAAAGGGAGTGAAAGGCGGGATATCAAATCCAAACACTTCTTCTTCTTCTTCTTCTGAAACCCTGGAGAGTTTTTGACCGTCAATGTAGACGGCACTGGCGTAGATGAACCAATGATCTGACTCTGTAGGGCAGCTTCCTAAAATATTTCTCATTTAAAATAATTCTACAATGGTACTTGGCCACTAGAGGGCAACTTGTGACCTTTTTATTCCAAAAGGTGCCTTATTTCAAATTTCTGCATGATCATTTTTCTTTTGTTTTTAAGGCTTTCAAACAGCAGAGCTGGTGTGTAGTCTCAGCTATGCTCCGATAGCAATACAGTGGTACCTCGGGTTAAGTACTTAATTCATTCCAGAGGTCCGTTCTATAACCTGAAGCACCACTTTAGCTAATGGGGTCTCCTGCTGCTGCCACGCCGCCAGAGCACGATTTCTGTTCTCATCCTGAAGCAAAGTTCTTAACCTGAAGCACTATTTCTGGGTTAGCGCGGAGTCTGTAACCTGAAGCATATGTAACCTGAAGCGTATGTAACCCGAGGTACCACTGTAATCAGATAGTATCACCTTCTGATGTTAGGCCCCCTATTCCCTACACAGAGTTCCCTGGAGAGTTCTGTGAGGGGAGTAGGGGTCTCCTAGCAACTCTCGGCAGCCTGAACAAACTATAGTTCCTAGGATTATTGGGGGGGGAGAGCCATGACTGTTGAATGGTATAATAAGTATTTTAAATGTATGACGCAATTGTGACCCAGAAGACAAGCAGCTCAGGTGGTTCCCTTCAGCATTTCAGGAGCGGAGAATAAGGCGGTCTTTAGCCCCCAGAATTAAACGGACCAAAACTTTCGGCAACACTTGACGTTTGTCATGTTTCAGATCCAATTTAGCTCTGCCTTAAACTTCAATAAAAATGACTCACTATCAAGCCTCGTCTAAACTATACAATTAAAGCAGTGTCACGCCACTTTAAACAGTCAGGGCTTCCTGCAAAGAATCATGGGAATCCTGTGGTTCGTTAAGGATATATAGAGGTTAGGAGATGCCGGTTCCCCTCACGGAGCTACAATTTCCAGAATTCCTTCTGAAAAGGGGGCTGGTGGTTAAACAACTCAGATCGTAACTTTCTCTCCAATGTAATCACTGCCCTTGAACGGCATTAAAGCCATTGGATGGCCATCTTGTTTCTCTTACAGCTGACGGCTATTGAAAACGTTGAGCGCTTTCTGAACAGGAAGGCCCAGACTTCATCCACAACTTCAGCCTTTTTATGCTATCTTTTTGTGAATTGCCTTTGTCCCACTCGTAATATTCCATCCATAAAATCAGGAGGGAAACCATTTCTGAAATCCTAAATTGAATAGTTTCCATTTCGGACGAGAGGGCTATCGATGGCTGCTCACCCTGATGTCTGTGCTCTGCCCTCCACAGTCGGAGGAAGCCATGATTCTGAATACCAGTTGCTAGAAGCCACAGGAGGAGCTCGAATCCTTGTGCTTGCTAGATAGGTCACTGGGCCCTGATCCAGCAGGGCTCTTCTTGCGTTCTTAGATTTAATAGATGCTTCAGGGCATTGTTGATACATGGGGAATTAACAAAGTCATTTTTGACTTGTTCTGCAGGTACGAGATCTTTGTGCCGTTACATGAGCTGTGGGAGCAGTACATCAGAGAACTCTGCAATGGGCTCAAGCCAGAAGCGTAAGTTCACTAGGCTTAAGTAGTGCTTGGATCACATTTGGAGACTTACGTTGGGAGCATAGCAGTGATCAGGTGCCGTTTCTCAGGAAATCAGGGTATGGAGAACCCGTGGCCCTCCAGATGTTGTTGGACTCCAACTCCCATCAGCCCCAGCAAACAGCCTGGCTAGTGGTCATGGATGATGCAAGTTCGGTGTTTTCACCCCAGGTTCCCCTATCGCTGTGTTAGCCCCAAATGGAATTACTTATTATCATTTTTTGTTTGTTTGTTTTATTGGGCACCACCAAATAAATAAACCTCAAAGCAGTTTAAAGTAAGAATAAAGCAATGGAATTAACAGCAAAAACAGTTAAAGACAACTATTTAAAATATTTGGGGGGGAGAAAAGTCTGTGCAGTGTGATTTTGTGGTTCGAGGACCCAATCTCTGCTTTGTGGAATGAAGACACACAGACACAGAGTATAAGGTTAATGGGCAAGAAAAGGCCACAGCTTTATTGATTACAGCAAGTGAGAAGGTATTGGCTTAGGCATTGGACCACGACAGATTGACTCCACCCACTCGGAGAGGGGTGAGCCCAAAGGGGGTTTATTCACCAGAAGGTGGAGCCTGTTGGTGCTAATACAACTATAAGCTCTCCCCTGATGTCACCGAGGGTCGTGCCATGGCCCCCCGCCACACAGGCATCGGACACGATCCACAACCGCCGGATTCCTTTAACGGAATACCCAAATTTGAAGGGGTAGGCGATGGCCACACCTAGCCCTTCCACACACCATCAACACATTCCAATGCCTAACCTAACCGCCAATACCAATAAAGTTGTGACGATTGCTACGAGGTAGGCAAAAAAAACCAAAGGCCTAATGCCAATTGGAAAAATTCCTATCAGGCCCCCTGGGCGACCAACCTAAGGTCCATAGCAAGGTCAAGAGAAAAACTAAGCCCTAAGCTCTAAGGAAGTGGAGGGTGGGTGACTCCAAGAAGGCGGAAAATGAGGCAGAATGGCTGGTGCAGCAGTAAGTTAAACTGCAAACCACGCCCCCTCCAAGCCGCCCGGTTGGGTGCTTACCTGTGGGCGTGGTGCGCCAGCCAGGTGAGTGGGGCAGGGGGCGTAACGCCCCCTGTGTGACGCAGAAATCGCGTCCCGCCCACAACACCTCCCCTCTTGGAGGAGGAGAGGCTTTTCTCTACATGCTTTCTGACATTTAAGAGCCTGTAGGGTTATTTTAGGTAAGGTCCAGCACTTTTGGGTTGTAGCCAGTGCTAGTCATAACTCTGATCAGTCCCATTGAAATTACAGGGCATGAAGAACATAGGGCAATTAATTTCAATAGGGCTACTCTGAGTAAAAGGTCGTTGAACGCAACCCTGTGTTTGTAAGGTAATAGCTGCATGCAGTTCCTAGTTGCATGGGACAGTGAAGAGGCTGTTAGAGAAGAGATGGATCACAACATCTCTCCTTTATGCCTGCCATAGAATGGCGAGGGAAGCCCACTCCTCTGCACCCTGCATGGACATTCAGCCCTCTGCCAACCACTTGCCAGGCTAGTGACGCCAAAGGCTTATTTGCAAGGCTGCTTTAAATTGAGTATTTCAGTATTTGAATGGCTTAGTGTTTCTTGGCACTGTAATGTTAATATTGTTGCTTTTTTAATACTTAGAAGAATTCTAACATTAATTAGTGTATTATATGTTATTTTTATCAGGCAGCCACAGATGATTCAGGCCAAATTGCTGAAAGCTGATCTTCACGGAGCTCTCATTACAGGTATCCTAAATGCAGGGATGCTTTTAATTTGGGACAGTTCTGAAGGCTGAAAGTCAAATGTCACCTACTTAAGCAGATCTCAATTGACCCTGTGAGTTTTGGGTTGATCAGCTGAGCAAGTGATTGATTGACGAAACCTGCATATTTTACGTAGGAGGGATCAATAACTTCAAAGGAAATGATGTACTTTTTTGTTTTCAAATGGGCTGCATGTAAGTAGAGCCATGCTGGATCAGACCAAGGGCTATAAGGGTTTTTGATCCAATAGGAGGTATTCATTGATATGGGGATAAGAATAGGCAGTTTCTGCCTCCTCCCTGCAAACTCACATGCCTTCGGAAATCTCTTCCGAATGATGATATTTTTATTACTGTGACTCGCCTTCCACGTATACGTTCTTGTCTTCAAAACTAACTTTTTGTCTTTCTAATCCCTTTAGCCACAGACTCAGTTAACACACACTAGGGATACACTGCAACATTATATTGGAAAGGCCTGTTTGCTAAACAAAAATATATAGGCTGCCCAATTAATTGGGGGCAACCATGTGGTCAATCTGTGTCCTGGTTCCAGCAAAACAATCTTGGACTGATAAGCTATGTGCCTAGCTTTTGCACTTTTATCCTGCCTCGTCGAACCACAGTTCCTTGTGATGTCCAAACTGGGAAACTATGGTTTCCATGCTACTTAAACATCATGATTTGGAAGCCAAGTCAATTACCCCTTGTTGGTGCAAATCCGCTGAGTGTTATAAATAAATAGACACTGAAATCAGCTGGATGACACTTGTCAATTACACAAGCAGTTGCATTCTGTACTGTAAGGGGAAGCACAGAGGCAGGCAGAGTATTGCAGTAAGTATAATGCTAAAACTGACTGTCCTGCCCTAATAATCTGCTTTTCTTTGCTATAGTGACTAAATCGAAATGTCCCTCCTATGTCGGCATCACGGGCATTGTCCTGCAGGAAATGAAACATGTTTTCAAAATTATCACAAGAGAAGACAAGATGAAAGGTACCGGACACTCCTTACTGTAACTTGCTTTGTTAATGGCCCCGTCAAATTGCACAATGAATCACGGCTCCTGCTTCACTAATGGCCATTTGTCTCATTTCACCCTGGAAGGGTCTTGGCTAGTTGCTACAGAGTTGAGATTTTGGTTTCTTTTTTTAAAAAAAGTGAAATTGGTAAATCACAATTAAGATCTGTTTTCAGAGTATGCTGTACTGCACTTTAGGCACCAGCAAAAGCATTCCTTTTTAATGAGGCCTTTGGTTTTAAACTATGTTTCTCCCTGTTGTTGGCTGCTTATGTCTCAGTCTTGATTTGTAGGCTTCCAAAGGCTTGCACAGCTGTTTATTGCAGCAGCAGTGGCTATAAGCCAGGGCCTTTTCAGTACTGGCCCCAACTTGGTGGAACGCTCTGTCACAGGAGACTAGGGCCCTGTGGGACTTGACATATTTCCGCAAGGCCTGCAAGACAGAGCTGTTCCGCCTGGCCTTTAGTTTGGACTCAGTCTGACCCTTATGTTTCCCTCCCCTTATGGTCTTGATTTATCGGCTGCATTTTAAATTGCATTTTAACCTGTATTTTAAATTGCCCCCCCCCCCGATTATGTTTTTACTGTGATTTTATTGGTGTTAGCTGCCCTGAGCCTGGCTCTGGCTGGGGAGGGTGGGGTATAAATAAATTTTATTATTATTGTTATTATTACTATTATTATTAAGCTCCACAGGCGAATGGTGCTCTCTTTGGGGCAGGGAGGGGGGCAGCTCAGAGACCAGAGACAGCAGCGGCGGCAGCTGCCCAGAGGACTCCCAAGGAAAGGGAAGAAAAGAAGAGGCAGAGGGAACACTCCACAAGGGAGGGTGTTGGGTGTTTGAAAAGCGGTGAGAGGCTGCCAGCTCTGCAGGCAATACTGGGTTCCTGAGCCCCACAGGGGTGCCGCAGAAAGAATGTAGTTGGTCAAGGGAGCCGTGGACTCGAAAAGGTTGAAAACTCTGTTGTAGTGGGTTAAGAGTGCTGGACTGGGACCTGGAAGAGACCCGGTTTCAAATCCCTACTTGATCCATGAAGCTTACTGGGTGATCTTGGGGCAGGTCATTGCCTCTCAGCCTAACCTACCTCATTGGGTTACTGTGGGGATTAATGGGGGGACGGAACCCCATATACCCCCTTGAGCTCCTTGGAGGAAAAAGTGAGATCTAAATGCAGTAAATAAATAAATAAGGTGGTACATCAATAGAACCACATAAGGCTCTGCATTTGCACTGCGGCTGCTGACGCCTGTCATCTTCTTGGTTTCCCTTTCCAGTCATCCCGAAGCTCAACAACGTCTTCAGCCTGGAGATCGATGGCTTCATCTCCTACATCTACGGGAGCAAGATTCAGTTCCGGGCCAGCGAGCGTTCTGCAAAGAAGTTCAAAGGAAGAGGGACAATTGACCTGTGAACCTTCTTTCTTTCTTTCTTTCTGGAAATGGGAGCCACTGATGTGTTGTTTCCAAGGGATGGAGAGACTATTCCTAGCAGTTTGTGCATCCTGAGACTTGGGTGCGTGTGAAGGAACAATCCTTGTTGTTTTAAACAAGAGAGTGTGAGAAACGCATCCACATAAATGAATGTTCCCGCAGTGTTTCAAACACCTTTCTATCCTTTGTACATCCTTTGTGTTTTATCAATGTTATTAAACCTGTTAAATAAATAAAATCATTTCCACTAAGCCCTAGGATCTAATCTGATACTTTGTTTACAGCAAAGTAAACCTTCCATAACCTCCCCGTAAGATTATGCATTTTGCAGTAGTAAACTGAGTCCTGGTTTGCATACCCTTGTAACTATCACAACGATGACTCAAGATATCTTTGCAGTAGGAAAGAATGAGTTAACAGCAAGCATTTTCTTTTCTTTTTAAAAATATTTTATCTTCAAAAATTTTTAGTTACAATTTTTCACATATTTAATGCTTTTTCCACAATATCAGATACAGTATGAACTTCCTCCTTTCCCCGTTTTGAATTCCAATTTTCTCCCCTTATTTTCTTGCAACTCATTTTTATTTTCAAACTCATATCCTCTTATTTGCCTTGATTTCCAATGTTAACATAAATGTTATATCAAACCTGCTGGCGTTTTAATGTATTTACAATGGTCTTTTAAATAGTCCATAAATTTCTTCCATTTTTGCTCAAACTTTTCCTCCTCCTGGTCTCTGATCTTCACAGTCATCTTTGCCATTTCAGCATAGTCTATCATTTTAGTTATCCATTCTTCTTTTGTTGGTACCTTCTCTTCTTTCCATTTCTGAGCAAATAACATTCTTGCTGCTGTTGTTGCGTACATAAATAATCTCTTTAGATCCCTTGGTATTCCATCACCTATTAGTCCAAGCAAAAAGGCTTCTGGTTTTTTAACAAAAGATATTTAAACATTTTTTTAAAAAAAAAAATCATTGTATATCATTTCCCAGAAGTCTTTTGCTTTTCTACAGGACCACCACATATGTTAAAAAGTACCTTCCTTTTCCTTGCACTTGCACTTGCAACACACATACAGCCAGCATTTTCCCCTAGGAAGGCGATGGGGCAGTGCTACTTAGCAGAGGACTGGTTTTCTATGTATGCCAAAGGAAAAACTGACAAAGGTTTGTCCATCTAGTCTAAGGTTACCAGATTTTTTTCAATGAATATGAGGACACTTTTCAACTTCAATGGATTTCGTATGGGGACTGATCTGTAAATCCGGGGACTGTCCCCAGGAAATGGGGACGTCTGGTAACCTTAATCTAGTCTAGAAGTTCCCAAAGTGGGTGGTACCATCCCGGGGGAGGGCACACTAAGAAGCAAGGGGCTGTGGGCGGATGCTGGAGGTGTAAATGACTCAGATTTGGAAAAACTGGTATCACTGGATTGAGTTTGTCCTTTTTTATTTTTGAATTAATTAAACAAAATAGTTTTAACTGGGTTTCTAATAAACATGCAATTAATAGTTGCTGTTTTGAATTTTGAATCTTCAGCCCCACCCTAAAAAAAAACCTGTCATTTTTACCATGAGCGCAATTTTTCTTTTCTTGTGGTGCAGACTTCCACAGGCTAAAGTCCATATCACCAGAAAGTGCTTCTGGTCCACAAGAAATCGATGAGCTTTTAACAGGCCACGAGTCTTCATTTTTGTCTTTGATGCAAACAACTAGGAACACCTCTAGAATGTATGTTCAGGCTTTTATTTTTCTTCCTTCCTAGGTAGGGGTTATTTCCACTTGTACAGGTTCCCAAAGGGAGGAAACGAGCTTTCAAAAGCAGTTTTTGTGGGGAAATTGGGGGTGCCCGCTTCTCCCATATTCTGGCCTGTTGCTTTAACTACGCTTTGAAAATTATATGCTTTAACAGTCTTCTCGCTTTAATACTCAAGATTCAAAAGATTTGGGAACAATTGCATTCCTTTGTCTCTTTCTCTTTGTAAGAAAGTTTGGCGGAGTGGGGGGGGGAACGTTCTATGTACTGGGGCGGTGTGCAAAATTGTATGAATTATTTTGATTGTCCTGGGTTTTTGAATGATGACTTGGAAAGGAATGGTATTGTTTGCGTGCTTCCCTCCCCCCCCCCCCAATTTCTGAAAAGGGCTCTTTTTATTCACAGTTTAATAGGCAGGTGTTTACTGCTGAACATACCAACAACTATTCTCTCCCTCCACTGTTGTTGTTTTAAAAAAAGATTATGTAAATGCAGCCCATCTTCTAAGGCTCCAGCACCTCCCCTGCGCTTCTTGGGGCATTCTGCTGAACCATGTAAACTCTTCAAATTGAGATGGAAAATAACTCTTTTGATGCTCCCGAGAAGCAATACCCGGTCCCGGGCTTTGTAATGCAAAGTTTCTCCCATTGTTTTCTCTTTGTGGCGAGGAGGAGGAGGGGAGTGGCTTTCTGATGGAGCACAATTCTCCAGAGGTAAATGTGTGCTGCAAAGATTAACTATACTGAATTTAAAAAAAAAAAAAAAGACGGGAGGCACATTGACATTGAAATGAAAGAGAATAGCAGGGCATTCAGTGGGATGGGATTATGAATAAGGACAAGCCTGAGCACACAATTTATTTGCAACAGGGATGGCCCATGCATAAAACATGGCTCTTCGGAGCATCATCCCTTAAAATAGTTTTGAGCTTCTGTGTGTGTCCTAAAGCAGGATCAGGGGGACTTTTGGGGAGCCCAAGGGCTGCATTCCCTCTGCCAATTCTGTTCTTCCAGCTACACCTGGAAGCCAGCTCTTGCACATAACACTAAACTCTGGTTTGGCATTCTGTCCAAATCAGGTAAAGGTAAAGGGACCCCTGACCATTAGGTCCAGTCACGGACCTCATCTCGCTCATAAAGCTCATCTCGCTTTATTGGCCGAGGAAGCTGGCATACAGTTTCCGGGTCATGTGGCCAGCATGACTAAGCCACTTCTGGCAAACCAGAGCAGAGCACGGAAACGCCATTTACCTTTCCGCCGGAGCGGTACCTATTTATCTACTTGCACTCTGATGTGCTTTCGAACTGCTAGGTTGGCAGGAGCAGGGACCGAGCAACGGGAGCTCACCCCGTCGTGGGGCTTCGAACCGCTGACCTTCCAATCGGCAAGTCTTAGGCTCTGTGGTTTAACCCACAGCGCCTCCCACATTACCCTAATCAGGTAAAACAGCCCAAATCAGAGGAGAGATTTGACCCAGATCTCCATGCTGTGTCCACCGATTCAATGACTGGCAGCCCAGGATTCAAACACCCATCTCAACCACAAACCCTCTTAAGTGGCCATGAAGAAGTCAGTGCCTAGACCTCCGATCGTATGCAGCCATGTGAGCAGTGATTTGTGCTGCAGGAGAGTGTAGCGTTTGGGACCTTTTGGTAAATTAATAATACAACTATGCACAGCATGGAGGAAGTGGACAGAGAAAAGTTCCTCTCTCATACTACTGGAACTCTACCTATCTACCCTCTACATATCTACATATGCCCTCAGGCAGAAGATATGGAAGCATGATTAGTCGCACCAACAGGGTAAAAAACAGCTTCTATCCGTGGGCTGTTAGGCTGCTGAATGAAAAGTTAACAACAGGGCAACTGACTTTCGGGTTTGGTGGCTGTGCGTCAGTAAACAAGGGGAATTAAAACTAAGAGAGCTGAGTGAGGGGGGGTGCTCGTGTAATCTCACTGTATACAAGTTGTACAAGTGACAATAAAGTATTTCAATTTCAATATTTCAATTCAACTCGTGAGCACCCAAAGACATTGAATGTTGGAAGAATGGGAATAGATAAAATGCAGTGCTTCACACAATGCATAGTTAAACTGTGGAACTCTCTGCCACAGGAGGCAGTGATGGCCACCAACTTGGGTGGTTTTAAAAGAGGATTGGGCATTCATGTAGGAGAGGGCTATTGATGGCTACCTTGCTTTGCCTTCACAGCTGGAGGCAGCACTGCTTCTGAATACCACTTGCTGGAAACCACAGAAAGGGAGTGGGTTCTTGTCCTTGGGTCCTGCTTGCTGGCTTTCCAGAGGCATCTGGGTGGCCACTGGAGGAACAGGGTGCTGCACTAGATGGTCTGATCCAGCAGGTTTTCCTGAGGTTCTTTTGTCCTCAGAGTGATCCTGTGCAGCAAAGCTGACCCTGTGAGGCTGATCTGAAGCAGCTGCCTCCAGCAACAGATTTTGGATGTCATTGAAAGGTGGCAAAATTATCCATTATTTCCATGTCAAATGTGTGCGGGTGGGGTGGCATAAGCTGCTAAAATGTCTTCTCCCTGCTTTCTAAAGGGGAAAATGGAGGAGTCAGAGGTGGATTAAAAATTATGCTAAGTGCTTATTTATTATTTTTTAGAGGAGATTTGCAGCCAAATGGCAGGGATGCTTGTAAATCTGCAACAAGGGCACAGCCTGCCATTGAAAGCTCTGAATTTTCGAGTATGCAAACATAGCAAAGGATAAAAGGATAAGATTGGTCTGCTGGCTGCTGATGTCACTATGGGATGCAATTCTGCATTAGAGTGCTGCTTCCTGGCTGCTGTCCTTAGAGAGTTGGGGTTGGGGTGCGGGAAATTTCTAAGGCAAAAGGGCATAGGTTCCCCCAAATGCAGCCAATTGCCTTCCCCTCCTTCTCAGCCTTTTCTGCCTGGACCGTTGAAGTGGTTTGGGAATAACAGGTGGGCTCACTTGCTCAGGGAAATCTGGAATACTATTAGGAACATAAACAGCTGTCTTACACCAAGTCAGACCACTGGTCTATGTAGCTCAATACTGTACACTGACTGGCAGCAGCTCTCCAGGGTTTCAGGAAGGGAGTGTCTGCCAGCCGTACCTGGATATGCACTGTGGACTGAACCTGTGACCTTCTGCATGCCAAGCAGATGCTCTACCACTGAGCTACAGCCTTTGTAATCCGTTGCATATTTAAATGCTTCTTTTTCTTTCATTCCGGTCCCTCTTTCTCCACCTCATTTATGTTGCCTTATTTTGAGATAGGGTAGCCAGAAATGCACATTCGCTACTTCAGATATGGGTTGCAGGCCTGGCCCTATCATTAGGTAGAGCAAGGGGATGGCCTCAGGCTCTGAATGGCGCTGTGAGGTGGGGAAGGCAGGGCCAGCAGCCATCCTGGATATTCTTCCTGAGCTCCCCTGTTGGAGGGGGACAGAGCTGCGTGTATCATACAGCCTGCCCTACACCTGCTAAGCAAATCTGCTGCCTTCAAGTGCAGATAGGGTTGCCAGGTCAGGAGCATCCCAGACCCTGAAATTTCAGAGCCCAAGACCTAGTAGGGACCCCGGTGATGGAATGGGAGCATCCCTCAGTGATGTCACAGAGTAGGCCCTGGAGATGGAGGTTAATTGGAAGAGAGGAATGAAAGAAGGCAGACTCCCCACCCCCAAGTGTCTATGCTATAATTTGCAGCCAGCTTCTGCCAGACTGAAAGACTGCAAGCTGCATATCCAATCTTTTTAATGGCTAATAATAATAGATACTCTCACCAACCTGGAGATTCATGCCCTCCACCTGTCACCTGGATGGGGCCAGGCAAACCTGGAGACTTCAGGTGAGAACTGAAGGTCTAGTTGCAGAGGATGAGGAAGATGCTCTGCTGCCATTGATGAAGTAAGATTCAACTACCACCTTCTGTAGGAGGCATGGGGAAGGTGCCAACTTGGCTATTGTGGGTACCCCTCAAATTTACCCAATGGCATTGCAATTTGTCAGTTTAGTTTTGATCCCCATAAGTATTGGAGCTGATATATCCCCACGACTGCCTGTTATGACCCCGATATCTCTTTCCAAAGTTGCTCACAGCCACTTTTTCTGTGTGGAGTTAAGGGTTGTGGTGTTCCTTCTTTTTCGCCCCAACATTCACAATTTTCCCCACACACACACGGCACAAAAGTTCCCCCTCGAACAATGGCTTGATTCTAATTTACCTCATTCCTTGATGTAACATCTAATTAGGACATCTGTTAAATGCCTATCATATTAATTTAATAGGGGGAGGCTAATAGAACTTTATTGGCACAGTCCAGTTAATTAACATTATGGGCCTTTAATGGAGGTCTTAAATCGACATCGTTAGCAAAGATGCTACACAAATTAAAGTGAGCCCTAACTGTGTTTCATTGGACTGTGAAGGACACACAAGCTGTTGTGTGTGTGCACACAACTCAATTCATTACCAACAGTCACTCTTCTTTAAATATATATCCCTTTCAAATGAGTCACCCGGGTTGCTAAATTTCTGTCACTTTATACCCTTCCAAGAGTCCCGATTTTCCAACAGCAGTCCAGGAATTACAAAAGCCATCCTGGCTTCTGATTTGACCCCGAAATGTCCCTATTTCCCCTGTCAGTAGTGCCATCACCAAGCTCAGGGAGGAAGATGAGTGGCGGTGGCGAGGGGGGATACCATTGCCTCTCCATGGCCTCTGCTAAATCTACCAAAGAATAAAATGATATAAAATCAGGATTAAGGGGTTTTCTCAAGGCAGTGGAGGGGTGTGTGTGCTGTGCCCCATTGGTGAAATGATGGTGGCATTTGCCCTTCTGATATGAAATGATCTGTGCTGTGTTTCTTGAAAATATGGGGGGAAATTGTGTACGCTTGAAAACGTTGGCAGCATTAAGATAAATTCAACTGTGTAAATAAGTTTTGATAGATGTAATAATGGAATACCGAATGGTTTAGTTTATGTAAAGTATGCAGGGATTTTTGATATGCAAAATGAACCATGGAAAGAGAAGGAGGGGAGTCACTGATATTTTAAGGTTGTTTAAATGAGTATTCTAAATTATAAAATAGAAAATGTAATAAAATTTATATGTATATACATGTATATAAAATGGAATGCTCTGTGTGGATGGTCTAGGAGGGTCAGCTGGGGCGAGTGAGAAATGTCCCTATTTTCATCTGAGGAATGTTTAAGGGTATGTGACTTGTATATTTGGCCTGCATCCTCTAGAGTGAGACATTATTGGTGCTAGCACTGGGTGGAAAAGGAAGACATGTTTCATGAACATTTTCTCCCTCAGTAACGTGTACAGTTGGCGATTCTCCACACTCTTTTTCAAAGGGTAAAATGGCCACTTATGAATCCCCTAAATCAGAGGAATGTAAGAATGTAAGATGAGACTGTCAGTGGCCTGCTTGGTCCAGCATCCTGTTCTCAGAGTGGCTGAGGGAAGCCCACAAGCTGGACATGAGCACCATAGCACTCTGCTCATGAAAACACATCACCCCAAAAGAGAACAAAAGAGGCAACAGATTTGCACGAAAGTCACACGTGCTAATTTATATGTGCAAATACAGATGTTTAGAAACAACTGCTATCATTTAAATAAAAATGCAGTCCATCTCACCATAGCAGGAAAGGCTGTTGAGCAGATGATCTGTGGCCTTAGTCTGCAGTCCACGACAATGGAGCTCTATTGCCCTGCTCTCCCCATTTTTTTGCACTGTGGATGTCCCTGGACCACCATATCGTTTTACTAATACAGAGAGCAATCAGCAGAGTTGACTCCAAGCAAAAGCATCGGCTCTCCTGCTTCATTCACAAAAGTTCAACAGCTGATGCTGTTCGTATTTGAGTCCATTTACAGTACCACTAATAACATATCTGCTGATTCCCCACATGTGTTTGTGTGTGTGTGTGTGTGTGTGTGTGTGTGTGCATAATTATTCAAAATACAGCTGTAGGGATTTTGATTAAATGTATTTGCTCTGCAAGCCATTAGAAATTCAGCATTCAAAAGCCTGCTGTAACGGAAGTGTTTTCCTCAGCCTGGAATCGGCAAGAGCATAACTGGGATTTGATGGCAACTTCTGCTCCACGACGGTTAACAAAGAGATACCTTTCGTGAGTCTAATTCCACCTCCCATTCACGCTTCAATCCAGGAAAGTCCTCGCACTTAGATCCTGGAAGCTGCACTTTTGAGAAATGCTTGCATCCAGTGATTTATTTTAAAAGGAAAATAAGGTGTCGTTCTTACCATGAAGTTGTTACAGTACATGCCACACTTTTAACCTTTGAAGAGGGGGGGGGAAAGGTGTTGTTCCTGTGTACCCTTGAGTACCCCTAGTAAAAAAAAGCATTGGTTGTATCTGATTATTTGGGCTCCGGTCCATGAAACCTCTGATAATTGTTAGTCTTTAAAATGCCCACCGAAAGACCCTCTGTTATTGTTTTCCTGGAGGAAACTCCAGCAATGCAGAAGTGCATCCCATCCTACAAACTCAACACATGGAATCATAGACTTGTAGAATTGGAAGGGACCCCTAAGGTTCATCTAGTCCAATCCCTGGCAATGCATAATGGACACATAACCAAGTGTCCACTGGCCTGGCCACAGGGCATCTTTGGAAACACCTTTGCTCGTAAGAATTCAGCTAAGATTCTATGATCCTAACAAGCAAGGGTCGTGCGGCTCTGTGTCCCATCTTTCGCATGATAGACTGACAGATGGTGCGTGTGACCCGGAGCGTTTCCTGATGTTGTTTCGATCGATTTCCTGCCTTCTCTTTTTCAGCAGAAAAACACAAGAAATGTGTCAAAGCAGGCCTCCCACTTCTCAAGAAGAATGTCTGGTTGCAGTTTTAAGTTAGGTTCTTGGCTCTTTATTAATAAACAACTTTCATTCTTTGCAGTTTTTTTGGGAATTGTGGTTCCTTGCTTTGTGGCTACCTTCTGCTATGTTTTTGATTTTTATTGTGCTTTGCCTTGGGCAGAGATGTCTCTGGAAAGGCGGCTAATAAGCTTTAAAAACAGATTTTTAATTAGCTACCCGTCTGCGGGGGTGAAAATAGGAGAACAGGATCCTGAACTTGATGAGCCATTGGTCTGATCCAGAAGGCTCTTCTTGTGTTCTTCCTTTTCTTCCTGCTTTGGGAAAGAAAACCTTTGGGCTTTGTGTGGCAGGCTCGAGATATAGACGATTCTCCTTGTAAAGTGATCAGAAATGAGACTGCCCTTTGGCTAGCTTGCAGCCCCCACCACCGGGCACACCGGCAGCCTAAAGGATTATTTCAAAATTATGGGCTTGGAACGGTTCAGCTGGGTGGCTGGGGCTGCTCACGAAAGAATTCCAGTGATGTAGCAGCTCTTGAACACCCCATTAGGTGGCTGCCTAATTAATGTAAATGATCGTTATGTCTCACTCACCAAGGATTATTTTACTCCAAGGGAAATCTACTTGCTGCCACAGTGGCCATTTGAGGGGGTTTTATAGGAACTCTTGCATTATGGCTACCCATTCAGTAAAAGGTAAGTAGCCATCCTAAATAATGGAGATGGAAGGCTTAATTGGCTGAATAACAGATTCTGCTGTATTTTATTCCAGGAATTAGAGCTTTATTGCAACCCTATGATAATGAGGGGGGAAGAGCCATTGGCAAATGGAAGGCTTCCGAGATCCAAGCCCGTGAGGAAGGCAAGAGCAAGATTTCAGCGTTTCGCCTCAAAAGTCGCTTCAGTCTGACTCCCCCTCCCCTTTCATAAGAACTTGCAGGAAAGTGGCCTCCCAATTTTTCTCACAGGCTCATAAAAGTTCAGCACAAACAGTTGGGCCTGGTGAGCATTTAAGGTCCCCAACCCTAATATGTGGGTTGCCATCTGCTTGGATTTTATTCCGATCCTGATTTGATTTTAGAATGTATTTTAATTGATTGTCTGATTTTATGTTAATGTGTTATACATTTTATGTTAGCTGCTCTGAGCCCGGTTTTGGCCCGGGAGGGCGAGGTATAAATAAAAATTATTTATCATCATCATCATCATCATGAAAGGTAAGGTGAGGGGGGGATGTCGCACACCTGAAAATTAAGAGCACCCCCTAAAAAGCCAGTTTTTCAAACAGCTACCAGAGGAAGACCACATGATGATATGACAGCCATCTTCAAAAATCTGAAGGGATGTCACATGCAAGATGGAGCAAGCTTGTTTTCTGCTGCTCCAGAGGGGAGAAGCCAAATCAATAAATTCAAATTACAAGAAAGGAGATTGCAACTAAACCTTAGGAAGAATTTTCTGACAGTAAGAACTGCTTGATAGTGGAAAGGATTCCTTCAAAACGCGGTGGACTCTCATTCGTTGGAAGTTTTTAAACATAGGGTGTATTTTTTATCATTATTAATATTTTTAACAACAATTTCAGTTATAGAAAATAAAATGACGAAAGAAAAAAGAAAAAGAGAAGGGGGAAGCACAAAAAAATACAATAGGAAAGAAAGATATAATACAATGAGTATAATCAGTTATATATTATTATAGAGATATACAGTCGTACCTTGGATCCCGAACACCTTGCAAGTCGAACGTTTTGACTCCCGAATGCCGCAAACCCAGAAGTGAGTGTTCCGGTTTGCAAACGTTCTTTGGAACCTGAACATCTGACAAGGCTTCCGCGGCTTCCGATTGGCTGCAGGAGCTTCCTGCAGCCAATCGGAAGCCGCACTTTGGTTTCCAAACATTTTGGAAGTCTAACAGACTTCCGGAATGGATTCCGTTCGACTTCCAAGGTACGACTGTATAAATATTATTGTCCTAATACATATATGATTATTAGTAACCTACTATGTTCTGTTTGAACTCATTCCAAATGTCAATATATTTATCCAAACCAGGTCCACATCTATAAGCAATACGTTCATATGTTGCAAGTGTTGTCATGTCATCAATCCATTGATTAAAGGGGATCTTTATTCTTTCAATTCATCACAGTCAGGGCTCGTAGAATCCATTCTCGTCGTCCAGTTGTCAACTTCCATACAGTAAGTATATAATTTAAAAGAATATTTTCCTCTAAAATTTTTTAGCTTTTCCTGCACAGTCATACTTATTTAATCCAGCACTTTCCCCCAAAAAACTTGGTGAGTATAGGGCACTGTAAGAACACATGTTTCAACGAGGCATTGTCCTTATTACATCTCCAGCAGTTTTTGAGCATAGGATGTAAACCAATCTATCAGGGATTTTTCCGCTGCATTTCCTGCATTGCAGTGGGGGGGGGGGCTGGTTGAACTAAATGACTGTTGGGGGTGTCTTCCAACTGTATGATTCTATGACTTGCTTAGTGGCTATAAGACGGGCTTGCAGGGAGAAAAGCAAATTAAAAAGTGCCAAATGGATTGTGGCAGCACACAGTTGTATTCCTACCACAAGGTGGCACAACTTACCCGCAAAGTCATGCTTTACTTCCAATAATAATAATAATAATCCAGTAATTCTGGAGCAATATTACAAAGCAATTTTACGTGCCATTGAACAAGTCAGCCAAATATGTCTAGGATAAACTATGACAATAAAGAGGGGGGGAACACACACACAGTATATCCATCTGCTAAAAACACACCTCTTTACCATGTCCTTTGACACCTGAGATGTTTTAGGACCCATCTTATTTTTGTGATTTTCGGTTGTTTTGAACTGTTTTTAAAATTGTGGTTGAATGATTGTAACTGCCTTTGGGAGCTTAGAGTGAAGGGCATGTTATTATTATTATTATTATTATTATTATTATTATTATTATTATTTACACTTGACACTTCTGAGTATTATCTGCCACCCATGCCAGAATCCCTAAACCACCCTAATCCTAACCCTAAACCTATAACCATTACAGTGGTAACTCTGGATGCGAACGGGATCCGTTCTGGAGCCCCGTTCGCATCCTGAAGCGAACGCAACCTGCGTCCAAGCGTCTGCGCATGCGCGGGTCGCGATTCGCCGCTTCCGCGCATGCGTGTGATGTCATTTTGACCGTCTGCGCATGTGCAGCAGCGAAACCCAGAAGTAACACACTCCATTACTTCCGGGTTGCCGCGGAGCGCAACCCAAAAATACTCATCCCAAAGCTACTTCAACCCGAGGTATGACTGTATAGGCTGTGTATACACCATGCCTTTAAAGCACATTAAAAACACATCCTTTCCCTCAAAAAGTTCTGGGCAGTGTAGTTTACCGTTCACAAAGTTACAGTTTCTGGCAACTCTGAACCAGCTACAGTGCACAGGATTCTTTGAGAGGGGAAATGTGTTCTGAATGTACTTTAAAAGGGTGTATCCACAGTTTATGTCATGTCAGCTTTTATCACAAATAATTGGTCCCCTGACAACTTTTAATGTTATTCTCAAAGCTGCTTAACCCTGCCTAAAAGTAGGGAAGGTTTAGCTGAGTTTACCACCTTTTTCTCCATGGGGCTCAAGGAAGCTGACATGGTTCTCCCCCTCCTCATTTAATCCCCACAACAACCTTGTGAGGTAGGTTAGGCTGAGAGACAGTGACTGGCCCCCAAGGTCACCCAGTGAGCTTCATGGCTGAGCGGGGGATTTGAACCCGGGTCTCCCAGGTCCTAGTGCGACACTCAAACCCCTGCACCACCACGGGCTCACAGTTACTCTGCACCCATGTTCCACCTCTACAATTCCATGGTTCTATAACAAGGAGCCACATTGCTCTGTCTCTTCCCTCTGCTAACTCCATTCCTTTCGAACACAAAAGCTACTTAGCTTCTGTGCTGTGAATCCTTTTTAGTTATAAGCTATAAGACAACTCTTGGGAGGGCCATCTAATCTTAACTCCAGGGAGTCATCATCCGATCGCAATCTGGGGGTGATTTGAAGCAGCTCATCTGAAGCAAATGCCTTCCTACCCTTCTCTGGGAGTGGTTTTTATTGCATGACGGGAGTAGCCCATTGAGCCTTATTGCTTAATTAAAAACAAATTCCCAGGCAATTCTCCCCCTCCCTCCCTGCGTTTCTATACAACGCCGGCAGTGTGGAGCTCGCCTAAGCCCATCCATTAACGGATGGTAAGTGCAAATTTACTAGGAGAGCTGCAAACCCATTTCTTTACCACTTGGGGTTAAATGGAAAACTGTTTCCTATAATCTGCCCGCTGCTGTGCACCAAGAGGAATAAATATGGGAAAGAGAGATTCATTGTTTAGTGATTGGGCTTGGCTCGCTTGCAGAGAGTCTATGCAATACGGTCGCATCTTGTGCCGGGGTTATGTTCCAGGGCTGTCGCATATACACAAAACCGTGTTTACTCGAACCTCCCCGTCGGAACTGCTCCTGCATGAGCAATCTTGCCTTCTGGAGTCAGCACACCAAAGGGTCTTGCCCCACAAGGAAGGCAGAGCGTTTTTCAACTCTCCAGGCTCTGGGAGGCCACCTGAGATCTTGTGAGCCTGGTAAGCAAAGCAGAAAGCTTGAAATCTCTTTCTGCACCAGGAAAACCTGGTGCTTTCAAGCTCTTTGGCTTGCATACAATTAATTTGTGGGATTTCAACTGGCTGCCCTTGAACTGTATGCAAGTTAATGTCAGGGAGTTAGCCAGCAATAAATCACATGGAGTACATGAAGTTAATTCTTTATTAGACGAAACAAGGCCTGCTCAGGGGAGCCGGGCCTAATAAGCACAGCAGCTCTTCTCACTAGGTCTTGCCCCAACAAGGCAGTTGTGGAGGCTGCCCCCACCTTCCTAAATCTCCCCCTCCTCTGGGTCGTCTCAAAGAAACCTGAGACTCTGCTGACACCTTTCTCTGCTCTTCCCTCTTCATACCTCTTCTGGTCCTGGGAGACCAGGAGGAGGGGGACTTGTTGCAGCAGGAGTGGGAGGACAGCTTAGCCTCTTCAGCAGCTTGACTCATGTCTGCCTCTTGGCCTCCCTCCTCTCCTGCTTCTGCACTTCTCTCTGCCACAGGCTCCCCCTGCTCACTAAACCCTGGACTCAACTACATTGGCAAAGAAAAAGCATTTTATATGTGTTGTATGTGCAGTGAGAGATTTTACTTTCTTGGGCTCCATGATCACTGCAGATGGTGACAGCAGTCACGAAATTGAAAGACGCCTGCTTCTTGGGAAAAAACAACGACAAACCTAGGCAGCATCTTAAAAAGCAGAGACATCACCTTGCCAACAAAGGTCCATATAGTAAAAGCTATGGTTTTCCCAGTAGTGATGTATGGAAGTGAGAGCTGGACCATAAAGAAGGCTGATCGCCGAAGATTTGATGCGTTTGAATTATGGTGCTGGAGGAGACTATTGAGAGTCCCATGGACTGCAAGAAGATCAAACCTCTCCATTCTGAAGGAAATCAGCCCTGAGTGCTCACTGGAAGGACAGATTGTGAAGCTGAGGCTCCAATACTTTAGCCACCTCATGAGAAGAGAAGACTCCCTGGAAAAGACCCTGATGTTGGGGAAGATGGAGGGCACAAGGAGAAGGGGACGACAGAGGACGAGATGGTTGGATAGTGTTCTCAAAGCTACCAGCATGAGTCTGACCAAACTGCGGGAGGCAGTGGAAGACAGAAGTGCCTGGCGTGCTCTGGTCCATGGGGCCACGAAGAGTCGGACACATGTGCATTATAACACTGAAACAAGATGGCACTGTGAAAGTCCGTTTTTGCCAACCTGATTGCCCATACAAAGTTTACAGCACTTCTTTGATGTGTCTACATCCAGTCCCTGTTACCTCTTCAGCTTCCGACACCTCTTCCTCCCAAGTTTCTCCCTCTTCTCTTTCTGACCTCTCATTGTCCCCTGCCTGGGACCTTGGAGAGCCATTACTGATCAGAGCAGACAAGATTGGGGTTGATGAACCAGTAGCTGACTTGGTAGAAGACAGCTTCCTATGCCCCATCATCTTTCATGGCAGCCTCTCCTTCGCAGGCCTAAAACTGCTGTATTTTTTATTCCATCTAGCTCTTTTATGTACCTCTGTGAGGAATCTGTCTATCATGGTGCACACATTTACAACTTTTTAAATTAACTGATTATTATCATGCACTTGTCCTCTGCAATACTTTTTCACTTCTAATATTTGAAGTAGCTAATCTACCTAAGTTTTAGTGTTTGAAATACCTAATCATTCATCACGATTTCCCGTGTTATAATAAAAGAACACACAGTGAATACAAGATTGCTGTTTAAATAAAAAGGGAGCTAGGGAAGAATGAGAATTGAAAAGAGGAGCATGCACAGATTTTTCTTCTCCAGTAAAGTCAGAAAACACAGAAGAACTTCAGCTTCCAGGCATGGGAAAATAAACGGATCAAAAAGAACATTGTCAGAAGCGAAACAATGTTGAATATTGCTTCCAAACTTGCAAATTACCGAGATAATGTCAAGTGTTCAAATTCAAAACATGAATCGTAAAAAAAAAAAAAAATCAGCACTAACATAAAAAGGTAATATGATACCGCTGTCTTTGATTGGCAGGGAAGAAGGCCAGCTGTCATGTGACAAAGGACTTTTTAGACTCTGCCTACCAAAGAGTTATGTATTACTCTATACTTTAAAGCCCTTTCCTTGTCATAAGATAGTACTTTAAAATGCTGCATTTCATTCTGAGAAGGTATAGAAAAATGAAATTTAGCATTATAACACTCTAACAGTCATGGCTTCCATCAAATATTCCTGGAGATTGCAGTTTAGCAAGACTGCTGAGAATCATCATTCTCTTATATTATTTCTATTGTAGACACCCATGTTTATATTAATACAAAAGTAGTATACGAATGTTTTACATTAGGGATGGGGAACATGTGGCAGTACTGAAATTATTTGACTCCAGTTTCCTATAGCTCCAGACAGTTAGCAGGGCCAACAAAGAAGGAGATTTGAGAATAACCCACACCAGACAAACCCACACCAGATTGCCCATTACACAAATTCAGAGGCCACAAAACCAGAAGACTGTGCCAAGAATTATAGACACACGCCAGCAGTCAGTATAACTGCTTCAAAACACAAGGAGAGCTACCATGTTATTAGTTCCAAAGAAAACGAAAGCTTAGAAAAAGAAACAGTTCAATTTAAAAGGCAGCCCCCATCAGTTGCCATGAAGCATTTAACACAGGAACTATTGTGGTCCAAAAGAGCGGGTGGAGACAAACATCCTTTAATAAAAAGACTTGCCATGAGTCTTTTCTCCCAAAGGGCAAATCTGGTTCTTCCCGCCTTTCTAATAAATTTAATAGGCTTATTTGCCAGCAAATCAAACAGTGCTTCAGTAGCTGGTCTTGCAACTTCTTCCCCATGCTTGGGAATATTGTTTATAATAATAATAATAATAATAATAATAATAATAATAATAATAATAATAATATGCCACTTTATTGAATTTATTGAGTTTATTAAATTGAAAGTTGGCCCACTGCCTACCTTTTAAAGATGATTGAAAGATAGATAGCTAGATGATAGATTAGATGATAGATAGATAGATGATAGATAGATACCCAGATGACTGCTGGGTGGGGGAGTAGGTTTGTGCCTTCATAAGCACCAGCCAGTCATAGGAATACAGAAAGTTGCCTCATGCCGAGTCAGACTCTGGGGTCAATCTAGCTCAGTATTGTCTGCACAGGCTGGCAGAAGCTCTCTAGCTTTCAGGTAGGGGACACCCCAGCCCTACCTGGAGATGCTGACGATTGTACCTGGGACTTTCTGAATGCAAAGGAAATGCTCTATTGCTGAGCCACGGCCCTTCCCCACTAGCTTCTGTGCACAGTTTGCCTCTGCTACAAAAAAATGCAGAATTGGTCTCCTCTTGTTCCTGGAGAGAAGCTGGTTTGTTACCACAAAATACTTCCTCTCACAGCAATCTGATCACTCAAAAGGTGTGTGTTTTACTACATCTACAGCCCTCCAAATGCTAAGATGCTCATCTCTGACTATTGCTGGCTAGGGGTGGATGGGCTCTGCTCCAAATACACAGCTGCTGACTGGGAAGTTGGTTTTGGCCAAAGTCTTCCCAGGCTCTGCACTGGCTCTAAGACACCATCTGCTCCCAGGTGGCTTTCCCACTCCCTTCCTATCTATTTCCTCCCTTCCTAGATTCCTTCCCAGGGAGGATATGTCAGCATCTGTTACTCTCCAGATAGGGTCTGACAAAGGTACTATTATTTCCCTCGATCTGGACATCAACAGAAGTATAGTGTCCAGATCAAAGGAAGTGATAGTATCATTCTATTCTGCCTTTGTCAGACCACACCAGGAGTCCTGTGCACAGTTCTGGGCACCGCAATTTAAGAAGGGCATTGGCAAGCTGGAATGTGTGCAATCGAGGGTCAACAAGATGTTCAAGGGTCTGGAAACCAAGCCTTATGAGGAAAGGTTGAGGGAGCTGAATATGTTTAGCCTGAAGAAGAGATGACTGAGGCGAGATATGATAGCCATCTTCAAACATCTAAAGGGCTGTCACGTGGAAGATGAAGCAAGTTGTTTTCTTCTGCTCCGGAGGGTAGGACCCAAACCAATGGCTTCAAGTTACAAGAAAGGAGGTTTCAACCATTAGAAAGCATTTACTGAAGGTAAGAGCTGTTTGACAGTGGAATGGATTCGCTTGGAAGGTGCTGGAGTCTCTTTCACTGCAAGTTTTTAAACAGAGCTTAAATCTGTCATGGATGCTTTAGTTGTGACTCCTGCATTGCAGAGGGTTGGACTAGATGACCCTTGAGGTTCCTCCCAACTCTAAAATTTTATGATTCTTCGATTTTCCGTTACTAGCAGAATGCAAAGTTTCCATGCACCGCCCCGCCGCTTTAAGTCACCCTTGCTCTTTTTTCTTCCTTCCCCTCTTTTCTTCTTGTTTTTTCCCCCGCTCTCTCTTTTTCACCCGCCCAGCCAAACTCACCAGGCTCCGACTGCGCCCTCTGATTGGCCGCCGTTGTTTTCGGGGGCGTGGCTACGCGTGGAATGCTGAGACTGAGCGTCCCAGAACCGGACGGTCCTGCTTCGGAGGCGGCCTGTTGATTGGCTCGTGACACTTACGGAAAGCGGGGAGAATGGAATGTTGGGGACTCTGAGCGTTCCAGAGATACTTTGCTGTTGTTTCATTCATTTTTTACGCAGCCGCGGATGCGAAAAGGGAAAGAAAGAAAAAAGTAGGGTGAGATTTTGCAGGCGAAAGTCGCCTACTCAGAAGTAGGCTCCATTAAATTCAATGGGACTTGCTTCCAGGGAGGGGTAGCGTTGCAGCCTCAACCTAGAGCCTTCTGCGGAGGCCCTTCTGGATTAAAAATCTTTGGAATTGCACTTTCTGCTGCGAGAGGATCCCTTGAAGGCGGATTCCCAGGCGTCTCTTGGCGGGATCGACGGACCCGGGGACCCGGTTGGGACAGGAACCAGGAAAAGTCACGAGGAGGTACATTCATCTCTCTTGGCTCGACCGCGCTCTCCGCCTTGCACGACCGTAGGCGGGAGAGAAGCGCTGCATGCGGGTGGGGTCTGTGCGAAGGGTCTGTGTACTGTAGCGTCTTTCTGCGGGGCTTTGAATTCACCGATCCTTTAAAGTTCCACATACTTTGCAAAACTGTTGTGGTGCCGGCGCAGGACCTGAGAGCGAAGAGCCAGTGCGCTGTTGTAATCTGAAAGGGGCTCTTTTAAAATGCGATTTCCGCCCGTGGGAGCGGCTTTCAAACTTCCATCACGCCAACTCTCTGTGTCCGCTGGCAATCGAAATATACATAAAGTGACGCTTTTCTTCTTTCAAGAATGTACTTGAAATGGACCTAAATGATCTTTTCGGCATGCCTCATGGGAAGCGATTTATAAATGAAATTAATATTATTATCATCCATAATGATGATGATGTTGCTTACTTTGTTTTTAAATTATTTTTATTTATTTATTTATTTATTTATTTATTTATTTATTTAAGTGTGATGGCAGGGACAGCTGCCAGATTATAGGAAGGGGATGAGATTCTGTAAGGTGGAGTGGTGTGTGTGTGTGTGGAGAACCTGTGACTGACTTTCCAGATGTTGATGAACTCCACCTCCCCTGAGCTCCATCCAGCCTGGCCAAAGGTCATGGTTGATGGGAGTAGTAGTCCCAGCAGCAGCAGCAGCAGCATATGGAAGCTTCCACAGCCCAGCTCTTAGGTTTGGGTGTGTATTTAATGGCGATGGCAGGAATCCTTCAAAGCATGTAGCTGGTGCGTTAAGAAATAGTGAAACCAAGAAGTGCTCCTGTCAGTGTCGAAACAGCCAGGTGACTGTCAAATGTGAGTCAACAGCAGGAGGCTCTGAAAAGGAGGTGAGGCGAGTGAAACAGCTGAGGATCTTGACGCAACTCTACATTATTTGCTGTCACTGTAGCATGACGGTAAAGCCCTCTCTGTTGGTGTCATAGAGAGGATTGATAAGGAACTTCTACACAGGGCCTGCTTGACTTTGTTTCTCATTCTGTAGCACTCCTGGGTCTTGACCCGTAGGTGGCATCTCTACCTATAACCATGCATTTCAAGCTGGCTGCTGACACTGCCCCCTCTGCTTCCTATATTTCATCTGTCACCCTTTTCCCCAGCCTACTAAAGCAAGATGGACTTCACCATCCCCCCACCCCACCCCACAAATGAGATTGGAGGCAGGTAAATGACAGGGACCACAATGGCTTTAAAAGAGGACTGGGCAAAGTTGGAAAAAGTTCAGAAAAGGGCAGCCAAAATGATCAAGGGGAAGGAGCGAGTTCCCTATGAAGACAGGTTGCAGCATTTGGGGACTTTTCAGCTGAAGAGCAAAGGCTTGCAAGAGGCAGCATGATAGAATTTTATAAAATTATGCATGGCATGGAGAAAGTGGATAGAGTGAGGTTTTTCTTCCCTTTCTCATAACACTGGAACTTTTGGACATCGAATGAAGCTGCATGTTGGATGATTCAGGACCAATGAAATAAAGGACTTGGTCACGCAGCACATAGTTAAATTAAGGAACTCGATCCCACAGGAGACAGTGATGGCCACCAATTTGGGTGGCTTTAAAAGAGAATTGAGACAAACTCATGGAGGAGAGGGCTGTCGGTGGCTATGATCTGCCTGCACAACTGGAGGCAGCAATGCTTCTGAATACCAGTTGCTGGAAGCCACAGGAGGGGAGAGAGCTCATGTGCTCCAATCCTGCTTGCTGGTTTCCCACAGGCATCCCGTTAGCCACTGGGGGAACAGGATGCTGGACTAGATGGGCCATTGGCATGAACCAGAAGGTTCTTCTGGTGTTCTTATGGACCCCTTTTCCTCTCTCCCCCCCCCAATCTTCTTTTCTCTAGGCTAAACCAACCCTAGCAGAGTTGAGGCTGGGTGGAGAGGAGAGGAGGATGGAGGCAGCATAATAATCAGAGCCTTCTGTTGCTGCTCAAAATGAAGATTTGTTGTGGCAAGTGTTTCTCATGGACTTGAGAGTCCACTTTGTCAGGTGTGTTTTGCTTTCCTTGGCATAGTGGTGGAGGAAGAATGGTACTGAACACTGGCCAAATTAGCCAGGAAATGTAAAGCTTAGTCTGCAGAGATCAAAGGTGGGTAAAGATAAGCGCAGCCATGCAGCCAGTTCATGCTCTGGTCTCTGTCTCTGCTCATGTGGGAGTGAGTCAGTGCTCACTCTTTTTAAAAATAAACAATTAGCCACCAATCAGGGTTTGCGGAACAACAACAGCATTTGACACAGATGGATCTCACTAGGAAAATGGCTCCAGAGGGCTTGGGCCACAGACAGAGAAGGTTTTGTGCCACAGTCCCAGCCTCTAACATCTGTGCAATCATGAGGCAGGAGGTCTGGAGACAGCCTGCTCCCATTTGCTGTAAGCAGATGGGCACCAGTGGGGTAACTGTTTGGGGCCTTTGCAACCAGCCTGTCAGGCTCACCCTCCCAAGCACGACTCTGTTTCAGTCCTGTGCAACTTCCACGGAGTTTCTTCTGAAACCAGTGGCATCCCAGGCAACAGTTTACTCTCCCCAAAGGTGGCCAACATCAGATGCTATTAGTCATTGTCTCAACTGCAGCACAAGAAATGTTTGTGTCAGGGCTTCGCTTCTTGAGTCACCAGATCTCTATAAACCAATGCCTGGCTGCCCTTTCTTTGGAAGTAGCGTCTCCACTAGTTTCTACAAGTGAGACCTGCAACAAAATGTTGCAGCACGGAGTATGCTCTGTTCAGCATACCAACCATCTCCATTCCCTGTCTTCCTCTCCATCAGCAGTCAAGGCAGCGTTTCATGGCCATTGAGCATGCCCAGTTGGAATGGTGTATCCTAAAATATAGGAAGCTACCTTATACTGAATCAAACCATTGAACCATCTATCTCAGTACTGTCTGCACTGATAGGCAGCAGTTCCCCAGGGTTTCAGGCAGGGAACTTGCACTGCCTGGATATGCCAGGGATTGAACCTGGGACCTTCTGCGTTCAAAGCATATGCTCTGCCACTGAGCTACGGCCCTTCCCTAACATTACTGGGATGAACACTAGGAGACTGTGCACCTTCCCATGTCCTAAGAGTAACAGCTATCAGTGGGAAGAATGCTCCCAATTTTGCTAAAACGACCGAAAATTTTGTGTTCAGTTCTTGCGACAAGAAGGTATGTTTTACTCTTCAAGCATTTCAAAAGTTTTTGTTCCATGTGACAGGATAGCGGCCCATGGAAGCAAAGTTGTTTGAATCCCCGCCCCATTGAAATCCATGTAACAAGGCTGTACGCTTACTTTGGCCCCATTGAGCTCAGTAGGGTTACCTTTAAGTCAGCATGCAACAAATTTGTACTATTAAAGTGCTTAACTTTGGCAGCAGAGGGTTCAAGATGTGCTCTGCAGCAGTTAAGACCCATGACTCCAACTAAGCCATACTACCAACTAAGTAGACCCACTGAAATTAGCCATGTCCATTGACTTCAATGGGCCCACTCTGAGTAGGGCTAGCAGTGGATACCATCCCCAGTTTTCCCGTGTGTGTGTGTGTTAACTAAGGTTCTTGGAGCTTTAAATCACAGCTGCAGCCTTGACGAAAGACTGTGCCTATCACCTAACAGCTGCAAATGATTGCTAAAAGCCAGTGCCAAGGAGCTAAACTTGCTCTCTGAACTGGTCAGCTGTCTGCTCTGAAAATTTGCTGAGTCACAATATTGTTTTGCTTCAGAGTTCAGATTCCTCTCATTCCGATCTTGTTCTTTTCTGCATCTGCATTATTTCCCAGCCTTGTTATTGAATTTGTTCCAGGTTTTTTTCTTCTTCTTTGAAACTGGCAATGGGTTGTTTTGTGGAGGCCAACAACCTCTCCACATTTTGCTGTTATCCATGAACTGATCCTGCCGCCTTTCCTGGGTGAATCACTTCAGTTCTACCTTTCACCCAGTTCTTTCCCCTAGAAATTGCACAATGTAGGACAGTCATGAATTTATTGGGTGCCTCCCAGTGGATTCCTTAACCAGGATCACTTCTGTCGCTGCAGGCTTTGAGATCAAATCACTTCTGAAGAGCTCTGCAGTGGTTTCATTTTCATGTTATATTACACCTGTGTCACTCGTGAAACTATTACTTGTGAAACTATTTGGCTGTTGTGGCTTCTAAAGAACCCTGGGAGCTACAGATGTTATTATTATTGTCATCTACATGTATTTGCCCCTTTTTACAAAAATAAAAGCCTTCAAGTGACTTAACAATACAGCAGGATTTTTTTAAAAAAAAAAACCAATGCATCATAGAAGACACCAGAAATGTTCATCTGATATAATATTAAAGAAAGCCCTTCCCATACCCACCTAAATATGAACCCTGCTGCAGGGGCCAGCTTGGTTACCAAAGGCCAAAAGTTAATGAAAAGTGCCTAGTGCCTAAACACTGATAATGACGGGGTTTTTCCTGTGGAGAGTGTTCCACAGATATAGGGGGGCACCACTGAAAAGATCCCCTCCATGGTGGATTAAGCCAGGAGAATTACAGATAACTAAATCCAGGGGCTTTTAGTGGGTGAAGTCAAAGGGATTAACTTTCCTTCATAATCTCTTCCGGAGTGGGGGGTGGAGATGGTCACTTCCTTACCATAAAATAATTAAGAGGTGGTCAAGTGGGTGCATCACTCCTCATACATTGATACTCCAAGAAGCTCAGGGTGGCATACACAGTTCTTTCCATTTTATCCTCACAACAACCCTGCAAGGTAGGGTAGTCTGAGGGGGGGGAGAGAGAGAGAGAGAGAGACTGGCCCACTGTCACCCAGTGGGGCTTCATGCCCCAGTGGGGTGGGGAGTTTGATGCTCATAAAACCATAGAAATGTAGAGCTGGAAGGGACCTCAAGGATCGTCTAGTAGTCCCACCGCCTGCAATGCAGGAATCACAATGAAAGCATCCATGGCAGATAGCTGTCCAGCTTCTGCTTAAAAGCCTCCCATGAAGTCTTCAAGTTCTTAGTCCAGAGCTGAGTCTAACCTCTACTCCACACTGGCTCCTTATAGGTGACAAAACACGTGAGAGCAGAGCTGTTGCCTGTGTAAGCTTTCCAAACACTGGCTGGCTGGGGCCAGTGGATTAGGTGACCCCTTGGCCTGACCCAGCAGAGCTGCTCTTTACATTTATGGGGAAAAGGTTGGTTTTGATGGAACAGAGAAAGAGGGAGGTTTGCACCTCATTGCCACCCTGGTGTGGAGTTCCAAGTGGCTTAGAGCTTTCCTGCTAAGAGCCCTTTTGCTTTTCATCCTTGGTCTCCACCAAGGGGTACAATTAATGCTGCCCTGTGCAAAGCTCGGGGAACGTTTTGCATTACAAGACAGAAGTCCACAGAAGAGTCCTGTGAAACTAATCAGCCCCGCGGATTCTGTGATGAAAGGTTACTAGAGGCCTCCTGCCAAGAGCTCTCATGAAAACAACCTCTCGCTAATAGCTATGAAAGGTTGGCTCCAACGGTCCTTTTTATATATATAATTGGAGTTTGCCGTTCTCTGCTGTGTGTTCCCACTTCAAATGGGCACCGAGATCAGAGGTACTGTAGTTTTTAGTTTTCTTTCCTTTTCATGCTTCTCCCTCCCCTCCTGTTCTGTAGTGTGCAAAAGTCATTATGTTCATAATAGCAGAAGCAAAGCGACTCCGTGGTGGCTTTTAGTTTTGTCTTTTAAATATAAAACGATCACGCTGGCTGATGGTGGGGCAGTCGGTCCTTCACTATTACAGACTGATCCTCAAAGCAACTCGGCAGTGCATTTGTTTCTTTTCTTTAAAAAAAATAAATGCTGAAGAAGCTTCCATGGTCCTTAAGCTGAACAGCTCTTATGCGCACTTATAAATCGCTGCTGTTTCTAATCACCTACAGTGAGCGCAAAATTGCCTCCAGGCGAAAAGGTGTTTTTTGTGTGAAATAAAAGTGGTTCTTAATCATAGAATTGTAGAGTCAGAAGGGACCCTGAGGATCACGTGGCCCAGCCCCCTGCAATGCAGGGATCTGCATCTGATGCCCCATGGCATCACGGATTCCTTCTTGCAGGCTGTTGGGGAAATAAAACATGGCTGTAGTCGTGTGTGGGCTAGTAACTTTTGTAGGCTTAAGAAGAAGAGTTTGGATTCGATATCCCGCTTTATCACTACCCTAAGGAGTCTCAAAGCGACTAACATTCTCCTTTCCCTTCCTCCCCCACAACAAACACTCTGTGAGGTGAGTGGGGCTGAGAGACTTCAGAGAAGTGTGACTAGCCCAAGGTCACACAGCAGCTGCATGTGGAGGAGCGGGGAAGTGAACCCGGTTCACCAGATTACGAGTCTACCGCTCTTAACCACTACACCACACTGGCTGTTGGATCATCTAGTCCAGCATCTTGTTCTCACAGTGGCCAACCAGATGCGTGTGGGGAAATCCACAAGGAGGATTCAAGTGCAAGAGCACCCTCCCCTCTGGCTGTTTTCTGGGAACTGGTATTCAGAAGCAGTGCTGCTGCTTCCAGCTGTGGAGGTGGAGCATAGTCATCATGGCTGGTGGCCATCCATAGCCCTCTCCTCCTCCATGAATTTGTTGAATCCTCTATGAAAGCCATCTAAGTTGGCAGCCATCACCGCCTCCTGTGGGAGGGAGTTCCATAGTTTATGTGCTAGGCTTGTCTGGGTGGGCTGCTGTTGCATAAGAGGTATGCAATAAACCTTCTTTGGAATAAATTGGCAGGTGGGTATAGGCCATATGGTTCTTGGGAAGCAAAGATTTCCGCAAGTGGAATTAGATTGGGATAGACAGGGGTTGCCTTCTCCTATAGCACACACTGCATCTCATGAGCATTGGGGAGCATTTCAGGGGGGAATTGACTTTCTCTCCCTGTAGGGGAGAGGTGGGGGACCTGTGGCTCTTCAGGTGTTGCTGAACAGCTCCCATCATCTCTGACCATTGGCCATTTGGGCTTGGGATGACGGGAGTTGAAGTCCAACAACATTCACTGTCCCTTCCTATAGCATGTTGTGGTCCATGGGGGCTGACTTCGTGGCGAGCCCCTGAGTTGGGTTAGGCTTTCTTTTTTGGCTCCTTCTCGTTTCTTGGCCCTGCTTGGCTGTTCAGTTGGACCAAAATACAATTTTAGTTAATTTTTATAGAAAGTTTAACAAAGTGAAAAGAAACAACTGCCCCACCACCAGCTCACATTAATAATACAATGACCATCAATACACCCATCTCAGTTTAGGCACGCGAGTCAAGATATGTCATATAAATGTCCTGATAGATATCCAAGCCAAATTGACATTCACAAGAAATGAGTTCAAATGTGGCAAGGGCACTGTGGTCCTCAAGATCATTGCATAACAGATTGTGGGTGTTCCGTTTTTTTCCAGGCTGGAAGAATAAGGGAGTTCTGGAACAGTCATGAAACTTTCACAAAACGTAACACGAGCCTCTTAGCTTAATTCCTGGGAATGTTGATGCAAACACAGTTTCACTGAGTTTTGTGGGCCCTCCTTGAGAAATGTAGGGGAAATCTCTTCCCATCAATAGTGACTGGTACTTTATTGAGCAACATCTAACAGACTGCATTGTCAACATGATCATTCTAGCGGTTTTTAAAACAATTGTCATTGCTAGCACTTTCTCCCTTTCTGTTGTTTCCTCTCTACAAAGCTCTTGTGTGGTGTAGCTGTTGCACATTTTGTGAAGGGAGGTGTCTTGGATATTGAATTTTCAGGGTTATTTTTTATGCTTATTTACAAAGTCATTGTAGAAAAGGAACCTGGCCATGGCATGACCTTCAGTGCTTTGGAGCTGTGTGTTCCTATTGAATGATCTCTTAGGTTACCCATTGTGTGTTAGTGCAAGAAAAAGCATGTGCTCTCTGTGAACTTCATTTTATATGATGCCTTTGGGAAATGACTCAGTTTCTTCATACATGTGAATGTTTGGCCTGCCACTAGGGTTGCAAAATCTTATTTTGTTCAACACAAGGCAGAACAGTGTGGGTGCACCCTGCACTGCTCATGAACATTTGCAGAGATGTTGCAGAGATATTCACAAAACCATGCAGCTATGATCCTTCCTAGACTGTACCACTTCAGACTGCTGCTAGGGGGACACATTTGAATCCTTCTCCCTTTCGAAAGCATTTTTTTTTCTCCCACTAGGATAACGGGTAAACTAGAGTCTTCTTCCCTGACATGCTAGATTTCTATGTGTGTGGTGTCCTTGACATGTGGGAATGTCCAAACATGTAAGACACACACACAAACATTCTGCAGTCATATAGTCCTGAAAGGATGGTACTTTCTGATACTGATTACCATGTTTCGCTCGGTGTTTTGGTATCAGGTGTTTGTACATATGTGATCATGCAAGCATTGAATTATGATGGGGGTTGCTGTAGACAAGTAATTCTGGTTTTGTCTTATTACATGGGCAAAGGCACTTTTCAGAGTCTTGACATTTTGAATTCAGCCACTGGGATGTTAAGTGGGGGGAGCATAAGGTCATGGCACTGACGAGGGAAGATACATAAGCATAGGAAACCCACAAATGAACCTGGGCACAACTACATATGAAGGCAGCCCTGTTTAGAGAAGTTTTTAATGTCTGATGTTTTAATGTATTTTTAATATTTTGTTGGAAGCCGCCCAGAGTGGCTGGGGAAACCCAGCCAGATGGGCAGGGTATAAATAATAAATTATTATTATTATTATTATTATTATTATTATTATTATTATTATTATTCCAGTTCTGCAGTTTCCAGCAACTGGTATTCAGAAGCATAGCTGCCTCTGCCAGTGAAGGTAGAGCATAGCCATTGGGCTTAGTAGCCAGTTATAGCCATATCCTCCTTTTGTATAATGTTTTAAAGCCATCCAAGTTGGTGGCCATCACTGCCTCTTGTGGTAGTGAATTCTATAGCCTAGCTATGCACCATGCGAAGAAGTTTCTTTTGCCTGTCCTGAATATTCCAACATTCAGCTTCATTAGATGTCCCCAAGTTCACGCATTATGAGAAGGGGAGAACAGCTTTTCTCTGTCCACTTTCTCCACACCCTGCATCATTTTATATGCCTCGATCGTGTTGTCTCTTGCTTGCCTTTTCTCCAAAACAGGGTTTCCCAAACTTGGGTCTCCAGCTGTTGTTGGACTACAACTCCCATCATCCCTAGCTAGCAGGATCGGTGGTCAGGGATGATGGGAATTGTAGTCCAGCTGGAGACTCAAATGTGGGAAACTCTGCTCTAAACAAAAAAACCCCTGATTGTCGCAACCTTTCCTCTTAGGGGAGTTACTCCCACTTCCTTGATCCTTTTGGTCTCAGATTCAGCAGTCACAGCTTCTGTTTTCCTTCCTTGCTTCCAGGTGACCTGTCAAGATGGTAGACCATCTGGCCAACACTGAGATCAACAGCCAACGCATTGCGACTGTGGAGAGCTGCTTTGGAGCATCCGGCCAGCCGTTGGCCATACCTGGAAGGGTCCTCTTGGGCGAAGGGATTTTGACCAAAGAATGTCGGAAGAAAGCCAAACCGCGAATCTTCTTCCTGTTCAACGACATCCTTGTGTATGGAAGCATTGTAATCAACAGGAGGAAGTACAGCTCCCAACACATCATACCGCTTGACGAAGTCACCCTGGAGACTTTGCCGGATACCCTGCAGATGAAGAACCGCTGGATGATCAAAACGGCCAAGAAGTCCTTCGTCGTTTCCGCCGCTTCCCTGACCGAGAGGAAAGAATGGATCAGCCACCTGGAGGAATGCATCCGCCACTTGCTGTCCAAGATGGGCCAGCAGCCCCCCACGGAACACGCCGCCCCCTGGATCCCAGACAAGGCCACTGACATCTGCATGCGCTGCACGCAAACCAAGTTCTCCACTCTCACGCGCAGGCACCACTGTCGGAAGTGTGGCTTTGTGGTGTGCGGAGACTGCTCTCGGCAAAGGTTCCTGATGCCCCGGCTGTCCCCGAAGCCTTTAAGGGTGTGCAACCTTTGCTACAAACAGCTGGTGGCAGCGAAAAAGGAGAGCGAGGAACAGTCGAAGACAGCCCATTCTCCTCTGGTTGGCTATGAGCCCTCCAGTGGAGATGACAGTGACAGGTCCGACGAGGACAGAGTGGAACAGTGGTCAGCGGAGGCAGAGTTTTACACGTCCAACACAGCTTGGTCATCTTTCCATAGCTGACCCCTGCATGGCCTTGTTAATTTCAGGGGCCGCATGCTTTTTTCTGAGGAATACAGGGAACACACACTTTCCAAAGTGCACTTTTCAGAGGAGTAGCTTTCATCGTCTCTTTTGGTCCCATGTGTTTTCCTCCTCTGTGGTTAAGGAAGAAGATACTGAATCAAACTAAAATATGCGAGAGCCTGCTTGTCTCCTCTAAAGCCTGGCCTGCTCTATATATTTGAAGCATATATTTTCTTTGGGGAAAGCCATGACTTTTAAAGTGGTACGATACTGCTTTAAATGTATAGTGCAGATGGGGCCTAACAGCAAGTTGTTTTTATTGGCATTTGAGGCATAGCTGAATTGGACCCCCAACACATCAGGTGTTGAGCGTTGCTGAAAGTTTTGGTCCCTTTGATAGATTTGGGGGCACCTGAAATGTTGACTTTCAGCTTGGGCATTTTGCAGGCTTGGGCATCAGAACAGCACCCGCCCCATCTTGTAGTCTCTGTCTTTCTTACACCCAGGAGTCAAATTCTGGATCCATAAATCATAAGTTATGAAACCAGAGGAAGATCCCCTTTACGGTTTTTAAACTGACAGCACCATGCAGAAATTAATCAAGGGCTTATAATATGATTGTATATCAAGAATCTAGTCATTTTTTTTAGGCTCTTCACAGAAGGATGCACTTTTTTGAATCTGCTTGATGCAGAAGGAGGGTAGGACCTTCTTGACTGAGTAGGGATTGAAATGAACAGAAAAAGTTTTGGAGATGCACATTTCGAAATGAAGGTTTTTGGAGCAGCTTTGTCATGTGAGCAGATGGCTTCTTAACGGTGGTATTGTATTACGAGTGCTGGCTTGTGTGTGTGTGTGTGTGTGTGTGTGTGTGTGTATATATATATATACACATATACATATACATATACACACACACACACACATATACTAAGTTTGGCTTTGCTTCCTGGCCCCCATTTTTTATTACTAATGTTTTTATTTTTCAAAACAACAAGAGGGACAAATGTTACAGTGCTTTGTTTGTGGGAGGCACAGGCCTTTTGCAACCAACTGTCATGTTTTCCACATGCAGTAAATCATACAAATAACTGAAAACACTATATATGTGAAACGCTAAAAATAGTTTGTAGACAAAAGGTGGTGGTGTGGCTTTTCCTGGAGGTGGGGGAAGGATCCGGTTGTTTCCGCCTGCAAAGTTTTTTGAAGACTCTGCACTTAACAGTTGCTCCCACCTGATGCAACACCAGTCATTGACAGCAGAAAAGCCTTGTTAACATTAATTTAAAAGAAAATAACTCATTCCTTACTCCAGTAAAATGTAGGTTAACTCTTTTCTGTCGGCGACCGTTAGACAGCAGCAACTTGGTTGCCACAACAAATGTTATATTGGACCTTAATGTCAACCACAGTGTTGTTAGCCTGTTCAGTTACCTTGT
The DNA here is from genome assembly GCF_964270895.1 of Podarcis filfolensis. Taxonomy (NCBI): domain Eukaryota; kingdom Metazoa; phylum Chordata; class Lepidosauria; order Squamata; family Lacertidae; genus Podarcis; species Podarcis filfolensis. Next base: position 31,217,694 of record NC_139611.1, on the reverse strand, counting down.
TTTTTATACTCCTCTGGTTTTTTTGGAGCAAATATGTTGACTGGCATTTTTATACTTACCGTTTTCTAATCTGTGGGTTTTTATTTTCATTGGTCAATGTGTTTACATCAGAGCTGTTGGTCAACAAGCTTTTTAAGTTAATTAACCAGGCTTTTCTCTCTCCCTTTAATGGATGCACAGAGTTCTGATTTAATACTACACTGCCGTAATGCAATTTTCAGGTCTCTTCTTGAAGATTAGTGCATGCTGATGGAAAATAACACAAAAACACTAGGGCCCCGTTTGACTGCCATGGCATGCTGTATGGTGCAGTGGTTAGAGTGACGGACTAAGACCTGGGAGAGGCCAGAGTTGAAATCCTCACTCAACCGTGAAACTCACTTGGTGACTTTGGGCCCGGCACTGCCGCTCAGCCTCACAGGGTTGTGGTGGGGATTAAATGAGGAATGGGAGAAGAACCAGGTACGCCAGCTTGAGCTCCTTGCAGAAAAAGATGGGGTAAAAATGCAATGAATTAAAAATTGCCGCAGAGGGCAGATATTGCAGCCTAGTTATACTTGTTCAGATGAGATCAGTTTTGTCTACACCAGGAGACATCTCCAGATGTTGCTGGACTACAAATAAATTCTGGTTATTGTCTACGATGACTTGGACTGATGAGAGTTGCAGTACAGCTACATCTGGAAGGCAGTGCCGGCTGGCACTGGTTTTCCAAGGTTTCAGGCAGAGGACATGCTTCGCCTAACCTGAAGATGCTGGGGCCTGAACCAAGGACCTTCTGTGTGCGAAGTAGATGCTCTGTATCAGGGCTTGAGAACCAGATCTGGCCAGTGGACCAGACTGTTACCTCCCCCACCCCTTGCACACCAGGTCTGACAGGTGGATGTAGAGGATCCCTTGAGATCACAATGATGTCAGGTGGCCCTTTTCACCAGCCCCTTCCAAAGGGCTAGGCTGTACAGCGCCTTGAAGAGGGCTTCTCAAGATCTGACAACCAGCTGGTCGTTGGGTCTTCAAGTGACCCTTTCAAGGTGCCATCTTTCCCAGAGCTTTGCATAGGGCTCAGCCAATCAATGGCTAGCTGGTACCTGCAAATCCCTTTTGACTGAGGAGGGCATGGGCTTGGCTGAAACAACCCTGTGGGCCAGCTGGAGAGGTCTGGTGGGCTGAAAGAGGCCCGCGAGCTAGAGGTTCTCCACCCTGCTCTGTTGCTCACCTGCCCATGCCATGGGAATTCTTGTAACATTTGTTGAGAGGGGCAGCCTACGCATAGATGGCTTTACAGTTTGGTAGCAAAGCCCGTGCTCTGCCTGCAGATGGTCGTTGGTCTGAACTGAACCAAAGGCCACCTACTGAAAGCTGTGTGGAACTAATGCAACACCCTATTTTCCATATGTGCCTAAATCCATTACTGGATTGTGGTGGAGGCTTTTTGCCTTTATAATCTGCTTCCATTAGGATATGCACACTATTTAATGGAGCGTGTAATCTTCAAGATACGGACTAATGGCAGGAAACCACAGTCATGGCTACTTTGTCACTTAAAAAGAAAAACCGTCCAAAATGAGTAGCTGACCATGTGATTTTGATTTTAAATGCCGTCCGGCCTGCTGTGAACTGAATGGACTCTCCGGGTGCTAGGTGGATGTTTCCAAGTTGCAAAGAAAGAGCTGGAAAAGTGAAGATTAATGAGAAGGAGCTTGGCCTACTCCCCACCCCCTCCATGGAGTTCATTCTTTTCCGACTGACTACATTCCCCCATGTCCTGTGTCAGCTGAAACAGTACCTCACCTGCCCTCGCCCATGGAAAACAGTGTAGAAATTGGCCAGCAAAAGCCATAACTGAAACAGATGTTTCTGGTTTTAAGGAGCATTTAAAAAGGGGGGGGAAACCTTCTTTTGTCTTGTTTTCCTCGCTCATCTGGCTCAAATAAATAGCAATAACAATGGCGTGTTTATGGAGTGTTGTTCCCATGACGCTTTGCAGGGCATTGTACTTAAGCTAAGTGAGGGATATAGACAGCTGGAAGCTGGTTGCTTGAATCTAGGCCCTGTTCCCATGAACTCTCACACAAACCGGCCATGTTCTCCACAGAGGAGACACAAAGGCCACATTTGCACCATACATATAAAGTGCTGTGATGCCACACTCTTCTCTCAAAGAGTTCTGGGAGCTGTAGTTTGCTCAGGGTGTTGGGATAGTTGTTGGGAGACTCCCTGTTCCCCTCCCAGAGCTCTCCATGAAGAGAAACTGATGGTTAAACCACTCTGGGAATTGGAGGCCTGTGAGGCAAATACGCAGCCTCAGAACAACTCTCTGCTATTCTTAACTAAATTTTATTTATAAAAATATTTGTATACTGCTGCACACACACACACACACATGACGCTGCAGTATGTATATATGCAGTTTACAGCAGTAAAACCGCACAATAAAAACAATATTTTAAAAGTTAAACACAGACATCAATGAACCATTGTGGAAGGATGTATTCCACCTGCAATAGGCCTGGTGGAACAGAAAAGTTTTCAGCAGGTGCTTAAAAGTTGGCATAGAAGGTGCCTGCTAAATCTCTAATGGCAGAGATTCCAGGTGACTCTTTGTCCACAGTGAACGAGGATTGTATTCACTGCACACCCTCACCCCAACTTGCTTTTTAGCTTGTGTTCTGGTGAGCTGCAAGTGAACACTGGGCTGAGCTCTCTCTCTCTCTGTGTGTGTGTGTGTGTGTGTGTGTGTGTGTGTAGATTTCAGTGTGTCGTCGAGGGAATTTTTGCTGTTTCTGCTCCAAAAAACAGACGATACTTCTTCATTCTTGCCACCACAGTAGACGCTTCTGCATTCTAGTCCTCGGCTGCCTTCCATTCTAGAAGTCTAGAAAGCCATAGAAAACAGAAAGTGTTCCTACTTGTAGTTGGTTCAACAGCTACGACCATTTCTGGGCCGGGAAAGCTTAGCTGCACTGGTTGCTTCAAGGCTGGATTGCTGCAGTGCGCTCTGTATGGTGCTCCCCTTGCACTTGGTCCAGAAGCTGTGAGGTAGGTTAGGCTGAGAGACTGAGACTGGTCCAAGTCCACCCGGTCAACTTCAGGGCTGATTGGGGAATTTGAATCCTGGTCTCTTATGACCTAGTCTGACACTAACCTACTACACCACATTGACAACATTTTCCAAATAATTTTATATATTTCTATTAATGTAATTAAATGGCTTTGAAAACGCGTGAGGCTGCCTATATTAGGTGCTAGGTGCTCTGCAATAACCTTTCCTTCACAGCACACTACTGCTTTGCTGTAAGGGCCCCACCACACAAAAATTGTGGTTGACTTTTGCAGCATGCAGATCAGGAGGGGCGGCTTGGCAGAGACATCTCCTTATTACTCATCTCACCTGCTCACACTCATGTTCAAACAAAGCCACAGGAAAATGGCCACAGAAAAGAATGAAACAAAGATGGTGTGGTTTGTAGGGGGGTGCAGCATTAAAAATACTTCTTTGTATATGCCACATACAAAGGTGAGGTTTAACAAACAGTTAAGTCAAAAGGTTAAGTGCTTCCTGTTAAATGCTGATTGAAAGTAGTTTGTTAAGGGTGCTGAGAATTGTTAGCTGTCAACTTTCCCCCTTTCTTGCGAGGAATCCTATTCGGAATAAGGGAATTTCCCTTAAAAAAAGGGAAACGTTGACAGCTATGCCCCTAACAGAGCTACAATTCCTTGAGTGGTTTAATAGTCAATCCCTCTTCTCAGGGAATATGGTGGCCATCACAACACTACAGTTCCCATAATTCCTTGGGGGGAGCCATGGCTGTTTAAAGTGGCATCACAGCTCTTTAAATGGTGCGAATGTAGACCTAATCTCTGTTGAAAGCGTGTTTGACACCAAGGGACCTGCAACCTTAAATGGTTAGATCAGTTGGTCCTCTATAACACTCCGGACAACCAATAAGATTCCTCCAAATGAGCGAGCTGGGATATAGAGGCTCAGATGATCCTTATGGCATCCTGGACACAAGTTGTTCAAGGCTTTGTATATCAACGCAACATCAGGGGGGACAGAAAATCTGGCCTTGCAGATACTGTTGGACTTCCATCATTCATGACACTTGGCTTTCCTGGCTGGGATTGGTGTGACCAGGAGTCCTCCAACATCTGGCAGCAGGGCCAGTCCAAACATGAGAAGGGAGTGAAGCAGCCCGCCTCGGGCAGAAGAATCCCATGGGCAATGCCCCAAAGGGTACCTCGCCCACTTCTGCTGCTGCTGCCAAGGTTGTGCAGTGGCAGCTTCCATCAAGATCTCGCACAATCTTGCAGAACTCTAGTGGGATATTGCGAAGCTTTCACAAGACCTCACTGAGCTCTGCACAATCTCACAAGGTCTCACTGAAAGCTGTGTGATCCTGGTAAGCGAGGCTTGGCAAGGGGGCAGCACTTTCCTGTTTCACCTCTGGCAGTGAAATGGGATGGATTGCCCCTGCCTTGAGAGTCACCGATTCTTCATCCCTGGTAGACATGAAAGGGGGGGAAGGCCACGTTATAAACATAGAACTTCTTGACTCTGGAAACTCAACCTTGAAATGCATTTAGTTATCAAAACCAGACTGGAGTCAGCTCTGGGATATTTTCTTCTGAAGTGGTGAGGCATGACTGTTCTTCAAAGCTAGGAAAGTAACAAGGCACAGTTTTGTTTGAGAGAGAAAGAGCTGAGTGCAGTTTCCAAACTATCCTTTGTTGTATGCTTCCCAGTGACAGTGTTGGAGGCACTCCAGCCACAAATGACAGGAAAACGAGGCTCCCTTGCCTACGGAGCGATGAAACCCAAAGCTTCGGCCTTCCAAAGTCAACAGAAAGACATTGCAGAAGAAAAACAGCCGCTGTAAGAGCAGCAGAAGCAAAAGCTCCGCAGCAGGAGACTAGATGCTTTGATAAGTGGTTACTGTAAAACCATTGTATTGCAAGATTTTGCACTTTTTGCAGAACTTCACACTTTTCCAAATTTGGCAACGTTTGTGATTACTGCAAAATGGATTTAAAAATAAAAATGGTGGTCGGGAGCTTTTGATCTTCCTTAAACATCTGTGCCCAGATATTTCTTCCATGTATAAGTTCACATATGCAGACAATTTGCTATAGGCTCTGTTGGGTGCTACAATCAGAGCAGGGGCCCTCTTGGTAGTTTCTCCACCCTCACCAGGCTCAAGGGTGTGAGTGGTAGCTCCCTGAGCTGTGAAATTCCCTCAACATACAGGTGTGTTGGACACCTTCACTATACAAGTTTCATCATATGCTGAAGGCATTATGTCTTTACCCTGGCCTTTGGCGTTTGAGATTTATAGTTTTAGGACTCGCCCTATTATTGTGATCATCATTTGTTTTAAAATGTTTTTAATGCTGTAATTTATGTCGTTGCAGTAAAACCTTAGGGTGGAGGATGCCTAAATAATAATGATAATAATAATTCTCTCATACACATAGTAGCCACTGCATAAAAATAGAATAAATGCAACGTTAGGCTTCATGAGTAGGACCACAGTTTCCATCCAAGTAGTGGGAAGTAATAGTTCTGCTTTGTTCTTCACTGATCAAACCTCATCTTCAGCATCATGTCCAGTTATAGGTCCTGCTCTTTTAAGAAGGATACAGATAAACTGGAACATGTTCAGGTAGGGCAAGAAGGATGTCCAGAAGTATGGAAAACAAGCTGTGGGAAAAGAGGTTGAAAGGACTGGGTTGATTTAGCCTAGATAAAAGAAGATGGAGGAGAGAGAGAAATATGGGGTCTATAAGAACATCAGAAGCACATGCTGGATCAGGCCAATGGCTCATCTAGTCCAGCATCATGTTCTCACTTGGACCAGCCAGATGCCTGTGGGAAACCAGCAAGCAGGATTCAAGCTTATGATCACTTTCCTGGGTTTTATGGCAACTGGTATTCAGGAACTATTGCTGCATCTGACTGTGGGGGCAGAGCATATCAATTGTGGCTAGTAGCCATTGATAGTCCTCTCCTCCACGAGTCTCCTAACAACCTTCAGCACGCTTAACAAACTACACTTACCAGAATCCTTTGGGGGGAATGCATGGCTGTTTAAAGCATACTACTGCTTTAAATGCATGGTATGGATGTGGGCTATGTCACATAAGCTCTTGTACCTGTGCAGAGACGGCATGTGCCTGTGTTTGGTGTGAACAAGCTGTCTCTCATTGCCACCCAAGTTTCAAATGGAAACCAGAAGTAAGGGCTATGTTTTACTGTCGGCTTCTTCCTCAGCCCATGATCTCTCTGTCTCTCTCTTTGAGCAACACATTGTTTCTTGCAACCACAGTGAAGTGAAAGAAAGCTGCTTTCTGTAGCTTGGCTGTGGTAAAATTATTTTGAGCCTCCCAGTGGCTTTGGAATCCCACAGTTCTCTCTTGCAAAGTTTAGGATGAATTAAAATTTTATCTTCCCCGAGTTGTTTTTTATGCAGCTCTCATAAATCACACTTAATGGGGGGTATTAGCAGAGAGTTAATGGCAATTAAGCGATGAAATGTGTGTATTCTGGCTCGGAAATGTGGAGAAACACATTGATTTTTATGATCTCTTGAAATGCAGAGATGAAAGCTTCCTTCCTAATTAAAGACAAAATAGATTCAAGCTGCCAAAGCAAAGACCACTTCCTCTCTCCTCCCTACCCTTTTGGATTCTTACATTCCTGATAGCAGAAGCTTGATGAAGGCAAAAGCTTTCAGTAAGCCTAAGGAATGGAACTGCCATGGATAAAGGCACTCTACCTCAGAATACCAAGTCATGCAGACACACAGATGATGGCCACAGTATCTGCATCCTGCTTGCAAGCTTTCCAATAGCATTTGGACTCCCTCAGAAGTTGGTGGATTCTCCATCATTGGAGGTCTTTAAGCGAAGGTTGGATGGTCATCTGTCAGGGGTCTCTTCTAGCCCAATAGCTGTACGATTCTATGATTCATCCTTCAACAGGCTTCCTTCCCACTGCTTGATAAGCCTGAGAGCAATGTGAGAGGAGCAGAGAGAAGGGATTTCTGCTGGAACAGAAGCAAGCAGCAGCAGCAGCCCCTCTATCCATCTGCCTGCTAAAGTTCGGCTTGACTCCGTCATACTCAAAGCACCAGCAGGTTAATAACTGTCACTGGAACAGATGGTTTCTCAGTAGAAATGTGCACCTCTCCACCGCCTGCGACATACGCACAGTTCTTCAGCTGTTTGCTAGAACTGCTGGCACAGCGTATCTTGGGTTTCCAAGGCAACACCTGTGTTTTTGGCACTTGGCACTGACATTATGCAGCTGATAAGAGGCACCGTCTTAAGAGCCTCAAGGCAGACTGCTGGGGTGGCAGGTGGCTGCTCTTCCACTCTGCCTCCCCCCCCCCCACACACACACACAAACAGCCTTAAATCCCAACAAATACTGCTGGTGGTATTATGGGGAAAGGGTAAGAAGTAAAATGCAGCTTATACAGCAATGCAACTACAAGGCACCACAGAATGCTTCATTTGAGCTGGGTCTTGTTTGGAATCCACATTTTCACACACACATTTGCAGCTGAAGTTCTTCTTCTTGTTCTCCTCCTTTATTGCTTTTTTGTCCCACCTTTTCCTCCAAGGAGCTCAAAGTGGCATGCATGGTTCTTCCCCTTCTCATTTAATCCCCACAACAACCCTGTGAGGTTGATTAAGCCAAGAGGCGGTGACTGGTCCAAGGTCAACCAGTGAGCTTCATGGCTGACCTGGTCTCCCAGGTCCTAGTCACACATTATAACCCCTCCCATCAAGGTTGCTTATACAATATTTACGTCAAGCGTACGATTTCATGGAAACTGCAGTTTGTTCAGGGTGCTGGGAACTGCAACTTCATGAGTGGTAAACCACAGTTACCAGAATTATTCGGGGAAAATCATATGCTTTTAAAATGTATGTTGCATACACAGCCAAAATATAAGAAGGGAGACACCTGACTTGCCATTAATATTAATACATGTGAAAAGGTTCTATGGGTCTTAGTAAACTACAAGCTAAACAGGAATCACAGACTCCTAGAATTGTAGAGCTGGATGGGACCCCCAGGGCCATCTAGTCCAACCTCCTGCAGTGCAGGAATCTCAACATGTGGTCCCCCATCCAATCTGCAACCAGACCAGATCCTGTTTAGTAAACACGGTGGTGCAGCAGCAAAACAAAAGCTAATTCTATTCTAGGCTGCATCAACAGAAGTGTAATGTCCAGATCAAGGGAAGTAATAGTACAACTCTTATTCTGGGCGCCACAATTTAAGAAGGATATTGACAAGCTGGAACGTGTGCAGAGGAGGATGACCAAGATGATAATGTGTCGGGAAACCAAGCCTGATGAGAAACAGTTGAGGGAGTTGGGCATGTTCAGCCTGGAGTAGGGGAGGCCGAGAGGAGATATGGTAGCCATTTTCAAATATCGGAAGGGCTATCACATGGAACAAGCTTCTTTGTGGCTGATTAGCTGCTCTCCCTGTGCAAAGGTCAGAGGGGGCAGGGTTTCTGTTGAGGCAGGTGATTAGCTGTGGGAGGAGCTTATCAGAGCTTGCAGGGCAGCGGCATGCACCTAGCGGCGCGCACAGTTTGATCCATCTTTTAGATTTAGATGAGCTAGTCTCAAACGTTTGTTGGGGGAGACCTAGGTTTTTTTGGGGGGGAGTTATTTGTCCTGTCTTCACGCTTCTTATGATGGAGGACCGCTGTAGCCACCCCCAATGACACGTTCTCAAGATGGAGAGTGAGGGAACAGCTGCAGTCGCCTGCGGTTCCTGCGCAATGTTTGCCATCTTGCCAAAGGTTGCAGGCAGCTTTACCTGCAGCAATTGCCCTCTTAGAAGACAAAGTCCAGCAACTGGAGGAACGTGTAACTACGCTCCAAAGAATTACAGAGCTGGAGGTCTTCTTGGAAGCAACAGAGCACACCGTCTCCACCAAGGAGGAGACAGGGGACTCCCCTGAGAAGGAGGCTAGTTCACCAACACAGGAGCCAGATATATGGAGAAACGTGACTCAAAGAAGTAGGAGGCCCAGGGTTCGCTCTGATTGTTTAGAAATACACAATCGCTTTGAGGTCCTCTCCCCTAGCATGGAAGACGAAGAGCAGACTCCATTTGAGGATCTCTCCCTCATTAAAGTCGATCAGGTATATGAAGACGAGCAGCAAAGTCAGTCCTCAGGGAATGTGCAGGTGACCTTGGAACGGACAGCTCACGGAAGAACCCCGACCAAACCTAAGAGGAGGCGTGTAGTGGTGATAGGGGATTCTCTACTGAGGGGAATAGAAGCAGTGATCTGTGGGCCTGACAAGATGTCTCGGGAAGTGTGCTGTCTCCCCGGGGCTAAGATCCAAGATGTAACTGAACAACTGCAAGGAATCATAAAACCCACTGACAAATACCCCTTCCTCTTGGTTCATGTGGGAACCAATGACACTGCAAGCAATAGCCTTCAGAAGATCAAAAGAGACTACGAGGCTCTGGGCAGGAAATTGAAGCAATTAAATGCACAAATTGTCATCTCATCTGTCCTCCCAGTTGAACGACGTGGCCCAGGGAGAGAGGGGAAAATAGTGGAAGTGAACAGCTGGCTTCGCAAATGGTGTAAACAGGAACGGTTTGGATTCTTAGATCACGGACTGCAGTTTCTTGAAGATGGACTTCTGGCAAGCGATGGGCAGCACCTCACAACGGTTGGGAGGAATGTTTTTGCCAAAAATCTCAGAAACCTCATCAGGAGGGCTTTAAAGTGACTAATGTGGGGGAGGGAGACAGTGCTCCTGAAGGTAGGAGTCTATCAATTGATGAAGATGATCATCCAAATGTCATAGACCGAATGGAGCAAACAGCATGCAGACCTAGTGGTGGGAGGAAAAAATCCTTAAATAAGAGACACGGGGGAATGATTAATGGACTTCAATGTCTGTACACTAATGCGCAAAGCATGGGAAATAAACAAGATGAGCTTGAGCTCTCGGTACAGCAAACTAAATATGACATAATAGGCATCACTGAAACCTGGTGGGATAAGTCCCACGATTGGAATGTAATAATGGAGGGATACAATCTATTTCAGAGAAACAGACCAGACAAGAAAGGAGGAGGAGTGGCGTTATATGTCAGGGATGTGTATACCTGTGAAGAGATCCAAGATTTAGAACCTCAAAGCCAAAGTGAGAGCATTTGGGTCAAAATTAAGGGAGAGAAGAATAACAGTGATCTCATTGTGGGAGTTTACTATAGATCCCCAAGCCAAACGGAGGACATAGATGATGCCTTCCTGGAACAGATGGCCAAGCATGCAAAAGGAAGGGAGATAGTAGTAATGGGGGACTTCAATTACCCGGATATTTGCTGGATGTCAAACTCAGCCAAGAGCATAAGGTCAAACAGATTCCTCACTGGCCTTGCAGACAACTTCATTGTCCAGAAAGTGGGAGAAGCAACAAGAGGAACAGCCATTTTAGATCTGGTCCTAACCAATGCTGATGACCTGGTTAGTGGAGTAGAAGTGGAAGGATCATTAGGCGCAAGTGATCATGCTCTTCTGAAGTTTACTATACAGCGGAAAGGAGCAGCCAAGCATACTAGGACTCAATTTCTTGACTTTAAGAAAGCCGACTTCATAAAACTTAGGGAAGTGCTGGGTGAGATCCCATGGACAGTAATACTAAAAGGAAAGGGAGTTCATGATGGCTGGGAGTTTGTTAAGAGGGAGATAGTAAAAGCACAACTTCAGGCAATTCCAATGAGACGGAAACATGGAAGGTGCCTAAAGAAGCCAGGGTGGCTATCTAAAGAACTTTTAACTGAGTTAAGATTAAAAAAGGATGTGTACAAAAAATGGAAAAGGGGGGAAACCACCAAAGAGGAATTCAAACAAATAGCCAGCACGTGTAGACACAAAGTCAGAAAAGCTAAAGCACAGAATGAACTCAGGCTTGCTAGAGAGGTTAAAAGCAACAAAAAAGGCTTCTATGGGTATGTTCGTAGCAAAAGGAAGAACAAAGAAACAGTGGGGTCACTCAGAGGAGAAGATGGTGAAATGCAAACAGGGGACACAGAAAGGGCTGAACTCCTCAATGCCTTCTTTGCCTCAGTCTTCTCCGATAAAGAAAACAATGCCCGACCTGAAGAATTTGGAGCAAATGATTCAGCAGAGGAAACACAGCCCAGAATAACTAAGGAGATAGTACAAGAATACTTGGCTAGTTTAGATGGATTCAAGTCTCCAGGGCCAGATGAACTGCATCCAAGAGTATTAAAAGAACTGGCAGATGTGATCTCAGAACCACTGGCAGTCATCTTTGAGAATTCCTGGAGAACAGGCGAAGTCCCGGCAGACTGGAGGAGGGCAAACGTTGTCCCTATTTTCAAAAAGGGGGAAAGAGAGGACCCAAATAATTACCGCCCAGTCAGTCTGACATCAATACCAGGGAAGATTCTGGAGCAGATCATTAAGCAAACAGTCTGTGAGCACTTAGAAAGGAATGCTGTGATCACCATAGTCAGCATGGATTTCTGAAAAATAAGTCATGTCAGACTAACCTGATCTCGTTTTTTGACAGAATTACAACCCTGGTAGATGAAGGGAACGCAGTGGATGTAGCCTACCTTGATTTCAGCAAGGCATTTGACAAGGTGCCCCATGATATTCTTGTAAAGAAGCTGGTAAAATGCGGTCTTGACTATGCTACCACTCAGTGGATTTGTAACTGGCTGACTGACCGAACCCAAAGGGTGCTCGTCAATGGTTCCTCTTCATCCTGGAGAAGAGTGACTAGTGGGGTGCCACAGGGTTCTGTCTTGGGCCCGGTCTTATTCAACATCTTTATCAACGACTTGGATGATGGACTCAAGGGCATCCTGATCAAATTTGCAGATGACACCAAACTGGGAGGGGTGGCTAACACCCCAGAGGACAGGATCACACTTCAAAACGACCTTGACAGATTAGAGAACTGGGCCAAAACAAACAAGATGAATTTTAACAGGGAGAAATGTAAAGTATTGCACTTGGGCAAAAAAAATGAGAGGCACAAATACAAGATGGGTGACACCTGGCTTGAGAGCAGTACATGTGAAAAGGATCTAGGAGTCTTGGTTGACCACAAACTTGACATGAGCCAACAGTGTGACGCGGCAGCTAAAAAAGCCAATGCAATTCTGGGCTGCATCAATAGGAGTATAGCATCTAGATCAAGGGAAGTAATAGTGCCACTGTATTCTGCTCTGGTCAGACCTCACCTGGAGTACTGTGTCCAGTTCTGGGCACCACAGTTCAAGAAGGACACTGACAAACTGGAATGTGTCCAGAGGAGGGCAACCAAAATGGTCAAAGGCCTGGAAACAATGCCTTATGAGGAACGGCTAAGGGAGCTGGGCATGTTTAGTCTGGAGAAGAGGAGGTTAAGGGGTGATATGACAGCCATGTTCAAATATATAAAAGGATGTCACATAGAGGAGGGAGAAAGGTTGTTTTCTGCTGCTCCAGAGAAGCGGACACGGAGCAATGGTTCCAAACTACAAGAAAGAAGATTCCACCTAAACATTAGGAAGAACTTCTTGACAGTAAGAGCTGTTCGACAGTGGAATTTGCTGCCAAGGAGTGTGGTGGAGTCTCCTTCTTTGGAGGTCTTTAAGCAGAGGCTTGACAACCATATGTCAGGAGTGCTCTGATGGTGTTTCCTGCTTGGCAGGGGGTTGGACTCGATGGCCCTTGTGGTCTCTTCCAACTCTATGATTCTATGATTCTATGATTCTATTTTCTCCAGCTCTGGAAGGTAGGACTCAAAGCAATGGCTTCAAGTTGCAAGAAAGGAGATTCTGACTTAACATTGGGGAGAACTTTTGGACAGTAAGAGCTGTTTGATGGTGGAATGGACTCTTCAGAAAGTGGTGGACTCTCCTTCATTGTAGGTTTTAAAGCAGAGATTGGATGGTCATCTGCCATGGATGCTTTACTTGATATTCCTACATTGCAGGGAGTTGGACTTGTTCCCACCCATCCCAGTGAGTTCTCCCTTTTGTCTTTGTCCCCACTTCCCAATTTGTTGATTTGTGTGTGCTCATTTTGCACAAACTGAGCATGTGTAGGAATTGGCAGAACTGTGTGTGCGAACAGTAACACACACCCAGGAATTCCCAATTTAATACAAGCTTGCATGGGCACTCTTATGTTCAATCCTAAAATGGCACACATTTCCCATTCCCAAACAGGAAAGTGCTTTGATAAGCGGTATCTGAATGAATAGAGTACAGCCAGCCAACCAACCAATTTCCTAGACAGAGATATGAAACATTTGCATTGTGAATAAACTGAAGCGGCTCTTCCATGCATGCAGGCTATCGCTTTTTCAATTGCAGTAGTGCCGGCCCTACCATTAGGAAGAGTATGGTAGCTGCCTCTGGCAGCAGACACTGTGGGTCAGGCAGCAGCGGTCAAACGCTTATGAAAAGAACTCCATGTGGCCTGCCATACACTGCCTAAGATGCCATCAGGTGCATTGGAAGATGCTGTCCCATCCACTGACATCTGGATGACCACATGTTCCCCATCCCTGGCCTTGAGTCAGACAAAACATCCTGTATAAAATCAATGAGTTCTGCTCTCACAGACAGCATTTGAGAGAGACTGGCTTGTGAAAATGTCCACGGGCTGTATTCAGTGTTCTCTGACCACTAGTTCAAGGATTCTTGCACCAATGGGCAGCTGAATTTTAATGTTGGAAACAGAAGAATCCCACTCAACAGGTTATGTAATCTATTGCACAAAAAGTTACCAGCTTTTGCATGCCCTTGCACAGGAGCATTCTGCTGGTGCAAGACATCTCGCCTGCTTAGTGACTTTAACTTGATGCTACATTGGATACAAAGGCTGACAATTTGCTGCCTGGAAGAAACTTTTTCTGTGTCCATTGCACAGAAGCCAGCTACTATTAAACTAGCAACTGAATCTTCAGACTGGTGGGTTCTGGGTTGGTTTGTTTTTTGCAGGTGTGTTCTGTAACCCAACATTGCCACAGAAATACAGTGGTACCTTGGGTTAAGTACTTAATCCGTTCTTAACCTGAAACTGTTCTTAAACCTGAAGCACCACTTTAGCTAATGGGGCCTCCCACTGCTGCCACGCCGCCGGAGCACGATTTCTGTTCTCATCCTGAAGCAAAGTTCTTAACCTGAAGCACTATTTCTGGGTTAGCGGAGTCTGTAACCTGAAGCGTATGTAACCCGAGGTACCACTGTAGTGCATTAGTGGTGGGTTTGTACTGGTGCTGTGCAAAACTCTCTGCATCCTTAACAAATAGTTCCTAATGACTCTTAAAGTGGTATTGTAGCCCTTTAATTGTGTCATCTCTGCAAAGCCTAGGACTTGCACCAAACATCCACAGTATAGTTGGCGGGATCTTCAGGCAGCATTGACTTCTCTATGTTGCTCTTCACAGACTGCTGCTCTTATGGTTTTTACTCTCCATACTTGATTGTAGCGCCAAGCTCCTTGGTGATGTAGTTTGTCACCACCATGAGCAATTTCTCTTGAACAGATGAGCTTCCCATGACTAGTGCTGTGAGCTGTGCCACATCCATCCAATCCATGTTCCTAACAATGGCCCGGACATCTTCATAAAGCCGTTTTTGCTCTCTTGGAGGCAGTTCCAGAATAATCTGAGGGACGGGCTTAAATTGTCCACTGGACATTGAGGCTGCAATCAAGCCACCAAGTGCCCCACCTAGAAAAGCAACACAGAGAGGTGTTTTAAGCCACCCTGCTCTCAAAGCATTACACCTCTATCTAGAAAGCCTTTTTGCAGATTCAATCCTTCTGCTGCATTCATTCACTCACTCATGCACCCATACACCCCTTGTCTTCTGTTGTGGGGATAGATTAGAGCATGGGCCAGCAACCTTTTTCAGCCGTGGGTTGGTCCACCGTCCCTCAGACCATGTGGTGGGCCAAACTATATTTTTTTTGGGGGGGGGGATGAATGAATTCCTATTCCCCACAAATAACCCAGAGATGCATTTTAAATAAAAGCACACATTCTACTCGTGTAAAAACACCAGGCAGGCCCCACAAATAACCCAGAGATGCATTTTAAATAAAAGGACGCATTCTACTCACGTAAAAACACGCTGATTCCTGGACTTTCTGTGGGCCGGATTGAGAAGGCAATTGGGCCACATCTGGCCCACAGGCCTTAGGTTGCCTACTCCTGGATTAGAGCTCATAAACTTGAAAACCCAGCCAGTAGGCCCACTGAATTTACTGAACATGTATTAGCTATGTCCTTTGACTACAAATATGGTCATGCTGAGTAGGATTAACATTTGATACGACCTAAGTAATGAACCAGCTCTTGGGTGCTGCTTTTGGAAAGGAGAAATCCCTCAGAGTAAGGAAAGTTAGGAGTAAGTAGAGTGGAAAGTTGGAAGACACCTGGGGTGGCATTTGGGAGATATAGACATTTTGACCATTGACAGCTGTAAGGCGGAAATGGAACAGGGTGGAAGATAGAGGGGAAATAGCTCACTGGATTGAGGATTTCTGGTTCTGATCACATCCATCCCAAACTGCAATTTAGCATTAGTTCAATGTGTTTGTTCACCTCTGCCACCTCAAAAAATCCACTCTAGCTGTACTTGCACATAGTGCTACTCCAACCCGTGGTCTGCCACAAGCGTGCTGTCTCCCAAGGAGCAGATTGCAGAGTCCTTTTAGCTCTGTGCGGCACAACAGGTAAGCCAGCCGGGATCATGATTTAGTGAAGCTGCCTTAGACTGACACCCGCAGCGGATCTCTAGGGTTTCAGGCAGAAGTCTCTCCTAGTCCTACTCTGAAGGTGCTGGCAGTGGAACCTGGGACCTTCTGCTTTCCAGGCAGGTGCTCCTTCCACTGAGCCACAGCCTTTTCCCTTCCCATCACCAACGTGTGTTTCCGTATTCATTCACTAATGTTTTAGTTCAATGGCAAGATCATTTTGCACTGAGGTTTCCATTTGATAAAGGAGCATGTTCTCACCCACTGCAAGTCCAACCGGTCCGGCCATCAAGCCTCCAGTGAAGGCACCCAAACCTGCCATAAGTGCTCCTCGTCCCGAATGTTTGATGGCCGCCTTCATTCCCCGCACTTCAGATAACCGGCACAGAAGTTGAATCACATCATTCATATGAATCGGCATTGTTTATACCTTGAATTTTTTTTTAAAAAAATGTACAGTGGTCACAACACATGCATGCACAATTCAACAAATTGTTTTAAAATTATACAGACGGAAAACACACACAGAGTGTGCTGGGCAGCTGCCTTCCACTTTGAGTCAGGCCACTGGTCCATATAGCTCAGGGGTGCCTACACTGATTGGCAGTAGCTCTTCTGGATTCCAGGCAGGGAGCTTTTGTTGGGAATTCCATTCCACCCTTTGCTGTAGATATGTGGGATTTCTGAGCGGCAAGGCTGAGAAGGGAGACTCTCCGGTTGGGGCCAAGCCAGCTGGCTTTCCTTCCCACGGTTCTGACAGTTTTCTCTTCCACACCTGGAGATGCAGGAGATTGAATGTGGGACCTTCTCCTTGCAAGGCAAATGTTCTACCACTGAGTCGCTTCCCCTCCCAGCTTCCCACAATATCTTAAGCTTGACAAGCCTCATGATTCATCTGTTGGTTTTGAACTGCAATGCTTTGGGCATTAAGAGCTTTTTGGGTCTTGCTTGCTGTACTTTTCTCATATGCAGCCAGAGACCAAGGATCTACTCCCTGTTTTTATTGGAATACAAGAAGATACAGTGGAACCTCGGTTGTCGAACGTAATCCGTTCCTGAAGACCGGTCAACTTACGAAACGTTTGACAACCAGGGCACAATGGGCGGTTGGCAATTTCAATGGAGAAATTGAGAAATGCGCCTCAGAAGCCTTTCAACTTCTACGGTGCATTCGAAAATGGAAGCAATTACTTCTGGGTTTTCGGCATTCAAAAACCAAAACGTTTGGCTTCCAAGATGCTCGAAAACCGAGGTTCCACTGTACAAGACTACAATCACAATCTTCTTCCACAGCTGCAAAGAAGTTTGGTCTTGTTTTATGACCCATATTTTAGGCCTTCTAGCACCCACATAGTTCCATTTAATTTCTTGTTATCTTACAATACATTTCTTAATAACCTCATTTATTATTGTTCTTGTTGTTACTATTTGAACCTATTATTAGGGGTTTTTTTACAAAACATAACTCAGAGTCACTTGTAATCATACATTAAAACAAATATGAAATTAAAACAGTAAAAACAAAAGGCAAAAATGCATTCATATTTTTTAAAATGTAAACGGCAAGACCAAGGCATCCCACCCACTGAAGGGGCCACAGACAATTAAAAACAAAGGTCTGGCAGAAAATAAACATATTTTTTTTAGTTCATTGCAGCTGACATCCAAGTGCAAGCAGAACTGCAACCTTCATGATTTAGCAATAGAATAAGATGTAATACAAACCCTATGGGTGGTATTCGGTGTTAGTACTACTCTCGAGTTGACCCACTGAAATTACTGAGTAGAATTAGCACTGAATGCCATCCACAGAAACTTGAAAAAGGAATATAATCTGAAAAGTGAAATGTTGCATTGCAACAAAAAATTTTAAAAAACACCCTACTCCTCTCCTTTTTCGTAGCTCAATGAATAACAAATCCTACCTTGTTTCATTTAGCAGAATGCCCAGTAAAGGATTCAGGCAGAAAACTAGGGCAGCGGCGCATGCATACAAGGGAGTAAGTCTCATTGATGTCAGTGGGCCTTACTTCTGAACAAACATGTTAATAAAGGAAACTCAATTAAAAATAGTTTAAGAGATTTTACAATATCACTCACGCAACAGCTTCTCTCCTAGAGGAACCTCTTCAGATAGAATAAGACAGCAAAATGGACCTCTTCAAGAGATAGTTCTTCTGGTTCAGGAAGCAGGCAAATTAATAAATGAAAGTAAGCAACTTTGAATAAAACCTGACTTTCAGTTTAACAAAAACCCACTGCTCACAGTTTATTGCTAATCCAATCAAGCCTCAGACACACCTCCTTTAATCAATTGGCTCCCTGTCTGCTCCTGTGTCTCACACAAACTTGTCAGTTTTAACTTCAAGGCTCTCAGTAGCCAAGTCTGTTATCTCTCAGCCTGAATGTCCACATAAGAGTCACCTTTGCTCCTTCAGTTTCACCACACCCTAGAGTACAAAGGTTCTCCCCTTCTCAAACAATGCCTGGAATCAGTGGCGTAGCGTGGGGGGTGCGGGGGGGGCCCGGCCACACCGGGCGCAACATCTAGGGGTTAGGGTTAGGGGGCGCAAATCCACGGGTTAGGGGGTGCAAATTACTTGCCTTGCCCCGGGTGCTGACAACCCACGCTACGCCACTGCCTGGCCTATTCTCTCCCAGAATACCTAAGTCACCCCCCACCTTTGCTGTCAAATTCTTCTTGAAACCCACCTGGTCCAAGGTACCTTTTGCTTATCCTCCTAATCCTGGACTCCTGTGTCCTCTTCTGGGCACTACAAGTTAAGGAGGATATTGGCAAGCTGGAATGTGTGCTGAGAAGGTGGAGCAAGATGATAAAGGGCCTGGAAGCCAAGCCTTATGAGGAACTGTTGAGTTGGGTATGCTTAGTGTGGAGAGGAGGAGGCTGAGAGGTGATAAGATTGCATCTTCAAATATCTAAAGGGATGTCACTTAGAAGATGGAGCAAGGTTGTGGGGTAGCTGGGATGGTTACATCTGCATTTCCTCCCTGCTAACCCTGTGAGTAGACAAAGGTTAAGAGAAGTAGGTGTCTGGACCAGGGATGAAGGAGGGGAAAGGACCTTCCATGCAAGTAATGGCAGGGAGTGGGAGGTATGGAGGTGGGTGAATATCCATGGGGAGGAGGAGAGCTAGTTACATCAAAGCACTTGCTTCCTCTGTTTGTCCACCATATATCAGAATCTGTGAATGCTGACCAAGCAAATCCCTTGTCTGTCCAGAATAAAGCATCTATCATAAAATTAGAAAGTTGGAAGGGGTCTCGATCATCATCTAGTCCAACTCCCTGCAAAGCAGAAATCACAGCTAAAGCATTCCTGACAGAGGACCATCCAAGCGCCAGTGAAGGAGAGTCTACCAATGTCCTAGGTAGTCCGTCCTACTGTCGAACAACTCTTACTGTTAGAAAGTTATTCCTAACATTTCGTGGGAATCTTTTTTCTTGTCATTTGAATCCATTGGTTTGGGTCCTAGCCTCCGGAGCAAGAGAAAACAAGCTCACTCCATCTTCCATGTGGCAGTCCTTTAGATATTTGAAGATGGCTATCACATCTCCTATCGGTCTCCTCTAAATCCATGCTAAACATCCCCAACTCTCTCAACCATTCCTCATAAGGCTTGGTTGCCAGACCCTTGAGCATCTTGATCGCCGTCCTCTGCTCGTGTTCCAGCTAGTGCCCTCATGATTTGATTGTCAGTGAGAGGGACAACCTGACATGTGTAACTGAGACCTGGGCAGATGTGCTCAGAAATGCTGTGCCATCAGCTCCATCATGGACGAAGTTTGGAGTTGATGCAAGGTGTCTTCCTTGGATGTACAAAAGGTCTCACCAAGGAGCTCAGAGTGGTGTACATGGTTCTCCCCCTCCTCATTTAATCCACACAACCCGCCCCCCTGCCCCGTGAGGTAAGATTAGGTGAAGAATGGCAGTGACTGGCCCAGGGTCACCCAGTAAACTTCATGGCTGAGTGATTTGAACCTTGGTCTCTGCCAGGTCCTAGCCCAGCACTCTATTCCACTACATCACTCTGGCATATGTGCAATGCCTGCACTAAATCCTGGAAGGCTCTGCTTACCCATACTGGACTTCAGAAACTGAGTCAGTAAAGTCATACCACCTTATACATAAGTTAATGGAAAAGGGGGGGGCTCTCCTATCTCACTGCCTTAACATCTTCATAAGTCTCGCCTTTGCTCCTCTAGCTTCACCCCACTCCTCAGTTCAATGGTTTCCTCTCTCCTCAACTACTTCCTAGAAGTCTCTCCTTGAAATCCCCCAACCACTGCTTTATCAAATTCTTCCTCAAAGCCACCTTGGTCCATGAAGCATTCGGCTTCACCTCCAAATCCTCATCCCGATGTTGTGAGTTTCACGGCCAAGTGGGGAATTCAGATCCTGGTTTCTCCCAAGTCCTAGCCCTGCACTCTGTCCATTACTTCTGTCTGGCATATGTGTGATGCCAAAGGGAGCTTTGCTCCCATGCAAACAACAGCTTCACAGGAGCCATTCTTATCATGACCACAGCAGGGAAGAAAAGGGTTAAAATCCCTCCTCTGCACCACCAGCAGCAATTGTTGGCTTCATTCCCACCCCACCTCACAACCCAGTGACTGCCATTTGCATGCACCATGCAGATTTAAAAATAACAATGATGCCGACACTTTTATCACCATGTCTACTTTGGTTCAGAGACAAATGACCATAGCTCATCTCCTGAAGGGTTCTCTGCTCTGGTTGAAAGCAGCTTTCAGAAGTGTTTTGTAGCCTAGATAACAGGACCCTTGTACCTGGAAATGAGAGCAATTGAACACTGGAGCTACAGTCACTCCCCCAGTCTACAGCCAGACCCATATTTACATCACAGGAGGCTGTCCAATGTGCCTTGCCTGCATTTGCAAGCATTTTAGTGTGGATTTCCCCTAATAAATATTTTGCTATGCAATTTTGACTAGTATATGCATTTTTGCATACATTGGCTGGCTGGCTAGAGAACTTCACTACAAAATTTTGAGAAGCAAATTTTGAAGGACAGCTCATGTATTAGTTCTGGAATGCAAATTAAAATGCAGATTCCATTAAAATGAAAACAAACTCGCATTTTCCCCTCATCCCTACTCAGGAGACTTGTAAACAGTTTTTAAAACGCAATCACACCAAAGCTCACAAGGGGCAGATTTATTTGAATTCAGCTGCTAAGGGGGGGGGGGGTGGAAACAGAAACATTGTTTTTTTCTATTTTCTTGGCACTCTGTTTCAAAAAGGCACATTCCAACTCTGAACTTTTCTTTTTCTAAATCAAGATTAGTGGAGAAATGAAAGAAAACAAGCATATAAGGATAAAAATGGGAGACAAAAGGCACCCCGCACCAATAGATCTAGAGCTGCGCGTGCCATACATTTAAAGGACACCGCTTTCTCCCAAAATAATCCTGGGAACTGTAGTTTACTCCTCGCAGAGCTATAATTCCCCAGCAACCTTTTAAAAGCTACAGTTCCCAGGATTATTTTGGGGAAAGTCAAATGCTTTAAATGTTTGGTGCCTGCTTAGCCTAGGACCTGCACCAGACGTCCCCAGTGAGGCTGGTGGTATCTTCATCTGAATGCACACACATTGGTTTCGTCAAGGTTTCGTTTTGTCGAACTTGATTTCGGCTTTGAGTTCATTGGCGAGATAGTCCATCACCACCCCAATCAGTTGCTCTTGTATGGCTACATCTTCCATGATCAGGTTCATGAGCTGCACCACGTTCGGCCACTCCATGTCCTGGATGACTCGAAAGGCTATCTTGTACAGTTGCTGCTGCTTCGCGGGAGGCATTTCCCGAATAATCTGACGGGCAGGCTTAAATTGTCCAGCTGTCATCTGAGAGCCGACCAAGCCACCAACTGTACCCCCTAGAAAAGCCATACAGAGAGAAGTATTGTATTGTAAGCCATCCTGCTTTGAAAGCTTTGCAGCCCAATCCAGAAAATCTTTTGCAGATTCAAGAGTTCTGGTACATTTATGCATAACAATAATAATAATAATAATAATAATAATAATAATAATAATAATAATAACCCCACCCATCTGGCTGGGCTGCCCCAGCTGCACATGCACATGCACAGGTACACACAAACACACACCCCCTTTGTCTTCTGGTATAGGTGAAGATCAGAGCCCAGAGGACCCTGCCTTGGAATGTTTCATTTCATACAAGGATTCTGTCCTGGTTCCCAGTTGCTGAGGAACAAGGACTTGAATGAGGAGTCTTCCAATAGGCTTTAATGTTAAGATCACCACAATATACATGCAAATCACTAGCTTAAGGTAATACAGGGCAATAAAGGTAAAGGTAAAGGTACCCCTGCCCGTACGGGCCAGTCTTGCCAGACTCTAGGGTTGTGCGCCCATCTCACTTAAGAGGCCGGGGGCCAGCGCTGTCCGCAGACACTTCTGGGTCACGTGGCCAGCGTGACAAGCTGCATCTGGCGAGCCAGCGCAGCACACAGAACGCTGTTTACCTTCCTGCTGGTAAGTGGTCCCTATTTATCTACTTGCACCTGAGGGTGCTTTCGAACTGCTAGGTTGGCAGGCGCTGGGACCGAACGACGGGAGCGCACCCCGCCGCGGGGATTCGAACCACCGACCATGCGATCGGCAAGTCCTAGGCGCTGAGGTTTTACCCACAGCACCACCCGCGTCCCTAATACAGGGCAATACACATAATTCTGCATGCAGCTACAACAAGGGCAGGTGATTTGCCTCCCTAAGCTTTGAATGTTGCTCTGATACTGACACACGCCCTTGCTATCCTATATAGAATGAGGCAGGCTCAGCTTAATGTAGCAAGCGTTTTTTCAATCTCTCACTTAGGTGGATTCATCTATTCCAGGCATAGGCAAACTCCGGCCCTCCAGATGTTTTGAGACTACAATTCCCTAAAAGGACCAGGGAGAAACCAAGCAGCACTCTCAGTAGATCATTGTTGGGGCTCACGGTGATGTGTGAACCAGGTCTTTGACTGCCATTAATTCTGGGTGATTGTCCATGAAAGGAGTTAAGACTCCTTCCTGGACAGGAACACAGGAAACTGCCTTATACTAAGTCAAACCATGGGTCCGTCTTGCTCAGGATCATCTTCTACACTGATTGGCAGCAGCTCTCCAGGGCTTCAGGCAGCCCTAACTGGAGTTTCCAGGGATTGAAACAAGAACCTTCTGCCTGCAAGGCAGATGCTCTACCACTGAGCCACGGCCCTTCCCCAGCGCTAACCATAACATGTATGCCTCCATACCCATTCACTACCGCTTTAATTAAATAGGCAAGGCAATTTTGCGCTGAGATTTCTGGTTCATAAGGAAGCACATACTTACCTACTGGAATGCCAACTGGTCCGGTCAACAAGCCCCCAAACAGGGCCCCCAAACCTGCCGCAAGGGCAACTCGTTTGGGTTGCTTGATGGCAGCCTTCATTCCCCATATATCAGATAGTCGGCCCAGAAGCTGCATCATCTCATTCACGGCAATTGGCGACATGTCTGGCTTATACCTTGAAAGCAGAAAGGAAGATCCACTTCAATGAGCATGCCCACAAGATGCTGCCATATACAGAGTCAGGCGATTTGGCGCATCTAGGAATGACTTGACATAGTATATGGCAGAATAGAGCTCCTAATGGAAGCAGCTCTGCACAGTTTCAGGCAGGGAGCCTCTCCCAGCCCTGCTTGGAGATGCTGGGAGCTGAATCTGGGACCTTCTGCATGCAAAGCAAGCCCTCTAAAATGAGAGCCTTTTTCTTCTAGACACCCCACAGTATCTGCTGCTGAACAAGTCTCATGACTCTTCCCTTGGTATTGAACCACATTGCTTGGGATGAATATAATTGGTCATATTTGCCATGCTTTTCTCTCTCACAACCACAGACCTAGAAATCTGCTTCTTGCATTGTACTCAACTAAGTCCTACTTGGAGAAGGCCCACTGAAATTCATGAATGAAGTGAGGCATGTCTATTAACTTCAATGATTCTCCTCTGAGCAGGACAAGCACTGAATACCATCCCTTGTTTAGACTGGCATACAAAACCCAACATTGCAGACAATAACCCATTTATACTGGTGCCAAAAAAGGTGTATATTGCCTTATGGTTCTCATATTTTCGAGGCTTCTCACACCCCATGCCTCCATTTAATTTACAGTCTTACAACACAGTTCATGGGGGCTTACGCCCAACTGCAGGTAAGACTGCAACCTTTGCAATTTAGTAAGATAATTAGTTGTCAGGGTATGGGCGTGTCTTTGCTATAATCAAGAACTCTCACAAAGAAATATAATCTGAAAAGGTGAAACTAAGCCAAACAAATCTCCCTTCCCCCTTTGTGTCTCAATAAATAGCAAATCCTATCTTGTTTCCTTTAACAGAAAGCCCATTAAAGAGGTTAAGGTCAATAGCTAAGACAGCAGCACATTTACAGGGGTGAAACCCTCATTGAAGTCAGAGGTCCTCACTTCCAAGTAAACGTGTTTAGGAAACATATAAGTAATATTAATAGCTTAAGAGAGTTACAATATCACTTACCCAATTGCCTGACTCCTAAAGAAAACTTCTTTGGCTACAATATTTCCACAAACTGGACCACTTCAGCAGATGGTTCTTCTAATTCAGGATGCAAATGAGGAAATGAACCTGAGCAGCTTTGTAGAAAACCCCACTTTCAGTTTTTCAAAAACAGGTGCTCCTCTTTGCTGACCCAATCAAGGTTGGGCCTGAGCAGCTTTGTAGAAAGCCCCGCCTCCTTAAATCAAACCCTGCACTGACTTCTTGCCTGTTCCTGCATCCAGCACAAAGTCTTCAGCCTTACATTGGAGCCACTCAGTCCTCAGCCATGCTGCTGTTAGCTCCCCCACTTCCAATATCTCCAATGGTCTCTAGAGTCTTACCTGTGCTCCTTAGACTTCACCAGGCTCCTCAGTCCAGAGGTTTCTTCCGTCCTCAAGCAATCCCACCAGCCCTGTCTTGCCGATTTGGAATTATCTTGCAGAAGACCTTGATGGTGCCAACCCTTTCCCACTTGCCTCATCAAGTACTTCCTCAGACTCACCTGACCTATGGAGCCTTTTGCTTAACTGCCCAATCTCCATCCTTCTGGTGTGATTAATTTTACCCACTATTTTGTTGTTGTTTTTTGTTTAATCAAAACTGTAACACAGGAAGCTGCCTTTAGAAGCCCTAAGCACTGCAAAGATTATGGCGTCTCCCCGCTCTCCATATGCAATTCAAAATAAAAACAATAAACAAAACAACTTACACAGCGTATTCTGTTTTTCTGCATATATAGATTAGAAAGGGGAAAGAAACAAAGTTTGTATAACTCATAAGAATAAATCTTTAATAATAAAACAATTTATTACTAAGCTTGAAAGGATTTGATTTCTTCCCACTATTTCCATCTGTGTTGACAGGATGGTCCCTGGTACAGGTGGGATACGTAATAAAAAGAGAACAGAAAAATCTAGTGGCGTGTAAGCAGGTGTAATAAATCTTTCCCAATGACTACTTTGATGCTTTCCTCCCTTTGAAATATCATATGCCAAATTCCTTCAGAACGTTTTTTTTATGGGGTCAGGGAGCCCCTGCTTTGCTGGTGCACTAAGCACATGGTTGGTCTGTCTGTTGGATAACCCAGCACCACTTATTCCAGTCATATCACTGGTCCACCTAGCTCAGTATTGTCTAAATTAGGTGGTTCTCTCTCCCCCCCTCTCCTCAGTCCATTACAGCCTCGTGATTTCACATCAGCCACTCACATAATTGCAGGCCCAGATGATCAGTCGTCAAGACATTTCATTTTATGGATAGGCTGGTGAAATAGGGTGTTTCGAAAGAATGACTTGCTATATGTGTTAGAATTAGAAAGGCTTACTGTGTAATCCTAAATCATGTTTGCTCAGAGGTAGGGAGGGGAGAATATGTCAGTTTTCTCAGTTTATTGCTTTCCCCGTCTTAAATTCAGCTGTCCACATTTCCACAACAGTTTGCAAAAATAAAGCTCCCCCTCAAAACACACACACACAGATCAGCAATTGAGTGTCAGTTTCTCCAAAACATACACATTTTAGCATGCAATTTTGCCTAGCACAACACATATTGGGATGTTATTTCCACTAACTGTAAAGCACACTTTACTCCAGTGTAAGTATTTTTGTGCACATTACAGTGGTACCTCAGTTTACAAACTTGATCCGTTGTGGAAGTCCATTCTTAAACCAAAACCGTTCTTAAACTGAGGCGCGCTTTCCCTAATGAGGCCTCCTGTCGCCGGTGCCCTTCCACCGTTCAGATTCTGTTCTTAGACTGAGGTAAAGTTCTCAAACCAAGACACTATTTCCGGTTTTGTGGAGTTTGTAAATCAAATCGTTCTTAAACCGAGGTACCATTGTACTTGGATAGAGAACTGCACTGGGAAATTCGGAGAAGTGTGAATGTCAAATGATGGCTGCATTTCTGTTCACATCTTGTTCTGGGAAAAGTGTGAATGAAGCAACTTCACCTTTCAAAGCAAACTGAATTGAATTTCTCCCCCACTCCCTACTCAGAAATTCCAGTGTGTTTTCACCAGGTAAATAAACCCAGAATTGCAGCTGTACTTAAAGGAGCCCTGCAACCATCAGCAGCTTGATGCTGACTGCATGTTGGTGGAGCCATTATACAGGAGTGTGATGTTAAAAACAATTGACTCAACAGGTTGTTTTGGGCCTTTGATCCTCTGCCAAATATGGCCACCACAAATAGACACGGAAAGGACCTGAATCCAGTCTAATCCTATGCACTGGATGGGTGCTTGTTGACTCAATGATGGGAGGATGACTGCTACTCCCTGGCTGTTCTGCCATGCCCCATACCCCAACTGTCCATTAGCTGGGGATAAAGTAATGCCACTGCTAACCGAGTCTGCTCAGAACTCAATCCGAGCATCTGGCTCCAGGTTTAGGAGGGCCTTTGGAAAGGCACCCTCCATGACGACAAGATTCCCTGTCTGAAACCCTGGAGAGCTGTAAACAATACTGATCTAGATGAACTAATAGTCTGACTCAGTGTAAGTCAGCTTTCTATGTTCCTATGCAATTAGAATTGAAAGTGAGGCTGTGTGCATTCTACCCAAATTTCGAGCCAGGGCAGACTCAAACAGATCTGTATCACACGTGGCTTTTAATTGTGGGTTTTTTGTCTCCAAAGGCAGGTGAATCAGCTGTCATGCAAACACACACTATATAATAGTTTTTAAAAAAACAGATCTACCTCTGAGTTTCAGTATGATAATTTATTTATTTCCAACGCACACACAAAACTAAGATAATGCTACATTATTGGCTCTGTACGTTGCAGCTTCAAAAAAGGCACCTTGAGGCTTCAAAGTTTTATTTTTCTCTGACAGCAAAAGGAAACATGATTGATTTTTAAAGTAGCAAAAGTCCCTAATGGCACAGTCCTAGGATTCCTGGGTGAATCAGGGGCCATGCAATATTTCAGACCTCCACCTTGGAGAAAATTGATAGAAAGGAGGAGAGGGCTATCAATGACTATTAGCCATGATTGCTCCACCTCCATTGACAGAGGCAGCAATGCATCTGGGTACCAATTGCTGGAAACCACAGGAGGGGAGAAGGCCCTTGTGGTCGGGTCCTGCTTGTGAGTTTTCCCCTTGAGGCATTTGGTTGGCAACTGTGAGAGCAGGACACAGGACTAGATGGGCCGCTGGCCTGATCCAGCAGGCTCTTCTTATGTTCTTCGAGAAGTTTTTTCTGATTCTCATATACTAGAACCAGGGAACCATCCGATAAAGTTGAACATATACTGGATCACCTTATCCCATGTGCCCCATCATCAACTTCAATCAGCGGAACTGGCACGATAGATGCCACGTAATATCCATTCCGCATTTGCAAGAATTTTATCATTTAGTGTGGTGGCACCTATACTTTGGAACTCCCTGCCTCTTGATATCAAGGAGGCGCCTTCACAGTACTCTATTCGGTGCCTGCTTAAAAAATAATAATTTATTTAGACAACCCTACCCAGATGCTTAGAAAGCAGAGATGAATATTAGTATTTTGACTTTACGCTTTAAAGTATTGTTGTAATTTTTACTTAGTTTTTAAAAATATTTTTGTAAACCACTTTGAGGTTTTACAATCAAGCGGTATATAAATTTTATGAAATAAATACATGAACATTGGAAAATTCAGGGTAGACAAAAGAAAATGGGTTCCCCCCCCTTCCAGATAAAGGGAGCCCTGACCATTAGGTCCAGTCATGACTGACTCTGGGGTTGCGGCGCTCATCTCGCTTTATTGGCCAAGGCATACAGCTTCCGGATCATGTGGCCAGCATGACTAAGCCACTTTTGGCGAACCAGAGGAGCACATGGAAATGCCGTTTACCTTCCCGCCAGAGCGGTACCTATTTATCTACTTGCACTTTGACGTGCTTTCAAACTGCTAGGTTGGCAGGAGCGGGGACCAAGCAACGGGAGCTCATCCCGTCGCAGGGATTCGAACAGCCAACCTTCTGGTTGACAAGTCCTAGGCTCTGTGGTTTAACCCACAGTGCCACCCGCGTCCCTTCCAGATAGCAACTAGTTAATCTGTGGAACTCACTTCCATGAGATGTAACAATGACCATTAAAAAAAAAAGAATTAGATAAATTAATGGAGGGGTATCAATAGCTACTACTCATAGTGGCAGAGTAGCACCTTCAGCATCAATGTGAGATGCTGATGAAGAACAGGTAGCCGTTGTTGTGGGTGTAGGGTGGGGTGGGGTCACTCTGGATGATGCCCTAAGCCCCTTCCAGTTCTTAGGATCCTGTATCTGTGTGGGTTGAAGGTATAAGGGAGCAAGCTTGCCAAACCCCTATATTAAGGTAATGGCCTTGGCTAGCTAGTTACCAAAGAAGCATTACCAAAGAAGGTGCTCTGTGCCATATAACAAATGGGAGGGTTGCCAGTTCTTCCCCCATGTGTGGGTGTGTCCGTGGATTCAGACTTCTGGGGATGTCTCTGATGCACCCAGCTTACACGGCAAAGTGTTTCACTATGCAGTGTGAATGGCCTATCCCATAATAGCAGCGAGCTTCATTCAAGCCAACAGAATTCTGCTGTGAGCTCCATTTAACCAGAGACATCTAAACCAGGATGATCCCTTTTGTCAGCATTATTCAGTTAGGACGCCAGATAGATAAGCACTACACCGCCACACACACACACACATCCAGCTACCACAGGGCAGGACTGCCGCAGGCACTTGCTGGTCCTAGTAGTCACAAGTGGTCAACTTCCAGTGAACATAATTCTCTATGTGCGCATACATGTGCTCTCGCGAGTCGACACGAGGCCTGAAACTGAGGTATCCACAGCAGCCAGAGCGATGATAACGATATAGAAAGGCAGAGGCTCATCAAACCATTGGAAACACTGTTCTGAGATTGGTTTGAAGAACAGAAGATAAGAGTGTCACAATCTTCAGTTGCAATGGGAAAATCATTGATCCAAACAGATTTAGGATTTTCTCCATGTTACCAAAAAAAAGGGGGGGGGAGAAGTCTACTTAAGCATGCTCAATTTCACATCAGACCCTAGTTTTCATACTTGATTTCGGCTCTAAGCTCGTTGGTGATGTAGCTCGTCAGCATGCAAAGCAGCTGGTCTTGGATGGCTCTGTTGCCCATGACCAGGGCTATGAGCTGCGCTGTATCGGTCCAGTCTAAATTCCCAATGATGGCGTAGGCGTTGTCGTACAGCCGCTGCTGCTCCACGGGAGGCAGTTCCAGGATGATCTGAGGGATGGGCTGAAACTGCCCAGAGGTCATCCAGGCACCAAGCAAGCCCCCAACAGCGCCCCCTAGGAAAGCAGCACAGAAATGTATTTTAAGCCGCACGTCGCTCACCAATGCGAAACACCCCCATGTGGCAAATCATGTGCAGATGCACAGAATCCAGGGTGCAAACCTCCTGATGGGGATGAAGACCATAATTTGGCTTTAGGGTGTTCACATATTGGTTGCTGTTACATTTTGGTGGCATATTATTAAGGCTGCAACCCTTACCTTGGAGTCAGCCCCATTGACCTTGACAGGCCTTATTTTTGAGTAGACGTGGTTAGGCTTGTGCTATGGATTTATTGTTGCCACCCCATCTTGCAGGGCTGGTTTTTTGTTTCCTGTTTTTGAGCAAAATCAGGATATTAACATTCTAATTCGCTTGTTCCCCAAAGCGGGCAGTACTATCCCTTCCCCCAGGAATTGTTAAGAGGCAAGTGCAGGGCAGCACTGGAAGAGTAAAAGACTATCAGACTTTTGAAAAGCTGGTATCACTGGACCAAGGGCATGGACTTTGTTGAATTAACAAAAAAAAAAATAGTTTCAATTGGATTTTGAATACATGTGCAATTTGTTGTTGCCGTTTTGAATTTGATAGTGCCATGCAAACCACTATGGAGCCAAGTTGGGTTGCGGGGTCCGAAAAAGTTTGGGAATCGCTAGCTCTAAAGCAAAACGGCAAGGTAGTTTCTACAGACCCTCTGCAAAAAGAGAGCCTCACTTACCGACAGCTATGCCAGGAGGGCCGCCCACCAAGCCTCCCAAGAAAGCAGTTGCCCCAGCCACGATTGCTCCTCGCCCCGAATGCTTGAAGGCCGCCCTCATTTTCCGCTCTTCAGACACACAGCATAGGAGCTGCATGACGTCGTTCACGCTGACAGGCATCTTGCGTAGCTCACACCTTGAAAGCATATGGAAAGGTAAAGGTAAAGGGACCCCTGACCGTTAGGTCCAGTCACGGACGACTCTGGGGTTGCGGTGCTCATCTCCCTTTACTGGCTGAGGGAGCCAGTGCTTGTCCGCAGACGGGTCATGCGGCCAGCATGACAAAGCCGCTTGTGGTGAACCAGAGCAGCGCACAGAAACACTGTTTACCTTCCCACCAGAGTGGTACCTATTTATCTACTTGCACTTTGACGTGCTTTCGAACTGCTAGGTGGGCAAGAGCTGGGACCAAACAACGGGAGCTCACCCCATTGCAGGGATTCGAACAGCTGACCTTCTGATCTGCAAGCCCTAGGCTCAGTGGTTTAGACCACAGCGCCACCCACACCCCTATAATGGAAAGGTACAACACCTTAATAGAAATGCGAGAGAACCTAACTCAGGCTCAAGGGCTGCATTCTACCACAAGCAACTTTATTCTGGGTGGGGGTGCACCCCAATGGTGGGTGGGGTGTAGTGGATGTGCCTCAGACCTCTGTACAGCAGGCAGCGGGCAACTGTGATAAAGTATACACATGCTTCCATCCAAGCAAGCAAAGAGGCGCAGTCGCAGTTCAAAGGCACATTCCAACCAGGCAAAAAGCACCTGAGGTGGACCACTGAGAGAACCCCGAGGACCAGCCAGAGAGGTCTGGAGGGGCAGAATTGGTCCCTGGGCCTGAGGTTCCCAACCCCTAACCTAAGAGCTCTTTTATACCCCATGTAGCTGCTGCCCATCTCTATTTACAAAAATATTTGTATAGTGCTTTATCATTAAAAAATATCAAAGCAGTTTACAGCACCAGATATCAATTAATCAGTGTGAAAGGATGTTTTCTTAATTGCTTCATTGCCACGCTTGCTGGGGCTGAGGGGAACTATAGTTCTGCAATATCTGGAGGGCCAAAGGTTTCCTATACTCAATGTAGGAGGTCGCAAGTTCAATCCACCACACCTCTAATTAAAGGAAATTTTGGGTAACAAGATTATTATTATTATTATTATTATTATTATTATTTTGCCTTTTCACCAGACAGGGACCCAAGGCACGTTACAGAGAAAAATGCAAATACACAGATAAAATAGAAGAGATAATGTAATGGTTCTAGGGGTTGCTCGTGCGTAAGCCAGTGCCAACACCTGGCTGGGTTGCCTGAGTGAACCTTTTCTGTCCGGACAGCCACTCACCCGTGGCTGTCTCAGTCGCTGGCAGAATCCGTCAGTGGGCGTTTCTTAAACTTCTTCCAGCAAAGAAGCTATTTGACGCCTAGTCTCCTCCTACTCTCCCTGCGCGGAAGCCTTCTGCGCAAGGAGGGCGTAGGCAGCGGAGGACCCTTACTCTCCCGGCAAGGAATCATGGGACCGCCTCGCTGATTCCCCCATCTGCCCCGCTTCTCCACTGGTGCTACGCTGATTCTCTTCCCCAGAAGCTGGGCTGCCTCTCCCCATCCCGGGACGCTCTCTGGAATCCCTCTGGAGCTTGCTCTCTCCCTCCGGCACTGATGGCAGTTCCCTGACATCTAATCATTAATAGTAATTAACCATCAAGACAATCAAAATACTATCAAAACAAAGATCTATTAAAAATACAGGTAACAATAAAAACATAACAGCACCAGACCTTTATAAAAACAGTCAGTTCCTGAAGGCCTGTTGCAATAAATCGACTTTCACCTGCCAGTGAAAGGGCAACAAGGAGGGAGGCGGTCTAACATCTTTAGGAAGGGAGTCCCAAAGTCTGGGAGCAGCCACCAAGAAGGCCCTCTCCCCCCATCCTCTCTCATCCCTGCTGAGAGAGGTTCTCTGTTGGAAGAGGAACAGTTTGCACAAAACACTTGGCCATAGTTGAGTTGTCCCACAGATGTTCAGACAAACCATGACTAGTGTCTCCCAAATTTGCCTTGCTTCCCAGCTGCTCTTGCCTTGTGCCTTTGTGGTTTGGGGTGGTCAAACGAATCACAATTAAGAAAAGCTCCTAGGTTTATGTGCATTACTGAACCACAGTTAAAATAAACCAAGGTTCCTAAGTCAACAACAAACCATGGCTCCAGATCACCATTTGTTAGAAGTAACAAATTTGTAACATTTGTTTCCTGCTTGGCAGGGGGTTGGACTCGATGGCCCTTGTGGTCTCTTCCAACTCTATGATTCTATGATTCTAAAGAAACCATCATTAAGTCGCTGGGCAGGATTCACATATAACATCACACCATGATTTAGTGTTGTGGGGAAACCAGGCCGGCGTATACAGCACTGGGGTAGGTAAACCAATGGTCTGCGAGATAAAGAAGATTTACTTGCAAGCAAGTCAATGGGCTTTACCTCCTGGGGGAGAAAAGTTTCATTGTCATCTTAAGTTTCCAGCTCTCATGACTGCAGAAGTGGTGGTGGTAGGGGAATTAAAAATTCTCAGAATAAGTTTTTTTGTGGTTGCAAAATAGGAGTTCTGAACTGTTCCTGGTTTTGCATACAGAGCAAACCTTCCATGGTTTCATCATTCTCATTGCAATCCATAAACTCCCAGCTTTGCAAAAAACAAAACAAAAAAAACCACCTTAGAGTTCGTGGGATTGATGCCCTTACACAAAAAGATTGCTTCACGGGCATGATCACAGAAGTGATCTCACTCCCAAACCACAGGAGACTATTGCGATTCGAACATCTGCTCTGAAACCCAGCCACACCTGAGGTCCTTCATAGCGGATTCAGATTCCTTTGATTTTTGCAGGGATTAAGAACCCACCAGTTGCCTGCATATTGGGGGGTTTCCCCTCTCGTTTGATAGAAACCGCTCTGGCTTCCTTCTTATTCGCCCCGCCAGAGATTTTGCATTAGCCACGCTGCCTGTCAAAACAACCACGCCCGGGGCTTCTGTCGTTCAGCCCCCGCCCTTCCCTTCCAAGTATCAGGCAAAAGTCCCTCCCTGCATTTCAGTCCACAGCCTCCAGCAGCGGACAGGCAAGTGGCCACGCATTGCTAGCTACGGTCTTTCTGTTGTCATCAGCGGGGCCAAAGCAAGAGAAATCCGTAGTGTTTAGCCGTGATTTTCAGAGCAGCAGAGCTGATCGTTCAGAATCGCTGCGCGCTTCCTGCAAAGGAGGGTCCCAGTCCACGCAAGCTGCTAGTCCGCAAGCCTAAACTCTCACTTACCTGAGAGGAAGCCCTTTTAACCAGCCTGGAAAGGCTTGCCCTGGAAACCCGTTAGTCCTTGCGAATGTGCTTCTTTAATTTTTGGACTACAATTCCCAGCACGCAAAGCGGTGAGCAAGGGGTGATGGGAGATGTAGTCGGCGCCTTTGCAAAGCGGCCTCGGAGGGGATGGGGAGCCCCTTCCGTCCAGCCCCGGCAGGCAAACAGGGTGCTTTCCTCGAGTCTCTCCCCAACCCCCTTTGCAAACTCCTACTCTCCGCCCCGGGGCCATGCAATTCGCCCCCGGATCCGGAAGCCTTCCTTCCTCGGCCCGGGTCTGCGAGCACAACTCCGTCTCGGCCCAGCCGGGTCTCCGAGGTCGCTCCCGCCCAGCCGCGGGTCCCGTGGGGGATCACAGAGGGCAAGATCTGGGCCTCGCTTTGCGTCCCGACGCACAGCCACGTTTGCAACTGCACCGAGCTTGCTCAAGTTTCCGAAATGTCGGCGGGTCTGGGGCACCGAAGCTGCAAACTATAGGGCTAGCGTGTCTTTCTCCTGCGCCGCTGTCAGGGCTCCTGTGCTTGCAACAGCTGCTTCTTAACAGGCAGGCGTTCTGCAGGTGAAGAGCTTTGCGGCTGCGCCTCCTGAGTCCCGGTGTGCCAGAGGCGCCGGAAGAAGCGGAAAGCTTT
The DNA here is from genome assembly GCF_964270895.1 of Podarcis filfolensis. Lineage (NCBI taxonomy): Eukaryota > Metazoa > Chordata > Lepidosauria > Squamata > Lacertidae > Podarcis > Podarcis filfolensis. The sequence goes on along the minus strand of NC_139611.1, from coordinate 31,183,289 downwards.
TGCGGAGAAGGATTAAATCTGTCCGCTTTCCACGCGCGCCTCCTTCCTCGTTTTGCCTTGGAAATGCTTAGGGTGGACGTCTCCCCTCCCCTTTGGAAAATAATAATACTTTATTATAGATAGGCAATACATATTTATTCAATAAATATATTAGCTTTAAATATGTTAAGTATATTAACACACACATATGATAAGTGTTGTTGTTTTTAATGTCTTGCCCACCCTTTATCAGCAAACCCAGGGGAAGTTTACAACAATTTAAATTCCAGTATGAATAAACGTGTTTCCATTTGTTTTCTTCCTTTAAAGCTGTCTCTCCTGCCTTCCCAAGCAACTCGAATTTCATGCTAAACTCTTTCTGCTTATGCTTATATATACTGTAGTATCTAGCAACCTTCCACATACATGATCTTACTGATCCTTAAAATGGCCCTGCAAGGTAGGCACATATTAGCATTATTATATCACAAGGATCAGGAGCTGCTGAGAGACAAGATTTAGGGTGCTTGGAGGTCTGTGGTCCTGGGCGTCGGATGACTCCAGGGGGTCGTATACTCGGTGGGGTGGGGCCAGCAAAGTGGAGTTTTTTAGCTGCCTCAATTGCAACTTTTAGCTGCCTCAATTGCAACATCAGTATTGTCCGCTGCCCTGAGGGCATTTATCTTGCGGATTTCCTCAATGGTCAGTATTGTAATCCTAGGGCTCTTTAAGCCTTCCCTTCTGTTTCTTTCTGTCAATTCACATTCTTGCATTGTGCTGCTTCTAGCCAGCTCTGCTTTTAAAAGGTTCTACATACTGGAACACTCTTTCAGACTGTCTGCTTGTCCACTTCACCTGATTCTGAATTCTTCATTCTCCATACCACCTTCCTCTTCTCTTTTCTCCTGTCTTTTCTTCCTCAGTCTCTTTGCTTTGGGGGTTGGGTAGGGGGAACCTCATTTAGCCCTGGTGCAGTTGCTGCATAGGGTGGAGGGGGGCTAAGTATTCCTCCCTCCTTTTCTTTTCCTGGGTCTGGCAAGACTGCTGGTTTTTTCCCCTAACTTGTACTTGCTGCCATACTGGGCACAGTTTGGCATGGCACGGGTAATCAAACCCCTAATTATTTTGGCCGGGTCCTCTTCGAAAGAAGGATTCTGATTTAAGGTGCTTGGAGGTCTGTGGTCCTGGGCGTCGGATGACTCCAGGGGGTCGTACACTCAGTGGGGTGGGGCCATCAAAATGGAGTTTTAGCTGCCTCAATTGCAACATCAGTATTGTCCGCTGTTTATCTTGTCCACTTTCTAAATTAATTCTGAATTCTTCATTCTCCATATCACCTTCTTTCTCACTTTCCTCTTCTCTTTCTTTTCTCCCTCAGTCTCTGTGTGGGGGTTGGGTAGGGGGAACCTCATTTAGCCCTGGTGCAGTTGCTGCATAGGGTGGAGGGGGGCTAATTATTCCTCCTTTGTCTTCAGGGTCTGGCAAGACTGCTGGTTTTTTTTTCTAACTTGTACTTGCTGCCATACTGGGCACAGTTTGGCATGGCACGGGTAATCACAGTTCTACTTTTCCTAAGCCATGGGGGACGGTCAGGAACTTCACATAAGTGTTGAAGTCTATTTTTTTCTTCAGGTTTTTGATACTGGGATACTGGGACACTCCCTCCTCCTAACGTCATTTCTCTCACTCAGTCACAGACCACACGTTGCTTCCAACGTCTCACACACTCAAAACGTTCACTGGAGTGTCCCCACACGCACATTCAGAAAAACCCATGCACCTCCCCCAATCCCTTTTTACCAGAACCAAACAACCAACTGGCAGCACTTCACGACTTCGACCGGGGCCCAAGAGCACCCTTTTTTTTTTTTTACTGCTTCTTCTGGGCACAAAACCAACAACCAACCACAACTGGCAGCGCTTAGACTTCGACCGGGGCCCAGCAGCACCCTTTTTGCTGCTTTTTTGGGCAAAACCAAAACCAGTGGCACCTTTTACTGCCCTACTGGTGGAGCTGATCAAACTCTCTTTGCTCCCACCTATCCCTGTGGAGCTTACCTTTTTCCTCGAGGTACCTTCTTTCTGCACGGCCATTGCTTTTTCTCCAGTCCTTGCAGTGTGTCTATTCAGGAACGGGTGGCAATTCCTCCCACGAACTTGGCAGGATGTGCACTGGAACTGCTGACACGAACCGAGCTGTTCACCGCAGGGACGCCGTGAACCCACATCCCTTATCCTCAGGGAATCTGTTTTTCCCGGCCAAACGGACCAAGAAATGTAGCCTTATGAGGCTTTGCCCTCGGGTGGGAAAAACATTGCGCCCAGGAAAGGGAAGTGGAAGTCAACAGACACTCAAGGAATAGTTTCGGAGAAAAGGCTTTTATTTCTACCATCCATGAACTGGTAGAAGGAGCAAGTGTGATAAGTCACAAAAAGCATGCACGAGTTCACAATCATGTGCACAAGCATATATACCCCTTTCTAGTTCCCTCCCCCTTTCTCCTCCCTCAGGAGTCCTGCCCCATGTTGAGGTTCCTGAGCATGTACAGAAAGCTGTCTTGGGACTATTGTGGACTCTTGGTGCCCTTCCCAGGAAAGGGGGGGGGGAGTTTCAGAGTGTTCAGATATGTTTCAATCTCTTGTTCTGGTATGGTTCCCGGACAGAAAGCAAGTTGCAATGTGGTTCTTTAGCAAGGCCAGAAGGCATGAGAAAGACCTGAGAAACAATGGACTGTTCTCTACCTTTGTTAGAGCAGAGCGGAATGTTTCTGATGCTTAGCTGCTGAGAAAATGATTTTGAAAAGCTTTGAGAAGCTTTGAGCCTGCTTTTTTGGGGGGGTGACTTCAGGCCTAGGTGAGGTCACCTGTCCTCACCTTCATTCCTTCAATAGAACCGGAGAGTTGTTGGAAGGGACATTGAGGAGTCATCAAGTCCAACTCCTGCTGCTTAAATGCAGGCTCCATTATGCAGGATGTGACCTGGAGTCTTTGCTGGCCTGATGCCCCCCCCCCCCCCGCAGATGTAGTTGGGTCACTTCGCATACAAAAAAATGGAGGGCGGGGAGCACACCAGGAAACCAAGGATGTTGGTGAATTTTGTTGGGGGGGGGGGTCAGAACAGCAGGAGGTGAGAGGTTGCCTCTGAAATTGCTTTTATTACATAAACAGCCCCATCTGGCGGTTGCATTAAAATTTCGCCCTGTAACATGCCCAGCAGTGTTTGGCTAGTAGAAACTCTCTTAAGGACACTTGAAGATCAATCTGCATGTGGTCATGGGAAACTTGTATCTCCAAATGCAGCTGTCCTCGACAAGGAACGACAAGGATGTGATGGAAAGTACAGGCAATGGATAGGAGTCTTCCTTCCTCTTGGTGCTCTTACACTTCACTGTCCCAGAGCCAGGTTCCCTTTGAAGAGAAGAAGAGTTTGGATTTGATATCCCGCTTTATCACTACCCGAAGGAGTCTCAAAGCGGCTAACATTCTCCTTTCCCTTCCTCCCCCACAACACACACTCTGTGAGGTGAGTGGGGCTGAGAGACTTCAGAGAAGTGTGACTAGCCCAAGGTCACCCAGCAGCTGCATGTGGAGGAGCAGAGACCGAACCCGGTTCCCCAGATTACGAGTCTACCGCTCTTAACCACTACACTACACTGGCTCTCTGATGCCGCATCAGAGCATCCCTAGGGCATCACCCCCAGTGTAGTTTAATGAGCATAGGAAACTTCCTGTGCCTTCATTGTCCATATGATGCTCTCCTCCAAGAAGCTGCCTTCCCACACTTTCTTCCTCCTCAGTCAAGATTTTCGGGCTACCCCTGATATAAGAAAACCTGGATTGCGGGAGGGGGGAGTGTAGCAGGGAGGAGAGCATCGTATGAACCACAGAGAATGAATGGAGGTACAGGAAACTCCCTAGCCATATTAAGTGGCATTATGGATGAGCTCTGGGAGAGTGATGGAGGGAAGAAGGAAGAGTGGTGGAGGGATAGATGGCAGGTGAGAAAAGTACATGCCTGTGAACCTCTTTTGTGCTTTAGGATTGCATCCACTGCCTGCCTATCCTGGTTCATGCTTGATTGGGGCATTTGAAGGCATAAGTATCCCATCCTATATATGAATTTCAGGATTTTTATCCCCCCCCCCTTTCTAACCTACCAGGATACTGAAGTTTTAAATTATATTTGTATAAATATTTATTGATTGCTTTTAACTTTATTGTATTTTACATTGTAAGCCACCTGCATATATTTTATGAATGTGTGGCTCATAAATATTCAAATAAACAAAAAAATTAAAATAAATTGGCTACGTACACATTAGCGACTTAAACCCTAGCAAGGTTGTCTGACCTTCCCAGCTGCATTTCAAGTCATATTTGCACATCACTGGAGGGGTGGGGATATCTTCATCGGATGTGCATTACCTGTTTGGTTTATGTGTGACTGCAGCTTCCCCCTGCAACATGTGCAATGACTGTCTCACATGTGCCCTGCTCAGCTTAACTGCACAGTGAGTATGGCTTACGTTTTTCAACTGGAGGAAGACTGGTTTCTCAAGAAACTGCAGGATAGATATGGACTGTGGCTAATGGCATGTGCACTAGGCTTCAATCACCAGCAGTGGGAGCACACTGGCGCCAAAGCAAATGGTAACAGCCCTCAAGTGCAGTTGAAGAACCTGCCCCATTTCTTGTGCTGACGTGAGATTCAGTTCCCCCCCTTTTTTACATGGAACAGGCAGCAAAATGTTGGGCCAGCCAAGTGCAGCAGAATGATGGGATACAGCCATCGGAGACTGGTTCATTAGGGCAAATGGGGCAATGCCCCACCAACCCAACCACACTCTGTCTTCAGCCAGCCCCCACCCAGTCTGCCTGCCTACTTCCACTCAGTCCAGTGGGGGATGGCACTGCCCATCACCTTCCTCATCTCAGTATTCCCCTTGTGGAGCTCAGCAGGGAGAAGGCAGATGGGACAAAGTCGGAATGAGTTGGCTCCGCTGGTCATTGGCTCTGGTGCCCTCTACTGTCAGTCTCCCTGCTTTCTGCCCTACCAATCCCGGGGTGTAGGTAGGATATCACATTTTGCATGATTTCCCCCATGAAAAACTCCCTGCATGCAGAACTTCAGAGAACAGCTTGTCTCAGATCCTTTGCTATGGTTAAGCCATCCATCAACAACCCCTTCTCCACCCCCGTTATTTCAGCTTCTTCCTCACAGATTTTGCTTTCCCAACCACGATTGCCTCTGCAAACTTTCTCACTTTTATACAAAGCCTGTCTTACGACAGAATTCTCAAACGTGGTATTCAGCATTGGACAAATTGCCTACCAAGCCTGCAGTGCTGCCATGTGCCTCCTTTACTATCTCTCAAACGGTAGATGTCTCCCTTTGCTTGTGGCTGTGTGATCTGCCTTGCATGTGCGCTAGGCAAACATTGCCAGCCAGTATTAATTTTCCTTTCCCATGCTAACATTCCCATCATGCTTTGTAGAGAAATCCACAGGGGAGAGCAGATAACGTTGAGTACAAGCGCAGAGAACAGAGCACCATGAAAGCAACAAATTATAAACTCCACCAAAGAGAGATTCGCGGCGTTTATTTTATTTCATTTTTTTGCTGTCTCACTCTGCCCCTTCTTCCCCATCAGTAGGATCACAGGCCTGGTACTTTAGTCAACGCCTGCATCCTTGCCAGCAGGTTCAAGAGAAGCATCTGTGAGCACTAAGTGATTCCTTTCAAGCGGAGATTCTCAGGATGGCGGCAGCAACCGAACGGATTACAGGGGACAAACAGCAGGAGAGAAAAGCCGCTTCACAATAATGCGGCGGAAGACAATGGGGTCGCCGTTCCAGTAGCAAAGCAGTGCACGGGAGGGGATTGCAGTGAAAAGGGAGCCTGGAACTTGTGCACCTTGGGGGGCTGCGAAATTTGGCAGGACGCGTGTTCCTCTTGCTTGTTGCTCTACCAAACAATGAGGCCAAACCCCACATGTGTAAGGGCTGGTAGTACGCTGGCATCTATATATATAACTAAAACAAAAAATAAATAAATCTGCTACCTAATCACACTGCATGCAAAATCAGGAGAACAAAAGGAGTCTGCGATGCTTCTCTTACCAGTGGGGAGATAATTAAGGATGAATGAAATATTGTTCTGTGGATTTGAAACGAAATTGTTCTTAGGAACAATTTGGTTTGTTTTGTTCGGGGTGAAGCTCCTTCCCCCGCCGCTGCCCCCCTTAGGGTTGTCTGCCTATGTGGAGGGGAAGAATTGCATGGCATTTAAATAAATACCCGACACGATGGCAAACTTTATTTGCATAAACACACAAAACAGGTCCTTCCATTATGATTGCAGGAAAGATTTTTTGTCTCTTTCCCAATTCAAAATATTGCAGTCAGTCACTGGAATAGGAAGGGAGAATGCATTGGGGATATCCTACGGGACCACTCAACACTGTCTCAGCACCAATCCCCACCCGGGCTCTGAGCCTTTATCCCTTGGGGGTTCCCCTGCTGTTGCCCCCCCCCCCCAGCATCCAGCCATTTAGGCTGCAAGCACTGAACCAATGAAGTGGTAAGGATGCCACTTTGGGATTTTAGAGGGCAACAGGTGAGGCAAACAACCACTTTGAAAATGTACCTAAATATTCCATACTTTTTTTAAAAAAACAACATGAGTTAATATGGATATGACAACTGTGACTATTATTATGTGACCTTTCAGGCCTGTTTTGCGATCCTGTTTGTGGTAGAGTGGGCCCACAAACTGACATTTTGGGTTCCCCTTTCCTTGCAGTATCCGATGATGAGATGAATGCAGCTGTGCTGCAACAATTTTACAGCTCTTACAATGCCCACCCCCTTTTTAAAAATGGAAATCAAACACATTTCCCCAAGGTGCTCAAAGGAATTTTGCCAGCTCACAATAACTCCTTAGTGTGTCAGCTTCTGTGAGGCACCTAAACCACCTGGTTCTGTTTTCTAATTTCTTGATATCACTAGGGTGTGCTATAGCTCATGAAATCTCACAGAGGTAGCGTTCTTAATAAGCCATTTTTGCCACGTTACCCTGTGCTTTAAATTAGGGGAAATCAACTTCAGTGAACAAATACCCATATCTGACATGACACATGTTATCTGGAAAAGGAGGAGATCTGTATTTATTAGTCTACACAGCATTTGTTTTGGAGTTTTCTAAAAATTAAAGCAATTATATATAGTTATAGCATGTTTAAGCGTTCAAAGCACTTTACATACATTATTCTTCCCAGTGCTCCCCCCCTAAAAAAAAATGTTTTGAGGTACTCTCATTTTCCTATTCATATTGAAATACTGCCCTTCAGTGAGGCCAAACTTAGATTCACAAAATGTTTAGGGGTATGCGTCCCCCCCATAAAAAAAACACTGATTCTTCCTCTCAAAGGCCTTTGACTTTGAAAGAACAGTAGCTTACCTAAGGCCTAGTTCTGACTGAGGGGTATAAGATTATGATTCTTATTTACTATGATATGTATGTCCCACTCCAAGCAGCTCAAACACATATGCTTCTTTTATCCTCTCAACAGCCTTGTGAGGTAGGATAGGCTGAGAGACAGTGGCTAGTGAGCTTTGTGGTTGAGTGGGGGATTCGAACCCTGGTTTCCCAGGTTCTAGTCCAGCACTCCAACTGGACTACTGCAACTTTGAACTGTAGGTGGGGACCCATATGCTCTTCCACAGGTTTTCCCATCTCCCATATTCTTTATGCCCATTTAAACGATTCATCAATTATAAACTTTTCTTCATTTGGGTGGCAGCCCTACTCTACAGATACCCAAGTACTCTTCTCACAAAGAACAAATTTCTGGACTTAATATTCATGGGAGAAAGTGAAGAAACCTGCGGACAGTGATGCTAAAACCAAGAGTAAAAGTGTCAAGGGATTATGGGAAAGGAGGAGAACAGCTCCACACCGTCCCTGAGCACAATATTTTTAGCTCGCCGCTTGATTGCTCTGGTATTGTTCCTCCTTGTTCTGTTTTTATTAAGACGCTGCCTTTCAATCTTAATTTATTGGAAAGCTAAAGATGTTTTCTAAAAATAACTTCGGAGCTGCTAAAAAATTCAGCCTTTCACTTGCAAGTTTCTGCCAGCTGGGCCTGTCTTGCTTTAGAACTGACACCCTTGAGATTTACAAATAGGATTTAAGAAGAAAGGGCGGGGGGAGGAATGAGATGGCTTGTGAGCATGACAAACATACATATATATCCCTAAAAAAAACACAACCACACATCCGACTTCAATTTATAAAAATATTGTGCAGAACCCTCTTTGCGAAAGACAATTATTTTAATTGTTTCACTGCTGATTATATTTCCCTAACATTTTCTTTGACTGGGTAAAGGGAAAGGGGGGGTGGGGGCGGGGACGGGGACGGGGAGAGGCATGTCACAGAATTATAGTTGATTTCAGACTACCCATATTAGGCTTTACATTAATATGGTTTTGCGTATTCAGCAGGCCTTTTCCTTGTTCTGTTACAGTGGAACCTCAGTTTTCGAGCGTCTCGGAACTCAAACGTTTCGGTTTTTGAATGCCGAAAACCCGGAAGTAACTGCTTCAGTTTTTGAACGCTTTTCGGAAGTCGAAGGTGCCACGTGGCTTCCGTATCGAGTTTTCCCTAAGTAAATGCTTCCGGAAATGCATGCTTTGGTTTCCGAATGTTTTGGGAGTCGAACGGTCTTCCAGAATGGATTACGTTCAAAAACCGAGCTCCCGCTGTATACGAATGAAGAAGCAGGGCTTAATTTAAGCCCAGGCTTAATTCTGCAGGCACAGTAGCACAGAAAAGCTTCCTGATTCCAAACCAGGTCATTGGTTTCTCTAAGGCAAGGATTGTCTGCAGCAGTGGCAGTTGACCTGTCGACCTCCAAAGATGTTTACTGGACTACAGTTCCCATCATCCCTGACCGCCAGCTGCACTGGCTGGGGCTGATGGGAGCTGGGGGTCCAACATTGTCCAGAGGCCCACAGGTTCCCCATCCTGGGTATAACACTGACAACTTCTCTCCAGGGATTCAGGCATGAGTCTCAGCCCTACATGGAAATATGAAAGACTGAATCGAAGATCTTTTGCAGCCAAGTGCATGCTCTAGCAAGGAGCTTCAATGCCTCCTCCTTAGCCTGAATCTAACCACTGTTTTCAAACCTGCACTGGTGCATTTTGGTTTCTTAAGATTTCCAGAGCAGTGCTGAGTACAGTGCTACTCACAGCAACATAAAGGAAGCGGAAGAGGAAGAAAGCTGTCCAATAAATCTGGCAGTGATGCAGCAACCATGAAAAAAATGGTTCTCTCCCTCCACCCACCTCTGATTACTGGGCAGTCCGGTCCTTGGAGGGAACAGCCTCACACCTCTTGGTGCATTTGTGTTCCCAGATATAACACTAGCACTTCTGTCCCAGTTTTTAACATTCCTGTCATGTCATGGAACTGTGGGTTTCTGACCAATATACCATGTTGCACTAAGTTTCCTTCAAACCAGTGTTCGTGGTGTGATGCAAACCCAGAAAACGTTGGATGTGTCGCCACCCTTTCCTCACAAGTGTTTTGTTTCCCCGACAATTCGGACAATATCAGGAAATAACTGTACAGCCCCAGGTTTCATCTCACGGCATGATCCACAAAAACAGCAAAAATTAAATAAAACCGGAAAGCTCCCACAATTTTCTAGGTCAGGTGTCAGCAAACTTTTTCAGCTGTGGGCCGGTCCACTGTCCCTCAGATCATGTGGTGGGCCGGACTATATTTTGTTGGGGGGGGGGAATGAACGAATTCCTAAGCCCCACAAATAACCCAAAGATGCATTTTAAATAAAGGGACATTCTACTCATGTAAAAACACGCTGATTCCCGGACTGTCCGTGGGCCAGATTGAGAAGACGATTGGGCCGCATCCGGCCCACGGGCCTTAGGTTGCCTATTCCTGTTCTAGGTTAATGGGGTTGCAGTAGGATTTTTCCCTGGAAGCAATTAACATGGAAATGAGCACTAAGACATCTGCTGGATTCCACTAGATTTCCACAAGTGGCTTTTACGTCGTGTGAAAGATCACATAAAACATGGAAATTATAAGGCAAGGAAAAGTTGGGGAAATGGAACAAAATGATCTCTGAATTCAGCCATATTCTCTTCAGCTTCCCTTCTTGCTACTTGTTAAGCTACTTAATTTCTCAGAAATCTGCTGTAGAGACAATGAAGGTCCCCTGAACACCAGTTAAGTATAGGCGAGTAATGAGAATAAATCATAACCACATACCAATTTCCACCACTCTTAGATGGAGTTAGACCTTCGTACATAAATATCCGCTGCAGAAATAAATCAGAGACATTAGCACAAGCCCTGCCATACGAAGCAGCAGCAGAAGTCTTAACAGTTATCAGGCCAGTTAACAGAATAAACCTATTAAATAAATAAATTTGCTCTCCACCAATTTATGTCACCGCTGTACTTAAAAGTGAAACCTTTTAAATGAACAGATTTACTGTGTATGGAGGTCTCCACTGGGCCTGGGTAATTACACAAAGGCAAGGCGTTACTTTTTAAAGTGGATGAATGGGCTGATACTTTTTTGATTTACTGCTAGAAACAGAAAAATGGTAATGGCATGAAATAAGCTTTTGCAAAACCCTTTTGGCAGACGGAAAACGTTTGATTTACCTAGGGCATCCATCAGGTTCTGTATTTTAGATCAAAGCAGATAGATGGCAAGGCAAATGAGTATTATTTTGCATGTGGGGTGGAGAGGCATGTGTGTTACTGCTTCTCTTGCTTCCTGACTGCTTCCTAGACAACAGACACGAATGTGAATGAAGGGAGAGCAGCAGCAAAGTGGGAGGCAGACCCTTGACTGTTGCATCCACTATAGTTGTTGTTGTTGTTGTCGTCGTCGTCGTCGTCGTCGTCGTCGTCGTCATCATCATCATATAAATTATAATGTAATGTACCAGGTTGAAAGCTCTAGTTTTCAGTGCAAATATCAGCCACCAACAAGAAGGCTCATGCATTCAAAATAGTTTTCTGGGTGCAAACCTGGTGGTGACTTTACGGTGACTCTGTAAACTGCTTAGAGGCAAGACTACTGTAGTTAAGCAGTACAGTGGTACCTCGGGTTAAGTACTTAATTCGTTCCAGAGGTCCGTTCTTGACCTGAAACTGTTCTTAACCTGAAGCACCACTTTAGCTAATGGGGCCTCCTGCTGCCGCCGCACTGCCGGAGCACGATTTCTGTTCTCATCCTGAAGCAAAGTTCTTAACCCGAGGTACTATTTCTGGGTTAGTATGTAACCTGAAGCGTATGTAACCCAAGATACCACTGTATATAAATGGTTTAAATCAATAAACACAAGTATCAGTGTTGGATGGGAGGAAAACACCCACACACCTTCTAGTTGTCTTTGTGTAGCAATATTTTTGCACTTCTACAGATCTAGAAGCAAACCCTTTGAGATATGGAGGCATGGCATGTGGATTTCTGTACTGTACCAGACAGATTTATGTAGTTGAACATACTAATGTCCTTTGACCTGCTTAAAAATAAACATGACCTACCAAATTGTCCTTTTTACGAGTATTTATGGCAGGGGCACTTTGTAAACTTAAGAACTAATTTCCCCCAAAGGAAATCCGCATTCTCAAACCTTGATAAACTGTTGAAAATGCAAAGTGCTACAAAATGTCGTAGTTTCTCTCTCCAGCAGCACCAAAGTCTAGCAACATACAAATCTTTTACAGACTGCATTATCTTTAAAGTCAGGTCTTACTAGAAATAGTTATCTGTTGCTTCCAATTAAAAGAAGTAACCATCAATATACTGGCAAAAAAACTGCATTCTGCATCTGCAAATCCTCAGTGGCAATACACAAACTACAGGACAAATGAAGGCTGCCCCTTCTGTCATTTTATTGCAGCTCAGAAACCTGCAGTCCTGAAACTTTCATCTCTTAGGTTTCTAGTCCTCATGACTAATGTGGCAATAAGGTTAAGAAACCGAGGACAGTATGCTTGAAAAGGCCAAGATAATGAAGCAGTTAATATTAAGAACCCCACATCTCAGTGCTGTTGTCTTAGTCCAGGAGAGAAGGGGTCATGTTGAATACAGTGGTACCTCGGGTTAAGTACTTAATTGGTTCCGGAGGTCTGTTCTTAACCTGAAACTGTTATTAACCTGAAGCACCACTTTAGCTAATGGGGCCTCCTGCTGCCGCTGTGCCGCCGCTGCACGATTTCTGTTCTCATCCTGAAGCAAAGTTCTTAACCCGAGGTAATATTTCTGGGTTAGCGGAGTCTGTAACCTGAAGCATATATAACCCGAGGTACCACTGTACAAGGATCTAGCCTCTGCCTAACGCAAAGGGTGACATCACCACCATAATCCTTACCTGAGTCCCCCAGATTCAAGTGAGCTGTGCCGTTAGAGATCCTGAAAAGCTCAATAGAAAAGCAATTTCAGAATGAGATGACTAAAATAGAATAATGCAATTATTGTGGGCGCATAAGTAAATTCTGATACATGGAAATGTCCAATTGTGGACCATTAATGATTGAAACAAGAATATTCCTCATTTCTACCACTGCTTTGCCTTCAGGTGCAGATATGCCTAATGCTGTATAGGAAGGAAGGAAGGAAGGAAGGAAGGAAGGAAGGAAGGAAGGAAGGAAGGAATCTAAATAAATAAATAAAAATTGTCCAGTAGCACCTTAGAGACCAAATAAGTTTGTTCTGGATACTGTATAAGCTTTCGTGTGCATGCACACTTCTTCAGATACACTGTATAGGAATACACAGTTACTTGGGCACAAATTCCATTAAGCTCAACAGAGTTGACACATAAAGGATTGGGCTGTAAAGTCTGCATTGCAAAGCAGAGGGAGAACTTTAAAGATCCTGCTGCAACAGGTTTCCACTCATAAGTGATGACAGGGATGACGATGATGACAACAACAAACAACAAACAACAACTAGCTTCCAACAAAAAATAGTAAAAACACAATACAACATCAAACACTAAAGACTTCTCTGAACACGGACTATCCTGCTACCATTTTCAGAGACTGGACAATGAAATGTAGTCTTAAGTCTAGCTATGGAAGCCCCACCCTGGATAAAAAAGAACAAGATTTCATACACTGGCTACAATCAATTCAGAATAAGGAATCTGGGGGTCCCTTTAACCACATGTTCAGGACTGGGGACTACTCAGTCAACAAAACCTGTGGTTCTGACCCTTTTCTGTGGAGTGTTAAGTCTGACCTCTCCTTTACCTGGTCCTTTCTCTTTACAGTCTAAGCCCATATTGCTCCAGATAGAAACTGCAGTAACTTTGCAAGCCTGAAATGTGTGCATAAGGACAGATCCTACCAGACAAGAGGCAGCTATCTGACATTTTTAAAAGGGCAAATCGAAAGCAATCAACACCCAACAAAATGCTGTTGCGTAGGCTGGAGTGATAGCTTAGGATACTATAACGAACCTGGCAAGTGCTGTAGTGTTTTAATGTAAATTAACGCAAGATAATCTCTTTGCATATTTAAGCGATGCACTTCAAATTAATTAATACATATTTAAGAGATGTCTCCTTGAACAGCTGTTATTTACTTCCAGAGTTTCCTCCACATTAACATGGCTTGCTTTGTTCTCCTCCGAAGTTATTCATGCTTCTTATGGTTACTTTGAGAACCCGCATGGTGTAAAATTGAGCATTCCTTTCTCCCAAAGAGATGAGCTGCTCTGATAACTTAATATTTTAACATTAAACATTCAAGCAATTTTCCAAAACAGAAAGGTCAAATCCTACTTACAGCATCTGCTTGCAACAGACAAGCAGATGCTTAACGCTACTACACAAATACTTGCAGCGGTGAACATGATAAAGGGGAGGCAATCAATCTTCCCCTGTGGATTTTAAAATCAGATTTACTTTGATGCTAGCCCACTAAATCCCAGAGTTAGTTCCTTTTTTTTGGTGCCTCATAATTTAAGGCCAAATTATGGGCTTTTCTGCAGCTTCTAAAGTGCTTGGACTTGGTACGTGGAGCTGCAGTAATTAAACAGAGACGCCATGAAGCTTTTGATGCATGTTCTAAATACTGTGCACATTCAGGAAATGGATGTTTCCCCCCCAGGTGCATTGCATTCTTCCTCTTTTGCAGCTCACTGGGACATAGTTGCAGCATACGAATGTTTTTCGACAGATCTGTGTAAAAAACCATACTCTTAAATTTGCATATTTATTCATCCAGTCATTCATTCATTTATATACCACCTTTCTGCCAAGGTGATTTTATTATTTTAAAGGACTAAAACAAATGATGTTGCAGAAAATAATAATTTCATAAAACTGTATCATTTTGATAGTTCCAATTTATTTATTTTTTAGCCTATGGCCTAGCTAAACTGAAAAGGCCTGTGCCTAAACTTTCATAGTACAGAACTGTATGTAGTGAATGTTCACTCCAAAACCCTGAAATCTATGGTGGCCATTGTACGCATGAAAAGAGAATCGGCTAGGTATGGCAACTGTGATTAATCTTGAACTGTTTCGCAGGTAGGTGAAATAGGATATTGGGAGACATTTAATGAATAGGAAAATTAGTCAAAGTCTTAAGAAAGAAAGACACTGATAAATGGTTATATGGAATCACATGATGTTATGATGAAGGCTGATCTGGAGAGCTAAATGGTTTTGACTGGTTCAGGATGGTGACATTGGGGACTCATCTTTGTTGTTGTTTAGTCGTCTTAGTCGTGTTCGACTCTCCATGACCCAATGAACCAGACCATGCCTTGGAAACTCTTTCTTCTCAAAGCTTCTCCTTTTTAATGTCCATGGAGTTTTCTTGGCAAAATACTGGAGTAGATTGCTTGTTCCTTCTCCAGGTGGATCACATTTAGTCTAAACTCTCAGCTATGACCTGTCCGTCTTGGGTGGCCATGCATGGCATAGCTCAGAGCTTCTTGGAGTTATTCAAGCCCCTTCACCACAACAAGGCAGTGATCCATGAAGGGAGGGGACTCATCTACACAGCTGCAAATAAATGTTTTATAAAGAGCAATATACAAACGTGACACTAGATGGCGACCGTGAGCTATGCAAAATTCAATGTATTTTTCAAAACGTTTTTTAAAAAAGCTTTTCCACAGCATTTTAAAAAATATGTGTGTAGATTCCACCTGGGTTGCAACTGCAAAGGCTGATGCGATCCTTTGATGGTTGAATAGAAGTCATTTGCATAATCTAGAGATGTATAAGAAACATTGCTTTAAATGTGCTTCTTTGCTACTCCCCCCCCCCATGTTGTCCCTATGAGCATTTGTATTTCCTTAGGCGGTGGAAGCCCCTAAGGCAGTGATCCACCAGTGGAGAAACAGTGCAGGCATTGGCGCTGATTTATGGCAAGATCTTGCTGTAATCTCATGAGATCTCATGGAGTGCAAGACCTCACAAGAGCTCTCACCATAAATTGGTGCTGGGGCTGCTTGTCTGCCAATGGCAGAGGTGGCAGGCAACGCAGTGGCAGGCGGAATGGCAGAGCCGAGTGGCAATTTCTGTTTCCCCTTAAGTGGCAAAACGGGCCACATACCTTCAGACTTGTGCCCTGGGATTCCAAGAAGTTTGTGCTTCAGACCCTGAAATGCCCATTGAGCTCAAGGCAGCATATAAATTCAATACATTAATACATAAGCAAAACAAGTGAATAAGTAAAGCTGTGTCAGGTTGATCCTGTGCCGGGATAAGTGACCACTGTCACTTATCACTGAGCCTCAAGGAACATACCAGATTGTAGAATGGTCCATCTTGAAAACACTCTGAAAGACTGAGCTTAGTCATGCATGCATTTATTACACAAGGCCTGCCATAACTCGTGTTGAGCTGTGAATGTGAAACAGCAACTATACAGGGAAAAATATATATGAGACAACATCTCAAGCACACTTTTCACCAAAGACAGTTCACAAATGATTATTTAGCATCTTATTTATTTATTTATTAAAGTATATACTGCCTATATGCCATCCAAGCAGTTTACAAGTATAAACTCAATTATAAAATCCGTAAGCAATTAAAATTCACAATAAACCAATTCAATCAAGGCAACAAAAGCTTCCATGATTTAATAAGGCAAGAAAACAAGCCAGTTAAAATTTCTAATAATTAGAACAGTTAAAAAACGCATAATTAGATCTCAAGTTCAGGGGAATACCTGCCTAAACAGGTGTGTTCTTCAAGAGCCGGCAGAATGCCAATAATGATGGGGCCTCTTCGCGTTTCAACAGGGAGGTCATTCTACAAGGCTGGTGCTATCGGTGATAAAGCCCACCTCAGTGCTGCACATTCATCAGAGAGTCATCAAGCGATGAACAATTTAGCTGCACTTCGTATGTTGCAGCTGCAGTATGGGCACAACGCTGGGACCCTGGCACAGTTGGCAGTAATTACTGCAAATAACCAGGAATGGTTAAGATGCTGGGCTTCCACACGAGCAGTTTTGTCTGGAGACAGCTCCAACAGCACCAGCAATGATTACGCTTTGAATTAGATGAGTATAAAGGAGCGAATCGAGTAATCTTATTCCCCCCCCCCTTGTTAACGTGCATCACTGAAGTAACACATTATAGCTTCACCTTCCCAGTAATGAATGAATGTGACTTCTAGCAAGTCAGTATTTGTAAAAAGAAACACACACACACAAAACCCACCTCACAACTATCACCACTTCTAAACAGTCATTATCGGTGTCTCTTAATGCAGTTTCTAAATGGCTTCCTAGAATTGTGTTTATAACACTTGAAAAACATTATGCTGTTTTATTAGCTGATGTCTTGGGTTCTAATGGCAGGGAAATCTAAAAGTGTACCTTTGAAGCTAGTGTTGATTTCGTTAGGGGGGAAATGTAGCATGACAAAGGAAACATTTGGACTGCTTTGGGGCAGCAGGGGTGAGTGGAAGATGGGGAGAGACTTCAGACTTAGAACTTCTTCCTGGTCTTACAGCAAAGGTGGCTAACTTGTGGCCCTCAAGATATTGTTAAGACTCTCCCACCAGCCCTAAGCCAGCACAGTCAATGGTCAGGAATGATGGGATTTGGAGTCCAACACAGGATCCCCTTAGAACAAGGTAACCGGTGCTTCAAAAAATTCTGCAACATTCTGTCACATGGAAGATGGAGCAGGACCCAAACCAAAGGCTTCAAGTTACAAGATAAGGTGCTGGGACTAAAGGATACACAGTGGCATAAGGACTGTGTATGATTACCGTAGGATCCAACAATGTCACACTCTCAGTTCAGCAGTGTAATCCATAAACCGCTTCACGCAATCCGGGTCAATGTTATTTGCCCAATAGCTTTCTTTCTTGAAATATGAACCAACGATCAAGGCATTTGCACCCAAGTAGTTCTTCAAGTTTTCCTGAGTCACTCCAGATCCAACCAACACTGGTATCTTCACAGCACATCCAACTTCTGGAGAAAATTAAGTAGGGAAACTGATTTAAAAATCCCTATAAATGAAGGCAAGCTGTGGCAATGGCCACATACGGTGGAGGCCGGGTATTACATACTTATTTAAAGTATGTATTTCAATTCACAGCTTCACATACTTCTAAGGTTTAAGAGACAAAGGTGCAGTTCAAATGTATTTATCATACATCTTCTTAAGAAATGCATGAGGCTTTTGCCCACATGCTACATCCTGCTGCCATTCCATCCTTCCTTGGACCTTTGGAACAATCAATCACAATTGCCTATGATTTCCAAACCACTAAACTGTGGTTCCTGGGACAAACAAAAACAAAAACCAAACAGAATCTTAAACCAACTTCACTCTGTGGTTTAAGATTCTGACTTGTTGGGTTTCTTGACCACTATGTTGTGATTAACCCAGAAAATCTTCATATGGCCATGGTTTCCTGTAACATCCAAACTGGGGAATGGGAATGTCCTGGTATGTCCCACAGAAGTACTTACGGTCTGCAAATAAAAACATCTTGAAGGTCCCGGGCCACAGAGAGGTTAGGCTGGCCTCAACTAGAGCCAGGGCTTTCTCGGCCGCAGCTCCAATCTGGTGGAACGCTCTGTCACAAGACACTAGGGCCCTGCGGGACCTGACATCTTTCCGCAGGGCCTGTAAGACAGAGCTGTTCCACCAGGCCTTTGGTCAGGGCGCAGCCTGACCCCCTCCTCTGCAATCTGCACAGAATTTTGCTTAATGGTTGCCATCAATTTGATTTTAATTAATTTTTATAATGAAAGGTTTTTAGAATGTTGGATTATTTTGACTGTTGTTAGCCGCCCTGAGCCCAGCTTCGGCTGGGGAGGGCGGGGTATAAATAAAATTTATTATTATTATTATTATTATTATTGGGAAGCACAAGGACAGCATTTGTGGCAGGCACAGTCTATTAAGCGGAATGTGTACATTCAAACCAGGACATAGAAGAGCATTCTAAGGAAAGTCCTTCTCTATTATGAACTCAGAACACAAGGAATAAAGCACTAGGGGGAGCTTTTGAATGAACAACACCTATCCATCACCCATGACTCACAGTGTCCTCACTTCAGCTGCTCTGATAGCAAACAACATTTGGTTTCTCTAGGCATAAATACCAGGAGGCGCTAGGGCTTTTGACCTTGCTTCATCAACAGCAAAAACTTTGCTGAAGTTGGTCTCAAGTAGCCCAGTGCTGGAGAAAGGGATCCAGTCCAAGGGCCAGACCCAGAAGTGGCCAACCCTCCATAGGCTCCATTGACTGGATGGCAAGGCTGTCCACCTGCCATGTCAAGGGATGCAAAGCTCAAGCTTCTTCCTCGGCATTCTCTGATTGAATTCAAACTATGGCTGCAGAGAAAGAATCTGGACTACACTCTAAAGTGTGCTCCAATTTATTCCTTTGCAGCCAGGTGGTTGTTTTTTTAAGGCACCTTTTTCTGTTGCCGTGCAGGACGGCAGAAAAGTGTGCCAAATAAAAACAAAAACATTAAATTGGGAGCATACATACGAGTCTTTCTGTGCAGCCTCAGGGTGAACTTGCCAGCACCCAACGTTACATGATGTCAAGCATGTGAAAGATGGCTGTAGTTCACTCAAAACAGCCAGGGAGACCAACCTACAAGGCCTGGCAGACCTAATTAAGCCCATGGGCTGAAGATTACTCCTCACTCCTATGAGCAGACTTTAGCAGAGCTGAGTCCCTCTGCACTCTGCCTCTTGCTCAGGCGTAGCAAACTTGGCCTTCCAGACATTTTGGGACTACAATTCCCACCATCCCTGACCACTGGTCCTGTTAGCTAGGGATGATGGGAGTTGTAGTCCCAAAACATCTGGAGGGCTGAGTTTGCCTATGCCTGCTCTTGCTGGTCTGCTCCACTACTTCTGCCTTTCTCTATTCCTGGGCTGACTTGTTAAGTGTTAACATTCCTCTTTATATCAAGATGTATTCAGTAACCACTCCACCATACGAAATGCTGTCATTAAACTGCCGTGTAGCACACTGTCTTTTTTTTTTTTTTAATTGCTCCATTAATTCGAAAGAGCCAGCAAACACAGCAACAAGGCATACAACTCCCACTTCCTATGACCAACATCAAAAAAAGAGAAGCATAGTAATGCTGGAAGCAAATGTGATATAATCTCACTCTCCTCCCTTTTCAGTTCAGCTTTCAAAGAGACAAGTGATCAGATCAAAACACAAATTGGCTTAAGCTGTCAATGGGTTTATTTTGTAATATGATGAAAGGAATCCAATTGTGTCTACACTTAAGCAGCAGCAGGGTTCCAGTGGCAGAGACAGGCTCAATTTGCTGTCATAGATCTCCATTAGAAGATAGACAAGCACTCTCTCCCTCTATCTGTCTGTCTGTCTCTCTCTCTTTCTCTCTCTCTCACACACACACACACAAACACAAAGCTTGTTTGCTTCGTTTTCACCATTCAGAATTGCTGCACTAGAATGAGCTATGCTAGCTACCTGTGAGGCCACACGTGCCACTGAGTAAACACTCAGGAGCAATTACAGCAAAGAATCCACACCCCGTGTAGGTGTGTCGCAGAAACCTCTGATGTATTGTTTTCTTGGAATCACAGAATGTAGAGTTGGAAGGTACCCGAAGGGTCATCTAGTCCAACCCCCTGCAACACATGAATCCTGTCCACAGCTGTTCTTGGGCGGGCTCAAAATACCAGCCTTCTGGCTAACAGCCAGACACATTGATCCATTGCGCCACCTGGGTCATCCCTTCCATTATCCCCCTTCAAAAGAGAAGTAAAAAAACTGTCGGCATTGATTATATTCTGTGCTTGAAACACCTGAACTCTACGCCAAGGAAATAACAACAACAATAATAATAATCCCCGATTTGAAGAAATCGTGCCTGTTAGACATATTACAGATGACATTCCTTGAATGCCACCCTGTAGCATTTCACAGCATTTCTAACACTTTAGATGGTAAAAGGCAACTAGGTTAAGAAAGTAGACAGTAAGTTGGCCAAGACTACATTTCTGTAGCTATTGCGAGTCCAAAAAAACTTTGGTTTTGGAGACATCAGGCTATTTTGCACCACTTTTAACAGTCATGGCTTCCACCAAAGGATCCTGGTGACTGTAGCTTGTAAAGCAGGCATCCCCAAACTCAGCCCTCCAGATGTTTTGGGACTACAACTCCCATCATCCCTGACCACTGGTCCTGTTAGCTAGGGATGATGGGAGTTGTAGTCCCAAAACATCTGAAGGGCCGAGTTTGGGGTGCCTGTTGTAAAGGGTGCTGACCACACAAAGCTTCAGTCCCCAGGATTCTCTGTGGTGGTTAAAGTGGCATAAGAGTTACTTAAAGATTTGAGCTATATAGAAGGAAGAATGCGGCAGAGCACTGGAGCACTAGAACATATTGCCTAAAGTGGTGGCAGTATGACTCTGAACACCAGCTGCTGGGACTCAACCACTGGTGAGCACAACGCTATCATCCTCATGCGCAGCTTGCAGGCTTCTCAATAGGGCATCTGGTTGGCCACTGTGAGAACAGGATGCTGGACCAGATGGGCCATTAGCCTGGTCCAGAAGGCTCTTCTGATGTTGTTGTTTTTAAATCAGTGGG
This sequence comes from Podarcis filfolensis, assembly GCF_964270895.1. Taxonomy (NCBI): domain Eukaryota; kingdom Metazoa; phylum Chordata; class Lepidosauria; order Squamata; family Lacertidae; genus Podarcis; species Podarcis filfolensis. The sequence goes on along the minus strand of NC_139611.1, from coordinate 31,162,174 downwards.
AGTCTTGAAGAGCAGATTGGATAAATGGCTGGATTAGTTTGGCTGGATCTTGCCCTTGGTGGCAGAGTTGGCTAGACAGCCTTCTTAAAGGAACAAGTGCCCATTTCAGAAGACCGGAGAGCTTTGACAAAGAATGATATATAGGACTCTTCCTTATTTCAAGAGGTTGTCATTGCTGACTCGTGAATCAATGAACTAATCAGAGATCAAAACAGACTATTTTGCCTATTTGAAGTAAGGACATCAGGGATAGCATCTTTGCCCCCAAACCTATCAGGCACTTAATTGCTCCAGCTACTTTCTCCTAGGACATACATCAAGCATTTGGAACCAGCTAGCAAAATCAAACTCCCACTGGTGTCCAGTCACTATTATTTATACTCCACTCTGTCAGATGTTGTTCTTCCTGCTGGAATGTCAGACCCAAGTGCAATCTCCTATTTCTTGCCATGTTAAGAATTATGTTTTTAATTTACCTTCATTAGAAATAACCTTTTAAGAAAGGTTATGAAGAATGTCATCATTCATGAGCAACAGCTATCAAAAAGCAAGACTTTCCGTCTTTTCTTTTTTTTAATTAAGAGAAATGAGAAATATGTATGTACATATCCACTTTCCTGGCTAGCTGCTTAATACGACAGCTACTTATACCTGACGGGAACTGAAACATTTGCCACAACTGGCTAGAGAAAGGATGCTACTGGTAACATACACCCTTTACACTGGAGAAAATGATGTCCAATTGCATTATACTGTGTAAGAGCTAAAACAATGGACACGTGTCATGTTTGAAACAAACAAATCTGCACGCACTGATTAAAAAAAATAACAATACAATGTATGTAAGCAAGCAATATCTCAACAGAATTTTGAGTCATGTTTGGTTTTCCAGGGTTCATCCGAATTCATAAACTAGCAAGGAGAACACTATCTCTCTAGCAATAGTGAATCTGTATACTTCATGTGCTTTTGCAGGCTTCTTGGCGGCTGATCCCAAATTTTGGGACTCCCATTCCAGAGAAGCTAGACTGGGCTCCCTTCATCTCGTTCTTCCACTGGCAGCTAAAGATTCTTTTATTCCAACAGGCCTTTCGAAACTAACTTTTCTTCCTCTTCTTCCAGGAAAGGGCTTTTAATAGCACTGTGATGTTTTCATTCTTTTCACTATCTATATTTTAATAATTTGTTTTTACAATGTTTTCATTCCATTGTAGCTTAATTACTTTTTAATGATGCTCTTTCTTGTGCTTTTTCGGCTTTTTGCATTTTGTGCGCTCTATTTTATCTGTAAGCTGCCTTGAGTTTGGGGGAAAGGCAGGACATAAGTAAATACAAGAAATATAATCATCATAATCATACCACCTTCCAGTTCTTTGGGATCTGCCTCCAATCCAGTGGCAGCTCCAGTCAATATGACCCCGTCAGCCAGAAAGAATTCAGCAGCCTTAGCCGTCTCTGCTACACTGACATCAGCTGTCAGAGCGTGAGAACTGCCAACAACAGAAACCCAACCTGTTTACTTTTGGCAGCCATACCAAGTTATTGAAGCTCCCCCCACCACCACCATGAAGTGGAGGGCCAGCTTTCCAGCACCATCATAATGTAATAAATCAAGGAAGTGAGCAAATCACTCACAAATACAATTATTCAACAAGTAACAAATGCAATTACTATTGTTAATCATAATAGTGGCCCATCTAGTCCAGCATCGTGGAAGCCTGAAAGCACAACCTGAGCACTGCGCATTTCTCCAAGTGGTAAAATCCCCCAAATTCTCACTACTTTAAAAGGCTAAGTTGGGAGTGAGAATATTTGTAGCTGAAGTAACAGAGCCATTGGTCTATTGGTGGAAGACTCTGTTGTAAAACTTAGGGCTTCTGTCACTTGTGAGTGGTAACCATACAAATTCAATGCAAGCAAAAGCCCTGACAGCACATGTTTGGCAAGTATAGGTTTCTAACACATTTTGGCGTGCACCCTAATTACCTGTGTTTCTTTTTAACGTCAGCAAAAACCTGAATGTGTTCTGCTCCAATTTGCTTCCGGTATCTGAGCAAGTTGCCAGCACAGGCATTCAGAATCCCTTCATCTGCCACGTGAGAAAAAACAAAGCCTTCCGCTCGAATGAAGTCAAGACCTGCAAATGACAAGAATACTGTGATAAAGCTGATTGAGGGCCAGGCAGGAACTGTAAATCACGGTCACTTACCAGATGTATCCCAGCACGAAATGGGATACATTACGAAAGGTCAGTGGTCCATTAGCACACAGAGTGTGTACACAGGAGATCCAAAATTAAATCACCGCTTGGCTGTGATGTTTGCTAGGTGACTGTTTGCAAGTCGCTGTGTCTTGGAACATTGATGCCCTGATTTGATCCCCCATTACAATTCATTGATTCGTAAGTCGTCAAGTACAGTACCTTGGAAAAAGCAAGAACCTTAATCAAAGGTCTCTTCATCAAGGGGCTGTGCACTTTGGGTCTTCTGGGATGGACCCCAGTTCCCTTAAGAGCAGGGTGCTCAACATCAGGTCTAGGGCTAAAATGCAGCCTTCCAGGACCCCTTTTTTGGCTCTCAGAACTCTCTCCAGTCCACACCCCTCAGTAGTCCTTCTTTGTGTGGCAGGAATGTGTCACCGAGTTCTGATCATGCCCCCTTTCTTGCCTGAATGGAGGGCAGAGAGGGGTGTAAAGGGAAAAATTTAAATCTCTTGCTCTACCAACTTTTGCCTTTGGCCCTACCAAATATGCGACACTGGTATGTGGTCCCTGAAAGGTGATCTAGAAGGAAATGTGGCCCTTGGGCTGGAAAGGGTTTCCTGCTCTTGCCTTACGAGGCCACCTAGTCAATTCTGCCTCTCAGAACTAGATGCGATTGAATTAATAAAACTATTTAGCCGATGCACTCCTCTAACAGGATAATATGGGTGCTAGTTCTGCTGTTCTGCTTCTGCCTCTAGAAAAGACAATTCCACCATCAGTCACTATGATGCCAGGTTCTCTCTTAAAGTCATGGATTTTGCCCTGAAATCCAAGGAACTATTTTATACAAGAATCGAAACTATTGGTTCCTTTGCCCAGTATCATCCAATCCGATTGGCAGTGCCCCTCCAAGGTTTCAGACAAATGACTTTTAACAGTCTTGTTACCAGATCTTTAACTGAACATAAAATCTGGGACTTTCTATACACACACACACACACACACACACACACACACACACACACACTGCTTTACCTGTCCAAAGTAAAGCAATAATGCTTGCAATAAGTTACAAGAACCAGAAGTGGTCGATGAAGGCAACTTGTTGTTCCCTTACTGGTTTCCTTCTTGAGTAAAAACTTGCTACTTCCTTCCTGCTTCTTCTTCAGTGCTAGACGTTTTGTTGTTGTCATTAACCTCATGACTCTGTGATGGCCACAGGTAAGCTTGTAAATGAAAATGCCTTTGCTTGCGTTAAATGTAAAGGGACCCCTGACCATGAGGTCCAGTCGTGGCTGACTCTGGGGTTGCGGCGCTCATCTCACTTTATTGGCCGAGGGAGCTGGTGTACAGCTTCCGGGTCATGTGGCCAGCATGACTAAGCCGCTTCTGGCAAACCAGAGCAGCGCACGGAAATGCCGTTTACCTTCCCGCCGGAGCAGTACCTATTTATCTACTTGCACGGTGACATGCTTTCGAACTGCTTGCTTGCCTTAGGCTTCCTTAATTCTTTCAGCCCATATATATTTCTGCACTCCACTGCAATATATAGACAGAACTCTTACAATACCACTAAAGAAATAGAAATCCTGGCTTACTGGGATCAAATCCGTGATTTTTTGGGGTATTATTAGCACCACGCTCCAGTCAGGTGTGCAGAATTGTAGCAGGGAAGCTAGGAGGGCACAGAAAGCAAAGGACCAGGGTTTAACTTTCATGTAATGAATGCTAATTATTACATCAGATACTAAAAAATACAATGAGGTCTCAGGTGGGGTCAATTTAACCCAGACTTGTGGACTGAGTGTTCCCAAATGTTATCAAGAGGATGGGAAAACGATAGCTGCAGTGTAGGCAGTGCCTGTATCTTTATCGCTGCCATAAATGTTCCAGAGACCCAATAATATGCATCATTCTGTGGAGCCTCAAACAGATGTAGTTAATTAAGTCAGGATCTACACACAGGAAATTAGGCACTACTGAAGAACACATGGTACACCTGTTAATAATGAAGCAGTTGTGAACAAAGCTTGGTGAGCCGTTTCAGACATGGGAGAACTCTTGCCATTCCCCCTCAGAAAGAAGGAATAATCAAGATGGCATGCAGCTTTTGCCAAGACAATGACATAAATTGCTTTTTGATGTTAGAAAAAAGAAAGATGTTCTGCCGTAAAGCAATGCCTCAAATAAAAAAAAACCCAGACAATAATGCTGAACTCTTTAGCAGAGATGTAAAGTTAACTTTGTAGAGTCAGTAGGTGAGGATAAGTAAGTCAGGGCCTTTTCTGTGCCAGCCCCCAAACTGTGGAACTCGCTCCCCCTAGGGGTGCATTTGGCCCAACCACTGCAAACCTGAGTCCATTAAAACTAAAAAACCATATATTTGGGGCTTTTGTTCTTGGAGAGCTATATGACAGATAGCTTCATGATTGAAGGATTTTTGTACAGTATTGTTTTATTTAATTGGCTTTTTAAAAAACGATTGCTAATGCTGCTGTTGTTTTGTTTTGTTTTGTTTGTGTGTGTGTTGTGTTTCTACACTATGAAAACTGCCTTGAGTGGTCTAAGTCCCAAAACGCAGCCTTTAAGTAACTGTATAAATGAATAAAATAAACATTGATCCCTCAAAGTGGATGCTGGCTCTTAGATGTTAATTTTGTGTTAATTCTTATTTCTTTGCAGCATCCTTACACCCTTATTTTTCTTGCATCAGCTTTCAGATCAGCTTTTGCACAGATTTTATTTTATTTTTTTAGGAGCAGGGGTACAATGTATTTGTATGTCTAGGGTCACCATCAACAGCCTAGAAGAATCCGATAGTTGAGAAACAGAATGTGTGTGTAATCTAGAAACACTCTATTGCTTTTAAATGTTCATGGGGTTTTTACATAGCTCTGACCTTTTAAGAGGGCTGCATATGAATAATTTTAAAAATAAAAAAAATAAAAGCTCATGAAGACTAGATGCAACTATGGAAAGGCACTGGGAGTCTGTTTCGCACCAAACAAAAGCACCAAACTACACTACTGGTTTTACATTGAACCTTCAGTAATGAAGATGGGCTTTGCTCTCCACTTAAAACAGCCTTTAAACTGGCAGTTTTGCATATAGGAACAAAAATTAAATTGCAGTTCAGTAAAGATCTACTTACAAAAAAACTGTCGTCTTAAAAAATATAAAAGCCTTGGGCAAAGATGACTGAAGTACCATTTGAGATGCCACCCTGAGAAGTAAGAGTAAGTGTCTCATGAGTTGGGTATATAAAAGTGTATTTTTCATAAATTCTGTATTTGGGGGGAATTGTTTTCAGAGCTATGAATGAAAGTACTAAAGAACTAAAAAATAAACCTGATTAGACATTCAGACAGTATAAGGCCTTGATCCTCAATGGGTGGGAGTCAGTCCATCTCCATGCCCCCCCACCATATCCCCAGTTAGGTTAAACCAAAGGCACCACTACCATTTTCTTTGGGGGGCCGCAAAGAAGATCAGGAAAAATGAGTTAGTTAAGATCACTACAAGCTGTTTTGGAGATTTGGAGATTTAATTTGAAGTTAAGCTAGATTTAAGCTTGGTGCCTCCGGTATCATCATCTTCTTACACCATGGATGATGGTTTATTTCATGGATGTATGTTCTGTGTTATTTTATTAATATTATTATTGCTATGAAGTTGTCGTGGCCTTTGGCTAGAACAATAAACTGACTGATTGATTGAGTTTAATTTTTTTAGCCAAGAAAAGAAGTCTGGGAACTCTCAAGTATTAAGCTCAGACACCTCCCACTCCCCAGTGATTTTCTCCGACAAACAGACAAACTGATGTAAGGCATGGAGGACAACCCACCACATGACCAGCACCAGTTGAAAGGAACTCCTCCCACTCTGTGAGGTAAGAGCAACCTAATTTGCATAGTCCTGCCTAAGTGGAGCAAGTGGGAGGGGCAACCCATGCAAGGATCCCCTTCTCCACTGCAGAAAAAAACAAGAATCTAAGACAGAAGGAGTGCAAAAGAGGGGAGAAAATTTAACATTAGTGGCAAACGCTTAGAAGAAAGCAGCATATTTCAAGTCCTCATTGAAACTGGGTCTTAGGGTTCAGAAAAGTTTTGAGACTAGGCCAGAACTGTTATTTCTGGAAATCTTTGTTGCATTATTAAAACATTGGGAAGTATGTACTTTATAGTGAATGTGTGTTTGTACATTATACAGTTAAAGGTAAAGGATCCCTGGATGGTTAAGTCCAGTCAAAGGTGACTATGGGGTTGCAGTGCTCATCTCGCTTTCAGGCCGAGGGAGCTGGCGTTTGTCCACAGACAGCTTTCCAGGTCATGTGGCCAGCATGACTAAACCGCTTTTGGCACAACTGGACACCGTGACGGAAACCAGAGAGTGCGGAAACACTGTTTACCTTCCCGTCACAGTGGTACCTATTTATCTACTTGCATTGGCATGCTTTCAAAGTGCTAGGTTTGCAGGAGCTGGGACAGAGCAACGGGAGCTCACCCCGTCGTGAGGATTTGAACCGCCTTCGGGTTGGCAAACCCAAGAGGCTCAGTGATTTAGAATAAACAAAGTGTTTATTCACTGCATTTCAGTCTAAAGGCAGAAGGAGAAACATATGAAGCCGCTTACACTGGGTCTGACCACTGGCTCGTTAGAATTGTCAAAACTGAATGGCAGTGGCTCTCCAGGACTTTTCCTTTCCAAGCCCTGTTTGGAGGTGCCAGGACCTTCTACATGCAAAGCACTGAGCTGTGGCTCTTCCTGCCAACCCACAGGGGACATGCCACCACAGGTGACACCACAGTGGGTACGTCTCCTGTGGGATGGCAGGAAAGGTTGTAACTCACAGATGTGCATTATCCCACTATTTGGGTAAACCATCCAAACCAGCGTTACTGACTGATTTCTGTATATTTGTCACAGCCTCAGCCCCTGCCTAGGTCTGCTTGCAAATATAGCGTTGGGCTCCTGCGGAGAAGCCAGCCTTCAGAATGCACACTCCTCTCAACTTCAACGCAAATTCCACTCTTTCTTCCTTGTCATCTTTAACCATGGTTTCGTGTTACATCCACAACCGATGCTAGCCAGTCAACACGAACCAGCTGACTTGTAAGCCTTAGTCGCTTACAAACCCTGGTTAAGAAGGGTGCCTTTTAAAGTATTATCCATGGCTAACATCAATGCAGATATAATGAAAATAAGGAAAGGGGATAAGTCTTTTTGCCAGAATCGAAGTGTATGGCCCCCAAGCTGGCCCCTGATTAGCAAACCATGGCTTTCAGGGAACAGCATTTGCACTGGGCCTTAGTGACTGTGCTAAATTGAGTTTGTGGTAAGCTGTGTGAAGAGAACTGATAATTATGTTTGTCAGCTTATGCATGCCTAACAGCTGCCAGAGCCTATCCACGCTTACTCAGAGGTAAGTCCCTTGGGTTCAGTTGTATTTACTTCTAGCTAAACATGCATAGAGTCAGGATCCAAGGGTGATGTGAATTGCTAGAAATCTGTATATAATTCTAAGTTCTAGGAAACTGTTCTAAATGAAGTTGAAAAGATAATTCAGCGGCCAATTTAATTCAATATAAATGAAGATTAGAGTGTTATGCCTAAGCAGAAAAGGGGCAAAATTGTTCTAAGTAGCCTTTTCTAAAATCACAGGAAGAATGTGAAAGAGAGAGGAGAAGAAATAGTTAAAATTATTGAGTGCACCTGAATATGAAGACATATCTGCTGTCTAATCAATTCTGCATATTGACTGAAGATCCTAGTAGTTTAAGTAAACTAAAGCATTCATCTGCAACAGTGAAGTAGAAAAAAATGGCATTATCATTTTTTTGAAAATAAAATGCAATATGTAAAAGTAGTGCCAATCTAGGAAACAGATGTTAGATATAATAGACTATTCATCTGTCACAGTTTGCATCAAGATACATTAAAGGGATTGTGTAAAAGTAATGTATGTTTTTAGCATTAATCACCTATCATTCTTGAATCAGACATATCATAAATGAAATGCTAAAACTTTTATATGAGCATTCCAGCAGGCAAAAACAAGGCTGCATTAGAGCAATTTGTATTATTAATGCTCGTGCCATAAACAAAATTGACTTTTTGCTTAAATATAATTTCTCTGCTTTTGTCTGAAACTTACTCATAAACCAAGTTACAGTATGCCCACAATGATTCTTACTGTACACGACGCTTAAGCACAACATTTGCTAACTGTGCAGGTTTCCATCATCTCCTCAACAGTCCAGTGAATGGAGGTGGCCGGTGTTCGAAACTCCCATTGTTCTAGGCGTGTTGTGCGACAGAGAATTTCATTAGCGCGAGCAGTTCCTGAGCTCTGGGCGCAGTTCTGCACCTAAGATTTCAGATCAAAACTGCGGAGTGGAAGGAAAGGAGGACCTTTTTCTGCCTATTCCAGCTACTCTCTGAAGACCGGATAAGAGACCCTCTTAAGAATATTAGGGGGATGGGCAGGAGAAGGACTAGACCATGTGGAAAATGAACATAATATTTTAGCTGAAGTTCATTCATTTTCAGGTTTGTATTCTTGTTATAAAAAAGCATGCCTAGACATTCCATTGTTGCACCCACAACCTAGGTTTAAGGTGCCATTTAGCTCCTAGCTTTCATCTCTCAGTTTCTAATACTGGAGGAGGCCGCTACTGTTCCCATTTCAGAGGAAGGTGACCAAAGGTGAGCTATAAGAACACCTAATGGTTGCATAGATGAGCTAAAATTTGAATCCAAAACCTAGGATGGGCACTAGCCATTGGCCTACAGTTATTCTCCTTAAATTCAGGTTAATTTAATTTATTCTTAAGTGAATTTCATTAATTCAACAGAGGTATAATAGTTCATTACAGCAGATTACCGTGATATCCTGAGGTGTAACTGGAATTTGATGAGCAATGATAATGATTTAAATTAATCCCTTATACCATTTTATAGAACTAAATGGAAGGAAGCCATCAGTGGATATTTATCACGAAGAGACATAAAGCAGGTGTTAATACGGTTATGGGGAACAAGAACTTATAATGTGCTTTACTCTACAGCACAGAAAATATCCACCCGAACAACACAGTTTCCTACTGTCGCCTAACCATGGTTAGCTGCAGTTTACAAAGAGGGTAGAAGCCAATTTGCACACCCTGGCCAAAGCTAACCAAGCTTAGCATCAGCACTGGTGCATGCATAATGCCATACCTTTGTTAGCTCTGAAAAAGTGTGTGTGTGAGAGAGAGAGAGCAATTCATGTGTGAGAAGGAAGGAGGTTTGGGGAAATGAGAACATTATGCCTGGTTAGGGCTTGTGAATAGGACACACATACTTGAGGGGTGTACAGCCTAAACCTCACTCTCTTGGATTTGAAAAAGTTGGTAGGTAAGCTTATGCCAGTTGGGAATGGGAGAAGGTAAACCACTAAAAAGAGGTACACATCAAGTGATTTCTTTTATGAAGAATATCCAGTGTGTTCAACCACTGGTCTTCCTTGTGGGCAAAGGGTAAGAATACTTGGATGCGCTATAGGAAGGCACATGAAATCCTTTTATGCAGAGGAAGACTCAGAAGTACTACTGAATTCAATGGGGCATAGTTCCAGGTAAATGGGTTAGGAATGCCGTTTTAGGCATTCTGTATAAAATGAAGCGCTACTACTAGTACCCTTTGCCATCAGCTTGAGGTCCACCTTTTCCTTCGCTCCGCAGGTATACTAATGTCAACTCCCCCCACCTCCTGACTGTGGAAATACCACGCTGCTGTGGGAATAAAACAGCCACGGTGGCTTTGCAGAGAAGTGTGGTGAGCTGGAGCAAGCACATGAGAGCCCGTGTGGTGTAGTGGTCAGGGTGTTGGGCTAGGACCTGGGAGACCAGGATTCAAATCCCCACTCAGCTGAGTGACCCTGGGCTAGCCAATGTGTCTCAGCCTGGCCTACCTCACTGTTGCTGGGGATTAAATGAGGAGAGAGGAGAAAAGACATATACCACCTTCAGTTCGTTGGAAAAAAAGGTGGGATATAAATGCAATTAGAAATGATAATATACCGTACATAAAATCTGGTAAGCGGCCTTTGTTTAGGTCTCAGAATGCCAAAACAAAAAGCAATCCCAAGTCAGTTCACTTACCAGCAGCAAGAGCGACTGCTATAGCATCTTGGTTTGCAGCACTTAGGATCTGAACACCCACTGGGAGACGGGGGCACGTCTGTTTCACAGTGGCACAAATGACTGCCATGGCTGCAGTGATTTCTGCACGCACACCAACTGTGTACGGCCGATCATGCATATTTTCTACAATCAAGCCATCCTGTTGGAATTAATATAGAGCTATTAAAAATCATAAGAGCTGCTCAGAAATAAACAGAGGGCTCTGCACACAGTGGACAGACTGGCAGATAACGCTCAAGGAATTTGCATTGCAGCCATGCACAACAGTGCAGAATCTGCCTTCCTAGCACAGAATCTGGAGCCTTATACAGTATTCGAAGACTTCTCAGTTTTCACTGCCAGAAAAGTGCTTAAGTTACAGGAGAAAAGACTTGTGAGCTTTTATTAAATCTGCAATCCATATACTTTGCTTGAGCCAAATCCCATCTTTGTCATATCCTTCTAAAAAAAATTAGCTAAGGGAGCCATCACAAGAGGTAAGGTAGCTGGGACCCCTCCTATGCCCCGCCCCCCAGTAATTCATGCAGGAGTAAGAAGGAATACTACTTTAACAATGCCAATAAAAATTCCCAGGATATGTAGCCAAGCTCATTAAAGAGTTTTAGGGTCCCCTGCAGATAATAGCAGCAAACAAACTAAGGTGTAAAAAAACATGCACACCTTCAAATACCTCTGCAGAAGATAATTTTAAGTGAGAATGACTCCGCTTGTACAAGCCCCCGCTTGCTAAATGCTGACCCAACAACATGATTTTTGTAAAACAATCATAAAAAATTAACTTTGTGCTCAATTACAGTATATCCCTTTCAAATGAATCTGAAGTGCAAAAGCCATTAAATTGTAACTTTCATTTTCACCAAGTCAAGCTTTCCCCAAGAGAACAGGGGGCCTTGGCTCAACTGCAATAATCGAGGGATCTGATAACCGAAAGGAATTAAATGAAGACAGTAGAGGGGATGCTTGTTGAGAAGAGCTGGTGGTTCTGTTTTTTGACCTGTTTTTCTACTGAGAGATTCAGAAAAGAAGCAAGTCACTATTTCCTCAACCAAACCAAACTCACAGGCCTCTTGTGAGGATTAATGGGGTGGAAATACCATACAATCCACCCCAAGTTCATGATGTTATCAGGGTGGTCTATCAGTACTATTTGTGCATGTGGAAGCTTCGAGGCAGTCTTACTGCTTCACTTCCAACCAGTACCTATCCTGTAACTTCCTGATCAACTCCCGTAACTTTTCATACCACAAATTCAAAATTCAAATCATACGGGGTGGGGTGGATGTTATGTACTCAAGTTCTCACCCTGGGCCCTCAGGGGGATACTGTAGATAGTTCAGGTCCACATATGTAAATAAGGGATCGAAAGTGACGTTCAGTGATTGGATAGTTACACAAAATGGTTACTGTTGCGTTCTAGTGGAGCTCTATATAAGCAGACTGGCTGAACCCTTCAGTTCAGTTCTGTTCTGGCCTGTGAATAAACAAGAGCTGTTTGAAGAATCACTGTGTCATCTGATATGTTCACCCACAACTTAACAGTGGAGTGGGAACATTGTTCCACTTTTGTTGTGCTGTCGCCCCTCCAAACAGCAAAAACTTGGTAGCATTGTGGAAGCATCACAGAACAACCAATAACGCAGAAGAAACCTACCACAAACTCACTCTGATTGTGTCAAGAACATGCTGCAGAAGGGGTTCCTAGTCTTTTTATAGGGGCAAGCTGTAGCTGCCCACTCGGACCATATTTAAATTATGAAGCACTGTGCTGCAGTTTTGCCTCTCCTCTTTCATTTTGGGTACCATCCCTTCTTTCCCATTCAAGCAATCCGTGGCTGAGCACATGTTTCATTCCAAATCCATGTTCAACACTGTCCACTGAACTGCCCACTGCTGCTCCACCTCGACAAAGTGGTAACTAACACAAGGAACCAACGTTACTCAAATTTTGGATTCAAAATTGCTAAATGGAGAAGTTTTGCCTTTTCCTGCATTCTGTAAACGAAGCACTACATCCTCTGTGTTTTGGAGCACATAGCTCCACCCATTGAGTACAGCTCAAATTCTAGACAGCAGACCATTATTATTTTTAAATTACTTTAAGGTCTTCTGACGGCACTTAGGTAAAAATAAAAAAAATCTTGTATTAAAATAATAAATAAATAACAAAAGACTTGAACATGATTCGTTTGAGTAGGGCCAGTTGTGTATACTAGCTCTAGACCCATTAGAAAAATCAATATGGTTTTACATTTTATTGCTCTAGTATTTTCTTCACTTGCAGGTGGGTCGGGCACTAATAAAAAATGAAAACAAAACCCACCCACAGCAATCAAGCCTACATATTTTTCTTTTCTCAGATATTTTTTTGTTTTCAATATTTTAGCACATACCACCACTCACAACTCAATTCTGCTATCAAATTGGTGATTAATTCCAATTGCAGGATATGTTAATTTAAAGAACAAATACTACATTTTCCGGAATTTACATAGCTGCCTACTCATATATCTTTATATTTTTATGGACATAAAAAGTATGTACCTACCCCCCCTCACTTTCTACTATTTTTTGTGTTTTTACTAAATTAGCATGGATGTCTTATGTTATGACACAACACCTCTCTATTATATCATGGAATTTACTAAAGAAGCAGAAAGAAAACAGGCAATTTGCAGGTATAAACACATTTCACAGCACAAATCAATGACTTGCTCACTTCGGCAGCACATATACAAGTTAAAAAAAAGAATTCTTGAAGCCCTTTCTTGTGGAATCTGAAGATGGTTCATATTTTTACTTGGTGTACATAATTTCATTTTTACTTCCCTCAAGTGACTATATTCTGCTATTGATTTCATCAATGTGCTTTGTTTATACTGTATTAGTGCAAAGCCCAGCAAAAACAATAAAAACTTTTAAGCTGATCCACTCTTAGTAAAAATGGCAAAGCTTTCAAGTTGAATGCCTGCACAAGCACACACACACACCTCACACACAGTGTGGCAAGAAACCACATCAGCAAACTATCACATCTGGGAGCTCCCCAAATAGGATTTATTGAAGGGTGCTTGGAATCATAGAATTGTAGAGTTAGAAGGGACCACGAGGGTCATCCAGTCCAACCCCCTGCAATGCAGGAATTGTAGCTCTAAGGGGGTCCTGCGGATCTCAGGATTCTTTGTGGATAGTCATGCACCTTAAATGTGTAGCGTATATGCAGCTCCTGTGAATTAGGTTAGACTGAGAGGCTATGATGGGCCCAAGGTCACCCATCCTGAGCTTCATGGCTGAGCAAGGACTTGTACTCTAATGTCCAGGAAAACTATTTTCATTTCCCCACATAAATAGAGATGGAATGATCATAACCCTGAATAAGTGTGCAAAGGTTTGCAAAAGTTTTTTTAAAAAAAAATAGGGAGGAAGTCAACACCACACTCTTCTGATCTTTCCACATTTCAGTTTGCCACATGGAAATATCTCTCCCCTCCTCCCCTTGTGTGTTGTTCTGCTGGTTTTCCAGACCTCCAGAATCAGTTGGGGAGCATGGCAGGAGGGAGGTGATACTGCACTAGCAGGACTTGTTCTGGCTTCCATTAGTGCAACTACTTAATAGAACCTGGCCCTAAGAGAATCACACTTCCCTGAAAACAGCCAGATAAGTACTGAGCATGTTCAGTAGCCAGAATTCTAGTATGGGGTGGGGGAAGATTTACTTCTCTCTGTACCATTCATAATTTTTGTTTGAAAAATTTAGAAGACAATAGAAGATACGTAGGAGAAAGGGCATCATCAAAATCTAGAGGGTGCAGCCTCTCCAGTGACACTGACGTTTTACAAAAGGCCACGCATGAGGCAAGAAGTTCAGTGATCTAGTAAAAGCAATAATGTTGGTATATTTCCCGTCCTCTGTAAAAATGAAAGCCGAACATGGCAAAATTGAGAGGGTTCTAAACTCCTTGGAATCTGTCACTGCATATAATCTTGTCATGGCAATTTTGATTGTGTTTGGCAAAACAAGCATATCGCAGCTACAATTTTTCAGCACAGATGGCATCATGTCTGAGCATTCACTTGTTTTCATTAATATGCTCCAACATTATAAATCTTCCATATTTATTATGTTCTTTTAAAAAAGCACTAATGCATCAAACAAGCCACCTTCTATATAGAAAAAAACCCTGCGGATCTGCTTTCATCAGTCATGTCTGCATACCACTTTGAGACAGGAAGATGTACTTGTAATCCTCTCTATTCTACTCCACTGTTTCAGCAAAAAAATTTTTTAAGGGGCTAGGGAAGAGTTATAGCTACAAGAAAGGCAGCAATGGATAGAACAATCACATTAGCATAGATCGCCTCAAATCAGTGGTAATGCATGAGCGTTAAAATGCTACAGTCTATAATGGTTTGGTGAAATCCAAAATGCACAGTAAGTCAAAAATTGTAATGGCAAGCCAGCTTTTGAATTCTCCAGAACTTTTCATCAGAAAGGCTGTTAAACAAAACAAGGGAGCAAGGAGAGGAGACTGTGGTGTTGCTGCTCCCCAAATCTACAACTTATAATAATAACCTTACGGAAGGCAGATGTTTGCAGACCTAATTGGATTCATATCTCAAGGTGCAAGAAATTGTTGCACCCAGGCTATTGAGAAAAATTAGGTCATCCAAGTTGTTGGCCATTAAAACATCTTGGATCGGGGCAGGGAGAATCCATTTTTAAACTATGCACTATGTGAAGAAGTAACTCCCTTTGCCTGTTCTGAGACTTCCAACATTCAGCTTCACTGGATGACCTCAGCCTGTAGTATCAAGAGGAAGGGAGAAAAACTTCTCTAGGATTCCTTCCCCCGTATCATGCATAATTTTATACACCTCTCTCATGTCCCACACTTACTCACCTCTTTTACTAAACTAAAAAGGCCCCCAAATAGGGAAGTTGTTCAGTATCATGATCAACTGGGTCAGCCTCTTTGGAATCTGTTCCTGCTCTAACAATAGTGTTTCTGAGGTTTTGCCACCAGCACTGTGCACAGTGCTCGAGGTAAGCCACTACTGTATTATCTATGCATATAACCCTTTCTCCACCTGTACTTCAAGGCCACATGTAAATCTACTGCATTCCCATCTTTGACTTATCCTGCATTTCCCCCATCCTTCCTTATACACCATTTCTGTCACCCACCTGTCCCAAAAATCTTTCCTGTTACATATCTTCATCAACTCTTATCAATACACCCATCAATACACCCATTGAACTTTCTTCCATTTTTTTGGCCTTCGGTCCTTTTGTCTTTTGACGGACTAAATTTAGACCCCTCGCTTGACTCTGGCTGTAAAGAGGTGTGACTTTATGAAGCCATACAGAATGCTTACTGTAAAAAAACACAAACCCCAATCTTTTCTAATTAAAAAAAAGAAATCAGTCGAGAAATAACACCAGACCCAAAACTATGGTTCATTTAAGTTCTGCTTGAAGGCTGGTTACCAGGGCATCACATCACCACCATGCCAGGAATTTATATATTCACTGCAGGCAGGTTGATGGAGAAGTGTGAAGCAGCACAGGAATACAGGGTGCAATGGAATGTGTAAAGCATACCCTGACCTTTTCAAAGGACATGCACCCCGTTAAAAATCTGCTGACCTATGGAAATTACTGCAACACCTGAGGACCAATGGAAATTCATTGGTACCTGACTGTTGTTGCCTCTGGCTCAAAGTGGCCTTTCAGGTCTTGCCTTCTAAATACACACAGCAAAAGACTGCTTTCTGTCGACAGATGTATCACAGTGACGTTGTGGGTGGGCAACAGTACAGACAAGTGCAAGCTGCATTTGCTGTATTGCCTTTTAATAAGTTAGGCTACGCTGCTCTTCAAAAACCTTAACTACAACAGCCAGGAAGTGAGCACCAGAATGATAAAAAGACGACGGCTTGAACATATATGATATGTATTTAATAAACACATGCAGTGCTGTAGAGAGTGCCTGACCATTGGTCCATGGAGCTCACTTTGTTGACTCTTGACCAAAAGTAGATTTCCAAGGTCCCAGACAGAGGAATTTTCCTCCCATTGCTCAAGATTCTTTAACTAGATGAACCTGGAGCATTACATATGCAAAAGCAGAGCTCTGCCACTGAAATATGGGCCCTCCTTTTGTACCTGCTTCATCTTAAACTCCTTGATACCATGAGAAAAAGGGATTGGCAGACTGTAACCAACTTGAAAACAGAGTGTTGTGTAATTTTTGTACAATGCTACATTTTTTCTGTATATTTTTATTATTGTCCAGTGTCATCGTTCCCCAGTCTGGGAAATATTGAAGAGTGCATTATAAGTACTCAAAATAAATAAATAAGCATCAAAAGAATGAAATTGGAACCTAAATATATATTTTAAAATGTGCACTCCAGTTAGGTTGATGGATTGCTATTTCAGACTATTTACAAAACGTTAATTTTTGTTTGAATTTCAAATGCACCATCACCACTTTTTATTTTGATCCAGAATTTTGCACAACATTCAACCATGTAAAACATTAACTAGGAAGTTTCAATAAACAAAAGAGAAAGGAAGAGATAGCTCTTACAACTCCTGCAGCCTTGTAAATCTCAGCTTCCTGACAGACTTCTTCAATGATCTGAGGCAATGGCAAGGTATTCCTTGGGGTTCCTGCAAATATAAAGTTGTCACCACACTTACACAAATACACACACACACTCTAGCTTTTAATGCCGTCAAGGTTATGGCTATTCTATACTGTGGTGAGTGACAAATTAACTACCCTTGTCATATGATCAGCCAGTGACAAGAACAAATTTCACATATTCCAGAATCCCCTTGTAATGCTTTCTTACAAATTAATACCATTTAAGTACCATAACTGAAAAAGTGAACAATAAGGCACTTATATAAATGGCAGGACTTCATATGGACTGTAATAGGTAATATTAAAAATTAATAATAATAATAATACATGTATAGGATTTATTCAGATACAATGATAAAATACGGTTACAGGAACAGGCCACAGTGATGCTGCCTTCCTCTTCTGAAAAGTTAATAAGTTTTAGCTTCCATTTTTTTTATTAACTGCAGCTCATTTTACATCCAAACTCAGAAGAATTGCGGTTGATCTTACCTTTGGTTTATTGAAAAAAGCCAACTTCAGACCTTGCTTTAGGAAGCTGGCTTATTTCAACAGACCACAGTTAAGATGTACCACAGTTTAGGGTTACTAAACTGTGTTTAATTAAAAATGGAAACAAATACCTCTGATCTCACTGCCATCATGCCTACGAAGGGAAGGTCCAAACCCTGTTCTTGTAATGAAGCTATAGAAAGGTTCACTAAACTTAAAAGTCAGGCAAAGTATCTTAGTTTTGTATATTCCTTTATATTAGTATCTGGATAATTTAACAAGATACTGTCTTGGGAACAAGTCCTACATAGCCTTGGGCTAACCCAGTAAAATGCAGGTTAAAAAGAATAAAGTCAAAACAACTATTCATTAATAAAATCACATTAATATATATGATTTTCTGACAGCAACACTTTAGGAAGTATGAAATCCATAAACACATTTCATTTGGATAACTGAACTAACTAAGCATCAGTTAGCCATACATCCCTTTTACATATTCCAAGGTACCTGGCAGTGCCTGGCTTTTTTTGAAGTACAGAACATCTTTGCCATAATAAATTTCCCCCTAGCACCTGTTAATATTCTCTCCTATCCTGTTGCTTCAAATAACAATTAAAAAATGAGGCATTCACCTGGCAGTGCTTTCACATGGACCATCCCAATGATGACTGATCGTAATCGCCCGAAAAGCTGCAAAAACTTAATCATCTAGAGAGATGGAAAGATCCTCATAAGCATATGACTAATTGGTTTCTTTAATCAAGTAACAGGCCCCAAAAGCAACATCTTGCAAATGAGAACAGTCTGCTTTTGTTTCTTTACTTTATTTCAAGATATTCACAACCTTCTTAACTCTGTGGGCCCTCATTTTATACAGAATAGGAATTTTATCTATAGAATATCTTACCAGGTTTTACATCACTTGGGCAGTCCCATTTTCTAGCATCAGCATCAGTCAATTTACACATATTTAAAACTACTTAACAGAAAAAGTAAGTTGTAATGATGGATAATTTCTTTATAATGTCCTCCGCCAGTCGGGGAGATGGGAAGCAGGGCTCATTTCATCAGCTTTGCTGGAGGCCCAGTTCCATCAGACACTTCCTACTCCTGAACAATGCAAGCTGGTCATTACAAGAACAACAATTTTAAGAATCTGTTGTGAAGTTTGACTCCCCACCCTCCACTTCCCTCCCTGTCCCTTTTCTCATGTGTGTCCTGCTTTTGTAAACTGTTAGTGTTGGCAGGAACTGCTTTCTTTTAATTGACTGATGCGGGTGGCGCTGTGGGTTAAACCACAGAGTCTAGGACTTGCCGAACAGAAGGTCGGCGGTTCGAATCCCCGCGATGGGGTAAGCTCCCGTTGCTTGATCCCTGCTCCTGCCAACCTAGCAGTTGGAAAGCACATCAAAGTGCAAGTAGATAAATAGGTACCGCTCTGGCGGGAAGGTAAACAGCGTTTCCGTGCGCTGCTCTGGTTCGCCAGAAGCGGCTTAGTCATGCTGGCCACATGACCCGGAAGCTGTACACCGGCTCCCTCGGCCAATAAAGCGAGATGAGCGCCGCAACCCCAGAGTCGGCTACGACTGGACCTAATGGTCAGGGGTCCCTTTACCTTTACCTAAGCCACTCTGGGAGCCTTTTTAGCAGCAGAGCGGAGTACAAATGATCTAAACAGAAAATACAAACTTACGCCAAGGCTATCTTGTGTCCTCTAGAACAGTGGTTTTCAACCAGTGTCCAGTGGCATCCCCGGGGTGCCATGAATGATGGTCAGGGGTGCTGTGGGCAACACTGACCTCTGTGCCTCCTTCCTCTGATGCCCTCTGCCATTTCGGCCTCCCAAAGGCTTGCACAGCTGTTTGTTACAGCAGCCCTGGCCACAAGCTCTGCAGTGAATGTTGCCTTTGGGGCTGGTCAGGTGTTGCTGGTTGCCAGTAGCTGAGGCGGCCTTGAAGTAAGCAAACAAGCAAGCGGGTGAGGGAGCCCAGCCAACTAGGCCACCAGCCCTTGCTGTCCGGAATGGACAGACAAGTCCCTGGCCCCTGTGGGGCAGTGTGAGGAGGCACCTCTCTTTGGGGCAGGCAGCTCAGAGACCGGTGAAATCAGCAGTGGCTGCCCAGAGGACTCCCAGTGAGAGGGGAGAGGAGAGGAGGCTGAGGGAACAATCCACAAGGGATGGTGAGGGGCTGCCAGCTCTGCAGGCAAGGGGAGACATAACTGGGCTCCTGAGCCCCACAGGGGTGAGGCAGAAAGTATGCAGTTGCTCAAGGGAACCATGGGCTCAAAAAGGTTGAAAACCTCTGCTCTAGAGAAACCTTATTCACTGAACTCAGACATGTTGTGCTGTAATCACTGCTACCAGCAAAAGGCACTCTGCACATGCTCAGGTGCGTTTTCCCTGAGGCGACTCCTCCCAGCATTTCCCATACTCAAAAAAGTATTAGAAAGCAACAGAAACACTTAAACTTGCAAAAGCCCGGCCCCCAGGTTTGTATGTATGTATTTTTTTTTTACATATTAAAAACAACTCATTGCACCATCTCCCAAAGAAAGCTCAACAACTTATTGCGCCATCTCCCCCCCAAAACTCAACTTTTTGCGCCCCACCCCCATCAAAAATCTTGTTGGTCTTTCCTCTCAATATCTCCACTTCCCACTCAATGAATCAGCCGCACTCTGTATATGCTCAGAGGCACCGAGACCCTGGGAAGTTGGAGGGGAGAAGGGGGGGGAAGGGGGGGGGAGTAGCCGACCGTATAGAGAAGCGCTTCCTCGCCCTCTTCCCGCCCCAGCAGAGGAAGGAAGCGACCGCCCTTTCTCCTTCCCGCTCAGCAGCAGCTGCAGCAGCAACACCGTCTCTCCTCGCAGAAGCCCCGCCCCAGCCCCGCCCACCCGCAAGCCCCGCCCCTAGGACCCCCCCAAGCCAACCTGGGCCGGGGCCTCGCGCTCACCTGGAGGGCCCCCCTCTGCCCCCCCCCGCGGAGGCGCCTCCACCTGCCCGAGCCTGGCCTTAGCCTGGCTCCAGGGCGGAGGGGAATGGGGCAAGCCGGAGGCGGCGGCGGCGGCCCTGAGGCGGCAGAAATGCCCGCGCTCGGGGCCTGGGCCCGCCCTGTGCGCGCAGAGAAAAGGCCGCGCTGGCCTGACACGGGAGCCGGCGCGCCGTGAGGAGGCGAGAGGACGGCGGCAGCAGCAGCAGCAGCAGCGTGGAGGAGCCCGCCTTCCTGTATCCCGCCGGCCCGCCCACGAAGCCGCCAGCCACACTGCCAACGCCGGCCGGCTGGCCGACCTCTGCTCCTGGTAAAGTGGGGGGTGGGGGGAGGAAAGAGGAGCCCCTCACCCTTGCCCACAGTTAGGGGATCTGGATTCAGAGGGGTTTCCCAGGCATTCTCCAGGGGCACTGGTGGGGGGTGGGGGGGGTGAAATGACAGCCTCTCCTTCTACTCTCGGGCACCTTGAAACGAGGAGAGGGGGGTGCATTTTCTCTCCATTCTTGCATTTTCTTTGTCTTGGGGTGTGATTTTTTTGGGGGGGTTAACCCCGTTATAAATATGGGGTGGGTGGAGTTAGCGTGCTGCCTTGTATGTAGGTGGTTATTTTGTTTATATTTGTATTTATTGGTTTTTTGGGGGGGTATTGAGAGGTGGCTGGTCAAGTTTTCCCTTAATTGCTTTCACATGGAGTAACTTGGATGGGTGCAGTTAATAGGGTGTTAAGAGGGATAGTCCATTTTTCCTTACCCGGTGCCTCTTTTTCTGGGTGAAAAGACACGCACACTCCCCAATGAAACTTACCAAAATGTGGGTTTGCATGTAGTTTCTTAATCCCCCAGATGTGCAACTGTTTCATCTCCATGCTGTTGCTGCAGAAGGCTTATTTGGGCCTGCAACATTTTTTGGAGGCTTTTCTGTTCCTTTTTTTGTGTTTGAGATGCATATCAATGTTTTTTCTCTCTTGCCTTTCTAAGCCTTTACCAATCCTAAATTTTCATCCTTTCTTCCTATACATTTTCCTCCATCTTACCTTTTTTCTTTAAAAGTAAGCCACACTAACAACTGAGATATTTATATGAACTGAAAATGTTTGCAGATTCATCACTTCAGTTCTCTCTTTTCCACCCCAGGGTTGAAGTCTTGATCTCTCCAGACCACCATGTCCAAATCCAGGTGAGTTGTATGCACCTCTGTAGTCTAGGGGTTCCCAAACTGCAGGCCATGGATCATTTCGCTTAGGTGGACCTTGGCATGTCTGTTAAAATGCAATTTAAAATCACATAGCATCTAGCTCACTGCTTTACAGTTGCTGAAACAGGCAGAAAAATTAAGGTTTTCCAAGGCCCCCAGCAATTTCCAAGTGGTCTGGGGAATGAAAAGTTTGGGAACCACTATTCTAACCTTTAGCAAGGCCTGTTTTAAAGGCAGCTTGTAGACTTGGAATGCCCCCTTGCAAATCCTGTTTCAGGAGGAACTTGTAAACCTGGAACTCCCTGTATAGCAAATACAAAAGAAACTCTCAACACCATGTATGAACAAGCATGTTGACAAGTGGGTGAAAGGGTGCACTCATGTGCACTTCATAAATGTTTTCTTCAGTGAAAACATGTTTTTATAATGCATGGCATGATAGGACTGAATCTTCCACTCTCTGCAGTGATCGCAAGGACAAGAACACTCCCACTGAAGATGAAGCTCCCACCGACTTCACTGTTCGAACCCGCAAGAGAAAAGCTGATGTCGCCACAGTAAGTGCCTGTATTTGTAGGGGAACAACTCCAGTCATTGAAGAGCACTGCCCAAATCAGATCATGTAACTAGCAACTGTATCCGTTTGAAAGGAAAAACAGCGTTATGACTCACACTCACCCAAAACCTTTTTCATGACATTATCTACTCCTGAAGATAGGATTAGCATACTGGTCAGTTGATTGCCCATTTCAGTTTGGTTAAATAGTCTGTAAAGCGAAGAATGTCACTCTGCATGGTAAGTCCCAGGCAAGGTTAGGAGCAAAGGAGGCTGCCTTATCCTGAGGCTGATTTGCTCGCCATAGTAAGCCAAGCTGTGGCTTACGAAGCCCACACAAACGGGCGTGTTCTCAAAGAAGAGTCCTTTTTCTGTTGCACCACACTGTGCTAAGCCAAGTTTTCGTTTAGCATGTTTTCCTGACTGGGGACTTGCGGCCGCGCTCTCTCCTCACTAGCCACACACTGTAGCTAAAGATTGATTGTAGAGTCTTCTTACTAAGCCATAGCTTCATTGACCATGTTACACGAACCAGGTCTGTGTCAGACTACTGGTCCATTTAGCTCAGTGGCTTTCAGTGGTTTAGACAGAACATGTTCCCAGGTCTACCTGGAGATGTCAGGATTGAACCTGCATGAAATGCATGTACTCTACTACAGAACATATATTCTCCTATGGGTTACCTGCTGATAACAGCAGGTATCTCTGAACAGGTACACAAACAGCTGTTTGGGGCAAGGGCCGCTGCCCAGCACCACCTACGGCTCCATCTTTTTTGCTGCAAGAACCAGGAAGTACCCTCTCCACATCAAGTCATCTGCTCTGAGAAGAATTGAACACTAGTTTGGAAACTTAGTAACTTCTAAAAAGTTAACTTCCTTGTTTCATAATGGTGGTTATTTTTATTTTATTTTATTGTAGCTAGCAAAAGTATCGAGCACAGTGATAAATGTATCTATTTTCATTCTTATTGCATTCAAAATACTTGACTGTTACTCGATTGATTAGCTGCTCAATTCTCATTTGAGTGATTCTATGCTCAATCCCACCTAAATAAATCCCTTGCCTAACTTTCAGTAGAAAATTGAATTGCTGACTTTTAGCAAGCACACTGCCCCCCCCATGCCACCTCCACATAAGTAAAATAGTTGCAATGTGCATGGTGGAAACTACAAATTCCTTAAGGTTTTTCCATTTACACTTAGGTTTAACCTTGGCTAAAGGCAAAAGGCAAAGCATAATTATGTAGACATGCACTAGCTGGTAGATCTTGGTGGATTCTATCTTCCCAGAATACATGGTAGTACAGTGGTACCTCGGGTTAAGAACTTAATTCGTTCTGGAGGTCCGTTCTTAACCTGAAACTGTTCTTAACCTGAAGACCACTTTAGCTAATGGGGCCTCCCGCTGCCGCTGCGCCGCCACTGCACAATTTCTGTTCTCATCCTGAAGCAAAGTTCTTAACCCGAGGTACTATTTCTGGGTTAGCGGAGTCTGTAACCTGAAGCGTCTGTAACCCGAGGTACCACTGTACATTTGTGCTCATGTAACCATATCCAAAATGAGTAGTGAAACCCATGTGAACAGCCATCGCATATGTAAAGCCTGTATTTTAACTTCCTTGTTATGATAGCTAATGTTCATGAACTGCCTTAAGACTATAGCATAGGGAGACCTCTGCTGAATCGGGCCAAAAGCCCATCTAGTCACTGTTCTTGCAGTGGCCAACCAGATGCCTGTGGAAAGCTCACAAGCAGGGTCAGAGTCATATAATCCCAGAGCCACTTCTCTCTATTCACCCCCCCGCCCCCGTTTACTGCAGACTGGTAAACCTCACTTCATTCTTTTCCATGTAGTTTTTACAGGATCCAGATGAAGAAGTTGCCAAAACAGAAATGACCAAGAAGAAACAGAATGAGAGCCAGGTAATTACTTGGGTGTTGGACTGGTATTCAGTGATACCGTTTTAATTTGTATAGCTCTATTGGGTCCTAAAGCATTAAGCCAAGTGTGGAGAACCTGAGGACCTCCACCTATTGCTGGGCTTCCATCAAACCTGACCACTGGCCATGCTGGTTGAGGCATGATGGGAGTTTGAGTCCAGCAACATCTGGATGGTCATAGGTTCCCCATCCCTGCATCACATCTATGAGTCTTAGAGGATACAATCATTTCCAACTTTCTCTAGTTCCCAGGCACAGAGGCATATTTGTTGTTATTTGTCCCATATACCTGTGGTAGGATAAAATAGGGACTGTGAAGTTGTTGGAAATTCTCACTTTTCAGGGTTTCAGCTTCTGCCCAGAGCCTGTAGATTCTGCATTTCTGAGCAGAGAGAGGTGGGAGATGCTGCCTACATCTGATGCATATTCACTCGAACACTAAGGCATCATGCCATGAATAGGGTGCCTTTTCATATTCTTCAAATACAGTATTTTTAGACTATGTTTTACCCAGTAATACATTTAACCAAACTGAAATAAACACAATGGGTTACATTCAACTAAATCCTAACCAGAGGAAACCCTTGAAATTAATGAACCTAAGTGTGTAATGCCCATTAACTTCAATGGGTCCACTCAGAGTAGGACTAATGTTGCATATCACCCATTGTCCAGGCTTTTCCATTGGAAGAGGACAGGCTGTTGCCAAGTAAATGGAACCCAGTAGAACCCAGTAGGTGGCATGTCCCTATCTTTAAGCTGTGAAATGTTGGGAGGGTGCAATAAATTGCAAGTGTTTTGAGTTGTGGTATGGATGTCTTAGCTCAGCTTTACCTATGAATGTACTAATTGCTCTCATTCAAGCCACAATCTTAATTAGAAGGTTCAAGACAAAATTTGTGAATTCTCACATCACTAGATGCCCTGGACTCCCAGATTTGTCAGTGAGCAGTAGGGTCCCTTGAAAAGGAAACCAGAAATATTTGGGCTTTGCATCTTTTTTAGAAAAAGTCCCACTTTTCATTTCCATGTTTTTGCTATGCACAGATACATAGGACTATGAAGAGCTCCATTTTTGTTGAAATGAGCCTGCATAATCTTTGTGTACAGAGATGAAATTGGCTGGAGCTGAAAAGAATGCATCAGCTTCCTTTTGTCTATTGTGACAGTTTTCAGGGTGGTAGTTAAACTGCGGAAAGAGTGATCAGGAAATGTTGCTGCTTTTTTTATTTCTTTTTGTCCACAGTCTAATCCAAAATGTGGTACACCTTCCCAATTAAGGAAGCTGGAGATCTAGAGTCTAATGCTAACATAGCAGATGGGCTTTGTTTGCTATGGATTCTGCTTCCTACAACTCCCTATTCCAGTTGTCGGTCAACCTGTTCAGCATTCATTTTCTGGAGCTTTCCCCATGAGGAGGGAGTTTCCTTCCCTTTTGTCGTCATAGGGGAGATACAATATTAACCATTCAGGTTTGACCAGGGAGGGTTAACTGGCTTTCACCACACTGTCTGGTCTTTTTTCCCATTTTACAGAGGTGAGATCCATCAACTGACCTGGCAAAGTTTTGATGGAAATAAGTGACCACCTTGTTTCTTAAGATTCCTTAAATACTAAATTTAAGTGTACAAATTAAACCATTTATATTCCTAAAAGAAGATGATTGAGAAAACATGTCTAATTAGGTCCACTACTCAGAACTAGATCATGGCTCCTTCATGAGTGCTTTTGTGGTTGCTAACCCAATTATGCCACAACACAGTAGGGCTGTGTGATAAATTGCCATATTGCTGAACATAAAGAACTAGAAAGCGCATCTTCTCTCACACTCACCCCAACCGGTGGGGAAAAAGAGGGGGAAGAGTTACTATTTTCTGGTGGTATTTATGTTGTTGGTTCGCCCTAAATAACTTCCCTCTATATAAAAAAGGAAGGTTATTTATTTATTTATTTATTTATTTATTTATTTAAATGAGACTGGTGGGATGAGGACCCTTCGGGGTGGGTAATGGAGAGAAAAAGATTTAGCTGGTTGCCTTATACTGAAATGGGAGGTTGGATACTATGTGAGATTGATGGGGAGGGTGTTTTTCGGTAAGCAGGGCAAGCAAGTGCGTGCCTACTCACAAGCAAGCCCTACTGAATTCAAAGGCCCTCCACCATCATACGGAGCCGTGTCAAAGCCTTCGGCTGCTGCGGGGAAGTGCAGTGCAGCCTCCGCTACCACAGAGAGATACGGCAGGACCCTCTGCCACTGCAGCGAGGCGCAGCTAAGCCCTCTGCTACTGCAGATATATAGAGAGATATTGTGATACTTAGCTGGTGAGATACCGTGATTTTGAAAACCAGATCTCTCTCAGCCCTTCATCACAGTGTGTTTAATAGCCCTTAGATGTGTCGTTCCACATGGTGTTGCCTTGCATCATGTACAACTGGAATATTCTGCCTACACTTGCAGAATATTTTAGATATTGTGGAGACCGTAGGAATAATTTACATTAACTGTTTTACCTACCCTTTTCCTTTTCAATAGTGTGTAGAAGACTCAATCAGCTGCATGGTTACATTTCCAAAGCAAAAGTTTGCATAAAATGCATTGGACTTGCAGCTCTTGCTCAGCAATAAAGCTGTTGGCACAGCATCTGTTCCTATATGGAGAAAGTGCTTTGCTGTAACAATATGTTGTGCTGGCTATCTTGAAGGCTTATGAAGCCATCATCTGACAACTCAACAGCAGCTCTGTAGTCTATGGTATAGCATTCATAGAGTTATAGAGTTGGAAAGACCCTGAGCGTTATCTAGTCCAACCCCCTACAGTGTAGGAATCTCAACTAACGCACCCATGACAGATGGTCATACAACCTCTGCTTTAAAGCCTTCAAGGAAGGAGACTACACCACTTTCAGAGGAAGTCCATTCCGCTGTTGAGCAGCTCTTACCATCAAAAAGTTCTTCCTGATGCTTAGTCATAACCTCTTTTCTTGTAACTTGAAGCTATTGGCTTGGGTCCTAACCTCTGGAGCAGGAGAAAACAGTCTTGTTCCATCTTCCATGTGACAGCCCTTTAGGTATTTGAAGATAGCTATCATATCTCCCCTCAGTCATCTCTTTTTCAGGCTAAACATACCCAACTCCCTCAACCGTTCCTTGTAAGGCTTGGGTTTCCAGAACCTTGATAATCTTGGTCACCCTTCTCTGCACACCTATCTTGTCAATATCCTTAACTTGTGTCACCAAGAACTAGACACAGTTCCATAAGTTATTTCTTGGTATGAATTGGTTTCTGTCACTAATGAGAATGGATCTTTTATCAACACCACATACCCAGCTATTGGAAAAACAAGAGAAGCTTAAAAAAAAAAGAAACCCAGTGAATTATGAATTGAAATATGCTTGACTGTTCCATTGACTGGATGGACGATATTTCACTGTCAATATCATGCATAGAAGAAGCACTGTCAGTCCCACTTAAAGTGTGCAGAGTTCATTGGTAGTATCAGCCTAACATAAGGCTAGAGCTTTTAACTGCAACACAGCTCCCTTTTTACATTAAGAAAGGGCGGTTATATTGCCCAGTTGGCAGAAGCAGATTTTTTCAGCATGTGGTTCTCAAGACGATTGTGTCATAGCTAAAAATGCTCGCTATTTCTCAAACGAGCCCTGTTTCTTTTAACTCATACACAGGTAACTTGATTAAAAAGCAGCTTGTGATAAATTGTGGTATGTTAGTTGAAATCAACATAGTTTTTATGGGCCTATGCAGGTAAGCTGAGCTAGAAAAAGAACTGTAATTTTGTTCCCTTCAACATGCTTTTTCACCTGCTGAATACCAGCTATCTTGTTTTGTCCCCATACCCTTACCAGGTGATGGTGCTTTTTGTAGAAGTGATGTGTTGCTTTCCATGTTGCACCTTCATTTAAGCAGGGGATGATAAAGAAACTTCTTGCTTTCCAAAGATGGAAAAAAATCAAAGAGCAGCGCCTTGTGTGCTGTGATTGCTGCAGAACTAGCCATTTTGTTTCTTTGGCACTTGCTGTGTTGTGAGACCTGGTACTTTCAGAATAAGGAAGGAGTGTGTGCGTCTCCCAGCCTAAGTAGGACAAAGAATAGTTTAGATCTGATTTGCGAAAATGGACAATGTTTAAAACAGGTATGGGGATCCCTTGGCCCTAGCAAGTAACATACACTTACTTGTGGCTTTCTTCTCAAAAGGCTTTGAGACAGTGAGATCTGTACCCACAAGGTTTCGCTTATGCTGTACTGTTGTAGTGGAGTAGGTTTTGGATGTGAATCCAGATTCTAGGTTGCTAAATGACTTCTAAGCATTAGGCATCTAGCCTTGTTCCAAGCTGCCTTCTGGGTTTGTTGCTTCCTGCCAGCCATATGTTCACTGTAACTTCAGTATAGATGATTTAGGGGCATAAATGTCAAACAAACATGTTGAGGAGGAGAAAGCAAAGCAAGGAGCAAGAGGAGGAAAGCAGCACAACTTTCTGAAGCAATTTCTTGTGGGCCCAGGTCAGAATACAGATGGAACTTTTGCTGGATATAGTACCATTCTGCTTCATCTGACATCCTTTGGGTTTTTGCTCGAAAACTAATTGATACATATAGAGTCCAGAAACACGGTCTGGTAAAGATGTTGCTTTCATGTTGAGTCACCATTTACGTTCACCCCAGTGGTGACTTTCAGTGATCTAGTTATAACAGACCAACAGTTTTGAGCTGTTTCTCATGTAAGCCCTTGCACATGCAATTTTCACTATGATTAAACAGAGAGCTGTGGTTTTTAAAGGTGTTAAAGAAGAGGCAACTGTTCAGAAAAGTTGAGTTGTGTGCGTGTGTAAAAGAATTTTGAAGCCTAGAAATCACTTTTGGGGCTTGGAGTGAAGTGTTCCGGTGCGCTGCTAATGCTACCCTTTCTGCAAAATATCTGCAACATCAGTTATCAGCTTGAAGATTCCATATACTGCTGGGACTTTGTATTCCTTCCCTTGTACATAGCTAACATACTTCAGTTTCTCCTTGATGCGCTAGTTTCACATGAGTATAATTTACCAAAGCATACAATTCCAGAATGCGAGGAATGCTATGCGTGCCAATTTGCGTTTGGCATCTGAAGTTTTCTGTTAAGATAAAGTTGTATTGTAATCCCGAAACAGCTAAATTCATACACTTTTTGTTATTCTTGTGCATGCATTGCGGGGGCAACAACCTTTTTTGTTTTTTAAAAAGCAGCCAGCATTGTTTTTCTTTTTGTGTTCATTACCACAGGAACTCAGAGAAAACAGGATAACTGTTTGGGACTTCCATCTGTTTCCTCCCCACCTGAAGTCCTAATCCCTCTGTTTCTTGATTTCTACTATCAAGGATATTGCCATCAGGTGGAAAATAAACAGATGGGATTCTGAAACTAAAAGCCTGTTTTCCTTCATGCAGAATATTTTTGTGCCTGGCAGAGCAAGTGCAGTGTCACAAGTGCTCTTTTAAAAAGACCGCTTGCTGAGTTGGTGACCATTTGTCTCTTCTCTTGAAGCAACAATAGCTTTTTTCAGAGGAGAACATATGAAAGGTAAATTGCCATATATTCGAGCGCGGTGACTAAAAACACTTGCCTTTTAACTCTTTCTGAATTTGTTGTGGGGAGGACTAATCAACTGTTCAATGAACTTTATAACTGTGAGATTTAATGGCTCCCCCTTTTTATTTTTTCTTCAATAGCCGTTTACAAACTATGATGTGTGCGCACATCCCCATATGCTGATCCCAACACCAGAGAAAGATGATGAGCTGGGAAGCCCAAACTTCTCTCCTTTCATGCACCAAAGCCTTGCTTCATCTAGAGATTCGCCGTTGCCTGTTTTGGGGTAATTTTTCCTAATTTCATGGCCTCCTGTTCCATTACTGCCTGTTACACTTTTTTTCACATTTCCTCTTGTTCTTTCTCTCTCTCCTGCAGCTGGGCAAATAGGGATGAAGTGTGGAAAAACATGATAATAAAAGAACAGGCATATGTGAGGGATAAACTATATCTGCAAAGGCATCCACTCTTGCAACCTAAAATGCGGGTGATTCTTCTAGACTGGCTAATGGAGGTGAGACTGTCTTCTTATGCTAATATTTGAAACAATGAACACATCAATGTGAGATTGTTATCATAGTCTGCCTGGAGTTTCCTTGGGAGCAAAGGGTGTTTTGGAACTACTACCCTGGTAGTAGGGGAACTTCTTCCTTCAGTAGCTCCTAGTTCTATTCCCAGCATAGGATAGATTGCTGCCCGTCTGATAGAGCTGGTTCAGAATGGACTAGAGATCCAGGTGAGGAATATCAAGAGTTGCTAATAGGGAAGGAAGGTGGCGGGGAGAGTTCGGAGATGGACATGCACACAACAGCTTCAAAAAGGCACTCTGGTAAAAGTGGCTGCTCGGAAGGTTCTCAGAAGCATTGGGATTTTTAGAAAACTAAAGCACTAGGATGACATGGGAAATGAAAGGGGACACAGGTGTTGGGACACTTCATAGCTAAGCAGGTAGCAGTTGGGTAGCCAGAACAGTGCCCAGGGCTCTCAGTATTGTCAGTCAGTGTGTGCATTTGGGCGTGGTAGGGATTGGATCTCCCAAGCAGGATAAGCAATTTTCATGCTCATACAAGTCCTAGGATGCTCGTTTCCATTTCAATGGACGGATCCTGAGGGTAGGTCCTGGCCCCTACAATCAGGCCTCAGTTTCTTGGAGCTGTTTTGCCTTGTACAACAGCCATAGGCAGGGCAAAAAGGAGCCCCCTTCGCAAATCATGAATTGACTCTCCTTGTCATAGCCTGGAAGTCAGGCAGTTGTTCTTTACAGGAAAACAAATACTCTCTCTGCAAAGAGAAAACATTCTTCTAGTTTCATCAATTTTTTCTTCATTGTACGCTTTATGCTTTGGTGAAGAAACAAATGTTTACTGCACTTTGGTTCACTTCTATGTTTCTCTGCTAAAACGTTAGAGAGGGGCAATGAGGGGAAATATTTCCAGTCCCTATCCCATCTTTTTATTGTGGCAAACATTGCTGGATCCTTTCTTCCCTCGTAACAGGTGTTTTTCTGCACTTCAGTCCATTTTTTGCATTTATCAGTGCAGGGAGACTTATTTATTTTTGCTGGTGCCACAGGGGCTTCCCTTCAGTTTTCGTGTCATGGGCATTCAGCATGTATTCATATTGTCAGACCAACACCTCCAAAACAAAGGCCCCAGGGTGCTCCAGATCCTAGGAAAACTTTATGATGTTCTGCTAGCAAGTAGTTCATTCCATTTGCAGTTGCAGCTGGCCCAGTGCAAAGTGAGGTGGCTGCTGAAGTAAGATTCAACTTCCAGTTAGGTTGGGTTTTGTACTTCTTTTGCAGGGCGGGGAGCAGCATGTAGTCCTTTGCTTGGGGCAGCAAAATGTCTTGAATCAGCTCTGCTTATAGTACAAAAAATGAACATATTTTGGTGCAGCAAAGCATAGCTATGTCATAGACTAAATCAGCTCATCTTTAGGAAACACTATACAGTTGTACCTTTGTTCTCGAATAGAATCCATTCTGGAAGTCCGTTTGACTTCCAAAATGTTCAGAAACCAAGGCACGGCTTCTAGTTGACTGCAGGAAGCTTCTGCAGCCAACTGGAAGCCACGTCGGACATTTGGCTTTAAAAAATAGTTCGCAAAATGTTCAGGAACCAAAACGTTCGAGAACTAAGTTGTTCGAAAACCAAGGTACAACTGTAGTTCTACTGAGCTTCACATTAAGAAGGTCCATGATGAACCAGGGACCTATGCAGCTGAGAAGCAGAATGACGCCCTTCTGTCTCCTGCAGGTTTGCGAAGTCTACAAGCTTCATAGAGAGACATTTTATTTGGCACAGGATTTTTTCGATCGGTTCATGGCCACGCAACAGAACATTGTAAAGACACTTCTGCAACTTATTGGAATTTCATCCTTATTCATAGCTGCAAAGCTTGAGGTAAAACAAGTCTTGTCCTGCAAACCTAAATGCATTTTCTGTGGTGCAATCTCAAAGTCCTTCTTTGTATTTCCTTCCCCACTGCAGCTGGTAATATCACAGAAATGAACAGATATGGGGCTGCAAACTGCAGGAAGAGAGCAAGGCTGTGTTTTCTCACACATTTCAAAGTAAAAGGCTCTGTCACCTGCCGTCTTGGCCATTTTGATTGAAGAGGCTATGATCCTTGATAGATCTTGTGCTCTTAACAGCAGCCATAAAGTTGCTATTACATTTGCTGCTGGGCCTAATTGATCTGAGCTCAGGAAGTATCCCTGTACATCAGAATAGTGCTGTTACCCCCCAAATTAGGCATTGATAGCTGTCAGTGTCTGGAACCATCTGGCTTTGCCATTTACCACTGTTGACAATGCATTGATGTCCCGTCTTCCATGTTTCAGGAAATCTATCCTCCAAAGTTGCAGCAGTTTGCATATGTTACAGATGGGGCTTGTACTGAAGAAGAAATTCTTAGTATGGAACTCATCATTATGAAGGTAAATGTGATTCTTTCTGTGTGTGTTTGGAATGGATTGTAGGGAAAATTGCATTCTGCTTTTTTTAAAGTCGCACCCTCGGTACCTTGAGCAAAGCCTTTCCCAAGCCACTCCGTGCAGTCAGCCATGGTGAAAAGGCAGCACTTTTTGTTGCCAAAAGCATGTTAGTTAATCAGTGGCATGTCTGTCTTTCAGTT
The DNA here is from genome assembly GCF_964270895.1 of Podarcis filfolensis. Classification (NCBI taxonomy): domain Eukaryota; kingdom Metazoa; phylum Chordata; class Lepidosauria; order Squamata; family Lacertidae; genus Podarcis; species Podarcis filfolensis. The sequence continues at coordinate 31,129,240 of NC_139611.1, read as the reverse complement.
CTTTATCTTCCATTATCAGTGATTCTTTTATAGCTGTGTAGATAGAAATCTCCTGTCCATTTTGAGACATCTGAAACAGCTTGGCTCAGCATGAAAGACTGCTGGTGCATTTTGACATAGAGTAGTACATTTTGTAAGTCCATGGTGAAAGTGACCCAAATTCCATCTGTGTACTAGTTCTGTAACTTTCAATATGTTCTTGTTAGTAGTAGTAGTAGTAGTACTTACAAGTGGATGTAAGTGCAACCTCAGGGTAATAATGCATGGGATTTCTTTCTCACCCAGCCCTCTCTTTAATCATTGCAATAGCCCTGTGTAAGGTTAAGCGAGAGTGACTGGCACAAAGTCACCTGGGGAAGTTCATAGTTGAGTAGGGATTTTAACTCCAGCCGCCTTGGTCAAAGACCCTGTCCTCTACTGCACACTGGCTCTCGTGTTTATTTTTGTATAAGTGTGTACAGTGGTACCTCGGTTTACGAACTTAATCTGTTCTTAAACCGAAACCATTATTAAACCGAGGCGCGCTTTCCCTAATGAGGCCTCCCGCCGCTGGTGCCCTTCCACCGTTTGGATTCCGTTCTTAGACCGAGGTAAAGTTTGCAAACCAGGACACTACTTCCGGTTTTGCGGAGTTCGTAAATCGAATCGTTCGTAAACAGGACTGTTCTTAAACTGAGGTACCACTGTATATGAATGTGCAGCGTGGCAGCAGGATTGCACTTGCCACGTGTGCATTCTGGATTAGGCCAAAGGTCCAGCATTCTCTCACTGGTTATCAGGTTCCCAAAGGAAGCCCGCAAGCAGGACTCAAGTGCAACAAGACTCTAATTCATATCTGTCCAAGTGGGTGGCCATTACTGTCTCTTGAGGGAGTGAATTTCATAGTTTAACTATGTGTCGTGTGAAGAAGTACTCCAGAGATGCCCTGCCTCTGCACTCTGATGTAAAAGTGAATGTCGGATACCTGCATTGCAGGGGGTTGGACTTGGGAATCCCTTCTGACTGTGATTCTATGCTAAGCATAATTGTAGCATTGGAATGAATGCACATGTGTCTCCTGTGCATACTACCATTAGTATGTGGAATAAAGGCCTGATCTGCTCCGCTGTTACATGTTTGGCATAGACTCTTGCCCCATAGGTTATTTATTTAGCCTCCATGTCGGTACCCACGAAGGAGAGAGCTTTCTAGGCTTGCTGTGATGAGCCCCATTGCGGTTTTGTATCAAAGCTGTTACAAAAGTTGACGACTGTTGTCAGTCCGTGACCACATTCAGTTGTGTTTGCAAAGAATACCCTGTGGGTGCTAAGGAAACTGACTTTACCTCCTGACATGCATGCTCTCTTCTAGGCACTCAATTGGAATCTGAGTCCCCTCACGGTTGTGTCCTGGCTAAACATATACATGCAGGTCGCTTATCTAAATGAAATCTGTGAGATGCTGCTACCGCAATACCCCCAGGAGATATTTGTGCAGATAGCTGAGGTAAGGACGAATTCTGCCCTTAAACATTTCACCCGCCACTTTTGTTAGAAACGTTTCCTTTCAAGCTCTCTGTCCCCTCTCTCCAGCTTTTGGATCTCTGCGTGCTGGATGTTGGCTGTTTGGACTACTCCTATGGCGCTTTAGCTGCTTCTGCATTATATCACTTCTCCTCTTGTGAGCTGATGCAGAAGGTTTCGGGTAAGCTGCGTTTTAATGAAAGAGAAGAAATCCAGCGGTTCTAAGTCAAGCGGAGGCATGACTTACAAAGGCGGGTATCTTCTTGATTTTCTAGGTTATCAATTATGGGAAATACAGGACTGTGTGAAGTGGATGGTTCCCTTTGCTGTGGCCATCAAGGAGGTGGGGAGCTCGCCGCTCAAACACTTCAGAGGCGTTCCTTTGGAAGATTTGCACAATATACAGATGCACATTAACACCTTTAACTTGCTGGTAAGTGTTCTCATAGATACATCTTAGTGGCCAAAGGCCTCCTTGCTTTTGTAAGGTAATGGTAAAGGGACCCCTGACTGTTAAGTCCAGTCGCGGATGACTCTGGGGTTGCGGCGCTCATCTCGCTTTACTGGCCGAGGGAGCCGGCATACAGCTTCCGGGTCATGTGGCCACCACGACTAAGCCACTTCTGGCGAACCAGAGCAGTGCACGGAAATGCCGTTTACCTTCCTGCTGGAGCGGTACCTATTTATCTACTTGCACTTTGACGTGCTTTCAAACTGCTATGTTGGCAGGAGCTGGGACCGAGCAACGGGAGCTCACCCCGTCGCAGGGATTCAAACCGCTGACCTTCTGATCGGCAAGCCCTAGGCTCAGTGGTTTAGACCACAGCGCCACACTTTGCTTTCGTAGAGCATGAGAATAAAAGGTGAAATGTGTGTGTGTGAGAGAGAGAAGGTTGTATTCAACTAACTTTTAGAGTCGGCCCAGTGAAATTAATAGACCCAATTTAGTCCCAGCAATTAATTTCACTGGGTGTAACTCATGAGTAAAAGTTAGTTGAATGCAACACTAAATGTTCAGAAACTCCCTCAAAAGTGTTAAATGCAAGAGGACAGCAGTGCGGCATGGTGGGTACCTTCCCAACCCCTAGCCCTCAAGCATATACAGCTGGGCTGTGATGAAGTGAGGCCTGGAAAGTCTCATCACTTCATCTCTCCCTGTTTGTCTACATCAGGTGTGAGGAACCTTTAGCCCCTCTTGGTGAACTACAGCTGCCAACATTCCTGGCCATTGGCCATGCTTGCTAGGGCATATGGGAGCTGTTGTTCAGCAATATCTGGAGGGCCAAAGGTCCCCCACCTCTGGTCTAAAGTGTTGGACTTAAACCTGAGAGACTGACTTTGATAACAGACTTGATCTGTGTGATTTAGTGATTAGATCAGGAGAGCATATTTAAAATTTAATTCCATTTTTGAATCTCTCTGAATCGTCTCAAAGCGATAAGCAGTAACATCAACAATAAAAACAATTTAATATATAAAAACCATTCAGAGCCTGTGCAGATGCAGGAAGCTTTGCAATCCTGTCCCATTAGCCTATGTAACTTAGAACCTAGTGACTTGCCTTTCCGGTTAACGGGAAAGGGTTGTAAAGCACTCTTGCCAGTTTTGCAACTTAAATCACATTCCTGATGCAGCAAATGTTAGTGATTTCTGGAAATGTTTGAGCTGTAGCAACGGGGAGTAATATTCCCTCATTGTAATGTTGAATTCTTAAGCTTGCTCACATACAGATTTGACTTTTCATAACTAATTCTCAGTTTTGTGCTGGAATGCCCACCCCATATATATATGTATGTTTGGGGTCCTTCTCATGTATTTTAAAGTTGTAAGTACACAAACACATAGACTAGGTCTCTGTGTCCAGATGCAGCTTTCTGTATATTTTCCTCTCTGAGTATGTGTCATGAGTTTGCTCTTGGAACCTAAAAACAACACAAGGATTCTGGACACATGAATGAGCAGTCGATCATTCACTCTCAGCATTCTTCTTTTCTAGGACAAAGTTCAAGAAAAACAAGCTGCGTTGGCCAAGAAGAAGAGGAGTTCTCCTCTACCCCTGGGTGTCCTCACCCCACCTCAGAGCAGTAAGAAATTGTCTCTGACACCCAAACAGCTGTAACTTTTTCACAAGCTACTCAACCTGAAGACCTCTTGGCCAAAATGCCTTTATAATTCTTGATTCTTTACTGTGAGATGCTGCCAATGACTTACCCAAATGTCTTATGTATTCTAAAGAGGAAAGTCTTCACTTTTTTATGATGGAGGAAACCTGCATTATTTTTATTGGACACTTTGATTTTTAAATGAACTGATGGGGTACGCCAGCCACCCAAAAACAACAAGCATTTGCTTGGATTGCTGCTAAGGAGGGCGATACTCGTTGTGCTGACTCGAAAAGGGGGTGGGAAGAGAAAAAGGGGCTCTGCCTTCTGCACTTCTGGGGCATTAACCATACTCTGGATTTTGCTAGCTGTGGATGGCAAGCTCCTTCTCAGACCTTCCTAGTTTACAACTTGATCCTTTTTTAACTAAACACTTTGTATAAATGGTCTTATGTGTCTTAATTTTTAAATAAAATGCTATCAGCTGCGTCCTATGCAGTCTTGGTTTTATATGTCATAACTCTGGAAGGTGAAAGACAGCTAAAACTTTTATTTCCAGTTACAGTTAAGGAAAATACTTGGTGCTGTCGTTGTACATGCTGCCGTACAGAATTCAGGAAGGTTGTAGGTTTCTCCCATTCACAGCTAAATAGCAGCTCTAGGGGAGGGGAATGTTTGGATCAGGGCTGTGATGGAGAATTGGACTCTCCCCCCCCCCACACCGCCCCCATCCATATTGGTTGGGGGCCTGGCCTATGTTTTTTTATCTCAGATATGTTTTGGCAATCTGTGTTTTGGAGATGCCCTGGAGGTTATGATGCAGAAAACATGCGTTTTCCTAATTCAGACAGCTTTTTGAAACAGTAGAAGGTCTATCCTGTTTGTGTCTTACGAATATCAGACTTTCAGAAGTCGGCTGTAAATTGGACAGTAACAGAATGAGTGTAAATATCAACTTTGATGGTGTAAAGCTGACAGCTTGATTGTTTTGTTATAGATTAGTAGCAGCTATGCATTCGAAAGACTGGTCTTGTATTATCCTTGGATTCATATCTGATTAGATTCAAATCTATTAGGCTGTAGTGCAGAAGATGCTGCCATAATTGACAGTGGCCTCTTTTTGGGAAGGGCAGGGGGAGGTGTTTACACATCCCTAATTTAACTCAAATGACTCCAAGGCATTGAATTACTTCTTGGTGCTCCAGAAACAGGCCACTCGCCCTTCAAATTTTATTGGACAGTAATATTTATTTATGTCATAAAATGTATACCGATTGAGTGTGAAAAAGACAAAACGAAAGTGGTTGACAAAAAGAATAATATCATAATGTTGTCGTTTAAAACAACTATTTAAAACAATGGGTCAGTTGTGTCTGGCCGTTAACCCGAAGGTTGGTGGTTTGAGCCCACCCAGAGACGGCTGTAGGCAAGGCCTTGGACTAGATAACCCATGGGGTCCCTTCCAACTCTATGATTCTATAGAAAACTGATTTAATAGTTGATTTGGTATCTTCCTCTCCAAAGAAGGCAGCCTCATAGCCCCAACCAGCACCCTGGTCTGAGCATAGTTCCTACTATTCTTCACTTAATATGCAAGAGTAGAATTCCCACCATGGGCATGGCCAGGATTTATTGGAGGGGGCTGGCTTTATGTTGGGGTGGGTCAGTTGGTTACAATTATTATTTTTTACTTTATGGGGGCCAGCTGCACCCCCCTGGCTAAACCCATGCTTCCCACTGGATAAATGTGAGAAAAGCATCTCTAGCCACCTCTCCCCACAAAATAACTTATACAGCCTGGCTTGATTTGGCAGAACAGGAAAGATGTTGGTGGCAGGCAGTTGTGAAAGCAGGGGCTGTAGCTTGCACCATGAGAGAGAGATGAAAGCAAACGAGCCAAACCAACTCTTGCTTTTTCCTTCTCACCACCATCGCCACCAAGTGGATCCCCTCCCCTCCAATCTCCACTAAACAGCCCTTAAACCTTTTGGACTTTTAACAAGCCTGGCCTAATATCCTACACTGGGTAGGACAGGATGCCACTTAGGCATGGTGTGAATGAAGAAGTCCTCCAACCAAACTTTAGTAAGCCAACAAATTAATTGGTTTTTGATTTACAAATAATTTTGAGATGGCAAATAAAAATAAGCGAGAGAGAAGTGGGTCCCGCTATGCCTATTTTGGCCAGTTTCCATCGCCAAAGCTGGTACTTTCCAGTTTGCACATCAGCTCACAATGTTGTGTGTCCTGGGTGACCTCCCATCCAAATAGCTTACAGGGCCAGACCTTCCCTAATACAACCACATCATGCATCTTTAAACTATTTTCTTTGCGGTGGGATAAGTAGTAAGGTGTGTCCTTGAGGTGTGTTTTGTTCTAGCCCTTTCACTGCCATCTTTGTGGCAGTTCAGTCCTGAACTTACATTTCTATTTGGCACACTGTGAGGGTTGTAGGCTGAGGCTCAGTTGCTTTTCTCAGCCGAAGCAGCTGGAGCCTCTAAAATGTGTGTGAGAAGGCTGGCATAAAACTAAGTATAGCCTTGGCTGGGAATTAGATATTCACTCACCGCCGCACTGGTGGCAGCCAAAGCACTTCTACGTCTTCAAAAATGGAGAGGCAGCAACAGCTGCACTCTGCAAGGTTTGCAGAACAATCCGTGGCCTGGCTATAAAAGTTTAGGTAATGTGGATGTTTTCGTGCATCTCCTGGCATGGGTTAAACACAAAGCAAAGGTGTTTTAATCCTTCTGGAAGGATCACCTACTGAACCTGTAAACTTTGCAGAAATGGGTTAAAAATCCTTATATTTCTTATTAACCTTTTCCCAAACACCGCAGCAAGAAAATAGAAAGTTGGCATGTAAAAATGGCTGGGTCTTATTTTACTGGCATTAAGAAAAGATACACAAGCACCACCTTTGCTTGGCTACATGTGAAGGTGCAAACGTTGTATACTAGGAATTTAGAAAACTGGAATGTCCCTTAAGAGTGAGCTGGCTTCAGCCTTACATTTGTGGCCTCCCTCAGCCCTCCAGCATGACTATGAAAAGGAATTTGGAAGCTGTGGGTTCTGTCTTTATTAACCACAGGCAAACCATGGTTAATCTTAACTATGGTTAGTAGGAACAAGAATATAAAAAGAGCCCTGATGGATCAGACCAAATGCCCACTTCATCCAGCATCCTTCTTGCAGTGATGCCTTGCTAGATGCCTATGGGAAGCCCCAAACTCCCCCCCCCCAAGATTCCCTACAGCTGGTTACCATGGGCATGCTGCCTCTAGCAAATGAAGGGGGCAGTTGGATGCCATTTTTTGTTTTGCCTTGTGCAGCATGATGTATTGGCCTGGCCCTGGACTGAGAAAAACTAGAAACTTTTGTGCTACAAATGGGTTGGTGCATATGCAGCCTGTGTTGCATGGCTGGGGGGGGGGCGTCCCTTCACCAGGCCTCTTTCCTGCACACATTGTGCCGGGTTTAATTAAACTCAGTTGCTTTCTGTGGATTAGTTCACTTTAACCCCATTAAAATTAAAAGACACCTGCTTCTTGGGAGAAAAGCAATGACAAACCTAGACAGCATCTTAAAAAGCAGAGACATCACCTTGCCGACAAAGGTCCGTATAGTTAAAGCTATGGTTTTCCCAGTAGTGATGGAAGTGAGAGCTGGACCATAAAGAAGGCTGACCACTGAATAATTGATGCTTTTGAATTATGGTGCTGGAGGAGACTCTTGAGAGTCCCATGGACTGCAAGAAGATCAAACCTATCCATTCTTAAGGAAATCAGCCCTAATTGCTCACTGGAAGGACAGATCGTGAAGCTGAGGCTCCAATACTTTGGCCACCTCATGAGAAGAGAAGACTCCCTGGAAAAGACCCTGATGTTGGGAAAGATGGAGGGCACAAGGAGAAGGGGACGACGACGAGATGGTTGGACAGTGTTCTCGAAGCTACCAGCATGAGTCTGACCAAACTGCAGGAGACAGTGGAAGACAGGAGTGCCTGGCGTGCTCTGGTCCATGGGGTCACAAAGAGTCGGACACAACTAAATGACTAAACAACAACAACAACCCCATTTCTGAGCTGCTCTCATCCCCGAGCAAGCCATATCTTAACCGCAAGTCAAAATTGCAGCGTGTAATATGCAGATCAGCTCCTGTGTTCCAACACCGTTACGTTCTATGATTCTATAGCTCAAAAGAGTAAATTTCTGATATAAGCTAAGTTGAAATGGAAGAGGGGGAGAAGGATGCATACACCACCTTGAGCTCCTTTGAGGAAAAAAAGTGGTATATACATAAAATAAATTAATAAATTAAATTCAACATAACGAAGTAGTTCCCAAATAGTAGTGCTGGCAGAGTGAGAGTGACAGTAGGGAAAGTATCCTCGATGATTTCAGGCTATCAATGTTTATTTCTCATTTAAGAATTAAACTGCTTTCTGTAGCAGCGTACAACAAATAACAGCCATGAGGAAAAGGAAGTGCACCGTCCTTGAATTCTGTGGTTTTACATATGAAGACACAATAACAATATCTGTTCCCTAGTAGGTCTTAAGATTAGATAAATACAATCGCAGATGAACAACAACACATGACATATTACACTGTCATGATTTATTCAACAGAAATAAAGCCAAAATGGGAAAAGCCATGTGTGAAAAACTAAGTACACCTTATGATTCAATAGCTTGTAGAACCACATGAAGTAACTGTTTTCTGTGGGACTTTATCTGTCTCACGTTGTGGGGGAATTTTGGCCCGTTCTTCTTTGCAACGTTGCTTCAGTTCATTGAGGTTTGCTGGCATTTATTTATGCACAGCTCTCTTAAGGTCCTGCACAGCATTTCAATTGGGTTGCGGTCTGGATTTTGACTGGGCCATTGCAACACCTTGATTATGTTATTTATCAGTCATTACATTGTAGATTTGCTGGTGCACTTGGGTTCCTTTTCCTGTTGCATGTCCCAATTTCAGCCAAGCTTCAGCTGCTGGGCAGATGGCTACACATTTGACTGTAGAATACTTCGGTATACTGAGGATTTCATGGTCGACTCAATGACTGCAAGGTTCCCAGGTCCTGTGGCTGCAAAACAAGTCCAAATCATCACCCCTCCACCACCGTGCTTGACAGTTGGTATGAGGTGTTTGTGCTGATATGCTGTGTTTGGTTTATGTTAAACGTGGCACTGTGCATTATGGCCAAACATCTCCAAAGGACATGGTTCCAGAAGTATTGTGATTTGTTCAGATGCAACTTTGCAAACCAAAGCCATGCTGCTATGTTCTTTTTAGAGAGACCAGGCTTTCTCCTGGACACCCTTCCAAACAAACCATACTTGTTCAGTGTTTTTCTAATTGTACTGTCATGAACTTTAACATTTGACATGCTGACCAAGACCTGTAGAGCCTGAGATGTAACTCTTGGTGAGTTTGTGTGTGTGTGTGTGTGTTTTGCAATTTCTCTGAGCATTGCACAATCTGACCTTGGGGTGAATTTGCTGGGGTGTCCACTCCTGAGAAGATTGGCAGCTGTCTTGACTGTTTTCCACTTTTGAATAACCTTTCTCACTGTAGAATGATGGACTTAAAATTGGTTGGAGATGGCCTTAGAACCCTTCCCAGTTTCATTGGCAGCAGCACTTGCTTCTCTAAGAGCATTGTGTCATCTTTCCTCCTTGGCACACCTGAATGCTCCAGACCAGCAAAATATTATAGAGGCAGGCACACTTGCTGATGATCAATTAAGCAAGGGCATTTGATTAGCAGCTCCTTCCTGCTACTTAGCCTCCTATTTCCTATGGAATCAGTAAGGCTCTACTTAGTTTTTCACACACGATTTCTCCATCTTGGCTTTATTTCTGTTAAATAAATCATGACACGGTGTAATATGTCATGTGTTGTTGTTCATCTGAGGTTGTATTTACCTATTTTTAAGACCTGCTAAGGAACAGATGATTGCTATTATGTCCTGATATGTAAAACCACGGAATTCAAAGAGGATGCACTTTCTTTCCCCCCATGACTGTATATCTATCTATCATGGAGATGTATATTCAGTACACAGCAATTTAAAAGCAAGAATTGGAAACATAAAGCACAAATCCAGTATAGGTTATGAAATGGATGAGTTTTCAATAGCTGCCTAAAAAGCATGGATGCTGGTTCCTTGTCTAATTTCTTTTTTTTTTTTTTTAAATAATATTTATTGAAGTTTCCAAAATACAGAAAGAGAAGAAAAGAAATTATGAAGATACATTCAGAACCTTATTTTCAAACATCCACTTTCTGGGACTCCCCCCTTCCCCCACCCCTACCGTATTCCCCTTTCATATTGTTGTTTCCACAAGTTCTGTTTCTGATTTAAAGCACAATTTATATACCCCATTGTTCAAATTTAAATTTATACAAACCTTATGCAACACCCTTGATAAAAAAAAGCAAAAGATCTCTCCCCATAGCCCGCCCCCTTTTCTTTCCACAATGTCCCCCTTTTTTCCCATTAAAGTAAAAGCACACAGAATAAAAGTATAAAAAAATAAGAAATATATTAGAAAAAAGAAAACCAATTCAGAAAATAGTTGCAAGCCTTTGGATTCTAATTCTCCCTCCCCTTCCCCGGTTTAATTTCCCTTATCCTCCAATCTATGTTTCCAGCCTGGAAGTCTTAAGTCCATCAATCCCATTTTTCCCCCAACTCCTTGCAGAATTATTTCCCATTTTTAGGATTACTTTTTAAAAATTAATTCCTAAATCTTTAAAAATGTCAAATTATAAAATTCCCCCCATTGTTCTTTCAAGGTTATAGTCCAGCTTCCTCTTGTTCCGCTGCTAAAACTTTCTTATTCAGAAGTTTAGTAACTCTACATGGGTTGTTGTTATTCAGGAACAAAAACTTGCGTTCAGTCCCTTCCTTCTTCAGTAAAGTATTCTGTTGTCTCCTTTTAGTCTAAACACCCTGTAGACGAGATTCAGTTTCAGTTTTGCAGCTTTCCCAGGAGATAACCAGTTCTGTGAAATTCCGAAGTGTTGTATTTTTCCCAGCTTACGCCCATCTTTGTAATGTCCCGAAGCTCCTCTAGGGGGGTTGTTGTAACTTTGTTTCCAAAAATCCGATTGTTCTCCGTATTTTCGCCATTTTGTATTCAAGTCTTAACAAATTATATCAAGTTGTAACAAATTTGACCAGCAAGGTCCTTGTAATAAAATCCTCTTTAAAATTCCGACTTTGACAGCTACTTTGACAGCTGTCAAAATCACCGGCTCTTTTCACCAGGCTCACTCCTCAATCGCCCCGGTTCCCAGGGAGGGGGGTGCATTTTCCTTCTCCTTCAATTCTTCCTCCAGCACAATTCTTGTACTTTCCCATCATGGAATTCTTGATTTTAGCAAAGATACCGTTCTTTTTGGGCCTTGGCTTCCCAATCCTTGTTTTAAAATGTCTACAATAGGGAGGGGGACTGACTTCCTTTTTAGATCCCCCCCCGCTCGTCTCAAATCCAAAAAATTTTTCTTCTTTTAAACCCGATTTCCAATTTACTCACGGGTTGTTGTTAAAAGTCCAAATTCTCAATGGAAGAAGTCAGCGCTCTCCGCCGGATGGCATGCGGCTTCGCTCGGCAGGGATGGCAGAGGACTCAAAGCACCACGCTTCTCCCCGGCACCCGATCCGTAGCCTTTAAAAAGGCTCCTTCACGAGTCGGGAGGGCGCTAGCGGTGCTAGCCGAGTCTCCAAGTCCACGGCCCCCGTGGCCGTGGTTTCTAAGGGTCCCCGCATCGCCGGTGCGGTAAAACCCAGCCCCTGCCGAGCCGGCTCCCTCCGGAGCTCGGAGGGAGTCCGCCATTCGGCGATGGCGCCAACCCGGAAGTCCTGGTTCCTTGTCTAATTTCAATTGGAAACTAAATTAGGTAAAGGTAAAGGGTCCAGTCGTGGCCGACTCTGGGGTTGTGGCACTCATCTCGCTTTATTGGCCGAGGGAGCCGCCATATAGCTTCCGGGTCGTGTGGCCAGCATGACTAAGCCATTTCTGGTGAACCAGAGCAGCGCACGGAAACGCCATTTACCTTCCCGCCGGAGTGGTACCTATTTATCTACTTGCACTTTGACGTGTTTTTGAACTGCTAGGCTGGCAGGAGCTGGGACCAAGCAACGGGAGCTCACCCCGTCGCGGGGATTCGAACCGCCAACCTTCTGATCGGCAAGTCCTAGGCTCTGTGGTTTAACCCAAAGCACCACCTGCGTCCCGGAAACTAAATTAGTTTATTTAATTATTGCATTTGTAGCCCACCTTTTCTCCAAAGAGCCCAAGGTGGTGTAAACGGTTCTCCCCACTCCTCATGCAAGCCATAGAGAGGAACTGCTCTCAGTTTTGGGGAGACCCATTGCTCAGTTTTTACCCTCAATCAAATATGATCTAAATTTCCTGCACCCACACCCTAAATGCACCAGCTTTGCCTCTGCTTTCTTGATAAGAGACATATTTAAAATGACAGTAAACTGCAGTAAATCTGCCTTCCTGTCCATTTGGCTGGGTAGGGGTCCCCATTCTGATGCAATCTACTGCCTCCATAGCCAATGGACATAGCTTCCCACGAAACATAGCTAACCTTTCACAGAACTACAGTTCCTGGTGCCCTTAGCAAACTACAGTTCCCATGATTCTTTGGTGGGGGGAGTCAAATGCCTTAAATGTACAGCATGCCTTCCACCTGCCAGGGGTCTGATTTCCTTCTGCTTCTTCCTCCCACTGAATCCAAAGCTGCCACAAACTTTATAGCTTCTTGCCATACATTCAGGAAGATTTTGCTAAAATATTTCTTGTTTTCTCAAGTTTACATCTCCGCAGCTTTCACGGTTGCTATGAGGCAGCCTGCCTGAGAGATGAAAATAAATCTGTGTCATTTCATTTATTTCTCTCTCTCTCCCCACCCCTTATGTGTGAAGTTCATTTCCGCTTATTTCTCCCGTACATACACACATATGCACAATTATGCAGGCTTAGTAAAATACTTACACTCTTTGTCTAATGCTCTGTCTGTGAAAGGATGCATATGCACAGACCTTGCTGTTCTCGAAATACCATATGCTTGGGTCTGTCAGCTTAAAATACCCCAGCAAAGAGATGCTTTAATGCAGCCAATAAACTTCCCCTCTACCTCCACCCATCTCCCAAGGTTAATTAATCTCTTTTCAAATCCCTATCAGCAGAGAAAGTGGTCCCTTTGGCATCAGTCAACTGGAAGAACCTGCATAAGGTGATGAAACAGTCAACGGGAGATTTAAAAGACTCAAGGAATCTGTACAACTTCTGATTTTTTCTAATTTAGTCCATTTCTGACCTACCTTTCAGCAGCTCAAGGTAGATTGCATAGTTCTCCCCTCCTGGTTTTATCCTCACAACGACCCTGTAAGGTAGGTTAGGATTGCCGGCCATCATGTGGGATCCTTGCTATTTCGGTTGCTGCTGTTCACCGCATCACCTCTTTTTGGCTCAAAACCTCCTTTCTGCCATGCATGAAGATTTGGCAATAGGAAACAAAGCTTGCAGCATGTACCAGGATGACCTGAATAATGATTCAGAATACCAGTTGTTGGAAACCAGAGGATGGGGAGAGCTCTCTTGTGCTTGGGGTCCTGCTTGTGGGATTCCCACAAGCATCTGGTTTGCTACTGTGAAAACAGGATCCTGGATTAGATGGGCCACTGGCCTGACCCAGAAGATCTGCTGATCTTCATATGCTGTCCAGGGTGTGACTGGCCCAGGTTCACTCCAACTTCAGGCTCCACACTGAAGAAGGTATTCTTAGCACGGTAAGGTAATAGTGGGCATCGAAGAACATAATAAAAGCCTTGTGGATCAGGACAGTGGCACATCTAGCATCCTGTTCTCCCAACGGCCATTCAGATGCCTGTGGGAAACCTGCAAACAGGACCTGAACACAAGAGCACGCTCCCCTCTTGTGGATCCTAGCAATTGGTATTCAGAAAAAGATCATCTAGTTTAACTGCCTGCAATGCAGGAATATACAGTTGTCCCATACGGGGATTGAACTTGCATCCTTGGCATTCTTAGCACCATGCTCTAACCAACTGAGCTATCCAGGCAATGACCGACTGGGATAAGTGCTTTCCAACATTCATCGTACAGCCCGGACACAGATCCAGCACTGATGGTTCCCACACTGAGAGAAGTGAAGCTTCAGGGAACCAGGCAGAGGGCCTTCTCGGTGGTGGCACCTAGCCTGTGGATTGCCCTCCCATCAGATGTTCAGGAGATGAGTAATTATATAACATTTAGGAAACATCTGAAGGCAGCCCTGTATGGGGAATCTTTTTAAGGTTCAATGTTTTACTGTGTTTTTATATATGCTGGAAGTCACCCAGAGTAGCTGGGGCAACCCAGCCAGATGGGTGGGCTGCAAATAAATAATGATGATTATCATCATCATCATCACCATCGGATGTCCACGAATTCTAGTGTTATGGGAGGAGAAAAAAAATTTTCTCAATCCACTTTCTCCAGCCCACACATAATTTTATAAACTTTTATCACATCTCTTCCTCACCTTTTCTCTAAACTAAGAAGTCCCCATCATTGTAACCTTTCTCCACAGGAGAGTCTCTCCACTGCTGTGGATCATTTTGCTTGCCTTTTTCAACTCTACAATATTTTTTTGATGAGAAGAAGAAGAAGAAGAAGAGTTTGAATTTGCTATCCCGCTTTATCACTACCCTAAGGAGTCTCAAAGCGGCTAACATTCTCCTTTCCCTTCCTCCCCCACAACAAACGCTCTGTGAGGTGAGTGGGGCTGAGAGACTTCATAGAAGTGTGACTAGTCCAAGGTCACCCAGCAGCTGCACGTGAAAGAGAGGGGAATCGAACCCGGTTCACCAGATTACGAGTCTACCTCTCTTAACCACTACACCACACTGGCTCCCGAGGTGAGGCAACCAGAATATACTGTACATAGTATATTCCAAAAGTTTAGCCGTGTACACAGCGGGGTTATAAAGTTTGCCACATAACTTCCAGACCGACGAGGGGCACATGAATTCATCCTGCGTGCATCCTCTCAGTCTCTCCGTCTCTCTCCCCAGCCTGGAGAGGAGAAACGCCTGCCTCCGCCAGAGAAACATTAACATTTTCAGTTAATAGGAACTAGCCGTACCGCGACGGAGTCTGAATCCAGCTTTGCTTACTTATTAATGAAGCCGCAAAGTGCCTACACTTTAGACTTCACTTAGCTGAGGGGAGCCTTCGAGCACCAATTTGACTTCTATTAAATGACTAATGGCTATTGAGACATAATGTCCTCGCAGCAGATATCACATCCTATTTAGTATTTAATGTTTAAATATTTAATTAATTAAACACTGCCAAATATTTAATTAAATGCCATTGGAGCCATCCCTGCTCTTCCAGCACACATTATGCAAAAAAACGGGGGGGGGGGATGTGAGGTAGGGACAGAAAGAGAGGGGAAAAAGGGGGACACACATTACTTTCTCCCCTCCCTATACCTTCAGTGCTAACAACGGATTCTTCTTCTTTTTTGGCCAGGTGGGCAGCTGAAATTGTGGCGGCGGCAATAAAATCTGTGGGAAAAGGCAACCCAGCCACAACTATGCTGTTCAGCTAGCACAGGATGCTGCAGCACAATTGCTGACAGGAGGGAGGCCTCATCATCATATGACACCCATGCTCAGAGATCTGCACTGCTTGCCAGTTCGCTACCGGGCCAAGTTCAAGGTGTTGCTACAGGCAATGACCATTACACGTGGGGGTTACATTCCTGGCTCCCACATGTGTCAGCGGAACGTTCCCGCCCCCTGCCCCATTACTCCCCCTGTTACGCCCCCCATCCTTCCCTCTTCCAGGTCCAAAAGGACCCACACGTCAGCGATTGTGCATCATTTGGACGTGCCTTAAATGGTTGCCACCTGTATTATAGTATATAAATCCCTTAACGTCTTGGGATTTTTACCTACAAGACCCACTCAGCCACTTGGACCTGCAGAACTGGCACAGAATGAAAAGCAACATTGTGAAATGTTGGGTTAGCGGTGGGGAGACCAAGGTTCACACACCACACGTTTAAAGCACAGTTAAACCACCCCTGCCTCAGAGAGGCCTGGGAACTGCAGTTTACCCCACATGGAACTATGATACTCAGCACCCTTAACAAACGACAGTTCCCAGGATTTTCAGTGAGTATGTGTCTTCTAAATGCACCCCAGTCTCCAAGTGGCAAGAGACTCCAGGGGTCCTAGGTGCTTATCCAGGTTCAATTTCCTTGGAATGAAGGTCAGTGGAGACTGTGGTGTCTTGAGGATATATGGTTTTATTTACACATATGAAGTCAGTTTTCATTCCAGAGAGACCTGAGGTATGCTTGAAGCTTCTCAAAGGTACCAGGAACTGCGCGATCTCTGCACACCTGCCCCATGTGGTGAGCCACTCAACTGCAGTTGGTAACTTCTCCCCTCCTATTTCCTTTGAGCTCCTTTGGACCAATCTGGTTTTACTGAGCTCTGAATTTGGTCTTCAGTCCTTACTCCTGAATTGTGCTCCAGTTCTGACTTACCTACTCTTTGGCCCTGATTGAAGGCTGGACTTGTGTCATTTCAATTTGCTGTCTACAACCCAGCCCAGCCACAAAAGAAGGTTTTCTACCTCTATGTGCACAATTGGCAAGAAAGCTAAACACAACCACTTTTGACTTCTCAAATATAAGGGGACTGGTAAATAGGAAGCTGGAAGGCAAAGTGGAGAGGGTCCAGAACAGGAAGCAGAGAGTAAGAATAAGGGGTCAGTTTTCACACAGGAGGGATGTAAGAAGTGGCTCTTATAAGAATTGTTATTGAGACCTGTACTTTTAGACTTGCTCATGAATTACCCAGAGTTCAGAGTGGGCAGTGAGGTGGCCAGTTTTACTGATGACACCCAACTCTTCCGAATAGTTAAAACCAGTGCTATTTTCTAGAAAAAGAAGTGCTAGAACTCACCATGAATGCCTCGCTTGTTCTCTTAGAATGGCAATGGCGCCCACCTGAGAGGTGCCAGAACTGAGTTCTGTTCTGTCTGAAAAAAAGCCCTGGTTAAAACAAAAGGTTGTGAGGATGATTATCAAGGATCTGGAAGCCAAACCTTATAAAGAATGGGTGAGGGAGTTGCCTATGTTCAGACTGGAGAAGAAAAGACCAAGAGGTGACATGATAGCCATCTTCAAATATCTGAAAGGCTATATTTGAGCATTCAGTATAGAGCCAGTGTGGTGTAGTGGTTAAGAGCAGTGGACTCGTAATCTGGTGAACCGGGTTCGCTTCCCTGCTCCTCCACATGCAGCTGCTGGGTGACCTTGGGCTAGTCCCACTTCTCTGAAGTCTCTCAGCCTCACTCACCTCACAGAGTGTTTGTTGTGAGGGAGGAAGGGAAAAGGAGATTGTTAGCCACTTTGAGACTCCTTAGGGTAAAGCAGGATATCACATCCAAACTCTTCTTCTTCTTCTCTTCAATGAACCTGAATGTTGGAAGGTTCAGGACAGACAAAAAAATGGTTCTTCATACAGCATGCAAGTAAACAATGGAACTCACTCCCACAGGAGGCAGTGACGGCCACCAACTTGGATGACTTTAAACAGGATTTTTACAAATTCCTGGAAGATACAAGCTCCCAGGGGCTACTAGCTATTATGCTATGCTCTGCCTCCAGCGTCCAAGGCTGGATGTCTTTGAATATGAGTTTCTGGGAATTGCAGAGCGCAGTTGCAATCGTGTGCTGCTTGGCACCTGGTTGACCATGGTGAGAACAGAATGCTGGATTAGACAGGCCTTTGATCTGGGCTTCTTTTTTTGTAGGTGTGGAGATCGGTAGTAAGAAACAAACTTCCCAGAAAACCTTCTTTCCCACCAGAGCTGGCTTCAGGTTTTGGGGTCCCTTGGGAAAGATGCTCTCAGGGAGGACCTGTTCTTTATAAAGTTGCATGTTACTGAAGCTAAGCGACATATGAGGGCCATCAAATTTGAGCATCGCCAAATGGGTATCTGACCCACAGAAAGTCAGGAAGGATTGAAGCTTCTCCTTTATTTAGTTTTGTTATTTATTTGGTGGGAACACTTTGACAAATGATCTTGTGATGCTGAACTTGAACATCATTCCACCACAAAATAAAAATGCTTTTTCAGAATCCACAGACAAAATGCATTTGTCGAGCGGCACGCTCCCTTCAGTGTAAACGTGGTGTGCTCTTGACAGCATGAGGAAACAGATTTTAAAAGCTGCTGTCCCTCTTTAAAAGGCACCAGGTACCTATGGATGTCTCAGAAAGCAGATTTCAAAGATTCTACTGCCATCTTGTGGACAAGCATACATCTTCCTTTAATTTGGGCCACGTGCTTCGAGCCTAAGGGTCAAACCGCATTACAGTACTTGTCCTTGGGACAGGCCAGCTAGTTTTTCATTTGAGCTTAAAGTATGACGGGATGGTTTTTCGGAGAAGCACAGAATGTGATTTTGCACATCATCTGAATGCTTGCTGAACTGTGCGGAGCAGGAGTGTGTAAAGGCACAGACTTAGCTGATTATTAAGAGCTGGTGGGAGTAACAAGTTCTCTTGCATCCAGTTTCATCACCAGAGGCTGAAGTTGCCTCCATGGCACCGAGTGCCTCTTACCAGCTTCAGTCGCTTTGCCACAGCTGCAGCCACTCCTGGGCAGAGGCATTCTGGCCAGAGTCCTCCGTGCTCTGCTGGTAACCTCCCGATTGGATGGGTGCAATACTTTACATGCTGGACTGCCTTCAAAGATGGTTCGGAAGTATCAGCTGGTCCAGAATATGGCTGCCAAGATTATGGCTGGCACTGCATATTTGGATCATATCTCGCCAATGTTCGGGGGAGAGAAATCCACAAGCTGCCTGTTTGCTTCGGAGCCCAACTCAAAGTGCTAATACACAAATGAATACCTTCTCCTATACAATCCTGCATGCATTCTCAGATAATCATAAGAACATCAGAATGTTCCAGCCCTTTTGGTCTCATGCCTAGCTCCACTGAGTGTTGCTAAGGAAGAATTGTTCTATCCTTCAAAATATAGGCGCTACAAGAAAGTGGATCAGCCTGGCTTTAGTACTCAGTGATGGTCTGGGAAATTGCTGTGATACCATAGCTCTTCCAACATTCAGGTTCATTGCATGTCCACGAGTTCTAGTGTTAAGAGAGAGGGAGAAACAACTTTTCTCTGTCCGCTTTTGCCATTGTTCCTACCCACAAACCAGTATCTGTGAAATTGGCTACCCAGAGCCCTGAAGACCTCTCCATTCACTTGAGCTCATCTCCTTGAGGTAGCTCCAATTTCTTGGTGATATGAATGGCCATTGCTCGCTATTTCAGCTACGATAACCAGCATTTGAACTGCAATAAATGAGGCCAATCAACATTACTTTTGTCTCATTACTTCAAGAGCTTACACATAAATTTCCTCTTATCCCTTTCCCCCTTTGGTCTGGAATTAGCCATGGCATTCAGTGTCTGCTATTATACCCAGGTCTTCTCAACTGGAGATCAAACGGTTTGATCTCTGCTGGGTTCAGCAAATTGATTGGCAAACAGGTTCTGCTTGCTTTGGTTTAGGAAAATCTAGGTTTTTTTCTTCTTCTATCTTATCCAGCTCTCTCAGTTTCCCCCGCTGTACTTTATACTCTGTGTGGTAAAGGTTTGACATCAACACCAGATCGAAGAGAGTTAAATGGCAACATCCGTATTAAGCCACTAACATCTGCTATATTTTTATTTAGATGGCAAAAATGGGAGAGGATTCCAAAGATTCCTGGGGTTGTTTTACTGAAACCCAATGATACATGAGCCGCTGCCCTGTAGGAAAGTAAAAATTAGAGCCTATCGTAATATGGTGTTTAGAAAGTGGATGACTGCATTTGGATATTACAGACCATTGGTACATCTTCTGAAAGAGGCGGTCATTAAACCGCTTCTTAAAAAAATATATTTAGACCTGGCCCATATGGCCAACTATTGCCCATTCTTAAATCTAGCATTCTTGGGCAAGGTGACTGAGCGAGTGGTTGCTGAACAACTCCAGGCATGCCTGGAAGAAGCAGACCACTTGGATCCCTTCCAATCGGGATTCAGGCTTCATCATGGGACTGAAACTGCCTTGGTCGCTCTGGTCGATGATCTCTGGTGGGCTAGGGACAAAGGTGAGAGCTGTTTCCTAATTCTGCTGGATCTCTCAGCGGCCTTTGATACCATCAACCATAACATCCTTCTGGACCGTCTAGAAGGGCTGGAAGTTGGGGGCACTGTTATACAGTGGTTCCGCTCCTTCCTCCTGGGCAGTGTTAAGAAAGTGGTGGGGGGGATGAGTGTTCAGACCCCTGGGCTCTCACTTGTGGGGTGCCTCACAGTTCTGTCCTCTCCCCCATGCTTTTCAACATCTACATGCAGCTGCTGGGAGAGATCATCAGGGGGTTTGGGTTGGGTGTTCATCAATATGTGGATGATACCCAGCTCTACCTCTCTTTCAAATCAGAACCAGTGAAGGTGGTGAAGGTCCTGTGTGAGTGTCTGGAGGCGGTTGGAGGATGGATGGTGGCTAACAGATTGAGGTTGAATCCTGACAAGACAGTAGTACTGTTTTGGGGGGACAGGAGGCGGACAGGTGTGGAGGACTCCCTGGTCCTGAATGGGGTAACTGTGCCCCTGGAGGACCAGGTGTGCAGCCTGGGAATCATTTTGGACTCACAGCTGTCCATGGAGGTGCAGGTTAATTCTGTGTCCAGGACAGCTGTTTACCAGCTCCATCTGGTATGCAGGCTGAGACCCTACCTGCCTGTGGACTGTCTTGCCAGAGTGGTGCATGCTCTAGTTATCTCTCGCTTGGACTACTGCAATGCACTCTATGTGGGGCTACCTTTGAAGGTGATCCAGAAATTGCAATTAATCCAGAATGCAGCAGCTAGACTGGTGACTGGGAGCGGCCACCGAGACCACATAACACCGGTCTTGAAAGACCTACATTGGCTCCCAGTACGTTTCCGAGCACAATTCAAAGTGTTGGTGCTGACCTTTAAAGCCCTAAACGGCCTTGGTCCAGAATACCTGAAGGAGTGTCTCCACCCCCATCGTTCTGCCTGGACCCTGAGGTCCAGTGCCGAGGGCCTTCTGGCGGTTCCCTTGCTGAGAGAAGCCAAGTTACAGGGAATCAGACAGAGGGCCTTCTCAGTAGTGGCGCCTGCCCTGTGGAACACCCTCCCACCAGATGTCAAAGAGAACAACAACTACCAGACTTTTAGAAGACATCTGAAGGCAGCCCTGTTTAGGGAAGCTTTTAATGTTTGACAGAACACTGTATTTTGATACTTTGTTGGAAGCCGCCCAGAGTAGCTGGGGAAACCCAGCCAGATGGGCGGGGTATAAATAATAAATTATCATTAAAATTATCATTATCTAGCTCTCTCTCGACTACACTGATCAGCAGCAGCTCTATGAGTTCATTTATCTATTATTATTGTTGTTTCATAAAAATTATACATAGCTTGATTGTAAAAATACCAACAACACTAAAAGTGGTTTACAAAAAGGTAAAATAATAAGAAAATTCAACAACAATAATTTTAAGACTTTCAAAAAGTTAACATAACGAAAGAATAAAAACACGTTGAAACTCACACCAACTTTCTAAAGGCTTGTCTAAACAAAAAGGGAAGGCGCTTTCCTGATGTCAATGGGCAGGGAGTTCCAAAGTGTAGGTGCTGCCTCACTAAAAGATAAGATTTATTACCAATGTGGAATGGGTATAATGTGACACCTTGTAACAGTGCCAGTTCCACAGATTGAGGCGGTCAAGCGGGCCTATGTGGGGTAAGGCTATCTCATAGTTTATGAAGTATGTTATGTGTGGAGGGGAGGTGTCAATTAAAGCCACTGATAATTGGAGGGTCAAAGGCAATAATGTTATATGACCTATGCTTTTACCAGATGCATTTAAAAAGCGCCAAATGATCGTATGAAATGGCACTGAGACTCCCTTTGTGGGTGCTGTCTATAAGGGTCACTGAACAGCGCAGAGGGGAACCTATATTTTTGGGAAGAAAAGAAACAGTTTGGGTAACCACATAAAATATTCTCCCGAGAATCATGAGCGCTTTTCCATCTGATTCCAGCTCCTCCAAGGAAATCACCCCGAGGTGAATGTTTGGGTCAAAGTTAAATACAGCTGCTTGGGGAGTTTGTGAGTATGAAAACAGACTAATTTGGGGCATATGTCATTTTTATGGCCCTAATTTCCTGTATTACATGCAGAAATGGTCCATAAATGGCACAGAAGAATTTAGTAAGCTGAATCCTAAAAAACCTTTTTTTTTTTAATTTGCAAAACTGGGTCTTTCTTTATGAAAGTATCACAAAGAAAGTCTTGACACCTCCATTTTTTGCAAGATCCTTTCCCTTCGAGTTCTTTGTGTTGCAAATCCCTATCCTAAGCATTCTTAGGTCTTCTATTGTTAAGATCAGGGTTTTTTTATCCACTGCTTTCTAAGAAGCTGTCAGTCTTCTACTATTAATGTTTGGCACCTTTATTTATTCTTATGCTTCTAACATACGAAAATGCAAAGGTTGTTTATTATCACCCTGCTGAAATATTTCCCTAAACTAACCCTGTTTTATTTCTTTCTAAGGTTTTTTTTTCCCAGGCCCAAAGGAGAGTTACAATCATGAAAAATACAGCTATATAAACAGATGAAAACATTACAATGATAAGATGTGTCCAACTCTTCCAAATGGAACAGAACACAAAAGAGGTGGGTCCCACAAAACAAACTTGTAAGAGGCTGAGGTAAAGAGGTGCGTCTTCAGCTTATGGCAAAATACAATAAAGATAACTGGACACACCTCAGTGGGGAGGGAACGTAGGGACTGCCACAGCCCACCCTCTCTTAGGCCTCTGTCTCCCAAGAGAGTCTCCTGTGCAGATCTTTAACAACCAGGTGTTAGCAGTCAGTTAAGTAAGGAGTCCAGAGAGAAAAGTCTTGATAATGCAGAAAAGGAGAGGGTATGAGAAAATCCGGATTGTGGGAGGGGAAAGTGTGGGAAAGCAACGATGCAGAGCAGAAAGTTGTGGTGGAGAACTAATGGAGGGGCAGGAAGCATGCACTCCAAGGAACAGTGTGAATGAGCTGTGGGGTGCTAGCCCCTGGGGGACCCCCCGGAATGTGACATCTAGGCTCAGGCTCTGGTATCTCCTGCCTGGAGAGCCATTGTCTGTCAGAGTAGACAATACCAGGCTAGATGGACCAAAAGAAAATCTAGCTTGGTATGAAGCAGCTGCCATTGGTTTCATTTAACCCAAGTCCCCAGCTTTATCTGGGAGGTTTGAGCATCGTCCATATACCCTAAGGTGGATAAAAGCTTTATCATAGCCAGATGCCGTTCGTGGCTTGAGGTCTGGATTTTATTCCATGAGAAATTATATCTCTTGCAACTGAAGCGCTGATGTAGGGCGGGTGGTCTCTGAGCCAGATGGTTTTGTCCCAAATGTTCCAGATTTATGAATTTCTCCTGGTGTCATGAAGGAAATGGCAAGTTGCAATGCTTGTGGAAGGGTTCTCCTTGAACATGTATCTATGAAAATTATATATATATATATATATATATATATATATACACATATATATCCTAGACTGTATATATTATCAGTGTATGAACATTCTTGGAGATGAGAGAAATGTTCCAATTTCTATTGTTCCAAAGACGTTTATATCGTTTTCTAGAATTACCCGGCATTCTGCCTCCTCCCTTTTGAGTTTAGTGCTCCCTTTTCTTTTTCCTGTTCTGATTTCATCTTTTAATAGGAATTTCGTTCATTCTGGCCAGGATCCATAGAGCAACTTTAGACACACTCAAAAGCTCCTGAATCTTCTAACAGAATGATTTAAACCAGTGGTTTCCAAACTTTTTGGGGCCACCACCCACTTGGTTCCATAAGCTCATCCCCGGTGCCCCCTACCCTATAAAAAAACCAACATTCAGAACAATGGTTAGCACAACCCACCAAGGAAGGTAACAACACAATACAATTCAAAACAGTAACAATGAATTGCGCATTTATTCAAAATTCAATTAAAACCAATGTGTTTAATTAATTCAGCAAAATGGATGAACTTGATCCAGTGATGCCAGCACCCCCTGCTTCCCCCTTGCCCCATAGCGCCACCCTGAGTAATTCTCCCAGCCCTGAAAGGGGGCAGCACCACCCACTTTGGGAACAACTGGTTTAAACTAACCTTGTGCCTGGCTATACCATAAACTGCTTTTGAAACCTTCCGTTACAAAAGCACTTTGACAGCATGGTGTAGTGGTCAGAGTGTTGGGCTAAGTTACTGTGGTCGAAAGTAGGCATTGGGTGGAATTCAGTTCTTTAGTTCCCTGCATTTTTATTTTTTAAAAACCCTTTGTACAGTAGGTGAATGTCTACACATGTTCTCACACACCTGTCTTCAGTCCAGACAAGCAATAGACACTATCAGAGTTCAGAAACACAGCACAGCAAGGCAAAACTAGCTGGTGTGTGAAGCAGGGGTACTGAGGGGTATGCCCTGGGGGAGAGTATTTGGCTGTACAGTAGTATTTAATCCCTGGACCTGAGGTTCCTCACCACTTCCTTAGAGAAAGGATAGCATAGAAATGAAATAATTCAGCCTGGGGTTTGTAGTTGAGGGAGTCTGCTGTTTGAGGAACACAAGTCCAAAGCCCCTTTGGGAAATATGGAATTACTTGCTTTGTTCTTTGGATCCTGACCTTATCTTCTAACTAACTGGAGACTTTATTCTTGCAGAAATATTTATTTATGCCATTTTTAATCATACTCTGCAATAAGATGAGTTGCTTCATTTCCTCACCCCCTTCTCCTTCTTTGAAAGAAAACTGGCAGGCAGTGATTCTTGTCTTCTTTGAAACCTTACCTGAACCCATGAGCTGACTCCAATGAAATGCATCAAGGTTGTGTGAAGTGGTGCAAATGTTATATCAGATTTGTTCGCTCTTTGGTGGCTCATTCAAACATGCTGCAGTTATCAAGGGAAAATGTGTGTGTGTGAACTGTCCCTCAGGCATTGGATTCTGAAGTTCATCTGAGTTCAGCTTTGGGATTCAGGATGGATGGATGGGTGGATTTTATTGCTACATCATCCAGCTCAAGCTGGTTCACATATGGCCTCCCATCCAGGCACTGGCTAGGTCCAGACCTGCTTAGCTTCAAGAAGCTTGCTGCTTTTTCTACCTTCTATCCTAAGATACAAAAGCTAATTGACTATGAAAGTTTCGCAGCTCGGTTTCTGAAAGTGTTCAGATTGTGCAACTCTGATTCAAATCAATGTAGAGTTTGGTTGAACAGCATCTCTGTCAATCGTTCAAAGAATTAGTTTAGGGGGAAAAGCCCCCAATAGGGGAGTTGCAGTAGCCCTTTGATCACTCTGGTTGTCCTTTCTGAACCTTTTCCAGCTCTGCAACATTCTGTTTGGGATGAGGAGACCAAAACTGTCCACAACTGGCTCCATTGAAAAAGCATTCGCCTGGATGCAAATAATGGCGAGTAGAGGAAAATCAGTCACTGATGCTGCTCTGCAAAGCCTCATTCAAGAGTCCATGCACTGCAGTAATAGGAAAGAGGATGATAATCATTCTCATACTTCTCTTTTGGGTTTAGATTTGCTTTCCTTGGATAGCTCTCTAGGATAAGATGCAAAACAGTATTTCCATAATATTTCAGATCTGTTCCACATGCCAAAACAGCCACACATTTGAATTCAACCCATTGAATTGGATCCCAACTAAGTGGAACTTAGGTCCCATTGAAATCAATGTGACAAATTAATCATGACTTAAGTTAAGGGGGAGGTACCATAACTCAGTGGCTTTACGTTCAAAAGGTCCCAGGCTCAAACACCAGCATCTCCAGGTAGGGCTGGGAACCCCGAAGAGTTACTGCCAGTCAACACTGACAATACACCAATGGTTTGACTTGGCAGAAGACAACTTCCAATGTTACTAAGTTCCACTGATTTCATAGAATCATGGAATCAAGTGTATTCTAGAGTTGGAAGGGATCCCAAGAGTCATCTAGTCCAACCCCCTGCAATGCAGGAATCTCAACTAAAGCATCCATGACAGCATAGGAACCAGATCCAGTTAACTTAGTCTGGGTCCAACCCATTGCATTGCAGATGACACATAGGGTAGTATAAAAGTTCTGTTGACGGTGATTAATCTGTGTTCGCTCCTTGGTGCATGATACAACTCATGAGTTATGAGTGTACATATAATTAACTAGCTCTACATGTGCTTTGGGACACTTTATCATCTCATCACTTGCTCTGTGATGGGGCCCTGACATTAATTAAAACGGGTTCCAGGGCTTAGCCCTGCCTCAAATTAAGCCCACTGTTGAATGATAGTTTTGAAAAACCAAGGCCTGAGTGGCTTGCTAATTAACTCATTTCCCCTCCCAGCTTATGCAGTGAGTACAGTTGGTCAAGCCATCTGGACCTGCTGCTTTTCCTCTATTCATCTTCTTTCTAAAAGGCAATAGATTTCAAACGCACAGGTACGTCACATGCCATCTTTACAATGACTGCTTCCAATGCCCATTAAGACCACTGCTCGGAGCAGGAACGGACAGCACAATATTAGTATTGCAGTAATATCGTCATCCTATTACAGTTATAACTTCTAATGATGCATAGGGAAAAGATTCAAATGAAGCAAAGTTCAGCCATGTGAAATCACATCTGACCATGATGTCTGGGCCTCGGATTAATTATGGAGAAGTCAACACATCAAGTTAAAAGGGCTATAAGAAAGACACAACCTGATTCAAATAATAGAATCATAGAATTGTAGAGTTGGAAGGGACCCAAAGGATTATCTAGCTCAGCTCCCTGCAATGTATGTTTAGGAGGAGAGAGGATGCTCCAGGGCAGGTCCACAGGTTAGTGGTAGAGCGTCTGCTTTTCATGCATAAGG
This sequence comes from Podarcis filfolensis, assembly GCF_964270895.1. Taxonomy (NCBI): domain Eukaryota; kingdom Metazoa; phylum Chordata; class Lepidosauria; order Squamata; family Lacertidae; genus Podarcis; species Podarcis filfolensis. The sequence goes on along the minus strand of NC_139611.1, from coordinate 31,102,602 downwards.
TTCCTGGTTCAAATCCTGGTGTCTCCAGGTAGCGATGGGAAAGACTTCTGTTTGAAATACCGGAAAACAACTGCCAGTCAGTGTAGACAATATTGGGCTAGATTGAACAAAGATCTGACTCTGTACGCAGCAGCTTCTTTTGTTTTAGTTCCTGTGCTTCCTTCTGAGTAGTGGCACCCTAGTGAAGGAATGCTGTCCCCAAAGAAGCTTGCCTGACACCTGCATTCAGCACCAGGTGAAGGCATTTTTATTCTCCGAGACTTTTTAAAAACGCTGCTTATTTTGGGTGGTGTCCAATGCTAAGCCTACTCAGAGCAGGTCCATTGAAGTTAATGGGCACAACTAACTTAAGGTCAGTTATTTCATCGGGTCTATTCCAAGCAGGACCTTGTAGTTGGCTGCAAGCCTTTTGTGCTAGTTTACACACACACACTGATGCCGACTTTCAGAGCTGCTTTTAATGTTCTTGATCTTACACTGCTTTCGCATGAATTATGGCGATACAAGTTTCTTTTATTGATTGTTTTTATTTTGACCGCATTTGTATTGCATTTATTTTTAAATCTGTGAAATACCCAGAGGCATGGTTCATTGGGCAGGATATAAATGCCAAGAACAAATGAACACTTGAAACATGTTATAAGGGGTTCAAATAAGTTTGACTTTCCTTTCCTTCTGTATTGGTGTCATGTGTGGAGCTGCCATTAAGGGCTGGTTAGAGGTTTGCGGGGAGCCCTTGGACTCCCCTCCCTGTTTGCACCCATCTCCTCTTCCTCCTCACTGTTGCATATTCCTAGAGTGGGGAACCTTAGGACCAAAGGCTGGTTGTGGCCCTCAGGAGGTATGGCAGGCCCCATACCTCATTGCATCTTCCTTGACTGCTTTTGCCTGGTTTGAATGCGTCTTGAATTCTGCTGATGACTTTTGCTTGTCTGGATGGAAAGGTAAAGGGCTGTGTGAAAGGGTGCAGAAATGAGCCTACCTGCATCCTCCTCCCGCCATTCAATCATGCAGCTGTTGAGAGTAAACACCTGTAATAAATCAACACCTGCAATAAATCACCTGAACCGGGGCGGGGGGCAATAGAAATGTAGTCTCTTTTTCCGTCACTGATTCCTTCCACTTGTTGCCATGTAGAGTGTGTTTGTTCAGGCTTCCCTTCCCTTTCCTCCCTCCCTCCCTCCCTTCCTTCCTTCCTTCCTTCTTGTCCAGCTGGTCTTTCTCTGTATGCCTTGGTCTTGGCGCTTCCTCTTGTTAACCTCATGACTCCATGATAGCAACATGTAAGCTTGTGCTCAGAATGGCTTTGTCTCCCAGAAGTAATAAACCTTAAGTTTCCTTATTCCAACAACCAGCCATCTTACCAGACTATTTATTCCTGCACTCCATATATACACACAAAAAACTTAATGCCTGCAAAGCTGTCTACCATTTTGGTCAATGCTAGGATGAGACGAGAGCTTCTGATTCCTTGCTGGGTAAGCAGGACCTTAGGAGACTTGCTGTCCTGGAACAATCGACCTCACCAGGATATGGTGATCTTAGGTCTGTTTCTATACCAGTAATTACACATCACAATGTACCAGGCAGGAATCCTGCCCAATCAACCCCCCCCCCTTCCCATCCTCATGGCATTCTAAACTTTGGATGGGATACAGACAGAATGCAAACTCAATTGTCTGTAGGACTTGCAAAAACAATCATGTGACCCTCTTTCCATCTGCATGTTAATGCCTGTGTTTTTTAGAGTCTCACTTAAGTTCTCGACGTACACTTCTATTCAGAGGCTCATGCTGTACTCTGGGTTTAATATACTATTTGCTTAATGGCCCATTGACATAATCATTTGATATAGATCCTAGTCATACCACATTACCAGGTTGTGATATATTAATATAGCTACATATTAATGTTGGATGGGAAACCTATTACATCATTATCCATGAGCAATTAGTTGCTATCTGTCGCAGGTATACACATCTAGAGCTAAGTCATTAGGGGCCCTGCATTTTCAAAGTGCTGGACACTCACAGTTAAGATTGAAATCAACTGGAAATCTTGCCAGATCTATCACTGATGTGTGTGTGCGTGCACAAAAAAGGATTTGCTATAATTTCCTACAAGTGAAGGCAAGAGGAGAGTGCAATTTCTCTAGAATAGTGAGAAAAAAGATGGGCTGTGTCCAATGTTAGTCCACTTAAGGTAGATCCATGGAAATTAATGCACACAACTAGCAGCTGAATACTTTTTTTGTTTTGTTCCAACAGGTTTTTCCAACTGGATAAATGGGTCTTTACCATGAGCGTCCTTTTGTTAGGATTTTCATCTTGTTTTAAATGTATTTGTAGTTTTTGTGTTTTTAATTGTCTTATGTGTCAATCACCTTGGTAAAGTATTGTAAAATGTGATTAATATATTAATTATAGTAATGATAACTTAGGTCCATTAATTCCAATAGATCTACTCTGGATAGGACCTGGCTGGAGACAATCAACATAGATTAAGGAACCATTTTGAGCTGCACTTCTTGCTGACCAAAATTGGTCTAGCTTGGCTGAAGATAAAGGTCTATTTTGTGCATGTATTTTCATCAGAAGCTAGATAGGATTGGACAGAATAGGTTTACAAGGCTAACTGTGAAGGAGGGACAATGGATCACTCTGGATTTCTTTTAGAGTGTATAGCATACACCCAGTTTACAGTTCAATGCAACTATGATATTACTGATGAGCCTTGGATTCATTTGGATTGAGCTGACCCAAGGCGGTTTGGGCTCTGCAGGTGACCACTGACCACTTTGTATTGTTTCAACAGTGAGTCAAATGTCAAATATAGATCTGCCCAAAAACAAACAAACAAACAAAAACGGTTGGGTGGTATTTCATGGAAGCAGCAAAAATAGAATCCAACCACATTAAAAATATTAGCGTTTGCTCATAAAACACCTTTAGAAGAAGAAAACAGTTTGGAAAACTGCACAATTGCTTCCATGTGTGTGCATGCAAATATAGATGTACAGTTGATAAGCCTGCGAAAAAGAATGATCCAATTCTCAAGTTGCTCTAAAAAGAAATGCCAGTTTTTGTATCTGAGCGACAGTGCTCTTCAGCCAAAAATACTTACCCAGTTTTTGGAAAGACCTTTCACTAAACATTGGATAGCTCCACATTGGCCAGATGTAGGCCATGTGCTAAATTACTCTTTATTACTGGAACGTATTTTGGGTTCAGGGCTACATAACTTTGGAAGCAACATGTTTGCCAAAGCTATGGGATTCACTATCACAGCTCAGCACGTTTCATTTCTAGCTTTTCATAGCTTTTAAACAACTGTTTTATATTTATTTGGACCTGATTTTATTGGGTTGTGGTAATTATTTTTGCTGTTTGGTAGTTTCTTAACTTTATTATGTCTATACTTGCTTAGATTTTAACTGACCATTTTTTAATGAATCGTTAGAAGCTCTGGAAACCCTTATGGGTTGGAGTATAGAATAAGAATGTACAAAAGATACAAAAATTAATAAACAGTTTTGCTAAAAAATGATATTGTTATGCATTCTCCTGTTTTATATTTGATGAAATTTCAGGGATCCCTCAGAAAAAACAATTTTTGGGTAGTGCAACCAGTTTGGCTGCACTGGGCACCACAACAATGATTTAGAACGGAGTGTGAGGGACAGGAGACGCACCAATTTTTGTCCATAACTGCCTTCAGAGTTCTGAAGGAACCTCCTAGCTGTGACTTTTTAATAAGACTCAGCTGCAACTCCCAGCTGTTTCCATTTCTGCAGACACTGAACGCTTTCTTACATAATTGCAAGCTAGACTTGGCAGCTCATCATGATGTATCAGGAATGAGCTATGTACTTGTGCACACTACAATATTACTCCCACTTAGTTCTTCCCCTGACCACAAGCTTATCATGGTTCATCCTCTGTAACAAGTCAACCACAAACCATGGCTACAAGTTGGTGAGCAATCATGATTTGTTAGGGAGCAACAAGCCACAACTCCTGGTTTGAAGGTAACACAATCACCAAGGCCGCCTGGTTTGTTTATCACATACATGCTAGGCAACAAGTGATACACGAGCAAACTGGTAGCTGATGTCAAAGAGGACCATATTTGTGAGGAGACTGTGATTCCCGAAGAGTCTTCCCCTTATCCTGCGTTTTTGGGGAGCCGGGCTTTGCTGACTTTTCAACATTTCCCTGAATACATGGGAACTACTTGTCCTTGAGCAAACCCAAACACAAACCACAGGGCTGATCATGTGGGGTGTCTCCCAGAGGAATAGGCACCTGGGAAGCACACAAGAAATCAGCCCCACCCACGTGGATCACCCTCACCCCCAGATCTAGTTGGGTCCTATGCACCACTAACAGCTGGGCTCTTCCAGCTGTGGCATGATGCAACTTCAATGACTCAAGCATGTGGATGAAGCTGATTGCATGTGTTCACCAGGTCCCCATTCTATATGATCAGCCCTGACTAGGTGGCCTGCATCATTCAGATGCAGCCCCCTACCCCATCGTGCTGGCTCACAGACGAGTGCTTCCCATGTGGTCAGGACAATGTTCAAAGGTCACCAGAGCTGGGCCAAAAAAAGAGACAAGGGGAAAGGAAGAGCAATTTTTGTCGGCTCCAGACATAGATGAAAAACCTTTGTCTCTTCCTCTTGAACTTAAGACAACTGGCAGCCATATGTGTAAGCAAACAAAAGTTTTACTACTTTGCTCTTACAGAGATCACTCTCAGATCTTTATTTCTCTGCCAGTTGGCTATGGAATGAAGAAGAACAATAGATTCAAGATAAAGCTATTTGCATTTGTGATGAACGCAAGGACTATCTACCTTGCATTATCCTAAAAAAAAGAAAGAAAAGAAAAATTAAACCACATTTTAATTAACTGATAAACTATTAATCAAATTTTTGCAATGTTAGGTGACACATTATTCATTTAGATAGAATGACTGTGAACTTAACTAATCAAATCTGATTTGCTCACATATGCTTGATTGAAATACATTTTAACTAGTATATACAAAGAGAAAATCTTGGATTTCTTACCTAATCTTCAGAGTATACTGCTGAGTTAATAAGGGCAGTATTTTTTTTTTTAGACGAGACCACCATTTCTTAATCTGCATATCAAAATCAAGAGCAACTTAATTGCAAAACACATATTCCTGAAATCTAATCATTATACTGCTTTAGGGTATTTTATTGAAGCATGTTAAATTATGGACAGAATATTAATGATGAAGCTAATCAAACCCAATTAGTCACTTCTAACAATAGTCACATAAATATACAAGTCAGGTACTGAAGTACCGTAGGTAAGGTTTTAATTTTTTTATATCAAATTCATGTGGTATTTATGAATTACATACTTGTTATTTTTAATCTAAAAATCTAGGACAGGTCATTTCAAAGAAAATGAACAGGGCTAAAAGGCAAATGAATCTCTTTCATAATATTTGTATTGGTGCTATTGGTTTTTCAATGTATATATACTATGTTTGCTGCAACGCTGCGCATATGGAGAAATTATGTGAGCGGAAATACTGGAATGAAAAATGCATGTAGGAATTGCATTAAGAATATATCTAAATGCAGATTCTGCAACAGAAGATCAGTGCAGTGCAGATATAGTCATGTGTTTGCCTCTGAACATACCTGTGTAAGAATTTTGGTTTTACTGCAGGATCAGACCAAAAGCCTATCTAGTCCAGCATGCTGTTCTGACAGTGGCCAGCTCAATGCCTATGAAGGACCCAAGTGCAATAGCACTCTCTGCGCTTACGATTCCGAGCAGCTGGAATTCAGAGCCATCATGGACTTGCAGCTATTGATCACTGTATTCTCCATATATTTGTCTACTCTGCTTTCAAAGGAACCAGAATGCAGTAAACCGCCTTCTGAACTTCATTAATTGTTTTGATTTTAATGTACTCTTTACCCCCCACAGATGTATTTCTGTATGCATTGCTTGGCTGCAAAATTTGGAGAAGAGTGAATTTTGAAGGGTGTGTGTGCTTCAGTTAATGCATTGGTTTGGAAAGTGCAAATTCAGTAGGGTGGCCATCAAGTGTGAACTGCATCTCTTCCCCAGCATCCCTACCTCTCAGCGGCTGATCACAAAGAAGCAGAAACAATCCTAAGACAATAGTTGGAAACAACAGAACAAAGATGATGGTGTTTGGTGTGTATATAGCAGTGGAGTACAGAAATAAATAGTGAAGAAAGAACAGGTTGCCTTTTTGTCTACCTTCCCTCCAGTAGTTGAGGTAGCTTTTTGCAAGCACCATCACTTTACTTCAGTAACAACAACAAAACCCCACGGCAGATGCAGACTCCACAAGGAAGCAACCGGATACAAAGTAAGTTCACACATGGCTCAAACACCAGCTGAAACACGCAAGACAATAACCTTGCTTGGGTGTTATTCCTGAACAGGCTACCCCATAGGGCCATGAACACAAGCCCTGCTCCTAGCCTGACCCTTTCCACATTGAATAGGAATGTCATATATTCTCCTGAACATGGTTACAAGCCTCCCTGTGATCAGAAACCCCAATATTGCAGGATTCCTGCCTGCAAAAAGGTTCACAACATGCTAAGGATCCCCCTTAAGACCTTTCCGCTCACCATGGGTGAAGCAGCTACATGTGGGGATGTTGGGGAGGAAAGAGACATGTGTCTTCATTCCTGCACCATGAATTGAGATACTACATGTAGGAATAATGTCTTGCTGCTAGCTGCAAAGCAAGCCATTGTGAGGCCAGATGGCAGTCCATAATTTAGGGTATCCCGCAATTTGGGTGTCATGTACAGAAAGTCCCCAATATTCACCTATCCACGTGAGTGCATGGGCAGCACCTGTCAGGCCCATCCCCTCTGCAGTTGAGGTTGGGGTGTGGTGAAAACTTAGTAACCTTAGGGGAAGGCTGGGGGACATGTGGCCCTACAGACGTTATTGGACTCCCATCATCCCCAACAAGCATAACTAATGGTCAGGGATGATAGGAGTTGGGAGTCCAACAGCACCGGGAAGACCAAAAGTTCCCCAGCCCTGCCTTAGGGACAGGTGTACTAGAAGCACAGACCAGCAAGTGCACCTAACCTCACCTGGAAGCTTTGGTTGGGACATTGTCTGGCCTGCTCTGGCTTGTGGTGCAAGAAGACTGCACTGATTAGATTCTACACAATTCTTTCCTCTGGCCAGAGTAGGGCAGGCCAATATCCTTCAGATCCCAGATCAATCTGATTTTGGAATACAGGAAACATAGGAAGCTATCTTATATCGGGTCAGACCATTAGTCCATCTAGCTCAGTACTGTCTGCACTGACTGGCAGCAGGCCTCCAGGATTTCAGGAAGTTCTCTCATCCGTACCTGGATATGAACCTGGGACCTTCTGTTTGAAAGGCAAATGCTCTACCACTGAGTTATGGCCCTTCCCCCATTTTGCAGTCTGGATGCACAAAGTCTACTAAATGTACATTCAAATGTGTAGTTACAGTATCATGAGAATGTAAGAAGAGCTTGCTGGAGCAGGCCAATGACCCATCAAGTCCATCATCCTGTTCTCAGAGTGCCACAGTGGCTATCCCCCATCAAAGTCCACTGAGCTGCCTTCAGAAAGGGGTTGTTTGGGTTTTCTTTTGCATGATTTTGCCATGTAAGCTAGTAATGTTGCAAAATCCTTTTTGTGATGTGTATGTACATGGTTCCCACTTTAGAATTTATAAAAGATTGAAAGGATTTGTGCTCTTAAACCATTTCTTAGGCAGTTTTAAAAAAATGTATATCTACCACCCACTGGATCTGCTTCAGTACTGGCATAAAGAATAAGAGTCTGTGGTTTCTCTCAATTTGTTTCACAGCCTCACTACAGTTCCTGTTTTTAATAAAGATTAATGCAATGCTCAGTAGCATTTGGAAGTTGACTGGGAAGAATTAAACAAAACTGGTGGGGAGTCAGTAAATAGGAGATGCCTTGGGCAGGAGAATACGGTTTGTTAGAACAGAACAGATGGTAAGGAACAATACAAAAGGTGAAGGAAATAAAAGGAGTAGTGGGCACTAAGGGAAATAGATTGAATTTTAGCTGTTAAAAGCACCGAGTTTGTTAATGAATATATTATATCAAAATGAATAGGGAAAATAAATACAAAGGGCTTGTGTCATTGTGAGGAGTGAAACAAAACGTGAAAATAAAAGGATAGGTAAGGACTTTAAAAATAAACAGGGTAACAACGAAACATTAGCAGTGAAGCTGCTTATTTTTCATGCTTGCCTGAAGGCAAGGAAATTGGTAATGTTCCATTGTTCCCTCTTGTGGGTGAGGTACTAGAGTGAAGTCACTTAAGTCCCAGGCAAACGGGTTGGTTTACCTTATTTATTGAGGACATCTTGTTCCAGCTTGCCTTTAAAGTGAAGTCACAACCATCTGAATTTGGAACCGAGTGTCCTGTTTTGCAAATAGATTGCAGCCAGATGCAGTTGATTAGATCACAAAATTCCTCCTTTTTGGAGCAGAGGAAGGGAAAGGAGGAGGCTTGTGGAGTGCAGCTGAAAATTTGGGCTATGAGGATGTACAAGAAATTTGTAAGTCTTGATCGCAAGCTTAGGAGTGATAGCACACTGGCTCAATCTAGCTCAACTGCAGGTGCTCAGAGAACATACAGATAATGGGAAGGCCCGTTTTTTACATCTGCAGGCGTGGCAGTGGATGTGCTAGATTGATGTCTGGCCTCAGGGACTGTATAAGTGCCAATAAACTGAAGTTTAATCCTTGTGAGATTGAGGCGCTGTTCCCTAGACTAGTGGGATGTGGTATGGCCTGCTCTAGGTGAGGTTACACTCCTTCTGAAGGAGCAGGTACAAAGCTTGGGGTTGCTTCTGGATCCACTACTGTTGCTTACATAAGAACGTAAGAAGAGCCTACTACATCAGACCAATAGCCCATCTAGTCCAGCATCCTGTTCTCATATGAACCAGCCCAGATCCTGTACTTGTCATCTGAACCCTTTTTCTGTGTGTTTCCTCTGAATAGCGTGGAGCGTGGTGACATAAGAGAAGGTGACATAAGAGAAGAGTGGTGGCTCCTTGTTTGTGAAATGCTCTCCCCACTCATGCCCACCACCAAACCTATTTGTTCTTAGGTACCTGGCAAAACATTTTTATTCACTAAGTCCCAAAACAGCTGGAGGGCCAAGTTTGGCCATCACTACACTAAGGCCTTTGGACCTTAATTTTCTTTTTATCTTTTAGTGGGGTTCTGTTGGATCTGCTCTTTTATATATGTAATTGGTGAGCATTTAGGGGTTGTTTTTCCTCTTGTTTTTAAAAGTAAATTTGAATTCACCTTTCTGAAAAAAGCAACTAATAAATAGAACAAATAACTCTCTGAGCCTTATTTTTTATTTATTTTATTATAGATCATGGTTTTTATCCAGGGATCTTGAGACAGTATAAACTATATTGTCTAGCTGTTTCCTCACCTGGCAGTGATTACTAGACCAGATCTGCTTAGCTTCAGGAAGGTTGCTGCTTCATGTACTTTCATACTATGCTCTTAGAAGAATGAAACATTTCTTATCATCTCATCCAGTAACCAGTTGGACCTATTCTCTATAAATAGATCAGTACTTTGGAAAATTCCAGACTGGGAAGCAGTTTAGAAAGGAAGGAATTTAGTTACAGCATGCAAGGGCCCTAAAGAACCCATTTACTTGTGAATAATTCCAGAGAACTTCACACAATCATGACTTTCTCAAAACTTCAACTGTTCCCCAAGGTCTCTTCTAACAGGAAATGTAAAGCGTGCAAGCCCCATTCTTTCCATTTCCCTTTGATCTGCTTTCCTCTGGTCTGAAGACAAAAGCAAGGCCCTAAGAAGTATTGTGTTTTGTCTCTGCTGCACCTGGTAAAAGTTCAAACTCTTGTCTTCTTGACCTAGGATATGCAACCACTTTCACAAAGTTCCTCTGAAAAATAGCAAGTCCCCTCAAGCTGCTGTGCTGGTGCAGCTGCATGGTTCAGAGCTGACATCCCAGGCACAAATTTCATGGAGAGATGCAACATTGAAAGCTTATTACATTGATTAGACATTTGTATGGGAATAGTAAAGAGGCATTGTGTGTGCATGGGTGTGTGTATACTGGGCAAGCTGCTCAACTTTAAATCCATCCAGCTAACTTTGAGACAATGGAAGCCCAAAGCCTTGATTTACTGACGTAATCTGTGGCAAATACCTCATAAGGCTACAATAACAAAATGCACCTGCAGAGTCTATGCTTGTAGGATGCTAAAATTGTTCTCAGTGAGAAACTCAAGACCTGACTTTTCATTCGCATTAACTCTCAACAGGTGACATAAACTGATATCACTGTTTTAAATACAGTCTATCAGTAGAGCTGCATGTAATTCTATGATTCTGGGCATAGGAGCGAACTCCTAGGGGCTGAGGTTCCTTTGTCGCCGCCCCCCCCATAAAATATTTGAGGCCCCCTCCGTTGATGGGCATTGTCATTCAAATGGTGTGGGTGCCATGTCATGTGAACAATTATGTGGGATGAGGCCTACTTGCCCCCCCAATATTTTGTTCAAGTGGTATTCCTGTTTTTGGGTGAGGCTACAATGAACCTACAGTGAAGTCTGGAAGAAGCATGTTGGCCAGCAAAGTGGACCAGGTAGCAAGAGTGAGTGATCAACAAGTAAAGACAGTAGCAACATAACACCCCAGCTCTCCAGTATATCTAGGCTCTTGCCCCAAGTGCTATGAATCATTGCCCTCAAGCATCCACAGAGCAAAAAAATAAACACAGGAGAGGGTGGCAATAAGTCTGCAATAAACTGCGGGTGTAGTGACTGAGTTGTGGCTTTGTTTTTAAAAACCTGTCTCTCCAAGAAAAATCATGGAACTATACGTGATGTGTAGTTCTACCTTAAGTAAAAAAGAGTCAGAATCCATTAGGTATGTATCTGGTTAGCTTTGAAAGTTTAAAATTGACAAGTTCAAAAGTTTACCTCCATAACACAGAAAACATGGGGAAAGTCCACTAAAGTGACACTAATCTTATTTAAGCCAGAAGATTTTCTCCCGCATGAGACTGAATGCAGAAAAGCTGGAATTTCCAGGTGATGCTAATCAGACCCAGCAGAGAAGCAACTAGAAAGCATACAAATTAGCCCTCCAGTTTCTACAATGACAGCAAATAAGAACTGGATTCAGTAAGGTATCCATGTGATATGGGAACTGAGGAACATGCTACTGGTGTGATCTGTTACTTTTTTCATTTTAGCCCCAAATCTCAATTCAAAGGTAAATTTTAGACCTTTTCTTCAGATTCTGAAATCTGATTCCCAGGAATATACTGATCAGCTGGTGACAACCAGCTACTCTCCTCTTTCTTCTGCTGACTTGCCACTAATTATGTTGTTGAGCTGGGGGAATGAAAATACTTTGGCATGCTTTGTGTTACTCCTGAAGCCTCATTGTTTCTGCTTTGTGTGAGATTTTCTTAGCAAAGGAGGAATAAGGAGCTAAAATTAAGTCCCGTCCTTAATCTTCTTTATTTTAGACCAAGCATATCCCATCCCTACATGCTTCCCATGTAAGAATTTCACGGGTTAAACTAAGTACACACTGAATTTTTGCCTAAAGTGATGTATCATATTCTTCTAGGGAAGTGTCTGCCTGACACGGTTAGAATATTTTTCCTGTGGCAGATTAAATGTAGACAGTTCAGTAACCACCCCACAGTTCGGTTTGTATATTAACGGCAATATAGTCAGTACTCTGACAAATGACATACATTGTGAAATGTTGCCAATTGCCGGCGTTGAACTAGACTGCAGATGCCGTGTATTTTAGTCACTAAAGCAAAGATTAGTGGCATACCCACTGGTGAAAAGTTGTATAAATTGACACAACTGGAGCCATTTGTGTGCTTTCTCACCAAATTTAACAGATGCAAAATGGTGCTTGTTGACATAAATTTACTGCACCATGTCTCATTTGTTTACTTCATGCTGCTTTGTGCTCTATCATGGCAGCAGAGTCAATTTTAGGGGGCGGCGGTGCTTCAATGTTCTGTCTTTTGGCTTTCCCAACAGTTTGTGAAACAAACAGGCATTTTGTAAAGCTTTCAGTATCCATAGCATCTGAATGCCACATATTAGCAAGTTCCTGATTATAAGGCTGATTACTTAATTAGGATGTTTCTAATGTTCAAGAAGTGAAGTAAGAGTGTCAAAAGGAAGTTATTTAGTAAGAAGAGCATAAAAAATAATAGATTTACATAAAAGATCAGGAACTAAAACTAGAAACTTCTTGCTGGGTATGCTGAGAATTATGCAAGAGTTGTATTCAATGCAAAGTTACTGTAATAATTCCATTCTGTGGAAGAGTGAGGCTGCATATATCTAAGGCTCATATTCTTAAATGTACTACTGATCTAAGAATAGGGAAGATATTTGATTCAGTTCACATTAAAAGGCAAATCAGCCAAATTCGCACTTTCAAAACTTACCGTATATGAGAACCAAAACACAGCTATCCTTTGAAAGTCACACATCCGAATTTTGTGATGTAGTTCTCTAGTGAAATAATGTTCACAAAAATGCATCCATTAGGAGAACATGTGCATAAAAATGAGATTAGTGAAAATAGCACACAAGAATACACCATATTATGGGGAAATACTTGCAAAAATGTGTACATTTCCATATAAAAATATGTTTATTAAGAGGCATTCACACTAAAACATTGACATATTTTCAGGAGGGGGGAAATGCTGCAAAAATGTAGAGAACTGAATGTAGGAAAAATAAGAAACTGAAAGAACCAAAACTGATTGATCCTACTATCCCTGTCTAAGGGGTATGTGAAGCTTAACAAAGATTCACCCAATTCCATAAAATTGTACTGTTGGATTCATTTCAACTGGACTAAAAATGAGGCCTCTATTTTAGGTAACCATAATGGTTGTGACAACAAGCTTTTTATATGTTTCAGAGCTTAGTGACAAGAGTAGTGAAATGTCAGTTGTTGGGTTGTTGTTTTTTAAATACAATACCTCCTCACAATAAATATCCAATTAAGGAGTAACCTGGTAGGTCAGGGGTGGGGAACCTTTGTCCCTACAGGTGTCACTGGAGTACAACTCCCATCATTGATGGCCATACTCTCTGGGGCTGATGGGAGTTATAGTCCAAAAGCATTTGAAGGGACACAGGTTCCCTACCCCTGCGGTAGGTGATGGGGCAAACAATGCTGCAAGAAGGACCTCTGTTCTATTCATCAGGAATGCATAGTGAAAATGACACCACCTCCTGGGGCCAAACTAGACAGGATGTTAAATGCATGAATGAATGTAATGTGTCTAATCTTGGGGTGGATTGTTCCCCCTGCCTTTAAGTGAGCCCTGAAAAACTTGACCACAAATTTTATTTTGAGAGCCTGAAGGAACATTGCTTTTTACCCACACTTCACAATTCTACAATAACAAATCATCCTGTATAATTATTTTTTTAAAATCTGGATTTTACAGACACCACGGTTTCCAGTCTAACCCAATGCTTTGTTATTACAATGGTAAGCAACATGCTTACTCCTTGCCTAAAAAGCATATTCTATAACAGATACCTTTCCCCTTATCAAATTATGGTTACCCACTTGATGGAGGAAGGCACCACACCTACTCAGAGGAACATGTCTCTGTTATCACCTCCTATATGCCAGGTCTAAGACCAGTCACTTGCAAAACAGATTGTGGGACAAAGCCATGGCCGAAACAACAATCTGATGGCATTGTAAACACACTCAAATATTTGTAGGATAGAGAAATGAAACAATGTATAGATATAAAAAATGTAACAAGTGTCACCAACTTTTGGGAGCCCAAGGGCACACCAGCAAATCAGAGCAAATGTTGCGGACCCCACACACACATAACACAGAGTGCTGAAATACAAAACTACAGCCTATTCTATTTCCTGCAAGAGAATGTTTTTAAGCACTTTGAGGGGGAAAGGAGGGGACCCTCTCGGAGCTAGGGAAGGCCTCTGCAGGCACTGGCAACCCCTACAATATGGATTCAACATACGTAGTCTTCCATTGCTTGGTATATGTGTGCTTTTCTTTCCCCAGTCCTTTTGTGAAGATTTACAAGTCTAGCCTACCCCGTTAGGGAAATGATTTCTTCCTCTCTAGGGAATGGATAAAAAGCAAAGAGCAAGTCTAGCTCAATTTGAATGATAACCAAGGCAGCAAAAATCTAATAGCTCAATGTTTTGCCAGTGGAGAAAAACTCTTCCCAGTGATTGGCTTGCAATGTTTATTCTTACAACACACTTGCAATAGTGTGTATTTCTTTGCATTTTGCCACACATTTTAAATATTTTGGTTAAAATTCTGTTAACAATTATTTCACAATAAGACTCAGATTTAGAAGTCACAACCTAAAGTTCACTATTTTAGAGCTGGATAGCCATTGTATTTTGACACAGGTTCTTGGATTATTGGACTGACTTACTTCTTGGATTATTGGACTTACTTACTTCTTGGATTATTGGACTTACTTAGTTAAAAATCATAGAGCTCAATGAGATTCATTCCCAGGGTTGAATTCAAGTAAGTTCTACTCAGACTACAACTATTGAAATTAATGAACCCAAGATAGTAATTAATAAACTTTAATGGGCCTATGCCAAGTAGGAATTTTGTCTCATATTTTGGGTTCTACAAATGCCAGAACTGTTGGGTGGTAATCCTACTCAGAAGTAAACCCTACTGAATCCAAGGGGGCTTACTCCCAGCAGGTAAGACAAGGCCTAAAAGCCTTCATCTTTCTTAAGAAAGCACTTCTTGCTTCATCTTACTTCAGAGCAGGTATGGGTAGGATTGTGCTGCAATAAGCATTAAAGCTTCATATACATGGGTGCGGCATAAGAATTTTATTTTTATTTTTTGTGGTTTTATACAGGCAACCCCATTTATGTGCATTCCATAGGTGCGTGAATGACAGCACACAAACGCATCATGCCAAACCCAAAGTGACCCAAAAACTTCATAAAAAATTGCGGAATGGGGTGTTTGCAGGCTTTCTCAATGGTGTTTCAATTATACGTGATTACACTTAAACATGCAGTGCCTTGGAACGCAATTCCTCATGTCAATGGGTGATTGCCTGCCTGTACTGCAAACTGCCCTGTAACCCTCAGAAGGAGGGCGCTATATAAATTTAATAAATAAAAAGCAGTGACCCTAATGCTACCTACTCATAAATAAATCCCATTGATCCCAAGGGGACTTACTCCCAGCAGGTCAGTGGGATGAGGCCTGAATTCAACCTCTTTCTCAAGAAGTATCACTCGGATCACCTATTGGGTAGCCCCAGGTAGGGCTTGCACTGCAACACACATAGAAAGCTCCAACTAAGTCCTATTGTGAGCAAGCACTTCTTACTGCCGCTTACCTCTTGAGTAGCTGCAGTAAAAACTGCATGTACATGAGAGCAGCCTCAGAAGCAGTAGGCCCTATCCATGCCTATTCAGATTTCTGACATTGGAAAGAACAGGTCTCTGAAAATAAAGAGACGACATATGTACTTTTGTAAGCCAAGAAATTAAAACAATTTTAAAAAGATTTTATGTTTAAATTAGATCAAAAGAATGGATTTCTGGACCAAAGCTCACAATTTGAAAAAGAACTCTTACAAAATAAGGATAAACTTTTGTCTAAAATGTAAAATTTTCTACCAGAATGGGAAGCAAAAGACACACTTGTTAAAGCCTCAATGACACACTGGGCAATAGATATAGGACACAATATAGATCTCAACCTCTAGGAGAAACTCTGGAAAAGTGACCTGAACTTTATAGCATGTTATTCATTGAAAGAGAATTACCTGAAAATGATTAATAGATGGTACTTAACTCCGAATAGGTTGGCTAAGATTTAAAAAAACAGAATCAGATATGTGTTGGAAGTATAAAGAAGCAGAGGGAACTTTTTTTTACATGTGATGTACATGTAAAAAGGTAAAAGCGTATTGGGAAATGATTTATAATGAATTGAAAAAAATGTTTTAAACTACTTTCTGGAAAAAAAACTAGAGTCCTTTTTGTTGGATATAACTAATTCCTAGGTGTCAGAAATGGTTGTTTATGTATGCAACAACTGTGGCCCATGTGTTGTTAGCCCCCAAAATGGAAAGTGAGCAAGGTCCTTCCAACTTAAAATGACTAAATATGAAAAATTGCAGACTTTATAAAGTAAGAAATCAAGAAGAACATGCATTTAAAGAAGACTGGAAAACATTTATTGAATATATGGAAAATAACTGCATACAGCTGAAAACGCTGGCAGCGTTAAGATAACTCCAACAGAGTAAATAAGTTTTGATGGATGTAAAAGTGGAAAACTTTGATTTGAATGGTTATAGTAAAATATGCATATGTAAAATGAACCATGGAAAGAGAGGAAGAGAAGTCACTGGATATTTTAAAAAGTTTGTAAGATGCTTGCTTGGAAATATAAAATTGAAAATTTAATAAATGTATATGAGAGAGATACATTTTTATGAGAGAGAAGATGTCAGTCCTATTGAAGCCAAAGGCACTTGTTCCCCTCAGGTAAGCGGGTTTAGGACAGCTGCCTTCAGGTAAGGCAGCCAGCCGGGCCTGATCCTGCGGCGCGTCCGAGAGAAGCTGTGAGGGAAATTGGCGGCGGCGGCAGCTCCTCCTCCTCCCGCCTCTGCCTCCTCCCCTTTCCTCGCCTCCTCCCGGCGGCGGCGGCTACCCAGAGAGCTGCACAGCCACGGCCAGGCAGGCGCGAGGAACAGGCCTCAACCGCCGCTTCCTCCTCCTTTTCCTCCTCCTGCGGGCCCGAGTCCACCAGAGGCTGGGGGCGAGGGCGACGCTCCATCCCCGGCGGCGCGGCGACAGCACCCGCTACTCCGACATACCCCTGGGCCCCGGCTGAGGAAGCGGCGCCGGCGCGGCCCAGCATGCGAGTGTGAGATGTTTCGCCCGTTGTCGTCGGCAGCAGCAGCGGCTCCTGACTGGGCCCAGGCGGCTTCGGCGGGCCCCGCGCGGCGGATGCGACTCCGGAGCCGGCGCTTCGCCCTCCACAAACATTTCTATAGGACTCATTCGCCTTGCTGAGGAGAATATATATCTATATATTCTCAATATATATATTGAGGAGAGAGAAACACATACGCAGGACCAAAAACAAAACCCCCTCCCCTCATAAGAGAGAGAGAAGTGAGAGGCAGGCAGAGGCCTAAAGCCTCCCGAGCGGCCGTTAGTTTTCGCCCCTCATCAAGGCTCCCCGCCCTCCCCCCCGCTCACGCCACGCGCAGGCACCGACACTCACACCCCCGGGGCCCCGTTAGGTCCATGGAGGCGGCCGGCCGAGCCCCGCCGCTCAGCTCCGCCCAGCTGGGCCGCCTGCGGGACGAGCATGGAAAGGTAAACTGGGGGCGGGGGAAGGTGGGCCTGGGGAGGGGAGGGAGCGAGGGACGGAAGGCGCCCTCCTGGTGGGGAGCCGCGTGGCTGTGAGGAGGGCAAGGGGGTGTTATGACGCCAGGCCCGGCGCCTCAGGCCTGGTCGGGGGCGCCTCGTGAGGTATGGGTGGGGGTAGGTTGCGGGGTATTGCTGCTGGTATTGGGGAGGGGGCCGCGGCCCGCGAGGGTCGGCTGGTAGGGGAGCGGAAGGGGACCCCGTCAGGGGGTGTGTCAGGCACGTTGCCTGTGTCATGGCAGCGCCATGTGGAGGGTTTGTTTTGCAGAGGGTTTCCTTTCCACTTCCCCATGTAGGTGTGTATGATGGACTTTTCCTCTGTGTGTGTGTGTGTGTGTGTGTGAGAGAGAGAGAGAGAGAGAGAGAGAGGGCGCTTTAAACTGCAATTATTGGTAACCCCCCCCCCAAAAAAACGTAGTGTGAGTTGACAGTGCAATTTTAACCTTTCCTACTTGGAAATAAGTTCATCTGGATGGTACCCAGTGTTGGTTCTACTCGGCTTAGACCCCTTGAAAGTAACGTGGTGGTTATTGCTATTCTTACAACACTGTTTTAATGTATATTTACTTATATATTTTTCTACAGTTATATCCTCCTTCTTTCTTGAAAGTGGCATACATAATTCTACCCACTCATTTAATCACAACAACCGCCCTGTCAAGTAGGTTAGGCTGAAAGGCAGTGCCTGGCCCCTTATTATTATTATTATTATTATGGATGGCTTCCAACAGAATATTAAAATACAGTAATCCATCAAACATTAAAAGCTTCCCTAAACAGGGTAGCCACAGGTAGGGCTTGCTCCAAGGTCATGCAGGGAGCTTCATGGCTGAGTTGGGGATTTGAACTGGTCTCTCGTTGGCCCTAGTTGGACACTGCGTTATCTCTTGTCTCCCCAAGTCGGAATTCAGGGTGACTTCCAACGTTTAAAAACAACATTATAAAATACAGTACAAAGTGATAAGCAAGCTCACTTAAAAAAACCTAGTAAAAAACAATAGATAAAATACACCACAAGACATTTAAAACCAGTAATTAAAGTACAATTTGCCTTGATCAGCAGTCCAGTGATCAGCATCTTAGTTTTTGAAGGCCTGTCTGAACAAGGTCTTAGCCTGCTGCCAAGAAGGATTGCAAAGAAGGAGCCAATCTAACATCTTTTGGGAGGGAATCTGGGAGGAGCCTCAGAAAATACTGTCTCATGACACCACCAAAAGTTATGTCATATCCGTTACAGTGGTACCTTGGGTTACACACGCTTCAGGTTACAGACTCTGCTAACCCAGAAATAGTGCTTCAGGTTAAGAACTTTGCTTCAGGATGAGAACAGAAATCGTGCTCCGGCGGCGCGGCAGCAGCGGGAGCCCCCATTAGCTAAAGTGGTGTTTCAGGTTAAGAACGGACCTCCGGAACGAATTACGTACTTAACTCGAGGTACCACTGTACTTCCAATGGGTCTATTCTGAGTAGAACTCACATTGGATACAAATCACGGTGCTTCAGGTGGGGCTTATGTCCAGGCAACTGTGCATGGAGTTGTAGGCTAAAATGCAAACCTTACCTGGGAGTTAGTTCCGTTGAACTTCAGAGGACTGGCTTCTTAATAGGCCAGAGTTGTAGATAAGCCCACAAAAGTTTTTGGCCTGCGATAAAAACTTTTTTAAAACTAGCCTGCAGAGGAATAGTAGTGTTTGGTTTCTGTGCTGGGTGCAATCACTTGCTCACTTGGCCTGCATTCAGTTCTTGACTGCAACTACTAGAGCTGAAATAGTGCTACATACTAAAAAAAAAAAAAAAGACATCGAAGCATACTATTTAGCCTCTTGAAAGTTGCAATGACACATTTATTTGGAAGTGAGTCCACAGAAATTGGTAAAACTTACTTCCAAGTATTGTTTATGAGAGTTGAGCATGTTCAGTAGCTACAGAACTTTTGAGTGTCAGTTTGGAAAGAGAAACACATAGGGGGCCACAGAATGGGTTAGGGCAGTGGTTTGAAACCAGTTTGCTGTGGCACCCTGGGGCAACACTGGCTTCTGTTCTTCTTTCCTTCCCTCCCTCCTCTGATGCCCTCCCGCATCTCTGCCTCCCAAAGGCTTGCACAGCTATTTGTTGCAGCAGCCCTGGCTACAAGCTCTGCGGGTGAATGGTGCTTCTGGAGCTGGCCAGGGGGTGCTTCCCAGGTCTCTGTGGGGCAGTGTGAGAAGGCACCTCTCTTTGGGGCAGGGGGGGCAGCTCAGAGACCAGGGGCGGCAGCTGTGGCTGCCCAGAGGAATCCCAAGGAGAGGGGAGAGGAGAGGTGACTGAGGGAACACTCTACAAGGGAGGGTGTTCGAGAAAGTGTGAGGGGCTGCCAGCTCTGCATGCAAGGGGTGACATAACTAGAGTCCTGAGCCCTACAGGGGTGTTGCAGAAAGAATGTCAAGGGACTAAGCCAGGGACTCAGAAAGGTTGAAAACCTCTGACTTAGGGTATTCTGTAGGAGTGATATGGCTGACTGACTGGAACCCTGAACAGGAGTGTTCCTGTTTGAAAGTGAGGACACAGCAATATATTGTTGCCTATCCCACATGTTACTCTAGGAGTAAAACAGAGCTGGATGATGAGGATAAACTGACCAATGGTTGTCTTCAGGCTGGACAGAGTGGAAGTCCTTTGCTTATTCTGGCTATCAGGAAATTGCATACAACCTGCTGTGAGGGTATGATAGGACTACCACATGGGGAACAAGGCAGAAAAAGCACACCACTTTACTTTGGAAGATATTACCATGGTTCATACATTCAGTGGGAGAAGTTGCTGTGGTACAGTGTGGCAGTGAAGTGGTGCAAGCAGCTTCACTCCATTGCACAACCTTGACTGTGCACTGAACCATCCACATGATCATCAGTCATGTGCAGGCTTGGTTTATATCATCTTTTCACCTCTTTCATATGGGATAAGCAACATCAACTGGGCCTCCGCATGACTGGCCATTTCTGCAGAAAGTGTGGTTAACCCTGGAAACTAATTGTGTTTTATAGGAATAGGACTTGGCTCGCCCATCATAGGGTGGCTGTTTTTTTGTTTGTACTTTCTACATGTGCTTGCACAAACACTGAAAAGTAACTTAAGTGGAGCAGAGGAGCTCCCTATATATTACAGATCTTTGAATCCCTTTGCATGTTGTACAGGACTACTGTATAGACAAACACCAGGTCCGCTAGTGTGGGAGAATGCAGCAGAAATAATAGAAAAAGCAGCATTTGCAGATGGCTTAGTGTCTCCTGTTGAAGTGCTATTACATTCTATTTTCCTGCCCACAACCCCTAGTGAGGTGAGCAGAATACATTAGTTATCCATCCCTATGAGATGCTTATAAGACACTTTGGATGGCGTGAAAATATGACTTTTGGTTTTGGTTTTGTATTGCACTGATAATTTTGGGAAAATTTTATATTTTATTTGTCTTGCAAGAGGATAGATTCTTGTTCCCAGCATTGTACAAGTAATGGTGAAGAGAGCCCCTATGTTTAATCATAGAGAACTGATATAGTCGGGGTTATTTTGTTCTGTTACAGTTTAAAATGTTAGCATTAACAATAGTAAGCTATAGTTGTGGTGGCATCATAATGCTCAAAATGGCTACAAGTTATTACATGAAATAGGTGTTAATTAGACAAGAGTAGCAAGAATCCCAGAGAGCTGAGAAGAGGGTTTAACATGGTTTCCACTGTCATATCCATTGACAATCCAGCACCTGACTCCAGGGGTCACTTTTCCATCTGCTCTGTGTGAGAAGCCCACTCCCAAGTGATACGTAATGCCCTCACTTCTTGGCGAGGTGCATTTGCCCTTGGCTTGCTACAGGCAGTGGCAGGAATGCCAAAGAGCTTGGGGAAGTCTTTAACCTTCTGTTCTCTCTGTGTCGCTTTTAGCTGTCCCACCATCAAGATGGGTTAATAGCTATGTATTGAGTTGTATAATCTTTTATAAGCCGCTTTGGGGATTAATTTATATTGAAAGGCAAGGTATAAATCTTTTAAAATAGATAAAGGGGGAAAACAAAAGGATTCACCAGCTTTTTCACCTTTTTCTAATAAAAAAAATCTAGCACCTGAAAAAGAAATCTGTCCTATGTTTATGGGAAGGTTCATTTATTTATCATGATCCCTTGACATTCAGTTATAGGCATAAGTGGTCTAACTTCTCACTGGAGTTCTATCCAAACTAAAAATCACTAATATGCTATTTTTGTGCTTTATTTCTTTTAAATCAAATCACTTCAGAATCACTTAAGGAAAGGTTCCCCATATGCTTACTGCTGTACCATCTGGGCTGTTTTCAGGTCATTACAATCTGTTGTGTAAATAAGTTCCATAATATGTAGCAAACATGCACAGTTTTCTCCAAAATGTTGAGTCCATATATAGAGGCACAGAGTCAAATTAAATTTGATCCACAACTCAAGAGTGAACCTGCCCCATCCTACCCCCACGCCTGGAAGTGATGCCTCTTAATCATTTCACGACTTGAAGAAAGTATGAATGGATTTCAGTAAAAAGCAGAATGCCTGAGGGGCTGTCAGTAGAACTGGATATCACATGGCTCTTCTTCACACATACAAACTACTAACTTAGGTTGCTGCAATAATCAAGTGATTAACACACATGTGAGACACCATTATTTGAAAAGAAACCAGAGGGAACAAACATATAAGTAGGTTATTGGTTCAGAAAAAGCGTTCCACTAAAATTAACTGCTGTGGTGTTAACTCAAATGAACTACAGTGGTACCTCGGGTTAAGTGCTTAATTCATTCTGGAGGTCCGTACTTAACCTGAAACGGTTCTTAACCTGAAGCACCACTTTAGCTAATGGGGCCTCCTGCTGCTGCCGTGCCGCCGGAGCACGATTTCTGTTCTCATCCTGAAGCAAAGTTCTTAACCCGAGGTACTATTTCTGGGTTAGCAGAGTCCGTAACCTGAAGCGTATGTAACCCGAGGTACCACTGTATGGTCTTGGGGATACTTTTGTAACTTGTTAAGGCTAGTAGGCAGCCTGCATATGGAAGGATTGCTGCTTTAAGGCATCTACCCAATGTAGCAGATTGCAGACTGGACAGCAGTTTTATGCATATATAGTGTGAATTCTCCACCCCACCCCCCCATGGCAGCTTTCCCAGCCTGGTGCCCTCCAGATGTTTTGGACTACAGCTTTCACTAGCACAGCCATTGAGGAAGCTGGTATATTATTTGTCCCTTCTAACAGAATGGGACTGATTCCAGTCTTAGGATGGGTTGCAATGTCTTACTGTTGAGCTTGTGGTGTTCAGCAGCTTCAAATGTTTATTAAAAGGACTGCTTACCTATTGGAAAAATCTGGTGATAATTTGTAGAGGGGATAGTTAGGTACAGCTGTTCTATTTAATTTTCACTGTTCAGCCCAGAGACAGAAATACATTATCAGAGAACATCTAGTAATGACATTTACCTGAGAGTACTTGTATTTTTAAAAAGTTTCTTATGTTTTTGCAGAGAGAAACGTGGGAGAATAGTTTGAGTTCTTGGAACATCAAGTTCACTTGTTTGCATATGAAAAATATAAGGTCAAGGACATGGATCTGTGAATCTTCATGTTTGTTAAACTACTGGTAACTTACACATACTGCATTTTCCCCAAGATTGTCCATTGAGGAGCTAGAGGAAAAGGCTGTTTTATAGGTCAGAAAGCTTTTCTTTGTCATCAATATGTGTAGCTTTACATTTTTCAGTGCTGTTTTTAAAAGGGATTTTAAAAAAATAAAATAGGAGAATTTCACAAAATATATTAGTTCTCTTCAGGATTTTGAATCTTTCACAGCCCAGTACTTAAGTCTATTTACTGAAGTAAGAGCTGCAGACTCACTTCATATATAAAATAAACCAGTTTGCCATTGCCCTTGAGACTGGTTTGGAAGCTGCAGTCTGGTTGCTGTTGTGCATAGGGGAACTGATAACATATAACACCTGTGTTGAGAAAGCTGCCAGTACATTGTTAGAATATAAACCCCTAAACAACCTGGAGCCTATGTACATAAAAGACTGCCTTAGTCTCTATGCACTTCCCTGATCTTTGTGATATGCTACCAAGGAACATCTGGAGGTGCCTGGCATGTCAGACCATCAACAAGAGCGCATGAATTTAGTGTGGTAGCGCTAGGGTTAGGGAACTCTACCCAGTGCAATCAAATCTGGCACCAGCTGTAATTTGTTTTAGGCATGAACTTCAGACTTCATTATTTCAGCAAGTCGCCTTATGAAAATGATTTACTGTTTTTATGCCCTTGTTGTCGGGTGACCCAATCTGTACTTCTTTTTGTTTCTTTAATGTATTTTGATTCAGTTTTATTTGTTTTGTTTCTGTACATAGTGTAGATATATTTTATCCGTTTGCTATTTGGAAATGAATGAATAATAACAACAGTTACAAAAACAAGCTGTGGTAAGCCTTGAACTCACTCAGTCAATCCCCCTCTTGTGCATGTCAGGGCAATAGACTGAACGTTTTCACTTTCCATTTTGAATAAATTGCACCTTCTATTTACATCCAGATGAGATAAATTGTGGTGTATCCTAATCGTTTTCACAGATAAGGATCCAATTGTACTTTTAGATACTAGTTTGTAAGCTAACCATGGGCCCAGTTTAGCATTATGTTCAAACTGCAGTTCAGCATTGTGTGTGTTAGCTGGCCTGGACTCACCTGCTCCCTCTCTGGCAGGCTGTGAGGAAGAGATCAGAAGCATTTGCTTTTAAACTAACAAGAGTCTTCATTATGTTTGAACTCATGGAACTTTGGTTAGTATAATCTATGGTTGGTGAACAAACCAAGATTATAAATCATTCTTAAACCCTTTCATTTCAGATGACTATAGGAAATCTGGTTAGTTTAAAAGCTGATCCTTCCAGCTGCACTTGGAGGACAGAATGCATAAATCCAAGACTTGTATTGGTTCAAATGCAAAATGCTGTAGTTTAGCGTTATGTCCAAAAATTATCTTAGCTTAACTCACAGTTTTCAGAGTTCGGACATGATGGAAAACTGCAGTTTATTCAAAAAAAGTGCACAGTAGTCTCCCCTTCTTCAGGACATATGGCAGAGGTAGCAATGCGGCATTCACCAGATGTTGTTGAAGTATAATGTACATCAGGCCCAGGCAGCATGGTCAGGACTGTTGCAAGTTGTAATCCAACAATAGTCGGAGGGTACCCCACATTAGCTACCCCAGAATATGAGAAGGAAAGCATCAGATTTAAAGCAGCATTGTAAACCGCCAGCCTGTGGGCCTAATAAACTATTTGGCTTGGCACAGTTCCCAATTCAACCTATGAGACTGTTCCTCACAAGCCATGGTCATCTGCCATCATATGCAATACAGTATTGGGTGTCGGGCAGGTAAGGATGTCCTGTAGAGAAACAACTGGAAGCAATCCAGTGCCTCTGTATTGGTAAACCAGCACAAGATTATTCTAATAAACACATTTCCAACAAAACATCTGTTTGGGTGGTAGGTGGGCTTTTATGTATGAGAGTGTGATGGAACATACACACCAGGTCTGGAGATACATAGATAAGCGCTATTGTATGTTAGTCAAAATAATGATTAGCATGGAGTTGAGCTGTATATCTCAGTTTATCACCAAATAAAACGAGGCATCCTGCTCAGTATAAGTGTGATAGATTATAGTTTTCTATCTTGGTAGACAAGGGCTCTAAACATTTGAGTCCCTTTGAAATGTATATATTAAACAGCACTAGACTAGAACAACCATTAAAGTCAAAAGCCCTTATGTGACCATGGACAGTTCCATGCACATGACTGGGTTGCAGCCTGTAACATAGCCATTACCAGGGTCAAATATTTGACCCACCTGAGAACAACTTATCTATATGTGGGTGTTTCTGGTATGCTGTATATACTATTTCAACTTATTATCATCATGTTGCACATAATAGCTGGAGTTTATCATTTTGTACTATTTTGGTGGCCAGAATGTCAAATCTTAGCTCTTTAACATGCTTTGCTTTAGGTCCAGTTTTCCCTGAAGTAACTACATCTAGGCAATACCACTTTATACAGCTGGCAGGGGCTTGCAGGCTGTATATTCTTGAGTACACAAATGATTCATTACATGAAGAAGTGTGCTAAATTAGCCTTGTTTTCTATGATAGATGGGTGTCATGTAAGCCCCCTCTGGCTGTATGAGGTGATATAGCCCATATACAAATCCAGCACTTCAGCAAGAACCAAGGCATGGTGTCAGGTGTTAAAAATGTTTATACTGAAGATATATCAATTCTCAGTACTCCTAATGGAAAATAATTGGTATTTCAGTGTATTTTATACTTTGTGTTAACACCACATTTACTTCCTTCACCTGTACAAGAGGTATCCTGTAGTTGGACTCCAACATTCACATTCACATGAAATTTAAGGAATTGTAATCACATTCTTGAGTGCTACCACTGCCTTCATTTTTCTGTTAATAAATGGAAGCATGATTTAAATAAGATGCTTAATGTGGAGTGTAATTCAAGGTTAAACAGCCTCAAGTTGTGCTATTTACTCATAATTAGGTAACTTTTCTAATGGTACATAATACTTCTAAACCACTTCTTCCCATTTTATAGATGAGGAAGTTTATTCTGAATGCTTGTGCTTTGCTGCAGGCCTTAGGAAAAGTTGTTGTCAGAGTTACAGTTAGATCAAGCTTTCCAGAAAGCCACTAAAGTTGCAATTCTATTAGCTCTTTCTAGGGAAATAGGTTCCATTACACGCACTGGGGCTTACTTTTGAGCAAATATGCTTAGTTTGACCTGCATATCTTAGTTTCTCAGAAATTTTGTTTGCAGACTGATATCCCTGTGTATAAATACTGTAATAATGTTGGTTCAGTTTCATGTTTTGAACTCTTTATTTTGAACCCAAAACATTGATTTACAGCTTTTCTAGTTGCTCCAAGCAGCATACTAACATTTCAAAAATAAAATACAGATTGAGCAAACAAAGCAAACTGAACATTCAGAAATAAGTTAGGGGGTTGAATATATGATACACATCTTCTCACCAAAACCAGGGTTGAAATTCACCATGAATGTACAATATTTATCATTTCAGAATTTATACAGAAATAGCCCTCTTTCTAGGATAGTGTCACGTGCAATTTTAACTGCATACCTTCTTCTTCTTTGGCAATCACTCATAGCCAAGTAACATTGTCTTCCATGAATGCGGTCTTAACAGTGAGTCCATAAGTGACTGTGGAGGCCAGTTCTGAATCCACACATCCTTCCACAGTGGGGTCATATGTTTTCAGAAAGGAGTTAATCATGGTGAGGGTTTGCCAAACATGCCTTCCTCTTAGTACGTTTTTCCCTTTCATCCTGATTTTGAGCTTCTTCAAAGTCCATTACACCATTGGTAAAGGCTGTTCTCCAGTTGGAGCACTCGCAGGCCAGTGTTTCCCAATTGTCGGTGTTTATACTACATTTTTAAAGATTTGCCTTGAGAGAGTCTTTAAACCTCTTTTGTCGACCACCAGCATTACACTTTCCATTTTTAAGTTCAGAATAGAGTGGTTGCTTTGGAAGACGATTATCAGGCATCCAAACAACATGACCAGTCCAACAAAGTTGATGTTGAAGAATCATTGCTTCGACACTGGTGATCTTTGCTTCTTCCAGTATACTGGCATTAGTTTGCCTGTCTTCGCAAGTGATATGTAATTTTTTCCGGATGCACTGTTGATGAAATTTTTCGAGGAATTGGAGATGGCATTTTAATGTAGTCCATGTTTCACAAGCATACAGTAAGGTTGGTAGCACAATAGCTTTGTAAACAAGCATTTTGATTTCCCTGTGAATGTCCTGATCCTCAAGGACAGAGCTCAGGCGATGCTGGATTTCGGCGTCAATATTGGGCCTTGTGGGAAGATAACTGCCCAGGTAGGAGAAGTGATCGACACTTTCCAGTGTTACACCATTGAGTTGGATTTGTGGTGCTGCAGAGGGGTTGCTTTGTGCTTGTTGGTGCAGCACACTTTGGTTTTTTGGATGTTGAGTGATAGGCCAAGCTTTTCATAAGCTGTGAATAAAATTAGGATGGTTTGGAGGTCATCCTCTGAGTGTGCACCCCTAAAATCTATTGATGTTTTGCCTATCCTTTTTTGTTTTAGCCAATGTTAAAAACGTCCCATGGTTTTATTAAGCAGCAGCTGATCCGGGGAAGCAGATCAAAGTGCTTCTCTCCTGACACATGGCTTCGTTTGGGACATTCTACTATCCTAAGATAACATTGCCAATGTATGTTTAAATAAGTTTCTATGAAGGTTGATTATGACTTGTAATTAAGGAATAACGTTTATTCATTCAAGAAAAGTCCAGCACAGGGAATATAGTTCTTTTTTAAATGAGACATATCCATGCGAGTCAGTGTTAGAAACTGAGATATGAAAGCTAGGAGCTAAATGACACCTTAAACCTAGGTTATGGGCGCAACAGCAGAATGTCTAGGTGCACTTCTGTAAAACAAGAATACAAACCTGAAAATGAATGAACTTCAGCTAAAATATTATGTTCATTTTCACATGGATGAGTCCTTCCCCTGCCTACCCCCCCTAATATTCTTAAGAGGGTCTTCAGAGAGTAGCTGAAAGTGGGGAGGCAGAAAAAGGTCCTTCTTTCCTTCCACTCTGCAGTTTTAAACTGAAATCTTAGGTGCAGTACTGCACCCAGAGCTCAGAAACTGCTTGTGGTAATGGAATTCCCAGTCACAAAATGCACCTAGAACAATGGGAGTTTCAAACACTGGTGTGAGTTCCCCTTGTGTAGAAATGATAAAATAAAAAGTTGATTTCATTGTTGAAGTAGAAATCGAATAGCCTTTCAGTCTTGACTTGACTGCATCAAATTCTATGTTCTTTTGGGTTAATTTCAAATTTAAAGTTGAGATTCTGCCTACAGTTACTTGGGAGTATATCCCATTGAATTCAGTGAATAGAACTTGATAAATTCCAACTCTAACTTATAAAGCTGCAAGTTATAAAAGGATACATTTATCATTTCCCTCTGAAAGTATAATTGGTATGGTTTATTCCACCCCACCCACCTTGCTTTCGTTATGTGGAAAGTTTGAATTTGAAGAACTGAAACTGTATTAAAGCATGGGCAGTTGGATGATAAATTGTGGTTGTTACACAGATTAGGGCAATTGCTTACATATATTGGTGGTGATTCACATGATGGTGCCCCCTTGTGGCCCCTAAACAGCATTAATATAGATAAAAAGAGAATGATCTGTTTAAAACTCTAGATGCAGTTGCTGTATAGACAAGAATATTGTTCTGAATCAACACCTGAAGGAACAATTATATTTCATTATATTATTTGTTGGCCCAGAGCAGAAATGCTTATCTGGCTTTGTTTCATTTTCACATTCAAATGCATATCAACATGTACAGTATTCTGTTTTAATAGTATGGCTGGTGGTCAGGGCTTATGGGAGTTGTAGTCCAAAAAACATCTGGACAGCACCACAGTGGCTACCTCTGGTTTAGTGCTGGATAATGCTAGGTTTGCTGTGTGTGTAGTTAATTCCGTATTTACTTGAATGTAATTCACACCTTTTTTGGCCAAATTACATCACAGAAATTAGGGTGCACATTAGATTTGATGGCACATTTACATTTGTCAGCAAATACTTTTTTGGTTTCAAGGTTTTGAAAATTTAGGTGTGCATTAGAATTGATGATGCATCAGGTATGCGTAAATACGGTAATCTACATTTTATTTAAAGATGTCAGTATTCAAATATAGCACTATAATCTCATGTTTGCAAGCACATACAATGGTACCTTGGTTCTCAAACTTAATCCGTTCCGGAAGTCCGTTCCAAAACCAAAGCGTTCCAAAACCAAGGCGCACTTTCCCATAGAAAGTAATGCCAAATGGATTAATACGTTCCAGACTTTTAAAAACAACCCCTAAAACAGCAATTTAACATGAATTTTACTATCTAACAAGACCATTGATCCATAAAATGAAAGCAATAGTCAGTGTTCTGTACTATAAAATAAATAACAGTATTGTAGATGATAAAAATAAAAATTAAATTTTTTTCTTACCTGCACTGATGATAGTCATAAAACGAAAAACAAGCCACAGTCACAAAAATGAAAAAGCCACACAAACAAAAACGCAAAAAACAGCAAAAACGGAAGTACCAAATATCACCTCAGAACACTGCAATCAGAAACGGAAGGCTTAAATTACAATGGTGGGGACTCAAATGAGTGGTGCAAGGGCAGAAGTGGGAGGAAAAGGCTTAAATTACAATGATGGGGACTCAAATGAGCTGCGCAACAGTAAAAATGGAAGCTCAGGAGCACGTTCAACTTCCGGGGCAAAGTTCGAAAACCGGAACACCTACTTCTGGGTTTGCAGCATTCAGGTTCCAAGTTGTTCTGGAACTAAGCTGTTCGAAAACAGATGTACCACTGTATATCATTTATACCAAGATGAGACATAAGTCAGGTTCTGTTGCAAACACAATGCTTGAGCATTAACTACTATTTCTGAATAGCTACTTGATCTTGTACCATTAGGTAAAAACTATGGTTTGAAAACCATTACATCATTCTCAAGCAGGCTGTCCTACAAGCAAAGGATATGACATTGGGCACCAAACTGAACTTTTACCCGCAAAACAAGCTGTTAAACTAGTTGAGATTTATTTGGGACTCAATCACAAATTTCATTTGAAGTTATGGTTAGGTATTTTATGATCATGCACACCATGATAATTAGAGGTCACTAATTGTCTCAGGAGTTCTAAATGCTTTTCTGTGCCCACCCCACCAAATAACCCTGGCTATGAGTATAACACTATTTCAGTTTAAGTATGTCACAGACCAGGCTGGACTCTTGGGTACTGACTCCTGGATTCATGTTCCTCCTCCTAAGGCAATCTGTGCTTGAATCCTCAGGAAAAGGTAGAATTAAAAAATCAATAAATCACTTCATACATTTCAGCAAGTGTGGCTTCATGAGCCATTTTACAGGAGGGAAGAACCCTGCCAGTCAGAATATAATTTATTATTGTGTCCATGCTACCATGATAGCTGATGGGTTGAGTAGAAATGTAGCTGCCATTTTCTTTGATGGTAGCTGCTCCCTGCTTTTTGCTATGTACTTTACCCATTGCTTTTTAATTTGCTCTTCATGTACATACTTGAGAGTGATAGTAGTGATAGTGTTAAGGCACTAAATATGCTCAAAGCTGCAGTCCTATGAATACTTATCTAGGAGTATCTAGGAGTAGGCCCTATTGAATTCAGTGGGATATGCATCACAGAAAATGTGTATGTAATTGGACTGTACTGTGTATAGATGGCGAGCCTGAAACAGCCTTTTTTTATTTTTATTTTTTGCACTGAGAGGCATATATTACAAATGGGACCTGCAACAAAATATTGCAATGCAGAGTGCTGCTGTTCAGGATGCCACCCAGTTGTGCTCTTTTCCTGAATACTCCATTCTTTTCCCCCATCCCCCAGTCAGTGTTCCATTGCCACTAAGCAGGCTTAGTCTTACTGTTTTGGGGATATTATCTCCCATTAGGGGAGTGGCCCTCTAGGTACTTGCATGAAGCAGATGAAGCAATTTGTGTCAGGCTGCCGATCCACTCTCTGCCCCACACCCACTGATGCACTGTTTCCATCACAGCACTGCTAACACTGTGTCCTTGCTGCTGTCACTGTGTCATGGCGGCAGCATGGGGTGCAGTCACTGGCATAGGTGGAGTTAAGGTGGCAGGGCTGGCAACAGTGAGGGGACAGTGACGAGGGCAGGGTGGAGGCCCAGATTTATGGCAGAGCTGCAGTTATGTGTGTGGGAGGGAAATGGAGCAGCAAAGTGTCCCAGGCTACCCCTACCCACCAGCCTCATCCATGATGATCAATGGTTAGCATCCTCTGGAAGGCCACTGGTTTCCCAACCGTGCACCAGTTTTCCTTCCCCATCCCTTTAAAGATGTTTTTTTGTACTTTTACCAACCTTGGGGTTTGGATGGTTCTGCTTTAGCTATGTAAGGTTCCATTCTTGGTGAATAAACTCACTATTAGAGGATAATCTTGCTTTAGCCTCTGTCTGCCATTTGTGTTTTCTACCAGGAAGATGGATCTGCAGAGTTTCAACATAGTTCCTGAATAACGTGCCTTCAAGCTGCTTTACCAGTGTTCCCCCCCCCTCACATATGTTCAAGTGATACTGAATTAGTTTATTGAGTGTGGTCATTTGGGAAAGGCTATAGATCATGTGCTTTGCATGCAAAAGACCCATGGTTCAATCCTGGTATCTGGGAAGGAGTCTTGTCTGGAGAGCCACCACCAATCTGTCACTGACCTAGATAAACCATTCTTCTGTCTTGGTAGATAGACAACCTCCTATGATGGGGCTGGGGCATATTTTTCTTCCGACTGCTCTTCCATATCCCTTTATGGGAAATATCAAAAGGAAGAATATGAAATTTAAAATAGATTGGTGTTATTGATTTTTGTCTTAAGGGGCTAAGGGTTGATGAAAACAGCATATGTCCATGTGCTTTTCTACTGATGGCCCATTTTTTCTTCCAAGGGAAAAAAATACTAAAAAAAAGCAAAAAAAGCATATGCTTCCAATTTACATATTTACTAATTAAAAAAAGCTTCCTGGAAACATTAAGCAGACTATCTTGAGTAACCTTTAACATTGTAGCTAATGGATATCGCCTGGAAATTTTCATAGAAGGTCTTCTAAATAATGTAAATGATTATGAATATGTAACTAGTTAATATGCAGCTACGAAAGGATTATCATGTAGAGGTTAATGAACACGCTGCACTTCACGGTTTGCAGGGCTTTTGCTTTTGTGCCTTTAGCTCACTTCATGCTTGGAAAGTCATGCATTGGGAATGGAAAGCTTCCTGTTCCCCTTTCTGGAAATGGGGCACTTGAGCTGGAACTTTCTTAAAAGGTTTCATAAACATTTTTAGTGTTGTTCAATGCCAACATCCCAAACCTTTTCATTATACAGCCCATAACAGTAGTAGTAGTAATGGCAGTATTTATGTAGCATATTGTTCTAATAATCCTTATTACAGTCCTGTAAGGTAGGCCAGTGTTACCACCCACATAATGCCAAGAAATCAGCCAGTTCATTCATGCTGTGAATATACTTTGAGTTTCATAGAATCATAGAATTGTAGAGTTTGAAGGAACCCCGAAGGTTATCTAGTCGAACCCCCTGCAATGCAGGAATCATACATGACAGATGGCCATCCAACCTCTGTTTAAAACCCTCCTAGGAAGGAGAGTCCACCACCTCTTCTGAGAGTCTCTTCCATTGTCAAAGAAGCTCTTACTGTCAGAAAGTTCTTCCTGATATTTAGTTGAAATCACCACTGTAGCAAGAAAAAGCCACTCTAACAAGAAAACATTACTGTGTTCTCCCATGTGGCTGAGCTGATTCAGTGTAATGGGAGGAAGAGGAGGAGCGGGGGGGGGGTAGGGAGGAAGGGCCACAGCTCACTAGCAGAGCTTCCATCCCGCATGCAGAATGTCCCCAATGGCATCTCCAGGTGAGGCTGCGAGAGACTCCTGCCTGAATCCCTGCAGAGCCACTTCCAGTCAGTGGCATTAGTATTTCTCAAACCTGGGTTTGTATGCTACCTACTTTCTGATTTCTTCATGCACTTTGATTCTGTCCCTTACTTCCTGATTCTGAATTTAGTTTGCCGTAAGTATTGTTCGCCCTAGTTCCCCCCCCCATCCAAATCTGAAACCACAATTTGTGCACTAGCTATGACAAACTATGGTTTGTGGTAACCATTGTTTGCGTAGTTTCGATATTGTGGTTGACTATATGGAAGAAGTTATGGTGAATCACTGAGAGAGAGAGAGGAGGAAATGCATAAACCTAAGCTCCATTTACAGGGTGTCTGAAATGGAGTCAGTGGCTTGCAACTGAGGCAAGATTTGAACCAGCAACCTCCTAGATTGTGGTTTATTATCTTGGCAACAATGCTAGACCAACCAATGAGCTACAACAGCTCTTATCTGAGGACATTTAATTCTTATTTTGATTTATTCTGCTGGAAGTAATGAATAGTTGCCTCATTCTTTTCCAAAAAAACTATTAAGGAACTCTGATTTTAGAAGGGGGAAAATTAAATACAGTAGAACACATCTATGTCAGCTACATTTGTTTTCAGATTTGCAATTTTTATAGTGTATGGCATAGAATAGGATGATTCTTTCTGCCTCTTCATGTACAAAAATGACAAGTTTACAACAAATTGATGGGATTTTATGAAAGTAATATTGCTTTACATTTTTAAGTGGATTGTGCAAACTTCACTCAGGCTGAGTCTACAATGTACCTTGGAGTATCTGAATATAAGCCAAATCTTCATAGTTTTGCCAAGCCCCATCAGTCCCTCTTTACAAAGAAACCATCTGCACCTGTGCTTTCATGGAACATTGAAGATAAAACATTATTTTTCTGGCAAATGTTCCCAGTAGTTGCTTTCACATGTTAGCTTGTTTGTGGGTACATGAGAAACAAATATTTGTAAAGATGATTTGTGAAACCCTATATTCAGATTGGAAATAAGTATGAGTTACTTTATTAAGTTCCTTCTACATGCAGAGGTTTCACAATCCTCAGAGTAAAATTGGTATATGTTTGCTTCTGATATACAGTCTGTGGTCCATAGAGCTATTTGCATATATGCAAACCCTTCTGCTCCCTAGCTGGGACACTCTGTATTTCCTCTACTGAACATACCTTCTTTTTACTGCTTTGGATACTGAAGCATTTCTTACCTTATGAAGAAGCATTTTGGGAGTGGAGGTACAAGAACTGCAGTGGAAAGAAAGAGATTGAGTGCTGAAGAGTCCCTATCCATGTTCAGAAGTGTCACCTGCAGTTCCTAACAGTTAGACAATAGTTGAGGGAGCTATTTGAATCTGTAGCTTCCCTCTGGGTGAAAATACAGTGGGACCTCGGTTTTCGAACGTAATACGTTCTGGAATACCATTCGACTTCCGAAAACTGAAAGCGGAAGCCTCAATTCAATAGGGAAACTCAAAATGGAAGCTGCGTTGAATGTTCAGGTTCCAAAAAACGTTCGAAAACCAGAGCATTTACTTCTGCGTTTTTGGCATTCAGGAACTGAAATGTTTGAAAACAGAGCCGTTCGAGAACTGAGGTTTGACTGTAGCAGTTTGGGAGATGGGGAAAATTATTTTTATGGGGGCTGCTGTGCAGGGGGGTGGGCGGGGAAGAGTAAATCCCCTTGCTTACATGTTGTGGTCCCTGATTGCGTCTTTAGATGCATGCACACATTTTAAGGGGCCAAAGACCTTTCAGCACAACTGATTACCTATTGTTTCTCATATGTTGCATATAGTCTTACCAACTTCCTTCAAAGTTGTATTTATGTTGTGTAGATAGCTCATTTCCCAGGAGCACATGATATAATATTTTGTACTTGAGAAAGTGGTGCTGTCACCATTATGTGAGACAGGCATTTATTAGATTGGGGTAGTCAATGTGGTGTCCTCCAGATGTTATGGACTACAACTCCCATCATCCCTGACCATTGGCCTTGCTGGCTGGACCTGATGGGGGTTGTTGTCCAAAACATCTGGAGGTTACTACATTGGCAACCCCTGTATTAGATAATGACTCACTGACCAACAAGGATCGTAACTCCGTCTCCTGTGTTCACATTGTTTTGTAAACTATTCAGAGGCAATGCAGCTTTATGCTGTTAACAATTTAAGTATGGTTTTGTGTGTGCATTTAGTTTGATGAATACCAGAAACACTCTTCTCTCCTTCCACAAATGTGTCCCACTATCTTGAGAACAACTGGAACAGCTCTTATATATACATTATACCTCCAAGATACAATAAAGGGAGTGGTAAAACCCTCTCCTCCCATACCTTGTATATGTGAATAGATTCCTTTGTCACCATGAGGGAGTTTTGAACTCGGGTATTGTCATTACTATTATTATTTATTATTAGTGTTCAAAGCCCAGAATGTGTTTATCATATTTGAATGCTTTAAAATGTTGGTAGTGTAAATAGTGGGATCTAAAACTTCCATGTGTTTTGTGGGGTTTTTTTTATTGTTTAAATAGTGACAAGAACCTGGTCTTCTAATGTATTTTGGATTAAATAATATTCCTCTTCCCAGAAGTCTGTAAATTGATGGATGTTATAATATTCACTTTTGTGTATGTGTATATATTATGTTTCTCAAATTGTAATCAAAGTTCACATTGTTTTTTTTATATGATTAATCAGATGTTTATTGCACCAGGGTGAAACTGAAGGTCAGATTACAGTTTAGAGTTGTATTAATGAAGAAAAATGTTTTTATGGGTGATTCTGTTTTAAACAAACAGCAAACATGCACTCCTCTTATAAATTATATTTGCTTTATTCTGCAAAGCATGTAACATTGAAAACAGATGTGTAGATTGTACAAAATACTGGTTTTATCTTGTATCATGTGTCATCTCGTCGTTATGGAGCATGCATTGTATCAAAATATGAGTTGGGGAAGGTGTAATTTATTCTATGGTTATCAGTTTCGATTAGAGCATTGTGATAAAGTGGGCTGCTTAAGAACGAACGTTCGCGCGCCTTTGCGCTGACAAATAAAAATGTATAGTGAGACGCCACCAGATCTGTAAAGCGTCTGCTCTAGTTTCTGAAACATTGAGTTTGCAGCTGTGTGCTTAGCCTTGTTTTTTCATGAGCAGTTATCTGTTTTAATGACAGGTGGTCACTAGCTGCCAAGAAAAAATTCAGCACTGGTAAGTGAAAAATGTTTGCTTGCATGCCTAAAATACCAATAAAATACTCTATGTGTGTGTTTAGAAAAGTGCAATGCGTATAGTTTTTGGAAAATGGACCAAATTCAAATAATGCTATATTTTGGTACATAATTTTGATCTTGTCCTGGCTTATTGAAATGCACCCTCTGCATTTCTGTGATGCTCTAATGCACTATATAATCATACTTTAAATCTGCATGTCTCTTTAAAAAGACACACACTAATTCCCCCTTTCCCCACCCAGAGTAATCATATAGAAAGGCTTAAGTCTATAAATCTACAAAGCACAACTATATATTTTTGTTTCTGTTCCAAGAAAGCTAAAGTGACAGTAAAATGCAGTGTGGTTGGGCACTGAAATGGTCTTGGGAAGTATCCAAAACGTGTGGATAAGAAGAACTTTGAAAAATCAGGTCTGCAATTTATAAAGGGGTCCATTGGCTTCAAGATAGATAATGGCCTTTTCCCATTTTATCCAATTGCAATGAAAATATATTAGCTTAAAGCCTTAGGTAAACGTGAGACTTCAGAGAGATTATTATCCCTTAAAATATTATCCCTGGCCTGTCTTTGTTGCTCTTTTAATGTGATGCTTTTTTAGTTAATAGGAACCATCTTGGGTAAATGAAAGTTTCATATGAGTATCTGACAGGAAAAGGTATATTTAATGGTGAACGATTTTGTATGAGTTATAGAGAGATAACACTTGATCTTAACAGATACCAAATTATGCTACATCCATGCTGCGTTTACCAGGATTTTACGGAGAGAACAACAGGAGCCTTCTTGATTATTGTCTGCAGGGTTATTGCAAAATCACAGCAACTGCCCCTTTTAGTGGAGAGATTAAACTTTGGTTATACACCATCAAGCATATAATATTTTAAATTTATTTTAAGAGGCTTTTTCTTCATGCCCGAAAGACCTCTGAGCAAATAATTTATAGTTCGTGTGTGTAATAAAATGTTTGGGTTTTTAAAAATAGTTTAAAAGCACATAAGTTGCAAGCCATGGATAAGAAGAATGGGGGGAAAGGGGAATCAAGGCCATCTTTACACCTCATCATATTAAATTGTGACTATTGGTTTGTAGAAAATGGTCTAAAACTATTATGCTTTGCTAATGTTTAAAATTCAGAAACCACATTAATTTCCAATAAGATGGATATTATAGTGGTGCCCACTATAAAATAAAAAGATCTCTGCTTGAGAATCTGAAAGAGTCACATCCATTCAGAGTTGACAGGGCTGAGCTAGATGGACGAATAGTGTGGCCTTCCATAAGGCAGCTTCCTCTGCTTCTTTCTAAAATTGGGTGCTCATCTGAATGTGCATCCCTATGCTGCGCCAACTGGTTATGCATAGCTGCATGAAATGAGTTATATAGGATAAAAGTCTTGCCATGCAGTGCTATCAGTGAGTGGAATTGCCAGTGTAAAGTGGCAAGGCAGGGGCATCACCATGGTTGCTTGGGCAAAGGAGATTTATTCCCTGGTCTCCATCTCTCACTCAAAACAGTAGTGGATCATGGCAACAGTGGATGCAAACAGGCAACCAAAATGCACAAGAAAGTGGAAGGTAGATGAGTTTTGCAAATATTTTGACATACACAGCCAGAAACATTCTCAGGATAAAATATCCCTATAAAATATTTTGAAAACAACAATTTAAAAGGTCCCCCCATATTCCTCTATATGGTAAGGGGGCCTTGCTCACACATGCAGGCATAGCACTGTTACTGTGGCTTTTGTGCAACTTACTATCATCCCTTTCAGGTATTCAGTTCTAAGTTTTGTAATAATGTACTCATAGTTTTACAGATGGAGTGTCACAGATCTGATTTTCTGGGAATGTCTGGTTCTGTGTTGTGTTGGTTAAGGCCTTATCATGATCTGCCTGTTTCTTCCCTCAGACTAGTAACCTAGGTGGTCAGTTTATTTATTTTATTTGTTTAAAATATTTATAAGTAGGGAAGCACAAGTATAGAGTAAGGAATCTATTGACCTGATAGGCACTGTGCCCAGCACCCATCCACAAAGCTATGGCTCAAGGTAAATGGTTTTAGCTGAATGGGCTAAGCATCATCTTTTCACTGCAGTTGTTGTCTCTTACTGCCTTGCAGACTGTGTTGTGATCATGCCAGGCAAAGAGAACAGTTGCACAAATGAAGACCTTTTATCTCTTCCCTGCACAAACCCCTTTAAAATTCATTTGTAATTCTATTGATTTAAACATCAAACCTCCAAAACAGCCAGATATGCCATCCTTAAGAAATGAGTCCCAAATCACAAACGACAAGTCTCTCTGTCTCTCGAGATATGTATACTTCTACTCAGAAGTAAGTCCTATTGAATTCAGTAGGGTTTATGCCCAGGTAAATGGGTATAGGATTGCAGCCCAATAGAACTTGGTCTTACGCTATCATATCTAAGAATCCTTTTTCCTGCATGGACAATGTACATTTGTGGTATTGTTCACATTATTTTCACACACCCATTTTACAATAGGGAATTTAGTAATGCCTTGAAAGTATTCACAACAGGGTCCATTTTTGCATTCTCTGAACCATGGCAATTTCTCTCTCTGCTTTTATATTCAAACCCCAACTGAAAAGTAATTAGCAAACTTGTTCTTAAAGTCTGTTGGGATTGAAAGTAACATGGTTTGAATTCTGCCAACAGGAAGAAGGTGGAGAGTGACTATGAAGCTCTTCAGGAACGACTTGGCACATTGCCTGACAGACTCTCTTATGATATCATGGTAGGTACTATTTAGTTCAGTGGAATTATAGGCAGCCCTTTTTATTATGGCCCACTGCAGATAGCGTTGCACAAACTGCTAACCAGGAGTTGTCCTGTGGTTTGTACACTGCTTTTTTCCTTCTCCTTTTCACACATTTTCCCTTTCCATAGGCAACCCTGGTACAATGCAACCATGGTTAGGGTTTGCAGACAATGGTTTAAGCTAATGATGTATAATGTTAACACTGGTGCAGACATAACATTGCACTACACTTAGCTCCAAGAAGGGTTCAATTAGCCCATGAAGTGCTTGTGACCATCTAAAGGTTGTTAGATTTGGAACATCATATCTGTGCTAGAGCTATTTGCACTTGCTTTGGATTGGCTCTGACTGACCACTTCAACCCTTGCAAAGGTGGGGGACCAATTAGGTAAGGCATTGTTCAGTTGGTGAAGAACTGTGACAGGGAATGCCCTCCCTAGTGAGGTGTGTCAATCTCCAGTCTCCCTCCCTATTAACTTTTAGAAGAAATTTGAAAACATTCCTGTCTACACAGACATTTGATGGTTGAAAGTTCTGTCCCTGTTCACCCTGAAATTATTAATTTGGGAGTACGTGATTGCTTTTAGGAGTCTTTAAACTGTTTTTTAGAAGGTTTTAAAGTATTTTAAAGAAGTTTTAATGGAATTGTTTTAGTATTGACATGTTTGCTGCCCTGGGCTCCTTTTTTTGGAAGGTGCAGGATCTGTTTAATAAATAAATAAATACAGTAATGAAGGTATTGTAGTTAGCAATGATTGATTATAGGCAGTGTTTAAATGTATGTTTTCCTATTCCTGTCTTGTTTCTTGAAATCCATAATAAATTATAATCTCCAAATTTTTGACAGACGTACTAAGACAAAATCAAACACGTTTGATAGAGCCTGTTTATTTTATTGAAACCTATAATTAAACCTGCAATACACACTAATTTCCTGTGAGGTGGAGAAGCAAGCAAGCAATCGTATTTCCTGAGTTTTAAGTTGTGGGTATTGATTTGTATAAAAAGCTAGTTTTTTGTTTCATGGAAACCAAAAGGGATATTTTCTTGTTCCTTCTGTTCCTAGAATATCTCAGTTGGACTTTTACTCTTGTTGGGATCTGTATGCTTTTGAATTTGGTCTAATTGTCAAAGATTTCAAATTCAGTATTTCAGTGTAATCACAGAGTTCAAGATGTTAGTAATGACACATAACATTCTCTACCTTGAGGATTTTTAACTAAAATGCTAATGGATGGAACATTAGAAGATAATGTCAATTTCATGACTCAGCAATGTGCACACATCACGTGTCTTAATTTACTTCCTGGTTTTATGGTGCAACTCATCTGGGAACATAAAAGCAAGCTATATTTAAATAATAATAACAACAATAATAACAATAATGAGCTGTTGTACTTGTGTTGCATTAAAGAAGTTTCCATGGAAAGACTTTTGTTCTCGTTTGCTACAAAATTAGCTGAAACTGAGACCTGCTTGCTTGATAATATAAAATAAACTGAAGTTATTATGGCCCTAAGAGTCCCCACCACCACATACCGATTGCTTGTTCAGTTTCATTATTGTCCTGTAAGATTTAAGAGTGATTGGTAGGACCGAGACCAATCCTTGCTGTTAAAGTCCAACCATCCCCTGACTCCTGACGTGCTCTTGTCATGCACCTTCCAAGAGAGCAGTACATTGGATGTTGGTAGATCTGCATTAAACGGTTTGCTCATATGAATCCATTTAAAAGTTAATTTTATGTCCAGTTTCTGAGAAACCAGTGTCTCTTCTAGGTGCCAGCTTTCTCGCGTGGAAAAGGTTGTTGGCTAAGTAGATGCTCCTGTAACTTCAAACATGCCTGGCTATGTTTTACTTCTACTGTTGGAGATATCATGCTTCTGAATGCCAGTTTTTGGGAATCACAATTATGGAGAGTGCTACTGCACTCAGCTTCTGCTTTCGGGCTTCCCATGGGCATCTGGTTGGTCAGAACTAAATGGGCAGTTGGCCTGATCCAGCAGGCTCTTAACTATGCTCTTATGTCTGAATATGATTGGCTCCCTAGACCTGACTTTGTAAGTTTGAGCAGACTCTATATTTGTGGTGCAGTTGATCTGGATCTTGGTGCCAAATGTTGTGAGGGTAGCTAATGATAAAACATGGATAGAAAAATAATTAGACAGTCATGAAAGCTAGGGATTAATTAACACTGTCATTGATTAATTAAATCATACATTATACCATGACTGCCAATTGGTATCCTGAAGCTTTAAGACTGCCAGCAAGCTCTCGTACTAGCCATTGATGAGATATAGGACTGGATGTTTCTTAGTATTGCACAAGGTAGACTTCCTTTCATCTTCTTTACCATTGCTTTGTTCTTCTGACAGGTACCTTTTGGTCCCCTTGCTTTCATGCCAGGAAGACTGGTTCACACTAATGAGATCACAGTTCTTCTTGGAGACAACTGGTTTGCAAAATGTTCAGCAAAGCAGGCCAGCAGTCTAGTGGAGCACAGAAAAAAACGTAAGTATCTTACTAAGATCGAGAAAATTGTTAAAATCTCATGTTGAGGTGTGGTTCAAAAAAGGTCTAAATGAAAAGTTTAAAAAGGAGTGCTTTATTGTGTTAACATGTAACAAATTAAAATAAAAGAACCTTAGCTTTGCAAATTATTGCATAATCGAACTTCAGGGTGTGCACATCAGAATGAACTTATGATGCAATGCTTCAAATGAAATCATGAAATGGCAATACTGATTGCATTAACATATAGTACTGTAATACTTCTCAACTGTAAATTACAGTAGGCAGCCTTCAATACAAATATTGGCATAGTCATAGAATCATAGAATTGTAGAATTGGAAGCGACCCCAAGGGTCATCTATTCCAATCCCCTGCATTGCCGGAATCACAGTTAAAGAATCCCTGACAGATGGCAATCCAAGCCATGCTTAAAAATCTCAAGGAGAGTCCACCATCTTTTGAGGTAGTCCATTCCATTGTCAAACAACTTTTACCATCAGAAAGTTAATCTTTCTGGTAATTTGAATCCCTTGGTTTGGTTGCTCCCCTCTGGAGCAGCAGAAAGTGAGCTTGCTCCATCTTCTATGTGACAGTGCTTCAGATATTTGAAGATAGCTCTCGTGTCACCTCTCAGTCCTCTCTTCTCCAGGCTAAACATATTCACTGCCATCAACCGTTTTCAGACCCTTTATTACCTTGGTCTCCTTTCTCTGCACAAAATTGACTGGCGTAAAATGAAGGATCATGAAATAGGATTTTTATATGGTCTGTTTTCATATATTATTTATTATACTGCTTCTGTATCTTATGTATGGTTGGGGGCACTCTAGACTGTTTTAATTTTTGTAGGACATCTTGGTTCTTCTCTTAAAGAAAAGCTGCATTGAAATGTATTTTTTTTTAAAATTCAACCATAAATAAAATTATTCCAGGCAGATAAAAGTTTGATCTCTTCATCCTGAATTTGATCCTTTGTCTCTCAAAGAATTGTTCATTGTTAACATTTTCTTCTTTTAAGAAGCAGTCTATAGACTATAAGAATTATGAGGCTTTATAATGGTTTTATAACAGTATTAAGGGCACAACCTATACTGAAAACACACTGGCAAACAGAAAAACAGAATTTGTGAAAGCCCTGCTGTGCTGGCAGAACTTGAGATATATCACTAGCATGAATGATACACAGGCTGAACAGCTAAAACAGGATGGAATTATAGGTAGAACATGGGTGGTACAAGGATGGAACATTTTCATTGTATCCTATTTATCTTTAATCTTATCATCAGATGTCCAGAATGCTGCAGCTTAGATGGTCAGAGGTGCCTCTTTGCAATCATATAACATCCCAGTGCAATCAGATCTGCATAGCTGCTGCTTAACTACCTATCCAGCTTTAAGGTTCTGCTACTTCCATATAAAGCCCTAAACAGCCTTGGGCCAGGTTATCTGAAAGACCTGGACTTTCCCTCCATTGCTTGGTAAGGGCACTAATAGAACTTGTTAATTTTGCCATAGGCTGGTGGTTATTGGCTTGTGGTAACACAGAGGAGGACTTTTTCACTGGTCACACCAATGTTGTGAAATTCTCTCTGTGCTAAAAGGTACCTCAGTATTGGCAT
The DNA here is from genome assembly GCF_964270895.1 of Podarcis filfolensis. Classification (NCBI taxonomy): domain Eukaryota; kingdom Metazoa; phylum Chordata; class Lepidosauria; order Squamata; family Lacertidae; genus Podarcis; species Podarcis filfolensis. The sequence goes on along the minus strand of NC_139611.1, from coordinate 31,059,240 downwards.
TCGGCCATCTCTTGAAGACATACCTGTTTAGATAAGCATCCACTGATCTGAGCCTCTTTCTTTTATTGCTGTTTCAACTGGTCCTAATTGTTGTGCTGTTCTAATTGGCTTGTTTTATTGTACATTTTAACTGTGGGTGTTTATTTTAATGTTTTGATGGAATTCTTTTATTGTGTTTTTAAATTGAATGTTTCTATTTTTGTAATCGCTTTTATATTTGTAAACTGCTTAGAAGCCTCTGTGGCAATTATAACAGTTTATACCAATAATAATAGTTTATACCAGCCCTGGTGCAAATAGTCTGGCAGGATGAATGGGGGAAAAAGCCATTCCGTTTCCTGGCCTCAACATTGCATAGGATATGGTGTAACGCAGCACCCAGTGACAGCACATCACCACCAGTATATAAACCCTACAAAGGGAAGTGACTGCACAAATGATAAGGCACACAGCATGGAGCTATGTGTCTCTGACTCCATGTTGTATGCATTTGGAGCTCCAAGAGTCATTTCTGATGATGGGAAACTATGCAGAAAACATACTTCACAGCGAACAGCTGGCCTCAGAACACAGAGGGAAACTTAAGCACACTGCAAACCCTTTTCATCTTAGAACCCCAACATGCCGTTGCAAAATCTGTGTGGGTGTCAGGATGAAGCACACCACACAGGTAAGAAAGGGAGCATGTCTTGCCCCCTTTGATATGTTTGAAAATAGCATCTTCTGAACTTTTCCCTCTAACATTCCCCCCTCCCCCAGCAACAGTGGGAAGTTAGTGCTCCCACACCAGGGGAGTCACTTGGTGACACAGGCAGGTAAGCTCTTGGTTGGTACAGGCCAGGTGATCCAGTCCACCCAGTGCCACTGTTGGTCAAACAGTCGTTAACACCTTGGCTGTGCAGGCTCACAGCCCTGGTGCATGGAGCTTAACCCAGTGTCCACTACAACCCATGGGGAGGAAGGAAACAGACATCAACACTGGCAGAGCCTCAGGTGATTCTATTCACTTTTCTAACTGACTTCCTACTTTGTAGACAAAAAAACTACTGTCCATCCAGGTTCAGTGACTATGTGCTTCAGCTGCTGTTTCTCAGTACTCTCTCTTTCCTGCTTCCCTCTCCACAGACCTCTCTCCATGCCCCATTCTGTGCTGACCACGAGGGAGTCATCCCACCTAAGACCAGCAGCAGTGATCAAAATGCTCCCAGCTCCATGAGCTCATTAGCCCACTTGCTGTAGACAGCTTTTGTACCCTTACAAACCCTGTGACACAGAGTTGCACAATTGGTTAAAGAGTCCCCAGCATGGGGTTGGTGCTATCAGAAACACTGTACTTGCTGTACTGCTGTCTATCAAGCCCTTATCCAAGGTACACATCTTGCTGGAGCGACTAGCCAACAATCCAACGCATGTTGTCTTTTCCTTTTAGGAGATCCTCTGTCCCAGATGCTCTCCAATAAATGCTTTTATATTGCCACATGTGGTGTTGCTTTGTTGCTAGGGAGTGGTAGGTAGGCCCCCGGGATGGAAGTGGAGTTAGACAACACTGTGGAGGGAAGCCTAGTAATAGATTTGGTGACAGCGGCCCCTCTTCTGTCTGATAACTCAGGTTCCCTTGACTGTGAGAGGGCAGACTTCTCAGACAGCAAGGTCCAGGTTGAGAACTTGGGGCCGGGGAATTTGCTGGTAGTGTAAGAGCCACCTGAGTGACTTATGCTGATGGCAGGTGATGCTGGGGTGAGAGTTGTAAAAGCAATATACATCAATGCTGTGTGTTTCCTGGAGGGTGAGGGTGAGGCATTTACAGGTCTGCTGATTTGATACTGTATTAGTTATAGATGCACCTGAACTCTGTCTTGTTTGAATGTCCTGAATTGTAAGCTTATACAATTGTAAGTGAATGAGCAGGGCAGGACCTGTTTGACCTGCTGGAAGGCTTTCTGGAAGCATCTGTTTGGCCATTGTGTAAATCAGGATTCTAGCCTATGTGGACAGCAGAGCTCTTTGTATGTTCTTAGCTGTCCACCTCCACTTGCCCATCTCTCAGGTAATGGAACTTGCCATTTATTGTAATGTGTGAAAGTTGGCTCACCTTTGGGTGAAACTTGCTTACTTTTCACTAAAAAGAAAACTCCAAATGTCATATAATGACGATTGAAGGAGTTAGTCCACTGCATATGAAAAGAAACATATTATCAGAAAGCTTTTTAAAAGTGTATGCATTACTGCATGCATACAGTGGTACCTTGGGTTAAGTACTTTATTCGTTCTGGAGGTCCGTTCTTAACCTGAAACTGTTCTTAACCTGAAGCACCACTTTAGCTAATGGGGCCTCCCGCTGCTGCCGCAGCACCGGAGCACTATTTCTGTTCTCATCCTGAAGCAAAGTTCTTAACCCGAGGTAGCATTTCTATTTCAGTTTGTAACCTGAAGCGTATGTAACCTGAAGCATATGTAACCCAAGGTACCACTGTATATGCCCCCCACGTGTGTGCGTATGTATATGGATATGAGAGAGAGAGAGAGAAACTGCTTCTAAAGGGACATATAAATCATCCTTAGTGCATTCAGAACATGTAAACTCTCCATAATATCCAAAAAGGAATATTTGTTCCTTTGATTCTTGACACAGAGTGGAGCTCTGATATAATGCCTGATCAGAACAGAAGGGTGCTAGCAAATAATCTTTCAAAGCTACAAATCATACTTGCAAATCGTATTTGTTCTCAGTATCTAATTATAATCTATTAGGTAAATACTGCTTTTAATATTCTTCAAATGTATACTGAAGACCCCCAACAAAAGCTTTGTTAAAACCCAGATAAAGTTACTTAGGTGCCAAATCCTCCTACACAATCCCTTAAAAGCAAGAAAATAACAAGTTACATTAAAGGAAACTTCTTTACTGTGCCTTAACACCCACATGTCAAATTAACAGCTCTTGCTGATGACTTAGTACCTCCACGACGTGTTGCCCTCCACCTCCAACATATTAGGGTAAACAATGCTCTCATTACATTTTTTCCAACTCTCACTGAAGACCACAATTGCATCTCCAGCCAAAAGCTGCATTAGCATGTTTTTACGCTATACATTGTGCCTTGACGATGTGTGTGGTGAGTTCTCTTTTGTGCAGTATAATGGCATGACTGAGGACGGTTTATTCTCAAAATACCAGTTGCATAAGAAAATTATAAAATAGAGAGAAGCTATAAGATATTCACACTAAATATTTCTGATGGAGAAAATTCATACATTTCAAGTTTTTCAACCAACGCGCTGTAATGTCTCTTTAATTCACTTTGCAGATAGGTCTTCTATATTCAGAAGGAAAGAACCAAGCAAGCAAAACCAGTCCAGTTTTCTTAAACAATTTCTGTATCAGATTTGACTATTGCAGTTATTAACTAATTGAGATCTGATATGGGTGCTATTTATTTATTTAATTAATTAAGGAATTTACACCTTGCTTTTCAAGTTTTCAAGGGACAGGCAATGTCTCATGCCCATGAAAAACCTTAATCGTGATGGACTGATCAAAAGACTTGAGTTTTAATTCCACAGATAAAAAATTATAGGCCGACTATATTTTGGCTATTGATCAAAGTTGAGTGGTATAACAATTTTAGATTTTTGTCTTCTTCTTTTTTACAGTTTTTCTTTACTCTTCCAAGCACTGTGCTCACCTCATCAGGCCGCTGAACTGAATCTGATTCCAAACTAGACAGTGCTCTGGACTCTTTCACAGAGTCTGTATATTAGTAGAATCAGGTTCAGCATGCAAATGAGTTTAAGAGAACCAGTGACTAGCTACTTTCTTACAACCGTTATCAAACAACATTTCCTTCTTAATTAGATATGTATGTGTGAAGCCAAATGTTTGTAATACAGATCTCATGCAGTGGGACTGAACATGTTGGGCTGTGCTTTAGGGCCCTGTGAATCAGGCAGGCCATGTGAAGCAGGAACACAGTTGGATTGACTGGGTTGCCATATTAAAATCCATCAGGGTTGTGGATATTTCAGCCCTGTGAAGTGAACTCTGCTGCTTGATGTATACATGAGTTCAATAGAAGCCTAGAGACTGTGACACATTTCTTTCGTCATTGCTTTCATAATTCATTAGTAACCTTAAACAAAAAGGCATCGGTGTCCTGCCAATGCTGCAGTTTTTCTGCTTTGTGAAATTAATTAATTAAACTAATTGATTTTTAAGCGTTGTTTCTCATCTGTGAGGCTGAGCTGCTTGTTTTCTTTGCTGGATTTCCAAAACATTGCAGAGCCAACAGAATCCACCTGAAAGCCAGGCCACTGTTTCCCAAGATTATCAAAGGTGACAAAATCAGACAGCAGTCTTCAGTGCAGTCTTTTAAAAAAGATTTTACGTAGTTTGAACATCAGTATCAGAAGAGGAAAGCACTTTGAAGACTCGCTCACTGGCTCTTGGACTTGCTTTATTTACTGCTAGGATGTGGAACCTGTGGCCTACTAGTTGCTGAACTAAATTCTCACCATCTCTGGCCATTGGCTATGCTGGGTGTGGCTTCTGGGAGTTGTGGTCCATCAACATCCAGTGGCGTAGC